>NW_023605305.1:87448699-88806098 GCF_014898055.3 Talpa occidentalis
AGACACCCATGCACCATCACCTCAGTCCCCTGTGCTCCTCCCTCCCTCCTTCTGACCCTCTCCCTCCTCCTCCTCTGCAGTATGTCTCTAATTTATAATTGTCTGTTTTTACTTTGTTGTGTTTTGTACTATTATTATTATTATTATTGATGTCTTATTTGGTTCCCCTATATTCTGTTATAAGTGAAACCATCTGATTTTTTTCTCTTTCCTTCTGGCTTATTTCACTGAGCATAATTCCTTCTAGCTCCAGCCACGTTGCTGTGAATGGCATGAGTTTACCTTTTTTGAATGCTGAATAATATTCCATTGTGTATATATACCACATCTTCTTGATCCAGTCATCTATTTTTGGGCATTTGGGTTGTTTCCAGAATTTACCTATTGTAAATAGTGCTGCAATAAACATAGGTGTACCAGTGCTCTTTTGAATCACTGTTTTTTTTTTTTTTTTTTTTTTTTTTGTCCTTTGGGTAGATCCCTAGGAGTGGAATTGTCGGCTTGCATGTAGCTCCATTTTTAATAGACTGAGGAACCTCCAGATCGCTTTCCACAGTGGCTGGACCAGTGGTTTTGATTTGCATATTCCTGATTATAAGGGATGTTGAACATTTTTTCTTATGCTTGTTGGCCATTTGCATTTCCTCTTTGGAGAAATGTCTTTGAGTTCTTCTGCCCATTTCTTGACTGGATTGTTTGTGTTTGTTTTTGTTGAGCCATGTGAGTTCTTTGTATATCTTTGTGATCAGTCCCTTATCCATTGAATGGAGGGCAAAGATTTTTTCCCAATCAGTGGGGTGTCTCTCTGTTTTGGTTAATGTCTCTTTGGCTGCACAGAATATCTTTTCAGTTTGATGTAATCCCAGGTGTTTATCTTTGCCTTCGCTTTTTTTTTTATTTATTCATGCCGATAAGTATATCAAATATCACTGTAGGTTTAACTTCCCTACTGACAAATGATACAGATTATCTTTTCGTGCACTTACTTACATCGATATGTCTTCATGCCTTTTGCCCATTTTTTAATTGTAACATTTCATTTTCACTCTAGTCAATTTTTAAGAAGTTATGCTTCTTTTTTTTTTTAAGATTTATTTATTTTTATACAAGAAGGGGGAACAGGCCAGAGGCATGGGAGGGTGAGAGGATTCACCAGAGACAGAGCGGGGAGCAGAACAGCAGACAACCAAAATACACTGCTGAGGGGAGCAGCGGGCAAGACAGGAGAGGTCTGCTGTGCCATGTGGGAATCTCCCTGGCCGGCTGGGAATCGAACACTTGCTGCAGAGGCTGCAGACAGCTTCACAGTGCTGCGCTCAACACGCTGTGTCACCAGGAAGGCCCTCACTCTTGAGTCTTGGAAGAACTTTATACTCTACATGCTCGTCCTTTGTCAGGTATATGGTTTACAAATCTTTTCTCTCAGGCTTGAGCTTGGCTTTTCACCTTCTTAACAATCTTTCACAGAGCAAAATATTTTAATTTTCATGAAGCCCAATTCATTTTCATTTATGTATCATACTATCAAGGTCACATCAAGTAACCTTCAGCTTAGCTCTAGTCCTTAAGGTTTTCATCTGTTTTTCTTCTTTTTATAATTTTGTATTTCACTTTTAAAAATTCATGAGTGATATTAACTTAATGCTTGTATTACATGTAAAGTTTAAGTTGATGTTAATTTTTGACATGTTCGCCATTTGCTTCAGCATTATTTGAAGATATTTTTCCTCCATGGGATTAATTTAATTATTTCAACAATCACTTGGGTGTATTGTGTGGATCTATTTCTGTATTTCTGTTCTTTTCCATTGATATCCATATCCAACTCAGTCAATACCATACAGTTTGGATTACTATTTATATGTCTTAATACCAAGTAGACTGATTACTCCCTCTTTATTCTTCTTTTCAAATTATTTTATTTCTTTCTATCCTAGCTCCTCTTTCTATTAGATTTTAGATCTATACAAAAATTAAATTTTGTTGGGGGGTTGATAGAAATTCTATTAAATCTTTGCATTCATTTGGGGAAAATGACATCTGTATTATATTCAGTCTTCTCATTGATGAACATATGTAACATGTACATACAGTTAATCCTTCTTTGATTCTTTTTCATCAGTGTTGTAGTTTTCAGCATACAACTCATATACATGTCTGCTAGTTTTACATCTAAGTGTTTTAATTCTTTAAGTGGTATTAACTTTGTAATTTTTAACTTCAGTCTCTCATGTCCATCCCTAACATACAGAAATACAATTGATTTTTACAAATTTAAATATCTGTGAACAGGATAAATTCACTTATTACTTTTAGGAGTTTTTCTAGACACCCGAATATGCTATGTAGATAACCAAGTCAGCTACAAGAAGGAACATCTTATCTCTTTGTTTCTAGTTTTATGGATTGTATTTCTTTTGTTGCCTACATCACTAACTACAACTTTCAGCAATTTGTTGAGTAGGAACAGATATCCTTGCTTTGTTCCTCTTCTTAGGGGAAAGTAATCAGTCTTCTACCATTAAAAGCAAAATGTTAGGCTTTATTAATATGTTCTTTATCAAGCTGAAAATGTAATCCTCTATTCCTTTTTTTTTTCTGAGAGTTCTCATATCAATACATATTAAATTTTGTCATATATTCTAACATGTGATCTTCTATGAAGTGTTAGTATAATATATTGCATGATTTTTGGATGTTGAACTGAACTAGCACCCCTGGATATTGAACCCAACTTGGTAACAGTATAGAGCTTTTTTTATGTATTGCTCGATTCTATTTTCTCAAAATTTTATGGATTTTTGTATCTTATTTATGAGGGCATTTTGGCTGGTAGTTTGTTTTTTCACTATTGTGTTCTATACTTGGTATCATAATACTAGCTTTACCAAATGAACTGAAAAGGAATATTCTCTTCTATAGTCTAGAAGGTCTTATGTAGACTTGGTGTTAGTTCTTTTCTCAATGTTTGTCAGAAATATCCAATGACACTATGTGGCCATGAGGAGTTCTTTTTAGAAGATTTTTACTTACAATTCAATTTTGTTAATAGGTATACATTATTCAAATATATCCCGTCATGTTAGGTGATTGGTATTACCTTGTGTTTTTTGAAAATATTTATTTTATTTGAGCTAACAACTTTATGTGCTGAATTGTTTGTAATGTACACATATTATATTTTTAATGTCTACATGATTAGTGACATCCTCTGAAAGTGGTAAACTGTGCTTTATCCTTTTAGTTATTTTAACACTTCGTTTCATAAATGTACTTTACTGTTTTACTGTTTTCAATTTCACTGATTTCTATTTTTATATGTTCTTCCTTCTATTTTTTGTGGTTTATTTGCTCTTCTTTTTCTAGATTATTGATGTGAAGTTTGGGTTGGTTGAGATTTTTCTTCTTTTCAAAGTATTCATTTAGTGCTATAAATTTCCCTCTCAGCACTGACTTACCCATTTCCACCAATTCTGACAACTATATTTTCCTTTTCGGTCAGTTTTATGAGATTTTTATATTTCTTTTGAGACTTACTCTTTTACTCATGGATTATTTAAAGGTGAATTATTTCACCTGCAAGTGTTTGGAAATTATTACAATTTCTAGTTTGATACCAGTCTGCCAAGAGAATATCACCTGTACGACTTTGACTTTTTAAAAATGTGCTCAGGGGCCTCCCCAGTGGCGCAGCAGTTGAGTGCTGGGCTGAGAAGCTGCCCGAAGTCTCTGCAGTGCCAGTTCGATCCCTGGCCGCCAGCAAGGGTCCCACATGGCTTGCAGACCTCTCCTGCCACACCCACTGCTCCCCTCAGCAGTATATTTCATCAGTCATTCTGCCTGTTCTGCTCTCTGCTCTGGCTCTGGTGAATTCTCTCACCCTCCTGCGCTTCTGACTTTACCCAGTGCTTGTATAAATAAATAAATAAACTTTTAAAAAATAGTATTTTGAGGTTTTCTATAACTTTGCCAATTTTCAATAATTCCAACCAATTGCTGAGGAAAGGTATGATAATCCTATTATTCCTATTTGTCTACTTCTTTCAGGTAAATTATTTCCTCTCAGTTTTTATTTCATATATTTTGCAGCTTTAAGAAAGCTTTACTTAATTAGGATTGCCACATGTCTTGGAGAAATGACACTTTCATCATTACATATATCTCAGTTTCTGGAATTTTTTTGATGCTGAAATCAATTTACAGGACATTAATATCCTGCTCTGTTTCAAATAATCTTTGTGTTGGACCCCCCTGATGGTGCAAGGGTTAAAGTCTCAGATCTATGAAGCTACTGCCAGCCAGTACAGCATTTCAATGCTCAGACAGGGAGCTAACCCGCATGGCATAGCAGACCTCTCCTGTCTTGTCTGCTGGTCTCCTCAGCACTGTATTTCAGTTAGATCTGCCTGTTCTGCTCCCCACTTTGGTGAATCCTCTCACCATCCCACACCTCTAGCCTAGATGCCAGTTCTTGTATGCATAAATAAATAAATAAATAAATAAATAAATAAATAAATAAATAAAATCTTCCAATAATTGTGTAATATATATTTTTCTATTCCTATGCTCTCAGCCTGACTGTAACATTATATTTAATGTGAGGTTTTTACAGACAGATAATAACTAGGTTATTTATTATTGTTGCAGGCAGTGATGGTAGTTTTTTGTTTCTTAATACATCTGCCAATCTATGTACCTTAATGTGTATATTTATACCACTTCTATTGATGTAATAGTTGATATATTAGGCATTAAATATGCCATTTTAATTTTTGTTTTTATCTGGAGTTTTTATTTTTGTGGAATATATGAACACATTTTTAGAATGCAGTTTTAATTTATACTAGTTTTGATTATTACCTTTGCATAAATTTTCATTTCTTTAAGCTATTATATTTTATACACGTAACTTACTACAGATACTGCCCTCCTGATTGTATAAGTTCAAGTGTAGTAAACAGTATGTATAATTTGCCTCCCTTTCAGTACCCTGAAACTCTCCCATTTATAATTTCATAGGAATTGTCTCTATATCTATAACCAAATATGATGGCTTTATAATTTCACTTCAATTCTAAACATTTAGAAAATCCAAGATAAGTATTTTTATTTTGCTTACTAAAGTCTTTCTTCATTTCTCATGTTTTAATGTTCCATCTTTCACCATTACTAGCAGTGTAGGTCAGGAGTTAGCTTTTTTAATGTAGGCTGTGGTGGTGGATTCTCCACTAGGCTGTCTCAGACACTATCTAGGGGGGAAAAGAGAGAACACCTCATAATTGATAGAAGATGGAAGTCTAGTTTCCTACATGGGTTTCAGTCACAACACAGGAAAGGGAGCTCATTATGACCTCCTGAGAATATAACTTATACACATGACTTCTATTTTTTAATATATTTTTATACTGCTTTTATATTTTTACACTGATGTCTTATTTGGTTCCTGCTGTAAGTGAAACCATCCAATTTACAATAGATAAAACCTGGAAACAACACAAATGCCCAAAAATAGATGACTAGATCAAGAAGATGCAGCATATATACACAATGGAATATCATTCAGCAATCAAAAAAAGATAAACTCATGCCATTTGCAGCAATGTGGATGGAACTAGAAGGAATTATGCTCAGTGAAATAAGCCAGAAGGAAAAAGAAAAATATATTTTTTATTTAACTAGTGTTATTTTACATCTTTATTCATTTTTTTCACAATAAAGAATTTCTTCTCTGGTTAGGTTACCATAGTTCTCTCATCACCAAATTATCCATAATCCTCCACACCATAGTCTATTGTGCTTACATTTTCCCCTGCATTTTCTCTCTACCCTCCTTTCCTGGATGATTCAGATTTTATGGTCAGCTTTTAAGGATTGGTTTTAAATTTTGCCTTTGTCTGATCTTTTGTTTGATTTCTCTATATTCCACATATAAGTGAGGCCATTTGGTATTTATCTTTCTCCTTCTGGCTTGGTTCACTTAGGATAATCCTTTCTAGTTCTTGTGAAGATTCTTCAAAAGACATAACATGGATTTGCCATATAACCCAGCAATTCTACTCCTAGATTATCGATCCAGAGAACACAAAAACACTAGTTCAAAAGGAAACATGCACTCCCCTATATATAGCAGCACTATTTACAATAGCCAAGACATGGAAACACCCCAAGTGTTCCAAAACAGATGAGAGGATCAAGAAGATATGGCATATATACACAATGAAATACTACTCTGTGGCCAAAAAAGATAAACTCATGCCATTTGCAGCACATGGATAGAACTGTAAGGAATTACCCACATGATTTCTAACATGAGCCCAGTGACAATCCTCATGATAGTATCATGAAGATAAAAGTAGGGCAATGAGAGTGGCCTTGCTTTCTCCTCTCTGTAGGTACTATTCAAAGCAGTCTACCCCCAACAGCATGGATTATGGAATAGAAACAACTTCGAACAAAACCAGAACTGACCTATGATGGACATAAAGTATTAGAAAAAATAAGACTTATTTTCACTCTAGCATAACTGAGTCTATGTTTGTTTCCATGTAATTTCTGATTGTTTCATGGTACAACTTTCTATGTGTCAAATGCCACTTCCTCAGAAACATCACTTTTGCACTTTTTCTCTTATTCAGTCTCAAATCCCCTTTCTTTATTATGTATTGCCTTTAAAATATAACCATAAACTCACCACTCCTGACAACATTTATAGATACAGTCATGGCCTAAGTTATTTCCCACCTGTTACGGAGTTTTCTTATATTCTCTCTTAAATTATTCTTATCATAGTATTTTCCCCACCAGTTCTCAAAATGCCATATCTAATGATCAATGACCAATCCTCATATTACTTGATTGGTCAGTAACAGTGGGCATTTGATTAGTTCCTTCTTTCTAAAGCACTGCTTTCACTTACTTTCTGATTATTTTTCTACTTCATGACTTATTCTTGCTCTAGTTTCTCTTCTAATCATTGAATTACCCAAGGTCCTTCTATATACCTTAGGTGATCATATTTTGGTTTCAAAATTTTGAAACATATACTGCCAACTTTATATATTTCTATATCCCGGTTAGACTTCACCCACATACAACAGATCATATATTCTACCACCCCCATTGGAATAAGAGCTATTTCAACCTAATCATATCAGGAATAGAACTCTTTTTTAAAAAAAAAATATTTTTATTTATACAAGAACTGGGGTACAGGCCAGAGGCATGGGAGGGTGAGAGGATTCACCAGAGACAGAGTGGGGAACAGAACAGGCAGATGGATCAAAGACACTGCTGAGGGTAGCAGTGCTCGGGCGAGGCAGGAGAGGTCTGCCTCACCATGTGGGTATCTCCCTGGCTGGCCGGGAAATGAACCTGCGCTGCAGAGGCTGCAGACAGCTTCATAGCACTGCACTCAACCCGCTGCACCACCAGGGAGGCCCAGGAATGGAACTCTTGAGTTGTTTACTGAAATTAGTGTTTCCTGTGATCTCTTTTATCCACAATAAATAGCACTTCCACTCCTCCAGTTGCTCACAACCAAATGTGAGACTCATTCTTAAATTTACACTCTCATCTCATATCCAATACATCAGAAAATATAATCCTTCAAAATATACCCAGCAGTCACTGCCTCTGACAACCTTCATTGCTACTCCTTGGCCCAAGTCAACACTTCTCACTTGCCCTGCCAGCTTCAATGACTTCACCCTAACAAACTATTCTCTCTAGTACAGTCAACTGTTCTGATAGCATATCATGACTCATTTGTTTAAAACATTCTAGTATTTTTTTTCCCATTCCTTATCAAGACATATTAGATCTTACATGATCTGACTTCTTGCCTGCTTTCTGATTTCACACTTACAATACTAGAACAGTTTGTTTCCCTCATGCTCCTGCCTTGGGACTTTGTATTTGCCAAGTCTTCTACCTGGAATGCTACCACATGAGACATCAGCATGACATGTATTCTTTCTCCTTGAGATCTGTGCTCAAATCTTCAGGCAGTTCTTCCCGATAACCTTATATAAAATGGCCTTGCCCTATTACTCTTCACTCATGTTCTATTTTACCTTAAATTGACTTACCACCATCTGACACTTTGGCTATGTATTTGATATGTGGTTATTCTGCCTTCATAAAAATATAAACTCTTGAAGGTACTTTATTTCAGTTTGCTTTGTTTATGGCTATATTCCCAATACCTAGTACAAACAGCCAAAACATTCAAAAATATTTGGTCAATAAATGAGAAAATGAATAAATTAATATATTTTATTAGATTCTCCTTCCTTGTTAGCAACTGACACTTTATGCATTTTAATACTAAGGTTTATTTTATTTTTATAATTTTTCAGTTCTCTTAAATTTTACAGTTTACTTATGTATTTTTTTTAAAGATTTGTTTATTTATTTATACAAGCACTGGGTACAGTCAGAAGCACGGGAGGGTGAGAGAATTCACCAGAGCCAGAGCAGGGAACAGAACAGGCAGAGTGATGAAATACACTGCTGAGGGGAGCAGCGGGCGGCAGGAGAGGTCTGTGCGCCATGTGGGACCCTTGCTGGTGGCTGGGGATCGAACCAGCGCTGCAGAGCTTAGCAGCCCAGCACTCAACCGTTGCGCCACCAGGGGAGGCCCTGTAAAGTATTTTTGATCTAATTTAATGTCTTTTGTGTTATATTCTTTTCTTATATAAATAAATATCATCATCTATGTTTCCATGTGTCTTTGTTTCCATTATATTGTCCCCATAAACATATTTTCAGTCTTTATGTGTGTCGCTCTCTCTCTATCTACATACATATATGTATGTATATATATATATATGTACATACATACATACATATATGTCTTCTAAATGGATTTCATAATCACTTTGGGAGATACTTTTCAGGGGAAAATGTAATCATTTTCAACACTAAAATCACCAGAATGTTGTGTCATTTATTCATCTTAATTTTGCGTGTATCATGTTTCCATGTAATTTATAATTTTCCTTGAATTTTGATGAATTAAATCAATTTTATTTCACTTCCTTTGTTTACTCTCTTTTATTTAGAATGTGTATGAATGAGTTTTTAGCTTCATTCATAATGGATGCCAAAGTATAGTTCCTATATCTAAGCAAAATTCAATGAATTAAGAACGTCTAAGTTCCAAGAATTTATCTGCAGTAGTAAAGGGGAAAAGAAAAGACAGGTCTTAGAATTTTCTTCTAAAAAAGAGAAGAAACTGTCTTCGCAATGTTGGAACCTAATATCCAGTGTGAAATTAATATGGTCTATAGCCTGATCCTTTTCTGCTTACAAAACTCACTAAGAGAGTCTGTTATAAGAGCTGTTTGATTTTATCTGGAGGAATGAGTTCAGTTTTTAACCTGGAGGTGAACACTAAGCCAGTCTCCCAGAAAGCTGGAACATGAAGGCATTGAACAATCACACTAAATCCCAGCCCACAGCCACTCTCTCTTCCAGACTGAATACCTCAGACAATTGTGTTTATGTAGGATTTTTCCCAGGAAAGTTCAATTTTTGGATAATTTAATCTTTCTTCTGAATAGGTAACTGGTTCCTGAATTCTGGTGGGGTCTATCTAACCTTATATGTGTTATTACAGCTTCTAGAGACTCCATTTTGAAAGTCTTCTTTTATTCTTTTTTCTTACTTTCTAGAACATCTTCCCAGTTACTGGTTTTCAGATAGATCACCTCTTAATTTTTGAACCCAAATTTCAAAGTGAAGATTATATTCTAATACATTTTCAATGAATATTGGTAAAGGAAATTGTTTACATACTACAATTTAATACACTACTATATTTTGAAGAAAAGAAACACTTGTTATATTCCAAATGTAATTAGTAGATAAGAATGTACAATATGTTACTACATTAACAATAACTTTTTGTTAAAAAACATATTATTTTAGTGTTAATGAATTAACATTTTGAGCATATTATATAGTCATTTTTATTTCTATGTAGGTTTTTGGCTGTGTTTTAGGAAATTGGCTAAGCATACTGAAGTGTATTTTATCTTTCAAAACAATTTTAAAAAAGGTCTCTGGTTAGGTTTTTACATAGAATGTCTTATTTTTAGTAATGAAGTAATGATTGCAGCACTGCCTACCTGTGTTATTATTACCTTTGCTATTTGAATTTCTGTCCTGTCACTGAAATGTGATTTATGAAATAGAAGTGACTCTGAGTTCCCAGCCAGTCATATTCAGTCAGAAATAAGCTCCAGGAAAGTCACATGTGCTTCAGTCTCATTCCTGGTCCCTTGCACACCACTGACAACCCCCAAATAACAAATGTTTCAAGAGAGTCTAAAGATTCCTTTCCACAGGAGCTTGCTGTATGTAGTACACCATCATTTAAAACACCATGCAAGAGGACTTGGCTAGAATTCCCTATATCATATGGCAAAATTATTTCAATTTTATGTAAGAAGTAGGGCAACCGGATATCTTCACATTTCTCTCTACATATTCTTGTCACCTGGCATTCTAACTGAATCTAAGCACAGATTTCTAGCAAAAGTATTTGGAAATACATAGCCAGCAACAAAAGGAACAACAGAATATTATGTAAGCACCAATTATTTTGTCTCTGGAAAAATAACATTAAATCGTATTCAAATTTTATTTGATTCACATTAAAATTCTAACTTGAGGCTTCCAGTTAGTGCAGTCTTAACTTGTGAACAGTCATCAGTCACAGTAGTAACAAAACACGTCATATAGTCCTCAACAGTAATAAAGAAAAAATGTTCTATGAAAGTTAACCCTATAAAAGTCTCATGGGGGCCTCCCCAGTGGCACAGCGGTTGAGCGCTGGGTTGCGAAGCTACCTGCAGCCTCTGCAGCACCGGTTTGATCCCCAGCCACTGGGCGAGGGTTCACATGGTACACAGACCTCTCCTGCTACACCTGCTGCTCCCCTCAGCAGTGTACTTCGTCAGTCTGCCTGTTCTGTTTCTCTGCTCTGGCTCTGGTGAATTCTCTCACCCTCCCGCGCATCTGACTATACCCAGTGCTTGTGCTTATATAAATAAATAAAATAAATCTTTAAAAAAAAAGTCTCAAGGAAGTCAGTTACAGTCTCATTCTCAGCTAGTGAGTCTGTTCAAGAAAACAAGGCACAAATACAAAGATTTTCAATGCTCAGTAGTTTGAAGTTGTGTTTTCTTTTTAATTCATGTATCTGCCCTTTCTATCTAGGTCACCAAAGTTCTTGTCTGTGTATTTGCTTAATATATAATTACATGCCTTGACTATTTCCCAAAAGAACTTCAGTCAGCTGATCAAAAAAAAAAAAGTCCCACATATATAATAAAGACTATTAAAAATGGAAGTAATAGGGCCTCCCTGGTAGGGCAAGGGGTTAAGCACCTCACTATGAAGCAATTCGCAGCCTCTGCAGCACGAGCTCAAATCCCAGTCCGGGAGTTACCCACATGGTACAGCAGACCTCTCCTGTATTGCCCACTGTTCCCCTCAGCAGTGTATTTCGGCCAATCTGCCTTTTCTGTTCCCCACTCTGTCTCTGGTGAATCCTCTCACCCCCTGCATCTCTGGCCTATATCCCAGCTCTTGTATGCATAAATAAATAAATCTTAAAAAAAAAAAAAAAGTTAAAAAATGGAAGTAATAAACCATGGAAAGTAAAGAAAACATAATAAATAGGGCAGAAATCTCAATTAATGTGATATATAATATAGTTGATTCAAATTTATATTAGCTTTAAAATGCTTTATTTTTATAATAAAACCAAAGAGAAAGAAAGAGAGGAAGAGGAGGGAGAAGAGTGGAAGGGAGGGACAGAAGGAAGGAGTGGGAAACAGAAAGGGGGGTAGGGAGGGGGGAGGGGAAAAGGGAAGGGGAGGAGAATTATTTAAAACATATGTTTACATCAATGAAAAAGTGAACTGCAATGACTAAGAGGAAAATAAAAGAAAATTAAATGCTTATTTTGTTACAGAAATTGTACCAAGACATATAAACACATATATTACTAAAAATGCTTCATGTTATCTTGATACTTCTTTCAGATATAACTCAGAGAACTGAGCTCCAAAAAGAGGAATCATTTCTAATGTTCTTATGATTTGATGGTGGCATACTCAGTACTGAACCTTGGTTTTACAAAACCAAAGCAAACTATATAGATTATGAGTTTTAAGTATAAATCAGTAAAATTTCAGGAAACACATACACATGCATCTATCCACAAAAGGTATGCCGAATGTTGACAAACTTTTCTCCAGTTTCAAACACTGGGAAGATAATACTATATCTTTCAGTCTGTAAGCAATCTTCCTTCTTGCTTATTAAAGAATGAGTTAGAGAAAGTTAGAATATAGTAAGTTCTTTATGTTAGATATAGTAAGTTCTTTATGGAGACCCCCCGTGGTGAGTGGAGGGGCCTTGACCTGAGTCCCTAAGGCATGTGAAAACACATGCGTCTCGGAGGAAAACCTCTGAGTGACAGGACCTGGTGTTGAGTGCCAGGAAAGTGACTTGTGTGGAGTCAGGCCTCTACTTCTCCACAGTCTGAGAATAACAAAATGGGAGAAACCCCGTGCAGTGAGCAGAAGGGCCTTGACCTGAGTCCCTAAGGCATGTGAAAACACACGCGTCTCGGAGGAAAACCTCTGAGTGACAGGAACTGGTGTCGAGTGCCCAGAAAGTGACCTGCGTGGAGTCAGGCCTCTATATCTCCACAGTCTGAGAATAACAAAAATAATGAGCGGACTTCCCAGGCTCTAGCTAGGGGGCGATAAGATTATGTGTGTGAGAACTAACCACCTGGTACCCTACTGTCTGAAGTAAATAGATAATAGTAAGAAAATAGACTAATCATTCATACATGTTATCATTATATGGTATGCTTTGATGTTACACCTGCTGCAATTAAAATAGTATATAATGAGCACTAAGACAATAAAAATTTACTGCATGCTGGACATGACAGTCCCCCACGTCTGATTTCCCTCACCGTCATGTCCCAGGTCTCGGACTCACTAGAAGTCCACAAGATATGTCTGATTCAGCTAATAATACTGAATTGAATCATTCATTGCCTCAAGAACACAGAAGAGGCTGCTACATCAAGGGGCCACAATCTATGCTCAGTCAGTCTTTATGGTCAGGCTGAGGCTTGTCACACCGGGGGAGGGAATAAGAGGGAAGCCTAGAGAGTAAGTTTCTCCTTCCCTGCCTAATAATTTTCAAAAATAGAAGTTCCATGGAAAACTGTTTTATATATTTGTATACACTCACACAAATTAGTATTTGCATATTTGCCATTATCAGGTAACAAATTATGCCTATATTTAATTACTTAAAAAATAACTATTATCTCACACAGCTGTGAGCATAAGTTATGCAGGAGCAGCCTCACTGTGGTTCTGGGTCATTCACAAGGTTGCAATTAAGATGTCAGTCAAGACCACAGCATGTGCCTCCCTGTGGTGCCCCCTCCATATGGCCATAAGCTGTAAACTTCAGTTCTTCACCCTGTGGAGCTCTTCCTAAGGGCACCTGAGGGTCCTCCTGACATGGCCCTAATTTGTCCCAGAGTGAATGACCCAAGAGAGAGAACAAAGAGAAAGTCCTGATGTCATTTTTGACCTAAGTCACTCACTGTCATTACTGCCATATTTTATTCAACACAAGAGAACCAGTAAATCCAGTCCATCATCACAGCAAGTAGAAATGACTCCATCTTTTGGGAGAAGGATGTTGAAATTTTTTTTAAATTTGTTTTAAAGCCACCAGACCAATAAGATGCTATTTTAAAAAATATACTATTTTATGTTGCTTTAAAAATGAAATTATAGGTATTTTTCTAAATTAAGTTACTTACTACACATGACAATTCAAGGATATCACCATTTAGGCATCATAAAGCTGATTCTTTGACATACTTTATAGGGGAAATATTTCTTTGACATACTTTATAGGGGAAATATGAAACTGTGAAATCAGGAATCAAAAGTTTAATAGCTAATCTAATATCCAATTCTGAATCACATAAACACTAAGAAAACTTTTAAGTTTTGTCAAGACTTATCTCCTGTCAGGATTTAACAAGTGTACTGTATATTTCAGTTGAAACAAACTATATAGGAGGCCCAGTGGAATTAAGAACTACTATAAATGGCTATCAACTGATGAAGGGAAAAGCAAAATAGAGTATATCCATACAATATAATATTATTCAGCAGTAAAAGGTAAAGATGTTTTTATTCATGCTACAAGGGTCAAGCTTGAAAACATTATGTTAAATGAAAGAATTCAATCAAAAGTAACTACCTATTGCATGATTCCATTTATATAAAATTTTCATAATAAATCTATAAAGACAAAAATACATTAATGGTTTTTCAGGACTGGACTGTGGGAGAGGGAAGGCTGGAGAGAAATGGGAATTGAATACTAAAGCATATGTTGTTTCTGTTTAGGGTAATAAAAATTTCTAAAATTGTAATGATGGTTACACAATTCTGTGAATATACTAAAAACGACTGAACAGTACACTATCAACAGGTGAACTGCATTTTATGGGAATTATATCTCAAAGCCAACTGCTATCATTTTAGGGTTTACTTTTTGTTTCTATGATCTTAAAAAAAGGACTTAAAACATAATGGTCATTACTAATAGAAAATGATCACTAAATATGCCCAGATAAGCTTGTACTCTTTAAATTCATCAAGATGATGATTCAACACCAAGAAAATCAGATAAGGAATTACTTTCTTCTAGCTCACAGAACAATGTCCTTTCCATATTACCACTGTAACAGTTTCTATTTTCTCCTGATGTATTACATGACTTCAAATCATACCATTCATGAGAAAGTACAATGAATGGTGTCCCTTGGAGTTGTGCAGTGCACCATATGAACAATAGTACACAGTGATATTGACTGGACTATCAAAGGGCAGAAGAGATCTATTAAGTATTTGAACTTCCCAGTGATAACATACACCCCGACTTGTTTACTAGGATGTATATCTTGTATTCTATTACCCATGAAATCAGCATTAGGAAAAGCACATTTCCTGACACCTGCAAATTACCTCTCCTCTCAGAAAAAGAACCAGTCCATAAGTTGGCAGAAGTCACCAAGTGTCTAGGTGAACACATTTGTCACAGTGATTTTCTACAGTGAAGCACCCCCAAGCAACCTGCAAAACAAAACCTAAATCTTTTTCATTTTAGGGGAATGTAAAAAAAAATCAACATATGATAGAATTTGGCAATTTAATTTGTTTCCCTTAATTTAATTTTCACTATGCCAAAAGTGCAGACTAAAGAGGTGTTAAAATGCAGGGAACAACTTTATAGAATTATCCTTGCTCCCTGTAAAAGGTTATAAGGATGACATTGGTGAGCACTTCCCTGTTCCACTAAATTGTAATGCATGGTTGATTTGGGAAGGGCTGATCTCCTAGCCATTTCACCATGTACAGAGACTATCAATGCACATGTTTAGTGTTTCCTTGTGTTCCTTATGTTATTTGTTTAGAAAGCTGTACATTACATAAGCAAAATACTAAAATTATGTACTCTGTGCATATGACAAACAATATTTTTTTTTTGCAAATGTGGGTTCTTCTTCAAAATATCCAGTGAATTAATAATGGAATACATCTAAATAACAAAAAGTTAATTGATATGTTTAAGAAATAGTTCAGAGAGAACCTTAAGATATGCGTCTTTCTCCAATAGTTAAAGGTAAAATGATAAATAACATTTCCCTTATTTTTTATTCAAAAATGTCTTTTCCTTAAAGAAAAGGTATACATAGAGAACATTTTTAATACCCCCATAGTCACCATCATTCCATAATAAATGTTAATGTTTGGTGCTCTGTCTCCCATTTTCGTCCCAAGTATAATCTGTTTTGTTTTGTGCAGCATTGATGATCTATTGTAACTATTCTATGTTTATATTTTGGGTCCAAAGCACAATACTTAAGCCTGAGCCACACTATGTTGTACACACACAACCACACACACACACACACACACACATACTCTCTCTCTCTCTCTCTCTCTCTCTCTCTTCTCTCATAACTCTCTCTTCTAACAGATAGGTTACTACTTGTTCTTATTTCCTTACATTAGCCAGAAAAAGCATGTCTTCCAGTGAAGATGAAATTCCATAATGGCTTACAGAGCTCATTAGTCTGGTCCAAACAGTTCCCAAAACAGGTGCCTGGGGTTAATCGGAAACCTGGAGAAAGATAGTTGCCACCACCCATGTTGGAACACTTTATAATCCTTACAGTGCTAACATTAATGCTTGGGTCTGAGACTTCTGGGAAAAAATTAGTACCTTCCTGGCAGGATGACAGGGTTTCCTGGAAGTGGACAAGACGATGACCTCTCCAGTAGTGTTACAGGAGCTGAGACTCTTTCATACCACTATTTGCCGTGGATATCAGGATTATTACTATTTGGACTCAGTCAAAAAACTTCTTTGTGGGGCCTGGGCCACTGGCTAGCTTAAGGTATACCCTTGTTTCACACCCCTATGTCACCATAAACCCATATCAAGACCTTATGAGTGTAGCTTTAGAGCAGAGGAAATACTGTCAATCATTCTGTGGTTTTCTGCTGTTATTGGAAATTTACTTCTGGAGTTATATTGCTCTTGCCTGACCCCAAGATCTCACTGGCGGCCACCTCAGTCCAAATGGCCTAGGAGAAAGGCATTGGGTTTGATCCTTTCTATCTCTATAAATAGTCCACTGGCATCATATGTAAATAAGCTCATTAATTCCAAAACAGTCTACCCATCGCATCCATCAATGCATTCCTCAAGCAGACAAAATAAAATTTCACCTCACCAGACACAATCACTATAATTCACACATAAGGCTTAGCAATGGCAAGGATTCTGAAGTCCAACGCCTTGGTTCACATCCTATCTTTATCATTTATTTTCTCTATAACATTAGTCAAGATACTATAAAACATTTGTGTCCAAACTTCCTCATCTGCACAATAGGGACAATATCAGTTTCTTCTTCATAGCGTTGTTAAGGGAATTCAGAATTAACTTATGTAACAGGTTGAGGAAAGTGCCTGAAATATAACAATCATTGAATATCTGCTAGCTATTACTATTCTAATTTTTTCACTTGCGATCACGAATATTTTTTATGTTCTTCTTAATGACTGCATATTTTTTACCAAATAAATGCAAGCTTATTTAACAATTCTCGTATAATTAGGTGTTTAGCTTCTCAGTTTTTACTATTTACAGACTATATTGACATAAATATATTTGTGCATGAATTTTTTCATGCTTAATATTATATCTTTGAGTCAACATTAACATTCCCAAAATGGAAACTACTAAATCAAGGAAAAAAAGGTTAATGGCATCTGGAAAATTTTGCCAAAATATCTTACAGGACCAATTGCTTGTTTTGGTTAATTTTGATGCCAATTTAATTCCAGATTTCAAAAGGAAGAATGGGGTGGGGGATGATTCTCCAAGATTGATTTAAACAAAAATTTCAAAAAGAACCATCAGACATTATTATGGATAATATATGCCCTCATATTTTACTCTAAAAGCAATAATACTTTGCCAAACCCATGATTAGATATGTCATGTTTTCCACTTTTCTAAGACTTTAAATTTTCAGCACTCTTGACAGCAGTCAGGTTATGGAAACAACCTAAGTGCCCAAGAACAGACAAGTGGATAAAGAAGACGTGGTATATATACACAATGAAAGACCACTAGGCATTAAAAGAAGATAAAGTCTTGCCATTTAGAACCGGAGGGCATCATGCTAAGCAAGAGAAATCACAAGGATAAAGATAAATACCAGATGAAGTCCCCCACATACAGAATATAAAAGAAAAGAAAAAAAAAAAACAACAGACAAAAGTAAACCAAAATAAACCCTAGAAATCTAACTGCAGAAGTGAGGTGCCAGACAGGAAAGGTGAAGAGAAAAAATGGTTAGAGGCCCAATGGACTATGGTGGAGGATTACCGGTGCTTTGGTGTTGGGTGTGGTACAGTAACACACATGTAAAGATATGTGAACCTGTATCTTTAAATCATGCACACTGTTGTAAACTGGTGTTACCTCAATAAACTTTTGCAATAAACTTTTAAAATTAAACTTGATAAAATTGCAAAGAGGTAATCAAACTACATTGACAACTCAACGTCTAGTACCTGTTAGAAGGTATTGATCAGATATTCACTAGGTCAAAAGTCCTACAATGAAATGAGAGGAAATAAAGGGATGACACTGAGACAAGTACCAAAGTGGACAGGAACACATAAATTCAGGAAAGTAGAAGAAAACTTAGAAAAGCAAATTCATTCCCTGTCATCAAAATGGCACAATAGCTGAACCTATTGTAATTATTTTACAATATAAGTAAATCAATCTATCATTTGTATGCCTCAAGAATACAAATAGTTATTGGCATATATGTCAATACTGGGAAAACACCATAGAAAAGCAATATGTTGCTTTTCTAGTTAATGCAATTTCTGGGATAAACTACTTATGTGAATGTGAGGTCTATTACAAAGAATTTATATTTTGAGCTGGTCTTAAAATTAGATAGTCTCATGGACTGCTGGATGCAAGTTTCCATTTGTAGAGATTATTTTGCATGGATTAGGCATGAGAGAGTTGAAGATGTCCCTAACCTTTAGTTTCCCCTACTTCATAAAGTTTTGTATGTCCAGTTGCACACCCAGGTAAGCTACATTTCCCAGCAACCCTTTCATCTGAGTTTGCCCCTGTAATAGAGTTCTGGCCATTGAGAAGTGAGAAGAAATTAAGTGTGCACTGCTGGATATTGGTGCTAAAAGGAGTATGTACTCTGAGGCTTTACATCTTCCTATAGGTAGACATATGGTGAGAAGTGGAGGATCAGAAAAAGGTAGATGACTGAGCAAAACTGAAATGTGAGAAAGCAGGTACTTTTAAAGTAAGGTTTTATTTGTTATAGTGACTTAACCTGTACCCTTCCTAATATGACTCCAACAGAATTTGATTGTTTTAACTTTTAGTGGAAAAAAAATGGGAATACAATGTCATCCAAACCACATTCACTAGTGACTTCTATATTGTTTAGTGATCTAACCCCTGCTGCTGGGAGCACTGCTGGTTACCATCTTCATGTGTCAGTTCTGCACAGTTCACTGCAGCTGCACAAAGACACCTCACCCAAGATCACACTCTAAGAAATAGACAGCATATTAAACCCTTCTTGTGGTCTGCTTTCCAGGAAGATCAGTTTCCAACAGCTATGTCTCAGGAGTGGTCAAGAGTGGCAAATAATAGGATAGATTTTGCAGTCTTAGTAGTTACCACCCGGCTGGTCATTATAGTCTCATCCTTGATGGTAGATGTAGATAGACCGTGGTGTAACAAGATGACACAGTGGCTAAAACTTTCACTGGTATAGAACTATAGTGGTGTATCAGTGCAAGTAAAGGCATCAGCTAATACCTTGTATGGGGTTTCTGAAAAATATGGGGAAATATAGTAACTATAATGACAATAGAATTAACTGGCCATTGCAGAGCTCTAGCAATGCTTGAGCAAAAGACAATGAAAGGCTGAGAGCAAAGACAATTGAAAGGCCAGTGTAATAATCAGAGAGCTTGTTTGGTAGTGGACAAAAAGTTATGTTTCCTGCAGCAAAAAGTTGCAGAAAGTTTAGAACCAGAACCACAACCTCATTATCACTTTAGGAATCTGTCTTCTCTCCAACACTCTAGATTTAGCAGAGTTAGAGGTCTTGGTGACCAAGTAAGCGCACTTCTACCAGGAAATAAGCAAGACTTCCTCTGAACGACAAACTATGGATGCCACCTGAACACTTTAGGGCCCTTGTGTCTAGAGCAGGAAGGAGTCTGCCTTGGCAGGGTTATTGTTACACAGTGGGGTCAGGGGGAAATACTGTTGACACCCTGTAGTTCTACAAGGAGCTATTCAATACTCCTCCAAGATTTGATCTAAATCAACAAATGAACAAATGAAGCAAAACTGGACTGAGAAGTACATCTTGACCAGAAATGAGATTCTGAGCAATGCCACCAGACAAATCACAGACAAGCCACAGAAACAACGAGAGGTTCTAACTTGTTGAGGGACACCTGGGATTTAAAGCAGAGGAGACACAATGAGCATCAATGGTGATCCCCAAAACAGCAGCTGAAGAGGGGATTCAACTGGAACCTTGGTGGAACTGCCCTAAATAATATATATTATATGGTAATTATATGCAATATAGAATTTTATATTTAATTCATCATTTTCTGTATATATATAAAATATATATAATGTACATATACATATATATATATTTTTTTTTTTTTTACAGGGACTAGCCTACTGAGAGCACAATGATACATCACTCAAGAAGGACTTGTTACTTGAGTTATAATGTGGATGCCAGCCAACAGCCTTTGGCTCTCAGCTCCAGAAGGAGCTGCTGTATCTGTAGAGATCCACCTGGCTCAAGATTATACCCATCCCAGGGAAACACATATGCCATGAGTTACTGTGGGAAGGCATCGAAAGTCCAGCCATTTCAGCCCCACAAGGACACCACTGATGGGCCTCTGATCTGTGGGATCAGCCAAGGGTCATGAGATCTGCACTGCAGCTCCATCTCTCTCTCAGCCCCAGGCCACTGGCTTCTTCATCTTCCGTGGGCTTCGCTCCCACCAGCATTCCCTAGTAAACACTGCATATGTGGCCAGGGCTGTTGCCAGAGTGTCCACCCTGTTGTGACGTCTACTTTATTTCTTACAAACAAGTTTACTCTTTGGAACACATTATTCCTTTGGATCAGAAGAAAGCACAATCTTCTAGTTTTTCATCAACTTCATGGTCACTATTTCTGACTCTTTTTTTTTTTCATTTTGCTAACTTAGCATGTCCAGCACCCACTTTCCAGAACATTTCCTGTTTTTTCTCAGCACACTTTCATGCTGACATTATCTTGCCATATTATTTTAAATACCATGCAATCTGTTTTCAATAAAGCATCAGCACAATTCTTTTAAAACACAACACCCTGTCAATCTTCTCCCAAAGCCAGCAATAACTCCCCATCTCAATCAGAGGAAAACCAAGTGTGTGGTCCTTGCTTGCTTTTACTACAATACTCTGTAATGTCTGATCCCAAAGGCTCTCACCCTGGGTATACACTAAAGTCACCTGGGACCTAAAAATCCAGTTTAAAAAAAGTAATAACATCACCTTTACAAACTAAAAAGAATTGTGTAAAGCAGGCTTATCACCATGTCACTAATTATAGATAACATTACTAAGCAAAAATGGCCATAGTCACAGATTCAATAAAGCAAACTTTTTATTACTATTAAAGTCAAGGTTTGTACTTATGTCAATAATCCTTTCCTACCATTCTCAAAAGTACATTCATCAAATCTTAGAAATCACCTTGGGTTTTTTCCAGTTTTATTCCCAACCTCATAATTTGCCCATCACTATTATCTATGCTTCTATTTTCACAATATATCCCTTATAATAGCATTTTGTTGTTGCTTTTTATTGAGGTTACTTTGGTTTACATCAATGTTTGTGCTTTCGATATGAGTTCACCACCTTCAGATGCTGTAGCACACCACACCCACCACCAAAGCATTCTTCATCACATATTGTCAGAAAAATGCAAACCATAAAAGCCATCTCAACCCTATGAGTATGGCCCATATCCAAAAGAGCAGAAACAACAAGTGCTTGCAAGGATGTAGAGGAAAAGGAACTGTCTTATACTGTTGGTGGGAATGTAGACTAGTCTGGCCAATAAGGAAAATAATATGGAGATTGCTTAAAATATTAAAAATGGATATAATGAAATGACCCAGCAATTCCACTCCCAGGTATGTACCCAAAGATTACAAAAACACAAATTAAAAGGGAAACATGCACCGCTATATTCATTGCAGCACTACTTAAAATAGCCAAGCTAGGGCCTCCCTGGTGGCGCAAGGGGTTAAGACGCAACCTATGAAGCTATTCACAGCCACTGCAACACAAGTTCAATTCCCGGCCAGGGAGCTACCCATATGTCACAGCAGACCTCTCCTGCCTCACCCACTGCTCCCCTCAGCAGTATATTTCAGTACATCTGCCTATTCTGCTCCCCACTCTGTCTGTGGTGAGTCCTCTCACACCCCACACCTTTCGTCTGTACCCCAGTTCTTGTATGCATAAATATATAAATCTTTTTAAAAAATAGTCAAGCTATGTAATCAACCTATCTGCCCAAATACACATGAGTAGATAAGGAAGATGTGGTGTATACAATGGAATATTACTCAGCAAATATCCCCATTCTCCTTCACTTCTCCAGTTTCCTGCAGTAGGCCTGACTCCATGGCATTAGTTCAAACCAAATAAGGTTGGGTTTGGTTCACACATTAAGACGATTAGGAGCTGGTGCTTCCTTTATCTCTTGTCTGCTATGGTGATGCTGAAGGTGACATGTTCCAGATAGCACAGCTAAACAATGGAAGATACTGGATTTCTTAGTCACCCTTTAGAAGAGAGCTGTTTCAGAGAGCTGCCCAAACTGCAGCAGGCTGTGAAAAATGCACTTTTATTGCAGTAAACCACTTAGATTTGGGAGTTATGTCTGGTAGCAGGGAGCATTAATTATTCTAAAAATGAACAAGAATGGGTAGGGCAGCTTCTCTACAAAAACTAAAGCAAAAACATGGTATCTTCTCAGGGTTCAGAAAATAATAAAGTAGATGAACAAAGGAAAAAAAAAAAAAGAAAAGAGACACCATGTGAAGAATAAAACAGAGAAAGAGAAGCAGACAGCCATTGATGTATTTTAAGTAGTCTTTATCACAACCAAATAATTAAAGTGCATCCATTAATTCTTTATTTGTTTACATTTATTTTTACTATGTGGCAGGCACTGTTAAAGATTCTGATGATAAGGTGGAAACCAAGGTCTCTTTCCATAGGGATTTTATTCTAGTGAGACAGATGCTAGTGATTAATGAAATTTCAAATAACTGTCCCTATTTATGATATAAATCCATTATCAGGTGGTTCATCTGGATACCAATCATAACAAAATAATGAAAAAAGCCCTAAAATGCATTCTAAACAGCTGAATGATGTCACTGACCATTTTGAAGAGCAAAGATATGATAAATATTCTAATCAACTTGTACATAAAGTAATATCCTAAAACCTTTGGGGTTGCTTGTTAACAATTGCAGGTTGGAAGTAAAATTCTTTACTGGGAGCATATTTAATGTCAATATAAGAAAAAATTAATGACTTAAAATAGACATTTTTTCTTTAAATGGAAAAAATTCAGTAGGTCAAGTAACTAATTTGTAAGCAGATGAAAAATAAATGGGGGGGGGCATCCCTGGTGGCACAAAGAGTTATGTCCTCAGCACTATGAAGCTATCACAGCCACTGCAGCTTGAGTTTGATCCCCAGCCAGGGAGCTATCCACATGGCACAGCAGACCTCTCCTATCTCGCCCACTGCTCCCCTCAGGAGTATATTTCAGTAGATCAGCCTGTTCCACTCCCCATTCTGTTTCTGGTGAATCTTCTCATGCCCCCCACCTCCAGCCTACACCCCAGTTCTTGTATAAATAAATAAATACATCTTAAAAAAATACTTTAACAGTGAATTACAACAATTTTCTGAAAAAGATACTGAGCCAACTAAAGATGCTGGCAGTAAATACCCTATTTGTGTGCGGTTTGAGCAGGAATACAGTTACCAATTTAAAATAAATTTATAACTTGTATTTTATAAAAGGTGCTTTAAATACTAGTCAATTATATAATCTATTATGTTCAAGTCTATCTGCATTTTGATTTGGGAAATTAATTTTTATATATTTTTTATTATTTGGTATTTTTTTTAATGTACAAATGGTACATATACTGACTTGTATTACATGTGTGTGTAATATACATACAAGCATATTGTTTGTTGAAAACATTAAATTTATGGGCCTCCCCGGTGGCGCAGCGGTTGAGCGCTGGGTTGCGAAGCTGCCTGCAGCCTCTGAGGCGCCAGTTCGATCTCCAGCTGCTCCCCTGCCACAGGAGGAGGGTCCCACATGGCGTGCAGACCTCTCCTGCCACCCACTGCTCCCCTCAGCAGTGTACCTCGGTCCCTCTGCCTGCTCTGGTCGCCGCTCTGGCTCTAGTGAATTCTCTCACCCTCCCACGCTTCTGACTGTACCCAGTGCTTATATGTATAAACAAACAAACAAACAAACAAATAAATAAATCTTTAAAAAAAAAAAGAATAAGAAAAAGAAAACATTAAATTTAAATTAGTTCTTGAATTATCTCAGGAGTAACTAGTTATCCTAATTTTCACTTCTCTTCTCAAATTCTTCTGATACCCATTATTCTCTGCTGCAAGAAGCTGTCAAACTTACTATAATATTAAAGTCTTTTTATATTATTGCATAAAATATCTCTTCTATTTCTCTTTTCATACCCATCAGTAGATAGATTCCAGAACGTAAAACTGATGATTAGCCTATTATTTTATACTGTAAAAATTTTAACACTCTAATGTTCATTCAAGAAATATGTGTAAAAAAAAAGAAATATGTGTATGTATACACACAAGTACAATAAACTGACAATATGCTGTGCGCTGAAGAAACAATAGTGAACTATCCAATTCACTGTCTTTAGACGGTTTAGAGTTTTAAAAATATAAATTATTAAGCCCTTACTATATGCCAATAGGTGATGTACAAAGCATAGTAGCACCTTTTATTATTTAAATGCTTTGACTTAGGGTTAGTACCTTTTTTAAAATCAGATAAATTATTTACTAAATCAAAATTCGGGTGGTGTCATTTTCTAAGTGTCTACATAGCTAATCCTCAAATGCAAATATGAGTCATTGAGATGATGTTTGAAGTACTACTTGATAGAACTTGAATAGGAACCTACAAACCCCACAATCCCATTTTGCCAAATATCCTCTTCTAGGTTATTGTGGAAGAAGTTGAAATGCATGGATCACTAGTAAGTAGGAACCCCACCTTGGAAAGGAAGCACAATGGCCTATTTCAGTGGAATATGGGGTTGTTGGTGGTGGATGGAATACCAGATGCGAGCATTCCAATATTACCTCAACTTAAAAATACATAAATAAACAAAATTAAATTTAAAAAAGTAGGAACCCAAAGCATCACTTTTGGTTAGGTGAGCAAATGGTGACATTCAAATGCAAGGCTTTATGGTAACCTGGATCATACTCAAGACTCAGGGCTTCTCCATGTCAAAGAAAATCTATTAGGACGAGGCTGTAGGTTGGGGGGGGGGAAACTTTGAGAGGAAGCAGGGAGATATAAAATGTGTCACTATGCTCCCAGAAGCACCGCTTTAGTCCCCTAACAGGTATTGAAGATGGGAAGAAGAAACTAGAAAAGAATTTCATGGTGACCCTGATTACTGATAATCACAATTCAACTATTATTCCAGAGTCTAAAGGATTAGATTTCTCCCTCCAGGGAAACAGGGGAAAAAAAAGTTTGGAGAAAATGGCATTTCATCTCCCATGAGATTAGTAAATACTGCAGCCAGAATATGTACCAGGTCTTTTTTACTCTAAAAATTATTACTCTAACCATTCTACTTAAAGCAAAAAGAGTACTGTTATTTTGTTTTATTTATTTTGAAATGTTTATAATATTTTATTTTTCCTGTTCTTTTTTATTATTTTGTTTTTTTAATTTTGTATATTTTTACATCATTTTTCATTTTTGTACAATGTATGCATTTTCACTACCTGTCCCCATAGTGTGTCTCTGGTTTATAGTTGCTTGTTGATTTTCATTTATACTTTATTATAATTAGCCTTTTTCCTGATCCCTTGTTTAGGTTTTCTAAATTCCTGCTATAAGTGAGACCGTCCAGTATTATTTCTTTTTCTTTCTGGCTTATTTCACTGAGCATGATCCCTTCCAGCTCTATCCATGTTGCTGCAAACGGCATGAGTTTATCTTTTTGCATTGCTGAGTAATATTCCATTGTGTATATGCACTGCATCTTCTTGATCCAGTCATTTATTTTTGGGCATTTGGGTTGTTTCCATAGCTTACCTATTGTAAATAGTGTTGTGATAAACATAGGGGTGCAGGTGCCCTTTGGAATTAATGTATCTGTGTCCTTTGGGTAAATACCTAGGAGTGGAATCACTGGATGTTATCTTATTTAAGTCAAACTATTTACAAAAGCAAATATCTAAGGATTTATTTTTTATGCTGGAAATCCTTCTTTTTATTTTTTTTTAAATTCCTGTGCTCAGAGCACTTATGTTCTGCTTGTTGTTTGCTCTGTAGAGCACTCTGGCTTTTGACCTTATCCAGCATGTAATTGAGTGGGAACCTTTCCACCAGAACTCAAAGCATCCATTTTTTTTTTATTTATACTTCTTACATCATTGTTAATTTCTGCATAGTATTTGATTTTCCCCCTCAGGTATAGTCTCTATAATTCTTCTACTATTACAGCACCCATGATCCATCACCATAGTCCCTGTGTTCTTCCCTCCCCCATTTTGACTCCTCTCCCATCCCCTCTCTTCCTCTCTGTCTCAGATCGCTTGCAAGTTTTGCCTTTTTCCTGACCCTTTGTTTGGTTTCTCTATATTCTGCTTATAAGTGAAGCCATCCAATATTTACCTTTTTCCTTGACTTATTTCACTTAGCATAATCCCTTCCTATTCCATCCATGTAGATGCAACTGGCATGAATTTAACTTTTTTTATAGCTGAATAGTATTCCACTGTGTGTGTGTGTGTGTGTGTGTATGTATATATATTACATCTTCCTGATCCAGTCATCTATTTGGGGGAACCCAAGTCGTTTCCATATCTTGGCTATTGTAAACAATGCTGCAATAAACATAAAAATGCAGGTTTCCTTTCAGTTAGTGTTTCTGTGTCTCAAAGAATCCATTTTTAAGGGTAAATGATTCCATTGCTTCTCTTTGCAGCAAACTGCTTTATTTCACTATACTCTTCACTGCATTCAATCCTCACATGTGTATTTTTGACAAAGTGGTCTTTCTCAGATTTTAGTAATCTTTATTGACCCTCCAATTTGAGGAACAATCTAAAACTTGCTGTTAGTGATATGTGATAGAAATGGAGGATCAAAATAATTATGATGACTATTAAATAATGATAGTTTCAGAAGGAAAATTCTAGTTAGCCTTATATTTTTTTTCCATGTTTAAACTTTATTAGCTTTTTATTTCCTCTTTCTTATTGAGGTGATACTGGTTTACAACACTATTTAGGGGAACAGTCTCACATCTCTTCAGATGTATGTTACCATACCACCTGTATCATTAATAAAAGAACCAGGTCTGCTAGTATAGCATTGTTAAGCTGTGTTATTATTATAATCATCATCATCATCACCACCATCATTGTTATTATCATCATCTTAAATACACATTTCTTTCTCCCACTACCAGATACCATAGCAGGTTATACGCTTTCATGTTTCTGTGCCTTTGAAACTTATCTTCCCTATTTCTGGAATTTTCATATCTCTTTATGATGTTAACTATGAACTGTCCATATATAATACTCAAATCATGATGAATGCACTGGTACTCTGCCTCAGAAAATTATATATTACAGAAATATTTACTCCTGATTTTAGAACTTCTCACAGTGTTTTCTGTGGCCCAGCACTATGACATCCTTGAAGGCTGATACCATATCTTACTGAACTTTAAAATCTCCCTCCCCAAATATACCATAGTTTATATCTATGAAATGAACAAAGCCTTTGGGAGGGAAAAATTAGATATCCACAACAAATTTCCTGGACAATTATTTTTCTCCCCTTACACTCACCTCTGTTAAGCCCCATCTAAGTATCACAAGCCAGTTCAGACCTGGTGTTTTAATGTCCCGCTAACCTCTGGTTCTGAGACGTCTATGTCTTACAAGGATCCTATAAAATGAAAGAATTGATTTACTGCAACTCATTCTGAACTATGTTAAATAAAATAACAAAATGTAGGAACTCTTTAAATTTTCATTCTAGATCCTATATATATATTACTAGAGCAGATATATGGCATCCCATATGAAAATTCAAGTTGACTGGTCAGCTCTTTGGGTATTTGATAACTCCACTCACATAGGGAAATATTTTAATTATCATTCAACTTTACAGACCATAACAAAAAGCTCTGTATATAAAAAATAACTGGTAAAGAAAAAATTAACATGAAACCTTAGGGATACCAAAGAACAACCCTTCTTAGTTGCGGGGGTTGACTTCATAGAAAATAGTTGGAAATATGAAGTCATCAGATGATCTGTTGATTTAAATTATCAAAATCATTTTATATTTAGAATCATTTTTATTTATTTTTAAGAGATTTATTTTTATTTATTTATGCATAAAAGAACTGGGGTGTAGGCCAGAGGTGTGTCAGGTGAGAGGAGTAGGGAACAAAATAGGCAGATTGATTGAAATACACTGCTGAGGGGAGCAGTGAGCAAGACAGGAAAGGTCCATTGTGCCATGTGAGTTAGCTCCCTGGCCTGGGCTCAAATTCATGCTGCAGTAGCTGGTGATAGCCTGATAACACTGATACTTTAACCCCTGCACCACCAGGGAGGCCCTAGAATCACTTTTAGATGGTTTTTCATATGTCACCCTTTCATTCCATAAAGATATTTGAACATTTATGAAATGCAGTCACTGCTGCTCTAAGCGAGTAAGAAAACCAATTACAGTGTCATTCACATGAGCCTTTATTAAAAAATTCCTGGTAGAAGGCTTCCCAGGAATGTCTGTGTTAGGAAAGGCTTAGATAAAGTACCTAACTTATGTTATAGGCATTAGCAGGAGGGAGTTGGCCAAAATTCAGCTATTTTCAGTAATAATTGGTGAAAGATGGTTCTGGGAAAAGGAAAGATTTGTTTTTGTAAATTACCATTCATTGATTGGACAATGTAGATTATCTCAAGTAGATTCAGAGGAAGATAAGCCGATAAAGCTATGTGTAAGAAAGAGTGGGGTAGTCACTGCGGCCCAGCACTATGACATCCATGAAGGCTGAGTTTTTAATAGTCATTTAAAAGATATGTAGCAATAAGGGCTGAGGTACCAATGAAGATATATATTTTCACAGCAATGTGGGATGAGAATGTTAATCTAAATAAACACCAAGTATACAAATGTGTCAGACCTTGATACCAGAACAATGAAAGTCTAAATCATAATTAAAATTTGTATCGATCTATTGGAAACTATCAAATATTTTTCTCTTCTATCTTACATTATCCACAGGAAAATCTTCCCTGTAGTTTCACGTCCAGAAATAAATGTTGTGTCTCTTCTAATAAGCTACCTTTTATTATATGAAAAATATTATTACATGAAAATGAAACATGTAATTGACCAGCATTTTCTTTTTGTGCTGATTATTGGAATTCTCAGTTCCCAGTTTTATAATCCCCCCAAAGCAAACATTTTAACTTCATGGAGGGTAATTTTGTTATCTTGATTTTTGTTATATTGATATTGATGTCTTTAATTTAACTAAAAACATATCATGTGTATTTTCTGTGAATAACTTTAAATCATTCTTTCAAAAATTTGAAGAATAAGTGAAAACACAAACAAATGAATGAATGAATGATAAATACATCTTACCCCTCCTCAAACTTTTTACAAGTTACTGATGAGTTCAAGTTCTATAGTTCTAACATAACACTGGATTAAGATGAACAGTGAAACCAAATTTAGTTATTATTTAAAATTTGATGTTGGGGGCCTCCCCGGTGGCGCAGCGGTTGAGTGCTGGGTTGCGAAGCTGCCCACAGCCTCTGCGGCGCCGGTTCGATACCCAGCTGCTCCCGGCCACTGGAGGAGGGTCCCACATGGCGCGCAGACCTCTCCTGCCGCCCGCTGCTCCCCTCAGCAGTGTACTTTGGTCCTTCTGCCTGCTCTGCTCCCCCTTCTGGCTCTGGTGAATTCTCTCACCCTCCCGCGCTTCTGACTATACCCAGTGCATGTATAAACAAAACAAACAAACAAATAAATAAATAAATAAAACATGTCTCTAAAAAAAAAAATAAATAAAAAAAAAATAAAATTTGATGTTGGGCATACTTTTAGCACATATTTTCCACACCAGAAAGTTAGAATTTTACTAGCTTTAATTCCTGTCTCTGAACTCATTTCATATCTAAACAAGCTGTTTTATTCAATAAATATTTATAAAGTTCCCTCCTGACATGAATTCAAAGTTGTTTTGTCAAAGAGAAAAGGTTAGTGAAGCTCAATTAGACCAAGTGGGATGCTTGAGAAAACAGAACTGTCTTTGGCATGCTTTTGGAACGTTAATATCAAGTTAGTTGATTCTATGTCCTTGGACAAGGAATTTTGTAGCTCTAGGCTGGAACTGACAAACCTGTCAGCAGCACTGGCCCATGCCAGTGTCTAGATGAGGATGGGTAATCAACCATCATCTCATGGTTACACATGATGGTATAAAGGAAAATTATATTTTCAGGTTAAGCATTTCTCAGCGATTTCATGTCCTTGTAAGAGAGCCTATACTGTTGCTTTGGCACTGACAAACTGATACTCTTTTCCACCACAGAGGAAGGTAATACACTCCATACAGAAATATCTGCAGAATAGACAACTAAGAAAAATATTCAGGGAATCTTCTGAGGGGAAAGGAGATGCTACTCTCAAGTCACTGAAACTCCATTTTCTTATCTTCTAATTGCACCTCTTAAGTAAAAGCTAAATTACACTGCAATTCCCAGCTTGGTCACCAGAGAATTCTCATTTAAACACTGAATATAAACAGTGGGATTTGAGATTCAAACTGAGCAAATGTTCCTTATAGTAAGGCAAGTACATGGCGTAGCTGTTGATCTGGAAAGAACCATGTGGATCTAAAATGCAAAGCCAGTTTCTTTATAAAACAAGAGCAAATGCAAATTTTTTTGCTATTGCTGTTGTTGTTACATGAGTGGTTTGTATAAATGGACAGAAAAGAATTCTACTGATTGGCATGAAGAAATAAGAGGGAGATGGATTAAATACCAGCAGTCTTATATCTTTTCTCAACTACGTGTTAACAACAGAGATTACTACATAAATGCATCTATGTCAATAGTTGATGTTAGACATTTTCTCACCATATACAAAATGGGTAAGTTCTGATATTTTACCACTAACTTGCTATTTGACTTTAGACAAGGTACACTATAAGATCTGTTATCAATAAAAATGGAACCATTAATATCCTTCCTCTTTATCTCCCAAGATATGTTAAAGATAAAATGATATAGAATGTAAACTAAAAGTTTGCATTTAGATTGTTCAAAATAAGTCAAATCTCCAAATACAGCATAGGAGAAAATACACTTAAAACTGTGTGATAAAATAATATTATAACTGCTGTGAAAGGACATTTCAACCCAGAGAGGACATACAAATGGCCAAGAGGCACATGAAAAAAAGTTCATTGTAACTTTTCATAAGAGAAATGCAAATTAAATCTCACAGCTATGGGATTGGCCCAAATAAAAAAGATGAGAAACAACAAATACTGGCAAGGGTGTAAAGAAAATGAAATCCTCATACAGTGTTGGTAAGAATGTAATCTGGACCAACTCCTATGGAAAATAGTCTGGAAGTATCTTTAAATAAATATATCTGCCAGATGATTCAGTAATTCCACACCTCAGGATCTATACAAAGAATGAAAAAACACTAATTAGAAGGGATATATGCACTCCTATATTCATTGCAGCACTATTTACAATAATCAAGTTGTGGAAATAACCTAAGTGCCCAAGGACAGGGAGTAGATTGATAAGATGAAGTATATATACACACAAAGGAATCTACTTGGTTATTTAAAAAATATATGAATTCTTGCTATTTGTAATAACATGGATGGAAATGAAGGGAACTATGCTAAAAAAAAAAGTCAAAAGGCAAATACCACGTAATTTCACTCACATGCAAAGTATAAAGAAACAAAACAAGAAACATACAAAAGTAAACCAAAACAAATCCTAGACATGTGATTGCAGAATTGAAGTTCTCAGAGGGAGAGATTGAATATGGAGAACAGAGAAAGGAGGGTGCCCAACACACTGTAATTGAGGATTCTGGGGACTTTGGTGGTAGGCAGGGTATGGTAACATAAGACTAAAGAGGTGTGAATCTATACCCCTAAATCATATACAGTGGGGTAAACCAATGTTACCTTAATAAAAAATATTACTCCCACAATCCCCCCCCCAAAAAAATAAAAAGCTAATGAAATTCAGGACATCAAGAAGAAAGCTGTTGTCTAATTCAAGAGGTAGAACTGGACCCCATACTCTGCACTGATCACACCAAGCAGGAATTGCTCAGGAACTTTGATAACCTGCTAAGAGCTAGGCAAAATGTTTGCAAACTATGACACAGGAACAAACTTTGAAACAATCAGGGATGATTACCCATGACAAGCAAGGTTTCAGAAATGTTGTCATTATAATATAACTTTAGATGAAGAAAACTGAGAGGAAATATTCCTAGTAATTAGAGCTGTCTGTAAGTGAAAAGACAATCTTGCAAGGTAATGAACTCCCTTTCATCAGGAGGTTCCAAGCGTAGGCTAGAAAATCAATCAACCATCAGAAAGCTCTAGAGAAGATAGTAATAGGTACACCCAAAGTCTCTTCCAACTAAATGATTAAAATCATGTGGATATAAGAGTGATTTTAAATTAGAAATATTATAAAAAGGAGTGACATTGTCATCTTGCAGAAATACATTTTTTTTCCAATGGAAAAATCACTCAGCAGTATGCTAATATATTATCACTTTTGTAGATGACGGTTCTGAATGGTAAGGAGGAAGTGAAAAAGAACAATTAGCTATTGTTCACTGTCTCACAGTGAGGATTTATCACTTTAAATGCTACTGTCAAATGCATGAGTTAAAACATACTTTTCAAACTAAAACAACAGCAAACCCTTAGACTCCGACAACAGAAGGGTGGTTAAAAGAGGGGGTGAATGGAGAAAGGGTTGGGTACAGGGGACTGATTGGTTGGTGGTGGATGGTAACTGGATATTTGGTGGAGGTTTAGCATGATATATAAAGTTGCTGAGGAAGAAATTTTATACCTGAAACCTATACAGTATTGTAAAATACTACTGCAAATTAAAAACAAAAAACATGGAATCTCTTTCCATTTTATTAATAAAAGTATAAACTGCTTCTGTTTTGAAAAGAAACTGTAAAATTTTCTTGTCAGAAATAACATTAAAGGAAAAAATGACTTAATTTGAAGTTAATATCAGGAAAACAATACTGAGATGTCTCATAAAAATAATGTATGGCACCTCAACATCATAAAGGCCATGTATGACAAGCCAACAGCCAGTATCATTCTCAAAGGTGAAAAGCTGAAAGCATTTCCATTAAGATCTGGAACAAAACAAGGATGTCCACTCTCACCACTGCTTTTCAATATAATACTGGAAGTCCTAGCCAGAACAATAAGACAAGAGAAAGACATACAAGGAATCCAAATAGGAAAAGAAGGAGTCAAACTATCACTATTTGCAAATGATATGATAATATACACAGAGAACCCCAAAAACTCCACAGAAAAACTAATTCAACTCATCAATCAGTTCAGTAAAGTGGCAGGATACAAAATCAACACGCAAAAGTCAGTAGCCTTCCTATATACAAACAATAAATCTGAAGAAGAAGAAAACAAAAAAAAATCCCTTTTATTATTGAAACAAAAAAAATCAAATACTTGGGAATACATCTAACAAAAGAGGTAAAGGACCTATACAAAGAAAACTATAAAACACAGAAGAGGGCCTCCCGGGTGGCGCAGCAGTTGAGCAGTGGGTTGTGAAGCTGCCCACAGCCTCTGCAGCACCGCTTCGATCCCTGGCTGCTCCCCAGCCACTGGAGGAGGGTCCCACATGGCGTGCAGACCTCTCCTGTTGCCCGCTGCTCCCCTCAGCAGTGTACTTCAGTCCTTCTGCCTGCTCTGCTCCCCGCTCTGGCTCTGGTGAATTCTCTCACCCTCCCGCACTTCTGACTGTACCCAGTGATTGTATAAATAAATAAAAATAAATAAGCATAACTTTAAAAAAAAGAAATAGAAATAGAAGAAGACACAAAGAAATGGAAACACATCCCCTGCTCATGGATTGGAAGAATAAACATTATTAAAATGGCCATCCTACCAAAAGCAATACACAGATTCAATGCTATTCCAATAAAAATTTCAATGTCATTCTTCAAAGAAATAGAACAATTATTGAAGAAATTCATATGGAATCACCAAAAACCCCAAATAGCCAAAGCTCTCCTGAAAAAAAAAAAAAGAAGGGAATGGAGGCATCACACTCCCAGACTTCAAACTATACTACAAAGCCATAATCATCAAAACTGCATGGTACTGGAACAAGAACAGACACACAGACCAATGGAATCAAATAGAAAATCCAGAAATAAACCCACAGATTTATGGTCAACTAATCTTTGATCATGGAGCAAAGACTATGTATCGGAGCAAAGAAAGTTTGTTCAATAAATGGTGCTGGGAAAACTGGGTTGCTACATGCAAAAGAATGAAGCTTGACCACTACCTCACACCATGCACTAAAACCAACTCAAAATGGATTAAAGAACTAAACATAAGACCTGAAACCATAAAATACATAGAAGGAAATATAGGCGAAACACTACGGGATTTGCACATCAAAGACATCTTTACAGACACATCACCCAAAGCAGTGATAGTGAAGGCAAAGATCAACAGCTGGGACTACATCAAATTAAAGAGCTTCTGCACAGCAAAAGAGACAATAACAAAAACAAAGAGAAACCCCACCAACTGGGAGAACATTTTTGCACCCAACACTAATGATAAAGGACTGATCACAAAAATCTGCAAAGAGCTGATGAGACTCAACAACAACAAAGAAAATAATCCAGTCAAAAAATGGGCAGAAGAGCTAAAAAGAAACTTCTCTGAAGAGGAAATGCAAATGGCCAACAGGCATATGAAAAAATGTTCAACATCACTTGTAATCAGGGAAATGCAAATCAAAACTACCATGATATACCATCTCACACCAGTGAGAATGTCACATAGTAAAAAAACTAGCAACAACAAATGTTGGCGAGGATGTGGAGAAAAAGGAACTCTTCTGCACTGTTGGTGGGAGTGCAAACTGGTCCACCACTATGGAGAGCTGTGTGGTGATTTCTTGACCTACTAAACATAGAGCTTCCATATGATCCAGCAATTCCACTCCTAGGTATTTACCCAAAGGACACAGAAACATCAATTCCAAAGAGCACCTGCACCCCTATGTTTATAGCAGCACTATTTACAATAGCTAAGCTTTGGAAACAACCCAAATGCCCAAAAATAGATGACTGGATCAAGAAGATGTGGTACATATACACCACAGAATATTACTCAGCATTCAAAAAAGATAAACACATGCAATTTGCAGCAACATGGATGGCACTGGAAGGGATCATGCTCAGCAAAATAAGCCAGAAAGAAAAAGAAAAATACCAGATGGTCTCTCTCATAGCAGGAATCTAGAAAACTTAAATAAGGGACCAGGAAAATGAAAAACTATAAGAAAATGAAAATCAAAATCAACAAATAACTATGAACCAGAGACACTCTATGGGGGGTGTGGGGCAGGGAGGGGAGGGATTGGGGTCAAAATAAGGGGGTTGCAATTGTATGGGGGAATATACAATTAAAATTTATTTAAAAAAATGTATGGCAAATACAAAATTACTTAAGTTGTGTTTGTTTTTTTTTTTTTTTTTTGCATTGAAACCTTTTATCCCATTTCAAATGGAGACAACTGATTGCATTGATTCAGGTAAGTTTTCAAAATGCATAACTTTAAATTTGAAATCCTCTTGATTTGCATAGTACGCATACATTTATCTGAAATTACCTAAAAACAACAAAACTCTATTTGACTTCATAGACATATCTGGGGAAATTAGAAATTATACGGAAATTGAATAAATGATAAAATCATTGACTAAAAAATTATAATATTGAATAATTTGGGCCCCTACTCTTTTTGCAATTCAAGTACAATGAATAAGCTCAAAGAGTTAACTGGGTCATTCCAAATCCACATCTTTGGCCTCATCAGATTCCCAGCATTTTGAGACCATAACAGTCTTCAGGCAACATCTCCTGAAGAGAAACACAGAGTCAATTGTCTTCAGGGATCCCATATGTTATAGAAAGGTAAAGGTATCAGGGAATGATGGAGCTTGTGAGAAGTACTAACTATCCCCGTCAAAATGCATCAGATTTAATTTATAAAAGTCACAGGATTATCACACAGACTTTTGTCTTTATCAGAAGCAGAGTCAACTGGCTAAAATTCTGGATTTAATGTTTAGCCATCTTTTTGTATAAATAGAAAACTGAAATGGCTGTCTGGTTAAGTAAATGACTTTATTAAAAAGTCATTATAGTAAGTTATGACAAAGCTAGATCTAGATAAGATTCTGTCTTGGTTTTCTGACTTTTATATTATAAAACTGACTGCTTCCTACATCCAGAATTCCACATGTTGGCCTTTAAAATATTTTCATGTACATAAAAATTGTGTGTCTGATTGTGTATTGCAATCCTTTGTAATCATAACCCCTTATTCTTTTTTGTTTTTTTCTACTAACTAAAACCAACTATATAAAGTAAAATATAGTAGGAAAAAACTATCTACATATTTAGTAGCTTTCCCTCTAAGTTTTGATGGGAAAGTTATCATTTTTTTGGCAAGTTACAAAGAACCAAAATTTTCTATTCTGAGAGGCAGACTCAATAATGAAAACTGCACCGACCATATTCTTTATATACAACTAGTTCTGCTATATTTGCAAAGCTATTTCCTTGTGGAGAACAATAAATCATCCCATAATCCCCTGTGCAGTTGACCTGGCATGTATATTCACAGTTGGCTATTAATAAGAGAAACTTTGTTAGGAAATACCATAGAATAATAAATGTTTTCTTTCTAGCAAGTTATTTGTGGGTAGATAGACTATTATCCTTTTTTTTTTTTTTCTCCACAGACTAAACATGCGTCATTACATCTTGGGAAAGATGCATTTTTGCTTGGATGAGAAGGGCAAGCAATATGAGCCTTCAATCTGGTGATTTGCAATGACGACACCATGTTTATGTTGGTTATCTCCATCAGGGCCTTACGCAGTTGCTGCCTCTAAATAGGCCAGAGAAGAAAAACAAAAAAATCTAATGAGTATCATTATTGAAGTGGCTTCAATCTCTGGGTCCAAATTACAATTATTATTTGCCTCTAAGGTTTCTGATTATATAGGAATTCTTCAATAACAGTTTATCTCATCTAGAAATTTGCCCTTCCTACTTTAAATAGAAGCATAGCTCTACCTTGAATACAATGATGAAAGATGAGACCATACAGCCCAATCTACTTGTATGAATGAGTTGGTCTGATTTCATTTTTAGCAACTGCCAACTCAAAGCATTAGGAATAAATGTGTTCATTCAACAAAAATGTGTCTTATGTGATTGAATAATGTTCTGATCCTGGCAAGAATCTTAGAAAAATGGAAAAGATTTGTGAGGAAGTGAATAAGATATTCATATTATTATGGAAGCAAAACCACTCGCTGGAAATCTCTATGAAGACATATTCAGACAATCTCCTCTAGAACATAAGAATGATATACAGCTCTTTCTTGGTGACCCTTAGTTTAGTTGCTAAGCAGTTCTTCAGTGATTCCCTGGTCCCAAGACCAACTGTTTGTCTGATCTCTGATATCAGTACTGCCTGTATCAGGTTTTCATTGGCTGGACTCACAAGAAATCAACATTGAATAAACTCAAAAGTTGAGAAATTTACTTAAATGTGGAATATAGAGAAACAAAACAAAGAATCAGATGAAACCAAACCAAAACCAAACCCTAGAAAACTGACTGTGGAATAGGGGCTACCAGAGAGGGTGGACGGAAGACAGAGTAGGGTGGGGGTGCAATGAACTCTGGTGGAGAACTATGAGTGCCTGGGAGGTGGATGTGGTGTGAGAACAGACAATTAAAAAGGAAAATAAAAAGAAATTTATTAGAAAGTTGTAGTATAGCATACAGATACAAAGGTGAGCCATATTTTAAAAAAATTAAAACGGAAGAAACAGGGAAACTACAAACTGCTCAAATTACAAAGGGAAAGTGCAATTTGGAGTATTGTGCTGGAAGTCCAAATGTTTTGATTGGCCTTCCCCACAAAACCGCATAGAGGAAAGGTAAATCTCCAAAAGGAAAAGGGGGCATTGCTATCAAATATGGGGTGGGGAACAAAACAAATACACACCACACTGCCATTCATTTTTTTGGCAATGATCAGCACAACATTAAAAGGGCAGATTGCAATAGAGGCCCTGATATCAACACAGGCTTTGCCCCCATCCCTCTGTCTCCACCTGACTCCATCTGGTTGAAAATATCTTTTAATACTTCTGAATTCAGAACCAGACCTGCCCCCGGGAACTCTTCTTTCTGTTTTGCACTTCAGTATTACATGTAGCAAATCAGACAAACTGACAAGACTACTGTTACAGGATTCAGGCTCAATATTTTTAATTCTTTTATTTTATTTTTCAGAAATAATAAGCACATATAGTCAATAGTGTCTGGATGTTTGCTATTCATCAGTCTATGAGTTGGTCATAATAGAAATAGTATTCAACAAGGGAAAATTATTTTTATATAAATCAGAGGCAAATAACGAATTTCTGGTTTTTAGATTTACAAACTTTTAACCTTGACGTGGAAATCAGGATTGGAGAACATTTATTTACCAAGACTTAAAGACAGTTTCACCTGCCTGCCATGCCAATTGTGAGCAATTGCACCAATGAATATCTTATGATGAGCTTAGTAGGCCTAAATTAAATCTATATCATGAGCAGCAACAGCAGCAGCAGCATCAATCACTAAAATGTGCTATTTCAGCCCTGTGATGGATGCTTTGTAAACATCAGTCACCAATGCTTCTAATCACTGAGAGAGAAATGTACTATTTCATGTTATAAAGACACCATTGGCAGAGGTTACATATCATACCTGGATTCATTTAGCTGGCAAATGCTTAGAACTGGGGGTTAAAGACTTCTTGGACCTCAATTTTTTTTCCATTATGCCACTGTACTCCCCAAACAGCTGACAGCTTTGAATATTATTTTTTAAAATGAATCTAATTTATTCTTATCAGGTGGCTCAAATTGAATTCAGCTGGCCTAGTCACAGATGGCATCTATATAATTTTAAATAAAAGGAGATGGGGGTCAAGAGCACCTATAATATTCCAATTTCACATTGTAAAAATAAATTACAGTAACTCTTCATGAATTCAGGTAATACCTTTTTTTTAATTGTCAACTTTTATTCCAATCTTACTAGGAGTTAACCACATAAATAAAGAATTAATTTAACCATGTGATAAAAAGCATGGCTAATATTCACTAAATACTCACTATGTGATTAATATCAAACGAACAAAAAAAAAAAAAAAGCCCACTTCTTGCCCCATCCTATTCCTCCATCCTTTTTTTATGTGAAATTACCATTTTTTCTTCTAGACAGGGTTTTTCATAATTTACACTGTTGACATTTGGGGTTGAGTATTTTGTCTCAGGAGCTCTCCTGTGCATTGTAGGATATTTAGCACCATCCGGGGCCTTAACCCAATAAATACTAGAGGTACCACTGTCCCCACTTGTAACAACTAAAAATAAATCCAGAATTTCTCAAAAGTCCTAGGGGGACAGAGAAGGATGAACTAAATCACTCCCACTGAGAACCACTGCTCTAGATTTACTTCCTTCAATACCTATCCCTTCTATTCATCCGTGCCACTTTTGCAAGAATCTATTCCTCTCCAAATCTCCTTACTCTCCAAATCTTTAAACCCCTCTTTAATCTAAACAGATTCTTCATATTGTCCTGCTTTACTGAAATATCACTGATTTATAATGTTGGATACGTATGTCAACATCTGTGTGCACCACATCATATTCACCATCAAAAGTCTAGTTTACATTCCTCACCATGCAACTGACCTCCCTTACCTGATTTAGCTACTATCATTTCCACCTTCCCTTGTAGTTACTACTTTTATAAATTTTTGTTTGGCTTCTTTCATCCTTTTTTATTTTTATTTTTTTAAAGATTTTATTTATTTATTTATTTATACAAGCACTGGGTACAGCCAGAAGCACGGGAGGATGAGAGAATTCACCAGAGCCAAAGCGGAGAGCAGAACAGGCAGACTTAGGAAGTACACTGCTGAGGGGAGCAGAGGGCGCGGCAGGAGAGGTCTGTGCACCATGTGGAACCCTCGCCCAGTGGCTGGGGATCGAACCAGCGCTGCAGAGACTGTGAGCAGCTTCGCAACCCAGCGCTCAAACACTGCACCTCTGGGGAGGCCCTTCATCCTTTTTTAAATTTATCTACCAGGTATGAGTAAAATCGTATAGGATTTCTCTTTTCTCTATTAGATTTATTTCACTTAGCATAATACCCTGTAGGTCCATTCATGTTGTTGCAAATAGCAGGATTTCATCTCTATTTTTTTTTAAATATCTGAGTAGTATTCTATTGTTTATATCTATCTCATCTTCTTTATCTGCTCAACCATACACGGGCATGGTTTTAGATACATAAGCTACCACCTTTTAAGAATATTAACTAATTAGTTACAATTAATTGACTTCCTTATGCTTCTTTCACCCCATCCTATCTCTCTTCTCCTAGCCAGGTTTCTTATGAGAGTCATTTGCTCTTACATCATTTAATCACTTGCTTTTTCCTCCTGAGCACTACTCCAAAACTGGCTTCCATCAATCATTATTCTTTTTCCTTGACTTCTATGCATAACAATCTACTGATTTACTCTCGCTCTTCTCCCCTGTCTCTTTCCCTCCCTCCCCTTTATTCTTTCTCTTTTTTTGAAGGCTCAAACTCCATTACTTATTAACTCATTACAGGGCTGGCTATGAAATAGTTGAGGTTTCTCAAGGAAGATTCCTAATTAACCTTTTCTCTTTACTTGGGATTCTTGCATCAGTGGTTGCACTTATCCCATAATTGTAGCGGCCATTTACATGATGATGATTCACAACACTCCCAGGTCTCTCCTCAGAACACTAACTGACAACTGAGCATTTGGCATTTCCTCTTAGTGATCCTAGAACACCTCAACCTCCACATGTTCAAAAGAAAAGGCATGACCAACTCATTCCCAAACCTATTTTTATCCATTTCTCTCTCACAGTAATTGGATTTTTGATTTATATTAGTGGTCAACTGAGAAATTTAAATGTTATTCTTGAAACCTCCATTTTCTTTTACCGACATGTCTAATGAATATCAAAATTATGCTAATTTTGCCTCTTAAATGTCTCTCAATTCTATCTAATTTTTACACTCATATGAAACATATTCCAACAGGAAAGAGAACAAGAGAGCCATGCTAAAGATATAAAATGTTCTCAATGCTGCAAAACTAGATTAAAGGCATTAAAATTTCTAAAGGAAAAAAAAGGCATTAATCAAAGGAAGAGGTTCATGAAGACATAATTTGCTGTGAACAACCACCACTAACAATACAAGAGGAACCGACTTTTACTGAGCATTTACCATAGGCAAGAAATTGAACAGAGCCCTTTATGTGCAGTAACTCAATTGCTATTCACAGTAACTATATTTGTCATAAATATTATTGCCTGTAATTTATAGGTGAATCCACTGAGATTCAAGATAATAAAACTAGAAAACCTCATGGCTGGAATTTGAACCTAACCTAGTCTAACTCTAATAATTCTAAAAAACTGTTTCTATTAAAAATATAATAATAAAGCATACAGATACAAATATAGGTTGAACCTTTCCATGTCTCTGTTCAATGGTGAAATTGCCTTGCAAAGAAATGACAAAGAAAACCATGAAAAAACTTCAGAGGAGAAAAAAGAACTGTGTTTAAAGCATCTGCCCTTTTTGCCTTCTCTGCTTTATGCTTCAGCTCTAGTCTTAGAATTTGGTAATTGGTTTGTAAAGTGAGAAGTTCTCTCTGGCAAAAGTCTTTCAGTTCAGGCGTTAGGTAGATTAATTTTTTAAGCCCTCACAGTTCATTCTCCAAACACTTCTCTCCAGCACTGTCTAAGAAAGGCAATAACCGAAGACCCGGGATACACAACCAACACGGGGGAGTGTTATGAACTGATGCAAAAAAAATTAAAAGGAATAAAGGCTTTAAGTGCAATAAAAGCTGAATTGATAGAAAGTTGCCTTTAAGTCTTGCTGCTATCCAGAGAATTTTCCTGGCAATAACCACTTTAAGTTTATGCTTTAAATGCCTGTATCAAAAACCACCCTTCCAATGGCCACAAGGTTGAAGACATCAAATATTGTCTACCAACACCTTTAAATAAAAAAATCCCTAAGAGGATTAAATAAAAGAACTCCTTTCAGGATAGGGCTGACAATCAGAGATATCTGTAGTGGAAAGATGACATTTATACCTATGAAAAATTAAATTTATAAAGGCAAACAGGAACTTAGAACAAGATTAGCAGATTGTGGAATAAAATGTTGCATAATATGAGGGCACATGTGTAAAGAGACATGCCTTTTCCTTTATATGGATCCACTACAAAGTGTACTTGTCTGCGTCATTTGGTATATGATGAAACATCAATAAACATTCACTCATGTCATAGGGCAGGATGAAAAAGAAATTGAACAAAATTTCTCTTCTACTTTGTAGGAGGCTGGTTCTAACTCCATGACACAGAAGAAGTCATGATGATTTCTAGGTAGCTTGCAAAAGCATCTGAGTGTCTGAACACATTCCTCAGAAAGTAATATAGAATTTGTTCCACTACTACCATTATAGGGATCCTCTTTACTGACAGAAGAAATGTTAGTTATGTCAGGCTAAATATTCTAGAAATAAATCCAAAATTCTAATGTCATAAAAGACAACAGTTGTTCATTTCCTTCTAAGGACAAAGCAGGTGATGTTGGCAGATGGCTCTTCTCTGCACCATGATATGAGGGCTGTCTTCTTCCATTCTTTGTTCTCTATAACCTTGTCAGTGCCTAAACCTCTCCAGATGAAGGAGATAAAGAGTATACCCACTTCTCAAAGGTTATTATCCAGACAAAGCACATAGCAATTCCTCTGGCATTTTATTAATAAAAGCTACATGCACAGCCCCAGTATAGCTGCAAAGTGGCTGAAAAGGGTAGTCCTTTTCTAGACAGCCAACACACAACTATCCTTCCATTGACATGAGAATTTTGATGGATACTTGATCATTTCCGCCACACATCAAGAAAAATTTCAAACAAACTCAACTTGACAACAGAATTTCCCAGACAAGGTATTAATAATTTAGGCTCCATAGACCAAACCTTCAAAATCCATGTAAATATATCAGGAAAATAACCAACTTGATTTTAAAACAGAAAGAATCAAAATGTTGACATAGCATTATACAGGAGAACTAAGAGTTCAAGTTTGGATCAACTATCAATAGTTATTATAGTTGACACTGCTTCATTTCACAAGAAGAGGCAGTATGTAACAGGGAAGTCAGACTGACCTGGTTTAAATCAAGACCATGTATTTCTAGCTGTGTGAGATTATAAGAGTCAATTAAGGTCTCTGATTCTCAGTTTGCTGTTCCCTGAAATGGAGTTAATACCATCTATTCATTTGAATTTTTAGTAACAAATTAATCACTGTGTAACAAGGGCTTAGCAGAATTTACAGTACAAATAAATGTTAAATCAAGCAGTGATAATCATTTTTATTCTTTTTTATATAATGTGAATTTTAGAAGTTACCTCAACCTACATCAAACTAAGATCATTATCTTCCCCAGCAATTCATTTCAAGTCTTTTGCCTGAGAGATGATTCTATTATTAGAAAAACAATTGAACTTTTTTGAGCTCAAAACTCTATAGTCACCAATGATCTTAACTTATCTCCTTATCCAAATCCCAGGTGTATAAATACCCATTGAGTGTCCACCCAGTCTTCCTCATTCACATTTCTATTATCTATGTTATAGACTAGCACTATGTCACCTGGATTTTCCAGCCACAAGCCTTTTATCCACATATCAGCTCAACTTGATCAGCTCAATATCACAATAAGAGGAAAACAGCTAAATTTTGGATTCTACTCTGTCTAGTCCACATAAGTCCAATCAAGATTTTAAAATCATAATGGAAACCCCAACTGTCTAAGATTTAGCACATAGTCTAAGATTTTAGCACATTGAAATAGAAGTTCCAAAGCACAAAGTATTAATTGGTCTTGCATTTTAAAAGTCTCCCATTTCAAAGTAAGCACATAAAATCATTTTGCTTCTTACAGACACAGAAAAGATCAATTTTGCTACCTAGTATAAAGGCAACTCTTGCCATAGTCAAAGATCATAACATTCATCATTGAATCATATACCCCTTATGATATGTACCCCTTTCTGATTTGTTATCTATAATAGGCATTCTCACATGAATAAATAAATCACCTTATTTATTTCCATGTTCCCTATATTTCCTTGGCATGTAGATCTATTTTTTTCAATTGGGCAACAGCTGAATACCTAATGCAGGAGGACATCTAAAATGAAAGCTAGATGAAAATGATTATTTTCTCAAAGTCTCTCCTTTGGTAGCACTGAATCTAAGCCATTTGCTCTCCATTGTATGTATTCAGTGTGGAAAGCTTTTTTTTTTTTTTTTTTTTTGTTATTTATACAAGAGCTGGGGTACAGGCCAGAGTCGCAGGAGGGTGAGAGGATTCACCAGAGACAGAGCAGGAAGCAGAACAGGCAGACGGACCAAAGGCACCGCTGAGGGGAGCAGCAGGTGATACAGGAGAGGTCTGCCTCACCATGTGGGTATCTTCCTGGCCAGGCGGAAATCAAACCAGCACTGCAGAGGCTACGGACAGCTACACAGCGCTGTGCTCCCGCTGCGCCACTGGGGAGGCCCCAGTGTGAAAAGCTTTTTAAGAGGCACAACAGAGGGAACACTGAATGGACTTGAGAAACTGAACTTTGACTTTTTTTTTTGAACTTTTTTTTTTTAAGATTTATTTATTTATTTATACAAGCACTGGGTACAATCAGAAGCGCGGGAGGGCGAGAGAATTCACCAGAGCCAGAGCGGGGAGCAGAGCAGGCAGAAGGACCGAAGTACACTGCTGAGGGGAGCAGCGGGCGGCAGGAGAGGTCTGAGCACCATGTGGGACCCTCCTCCAGTGGCCGGGGAGCAGCCGGGGATCGAACCGGCGCCTCAGAGGCTGCGGGCAGCTTTGCAACCCAGCGCTCAACCGCTGAGCCTACGGAGACTCTTGAGTCTAAAAATCATTCCCTGTGTTAGAGGATGTATTAGTTAATTTAGTGAATTACTTCCCTTATCTTTAAAATGGGATTAAAATATTACGCCCTTAAAATTACTGGATGTTAAATTCCTTGACATCAAATATTTAACCTTGATCATCCAATTACTCAGTGTTACATTCCTGACTCCTAACAGTGTGCCTTACATATTACAGCATATATTTATTATCTTTATTATTATTATTATTAATAGAATTTTTATTTTTAAAATTTAGAGAAATTATATATAATTCCAGGTGTCACAGATAATGGATTTTACTAAGAAAGACCACAGAAGTACTGAGCAAATAACAATATTTTACAGCTAAATACAAACCTTGAACTAATCAATAACCTTTAAAAAAATCAAGTGCGGAATTTAATGTTAGTTCATAACCAAATAATCTGTCTAGCCTGAGGATACAGAAAACTCAAGAAAAAGGAAGAATAAGAAGTGAAAACTGAAATTTTGTGTTTGAAGTCAGAAAAAAAAGTGAATCTCCAATAATCTCCAGTGTAATGTTTATGGAAGTTGGTAAGGATTTGATTCCAAATGATTAATGAAAGGCATCAGATCTCCTTAATGAAGTTTTTGTTGCAAAGAGGGATGCATAGATATTGTCAATGTGATTGTATGGCTAGTACACTGAAAAATAGGACAATAAAAGTAAAATATTCTTTATTATATAAAGCTACAAATGCATTGAGACCATCAAAATGTGGTGAAGACCTGCCAGCACCATCTGCTTATCTTTTCATTGATCCCTGAACTATCACATCCTATTCACATGCAGCAGTTACTTAATACACATATCATTGTTTAAAACATAAATTGGTCTTTTTTTAATTTTTTTATTTTAAAATTTATCATTTTTTACATTTTTTAGACAATATTTGCTTCCCCCCACCCCCCCGATTGAGTCCCCATAGAATTTCCTTCCCCAAGTCACCCGTGCACCATCACCTCAGTCCCTTGTGCTCCTCCCTCCCTCCCTCTCACCCCATTCCCTCCTCCTCCCCTGCAGTATGTCTCTGGTTTATAATTGTCTGTTTTTGCTTTGTTGTGTTTTGTACTATTATTATTATTTTTTTACACTGATGTCTTATTTGGTTCCCCTATATTCCTGTTGTAAGTGAAACCATCTGATATTTTTCTTTCTCCTTCTGGCTTATTTCACTGAGCATAATTCCTTCTAGCTCCATCCACGTTGCTGCAAATGGCATGAGTTTATCTTTTTTGATTGCTGAATACTATTTCATTGTGTATATATACCACATCTTCTTGATCCAGTCATCTGTTTTTGGGCATTTGGGTTGTTTTCAGGTTTTACCTATTGTAAATAGTGCTGCAATAAACATAGGTGTACAGGTGCTCTTTTGAATCACTGTTTTTCTGTCCTTTGGGTAGATCCCTAGTAGTGGAATTGCCAGATCGTATGGTAGCTCCATTTTCAGTAGACTGAGGAACCTCCAGATAGCTTTCCACAGTGTTTGGACCAGTTTGCACTCCCACCAGCAATGTAGGTCTTTTTTACCGAAGCTCTTGTCTTTGGAACCACACATTCCCCAAAAACAATAATTTTGATTTCTACTGCATGACCATTACACATTCAGCTCCATTGATCTGTGCTGAGTCACTTAAGTTATAAACATTGGTTCCAAGGCATAAATGCAAACTAGGTCTGGTCATGTTTTTATATTTTAAAATACAGGAGAGAAATGGCAACTGGAAAAACTGGACCAACCACTGTTCAATATCTTGTGGAGTTTTGCTTTTACTCGGTGCCTCTAACAAAGCCTCTAAAAAGATTTAGCATGGTTCCACTTACACCAAACGATCAATAGCTCCCCACAAAGAAATACTATAATGTTGTTAGACTCAGTAAGTTGCATTATAATTTCCTGTTTTTTGGTACCTCAGCACTTTCTAGTTCGTTTTCACAGAGGTGACTTTAATATGCATCAAAGAAGTCAGCCCTGCAGTTCTGTGCCCTCTTGAGTCTCTGTGTCTCTGAATATCAAAACAGAAGAACCCATGACTGGAAAAAAGAAAGTGTAAGTAACATGCCTGGAAGAGGCAAAAGACAGGGTTGCTAGGGTTGAATTTCCTCCCTGCAGCTTTGATGCTTTGCAAAGTTACAGAGCATCACAGAAGCACATTTGTAGGGGATCAGATGTGGATGGATTCTGCCAGATAGGCCCAGGAAGACAAGCACCCATGGTGAAACCAAGGTACTCAAATCCACAGAGGAAGCCCAGGTACTACGGAACTGCAGAAATAGCCACAAATCCTCCAGTGATACAACAGTTGCCTGGAATTCATTAAGGAAGGCATCAAAAATGAGTGGAGATGGAATTTTATTTATAGACAATATCTGAGTCATACAAAATCTTGTAAGTATAACTCGATATCTCAAGGTCTTCTAGTCTTTGGGGGATCTGTTTGCACTATCCAGATAAGACAACTTTCCATGCACAATGAGGAAAACAATATCTTCATTGTCCCATTGTCCCATGATCTTCATTGTCTAATTTCTAAATATTAATCACAGTCTCTCATACTATTTCCTTTTTTTGACATTTCTTTATTCCAGGATAGAGTAGGCAGTGTAGTACATGGAAAAAAAAAGTTGAAAGAAGATTGGAATTCAAATGTCTGTTCTGTGACTTAACACAATATACAAGATTAAAATTAAAAGTTAAAATTGATAAAGGATTGAATGTCCTTACAGGGAGTAATTATAATTAGGTATTATTAGATTTTTATTAAGACTTCTGAGTTACATATTTTACTAGCAGCTATTTTGTCCTCAAATGAAAGGGTACAGTTTATTGCAAATATTTTATTTTCTATTTATTTGTTTACTTGAGAGGCTCTGTCCAAAGTTTTCTAAAGGTCTCTTAAAAAGGTCAGAGTTCATATTTAAAGGTATTATCTATTTTTTAACCCTAACAAGTAGTTTGTCCCATCTTAGAAATGTGGAGACTAATGATCATATGTTAAGTTTCTAGCTCAACATCACAGATGGAAGTGGAAGTTAGATTTAAAAAATGTTCTCCTGACTGGTAGATGTTTATTTGCTAGGCAGATGGCCCAAGCTTTCTGAAGCAGCTCCTACTTCTCTACCTTTCTCCCAGAGTTTACATTTCACTGAAATCTGCAAGTCTTCCAAATTCCTATTTATCACTAGGGCATGGATTTTTCAATGAGATTAAAACCAGCAATTGAACAAATGTAATATCCCCTTCCAAAGTGTATCTTCTCATAATGTTTGGCCACAACTGAGTGATAGTTTGGCTTTCAGTCATATGGCATTTCTATAGAAACTCAGAAAATTAAATTCATGTGATGATACTATAGAAGTTACTTGAAGATATTAGTATTTCATAATGAAGATAATTTTTACATCAAAAATTTTTAGAACCTTAATTGTTTTAATGCTTTGAGGGGGTAAAAATAATGTCTGCAAGTTCCTAGGTGAAAAGAGAAGATAAGCATTGAAATGTCGTGTTTGGTTGTTTTAATGTTCTCAAGGAAATATAGCTAAATGACAAAAGGTAGCTGAGAGCAGTTCCACTACCTACATGTATTACCAGTTTAGAAACAAATCCTCTAATCAAAATTAATTTTCAATGTAAATAAACAGTATCTATGGGATTATTAAGTCTTTGGTTTACTTAACTAATGGTACTAACCATTATTTTTTGGAGTGTTTGTTATGTGCTAAATTAATGTCCTGAATAAATATTTGTTAGAATAAATAAATGGAGCGATCTCTGGAAGATACAGTTTTTGTCTGTCTAGCAACTATTCTTTTAGTTCTTTGGGAGTAGACTTCCCATAATCTCTGTGGTCCTCTGGGAGACTTCCAAAAGGAAAATGCACAAACTCCAGACGGCCATGGAGAGTGTCTTCATCTGCCTGACCACTGTAATAACCAAAACAGATTCTGTCAGATCATTGCTTTGTCACGTGGAACGATTCCTCTGGCCTTTCAATTCTGAGGCTATGGGGATAGAGATAGAGGACTTCTTGTCCAATACTGGGAAGTATGAAGATAAAGCTGAGTGAAGAATAAAAAGCCAAGAAGTAAAGTGAAAATCACTATCTTTGCAACATCTTTTGTATAGTGCCTTAAGTCAAGCTACCCTGGATTTCAGTTATTTAGCCAAATCAATTTACCTTTGTCAAAACAGTTAGATTTGGATTTCTGTCACTTGCAGCTGAGAAGCCAGAATCAACTTCATGAATGAATTCCATTTCACAGATGAACAAGTCTCCAGAAAAGTCTAATGTTTGCTGCCTATAAAGACATCACATATTTAAGAGTTATTGTTCCTCTAGTTGGCAACAGTTTGTGAGCAGTGCTTTAAAAATCTCAATCCTCCTTATCACCAATGGAACAGTTTTAAGATAGCTGAGATCAGCAGAGTGAAATTAATTGGTACACCCAATATCCAATTTTGAGCACTGCATCAGATAATGGGTGTAAGAGGAAGAGGAGACGATGAAGAAATAAGTCTTATATTAGAGTTATTTATTCACAGTGAGTTCTATGAGCAGGAAAACAGTGTAAAAACATAATACCTAAACTGAGAATTAAAAGAATAGAAACTTGCCCATTATAGAAGGTAGAATATTCCTGACCAACAACATATTTTCAAGGACATGGGAACATGCGTTTCCAAGCATTGATATTGACAAGTATCCAATTTATGAACCTAACTTCACTAGCACTGCTCTTTCCTCTTGAACTGAATAATTAGTCCTTAGTTCCAGTGTTTGGTTACTCTTCTAGAATTTCTTTAGGTAAGTCTACTTCATTCAGTTCAAAGAATGTTAATTAAGCATTTTGTTATGCCAGACTCTACAGTAAGAAATGAATGGATATGTGTAGGCAGTGATGGAGCATTGGCAGGAGTTGTTTTGGGGGAGCAGAGTTGGTTGACAGAGGATACACTATCAATTTTCAGATACTTCACATAGTTTCTCCAGACAGGAAGAGATGCAAACAGGTCACCTCAATATACTGGAATAAGTACCCATTTTTTGCTCTAAGAGCATAAAAAAGGACTTACAGGAAGTTAACTGGAGGTTATAACATTTGCCCTGAATCTTAAAGGAAGAGCTAGAACAAGACTGATCGAGTAAAGACACAAAGGGTATTTTAGGCAGATGTAATTAAAGCAAATGCATAGAGAGGAGTAAAACTATACAGATAAAGTAAAGAATTCAAAATAATATGCTATTATTTCAGCAGAAAGTATAAGGCAGAAAACGGCTGGAGAGGTGGAGAAAGAATGGGTCACAGAAGACTAAATGTTCTAAAACTTTATTTCACAGGTGAGGAGCCATCAAAATGTTTTAAGCAGAAGTGTGATAATGCCATTCTGGTTTTAGTTGTAGTGTGGAGAATGAACTAAGCAGGAGAGAACAGAAGATCGAACTGTTAAAAGGGCAGGGTACATTTTAAGCCTACTGGATGCATTTTTTAAATGCAGTTTGGGCAGCAGGTACAATTCAGGACCTAAATACTCCATTCTCTATTAGCCGTATCTTTGGTACAAAGCTGTGAAAATCGCTTGGCTTTCTGGATCATAAAAGCAAGGTCATCATACAGTTGCCTGTGTAGATTGTAGCTGGAAGTCATATCTAAGGTTAGTTGCTAAAGAAGCCTCTTCATCCTTTAAGTAATCCTCTATTAATAATTTCCCTTGATTCTTCCATCAGTGAGCTAACCAAACAAAACATTGTTGGCAAGGAAACAATTATATAGTCCATTGCTCAAACGAATGCAGTAAAATCAACTTAGGTAGATGGACTTTTATTTTTTTAAGTGCTATTGAAGCTCTTATTATAACACCTCAGGGGTAAATTCCATATTCACATCATTTCAGAGTTGGACTGGAATAGATCCAGATAATGCATTTATCCAGGTTTTCTTTTTAATGAGATTTATTTGCCACAAATGTGATGTTTAAGCACAAAATCCATAATCACCGCTACAGTGAATTTAAAAAGTAATTCTAAAGATAATATTCTTCACAAATGTAATGTAGTTATAATGTGTAGAGTAACAAGAGTTATAAAATTACTATGACTGGGAAGTATGGAGGAACTGGTTTTTGAAGTATTTGAAATATTCAGAAGTCCTATGAGAAATCCAATAAAAATTCTGCACTTATGGTAATCTGTGCTTGTTTGATATATTTGTGCTCTGATATACTCTGTATTGTAGAGCTTAAGAAATAGTGGGAACCATCAGTATTTATTATTATTATTATAGCTTACTCATCCAATTAGATGTATTCGCTTGAAAATTCAGAGTTATGACTTAAGGTAGCTTGTTATTTGATAGCATTAAAATACCATTTTTCTTTGAAAAAAAAAAAAAGGATACAGACATATCCCATAAAATAGAAAGAAAATCTGAACTCTCAAGGACCTAAAATATAGATGATGCAGAGGATCATCTACCAAACTACCCCTGTTTTTCAGTGAATCAATTCACCTTTGTGGTCAATGTAGTTGGATATGGATTTCTGTCACCTGTAGCCAAAAAAGTCCAGTCCAAGCTTTGTGAGTGAATTCCATTTTACAGATTAAAAAACTGAAATTTTGAAATGTCCAATAAACTACTCAAGGTCACCTGAATGAATGGTGAAGCTGAGATTTAAACCTAGGTCTCTAGACTATATAACATATGTAGAATTATTGGTGGATCAGATAAGTATTAATTTTATTGTCACTCTTCTATTCAACCACTCCTACAAACAGGACATCCATTAATGCCAGACTTCCCTTTCCCGCACTGCAAACTTGGAGATGTGAAGGCAATACTCCACCCTCATACCCTCATTTCCCAGAAAGCTGTGTCCTGTGCATAAACTGCTCAGCACACATGATACTTTTGACCACAGTGATTTGTCCAAGTGTAGGATTATGGCTCGTACTATAGCAATCATAACCATAAAAATGCTTTAGAAGTTTGTTCTGAATGGTTAATGAAGTGAACACTGTCACTGGGGTAGGTTAGATTATACTCCATATTGCCAAGGGTCTTCTGCCCATGAAGCGTCTCCAGAACTGAGGCTGATGGCACCCCATCTCAACAGACTTCCATGATCACAGAACTCGGGAAGACAGATATGGCAAACTACAAACACTTCCCTTCCATTCCTTTCAAGTCATTAGCTAAAATAAATCATATGACTTTAATATGCATTTGTAATGCACAGCTTATCTCAATGTTATCTTTTACCCACTGGAAATGAAAATTAAAAGCCTCTCCCAACCTTGAAATTGCCTGCAATTCTAGACTCTCTCCTGTCCCTTGCATTCATGCTTGTACTCCAACTAATAATTTTCTGAGTTACCTGCTTCTTCCAGTTCTTGGTAAGGGTAAACAACAATAAGCACAATGATAACACTGTTTGCTAACATCTTCACCTAGAATTCAAAGTCATTAAGCACATTATACATCTACCAAAAATAATAAATGACTGATACTAAACATCTAATACATTAAAACTTTAGAAGTAAATTTTATTTCAGCATTTTATTGGCTATAATATAATGAACACCATTAAATGATTTAAATTATATTACACATTTGATGTATATATTTTTGCTGCAGCAAATTACCATCACTTAATGACAACACACAAATATATTTGCTTTGAGTTTTGTGTGAAGTCTGATGTGGGGCTCACTGAGCTAAAATCAAGATGTCAGCAGTACTATATTCCTTTTTGAGGCTACTGGGGAGAATGTTTCCTTGCCATTTCCAGTTTTTGGACACCATCTACATTCCTTATCTTACGGTGATCGTCAGAATAAGCAACATTGCATCTTGCTCACTCCTTTTACATAGTCACATCTCCCTCTGACTGCACCAGGAAAGTATTTTCTGATTTTAAGGACTCATGATTAGTTTGAATTCATCCAGATAATCCAAGGTATTTTTCTTATCTCAGTGTCCTTATCTTAATCACATCTGCAAAGCCCCTTTTGCCATGTAAGGCAATAAATTCACAGGTTCTGGGGATTAGGAAGCTACATTTGGGGGGAGAAAGATTTATTCTGCCTGGCATTGTATACCTGATTCCTCAAACACCTGATTAGACAAAACCACAAAAATGCAATTATGATAAAACTTAGCTCAATATTTAGACAAATCTATCCTAAAAGTAATAGGCAAGGTTAAAGCAATTTGTTTACTGTAAACTAGTTTTGTGTGGTCCTAAAATAATAGCTAGGTTTACTTTGAGATTTCCATTGGGTATCAAGAAAGTAACTGTGAAACCCTTTGGTAAGGATAAGATGGATTTTTTTAAATCCTGCTTAGTTGGCATTACATAATCCATTATTCAGTCAGTTTGCCATATTGACCTGGTCTGTTGGAATTATTTAAAAGTTCATGCATCCCTTTTTTAGCATAATATTATAATTAGAATGGCTATGTAGAGATTTCATATCCTGAAAAATAATAGGTTGAGTCTATGTAGTTAACAATCTTTTCTGAGAAATTTGCCTAATTTATTGTCCAGGGACAGGCTTATAACTTTAGCGAATTAATAATGGTGTAGGAACTTATCTTTTCTTCCTAGACAATGGATTTTTCAGAATTCAAGAACTACTTGTCTTAATTTTCAACTCCCCCTTTTTATTCTTGATTGCTTAGAAATTTTTTTTATACTGTAGAGGTCAATATCTAATAAATGCAATATTTTTGAAAAAAATATATATTTATATTTATACACATAAACAATATAAACAACACATATGTGTATGTATGTGTGTGTATTATCCCCACTTAAAAAAAAAAATTCAGGGCCTCCCCAGTGGCGCAGCAGTTGAGCGCTGGGCTGCAAAGCTGCCTGCAGCCTCTGTAGCGCCGTTTCGATCCCCATCGCTACAGATCCCCAGCCACCGGCAATGGTCCCACATGGTACACAGACCTCTCCTGCCACGTCCGCTGCTCCCCTCAGCAGTATATTCGTCAGTCTGCCTGTTCTGTTCCCCACTCTGGCTTTGGTGAATTCTCTCACCCTCCCGTGCTTCTGACTGTATCCAGTGCTTGTATAAAAAAATACATCTTTAAAAAAAAAATTCAAACAAAGGATATTTTATGTTAAAATTGAGCAACTGGGACAGTTCAAGTGCCAATTCATCAAAACAGATGCCAGAATCCAAGAATGGATGCCAGTTATAAAGAAATCACTGGCATATCCATCATGAGGTTTATTGAATATCTTTTTTAAACTGTAACTTTTTTTAATACTTTGTTTTCTTTTTAGATGATATTATGGACTATAAACTTAACAAACTAACATTATTTTGATAAACTATATTAGCTATGGTAGTTAATACTGTTGGCTTTGTTATGTTTTCATGATAACAGACTTGAATGTCTTGGCACTTTTTTCCTTAAAGCACTGCCCTTTCAAGGAAATTGGAGTCTTTTTCTTATGGAAGATTGTTGAACATCCAAATCAAGAGGTGAGATGGATGAGATGTGTTGGGGCCAAAATTGCCTCATTAATTAGGTCACTGGTAAAAGAGCTGTAAGAAGTACATTTTAAAGTCACTGACTATTCCAAGAATTCCAATATATATTGTGGTGTTTTATGCAAATCTGTTTAAAGAATAAGGTTTCATGCTTTAAAATTTTCTACTACCTAAACACCTCAGAGACATATATATACTCAAACTCCAATTTTGGGGGAAACAATTCATATTTTCTGATGACTGTAAACTTATTTATTAAAATATGTATCATTAAAATGCATACTACTAATATGAAAATGTTCAGTATTTATTTTGTTTAGCCAATTAAAGCTATATCACAAACATAAGGGGAACTCTGTTGAATACCTTCCCAAACTGAGACACAAACCATGACATCCGTGAAAAACAGACTTATGAAAATACCTGTTTAGGTGAAATAATTGTTTTTTTTTCCCTCTTTTTAACGTGTCATTTAGAGAAAATCAGGCAAACAGTTATTAGGAGCTTAAAAGCTTACTAAATATCATGATTCAAGTTTAAAATGCATAATCCTATTTCAAAGTTCAGATATTTAGCCTCCTTATGTCCCAGAATTGTAAGATGAACAGAAGAACTATACATTTACTATGGCCAGTCATGAAGAACAATATATTTTGAAAATATTTTCTCCAGAGTGATTAGGTCTTCTAGAGAGTACAATAGTTGAGGAAAACAGTGTTGTTTATTCTCTCCTGTTGGTAATATGACTAGGTGACTATTAAAAATAGTAGGCAGACTAATTGTTCTCTACTTAGAGGAGCTTAGTTTTCTTTTTTTTTTTTTTTAAAGATTTATTTATTCATGCATACAAGAATTAGAGTACAGGCCAGATGTGCGGGAGGGTGAGAGGACTCACCAGAGACAGAGCGGGGAGCAGAACAGGCAGACTGACCAAAATTCACTGCTGAGGGTAGCAGTGGGAGAGACAGGAGACTGCTGCGCCCTGCAGGCATCTCCCCAGCCAGTTGGGATTGAACCAGTGCTGCAAAGGCTGCAGACAGCTTCACAGTGCCACACTCAAACACCTGCGCCACCAAGGAGGCCCGAGGAGCTTAGTTTTCTAACTTGATGCTATATTCTTGAAATTCTAGCTAGTCCTTCAATAAAAAGTGTATCTATCATTTATTGTTTTAAGAACTGTGGATAATTTAATCAAATGAACATTTTGTGAAAGTCTATTTCAACTTTTGCGCTCTCACCCAAGGCCCTCCCTCCTGGTCATTTTTTAGTACTACTTAAGAACTCTACTTAAGTACACTATTTTCTAGAAAACCTATTTTGATCCCACAAAACTGAAAGAAGTCGTTTCCATGTGTTTCCAGACTTTTATTTAGTTCATTTGTTACATTTTATCCCTGATGACCAATGGCTATTTTCTCATCTGCATTCAGCTTGATTCTCAACATCTTACAAAAAAAAAAAAAAAAAAAACACTGCATCATTCCTCATGGCGTCCCCATATCCGAAGATGTCTTTAAAGCTATCATCTCTCCATAGATATTTACCAGCTGCATTAATGTTGGTTAATGCTGAGGTGGCATCTGTACCTTCCAAACACATTTTTTTTTAGATTTATTTGTTTATTTATTTATACAAGCACTGGGTACAGTCCAAAGCACAGGAGGGTGAGAGAATTCACCAGAGCCAAAGTGGGGAACAGACCAGGTAGATTGACAAAATACACTGCTGAGAGGAGCAGCGGGCATGGCAGGAGAGGTCTGTCACGCCATGTGGGACCCTTGGGCGTAGCCAGGGATCAAACTGGCACTGCAGAGGCTGTGGGCAGCTTCACAGTCCAGCGCTCAACTGCTGTGCCACCAGGAGAGGCCCCTTCCAAATACTTTTTAATGATGCAAGAGATAAGCACTGCAGAATTATAAATGCACCTTTATGGTAGGTACATACAGAGCACAAAGGAGGGGCAATTCACTGTGTCCTGCTGAGCCACAGTCATCTTCAAGTAGAGATGACATCTATAGCTATCTGCATCCACAGGGGCAGGACATGTAAAGGAGACTTGATCAGTGAATCCCTAGTAATTACTCTTCGTGCACCTTAACAAAACTATACATAGCTTTTTCCTGTTTATCTTTACATAAAAACTTCATCGAACGCCCTACTCTGAAAGAGAGATGAGAACTGAATGTCTCCCCATTTCAAGTTAATCAATGCTTTGCTGTGAACTGAATGAATAAGTGGATAAATATCCCACACCAAGGGCTAAGTGACTGAAAGACAGAAGCTTATCGACTGTCACTTCTGTCAAACTGCCCCAATTTCACACTCTGGCACTCTTCCTATTATGGAAGGGAAAAGATACCAACTTGGAACAATGATCAAGAGAAACACAGGCTGAAATGAAACTGTTTTTGTAACTTGTCTTCAGAAAAGATAACTTAAGGCAGAGATTAGAAATTCACATTAAAATAGAGAGAGAATGACATCTACTGGTTGAGAGAATGTGGCCTTGTGGACAACTGGTAATGTTTTATCCCTATGAAGTTTAAATGTTTCTGTTTCTTCTTACTCATAAAACTCAAATTAATGATAATGAAAATTATCTACACACAATGGGGGAGGAATTGACCTATTATATGTGCAGTTCTTATAATAATGAAAGAAAATTAATCCTTAATTGACTAGCATTGCAGTTGAAAGTATTTTATAGTACTTATAAATGATTTTGACTTTATTTCTATATATATGCAGCATTTCATGACCATTCCTACACAAAACCAAGTCATATTCTTACAAATAAAAAATAGCAATTTGTGAATGAATTTTTACTTATTTTTTTATTCTAGTCTAGAAAGGAAGTTCATAGGAACTTCATGCACTAATGATTTTTTGTACTCTTAAATCCAACCATCAGAAGAAACTCCATGCGACCTTAACTTTAGTGATGAGTTCTTAGATTATGTACCATGCCATAATTCCTAACCAAAAAAAAAAGAGAGAGAGATGTTGGACTTCATTAAAGTTCTATGAAATATTGGCCTCCTCCCTGGCACAGCAGGTTGAGCACAGTGCTGGGAAGCTGTCCACAGCCTCTGCAGCACCGGTTCGATTCCCAGCCAGCCAGGAAGATACCCACATGGTGCAGCAGACCTCTCCTGTCTCGCCCATTGCTCCCCTCAGCAGTGTATTTCAGTCAGTCTGCCTGGTCTGTTCCCTGCTCTGCCTCTGGTGAATACTCTCACCCTCCTGTGCATCTGGCCTGTACCCTGCTTCTTGCATAAATCTTTAAAAAAAAAAAGAATAATGTATCAAACCATGCAGAAACATCGATGAAGCATATATACATATTGCTAAGTGAAAGAAACTACTGATTGCTAACTGAAAGAAAAAAAAGGCTCCCTTCTATACAGTTCATTTAGATCACATTTGGGAAAAGGCAAAACTGCAAAGATGGTAATAAAATTCCTGAGTAGGTGAAGACCAGAGGATTATTTTAGGTAAGTGAAATCACTCTGCACAGCAATGTAGTACTGAGTACATAATATGCGTATGTCAATACTCAGAATCTCACAGCACAAAGAATGAATCTTAATATATAGAAATTTAAAAAATCAAGTGGTTGAGGAGCCCAAACAGACTGTAGACTCTGAAAAAATGTTTAAGTATATCAGAAATGCATGAGACAATCTCACCAAGGGAGAGGGAGAGAAAAAAAATTACCCTAAGTAACACTGGACACAACAGAGACTGTAAAACTAAAGGCCAAAAGAACTGTAGTAAGTACTATACTGTAGCGAGTAGAGTGCTTTCTCATGGGTATATGGGTTAACAACTCAAAAGGCACAGTACAAGTAGACTGAAATTAAATGAATATGCAAATGGAGGGCAAATGGTGACAGTGGGGCCTCCCTGGTGGCACAGGGAGTTGAGAGCAGCACTGTGAAGCTGTCAACAGCCTCCAGCACAGGTTCAATTCCCGGCCAACCAGGGAGATACCCACATGGCAAGGCAGACCTCTCCTGTCTCACCCACTGCTCCCCTCAGCAGTGTTTTCAGTCCTTCTACCTGTTCTGCTCCCCGTTCTGTCTCTGGTGAATCTTCTCACCCTCCTGCACCTCTGGCCTGTACCCCAGTTCTTATATAAATAAATAAATCTTTTCAAAAAATGGTGACAGTCCATTTTCTCAGTATTGGAGGAAAAGTTTCCATAAGAGCAAAGGAGGAAGCCCGGAATAATCCATGTGATACTGTATAAAGGTAGATACAATTATTCTTAATAGCAGTATAGGCTTATCTAAAGGCTTGGAGAAACTTTTGTCCTTGAGTAAGTCTTTTACCTTTCCCTATTCAAAGAAGAGATCAGCATTACCTAGGTTTCTGCCTTTTTTCCTAATCAGAGAGTAAATCACTGCTCCCCATTTTATGACCTAGAGGAATATAGTTTGGAGAATTTCATCATCCACATGTAGGTTTATCAGAGTACTTTCTATGTGAGAAGTTCAACTTTACTCTCAGACAAAGAATGGGATAAATCCCCTCTCCTTGTCCGTAATGTGAAGTCTCTACCTCAATGCCCCAGGTCCCAAAATTCAGTATAAATATCCCTGTTGCACACCATTATATTTTAGAATTTACAACCACAGAAATTTTCCATACACATGTTATTAAATTGATTTTCCTTTGCTAACCTGAAGATGCAGCTTTGATTACTCATCCAGCTTGAAAAGAACCCAAAAGGATATGGAATGATTTCCTTTGTGCCCCAATAACAGAAAGAAAGTAGCTTCTAAGAAGCTGTTCAATAAACAGCGGAATATTCCTGGAGGGCCAGGTTGGCCCCCATTTGACTGCATAGCAACAGTGGGAAGACAAGGCAGGTCTCTGCAGACCTAGTCAAGGGAAAACACTTCAGAAGTTTAATTTCTGTATTAATATTACAACTCTGGATGCTCTGCATGAAATAATATATCCAAAGAAAGCAGGAAAAACTGGAATAGGATGCTACTTTAATAGTCAGAAGACTACTATCCAAATTTTGACCAGTGTGGACCCCTGAAAGCATCCCCTAACTTTCTTTAATCCTCTGCTAGAAATTTGAAGAACTCTAAAATTCTTCATTTGACCCAGTTAACCTTCTGTGAAAGCCAGTTCTGGTTTGACCCAGCTCTGTAAGCATAGGCTGAACATTTCTACGCTTCAAAGGCACTGGTATAAGGCAAGATGTGCAGGAACAGAACCCTGTGCATGTGATCACACAATCTAATAGGAAAATGGCACTGGTACAAACAATATGAGAGGATCTGCTCTCTGTGGCATCAAACTAGAATTCCACTAGATTTACTCAAAATATTTCTTGCACACTTCAGCGGATGTTTCTAGATTTTGATAATCAAGTACTAAATGTTTGGATTTTTAGTGTCTCCTTTCTAAATCCAATCTTCCTCCTCCCACCATGAAAAGCTATTTTTCCCTCAATGCTAATAGCCTACAACGACGTTCTCCTCCTTTCTGTCAGGAGAGCTGACTCCCTATGACCTTTAGACACATTCAAGTGATCACACCTAAGTCACGTATGCAATCTAAGCATGACTATTTAATTTTTTTAATAAAAGTTTCATATGAGAAGCAAAAAGCTCAAAGATAAGCATGTTCTTTCAGCCAGGAGAAAGATGGGATGGAAGCAAATTGAGTAGATATTTTGCTTGGAATATTTCAGAGAAATTTCATTTCAAGATAAAGTGAAATCCTCCATATGCTAGTGATATTATAATCAACCTAATCATTTAATTTCGATCTTCTCAGCACTAGCTCTCTTCTCATAAATAACATTAAAGGGCACCAATTCAGATCAATATTACCACATTCACCTAAATAAATCCAAGTCAAGCACCATTGCACTCTAACTCATCTCCACTTTCTCACATTTATTTCACATATTTCAGGTGCTAGAACTACATTCTTTACAACTGACTTTCTTTAAAAATGAATTGGGAGGAAAAAGGCACTTTTTTTAAATCATGGCAGAATAAAGATATATGTAACAAATTACGTATGACCAGAAAAGGGATTCATGGTCTTCTTATAATGATAATATGCAAAATTTACTTGTGGGCAACGATGTCAATTTTTTAAGCAGCAATATATTAATGTCAGAAGACGTTCACCCTAAATTCAAATATGTGAAAAGAGAACGTATGAGAAAAAGGATATTTAGGAAAAGGGATAATATCATAGCAGATTCGGAATCAAAGTTTTAAGCACAAAGAAGGAAATTTAAGATGCAAAATGTTAAATAGTAGCATGGAGGATAAATACGTAATTCTCTAGCCTTAAGGGTAGGAGGGGATTTCTATTTCTAATATGCTGATGGATTAGATCTCCTGAAGAGGTTTGTGAGTAGCATTCAATGAAGCCCTTGAAGAAATTACAATGATTTTCAAATCAGGGATATGGAGAGAGAGGAATAGCATCAACACCCACTAGCAGTAAACAATGCAAGATCCAATTGGGAATAAATGTCTATTCCGATACAAAGATAAGAATGCGAAGCTTTAGTTTCCACAACACAGGTATGTAGAAGCAGAGACACCCTTCTAAGGGAATTCTAAAGTGGTGCCAGGATGCTATCAATTGCTGACTCCCAGCAGAAGCAATGGCAAATCATTTCTGAAAAAAAAAAAAAAAATTGTCCCTAATGTACTCTTGAGATTATTGCAGGTTAAGCTCAGTGTATGATCTAACACTTAAAAATAATGTACAAGAAAGCAAAGTTTTTTAATGAGACTGACACCAAAGACCAAGGTAAACAATGTGTGTATGTGTATATATGTATATACATATATATATAAATTCCCAAGTATTTAAGACTATAGAATTATCAAACTGAGTGTTTTCATGAACCTGTGCAACCATGATCACTGTCTAATTCCACAATATTTCCATCATCCCCCATAGAAATCCCATATCCATTAGGCACCATCTCCCTTCACCTCCCCCCCACCCCCCACCACTAACATACTAGTCCACTTTCTGTTTGGTCTATCTTAACTGAACATTTCACATAAATGAATGAAACAAGTCATATAATGTGTTGATTAAAGATTCAATCCCAAAGTTGTGCAATATATATTTGCTGAATTACTGAATTGTGTATGTTTTTATTATTGTAATCTTAGTTTGACCATGAGCATCATACCACTACTGGGGGAAATGAATGCCTCAGGCCAGAGCTGGGGAAGATGTTGCTTTCCTGATTCCTAACTGAAGTTTGTTTTTCTCATACAAACTTACACATATCCTGTACTGAGACCCCAAAAAGATACACAAGGAAATTACAAATGCTGACCTGAACTAGTTATCTTGTTATATAATAATTAATGGAATTCATGAAAGAGGTGAGAATAGGAGAGAGTTATGTATTGGACCAACCCATCCATTCCATAACAAAGATTTTTAGCTTAGAGTCACTAAATTGATTGTCAATATTATGCTTTATTTTATATCAAAGTAGTTTCCATCTATGTTCCTCATTTTTTATATGTGCTTATAAATGGAACTCATTTTTCCTTTCATATCAGACACTTTTTTCTGTGTCTGGCAGTATAAGGAAGGCAAGATCTCTGGCACTGGAAGCATGGGGGTAGGGCTTGGAGTACTTGGATATCCATTCCACACAAAGAAAATTCTACCCTCAAGGACTCTATAAGCAATAAGCAAACACCATAAGCAACAAACAAGCACTGAAATACAGAACAATTAAAAGCAGAAAAACAGCACTGTTGCTGTAAGTCAGAACTATTAAAAATTACATGTTGATACATACAAAATCTTCCCAAATCTCAGGGTTTATGTTAACCACTTATTCAACTTTAACAGCCTCAAGCAATGATTCTTTGTATCCATCTAAAAGGATTTGTTTGTTGAATTTCTAATTATAATCTGGCTTCTTCCCTTCCCTTCCTTTCCTTTTGCTTCCCTAAGAAATCAGTACTACCTCCATTAAGAAGGGTAAACAGAAGTAGATATTCATGCATTGGGACACAGGGAAAAGGACCCTCTGTAGCAAAGAGACTCAGACCCAGACTTGAGGCAGAGAATGTACAAGATGAGCCAGGGATGTGTATTTTGTGCCTGAAAGCAATCAAGTATTCAAGGAATGATGAGGCCATGTGAAAAGGAAGAACACAGGAGACAGGACAGAGATTCACTGACCAGACCTGAGGCAATTTAACTACTGAAATAATCAAAAGTAATGGATTATATAGCATTGGCCAAAAGAAAGCCATGAGTACATGATTTGATAAATAATGGATAGGAAGGTAATATCTCACAAAATATTTATTAAATCTGAAAGAAAAATGTCATTGGCAGACACCAGCTTAATGAAGTAATCAAAATGAGCATCATTAATAGTTCTGCTGATCAAAACTGTGCCACCTGAGAGGATGCAGAGAGGACACACCACCATACTGCAGTGTTCCTCCTGAAAAAGAAATGGAAATGATCAGGAGGAAGCTAAAGACTAACACAAATTGAAAGATAATTGCAAAACAAACTACTCTTATCATGAAGAGGATCAAGAAAAATTCTGTGCAGCTGTTTCAAAGTGAAGGAAAGTAAAGATCCATGAACTAAATGCACTGTTTTTTTTTCATATTTGCTTTAAATTGTTTATGATCTATAGGTATCTCAGATTTAGTGCATGATGGTATGTATATGTATTTTTATTGAGATAACATTTGTTTTCAATACTAGATATGATTTAGGGCCACAGGTGCAAATCTCCTCAGATGTATGTATGCTTTATATATAATAGCTGAACTTTTTGTTTGTATTACTCTTGTCTGTAGAGATTGCCGATTAAAAGACTAATGGTTTTTTTTTTTTTTTTCCTTTCTGGCTTATTTCGCTGAGCATGATCCCTTCCAGTGCCATCCATGTTGCTGCAAATTGCATGTGTTTATCTTTTTTGAATGCTGAGTAATATTCCATGGTGTATATGTACCACATCTTCTTGATCCAGTCATCTATTTTTGGGCATTTGGGCTGTTTCCAAAGCTTAGCTATTGTAAACAGTGCTGCTATAACAGGGGTGCAGGTGTTCTTTGGAATTGAGCCAGAAAGAAAAAGAAAAATACCGGATGGTCTCACTCATAGCAGGAATCTAGAAAACTTAAATAAGGGACCAGGAAAATGAATAACTATAAGAAAGTGAAAATCAAAATCAACAAAAAAACATGAACCAGAGACACGTTTTGGGGGTGGGGGGTGGGGGGGGAGGGATTGGGGTCAAAATGGGGGGGTTGCAATTGTATGGGGAATATAAAAATAAAATCTATTATTAAAAAAAAAAAAGACTAATGTTGGGCTTCCCCAGTGGCGTGGTGGTTGAGCGCTGGGTTGCAAAGCTGCCCGCAGCCTCTACAGTGCGGGTTCGATCCCCGGTCACCGGGCGAGGGTCCCACATGGTGCACAGACCTCTCCTGCCTCCCGCTGCTCCCCTCAGCAGTGCATTTCATCACTCTGCCTGCTCTGCTCTCCCCTCTGGCTCTGGTGAATTCTCTCACCCTCCCGCGCTTCTGACTGTACCCAGTGCTTGTATAAATAAATAAATAAATCTTTTAAAATATATAAATAAATAAATAAATAAAAGACTAATGGCACCTATAAAAAAATGCACTGAGAGGTTCTGAACTGGGTTATTTTGATATAAAAAGACATGACTGGGGCCTCCCTGGTGGCACAAGGCGTTAAGCACAACACTTGAAGCTATCCACAGCCTCTGCGGATAACTACCCACATGGTGCAGCAGACCTCTCCTGTCTTGCCCACTGCTCCCCTCAGCAGTATATATCAGTCAATCCACCTGTTCTTCCCCACTATGTCTCTGGTGAGTCTTCTCAGCCTCCACACCTCTGGCCTGTACCCCAGTTCTTGTATGCATAAATAAATAAATCTTAAAAAAAAAAAAAAAAAAAAAGACATGACTGGGACAACTGGTATACCTAGAACTGGATTCGAGAGTGAGATGATGGCAATGAACAGGTGTAAATTTTCTGATTTGGGTAGTTTATTGTAATAATGTAAATGAATAGACCATATGTTTAATGTAAGTTAACATTTGGCTGTTAAAAAAGGGACTAAAGACGACTTTTAAAGCCACATATTTAAACAAAAGATACAGGAAACTCACTAAACTCTTAGGTAGTCAGTGGCATCTCATTAGGTCACCTCCTCTCTGCTATTACAGGGACAAATGTTACTTGTCCCTGCAAATTTGCAATCATTTCTAAATTTCTTTAAATTACAGTTTAAAGAAGGATCTAAATTTTAGATAAATGTTAACATTCAATTCTTTCATCATATGTAGAGGCCAATATATGACTTCAGGTATCAGGAATAGCTTATTAGGCTCAGCAGGATTACCACTTTTGATTTTTCACACCTAAAAGAAACAAAGCAGAACCACAAAAGAACCATGCCTCCTTGTCATCAGAAGGGGAGCACTTGCTAATCAAAGCAGAGCTTTCTTTCTGCTCTTTGCATACATTTTTATTCTGTTATCTTCTGAATCCTGAATCTAATACAGTGATTGGTACATACTATTAGCAAAAGTATTAGCAGTCATCACAGCAAACTCCAAAATATTACTTGCTACAGCCTAGGTATTGCTACCAGCCCACGATATTCATTAGTTCATTTAATCCCTAGAGCAAACCAATAAAACTGTGCTAATACCATTCCCACTTTACACAAAAAGAAACCAATATACTGTAATTAAGCCACTTACTCAAGGTCATACAGATAGTAAATATCAAAGCTAGAATTAAAAAAAAATGAATGGAGTATTTGATTCCAGACTCACATAAACAAATATTTGTTTACTAAAATTTAATAAATTTACTTCCCTGTATTGAGTGCTTGTCAAGGATGAAAAGAATAATCCTCTTACTGGATTGCTTTTGAAAATCACCCAAAACATAATGTAGCCCTAGTTAAAAGGAAATGATCAGCATCTAAGACATATAAGCCATACATATGAAATTTATATTTACTTACACAATGTGAGTCATATCTCTAGTGTGCCCACTCTTTCTCTGTTGTCATACAAAGTACTGGTGAATGAGTAAACAAATTAAGATTATGGCACTGAAATATTTTCTATATTTTCTCTTAAATGAACAGCTCATAAATTGAACTAAACCTTTCAAAATCTAAATTTTGAAAATATCATGATATATTAACTCACTGCTTCAAGAAACCTTATTGAGAAAGCACTATGCATCCATTCTATTCAAGGAACTGGACAAAAGATTCCAAAGAGGAAGAAGGAACCAATTAAATTGGTGGCATTATGTTGAGGTATCACTAAAAACATTAATTTTAAAATAAGATTCAAAATGTTCCTTTCATCAATTCAAAATATACCTAATCGCTGCTATGTCCCAGAATGTGGTTGAATGTATGAGGACAAAACCAATAAATAAGAAAAAGAACAACCTTAAGCACATAATAAAAATGTATTCAAAATGTTGGCACAAAACCCAAAATAAACCATTTTATCCAATATAAAGAGGAATACTTAAGGACTAAATAAGTATAAAAGGGAGACAGAACCACTATATTGACATGAAATAACAACAGCTAATACTTCCTATGTCAGTAAAATCATATATTATCTCATTAACTCCACTTCCCGAGGGTGTTATATGATTCCTATATATCAAAGAGAGTAGAACTGTTCAACTCTATGTCAATGTGAACTGATACTGATTTAAAAAGAGCACAATTAATATAAAAATTAACCAAATGTCAGAAAAGGTAAAGAGAATCTGCTTTCAGTGGTCTATTTTCCAAGTGCAGGTGAATTGCTTTCAAAACTTGGTTATGGATCAAATCACTGGTGCTGTTTGAGAAACCAAGGAAATTAAGGAATGAACTGAGTACAGCCCAAGTGTTCTGATTATTTCCCAAGAAAAATAAATTTCAAAACGGAACTAGAGTAAAATATAAAGCAATTTATTGGACAGAAAATGTATGCTCATTTTAAGAGTACATTAGATCAGTAAGGGTCAATAAAACAGTAAGAGTAACTGACATTTATTGAGTAATTACCATGTGCGAGGTACCATTTCTAACGTTTATATAAAAATTTATTTAAGCCTATAGACATCCTATGGGATATGTATTATAAGTACCCCCATTTTACAGATGGGAAATAGGCATAGGTAGGTTTAATAACTTCTCCAAAGTGATTAAAAAAAAACACACAATTGGCAGAATTAGTATTTGAACTCAAGCAGAATGATTCTAAAGTCTGAACCTTGGATCTAATTTTTGTTAGCCACAAATGAAATACCTGTGGCAACATATGAAATACCCTTGAAGTACCCTAGGGTGGAACCTGGCACATGCTTAGCAAGCCATACATATTTGTTTAGTGGATGAGATAATAGTCTTCTATTTCTGCTTCAACATCATTATACATGTAATTTCCTCTGCCTATTATATTTCCCCATACTTTTCAAAGGAGAGCTCTTTTTCAACATTTGGTTCTCAGCTGTATTACTTCTCTCTAATTGCCCTCCCAATGATACCAAAATGGGTGCTAGTCATATATTCAGACATATATGAAGGTATATCACTTTGAAATAATGGAACTTACCTGTTTACTTTTTTATTTGCAGTTTGTTTTTCCCAGTAGGATATCAGCTATAGGAGAAAAGGGATCCTGTCATGTTCATCACATGTAGACCTACTAATCTTTCAATAAATGTTTAATGAATAATTGGATGGATGGATGGATGGATAATGTTATCTAGATGATAGTAAGGCATTTGGTTATAAGTCTTGTCATATCCAGATTAGCCATATATCTTTTTCAACTGGCTAAATTACCAAATTCCAAAAACCTTGATGTTATCGAATTAATAACAGTTTAGAGAATTTTCCAATTGCATGATAGTTTCCAATTTTTCTATTCTTCTCTTCCAACCTAGTGAATATTCCCTCCATAAATATAAATACACTCAACAAATTATTATCTGACAAAGTCAATCCATTGGCTAAAATGAATCAGACAATCTTTAAAAGAATGCTTCAAGGCCAACTACTGACTTCAGACAAGAAAACTATTTTCAGTCAAAGAAGAACTTTCAATGTCCCTGAATCACGCCACCATGGGCATTTCTCTCTGTCTACACCAGCATCACCTCTTAAGTCCATGTATTTCAGGTCCTCGGTTTTATCAAAGTGAAAAGACGGCCACCTACTGAATTACAGCAATGATATCTGGAATCTTGAGAAGTGTTTAATTTAATTCTCTGTAGTCAGATATTTTCAAATGCACATATCACCTAATCTGACAAAATCCAGGGAGAAGATCAGAGGACAACTAGCATGTGGATGGTGACTGACAGCTGATCAAGAATATTTTACACAAAAGCCACCGCATGAATGACAAAACAAAGTAACAAAAAGGCATTTCACCTGGGAAGAATGAGTTAAAGCAGTATAACAAATTCCTGGATGTGAACTAAAATATATACTGAGATTCTGTTCCTATACACATTTTCTTCCTACAGAGACTGTTAACAATTCCTTGCTGAAACAAGCAATAAAATAAAAATGGTCGACTAAAGGGTTATAAATACTATCAACTCAAAGGAGTACAAATCATAAAGATTTCTTATGCTTTTCTGTGCATATGTCTTCACTCTGTGTCATCCTTACCACTTGTTATCTACAACTTCACAAATCTCAACCCATAGATAAAAGTGAAGCATCTCTTCAAAATTCGGAATTCAGCAAGGAAGCAACAGTGATGTCATGGACAGTGACAAGGATTATTTTCTCTGGGTCACAATATGAAAAAAAAAAGATTTCTCCTAATAAGAATAATCTCCTGAGGTTTAAAGAAAAATACAATGTTGAGAAATCAAAACATTAACTCATTAGGAGAATATAGTCTAATCACCTTCAAATTTACTATTCATGATTGTTGGCATTTATTAGCTAAAACAGAAAAAGCACAGATGCAGAAACCACATAATTTATAGAAAGGTTACCTGAAAGATGCCAAACACCCTCCAAATACAAATAAAAGCTTTATTAATAGCTTAACAGTCAATGAAGCTCATTTAAATTCACTCATGGGGGAAAATGAAATTTTCAAACTCAGCTATTGAAAGTCTCACTGTTTCTTGAACTAAATTAACATTATTAACTTCAATGTTTAAATTCATGATTACTTAACACTTAAAATGAGTTTGCTATTAAAATTGCAACAGTTTATTTCATATTTTAATAAGCCATTAATGAAATACTAAAAAATGTGTCTATCAACTAGTTAATGTGTCCATTTTCTTGGAAATGGCCTGACTACTAAAATGTGTGTGTGTGTGTATATATATATATATATATATATATATATATATAAATATTATTTTAAATTTCAACAAGTGCATGAATTCTGCATACATATAAATCAGTGCCATCAAGTGATTTCTGAAGACCCAAATTACTATATATCCTAAATGTTTCTATGGTTCAACTGTTCTAGAAAATAAAATGCTATTTATATTAAAGGTTTCTTTATTGATACAAGCAATAAAGGTAGCAGGACAAGCTATTGAGGTCTAGTATTTTCATAGAAGATACCCACAAAGAAAGTAGGGAGGAGGAATTATGAGATACAAAACTTACTTTCTCAAAATTCAGCTAGATAGATAAGCCGACAAATAAAGCAGATATGTTATTTATTTCATCATTATAGTAACATAAAAAATTTCAATCTTAGCACTTTAACATGAATGTAAGCATATATATTACGTATATACTTACATACATATATACAATTTCAACTATTCTGTACATTCAAAAATTCCCATGTTTGGAACAGGAAATAGCAGCTCAAAAATAGAAGAATTTCAGTTTGATATTCTGGAGTAATTCCTAGCCTCCAAACTGCCATTCTTGAGTGTCACTGATGAGCATCTCAGTCAAAACAAATACCTTTTGACATTATGTTCTAATATGAGAACCAACAACTAGAGATTTGCATCAATAGATTTACTCTCCATAAATGTTCCAGAGTGTTACTATTATAGGAAGCCCCAGATAGAAAATCTGGTAGATTATTATGCCAAATAGAGCATCAAAAGGAGCATCAAAAAAAAAAGACTGAAGAACAGATAATCAAATAACTAGTTGAAGAACAGAGTAAATATGCCCCTACCAAAAAAAAAAAAAAAAAGTATTCTCATCATTTTGAGTTCATTCTAAACAGCAGAACCTCAAGGCTAAAGTCTAGAAAATAAAGTGAGTAAGTCCCTTAGCGTGCCTATGCACATGTAAGCCACATAGTCATTTCAAAAAGCAGTCTTAGTTTTCACATCCAGAATGTAAAAGGGAGGAGCTCCACACATATCTATTCCTAAGGGGAACTGATAAAAATTACCTAAAAAAATCATTTAAAGTCTTTGAAAATGGACAGAAGGACATACAGCAAAAAGGAACATTTAATCATGACAGTCTACTAAAACCCACTATGACCAGTAAGTACAGGAAGTATTTGAACTAGGCTTCTCCCCTTTTCCTCCCTCCCAGCATAACATGGTGGAAACGTGACTCTAATCTGGTATATCAAAGAATACAGGGCTCCATCTCCCCAACAACCAGTAAGCAGTTATAGTACTTTTGGTACATTTCCAGGAAGAGAAGATGTCTGTATTTCATGCCACTCTTCCAGTTTTCTTTTGTAAGCTAACTCCATAGCACAGCTGAAAGGTCAAGCTCTCTTCTTAAATCTAGCCCCACTGTGTTCAGAGGATACTGAGAACATTGGAGCCCCAATAGCCTTCTGCTGGTCCATTTGTAGGACAGAATTTCTATTTTAAGAAAGATATGTCAAGAATACAGGGGGAAAAACACATATCCATGCTCAATACCCTGCTCCTGTACCAAAGAGGTCACAGAAAGAAGGCAGACCACAAAGCATGTAAAAAATTTGGAATAATTTGATTCTAGCAGACATGGATTACAAGAAATAATAATGAAAATTCTCCAAGTTGAGAGTGGCTTTAAAGCAACAAATCAAATCCACATAAAAAAAAATCACAGAGCATGAGTAAAAGTTATATGTAATTATAAGGGCATAAATATATAGTTTTTGCCTCTGTTCTCTTAGCTGATTTAATAACCAATTGTGTAGAGAAATATATGTATAAATGGATTGTTGGGCTCACATCAAATAGAAATGTAACCATACACTGAAATATTTTTAGCAATAAATTGACATATGAATACATGCTACAACATCAACTTTTAAAAAATTATGTTAAATGCAAGAAGCCTATCACAAAAGACCATGATATATGTACCTATTAATAAGAAATATTAAGACAAGCAAATCTACAGAGATAGAAAATACATTAGTGGTTGGCTGTGGGTGAGAGTAATGGAGGGACATGAGGTATAGAGTATAAAGTGTATAGAGGTTCTTTGTGGTGATAATAATGTTCTAAAACTCACTGTGATGGCTGAACAAACTCTGAGTGTCCCAACAATCAGTGAAATGGTCATGGGGGTATGAATTGTATTTTCAAATTGTTACAAAAAAATGGAGGTTCACTTTTCCTTTCCTTTAGCTTTATTCACTTAAGTAATAGATATTTTTCAGTCATTATATAAATTATTGGTGGGTGGATACCACAAAAATAATAAACAATCCTATTTCTGAGGTATACTGTCTATCATGAGAGAGTCCACACTTTTATAATAATGATATTAAGGCTATTGGTAAGAATATATACATATACTATGTGAATAGATCCTAAGAGACACTGTACAAAGACTAGAGAAATCAAAGGACAGCAGAGGAAGTGACATCTGGGCTGATTCAAGGAGTTTGAGGTAATGAGGAAAATACTTCAGCTATGCACTAGGGTGTGTGCAAGTTCCAGAGGCAAGGAAACCAGGGGTCAGGAGCAAGGACCTCAAATTGCAATGATGCAATATGACTAGAAACACAATTCAAGGAAGAGGAGACAGAGTTGAGGCCTGAGATGCAAATAGTACATCTAAACTGATTGGTAAAAGTACAGAGTAAGACTTAATGATCACAAATGGGACCACCAACTTCTGGAGTAGCATATCATCTAATACCATGTCACTTATGGATTCCTTGATTTATTGTATTTACAGGTATTTCTTACAGGTGTCAGAGATTCATGAAACATTAGCAAAAAATATCTCTTGCAGTTTATATTCAATGTCCCTGAAGTGCCATGCCTTCTCTTTTTTAAGATTTATTTATTTAGGCATACAAGAACTGGGATGATGTAGGCTGAAGATACAGGGGGTAAAATGATTCACAAGAGACAGAGTGGGGAGCAGAACAGGTAGATTTACTGAAATACACTGCTGAGGGGAGCAATGGGAGAGATAGGAGAGTTCTGCTGTGCCATATGGGTTAGCTCCCTGGCTGGGTTTCTAACTCATGCCACAGTGGCTGGCAATAGCTTCATAGTGCTGAGTCTTGATCCCTGCACCACCAGGGAGGCCCAGTGCCATGTTTTCTTATTATCAAATATTCATGTTTCCTCTTCAAATCAAATCACCTAGAATGATTTTCTTCAATAGGTCTTGCCACTGTTACTTTTTATTTAATATTGTCTTAAACCTGCTAAAATATAATTACCATGAAAGCAGAAAGCCTATCTTTCATACCATTGCTGCATATATGGTAGGTACACAATATATGGTAGGCACTTAACAAGAATGGGTAGAATGAATGAACATTCATTAATCTCCTATTAGTTCCCAATTTTATGTTTAAACTGAAGAAATTTTTTTGCAAATGTTGAATCTAGACATCTTCGCTAAGATTCCTGATATACGGAAGAGGAGCTGTAGTAAGGGAGAGGATAAGGAAATGTCAAGAAACTGTTGTTTTTCTCAAACCTTAGTTATTTTACAGATAGATACCATTATCTTTGAGATACCTGAGAACATAAAGCATCAACTGATTCTTCAGTCCAAAAGAGTCTCATCAAAGTATTGACCTTTGGAGCACGTCAGACATAATTGAGCTTCCAAGGTAAGCCAAAAGCCAAAGCTTCATGCGGATCAGCTATTTTCCTTTGTAATATTTAGTTTTAAGGAACCTGACTTACATGGTTGCCATGGAAATGAGCTGAATGGTGAATCATGAGGCTTTTAGAAGAAGAGTATAGGATAAATGTAAAGAAGGGCTATTTTTATTAATGCTATTTTTTAAATATTGGTAAATCTCAGGGTAAGGAAATATTATAGAAAAAGAGAAAAGCTAATTCTTGTAGTTCTTACCCAGGCTATGTTTTGTAAATGCCCTGAAGAAATATACTGCTTCAATGAATCAAAGCAGATACAATAATAATACCTCTCTATATTAATCAACTTATAAATATGAATCTCATTATTCATAAGTTTTCTTAACTAATATAGCAGCAGTTCAGTTATATAGGTGTATATGCTTATCAAATCTCAGCCTCATAAAACATTTTTTCTTTATTTTCCACAGTAGCACTCAGCTCTTTTTAAAAGCCATATATGTAATAAATAAACAAGTGAAATAATTGATTTAGAACCTACAAAAATTAACAATATCTATTTTTTAGAAAGTAGCTTTTGCTTCTGCTGGGTTCTGATGGAAGAAGAAATGAATACATATCTGTGAATTCGATAAAGCAATTGTAGTAGAAGACAGGGTATTAAACACAGTTTCAAATATATCACATGAAATCTTTATTAGCCAGCACTTAAGACAACAAAAAAATATAAAATATTTTCACCAAAATATAATCACCTTTCCCAGATAGATAGTGACTACAAGAAACAACAGTAGTCTTCTACTTTTTATGGTACATTCTTAATTACATCTTCATTATTTTTGGCTTATATATATTCTCTGACATATTAAATAATTTTAAATTGACTTTATTCAGAATATATAAAAGCTACAGTAAATCAGAAGCAAGATTTCCCACCATAATTAATAAGGTGGTAGATCATGTACATACTGCTCTTTCCCATTTTAAACACAGTTGTTTATTCACTGCTATTATGGCTACTGTCATTTTTAGAAGACTGTTACCACATATAATGGTGTTTATTAAGCTTGTTATGTTTTCATCTTTTGTTCCAAAGGTAACTTCTAGAATTCTTTTGTCTTAGAAAAAGAAGTTAACCATGAAGACCGATCAACTAACGTATAAACTACAAAGCAGATGTTTTCTGGATGTTAAGGACATTTGCTAAATGCCACTCTTCCTCTTATGGTATTAAAGAATATAAAATGAAACCTGCCTTTAACTTAAACTTCTGAGTAGTGAAGAGTTCTGGAAAACACTTGTCTCTGAACTGAAACATTCGTTAATCTCCCATAAACTCTGGAACGCCTTTCTATGAGAACTGGATACTTTTTTCCCCAATGAACTATAAGAGAATTTAAAGAGTTACCTTTATGGTTCCTACAATTATAACTCATTTGAATTTGATGAGTCTCATGTTACCCTCCCAAGAATTTTATATTATAAAATCAATAAATAATACAAAAGACATTTCCCTGTTATAGAAGGTCAAGGAAAGTAATTTCTTCTGGCAATGGGGAGAAATATTAAGAAATGAAGATAATGTTCAAAAGATTGTGTGTGGTTTTGAAGTTACCTATCATGATAGAATAATCAATAACTAACTGGGAAGTCTGCATTTGATCATTCTTGCAACATTGCTCATGAGCATTATTAAATATTCTCTTGGTTTCTCAGCAGGATGTCTTTGAAGTTGCCACATGGAACATTTTTCTGCATGAAGAATTACAATTCCCTCAAAATGTGATACTGATGTATAACTACAAGATAAAAAGAGATATAAAATTGCACACAATTCATGAATTCCTCAGTAACTTTGGGTTATAAGATTTTTATTTTGATTCAAATATCCTTATATCCCCTTAAGCAGTCACTCTTATCAAGTGGTCAACCATACCTATTGATCACGTGGTCATACTGGACAAAGGAAAAACTGAAATCACAGTTGTCACAGTATATATGAGAATTTCACAAGTAAACAGTCTTCTTTCTTATCCAAATATTCTGTCAAAAGTTACAGAAAATTAAAATCATCTTTTTTCAAGTGTGCCACATTTGCCAACAGAACTATTAGTGAAAGCATTTGCTGAGTCAAATTAAAACACAGAACCACTGTGCCATAAGTGGTGATATTTTCCAAAATTTAAGTATGCAGCAAAAATGAAGGAGAGCACAAATGTCAGAAATTTTATGCACAGCCACAAAGGGGATGTAGCCAAAGTATGGAAATGATTCATGTCTATAAAATGTAAGATTCTGAAAAAAATTCTGTCATTTCTGAAGAAGAATGAAAGCTTAGGAATGAGTTAATTTCAACTGACCTTATGTTCTCATGCATAAAACATACCATCATTTAAAATTATTTCCAAAACTCATTTTAAGGGAGTGAGGTGATGTTTACATTAAGAAGTCAATCTATGATCTCTTAACAATAATAAATCTTCCATTTTAAAACTATGTTCCCCATTCAGTCTAACAGCACTCATTAGACTGTACTGTGGGTTAAGACTTATGACAGAAACTGTGCTCACAAGAACAAATCAGATTCCTTAATCTCAAAAGGTGGGGAGGCCAGACAAAAATAGATTACACCATCCTGGAGTAAAGCCATCACAAGAGAAAGTGTACCTGATCCACTTGGGGAATGTCCACAGAAAAAACAATGTTTGACATAAGTTCTAATGAATCAGCCTGCTATTCTGATAAAGTAGGAGACAACTGATGGAGACATTATAGGCTGGGAAAATGATTAGCATTTTTAATTCATGGGCAACCTGAAAACTGGAAAATTCACTACTAGAGTATAGATGCCAAGGATGTTGAAGTTACTATAGCCAAAGAAGAATATTTAGCCATAATGTTTAACATGTGTAATAGTTATGACAAGAGATTAACATCTGAACACAGATTTAACGAGAATTAGGATAACATTAAGGAGATAATCAATAAACTTTAATTGATTACACTGGGAAATGAAGGGAAAGACAGAAGTTTAGGATGACACTATTGTTTCTTGCACAGATTTGAAACATATAGTAATGCCATGAGGCAAGAAAGGAAGTAGAAATAAAAGAACTGTCAGAAATATGGTAAATTCTGGGCCTCCCTGGTCGATCCCTGGCCAGGGAGCTACCTACATGGTGCAGCAGACTTCTGACTCGCCTGCTGCTCCCCTCAGCAGTGTATTTCAGTCAGTCTGTCTGTTCTGTTCCCCACTCTGTCTCTGGTGAATCCGCTCACCCACCACACCTCTGGCCTGTACCCCAGTTCTTGTATGCATAAACAAATAAATCTTTTTAAAAAAATTGAACACAGTAAATTCTGTTTGGGGCATTTGAATTTCCTAAGGAACATTCTTTAGAAGTGTAAAAAGTCCATTACAAATAACAGAAGTGGAAACCAGGGGAGGAATGGGGTACAGGAGGCACGTAGTTAGTAAGAAACAGTGCTAGCTGGTACTTGAAATCTTGTGAGCAAATGTTATCACCAGGGAGCAGAGGAAGAATAAAATCAAAGCTAAAATTTTAGATAATTTTAAGGAGTGAAGGAAGCTGAGGAGGGTTCAAAAGTTTGAAAGTAATCTAAGAGCACGGAGGTGAGAAGAAAGCAAGTGGTGAAGTGGAATGATTTTTTGGAAGTCAACAAAAGATACATCAAGGAAAAAAGGCAGAAGAATTTTGTCAAGGACAAGAAATATTGAAAAAAGGTCAAGGAGAAACTAAAATAAGCTGCTGGATTTACCAATTAGAAAACAAGACTTTGTAAAGTGTCAGTGAACTGAAGGGACATGTCAGAGTCCCAATATCAATCTCAGTCGGTAGAGCATGAGGTTCTGAAGGGAAAAGGCAATGCTGTGGAAATCATAAATATTTAGGATGAAAGAGGGTGACTAAGGAGAGGCTAGCTAAAGGCCATGATAAGTATGAGTGCTGGTTGGTCGTTGTGGCTTTATTACATTTTTGTTCAGAAAGGAAATTGAAAAATAGAGATTTTTATTTATTTTTATTTTTTTTTAAAAAATAAATTTTATTTTTATATTCCCCATACAATTGCAGCCCCCCCATTCTGACCCCAATCCCTCCCCTCCCGCCCCTCACCCTCCAAAAAGTGTCTCTGGTTCATAGTTTTTTGTTGATTTTGATTTTCACTTTCTTATAGTTATTCATTTTCCTGGTCCCTTATTTAAGTTTTCTAGATTCCTGCTATGAGTGAGACCATCCGGTAGAAAAATAGAGATTTTTAAACAAAAAGAGAAGAGCAAAGTCTAATGTACAAAGTCCTAAGGAATTTGTAATAGATGACAGGTGTAATCTTAGAAAAGGTAAAATGCACTGCTAATTCGCAGATAAGATACAATGACGCATTGAATTTAGGAAAAGATATAATAAATGTAAAGTACTAGCTTCTATTTTCTTGGGAAAGTTAGTTTCTCAACTCCTGAGAGATGTGCATTAGAAGGAGGTTTATAATCATATCGTAGCAATAACTGATTTGCTAATCTGGCTTTTAGAAGCATAGAGATAGGTTGGGTTTGGTATTTTGATTACGAAATCTAGTAAGTTCAAAATTATTTCAGCTAGAAAAATCTAAAGGTGAATATCAACAATTGTTTGTCATATTTTATACCACACATACATCATCACATGTATTTAACTCATTTCTATGAAGAATTTCTTCATAGTTGCTTGACAAAACCAGGTATCTAGGATAGGGATTCAGAGCACAAAGTCTCCCAAGTCTCAACAATACAAGTTAGTTGAGGTAATTTTTTTTTTAGCATGTTTCTTGCCTTTTCCCAGGTCTTTTTTTTTTTTTTTTTAAGATTTATTTATTTATTTATACAAGCACTGGGTACAGTCAGAGTGCAGGAGGGTGAGAGAACTCATCAGAGACAGAGCGGGGAGCAGAGCAGGCAGAAGGACCGAAGTACACTGCTGAGGGGAGCAGCGGGTGGCAGGAGAGGTCTGCGCGCCATGCGGGACCCTCCTCCCGTAGCCGGGGAGCAGCCTGGGATGGAACTGGCGCTGCAGAGACCGCGGGCAGCTTTGCAACCCAGAGATCAACCGCTGTGCCACCAGGGAGGCCCAGTTGAGGAAATTAAAAAAAAAAAAATAAGTAAAATATTGCATTTTTAATAGTAAAAATAAGGGTAATATTTAAACAAGAATCTCTACCATAGCCCAGAGCTATTGGCTAGAGAATTTTATAAGACTTAAGTGCCTTTTAAAAAATAATAAATTTTAAAAATATTTTATTAAAATATTATCTTCATTTTTTGTTGTCATTGCTCTAACTTAAGAAGCAACTATAGGGCCAATCTGGTGGCGCAGTGGGCTGGGTGCAGCACTGTGAAGCTGTCTGCAGCCTCTGCAGCATGGGTTCAATTCCCAGCTGGCCAGGGAGATACCCACATGGCACAGCAGACCTCACCTGTCTTACCTGCTGCTCCACGCAGCAGTGCTTTCGGTCCATCTGCCTGTTCTGCTCCCTGCTCTGTCTCTGGTGAGTCCTCTCTCCCTCCCACACCTGTCCCCTAGCTCTTGTATAAATAAAATAAATCTTAAAAAAAAAGGAAGCAACTATAGGAAACTAGTTTTTTCACACTTTATTCCTTCAAGCACAACTAAATCACATATGTCAGAAAAATGTTCAAAACTTGGAAATGGGCACAGAGCTTATCGGGTGTCTGCAAGGGGACTGCTTCATGTTTTCTGATGAGATGTCTGGGGATAATCTGATTCTATCAATTGAACATCATTGTCTGATTTTCTGTTGAGGAGGCTATTTTACATCTTTCTAGTGGCAAAGGGTAGCTTGAGGAAATCTGATAGGAATGCAGTATTTCCTTAACCATAACAATGCAAATGAGTTTGTCTGGTGGATAATCAATTGATTTATGCCTAGTAGAATTGATAAGCTATTACCCTATATGATACTAACCAGTTTTATACCTATTATTACCCAATACATTTTTTAAAATATTTATTTATTTTTTATACGAGAACCGGGGTATAGGCCAGATGCATGGGAGGGTGAGAGGATTCACCAGAGACAGAGTGGGGAACAGAACAGGCACACTGATGAAATACACTGCTGAGGGGAGCAGCAGGTGTGACAGGAGAGTGCTGCTGCGCCATGTGGGACCCTTGCCGACCAGGATCAAACCCGCACTGCAGAGACTGCGGACAGCTTCTCAGTGTGGCACTCAACTGCCTGTGGGAGGCCCTACCCAATACATTTTTAAATCCCTACACACACATACACATAAGAGATTTTTAATTTCTCCTTTGAATTGACTTTAATATCTCATTGACTGCCTCAATAACTAATGAGTTGTACAAAATCTTTGATATATGTTCATTTTACATTTTTAAGAGATTTATGAGTTTATATTTTTTAAACTATAGTCAAGAAATACCTGCTTATAAACTTGGCCCCCAGACCTAAATAATCTTCAAAACACTAATAAAACAATTTTAAAATCACAGGCTCACATTTACGTGGATTCATTGACTTGAATAAATTTATTGTCAAGCAAAAATAAAATTAAGTAAAATATGTCCACTCAAATTAGAACAATAGATATTTATGTAGTAATAGAATCTGCTTTGCTTAGAAAGAAATGTTATATAGAATGAGTATTAGCCAGAATGTTGAAGTATATATCCTTGGTCACTCAGAGCTATTTTTACAAAATAACCTGCATTTTGTCTCTAACAAGTTCCCTTGGGAATTAAGAAAGAAACACACATTGAAACACAGAAAAACGAAATTGGAAATTTCAGCATAACAACTCTATGGTTTAGCTTCATATTTTACAATAAACATTCACAACACAATGTCCTAAGTTTTTGTATAAACAAATAAAGAAATTATACAATCATTTTATCTGTAAAATAAAACACATGTAAAAATGGCACAGCTTTTAAAATGACACATAAATTAACAAAATGTGACCCAACCTCCTCTGAAGGAAATAGGAATGGATTTACTGATCTTAAATAACCTGTGCCATAGAAATGCCTTATTTTATGAAATTCATTTAACCTCAAATGTAAGTATTTTTTCGACTCAGGGAATGCATTATGCTGGTGATCTGTAAGTGTTCTCATTACCTAGTGAGTGATTTACATAGACAGACTCAACATCTAGATACACAGAGAAAAAACATTTGTATAATGACCATTATATATGACCACATCCACAAGAAGCAAACAAACCAAATCATACTATTTCTTGACCTAAACATAATTATGCTGATGGGGTTTCTAATTCAATCTTATGAGGTAATTCTGAGTATAAAAACAACATACTCCATAGTTTTTAATACTGAGAATTTTGTTTCCATGAATATTTACTAGACTAGGAATTGAGATCCAAGAAAAGTAGTCAGAATTTGAAATAAAAAAATCATACAAAATATACGTCAAAAATAAATAAAATAGGGCCGCCCTAGTGGCGCAAGGGGTTAAGACTCAACCTATGAAGCTGTCCTCAGCCTCTGCAGCAGAAGTTGGTTCCCTGACCAACCGGCCGGGAACAACCCACACGTCGCAGCATACTTCTCCTGACTCACCAGCTGCTCCCGTCAGCAGTGTACTTCAGTCAATCTGCCTGTTCTGTTCTCCACTCTGTCTCTGGTGAATCCTCTCACCTCCCACACCTCTGGCCTTTACCCCAGTTCTTGTATGCATAAATAAATAAATCTTAAAAAAATAAATAAAATAAAAAAGAGTATCGGTCAAATGAGTAAAAAAAGTAGATACATATACACTCATAAGTATGCAGACATGTGCAAAGATATATATTATATATATATATATATGCACATACATACATATATGAGTGAGAAGTACCCCAAAGCCTCTAAACTCTAAAACTGTTATGTGTATTTCTTGAACCAGTTTATGGCTGAAATGTTGTCACTTTGTGTGTAACTGAATTTTTTTCTTATTTTATACATTTTTACATCATTTTTTCATTTTTGCACAATGTATGCATTTTCATCTTGGTTATAGTCCCCATACAATTCCCACCCCCCTTGTTTTGAACCTACTTCCTCCTCTCCCCCATAGTGTGTCTCAGATAAAGCAAAATCAACAAGTGTAACTGAATTTTTTCAAAATTTTTACAGGGAAATGAAAATTACAAAAACAAATCCATGGTGTTTCCATTAATAACATATTGATTTACACATTTTTCTCCTTTCAAAGTTTTCACCTGCCATGTATTCTCTTAGATGTTTCAAAAATATACGACTCATGATTCCACTTTATCTACAATTGTTTCCACCTTTGCAATTGAGCTGAATGTACTGAATATGGTTCATAAACTTCCAGTTATGGCAGGTTTACTTAACACCTTGGCCTGACATTGCAAATGTTTTACATCTTTTTATATCCATTTGGAGTAAATCATATGACATAGCTCCCCACCATCAGAAAATGAATCAACTCTGAAGCCATTCCCATAACTATACAGAAGCATTTGCAAAGCCAGCCTGGAACTGATCATTTTCAGTGAATTAAACAACTTATTTTCAGTATTAATCAAACTGGAAGTAAATTACTTTTACTTAACATTTCATTTGCTACATTTTTGAAGTTTTAGATTGTAACAGACATGTAAGATGAAAATGGCATTTTTTTTTAATTTTAATGCTTTTTATTGAGTTAATATTGGTTTGCTTAGTTGTTTGTTTTATAGAAGTGTAGGAATCCCCACCCTCTTTGAGTGCTGTTGCCACAGTGCACCATCATAGACCCTTTGGTCTCTCCTCTCTTAGTTCTTGCTTTCTTCTTTCCCCTCACCCTCGCCCCTTCAGTTTAATCCCCACTCCACTGTCAGTTTGGCTTTATTTGATGAGGTACTCAAATGATTAAGAATTATTAGCTGCATACAGTAGAAAAATTCCATAGAAATGTAATATCATTTTCACAGCCTGCAAAATCTTGAAAGACTCACAGCTTGGTTAACCTCTCAGTTCTCACCAGTCCACCATGCCGAGCATGCAGCTACTATGAAGAACAGGTAGCAGAACCTGACGGGAGGGAGTGACATACCAACCAACTCTCTCTTCCATCTGATGTAGTTAGGTTTTTTATCCAGAAGTAAGTCTGGGAAAATTAATCAGAGAATCCAGAGCAGGTCTGTTTTTCCAGAAACCCTGCATTCAGTGGCTACACAGGTGGATCCAAACCAATTGTCCATTAGACTAAAAGACACTTTCTCCTGTGCATCTATAGGTAACTGACAGCTTGTCAATTATTACAACACCATCCAACATTGACAGGATACTGCAATTTTTGCTCATGGTTTGCTAAAACTGACGTTATATTTAAAAATAAAAATCATAAATAAACATTATGATTATTGATATTAACTAAAATTAAATAATTATATGATCAGTAACTATAAATAACTATTAATAAAAGGGAGACTAACACAATTTTTATGACTCTTTTTGCAAGGTGCACATAATAATTTACAAACTTTCAAAATCATTTATAACAATACAAACAAACTCTACTCCTCTAAGGGAAAGAAAATGTCTTCAGTAGAAAGTAATAGGAAACAAGTCATGAGTTGTGTGTCTGGAATAAATAAATAGTTGCAGAATCTCAGAAAGCTTGCATATCAGATTTTTTTCGCACTATTTCACTTTTGTATGGTATTTAAGAGTGAATGCACAATAGGACTTGTGTTCCACAAGCACATCTCACATAAACTATTCAAACTGACAGCATTTTCGGTGTAAAAAAACTTACATGAGTAACCTTGACCCCTAATCTTGCCAGCTTTACATCAAACATCAGTACTGTAAAGCAAAGGAACCCAGGGGCTATACTTAAATCAGTTCAGAGGAGCTTTAGAGGTAAAGTCTAAGTTAGCAACCTCAGAGTAACAAGGTGAAGCTCTTCCTTCTCAGATTTCTTTTCCTTTGTAATAATATATGTGACTCTCTCAAAGCAGCCTTTTTAGGCCATTTCTCAAAGTTACTGCTCTTCTCCATTTTTCTCCTTAATAATTACTTCATTGTTTCCATCCTGGCATTCATCATAATTTGTAATTGTCTATTTGATTTCTTTGCTATTTGTTTTGTAGGGATTTTTTTGTTGTAATTATCACTGTAATATATCCAAGAAGACAGGACCATATCTTTTCCTTTTAATATTTTATCCCCAGGTTTAGACAGTGCAGATACATAGCATACTCAATATGTATTTATTTTATAAATGAAAGAATCACTAAATCATTGTTATCCCATATGCAGACTAGCACTCACTCTCATGTGGCCCTCTACAATAGAATCTTTTTTATTTTCCCATTTATTAAAAAAAGTGAGGTATCATTGTTTTACAATAGTATATAAATTTCCAGAGTACAGCTTCTCATTTTGACAAATTTATGTGCCACTTCATCCACTGCCAAAGGTCTACTTGCATTCATATGAAAACAGCTCTCACTTTAACAAACAGGTAAAATGTAAAATTACTGATACTTCTTATTATAGGTATATAATTCTTTTTTTAATAAACTCCTTGGTTATCACCTGCAAAGTAGGTGGGACTACTTCTTAGCCTGTTTTCTTTTAGATTTGAGTAAAATGCTTATGTTCATTCTATGGCATTTCACTGAATTCTAGACAGAAAAAAAAAGATTCTAAGAGAATGCTCTGAAATTTACACAAACTCAAAATTTCAAGATTTTTTTTAAATTTACTAAAATAGATTATCTTTCAACAAAGAAATGTTTCAATAATCAATTTCTCGAATTTTTCTTCAAAGGCATGCCTTTGAAAGAATTAGTTCACATAGCTAAGAGTTTGGCTGTTTCATAGTGAGTTGTTTTGAAAACCTCTACAAACTAGACTCACTGTTTGAAACCTTAGCTGGAAATTCCAAGGAATTGCTGGAATTTCTAATTTTATTTTTCCAAGAATAACTCAAGAAAGGGGCATTTTGGACCTCCTCGGTGGTGCAGGGGGTTGAGCACGGCACCGTGGGGCTGTCCGCAGCCTTGCAGTGCGGGTTTGATTCCCATCTGGCCAAGGAGATTCCCACATGGCATGGTATCTCTCTCCTTTCATGCCCAGTGCTTCCCTCAGCAGTGTATTTCAGTTGTCTGCCTGTTCTGCTCCCCACTCTGTCTCTGGTGAATCCTCTCACCCTCCCATGCCTCTGGCCTGTACCCCAGCTCTTGTATAAAAATAAATTAATCTTAAAAAAAGGGGGGAATTTTATATCTAGATAATTTAAAATTGTACTTAAACAGAGATTTAAGAAAACTGTATCTGAGAACTCTTGAAATACCTAAATCGGTATAACGTAGATCTTGCAGCAACAAATGAGATACTGGTCCTTCTCTCAGAAATATATTGTCAAAACATATTCCATTTTTCCAAGAATAGGTTTAATTTGATTTAAAAATGTTAATCTTTTCCAGAAAATGTTGGCCTCATTACTTCTTTCCTAAAGCCAGGTGTCTTGGAATTCTCTCTTTGTCAAAACACTTCCACAATTATTCTTTGCTATTTCTTCTTTAACAGTAGAGCTAAACAAATTGAACTCATTCCCTGTGGTATTAGGGTTTCATCATCACCATATTCAGGGAAGATCATGAGATCAAATCCTGTGTTATTTAACAAAAAGCACGTTAAACTGGGTAGTTTTCAATATCACAATTACTGTTCCTCTTTAAGTGCGTTCATCTGTATTCATTGTAATAAAGGATTCAATGACAAGTTGGTTGACCTTCTAGAGTTTCTGACACAAATCAATATTCATGAGTGAAGATTGCAGGAGTCTGCTATTTATAGTCTTAAAAACTGTCATGGCCAATATTATTTCTAAACCCTGCTTATCAAACTGCTTACCCCTCTTTACATAATAGAAGGAAGAGGGTCTCCTAAGGTCTTTTTCCAAAACATAAATATTAATTATGGTTTACTTCAAGACAGTTTCTGGACTAAGATTTTCAAAGTAGTGTCTGCACCAGCAATAACAGCACTTCTTGGGAACTTGTTTAAAAGGCAATTCTCAAGCATACCTCGGATCTAATAAATTCCCACGGTGTGTCTCCAGTAATATATTCTCCAACAAAGTCCCTAATTGATTCTGATGCTAAGTTTGAGATCTGGTGCATTAGCATCTTCTTTCACAGTGCAGAACTTTTATTTGATGCCATTTCCCCTTTGCAGTGGGTGAAACTCAGAGCACCTATGACTTGAAGAGTTTCGATCTCTGCATGACCTGTATTGGCACTTGAGCTTTAGACTTGCTTTCCCAAGGAACTAGGGAGATGTTGGCTAGCTGCAGCGATCCCTCTGTTTAAGTCCTTAACTGTCACATACTATGGCTATGCCCACTTCCTGATTGGAAGGTCAGTTAAATGAAAAATCAGTTTGATGATAATTAGAGTTGTCAGCATTAACATTCTTCACTTAATCCAATGTTGTGTCCAAATCTAGCATGGTTCATGTGAAAAAATAAATAAAAAATAAAACTACTATTGAACTGTCTCTTTCATATGATCAGGGTCCATGAGAATTCTCGAAATAATCTAAATCTCTGGATACTGAGATCTACACTTTGTATTCCAAGGTGAATAATTTTAGTATTTAACAAAAGAGGCACTAGCTCCCTCACTGACATTTCACCATAATCAGCATCATTCTAAAAATTTGTTTAGAGATTTAGAGGGTGTTGTTTTGGTTCTCTTCAGTAAACATTGGAAGTTAGCATACGGTCTAGAGGATTATTCGATCTTCTGAAATAGTGATTAAAATGTCTGAAAATTGCTGCTTGAAATCGTGATATATTCTAAACAGTATTGCCTACATGTATAAATTCAATTTCTATGCCACTTCTAGAATAGCTACCTCCTTCAAACCACTATTCATCTCATACAAGTGGAAATGTTCCAGAGAATCAATGGGTCATGCTGTGAAAGCATCAGTGTTATTTAAAATTCTGAAAATATTTGACATAAATCTGAAATGGTACGAGGACCAGGGATACTCAATACCATCACTAAAGGGTAAAATTTAAATGTGAACTGAAAAACCACAGAAAAGAGAAAAAGCCATTTCCAAGAGCCTAAGTCAAAAACAGAATTCAGTTTCCCAAAATTGTCTTCATCTCTATGTAGAAACACAAACTCCTGTTAATTAGTCCTGTGTGATCACACTTTCCACGTGGTAGCTTCCAGTCCCCAATGATATCAACAACACACTGGTGATGGTGTTAACTGCATTTCCGTTTTCAGTGGCACCTTGGTTATTTAAGTAGAATGTGACTGCCATTCCACCTGTGGCAGAATCTTAAAGGTGAGTTGCTTGTAGGATGGTTTTCCAACACTTTACCTTAAATCTGTGTTTATTTTTGGAGTTCAGATAGGTACCCTGGAGACAGCAGAAAGTTGGATTTTGTTTTAGGATCCAATTGGCCATTCTGTGCCTTTTAATTGGTGACTTCAATCCATTTACATCTATGGTGATTAATGATATACGAAGATTTGCTACTGCCTATCTGACTTTGGTTTTCTGATTCTATTTCCTTGTTCAGTTTTTTGTAGGTTTTTTTCCTATTCAATTTAGATAGGAGAGCTCCTTTTAACATTTCTTGTAGGGTGAAATGTTGGCAAATGCCCTCAGCTTCTGCTCATCTTAGAACTTTATTTGTCCCTCATATTGTTACAGGACAGGGTAAAGGGCACCCCAGAACCTCTAAACCAGCCAGCTCTAAATAGGTGCTGTCATCTGCCACCTCACGAGAAAACATACTCTAGTGTGTAAGATCTTTAATTGAAAGGAACTTACATAAAATTAATGTGCAACAAAGACAAGATAAGGAATATTGTTTCCAAATCAAGCACCTTAAGTTACCCATGCCCTGGTGGGTAAATGTCCAGCTAAACAGGGTTGGCCAAAAACAGGACCACTGAGGTCAAAATGCCTGCCACAAGTCTAAGACACCTTCCAGTGGGGACCCATAGAAAAGGGGCAGCACTTCTGGGAAAAAAAGCAGGAAAATCAAGATAAAAGCTGCCATTGTTAACCTCCCCACATCTGTTTCAACCAGTTCAAGGCCAAGAAGCAAGTGTAGCTTCTTCACATGTCTCTCTGCTCCATGTGCCTCCTCCAGGTCTCCTCCTTGCTCTCCATCCTGCTTCCTTCCTTTTCCACTCTTCTCTCCAGCTTCTTCTCCTCCCTTCTCAGCTTCATCTTCCCTTGGTTGGAGTAGGGAATCTGGGACATCCCCTTTCCCTAGGAACACCCTGTTACAATATCTGAAGATGAGAATTGCAAGATTAATATACTTGACTGGGAATTTTTATCTTAAAAAATTTTGAATATGTCATCCCATTCTCTCCTTATCCATAGAGTTCCCTCAGAGAAGTCTGATATAAGCCTGATTGAAATACTTGCTACATTTTCCCTGGTAACTTTCAATATTCTTTTTATGTTTTGGACTCTTGATAGCTTCATTACTATGTGTCTTGGTGGGTTTCATTACATTCAGATAACTAGTTATTTTTTTAGCGTCATAGACTTGCACATTTAGTTTTTTCACCATTTGGGGGAATTTTTCCTCTATTATTTTCTTGAATAAGTACACTGTCTTCTTTCTCTCTCTTCCCCTTCTGGAATATGCATTGTTCTCATGCTGTCTTTCCTAATGGAGTCAGATAGTTCTCTGTTTCTTCAGTTTTGTTTCCTTCATATTTCTCTTTCTTCTTCTACCTGGCTTCTTTGTGCATTTTTATATTTGAGGTCACTGATTCAGCCTCCATTTGGTCCACTCTGCTTCCATAGCATTTTGCAGAACTTTTTACTTCCTCTAATGATCTAATTACATACTTCAACTCTCTTATTTTCTTTTTAAATCTTCAATATCTATTTTATGTTCATTAATTGTATTTCATGCCATTCACTTGGATTTTTTAATTTTGCTCTACCTCTTTGATTATTAGCTTTTTTGCATTTTCTGCCATTTCTTTGAGTTTCTTCATCTGCTAGGAAAAGAAATCTGATAAGAAATTCTATCTGAAAAATATAAGCTCTTTCATACCTTTGTGGTTAGAGAGTTGTTCCCTCCAGGTGGTGTCATATTCCCTTGAGGTCTCAAGTTGTCATGTGTTATGGGTTTTTCTCTGCTGAGTTTGCTGTTTTAGATCTTCTCCCCAGAAATCCTATACTCTCCAGCAGCAGAAAATTTGGATCTTCGGGAAAGCCACAGAGAGCATGCTGTGGAGAGCTGGGTAACACTCCCAACACCCCAAAATGGCCACAGGCAACCAGGTTGCTCTTTGTTCTGCAGGCTGCCCTCACAGGGAAATTCACAGTTTCTGACTATTTATGCTGGCAGTAGGCCCAGAGGTCATGCAAGGGAAAGAGGCAGGTGACTCCCTTTGCCTCTAAAGCAAACCTTTGCACTTTCCAGGCTGTAATAGGGAAGCACTAGAGATAACATTGACCTCTGCTGACTACCCAGTCTAGGCACAGGCAACACTGGTAATCCAGCACTTGTGTGAGGAGTAGACAGCTTATTCTCCCTACTGTTGAAATCAGTCACAGGCCACCATGGTTCCCTCATTGAGAATGCTATGCTCTCACCATGAAATGTGCATTCTCTGGCCTGGGCAAGGGCAACAGGAAAGCCCAATGGACAGAGTGGGAGAATGGTGGTTTCCTGATTTACTGTTTCTCCATCTTTCCTACTCTTTTTTGATGGTCTCTGTCGACTTTGCTACACAAACAGTAGTTCCCACTTCTCTAACACTCTTCCAGATGTGTTTCCTCCTTCCAGACATCAACCCATCTTGTCCCTGAATTACTCAAGGATTCTCTCTGTCTTCAAACTTTCCCCAATCTCCCATTTTTACTCTGTCAAAGCCAGACAGAATATTTCTTCTTCTATGCTAATGGTTTGCCCATTCCCAAAGAAAGGATAATCTTATATTCCATAGTTGGATATAATATTTTGCTTTCTTTCTCTTGATCTAATCTGTAAACAAGATAGTATATTATCTCAAATCTGCTGTCTACTCTCTTATAACCAGATGGGAAGTCGAGTTGAGAAAAAAATAAAATACATATTTTAGTCAGCAAAACAGAAGGATGGAAAGAACTGGATGGATGATGACAGTAGTCAATCATAAAGACAAGTAATAATGGAATCCATCCTACCTCTGGGATTCCAGGTCTGTAACTAAGCATTTTCCTTTATTTGAATCTAGTTTCATCTGTTTTCTGTTAGGACAAAAAGAACCCCTAAGTGTTAATGATTCCATTTGTCCTTTCAATAGGGACAATCTTAAGAGTAGGCAAAGTAATATGAACAATAGTTTAGTATATACACTACAATTACAACCATCACTGTCAACTGTGTTTTTGAGGCATAAATGTTAATATTTCTCAGTTCAGCCCACTGCTAAGCAGGGGCACAGATGGCTAAAGCATGAAAAATAACATCAACATGAAAATAAGTGACTTAAAGACATGTTTAAGAATAAGCCAGTGTGATAAAGAATACATCCAGAATTACTCTGATCTAGTAGAGCACATTTGACAAAAAATTCCAAATTATTTTTTCCATCTTTCATTTTTGAGTCAAATTGCTCCCAAGTACTTCCCTGGATATACTTCAGTGGTAAAGTTAACCAAATTATAGTTTCCTCTGCCTCTAATTTCTCTTCAAGCCAATTACACGCTACTCTTCTTACTGCAATATTGTTATCAATATAATACAGTGGAGGCTCCACTGCATGGCATCCAGAAGTGCGACTGAATTCTATGTGTAATTCACCTATACTTGGATCCTTAATTCTGCTTATCCCACCCTCAGCATTATCTCCTCTCATTTGTACAAGTGAAAGAATAAAAATGTGTCCATAGTTGTGTAGTCTTCTCTCAGCTTTTGTACAATTTAATATATTTCTTTTTGCAGGACAATAAGTAGGACAGAGGTCTGGATCCACTCAACCAGCATGCCTGACCAAGATTACTTCAATTTAAATGAGACTTTGTGTTTAGAATCTTTCTAAGGCTTCTAGATGTATTTTCTGACAGAACACCAAAATCGAATGCTTATTTTAATGCTTATAATTTTGTATCACTTACTTCAAAATGTGTTAACTCAGTTACTAGCTACTAGCTTCACACCTTTATACCATAGGTTGCATTTTCTAAAGATGGCTACAACAGTATCACTCACACCATGTGTTTTTTCTACCAGGTAAAACTGAGATTCCTTTCATCAAGGGGTGATAATTCTGTTTCCCTAAATTTGGGCAACCCATGACTATAAAGATATGGCTGTAAGTAATATGTGAGGCTAGTTCATAAAGGGAAATATAACTTCCACCTGATTGTTTTGAGATGTTTGATCTTGGAATCCAGTCAACATGCTGTGAGGAAGCCCAAGCAGGCACACAAAAATGTTACAAGTTACCAAATTTCAAGCTGAATTCCCAGCTAACTTAGTATGAACAACCAGACAAATGTGTGAAGAAGAGTTCAGATGTTTCCAAGACAAAATTATTGAGTCACATCCAGATTTCAAGTTTTTTCAGATGAGAATGCAGACATTATGGGTCAGAGAAAATCCATTCCCACTGAACCCTCTCCTAGTTCTTGATTATAGAATCCATGAACCTAATGAAATGTTTATGATTTTATGATGCTAAATTGAGAAAGGTTTGCTGCCCAATAATAGATAACTGACACACTTTCATTTTAAACAACCTACTCACCTTAAACAATCCATGCACTACCTATGATGTGCTCATATAATACAGACTACTTCTGCTTTCCTTATATTTTTAATTAGTTTTTTAATTTTAGAACTTTAGACTTACAGAAAAATTGTGAAGAGAACAAAGGGTGTCACCATACACTTGCCTAGTTCTTTACTATTAACAATGCTATGGTACATTTCTCACAATGGATGAACCACTACGTATAAGTTATTATTAAATAAAGTCCATACTTTACTTTTCTTTAGGCTTTACATAATGTCATTTTTTCAATTTTAGGATTACATCCAGGATAAAAAATTCTGTTTAGTCATCATGTCCCTTAGTCTTCTCTTTGATAAGAGATTTCTTGATTTTTTATGACTTTAACAGTTTTCAAGAATATGGTCAGGTAGTTAGAATGGCCCTCAACTGGAATTTATCTGACAAATTTCTCACAATTGAACTACTTGCGGAATTTGTGGAAGGAAGAACACAGAAAGTTCCTCATTCATCATATCCTATTAAAGATACATACTATCAAAATGATTTATTAATGTCAGTTAATGTTAACTTTAGTGGTTTGGCTAAGACAATGTTCATCAGCTTCTCTATTACAAAGTGACTCTTTTGATGTCTCCATATTACACTCTTTGGAAAGAAGTCAGGATACACAGCCCACGTGTAAGGAATTGGGGATTGGTTATACTCCATATTCTTAAGGGTTTAGTATCCAGACATGTTATTTGAAATGTTTCTTCACAGGAGTGGGTGTATTCTTCCCATTTGTTCATTTATTCCATCAATTTAATGGATGTTTCATTTACACTTTGGGTCAAAATTCAATTCTAGTTTATTTTGTTGCTCAAATTGTTTCAGCTTTGCCATTGAGAGCCCTTTCAGCTGGTTCCTGTGCCCCTTTAATATATTTTATAATTATTATTATGATCATTAATAGTAGTAGTACTTCTTCACATTCTGTCACTACAAGATGCTCCAGATTCATCTTATACATTTCTTGCTACAGTTCCAAAATCAGTCATTTCTTCAAGGAACCCTGGTTTCTTTTCCTGGAAGATGGTATTAGAAATCAACATTTGGGCTTTAAGTGTGTTTGTTGCTACTGGCATGTCCTAATTGCTAAGCTTTTTAAACTGAAAAATTATGAAAAAATACATGTGCGTATACTAACCCAATCATGTACATACATATAGATGCATTGTATTAAATATATTTATTAAATATAGATATGCTACATCTAAAGTCATGATTATTACAGATTCCAACAATGAGAAAAATGGCTCCCACTTACTTGTTTAATTTCAGTGTACACATGTAGTAATATGATAACTGTTAACCTGTACCCCATAGAAAATTATTATCGACAAGATAACAGTCTTATGTACCATTCATTAACCTTTTGTCTTACAGACTCCATTCATTCCAAATTTACTTAAATCAGCTTTTCCCCCAAGCCTACACCTCTTCATTGAGGTTACTGAGTACATTTATAAAACATAGGTTGTTTCCTAACATTCTACATTCCATTTTGGGATCACCTGACCGACCAAATAACATTCTACAAATTTACAGTTTGTGCTCTAAAGGATTTAGTAAATGCATAATATATGCACCACCCATGCACAGTTTTAGCCCCATAAAAAAATCCTTTGTGCCTTATCTATTCCACCTTACCTAAGTCCCCACAAACTTCTTAGCAGTCAACGGATCTTTTTATAATCTCGGTTTTGACTTTTCCACATGTCATAAAATTGGAATAATACAGTACATAGCCTTTTCAGACTGATTTATTTCACTAGTAATATGGATTTAAAATTCATTAATGTCAGTTCTCACTTATAGATCACTTATTTTATTGCTGAATAATATTCTCTTGCATAATGGTACCAAATAAGCAAATGTTTATCTATTCAACTATTTAAGGATATTTAGGTTGCCTCAAGTTCTTAGTTATTATGAATAAAGCTGCTATAAACATTTGCATCCAGGTGTTAGGTAGACTTAAGTTTTCAAATCCACTGAATAAATACCTGGAAGCATAATTGCTGTATTTTGTAACATTTGCTTCATTTGCATTTTCCCAGTATGTCTTTGACATTTTTTAATTTTTAAATTGAGTGATTTTCTATTGATATAGCTCCTGTAAATAATAATATATATCAATAACATAAATTGCAAATGGTCTATTTTTTTACCTAAACAAAAAATCTTTGGTTTAAAAAATTTAAATATTTATATGTATATGTATATTTATGTGTTTTGAAATTTGAAAGTTATTTTATGTCCTCAAAATGTCTCTCCATTCTCTAAAAAAGTTATCGCCAAGAAAGAGACAGCATCTATTAAATGCTTTCTGTGAAAGTTGAAAAATTTAGCACTTTTTACTTCACTTCCCTTTCCATCTTTCAAAGTTGTAGATATAATCTAGAAGAGTGAATTTAAATCTTTTAGTAGTAGAAACTTGTCTTCAAACAAATTTTGCATAAAAGTACAAAACAAAGAGAAGTTAAATAGTGTAGCTCCTCTGGTTGAGCCTCATAGTTATTCCTTCCACGGTTCTTTCCAATTCTTCTGAGAAGACTAAAGATTATTTTCATTTGATAATAATATTTCCTTGCCATCTCATTAAAATATGCCCAACTCATCTCACAGTGGTGGTCAGGCCTTTAGAAGCTATGAATGTTTTCACAGTATTACTTTACCATTACTGTTTATGGCAAAGGACCCTAGTAACCAAAGTGAATTTATCTAAAGAAAAATACTACACACATTCTAAAGCAGATAATATGACAAGAAAATTCCCAAAAGCAGATAAAGGAAGAACACAATTTTAGAAAACCTTCTCTTCAGCCAAGTTTCCTTAAAAAAAGAAAAAAAAAGGGGTTAGGAAGGAATAGCAAGGGTTTGCTGGGGCAACAATACAGTGAGACTAGGAATCTTTCAAAGATTTGGCTTGGAAAGAAAAATATTAGGGGAAATGTAGTAAAACTAACAGATTTCACAAGAATTTTACAATGCATTTGACCTTTGGTATAGCCCAGGTCTGCTGGATCTGTTTGCCTATACCTTTCTCACTTTATTCTTCAGCAAGCAGACAGCCTTCTTATAGAGTAAATAATATGAGAAACAAATTACCACAGACAAATTCATGAAAATGAGGCAATGATAAATATAGATAATATGAAAAGAATATTCCAACAAAAGTCCAAAAATGCAAAAGACAAATTTGTTCAGGATATAACAAAACTTTCCCTGAAATAAAGAAAAAAAAAAAAAAACACCTTGAGATTTAAATTAAAAGGGCATTCCTGAAGCAAAATTTTGAAACCTCAAAAATAAGAAATAAATCTAATATGCAAGCCCAAAAATGGAAAAATACATTCAGGAAAAACAGATGCACCTCAGACTATTCTATAGCAATACTAAATTCCAAAATAAAGTAGATTAACAGGTTGAATAATGATTATCAAATGATATTAAGTCTCAATCCCTACAAATGTTTGCTACCTTTAAAAAAGGTATTTGGAGCACCAAAATACATTAGGAAACTTCTATCAACTAGACAAACATTCAAAAAAACACATATGTGGTATGAGATTTCAACACCCTCCTCTCACCAAAGGACAGATCCACTAGACAGAAAATAAACAGGGACACAATAGCCTTAAATAGAGAATTAGATCTCTTGGACCTCATAGACATACACAGGGCACTGAAACTCCAAGAAGCAGAATACATATTATTCTCAAGCACACATGGGACATTCTCGAAAATAAAACACGTATTAGGACACAAAACAAATCTCAACAATTTCACAAAGATTGAAATCATACCCAGCATCTTCTCAGACCATAAAGGTACCAAACTAGAAATAAACTACCAAAAGAAAGCAGGGAAGGGCCTCCCCGGTGGAGCAGCAGTTGAGCGCTGGGTTGCAAAGCTGCCCGCAGCCTCTGCAGTGCCGGTTCAATCCCCGGCTGCTCCCCAGACACAAGAAGAGGGTCCCACATGGTGCGCAGACCTCTCCTGCCTCCCGCTGCTCCCCTCAGCAGTGTACTTCGGTCCTTCTGCCTGCTCTGCTCCCCGCTCAGGCTCTGGTGAATTCTCTCACCCTCTGCTCTTCTGACTGTACCCAGTGCTTATATGTATAAATAAATAAATAAATCTTTAAAAAAAAGCCATAAAAAAAAAGAAGGCAGGGAAATAGCTTTATACATGGAGATAACATGTATAAAACAACACACTACTGGGTTAAAGAGGAAATTAAAGATGAAAATTTATAAAACCTTCAGACAAGTGAACATGAGCAAACAGCCATCCAAAAATTATGGGATGAAACAAAAGCAGTATTAAGAGGGAAATATATAGCAAATATGCCCACATCAAGAAACAAGAAAGATCTGAAATAAATAACCATCACTCTCAACTTGAGGAATGAGAAAAAGAACAACAAACAAACCCAAAAGCCAGTAGAAGAGAAATAATAAAAATCAAAGCAGAAGTAAACGAAACAGAAATTTTAAACAGTCCAAAAGATAAATGATACCAAAAACTGGTTCTTTGGAAAAACAGACAAACCTCTAGCAAGGCTTACCAAGAAAATAAGGGAGAGATTTCAAATAAACAGAACCAAAAGTGAAAGAGAAATCACAAGAAGCAGCAGAAATTCAGAAGATAAGAGACTACTGTGTGTGTGTGTGAGTGTGTGTGTGTGTATGAACAAATTAAATAACCTAGAAAAGATTGACAAATTCTTAGAATTATACAATCATCTAACACCTAACAGGGAAGAAACAGAAACACTGAACAAACCAATCATAACCAAGTAAATTGAAACAATAATCAAAACTCTCCCCCAAAAACAACGGACCAGGACCAGATGGCATCACAGTTGAATTCTATCAAACCTTTAAAGATGAACTAATACCTATCTTCCTCAAACTCTTTCAAAGAATTTAAAAAGGAAAACTTCCAAATACAATTTTTGAGGCCAACATTAGTCTAATTCCAAAACCAAAGATGACACACAAAAAAGAAAATTACAGACAAATCTCCCTAATGAACACAGACACTAAAACCTTAGCAAACCATACCCAACAACACATTAAAATAATCATAGACCACGACCAAGTGGGATTCATATCAGGAACCCAAGGATGGTTCAACATCCAAAAATCATCAATATAATTCAGCACATCAACATAAGGAAAGATAAAACTATATGATCATATCAATAGATACTGAGAAAGCATTTAATAAGATCTATTACTTGCCAGTTATTTAATCCTGAGTAAGCATATGAAGTATATATCACAGTTCCTGGAAAATAAAAGGGTTCAAAATAAAATAGAACTACTAAATTGCATCTTAAGAAAATTTCAGCACATTAAGAATACTGAGAATGAAAGTGTATCAATGGAAGCAAGCACAAGAGCAAAATAACAAATTTACACCATCAAAAATTATTTTACTGCCATGGTAAAATAGCCATTCATGTTTTTTGAAAATAAAATCTGACTTAAATTATATTTTTCATAGATCTGGAGACTACTATTCTAACATTGAGCAGATGAAACTGGTGGTCTTATTTGTGAATGCATATTGTTACTATTCAAACTTACAGCTGCACAGGGTGTAATACTTTATCTCCCTTTACAATCATAGCTTAATTTTAGCTATATAGCCCAATCATAGCTTAATTTTCTGCTTTATTTTTTATTATATAAGGGGAAAAAAAGCAACTCTTGTATTTGGATCTATGCCAAGCAATTTTAATACTAAAATTACTGCCTGTTTTCTTATAAGAATTGTCTTTCTTTGTAAAAATAATTATTGATTTAAGTAAAATTTATATTACATAAGAGTCACATAATAAAGATAAAATTCTAAAAAAAAAAAAATTGCCATGAACAAAGCCTAGCCAAATCCATTGAAAGAGAAAATTCATTTCCCCTTTACATATCTATAGTTACCTAAAAATTATCAAGAGCAAAAGAGATGATTAAAAGCAATTTTTTAAGCTACAGTATCAAAAAATGACATAGACCCACATAAACAGAGCAAGACAAATCACCATCCCTTCACCCAAAATAATTTTGAAGGAAAACATTTTGTTGTTAGAAAAATAATATCAATGCTCAAAATGCTGGTCTCATGGTTTATTTTAGTTTTAATTACCATTCATTTTAGTTTCCTAAAACCAGCCTTGGAGATTCTAGCAGTAATGTTCATTAAAATTCTTAGGCTTTAGCTATAGTTTGTGGGTAGAATAATTGTACCTTTTTTACATAAAGGGACAGTAACAATCAAAACACTTAAGGTACTTTACTAATGATATTATCTCTATAGAATAGGATAAAGATAAAATTTCAGTAATTGCCTGGATCTGTTTTATGGCCAGAAAGATAATATTTGTTGAATCTAATCACCTTCAGAATACCTTTGCTGATCACTCTAGCTGTCCTGGCTTCATCTTTCTTTGTCTCTATTATGCTTAACAAAAGCGAAGAACACAGGGACTAAAACTTATTTACAACAGTTAAGTTAGGGAAACAACCTAAGCGCCCAAAGACAGATGAGTAAATTAGGTGGTCTTCATATATATTCACATATACACAACAGAATACCATTAACTATAGAAAAAGTAACCCTTGCTATTTGTGAAAACACGGATGGAAATGGAGAGGACTATGCCAAGATAAATAAGTAAGAAGGAGAAAAACAAATTCTGGATGGTGTCACTAATATGTGGAATACAGAGAAACAAAACAAAGGGTCAGATAAAACCAAACCAGTAACAAACCCCAGAAATGTGACTGAACAAAGCTACTATAGGGGGATACGGGAGAGTAGAATGGGGAAAAAGCACAATGGACTATGGTGGAGGACTATGGGCATCTTGATGATGGGTGTAGTATAAAGATACACATCCGAAAGGTGTGATCCTATACCTTTAAACCATATACAGCATTGTAAGCCTATGTTGCCTTAATTGAAAAAAAAAAAAGACAACTGCATGATATGGTATTAATCTGGTTCGCTAGCCTGGTTAAAGGTTTGGAAGTAAAAGTTTCATGCTTTCTTCAAAGGCATCACGTTTCCTGACCTATTGTCAGATAGAAATACAAAGGAGTATTTAGTATAGCATCTCATTTTATAAAGTAATATAAAATGCTAAGAATTTTGTCAACATCACAAAGCAAAACAGTTACTTAGTCTGGTTTACAACCTGTCTTTCCATCCATGCTCTCCATTGTACCCCACTGCTCTGGAGTTGAAACATACTGGCTGACTTCTGAAAAGGGGTAGAGAGCCCTACAGAAATCAAGCTCCATAATCAGATATTGATGATATTTAATGATGAATAAAAATCGCCTAATTATACATGATATTAAACCCTTACAATTTTTCATTTTATATTTGGTAATATTTAAATTAGTTATTTTCATTTGGTATAACTGTTGATGATTAAATTGAACTGTATTAACTAGACATGTAGCCTGATAATATTTAAGCCACAATCACTGAATGTGGTAGGTAAATATGCATTATACTAAAGCAATCATTAAAAGATTAATACATTTCACAGATTATGGTAGTAGACCATGGGTAATTCAGAGGAGGGTGCACCATAGTGGTATACCTGATTAGGGCAGTGGGGAGGAATACTAATGTTACCTCAATGAAAATATAAATAAATAAGTTTATAAAAAATAAATACATATATAAATGAAATATATAGTTCTCTCCCCACCCAAAAGACAGGAAATTTAAAACTGCAAAGATAGATTTATAAGAATCATCCCCTTTTGGGCCTCCCCTGGTGGCACAGGCAGTTGAGAGCAGTGCTGTGAAGCTGTCCACAGCCTCTGCAGTGCCGGTTCGATCCCGGCAGGCCTGGAAGCAACCCACATGGCCAGCAAACCTCTCCTGTCACGCCCACTGCTCCCCTCAGCAGTGTATTTCATCAGTCTGCCTGTCCTGTTCCCTGCTCTGTCTCTGGTGAACCCTCTCACCCTCCCGTGCATCTGGCCTGTACCCTGGTTCTTATATAAATAAATAAATAAATCTTAAAAAAAAAAAAAAAGAATCATCCCCTATTAGCCAAAAGTATCAATTCTTAACACATTTTGGCTCTTTCTGAATTTCTTTTCTGATTTCTTTCGATGCATAAATTGGTTCATATTAACCTCACTTTTCTCTGGTCTACCTTACTATCTATAACTTGTATGAAAGTTTAACTGACTAAACCCTTTGGTGTCATTCATCTATATAACTTCTCTCATCATTGTCATGAGTGTTTCAGGAAGGAAGTTATTGTTTAATGTATTTTTGTCCTACCTGGTCATAAATGCATAAGTAAAAGTTAAACAAAATTAATAAAGAGAAATTTTTTTAAATCCTCAAAATGATTTTGACAAAGGTAATGCATATTAGTTTTCTATGTTCCATCAAAAAGAACATTTTATTCCACATAAACTCTGAAAAAATTCATTCTATCAAGACACTTACAGAAAGAAAAATTAATATTCTGAAAGGGTTGATAGCATAGGGCTAAGCATCTGACAGTGAATCATCAGTAATTTATGCACAGGGTATCATTACAAAAGACACCTTGCACTGCATGATGCTTATTACTTTTGGAAGCTGGTGAGGAAAGCTCTAGGGTAAACTAATAGAAAGTTATTTCCAGGGCCTCCCTGGTGGCGCAAGGGGTAGAGCATCAGCACTATGAAGAAATCCACAGCTACTGCAGCACGAGTTCAATCCCCAGCCAGGGAGGTGACCCACATGGTGCAACAGACCTTTCCTCTCTCGTCCACTGCTCCCCTCAGCAGGGTATTTCAGTCAATCCACCTGTTCTGTTCCCCACTCTGTCTCTGGTCAAACCTCTCACCCCCCACATTTCTGACCTGTACCCCAGTTCTTGTATGCATAAATAAATAAATCTTTTTTAAAAAATTTAAAAAGGAAAGTTATTTCCAACCTGGGCTATTCTTTCAGGCAGTTCCCTGATCCTAAGGGCAATACATAATTTCCTTTGGCCTCAATTAGGATTGATCCCTAAAGTACTTGTAACTCTAAAATATGATTTTATTTAAGTTCTACAAGCATTTTTACTTATACAGGTTAAGAAATTTAATTTATATCAGAGCTTAGAAAATCAAATGTTTTAGATTATCTCGGATTCAGTATATCATAATTGTAAGTTATATCCTTATTTTAACTTAATTCGTTCAAAGCTATTTCAGACTTAAAAATTAAATTAGAAGAATTCTGATGGTTTAAAAATTACAGAAGCTGGTGTCAGCTAACTTGAATTTGAGATTCTATGTGATCCACGTTTGTTCTTAGAACTTGAGGAGTCTGGTATGCTCTCTCTTTGCTTGTTTACTTATATATAAATAGGTGCAGGTCATGGTGGTGGGTGTTATACTGTACAATAAATATTCTCTAAAGATTTTTTTTTATATTATAGGAAAATGGCATGACATTTCAATACAATAATCTAAAGAAAAAGGCAAAATAAGACAGAGAATTAAATATTATGGCAAATGGAAAGAGTGTGGTTCTGAATTAGTGGCAGCTCCCAAAGGAAATGGGGAGGAGCAGGTGTCTCTATGATCTCTAGAGAGAGAGCTAGAGGGTAAAGTTGAAACTGCAAGAAGGACCAAGTCACTTGAAGAAGATGGAAAGCATTCGCAGGAGGCAAATCTCCTCAAGCAAATTTCTATGCACTGAATGTTTCTGTCTGCCCCCTCTCCCCCCAGTTCATATATTAAAGTCCTAAACTCCAAAGTGAAGGTATTTAGGTGGCGCAGGAGGTGGTAACTAGTTCATGAGGATGAAACCTCATGATAGAATTATTGCTTCCTGACTCAGGAAAAAGATGATGTTTCTTTAGAGACTGCAACACCAAGATCAAGGTGCACACTGACTTGGTTCCTGGTAAGAAATCTTGGTTTCCCATCCTCAGAACACTGACAAATAAATCCTTCTTGTTTAAGTCACACAATCTATCGTATTTTGTTATAGCATCCCAACCTGACAAATACAGACTTCCACCAAGGCAGCTAATTTATTTTTTAACACACTTTCATATTTCATTCAGACTTTTTCCGAAATGGGAATTTGTGTGTCTGTTCATGAGATATGTTACAGCCATTTCTACCTTAATATGTCCAAAATCATGGTAGCCTGCTTTGTCCTCTTGAACTTGTTGTTCTAGCATCAAAACTCTTCATCCACTTGCACAGACCAGAAAATTCTAATTCTTCCTCTTTTTTCCCACCCTCAATATTCAACCCATAATTCTCCTCTAAAATGTCTTGAGTGTTTTACTTTCCCTGATCACCACTATCCTCTAGTCAAAGTCACTGTCATCTTTTGTGCTGACTATTATAATAGATAGTCATTTCCATTTCCAGTCATTCTTTATTCTGACCACAACTGATTCTCTCTCTGACAGTCAGAATAAAGCTTTAAAAACATAAATAAAATTGTCATTACACAACTAAACTTTCTAGGGAACTCCCAATGTACTCTGCAAAACCCTTTATGAATTAAATGCATGGGCCTCTCTCTAGCTGACTCTACTCCTTAATCAAATCCTCCTAGGAACCCCAGATCATGGAATGGAACAACCTCATTTTCCCCTTCAGTTTTGCATGGACTATCTACATTCCTTCTGCAAGGCATGCTTTTCCTTTCCCACCTCTAATCCTTTAGTCCAGCTCATTCTCCTTAATATGAATTTTTTTTCCTTCCTTTATGGTTCAATTTGATGTCAGCAGCAGAGAGTTTCCCCTTATCACTAAAAAAACTGACATGATTGGAGCCATTTAAAAATGGAGTCAGACCTTCAAAGAAATAGAATAAACTGAAATTCATATAGGGCCAGAAAAGGCACTGAAAAGTCAAAGCAAGCTTGACAAAAATTAAAAATAAAAGCATCATATGCCCAGATTTCAAACTATACTACAACATACAGTAATCAAAACAGTATGATCCAGGAATGAAAACAGACACTGAAACCAAAGGAATACCACTGAGAGCCCAAAAATAAACCCACAATTTTAAGGACAGTTAATCTATGACAAAGAAGCCAATAAACACTGGAGAAAGGACTGTCTTTCAAAGAATGATGTTAGGAAAATTAGATCACCACATGCAAGAGAATGAAAATAAACCATGATCTCACACCATGCATAACAATTAACTCAGGGCCTCCCCTGGTGGCGCAGCAGTTGAGTGCTGGGCTGCAAAGCTGCCTGCAGCCTCTGCAGCACTGGTTCGATCCCCGTCCCAGAGTGAGGGTCCCACATGGTGCAGTAGACCTCTCATGACGGACCTGCTGCTCCCCTCAGCAGTGTACTTCGGTCCTTCTGCCTGTTCTGCTCCCCGCTCTGGCTCTGGTGAATTCTCTCACCTTCCTGCACTTCTGACTGTACCCAGTGCTTGTATAAATAAATAAATAAATCTTTAAAAAAAAAAACTAACTAACTCAAAATGGATTAAAGACTTGGCAGTAAGACTAACCAAGATGAAAATGCATACATTGTGCAAAAATGAAAAATGATGTAAAAATGTATAAAGTAAAAAAAAAAGGGAAATAAAAGGAAAAAAATAAAATAAAATAAAGACTTGAAATCATAAAATATACAGAAGAAAACATAGACACAATACTACACAACATTGGCTTCAGGGATGTCCTTGTGGACTCATCTCCAATATCAAGAGAAAGAAAAGAGAATATAAAAAATAGGACCATAGCATACTGAAAAGTTTCTGCACAGTGAAAGAAGCTATCACTAAAACAAAAAAACACTGCTGAATGAGAGAAATATTTATATATCATACATCCAACAAGTGGCTGATAGCCAAGATCTACAAAGGAATCATAAAAATAAAACACATAACCCAATCAAAAAATGGGCAGAAGAGCTAAACAGACACATTTCCAAAGACATACAAATGGCCAATAGGCAAAGGAATAAATGTTAACCATCATATCATCAGGGAAATGCAAATCAAAACCACAATGAGATACTATCTCATACCTTTGAGAATGACTGATATCCAAAAGAACATAAATAATTGTTAGTGAGAGAAAAAGGAACCCTTTTACACTGTTGGTGGAAATGCAGACTAGCCCAGCATCTACAAAAAAAATAGTGCAGAGGCTTTTTAATATATTGAACATAGATCTGCCAGATGATGCGTTTCCATTCCTTGGTTATCTGTACAAAGAGTGCAAAAACACAAATTCAAAGGGATATATTCACCCAGATGCTCGCTGCAGCATTGTTTACAATCACTAATTTGTGGAGACAAACTAAGTTCCAGCGACAGATGAGTGAACTAATAAAATGTCATACAAACACACACACACACTGCAATACTACTCATTTATAAAAGAAAATGAACTCTTGGGCCTCCCCTGGTGGCGCAGGCGGTTGAGCGCTGCGCTGTGAAGCTGTCCACAGCCTCTGCAGCACAGGTTTGATCCCGGCCAGCCAGGCGAGGGTCCCGCATGGCGCAGTAGACCTCTCCTGTGGCGCCCGCAGTCCCCCTCAGCAGTGTATTTCATTAGTCTGCCTGTTCTGTTCCCCGCTCTGTCTCTGGTGAATCCTCTCACCCTCCCATGCCTCTGACCTGTACCCAGGTTCTTGTCTAAATAGATAGATAGATAGATAGATAGATAGATAGATAGATAGATAGATAGATAGATAGATAGATAGATAAATAGATCTTTAAAAAAAATGAACTCTTGCCATGAGTGGTAATGTGGATGGAACTCGAGGGGATTATGTAAAGCAAAATAAGTCAAAAAGAAGTAAATCAGGAAGAGAAATATCAGAGGGCTTCGCTTATCTGTGGACAATAAACAAACGAAACAAAGGGTCAGACAAAACCAAATTGGTAACAAATCTATAAATCTGACTAAAATTGAGGCTACTAGAAGGGGAGGAGAGGCTGGAAAACAATGGGGGTAAGGGTCTCAGAGACCTCGTAGAGGACTATGGGTGCCTTGCTAATGGTTGTGGTGTGGTAGCATACATCTGAGAGGGTGTGATTCCATACCTCTGAATCATACACAGTGGTATAAACCAATGTGACCACAGAAGACAGAAAAAAAAATGTTAAGAAAAACAACATGCAATGAGACAGTCTCTCTAAAATGACTTCTGTAGCTCTGGCATCGAGGAACTGTCTTGAACATCTTACTTATGAAACTCTCAAACTGGACACACCGCCAATGTTCCAAGACATCAGCAAGAATGTGTGAAAGGACTGATAGGTTAACTTTCACCTATTTTTACCCACTGACCACTTCATCTACCCAATCAATAAAGTATAAATCGAATCTTGTTCGTCAGCACTATGTAAATTTTCTTAATAAAAACTCACCTTATCTTTTTATTTCCAAAAACCCTCAGCCTTTGATTACTCTGTTTGAGACACTGTTTGAATTTCTACTGAAATCCAGGCTTCTTAAATTGCAGTTATTTGATCCCAAATAAATGGTCTATGCCTTTTAATTAACTGTGATTTTTAGGTTAAACCCCTTCCCCAAATAGCTTCCCCTTAATTATTACTTCTGCAGGGATTTGTTTCCTTCATGGCTCTTATTCCAAAGTGCAATGACTTAACTCATCCATCTGTTTATTTTTAATCTGTCGATTTTCCCAGAACTTTGAATCCCAGAAGGTTGGGGGACAAGTATCTTATTCCCTGTTGTTTTCCCAATACATAACACTGTCTCAAATATGTGTCTCAAATATGATAGGCAAGTGGTAAGTATTCATTAAATAAATATATTGTGTTTTGAGAAATTTTCCCATCAGGAGACACCAAATATACTCATGAAAACCAACAACAGCGCTGTAGTCATTTCCTCTCTGTTTTTCTTTGCCAGACTCATTGCACAAAGAAGGGGAAACCTGAAATAAGAAATGTTCTTTCTTACCACATTTCTGATTTGAATTTTTGTTAATCTCTCATGATCCAATGATTTCTTCAATTATTTTGGCCAGACAGTATCTTATACTTAAAAGTTTAAAGGAATCAGACATTAGTATCCTTGATCTTTCTTGATATTTTCCTTTCTTTTTAAAATATAAAATTTACTGCAGTTGAGAGGTGCTGGGAAAGCTCTAAGACTATTACTAGATACTGTTTACACAAATATGTATGGCATAGATAGGACCACATGACATTAATTCATTCCCACAGCAAATCAAATTAGAAAATCAAATGTTTTAGATTATCTCAGCACTTATCTTCCAATGTGCAATACAATTTACTTTTTTAGGATAAAAATCAGTTTTCTAGGGAGACTGCAATCAAATTAAACTTGCTTTAATTTGAATCTTAAGTGATTTGATTGTAACTCAACAGAATAATGTTGAGTAATAAAAAGTAAAACTTTATTAAGCAGAGCTTTGACTAAAGTTGTATCTGCACTTATAAGTTGTAATCCAACTCAAGAAAACCTTATATTCTCAGTGGGTCAGTATTAATAAAAATCTTGCTACAAATTAAAAAATACATGGGGAGGTGGCGCAGAGGTTAAGCGCTGGGTTGCGAAGCTGCCCGCGGCCTCCTCGGCGCCGGTTCGATCCCCAGCTGTTCCCCGGCCACCGGAGGAGGGTCCCACATGGCGCGCAGACCTCTCCTGCCGCCCGCTGCTCCCCTCAGCAGTGTCCTTCGGTCCTTCTGCCTGCTCTGCTCCCCGCTCTGGCTCTGGTGAATTCTCTCGCCCTCCCGTGCTTCTGACTGTACCCAGTGCATGTATAAACAAAACAAACAAATAAATAAATAAATAAATAAATAAAACATGCCTCTATTAAAAAAAAAAATAAAAAAAAAAAAAATACATGGGGAAAGACAATGCAAAAATTAAACCACTGGTCAAATTAGGTACTTGTTAATGGACTTAATTACGTTTGCTTAATCAGTATTTTTTTGAAGGGGAGGGTTTTAAACCAGGTTACTGGATTTATACGAGATAACACTTTCATCTGAATAAAGAGCAACTCGGGTCACATAAATTCCATTGCAATTCTCCCTCCCAAAAAATCTATAATTTAAAAAAAAATCTACCAATTAAAACTAGTACTCAGAGTAAGTTGCAGAAAACCGTTAAGAATTAATTAACTCCTATAGTCTAAGTGGGTGCTGATTATGAACTGTAAAAAACAGGGTGGAATCTGCAAAACTTGCCTGAGGCAACTCAAATCTAAGAGTGATAATAAGTAGTCAGAGAAAGTTGTTTTTTTTTAATTAGTCAATTTATATTTGGATTTGGAAAGGACAACGCATTATATTTATCATTGTCCTGAGTAACTTCACTATTTTAAATTAGAAAGAAGTCAACATATGTTTAACCATTTATTGTAAAGGTCCAGAGTTAAACTCGATCATAAATCTCTGCAAAGAAAATGAGATCTTAAAATATGTCATAGCCTGAATATAGTACAAAGGAGTAAGTATTCTCAAAAAAGCATCCAGAGCCATCTCTTCAAAACCTAGTGTGATCCTGCAGGTCTTTCCTCACTCAGATTCAAAGACAAAAAGGAACTCTCCTGCACTGTTGGTGGGAGTGCAAACTGGTCCCAACACTATGGGGAGCTGTGTGGAGATTTCTGGACCTATGAAACATAGAGCTTCCATATGATCCAGCAATTCCACTCCTATGTATTTACCCAAAAGGCACAGAAACATTAATTCCAAAAAGCACCTGCACCCCTATGTTTATAGCAACACAATTTACAATAGCTAAGCTTTAGAAACAACCCAAACGCCCAAAAATAGATGACTGGATCAAGAAGATGTGGCACATATACACCATGGAATATTACTCAGCATTCAAAAAAGATAAACACATGCAACTTGCAGCAACATGGATGGAGCTGGAAGAGATCATGCTCAGCAAAATAAGCCAGAAAGAAAAAGAAAAATACCGGATGGTCTCAGTCATAGCAGGAATCTAGAAAACTTAAATAAGGGACCAGGAAAATGAATAACTATAAGAAAGTGAAAATCAAAATCAACAAACAACTATGAACCAGAGACACTCTATGGGGGGTGTGGGGCGGGGAAAGGAAGGATTGGGGTCAAAATAAGGGGGTTGTAATTGTATGGGGAATATAAAAATAAAATTTAAATTAAAAAATGATAAAAAAATAAAGATGCAAGTGAATGAAACAAAAAAAAAAAAAAAGGAAAACTTCAAGAGATCGGCTCCCCCATAAACACCCAGAAGTCAGAGAACAGTCCCACCTCACCTCTGACTGCTCCTTCTCTCTCCTCCTCCCTCACTCCCTAGCAGCCTCACTGGTCTCTGCTATTCCTCAAAGGCTGTTCCATAAATATTCCTTAAAGTCTTTACATCAGTTGTTTCTTCTCCCTGAAATGATCTTCCCCTGATAGTCACAAAATTAATCGTACTTCTTTTATATCTTTGCTTCGTGTCACCACCTTCTTAAGGAGGACCATCCTAACCACCACATTTGAAATTGCAATCTGCCCCCACCCTTATTCTCAATCCCCATTCATTGTTCTACTTTTTCCTTTAACCTCCATGACTCTTATCACTTTCCAACATATTGTTAAGGTAATTTCCCTAGGAAATCAGGGGGCACTCAAAGAGGTGGAGAGAGGTTTATTTGTCACACCAGCAGGGCTCAGTGGGATGGCTCCCAAAAGACTGAGCTCTGCAAAGCAAAAATGGCTGGTAGTGTTTTATAAAGTTTGTATGCAGAAGCTTGTCACCCCATCCATCATGGACTTTCCTTATTGTTTGGGAAGGAGGTCAAGGTAACTGTGGCTACTACTGTGGGCTTCAGCAAGCAGCAGAATCCAAGCAGCAGACTCCAAACAGCAGGATTAGCAACTTCCTGCTTTAATATTACATTATTCACTTCTTTGTGATATTTATTATTTTTTTTAAATTTATATTCTTCCAAATGTATTCTTTTTTTTTTAAGATTTATTTATTTATTTATTTATACAAGCACTGGGTACAGTCAGAAGCGCAGGAGGGTGAGAGAATTCACCAAGCCAGAGCGGGGAGCAGAGCAGGCAGAAGGACCGAAGTACACTGCTGAGGGGAGCAGCAGGCAGCAGGAGAGGTCTGCGCGCCATGTGGGACCCTCCTCTGGTGGCCGGGGAGCAACTGGGGATCAAACTGGTGCTGCAGAGGCTGCGGGCAGCTTCGCAACCCAGTGCTCAACCGCTGCGCCACCGGGGAGGCCCGATATTTATTATTTATCATATCACTTCTCTTATTACTAGCTTCACATAGATAAATGTCTTCATCTATTTTTTTCATCAAACACCTAGAAAAGGGTCTGTTAGGTAATAGATATGCAAGAGTTTCTGGTATATAGTATGTGTTGAATGAATGAATGAAATGATGAGCCCATGATTTTCATCATCAGAAAAATTAAGTCTATGAGAAAACATAAACAGAACCAGAATGAAAAATCAAGAACTTGAAAGAATCTAGAAATTAGACTAGAAACAAATTGGCTTGGAGTGGCTAGAGAAGGAAATTCTTGAATGGGAAAATTTAAAAACTATAAGTTAGTTAAAGCTTGGCTTTGACTTTTAGTTTCTTTCCTACATTCTATGGTACTCTTTGGTATCAGAAAATCTGTAGTATTTTTTTTTTCAAAGCAGGAAGCATTTTTGGTATGAGTGTTGCAGATGGCATTTTACTAAGAGCAAGAGGAAAGGGAGGCCACATCCATTTGGCCAGATACTAGCAATAGCAATCCAAGTATTAATAAATCCAAGTATTAGTGGCAGGAGCCTATGAATCAACTGTGAATCTGTGGGATTTTCCTCGATACCCCAAGTTTGGGGATTTCAATGATCATTAAAAAAAAATTTCTCTTCATCCAATTTGGCATGTTATCCAGAAATGTAATTTTTTTTAAAGATTTTATTTATTTATTTATACAAGCACTGGGTACAGTCAGAAGTGCGGGAGGGTGAGAGAATTCGCCAGAGCCAGAGCGGGGAACAAAGCAGGCAGACTGATGAAGTACACTGCTGAGGGGAGCAGTGGGCATGGCAGGAGAGGTCTGCACGCCATGTGGGACCCTCATTGGTGGGCGGGGATCGAACCGGCACTTCAGAGGCTGCGGGCAGCTTCACAGCCCAGAGCTCAACTGATGCGCCACCAGGGGAGACCCCAGAAATGTAATTTTGTGTGACGCTTTAAGATACTCTCAATCTCTTTTATTTATTTAATTAGAACTTGCTCCAGGCAAAAATTTACTTTAAACTTTAAAAGTAGGATAGACTTAGAGGCTGAGATGTAGCATATGTTCTCAAGGTGAAAATTTTGCGTTCTCTAACCTTCATCAGTGATGTTTAAGTCACTTTCATAAATTTCTATAATAAAAATAAATTAAGGTTCCTAAAGAGCTCATGAATAGAGTTAGCAGGCAATATGAGGATGAAAAGTCCAGTGAACAGAAAATATATTCCCACTAGAGTCAAAAGTGTCATTATTTTGCTATTTTTACATATTACTTCCTTCTTCGCTCAAAATTGCATTCTCTCTTCTGACATCATTCTTTAAATTTAATTTGTGTGGTCTATTTATTTGTATAAACAAATATGCACAATTTCAAACCTATAAATTTATTTATATATTGACTTCAGGCAAAGAGGTACGCCAGCAAAATTGTATCCTGTAAAGATTCCAGAAAGACTCTAGTCTTGGGATCAGTGACAGTGTCACCATATGACTATGAATTTGACCAACCAGGAAGGAGCTGCCATCAGCTCTTACTTTTAACTGATTTTTAATAAAAAGTAAAATTTATGGTTTGTGTCTGTATAAAATCATGTGTCTTAGTCAGAAACTATTGAATGAATACCAGCATCAGGGACTACTACTCCAGAAACTGGCTATAAGTGTATCATGAATTTTTTATGGTAATTATTTCAGTAAGACTGAAAAAGTAAATTGCCTACTCTTTTCTTAGACAATAATACCAAATGGTGTTTTCACACAACATGCAAAGATGAAATGTTTAGTTCAGTCAATTGTTAATTCTCTTTCCTTGAATTTCATAATCATTAGCAGATAAATGGTCTTTTTGCTAGACATTTACATGCCTCAGAGGGCACCTTTGTACAACCAGGAATCACTTAGATGGGGATCACATTTGATCACATTCAGACAGGCAGGTAATAGATGTCAAGCCAATGAGTGGCAATGGGTAAATATTGACAGCTGATGTAGAGGGATTTCTAAATGACTTTAATCGTTTAAGAAATAATGAAATATCTAAAAGAGAGAAGATTTAAATAAAGAGAAACTTCCAACAGTTAGAGATCATGGTACACCTGACAATGACAGTATTCTGAGGTCAATTCAAAAGATAACTGATGTCTATGTATTGACTTGGAAAGATAACCATTAATAGATTTTAGTAAAATAAAGAACATGAATAGAAATACTACATATGACCAATCGCTATGTGTTGAGTGTCTAACACTTTACTAAACATTTTACACTCGCTCTCTCATTCAATTCTTATGTTATGCCTGTTAAGTAGGTACCATTAGAAATTCTGATTTATAAATGAAGATTAAATAGCTTGCCCAACTTCACTCTAAAAGGTGATAGTAGAATTTGAACTCTAATCTGCATAAGACCAAATTCAGTGTCGCCATAAGAAAGCTAGAGTTGACATTTGCTGAACACCAGTAAGTGTTCTCCCTAAGATACTGAATTAAGAAATAGAGAAAAAGGAGCAAAATTCACTCTCTACAATTGCAATTATTTAATATTTATAATACTTATTATTTTAACCATGGAAAATATCAATTTTAGAAATAATATTTTTAAGAGAAAAACACTGGTGTGAAATGTTTTCATTTCTGCTTTTCATCCTGAAAAAGAAGGAACTGAGCAGTTCTCCATCCCTTAAAACAGGCTTCTTTCAAAGTGGAAATCAAAATCAACAAAAAACTATGAACCAGAGACACTTTTTGGGGGGTGGGGGCGGGAGGGGAGGGATTGTGGTCAGAATGGGGGGGTTGCAATTGTATGGGGAATTTAAAAATAAAATTTATTATTTAGGAAAAAAAAAACAGGCTTCTTTCAGGACTGACTTTGGGAACTCTTCTTAGAGAGAAAGTATCTGCCTCAGTCTACTCAGAAGTGAGAATGAAATGACCTGAGCAACATCTGGTGGAAGACCAGAAGAGTAACTGCAACGAATGGAAACAGAAAGGTAAAAAGAGGGAGCTAAACAAAGACTCAAGACACATGGAAATTAAGATGATAAAGACACACTGAGGTGGTCCAAAGTTTTTACAAATAGTAGCAGAAAAGATAAATCCAATTGGCATTCCAAATGACTACCTGGATATTCTGCTATTTAACAATATGTGGAAAAGTCTCAAATCTCTCAATTCTTGTACTGATGTGGCTGTATGTGGGATGGTGAATTCTTCCAACTTGCTAAAGAATTATTTCAGAATCATGCTTAGACTTATCTGCATTGTCAATTAATGGTCCAGAATTAGATATTGTCCATACAACTCAATTCACACAAATAACTACTAATGTATGTATTTTTCATTCAACAAAGAATTATTAAAAGCTTACAAAAACACAAGTATTGTGCTAAACATTTTGTATAAAATGGGGATGAAGATATAGAGATTTTGCTTCATAAAGATAAAACATGTAGTGGGAAGAGAGAGACTGATCAAATAAATGGTAAATTTCAACTGTGAAAAGTGATAGTAGAAAGATATAGGGTATTAAGTCAACTGATAAGTAATGAGTAAGCTTTATTGATATTTCCATCACTGAAACACCAAGTCTAAATATATAAAGTTGGAGAATTTCTCTATAGAGATACAAATTATTTTTTTGCAATGTAGACTTATTTCTATTGTAAAATAATAACACACAAACTAGAAAATACATTCATTTACACTTTCTATATAAGCTAGTGCTATGTCCTTACATGTTACAACTACAATTGAATTTAAAATATTGAAACAGTGTCTTTACTTGGATTGTTCAGTAAAAACATTTGTCCAACCTGATTCAATAAAAGATGGAGGTAAACTCCATAGCAACTTGGGGTAGGCTCTAAGAGAAACTTGATAAAGAATTGCAATATGATGACATTTACTCCTGAAAAATATTTGTAAAAAGGCAGCTCTATGTTTCCACAGCAACCAGTTTTGTTGGGTCCACTAAGAAAATAATGAAGGGAGAGATGGAGGGGTGAAGGACAGGGTGGAGTTGAAGGTGAAAATGGCTTATTAGGCAAAAATTGGGAAAGCTGAATCCAAGATCACCAGAGAGAGATGGAAAAACACTAATTCAATGGGATGCACATGCTCCTATGTTCACTGCAGCTCTATTTACAATAGTCAAGTTACAGAAGTGCCCAAGGACAGATGAGTGGATTAAGGAGATGTGGTGTATATACACAATGGCATATACTGCTCAGCTATAAAAAATGGATGAACTCTAGCCATCTGCAATAACAAGGATGGAACTGAAGGGGATTATGCTAAATGAAATAAGCCAAAAGGAGAAAGTCAAATACCAGATGATGTCATTTATATGTGGAATATAAAGAAATGAAACAAAGAGTCAGACAAAAGCAAACCAATAACAAATCCTTGACATCTGGCTGCAAAATTGAAGCAAAGGGAAGAAGGGGAGAGAGGCAGGATGGTAGCTGGCAAGGAAGGGCACCTAATGTACTAGGTTGAAGGAATATTGGGGCTTTGATGGTAGGCATAGTGTAAAAACAAAACATTTATAGAGGTTTGAACTTATAACCCCGGAAACAAATGCAATATTGCTTACCAATTTTGCATAATTAGAAGGGGGGAAAAAAACATGAAATGAGAGGGGGAAATGAGAAAGAAAATTCCCATATGGAACATACGTATCCATATCTGGACCTGCCCCTTTTAACTTTCAGGTCAGTGGTTGAAAACAAAAAAGCTAATAAAGCACATATGTTATGCAAATAAGTGGGAGTGGTGATAATTTGTACAAATAAGAGTTAAAGACTTCAAACAAATAGGTTCTTGCTATTCAATTCCAATCCAATGTCCCAAACAAAAATGTGCTCAGAAATAGGAACTCCTACAGGAAATATCTTAGTATTAGTTTTCATTTGCTGCCATAAGAAATTACCAAAATCTTAGGGTTTAAAGCTACACTTTTTAATTATCTCTCAGTTCTGTAGGTCAGAAATCTAGGTATGGTGTGATTCTACTGTGCCCTCTGCTTAGTCTCTCAAGGTTGAAATCAAGGTGTCAGCAAGTTACTTTCCTCTCTAGAGGTTCTAGGGATGAATCCATTTCCCAGTTCATCCAAGTCTGGCCAATTTCAACTCATTCTTGTTGTAGAAATAAAGTCCCTGTTTCCTCACAGACTGGTCCTCGCTGTAGGGTGGTTCTTCTCAGATTTTCTATGTGGCCTCCCACAAAAGTGAGGTGAATCTCTAAAACCTTGACTATCTCTCAGATCTACCCTGCTGCAACAGACCTCTGCACCCCATTGGAGAAGCTCCTTTGTTTGTAAGGGTTCATATGCTCAAAGTGGATCCACCTAGACACTCCCAGCTATTCTCCTTATTTTAATATCTGATCTATACCCCTAATTTTTATCTGCAAGGTTTCCTGTGTTGTGCAATGAAGCAAATTCTTGGATTCTAAGGATTGGAGCATGGAAATCTTTGGGGAGCCCTGATTCTGCTTGCAACAATCCCACATTTAAAATATGGACAAATAATTATAAACACTACTTTAGCCAGACTAAACATGCCTTTGGCCCACATCTTAACTCAGGGACAAAATTTGTGATCTCTACATCTGGAGAGAAAAGCTGTTATCAAGAAGAATAATATTGTGCTATAGTTTTAGAAATGTAATGTGCTTAAGTTAAATGGTATGAAAATAACTATATCATTAAAAAATATAGACACCTTTTGACAAAGGAGCAAAGACTATGCATTGGAGCAAAGAAAGTATGTTCAATAAATGGTGCTGGGAAAACTGGGTTGCTACATGCAAAAGAATGAAGCTTGACCACTACCTCACACCATACACAAAAATCAACTCAAAATGGATTAAAGAACTAGACATAAGTCCTGAAACCATAAAATACATAGAAGGAAATATAGGCGAAACACTACGTGATTTGCATATCAAAGACATCTTTACAGACACATCACCCAAAGCAGTGATAGTGAAGGCAAAGATAAACAGCTGGGACTACATCAAATTAAAGAGCTTCTGCACAGCAAAAGAGACAATAACAAAAACAAAGAGAAACCCCACCAACTGGGAGAACATTTTTGCACACAACACTAATGATAAAGGACTGATCACAAAAATCTGCAAAGAGCTGATGAGACTCAGCAACAACAAAGAAAATAATCCAGTCAAAAAATGGGCAGAAGAGCTAAAAAGAAACTTCTCTGAAGAGGAAATGCAAATGGCCAACAGACATATGAAAAAAATGTTCAACATCACTTGCAATCAGGGAAATGCAAATCAAAACTACCATGAGATACCATCTTACACCAGTGAGAATGGCACATATTAAAAAAACTAGCAACAGCAAATGTTGGCGAGGTTGTGAAGAAAAAGGAACTCTCCTGCACTGCTGGTGGGAGTGCAAACTGGTCCAACCACTATGGAGAGCTGTGTGGAGATTTCTGGACCTACTAAACATAGAGCTTCCATATGATCCAGCAATTCCACTCCTAGGTATTTACCCAAAGGACACAGAAACATCAATTCCAAAGAACACCTGCACCCCTATGTTTATAGCAGCACTATTTACAATAGCTAAGCTTTGGAAACAGCCCAAATGCCCAAAAATAGATGACTGGATCAAGAAGATGTGGTACATATATACCATGGAATATTACTCAGCATTCAAAAAAGATAAACACATGCAATTTGCAGCAACATGGATGGCGCTGGAAGGCATCATGCTCAGCGAAATAAGCCAAAAAGAAAAAGAAAAATACCGGATGGTCTCACTCATAGCAGGAATCTAGAAAACTTAAATAAGGGACCAGGAAAATGAATAACTATAAGAAAGTGAAAATCAAAATCAACAAAAAACTATGAACCAGAGACACTTTTTGGGGGGTGGGGGCTGGGAGGGGAGGGATTGGGGTCAGAATGGGGGGTTTGCAATTGTATGGGGGAATATAAAAATAAAATTTATTATTTAAAAAATATATATATATAGACACCTGGCTTATGGTCTTTGCTCCTAAATGCATTTGTTAGAACTACATGCAGGTCAAAGTACTTATGCATGGACTTAGTTAATATTTGATTAATTAATAATCAATATTTTTATAACCTTTCTCTCTTTTTTTTCAATATTGTTAGAGTCAATATTGTTGTTTATACCAGCTTGAAGGCAATTTAAATGAATTATTTTCTTGTTGAGGTTGATTTATATAATCTATTAGATATTTTTACTGGGTCAAGAGACAGAATTAATACTAACCCAGGGAGTAATTTGTCATCTGGGTATTCCCATTAATTCTAAAGTAATATCAACCATGGGACCATATTAAAGAATATTAGCATTAAAAAAGTCCCTTACTGATTTATTTATGTATGTATCTTCAAACTAAATTTGGTGCAGTTTTTGAATGCTGATCATTTTAAAAGAAAAATTAGGATGGGGGAAGGTTGATAAGGAAATTACAATAATTGCCCTCATCATAGATAGTGACCTTGAATATCTCATTTAATGGGAGACAGATGTCTAAGTATGGAAGACAGACCTGACTTGAATATAGGAAAAGAGCTCTCTGGTCAGTTAACTATGATAAAATGCTAGACAAATTGCACATCAGTTTTCTTCCATGCAAAAAGGATTTGTAAAATAATTTTATGCACTTCTCATAGGTTGTTGTGAGGAATAAGCAAGATAAATCATGAAAAGTAGTTAGACAACATACAATGCTTAACATACCCTCAGCAATATATTAATGTAATTCTGGTTTTAACTCAAGTAATGTATTGTTCATACAGTGTCTATTATGCAACTTACTAATTTTCCTTCAAACAAATCTTTCAACTTATTGATTTATTTTCTAATTCCCAACTTCCTTTCAAAAACCCAAACTGTTATCATTATTTAATTATTATTGTCATATTTTGTTAACACATTAGCAGGTGTCAAAGATAGTATTGCATTCAGGATTGCTTTAATTAGTAATGTACAATTATAAAAATAATTTTACAAGGCGAAATTGAATTAAAAATAATGTATGACAAAATGTGAAATAAAAAACACAAAATTTCACATAAATGCCACTATGTAAAAAAATGAGTATGAATATGAATATATGAATAAGGACAAAACCTGAAAAAATAATTTTGTTAGGAATAATAGGTGTATTATTTCCTATGACATTTCAAATTTTTCAATGTCATACTTTTAATCATTTTTTTAAAGATTTATTTATACAAGAAATGGGGTACAGTCAGAAGCACAAGAGGGTGAGAGAATTCACCAGAGACAGAGCGGGGAGCAGAACAGGCAGACAAATGGAAGACACTGCTGAGGGGTGCAGTGGACAAGGCAGGAGAGGTCTGCCATGTCATGTGTGTTTCTCTTTGGCTGGCGGGGAATCGAACCCATGCTGCAGAGGCTGCGGACAGCTTCACAGAACAGTGCTCAACCCGCTGTAACACTGGGGAGGCCCTTAGTCATTTTTAATTAAAAAAAAAAAAAAGGAATTGTCAAAATCCTTAATGGCGACAAATCTTTAAAAGTTATATATGGCTGTATAAAAAAAATTTTAAAAAGATCTCATCATTTACAAATAGAATTTTTAAAGATAGAAGTAACCTTAGAGATCATTGTGGCAAAGTAGTTTCCAGCTTGCACATGGAAGTTCCTGGGGGTGTAATTCCATGACTTGGTTATTATGAGTATAGGACAAGCAGACAGGAGCCCAGGTCTCTCCAAACCTTTTTTTCTTTTATATTTACATATTTTATTATAAGAAATATTTTCACTGAGGGCCTCCCCAGTGGCGCAGCAGTTGAGAGCTGGGTTGCGAGGCTGCCCGCAGCCTGTGCATCACCGATTCGATCCACGCCGCCAGGTGAGGGTGTGCAGATCTTTCCTGCCACCTGATGCTCCCCTCAGCAGTGTATTTCGTCGGTCTGTCTGTTCTGGTCTCTGCTCTGGCTCTGGTGAATTCTCTCACCCTCCCGCGCTTCTGACTGTACCCAGTGCTTGTATAAATAATAAATAAATCTTTAAAAAAAAAAAAGAAATATTTTCACTGTTTAATGAAATAAGTCAGAAGTCAAAATTCCTTCATGTAGAAGATATAGTCATATTCAATAAATGTTACATTTGTTCCTATATGGTCTCAGCTCAAAGAGAGCTGGAGTGGGTCAATGACCTTTTCTGTCAAAGAAACATGGAAAGTAAAATATGTCACTTTTGGGGAATGACAATCAAAAACTTGTGCACAGCTATCCAATCTCTCTCTTATAATGATGAGATGTTAAATAACCAAGACTCATGTTCATATGAGTTAAACCTCAAAAGAATGGCCTCCATCTGCAGATCCCTGAGTGACTTTGTGAAACAGAGCCCTCTGCACACCCTCTGCCTATGCATAATGAGTGAAAACTTAACACTGTTAGGTTAAACCACTGAGTTAATGGGGTACTTGTTATTTTTGAATCATCTATCAATTCAGGTGAGTAAATGCATCCTGCAGATAGGATTTCAGATCATGGAAGTAAGTCATTCAAGGTCACTGAGAACTGTACTGAAATCTAGGTATCCTGACATCCCCACACAAAACTTACTCCACCAATAGTCAGGACCTTAGTTGCCACAACAGAATAATGAGCTAATATGACCATTAGGGGTCACCTAGTCCACATTTCTCTAAATTAAAAATGACAGAAAACCATCCAGTCATTGATGAAAACCCATGATGGAGACCTCACTATATCTAGGGCTGGCCCATTCCTACTTGTCATTATCAATAGTTCCTTTTCTAAAGTCATGAAATAATAAATAATGTGGCAAGGAGAGATAAGATTAATTTTTGAGCCCTTGTGATGAACCCGTAGTTACAGTAAAAGCAAATATGCAAGAACTGATGAGCAAACAGACATCATGATACTTACTCTCTTGGAGCTTGCAAGTATAAATGTGTGTGCATGTGCACACATGCATGTGTGTGTGTGTGTGTGTGTGTGTGTGAAATAGTCACAAATATAAATCTATTATCATAGACTTTGACAGTTTCTATAAGCATAAAAATCTCTCAGTATTATGAGAGCACAAAACCAGGGACCCAACTTAATCTGAGAGGTCATAATGTGGAAGAAGAGGGAAGTGGAAAAGATAAGATACATACATTTCTGCTTTACCCACCTTGATAGGATAGAATATAATTTGCTGAAATAAAAAATGAAAAAAGAACTGACTTAGGGAGTGAGAAAACAAGTATATAAAAGCAGGGGTTGAGTTTCAGGACACATGGAACTAGAGATGCAGTGTCACATCAACACACAAAAGTACACATGAAGATTCCAGGAATCTTCAAAGGACTGTCTTAGTAGAAAATCTAAAAGGAGAAGGAGCTGGGATACAGCATATTCACTGTGCTGGAAGCACCGACCCCATTCATTTCCCAGTCTCTGACAACACAGGCAGATGGCTACAGCTGAAGTCCAGCAGATGTTGCTCCAGTTCTCTCTCTGCTGACATTTGCCAGATGGTGTCATTCTGTGGGTGATCTTTGTTAAAGAGCAACCATGCTAGTGGTCTTGAAGGACTACTTGATTCAGGAGTAAAGACATGGTTGACCTTTGATCTCATACCCATCGGCAGCCATCCCTTAAACCAGATGTGTCCCAGGACTAAACAAAGTGCTCCCCTCTGAATTTCAGGTTCCTCAAAGCATCTTAACAATGTCCTACATATCCCCAATGTCTCAAAATTCCCACAGCAACCTTAGTCTTTCTGTAGGTACCCAGAAAACCTCACTATCACGACTATAATCACTTATGATTTTCACTCTTTTAAATGAAATCAAAGCTTTATAAGGCTCTTAATTAGAAAATTTAGAGGACATTCACTGGTGTCTGAAATCTAATCAATGGGAGAAGGGAGGAGAAATTAAAATATTTGAACAATCTTGAGTTGTGGAAACCTCTTGGTTGTGTGGCTTAGAACAAATGACATCATCACACTGGGTCTCAGTGCATTATCTATAAAATTGAGGTAATGTCCAATTTGTGGTTATAGTGAGACTGTAGCTAATAGAAGGGCTTATTTATATTATTAAACTTGGAATTTTAATACATTTATAAACAATACACTGATTGTTTCTGCCTAATACTATGAAAAATAATAGCCACCATTTATTAAGTGCAATTGGGTACCAGGTACTTCTCCAAATGCCTTATAAATAACAGTTTATTTAATGTTCACAAAAATCTATGAGGTGTTTACTATTAATAATCTCATTTTTTTCCAGATGAGAACACTGAAGCAGGGTGCTTACTCAAGGTCACATAGATGGTAGCAAAGGGATTTGAATTTTAATTTTTTTTAAAAGATTGATTTATTGGGGCCTCCCTGGTGGTGCAGGTGGCTGAGTGCTGCACTGTGAAGCTGTCCACAACCTCTGCAGTGCGGGTTTGATCCTGGCCTGCCAGCAAGAATCCCACATGGTGAAGCAGACCTCTCCTATCTCACCTGCTGCTCCCCTCAGCAGTGTATTTCATCAGTCTGCCTGTTCTGATCCCCTCTCTATCTCCTAGGAATCCTCTCACCCTCCTGCGCATCTGGCCTGTACCCTGGTTCTTGTATAAAAATAAATAAATCTTTAAAAAAATAAAAGATTTATTTATTTATGCAAACAAGAGCTGGGGTACAGGCCAGAGGTGTGGGGGGTGAGAGGATTCACCAGAGACAGAGTGGGGAACAGAACAGGCAGATTGACTGAAGTACTCTGCTGAGGGAGCAGCAGGGCGAGTCAGGAGAGGTCTGTTGAGCCATGTGTGTTGCTCCCTGGCTGGCCAGGAATCGATCTCATGTTGCAGTGGCTGCAGTTAGCATCACAGGTTGCGTCCCAACCCTTGCGCCACCAGGGAGACCCTGATAACAAAGGGATTTGAATCTAAGCAGTCAGCCTTCTGAATCCACACTGATATCCAGTAAGCTGCTATATCAAGGAGAAAAGGTTGGAGTATAATTAAGAAGTAGATGGACCTAGGTATTGCACATCTCCTTTTTAAGGGGTGATGTTGGTCCTTGAAATGTTTCCATAAAATTCTCAGTATATCCTTTTCAGCAGTGCTGTAGAATTCCATGTTGTAAGGAGAATGGAGATGTGAGGCAAGGATCTGCCAGAGAAGAGCAGGCAGGATGAAACTTTAGACTCATTAAGGACAGTCAGATAGCTCCAAGGTGGAGGTGGAACATACTAAACTAGCAGTCAGGAGCCCCGTCCTTATGCTAGTCCAGCTCTGCAAAGAATGGCATTGCACCTCACCTGACATGTCACACTTCTTTGGTGTCCTCATCCAAAATGAGTAGTTGGGTATAGCAACACCAAACTGAGACAGTTAGTACTTTGAGAACACCTGAGCTCTAATTTAATTAATGTATTTGAATCCAGAAACATTATCTTCAGCCTCACAGACCACAAGTAATAACTTTTCATCTTAGTAATAGGGCTTTTTAATTTTTTTGTGAAATGTCATAAATGCATATCATACTACTTGATTCAAAAAAATAATGAGCAGACATAATTTGATCTAGAATTGAATCTAGATCTAGATCTAGAATCTAGGGGAATCGAAAGCCTCTCAGTTTATGTTTGTCATGTGACCAGGTCTTGGTGTCTGGGGCTAGCCTATACTTGATTGTGAAGCACAGTGTCTGGACCAAAAGGAGCAATTTCTACATTCTTCTCCTGATAAAACATTATTCATGGCCTGGTTTTCACCAAGTTAGTAAACTTTATAGAAACAAATTTGTTATATCTATTTGACTTCATGAACAGTGCCTTATAAAACATGCATCATTTTCTGAAGAAGCAAAGCTGTAAGGCCCCTCAGACCAGTGACATTACACAAATCTACCATCAACAGAGAGAAAGCCTCTGGGTCTTTCTTCTGGAGGCACATGGCTAAGCGGCATCTCCAAGTTCTGGGTTTAGTCTCCTGACTTTCTGATGGGTCTGAGTCTGGTAGGAAACTTTCCACTCTCAGTAATTAGCACCCTCTAGACATCTGTTTCCCTGCAAAGGGGAAAAAAATAAGCCACAGAAAGATTAAATCTAATTATTATGATTTCCATTTCTGGGCCAAGGCCTTTTCATAAATAATTATGTCTTAGTGAAAAACTGGCAACTTTTAAGCACTGGCCCTATCGGTCATAATAATGAATAGATTTATAACTCACAAGCTCATTAGCTGCAGAAGGCTAATTAAGACTTTAACCAAAACACCACTATGTGAACTGCTCACTGACATAATCACGGCATTTTGGTTCTGAAAACATTCACTTCTCATGAAACGAAGGCCTTATCCAGATCCCAGGGCAAGAGTGAAGGAGGAATACATCAAATAGGAGGAATTTACAGTCATTTCTGAAGTACCCTTCAAAGAGAGGAAGATTTCTTGATTTCTGAGAATGTGAGAACATTCCTGAGAAAGTAAGAATATGCATTCTGTAAGAATGTAAGAATGTATGTTCTTACATTCTCAGGAATGGAAAGTATGGCAGAATAAAATAGTAAGAAGAAAGTACTAGAAGGTGGATAGACATGAGAAAGACGTCAGGTCTAATTTGGCCCAAACACTGTCCCATCTCTTAGCTCCATGTCCTCCCTTTCAACATGAGGACACCGAACTAAAAATATTCTACAGTTCATTTCTAAGCTCCATATGCTGTGGAAAATAATCAAGGCAGAGACATATTTCATCTCCTGATTATAAAGATGCATTAAATTTATTAAATGTTATTTGATTTTATACACACTCCATTTATGTGTACCAACACTCCTCTAAACTCCTTATAAAAATAATGAGATTATTTGTATAATTTAATGTAGGTAGCATTAATCTACTTTACAGAAGAGGAAACTGGACCACAGAGAGAAGTTCAACAATTGGCCCAAGGTCACAGAGTTAGGGGTTTTCAAAACAAGTGCCACAGCACATGGGTGTATGACAAGTTCTTCGCAACCAAATGTTGATCCGGGTCTCAATTTATTTTAGTTGCAGTCGATTTGCACTGTTACTGAAACGTCTGTCACAGGAGCAGTTAGAGTGCCTTGAATTCTATGATGATTACTTTATTTTAAATGTAACTGTCAATATTTGAAATGGTATTCTTCATGTACTTTTTTTTTCATTTTCCACCTCCTGTTGTAAGCCAAAACTCAATTAAGACAGAATTTTCCCTTTATTGGATATTACTTTATCATTAGATCCTAGGAGAGAGGGGAGGCAGGTAAGGAGGAGGGAAGAAGAAGATTGTCTCAGTGATTTGACAGTAGATTAGATTTGAAGAAACAAAGCATGATGAAGAAAGTTTGAATCTAATTAAAGTGACATTTCCGACTTATCTACATCTCTTTCAATAATCTACAAACATAAATTAATTCCTATCCACTTCATCATAATTTATCTCCATTGATAAGACTTCCAATTATATAACATTTAGGTATCATTTCAATAATGAGCCATTTGTTCTACTGCTCATTGTGGTTAACTACCCCTCATCAACTTCACTCCTAGTGACACCTCTAAGCTAATAATGGTAAACCCAATCCTTTTGCAGTAACTGACTCAAGAATAAATTTGTAATATATTTTTTCAAATATGAGTAGGAACTTGTTAGGTGGGTTGGCTCTGAATTTACTGACTTTGTAGGAAAATATATTCTCTCTTCTTATCCTATTAGATGTGGGTTATGGGATTGCTGCCACCATTTTGCAACAGGAATGGACAGAACAGAAAGATGAAAAGAAGAGGGGCCTTGGATGATGTCACAAAAGTACTGAACCGCACCCCTACACTACCTCATTTCCAGTTATGTCAGATATTAAAATTCCTATTTGATTAAAGCAGTTGAATTGAGGTTTTTTGAACATGTATTGCTATTTATTCAGAAAAAAAGAATATCTCCTATTAAAAAAGCAAACAAGAGGAAAAAAATTCAAGCAAACCTTTGGAATCTGATTACAGAACTGAGGCTACCAGAGGAAGTGTGGGGAACATTGGGGGATGGAGGATTATGGTGGGCATGGTGTGGTAACATACATTTGTTTGAACCTATATTCCTAAATTATATAGAATATTGTAAACCAAAATTAATAAAAAAAAAATTCAAACAAAAAAGAGAATATCACTTTAATGACCATTATTATTCAGTGCAATCTTTCCTTCCTGTGATAACAGAATGAAACAATTGTTGGCAAGAGAATTTCTCTCCTACGTTGACCATTCCTCTGTAGCTTTCACTGTCAACTTGAACCTGATGGAGGCATAAATCTTCTAATATTCTCCTGTCAAACACCAGGGAGTCTTGCTTCCTGTTTTAATCAAGTCAGCATATTGAAGATGGTCTTTCAATACTGATACTTTTAATTCTCTTTGATCAACTGGTTCATCTCTGATATTTACATTAAAGCTTATTTCACTGGGGAGTAATAGCATTGATATTTGATATTTGCCTAATAGAACCCTAAAACTCAATTCTATTTTGATTATATCTACTAGTTACTAATTTGATTCTCTCAATATGCCTCTGTAGCCCTGATTTAGATATAATAGGAAATCAGAGGTGAAAATCCAAGATGATGTTACATAAATGAATGAAAATGGGAAAATAAAATATAATTTTATTAAATCAGAAGCTTTTGCACTCATTATAGCTATGCAGAACAAGCAATTTAATAAAACTTAGTAGTATGACGGTCTGATTTCTACATTAATAATAATTGTTCTTCTTAATTCTTCTAGCTATAGAAGATATGTATATTGTGGGATACTTGTATGGAGTATCTGTATTGTGAACTAATGCACAACTAGTTAAGACATACTACAGAGGAGGATATGAAATACACCTATATGTGAAAAACCATGTTGAAACATTATAAATTCATGCACAGATTATATTTAACAAGCACCCTCCACCTATTTATAATATAATGATGAGCAGATTGCACATACTTCCCACCTTTCTCATCCTAGTCAGAGTTACATATATTAGTAAAAAAGTACATGATATAAAGGAGAGGTACATGAACTTATAAGTAGGTATAATAAGAATACTTGACCAAATTGAATGTTCAAGTTCTAACTAGAGTGTTAACTTGGTAAAGAGGAGATGGAAGAATATTCCAGGAAGAAAAAAAGAAAAATAATAAAAAAAGTTCTATGGTACAAAGGGAAGAATACATTTGAGAGAATAAATAAGGCCATTAAAACTAAAGAACAAAAGAGGGGGAAGCAGTGTTGTCTCAAATGGATGGGTTAGAAATGTGGGGACTTTGTCACCTAGACTTCAATGTGCTGAGTGCTTCCTGGAGTTGTGCAGTGCACAACATACACAACCAAGCAACACACAGAAACAGTGTGATGAAAGATGATGGAAAAATGTAAGATGTTGCTGGATCTTAATATCTATAATAAAGAGCTTTATAGTCATCTGAAGTGTGATGGGAAGACAATGAATTATCTAAAGATCAAAGGTGTGGTTCCCAAAGATCCCTCTACTTACAGTGTGGAAAGTAGTCTGCAAGGTGAAGAGTGGATGGGAATTAGAGCAACTGCAAGGTGACTGTAGCAGTCCCAACAAACTGCAATAGTAAGCTGACTATGGGATAGCCAGTCATAGCATAGCTGAAAACAACTCACTAGATTTGGGAGAGAATTTGGCAATGAAATCACCAGGACTTGAGGGCGGATTAGAAATCGGGAGAGAGGGAAAAGGTGATGTTAAAAATAACTCCAAGTTCTGCTTGTATAACTAGAATCTGCTAACTGAAGGTTCCATGTTCACAGAGATGGGAAAAGGTGGAGGTAGCACCAAGAAGCAGGTGAGAGATTACACAGTGTTATCTCATTCCAGACAATCTTATTTGTACAAAAGAACCAAGAACACATGATGAGAGAGTACCAAAATTTTGAAGGAAATGAAGCCAAATACTAACATTTGCACACAGATAACAGATAAGACTATCAAATTACCCTGAAGTTTTTGTATATAAATATACAAATATTTTATAATTTTAAAAGTATATTTTTAAGTTTAAATTTTGTAAGCATATCATTCCCATCTTTGTGCAATACCCAGGCTACCAATTATGACTCTGTGCCTTACCCTCTGGTATAGCATAGTCTGTGAGGAAGAAATTGCTCATACTTGCTCACAATTTGCCATGTCACTGAAGCCCTGATAATCCATTGTGAATCCCTGCAGGAGAGTTTCTCCTGGACTACTTGCAATGTCCCTGACAGAGTCCAGTCCAGAGCAAGTCATTCAGAAGCCATCCCTGCTCACTGCATCTATCCTGGCTTTTCATCGTCTGAGTACACATGGGAACATTTGGGAGGGGTTGTTCTAGCTCCATCAGGGAACAGCCAGTGCTGTTTAATTTAGCATATCATAAAGTACTCTGCCAAAACAAAAAATAAAGAGAGAAACTGGCAAGTTGGCTGCAGACAGGACACGTTTATCATTGACAATGTGCTCCCAACTAGAATTTACTCCCAGGACTTGGCGAATGACAAGTATAGCAACAAATCACCATTCACTCCCTGCATCCTGCCTGGCTCAGAGCAGCTAGTTAATCTACTACCTTTCACTCATGCTGCAGTGTAATTTGGTAAATTAGCAATAAGGTCTGGCCCAAGTGCATTTCACATGTAGTTAGCTAGAATAATAGAGAGGCTATGCTTCATTTACACGATCCGATACATCTACTTCCACTGGTTGATTTTACCTTTTATTATTGCTTCACTGTTATTTCAGAAGCTAAGAGAGATGCCTTAGCAAACTCATGCACACATTTTCTTTGGACTGCACAAGGAAGTACCCTGAACTTTCTCTGAACTGCATAAGGACCCAAGGAAACCATCCCTACCATACCACTTTACAGTAAACATTTTCACTACATAGAACTCTATTCAAAACCTCCAGGGTGGGCCTCCCCGGTGGCGCAGCAGTTGAGCGCTGGGTTGTGAAGCTGCCCACAGCCTCTGCAGCGCCGGTTCAATCCCCGGCTGCTCCCCGGCCACCAGAGGAGGGTCCCACATGGCGCGCAGACCTCTCCTGCCGCCCGCTGCTCCCCTCAGCAGTGTGCTTTGGTCCTTCTGCCTGCTCTGCTCCCCACTCTGGCTCTGGTGAATTCTCTCACCCTCCCGTGCTTCTGACTGTACCCAGTGCTTGTATAAATAAATAAATAAATAAATCTTAAAAAAAAAAAAAAAAAAAAAAAACCTCCAGGGTGCTCTTATGACTTTAAAATAAATTGGAAAATATTTTTTAAAGAAAGAATGAAAATTCCACATGTTTCATGCATCTGTTCCAAGAGCAGTAAAGTAATATTATGATCCTTTCTCCTTACACCTAAAACATGAGCCCCCAAGCAGCTCCAGGACACTGACAGTTTTGTTTGCCTTTGTTTTTTCTGACAGAAGATTTGGTTCTTCCAGAAGATAGTTTTTTCTCGTGGTCTGTCTTGACAGAAAACATGTTGGTAAAAATTTTATTGCAGAAAAGGTATTTCCAGGAAAAAATGCAAATGACATATGCTATTAATTTTCAGGAGAACACACAGAAGATTTTTCTCAATATTCTGGTCTCATGATGCCTTTGAACACCCCTAAGAGCCTTTGTTTAAGAGGATTTTATCTATCTATATTTAACAGACTTGAAAATAAAAGGTGAAATCTTAAAATCCATTTTCTCATTTATTCATTAACAGATTAGTGCTTCGATTTACTATGCATCATGGATATCATTTCTCTTTTTACAAATTGAAGGTTTGTGGCAGCCCTGCATCTATCCACGGGTGCTGTTTTCCCACCAGCACATGCTCACTCATGTGAGCCTTTTAATATCAAGTATCACATTTTAATAATTCTCACAATATTTCAAACATTTCATCACTATTATATCTGTTATTGTGATCTGAAGTCAGTGAAGTTGATGTTACTATTGTAACTGTTTTTTTTTAAAGATTTATTTATTTATACAAGTATGGGAGTACAGGTCAGAGGCATGGGAGGGTTAGAGAATTCGCCAGAGACAAAGCAGGAAGCAGATTAGGCAGACGGATCAAAGACACTGCTGAGGGGAGCAGCAGGCAAGACAGGAGAGGTCTGCCATGCCATGTGGGTATCTCCCTGGCCAGCCGGGAAGCTAACTGGCGCTGCAGAGGCTGTGGACAGCTTCACAGTGCTGTGCTCAATCTGCTGCGCCACTGGGAAGGCCCTATTGTAGCTGTTTTGGAATGCCACAAACCCAGCCTGTAAGATGGTGAATTTCATTGATAAATATTTATGTTCTAAATGCTCCACCAAGCAGTGTTCCCCCATTTCTCCCCTTCTCTTCAGGCCTCTCTGTACCCTGAGATAGAACAATATGAAATTAGGCAATTTAATAACCTACAATGACCTCCAAGTTGTCAAGTGGAAAGAGATATTACATACCTAAACCAGAGACACACTACGGCAGGGGAGGGAGGGAGGAGGGATTACCGTCAAAATAAGGGGTGTAGGAATTGTATGGGGACTATAACCAAGATGAAAATGCATACATTGTGCAAAAATGAAAAATGATGTAAAAAATATATAATTTTTTTTAAAAAATCAAAAGCTAGAAATGACTGAACTCAGTGAGAAGGCATGTCAAAACAGGCCAAATGCTAGGCCTCTGGCATAGCCAACAGTTAGTCAGATGGTGAACGCAAATTAAAAATTCTTGAAGGAAATTAAAAGTGCTACTCCAGTGAACACATCAATTATAAGGAAGTGAAACAACCTGATTGCTGACTTGGAGAAAGTTTCAGTGGTGTGAATAGAAAATCAAACCAGACACAACATCCCCTTAAGCCAAAGCCTAATTAATCCACAACAAGATCCTAACTTTCTCAAATTCCGTGAAAACTGAGAGAAGTGAAGCTACAGAAGAAAAGTTGGCAGAAGCTGATTGATGAGGTTTAAGGAAAGAACCACTCTCCACTCCTTGAAAGTAGAAGGTGAAGCAAGTGCTGAGATACAAGCTGCAACAAGTTATTCAGAAAATCTAGCTAAGATCATTGATGGAAGTGGCTACACCGAACAACAAATTTTCAATGTAGACAAAAAAGTCTCCTAATGGATGAAAAGGTCATCCATCTAAGACTTTCCTAACTAGAGAGAAGTTAATGTTTCAAAGTTTCAAAGAATAAGTTCTCTCTCTTGCTAGGGGCTAATGCAGTTAATGACTTTAAGTTGAAGCCAATACTTACTTAACATTCCAAAAATTATAGGGCCCTTAAGATTTATGATAATTTAGTCTACAGTGCTCCATAAATGGAACAGCAAAGCCTAGATGACAGCACATCTGTTTATAACATAGTTTGCAAAACCTTTGTTCTTCTATAGGTATCATTTTTCTTCTGACTTTTAAAGAGATTTTCTCTTCACATTTTAACTTTGTGTATTTTAATTACACCATATCCGTGTGTAGTTATTTGGGGGGAGGTTGGGAGATACTTATCTGCTTGTAATTCTCCAAGCTCCCTGAATCTGTTTTTGGTGTCTGACATTAATTTGAAAGAATTTATTAGTCATTATTGTTTCAAATATTTCTGTTCCTTTTTCTCTCTTCTCCCATTGGAATTTTCAGTCTGCATACGTTACACCTCTTGTAATTGTCCCACCATATCTGAATATTTTGGTTTTTTTTCAGTCTTTGCTCACTTTGCTTTTCAGTTTTGTGGGTTTCTAATGACATACTGTCCAGTTCAGATATTCTCTCAATTATTTCCAGTCTTCAAATAAGCTCACAAAAAAAGGCATTTTCCATTTCTGATGCAATGTTTCTGACCTCTATTATTTCTTTCTGATTCTTTTGGATTCCCCTCTCTTTGCTCATCTCTTCTTTTTTTTATAGTTCAGATTTTCCATCCCAGCACTCGGTTTTACTCACAAATCCTGCTCCCACAAAGCCATCAGAGGCATTAGCATTTTCATCAAGGTTGTTTTAAATTCCAACTCTAATGATTCCAAAGTCTCTGCCATGTCTGTCCTGCTTCTTGTTCTGCCTCCTCAAATTGTGTTTCTGACTTTCAGTATGCCTTGCCATTTTTTCTTGACAACTGGACAGGGTGTACCAGCTAAAGGGAGCTGCTGTAAATAGGCCATGAGTAACGAGGGGGTAAGGAACTGGTAGGACTCTATGATATAGCCTACACTTCTGTACTTTGAACATACAAGAACTTCTCAGTTGTTCTTTTCTCTGGCTAGAGTGGGTTGGAGATGGTATTTCCTTTCCCTGAGTCAGTGAGGCTCCAACAAATCTCTAGCAGGTTACATTCTGATTAACTAGTTTCTCTTGAGGACCGTCCTTATTATAAACTGAGTGCTCTGGTGTACTTGAAAATGGTTTTTCCCCTGCCCTTGTCAGAAGTCTAAGGATTTTTTTGTGCTAACCTGATTGCACTCATGGAGGTAAATCTCTCAACATTGTCTCACCCCCCAATCCCAATGCCTGGGTTCCCCTGGAGATTTTAACTCTCAGACTTCTCTATACTGAGACTCCAGTAATTAATTGATTACAGTTCAGGTTTGCTCTGGGTCCTCCCCTCTCTTATGGATCCAAGAAGCGCTGCTGATGTCTTAGTTTGCTGAGTGTTTTATTAAGATGGAGTGGTAACCTCTAAGCCATTTAGGTGTGCAGCCAGAGTGCGAGCAGTTATTGGTTAACAGTTAAGGAATTTTCCCTGTTGGCCCAGGTCTCCAGGCATATATTACTTTGTAGACAAGTTTCTAGACCATAAATAAAGCCTAGATAAGAATCACATATATCACAAACTCCCTGTACAGATATTTTCTCACAGACCTCTCCAACTTAAGGGCCAAGAGATGCTAGCACCACAAAGACATTTCTGAAAATCCCTCCCACACTAAACAATACTATAAAACTTTACCTCACTGTCCACTCTACCAGACAGTTTCTTTGAGAAACTTTGTCTTCCATCTTGCCAGACACTCACCAAGAGAATGGACCCAGACTTTGATTGCAAAAGCTGTTTTATTTTTAACCAGTATTGCATAGTATTAAGAACACAGCAACTCCTAGTACAGTTTACTGCCACTGCATCAATTTGTATGAAGATACCAATGATCTTATAAGGTCTGCCGACTCAACTTTGAGAACCACTGTTTTAGAATTTAGCACATATTAAAAACTATTATATATCCTTACATTGTCTCTGAAATGGTTAATGGTCTATATCCTTTTTTTTACTAAAATTTTTTTTGTTCAACAGCACTTTTTTCCTCCAAAGACAACCCTCCATGTACTTACTTCTTCCACCACTCTTTACCTTCTAAGTTCACAGAAATGAAGCTAGAAATAAACAAACTATTGGAGTTGCACTCTTCACATGAGGAAACTGAGACCAAGCATGGAAAATCCACTAGCATGAAGCTATGAGTGTTAAGTCTTCTGATTTCCAGTCACATTTTATTTATGTGCGTGTGTATAACTTTACCCAATCACTTAATGCTTTTTTCTTCAGTAAATTTGTTTCACTTTCTGTTCTTCTTTTAATCAGACACATTCCTAATCACACATAGCAATGTGTCTCATTTATGTTATGCTAGTTCAAGCTAAGGGGTCTTTAAAATACTATCTCTGTGTGGTTTGACTGCATTTAAAAGCTGTGTTCTAGCTCAAAGCAATTAAAAATGGTTTAGTCTAAATCCCTGAATGATCAAGTTTAAAGAGAAAACAGAATGCATATAACTCCTAATTATCTTTGCATGAATTTGAAGTCTTTCTGGAAGACAAAATATTATTTAAACCTAAATAACTGCAGTGAAAAGGAAATGAGATCTCCCTGGAAGGCTGTCTCTGAAGATAGCAGCTTACTCCACCCTTCAGGGACTGTAACCTTGCCTAAATTAAATGTAATGAGTAAGAGACTATTGAGAAAGGAAAGCAGAAAGTGCAAGAGGAGAAAAATGCAATCGATATTTTCAGTCCTAAATTACAGGTTTACTAATCTCACTGCACCATATTGCAGATGTTTTCTTGATCCATTATAACTGAACCACAGCAAATTTCCTCCTACACAGAATAAAATTGTTACCTTAACCCAGAAAAAAGGTGATGTGAAATGATGTGAGCATCAGGCACTGGGTAACAGCTTCAAAAATGTTCCCATCTGAAATCTATGATTCCTTTAGCAATTAAAATGTGGTTAATAATTCTCCTGTCAATCATTTAAGTGCTATTTCAGTCTTATTAACTGAATTTAATAGCTCACTTTATCATAAAGACAAGAAACTTGGTTTGTGTATCTTTCCCAAAATAGTTAAAGAGTCTATGTCCAGTGTATGTGGAGGAGGGGGTAGGGAGGAAGCTAGTGGCCTATTTAAAATAGAAATATCTGTAAGTGGAGGTGCCATGTTGCTTTTAAGATCTCAGTATAACACTCTGAGTACCAGGGGATTTACTCATAACAGATATTGTATGGCAGAGTATTCTAGTAGAGAATAAAAGGTAGGAGTTTATACTTATTTTTAAGAATTATAGTTAACTCTTTCTAGGTTTCATGTAACATCGATCTAAAGGTGACTCTGACTTATGCCAGCTGAGCATATCATTCAACAGACAGTCCAGTTTTTATTCCAACACACACACACACACACAGAGTTGCACGATTCTTGCTTTTCTTTCATGCCTCTAAGGACTCAAATTTGGTGAGAACATTGCTAGAGAATTCTGTTTGTTCTATTACAAAGGCATATTACAAAGGCATATTAACTAGGCATCTATGGTTGTAAGTTTAATACATTATCCAGCATTCAGCTTTAGCCATAAAATGTTGTTAAAAATTGGAAATCCTTGTTTACCATACAATAAATGATAGGGATTATCTAAAATTTCAAATAATTTTTGTGATATCTTCCTCTGATGCCACAATTTTATAGTCATTCCATGTCTAAGTCTAACAGTCTAAAACTAGCAGGAAAAACTGAAAAGTGGGCTTTTGCCCTCTGGGGCTCTCAATATGTCAGAGTTACTTCAAGCTACTTAAAGGAATTGAAGCCCTCTATGATATGGGCTGAACAATTCTGGGACAAATGACAGAATGGCTCAAAAGTATGTTAAAACCATAATTCTAGTTCTTAGCATAAGGCATTATTGTATATCATGTCCCAGTAATTGATAAACTCATTTTACAAATTAATTACAACATATAATACTTTGCAGACATACAGAGATTAAGGATTAGGAAGCAAGCACTTTATGCAATGGTTAATGCACCTTTATATAAGCAACTCATATAATGCATCTCATATAATGTAAAAGAGTGTAAAACGTTCATTAGTATAACTTCAAATTCCCTATTCCAACTAATTTCTAAGAAGTCACTTGTTGAGCTTTGATATAGTGTAAAAGAAGAATACCTACATTATTTTACAGAACACTCAATCATTATCAGAAAGACTGATAATGATAATTTTGATAATTTTGGTTGGTAGCATAGATGTGTCAACCACTGCATTAAACGGAATGAACTAAAGTATACATTACTTTGAAATAAAAATAACTATAGGGGGCCTCCCTGGTGGCACAGGAGGTTGAGCGCAGCACTGTAAAGCTGTCTGCAGCCTCTGCAGTGCCGGTAACAATTCCTGCTGGCCTTGGAGCAACCCACATGGTGAACAGACCTCTCCAGCCTCTCCCGCTGCTATTTGAACACTCAGCATTGTATTTCATCAGTCTGCCTGTTCTGTTTCCCTCTCTGTCTCTGGTGAATCCTCTCACCCTCCCGCACATCTGGCCTATACCCCCGCTCTTTTATAAATAAAATAAATCTTAAAAAAAACATAAATAACTATAGGTATAAAAGTGAAACTATGCCGGGCCTCCCCTGGTGGTGCAGCGGTTGAGCGCTGAGCTGCGAGGCTGCCTGTAGCCTCTGTAGCACGGTTTGTTCCCTGGCTGCCGGCGAGGGTCCCACCAAAAAAAAAAAAAAAAGTGAAACTATGCCATTGCAAGCACTTGTGGGAAAATTTTTTTCTGTTCTAAGATATATTCAAATTTATAAAATTGTTAACAATCATAATTATACTTTAATAAAAATTTTACCCAATAATGTGAATATTTCATTTCAAATAAAATGTATAAGATAAAAGCACACAGCATGATATAAAAACCTTAAAGTAACAATGCAAGAAGATTTTTTGTTTTCTTTTGAAAATGTAGTAAAGGAGCTTATAAAAGGAGCTCACAAAGCTTCATTTAACAGAAAGATCCAGGGACACCAATTACACCTTGATCAAGCTGAACAGTAAGAAATTTCCCAGGCTTATGAAGTATATTTGATGATTTGAATGCTACCAAGTAAGCCCTTAGACAACTATCATTACACATGAAAGCACACTGATTGAAGAAATAAATAGTAACGGAATAAGGCTCAATACAAATATTGACCTTGTCTCTCACTTGGGACAATGCTGTTTCACTGAAGATTTTTGAACACTGATTATAAATGAAGACTTTGAGTATTTTATCACCTTAAATTTGTTGCATTCAAGAAAAGAAACATACTTCAAACAAAAGTCATCAGTGAAAACAGAACACATATTGACCCAAAATAATGATTTGTAAAAACTTCCAATAAACCTTCTAGTGATAAAACTATGGGTTATATTAGAGACCTTGTCAAAAAGTTTACCTTAGAGAGACGTCATTCCATAATCTGCCCTTGGGTGAAACAACAGACTGAAGGAAATAGGTAAACTAATCTGTATCCACTTATTTATATAACAAATATTAAAGAATGAAGTCAAAGTTATACACTTGAGGATTCCTTCTGGGGTCAAATAATATGATACACATGATCAAATATGTGGGAAATTATTCTGTTGTTCTTAGGGTTGAAAGAACAGTTAATATTAAGTGTATATGTGCAGCCTGTCTTTATAATGATCAAGTGTACACACACTGTAAATACATAACCACCTTCTATTTATGGCCTATTATTATAGTACCAAAATTAACAGGGTCAAACAATCTAGGTCTGCAGAAACAGATATGTACAAATAGCAAGGTGTTAAGTTTTAACCCAGCTCTCACTAGTTATGAGAACGAAGTAATCAAAAGTGACACAAAAGCTAAATAAAATGAGTAAGAACTAACATTTAACTTAGTGCTCGGAAAAAATTAGTGCATTTTTTATAAGTATACAGGAAACATTAATCAAATGTTGATCGCATATTTGACCACAAGCAAAATCTTAATAAATACCTTAAAATGGAAAAAAGCACAACTCATCTTCAATGACTATTATGTAATAAAAAAAATAGAAATCAAAAGTAAAAACTCCATTTGGACCCTTGGATAGTTAATGAAGCCAAAGCTCAAAAAAAAAGAATTTCAATTTATGGAAAAAAATCAGTAAGATTATTCAAAATGTATGGAGTGTGATTAAAGAGCATTAAGTTGGAAAGAGGAGAGGGAAAGAGGGTAATGACTATTTTGTTCTGTGGCTGTTGTCATCACTTTCAAGGAGAAAATTAAGGCAGAACCATGCAAGTTGACAGAAAGGCTCAGAAATGCAGTCGGAGACTACATAGTGGTCACTATGGTAGATTGTCGGCTCTAAACTCAGGACCCTGTATCAGATTGTTGTTCTCTCTGGTGCTAGCTGAATGTTCATGGGCAAATTTCCCCATCTTTAATTGAGGAAAATAAATACTTCTTCCACGAGGCTTTTAAGAAGAATCAATAAGTTATCAAAGGCTAGAACGGTGCCTAGGACAAAGCAAATTCTTCAATTTCTATTAGCAAAATCCCAGTGGGGAGAAAATAGGGAAATAAAGTTTAGAAGATATCACTGGATTTGGCTCTCTGGATGTCACCTAAAGTCATAAGACTGCCATTCAAGAAGATTAGGGAAGTCTAAGATGATAGACTGCAGGAGCTTATAGAGTCCCCCACATTACATTTTGGGAGAAAATTTTTTTCCCATTGTCCAATAGGCATTCCTTAAAAATTGGTACATGTGAATCATTTTGCAAAGCTATTTCAAGAAGGAAAGAAATAAATTCTACTTGTTTTCTCTCTTGTGTTTGCCCATTCTTAAAGCCCATCAGCATTACCCACTCAGTCACAATCATTCCATGTTCTTTGTTTAGCATAATCACTCTTTAATGTATTTAACAGTATCTGCTGAGTACCTCTGCAGTTCCAGTCTTTATGTTAGAATTTTAAATCAACACATATCAGTCCCAAAAGGTTAATCAGATCTAATTTTCAAGGTTAGCCAAAAATCAAATATGTATGTAAAATATATTGATTTTTAAGTGCTGGCTCAAAAATACTAAGACCATACAAACTAAATAAATGTAGGGTTAAGCAGAGTTCATATTTAATCACTCTAACAATTTAGTACTTGATAATCCAATTTTCATCTATTCTAATTTTTGATCTTTTTCAATGTTTCCAGTAAAACTTACCTTTTTTGAAACAGTTTCTAAGGTAGAAGACATTAAGAAATAAAGAAATGGGCCTCCCTGGTGGCACAAGGGGTTAAGACGCAACCCATGAAGCAATCTGCAGCCACTGCAGCACAGGTTCCATCCCCCGCTGGCCAGGGAGCTGCCCACATGGCACAGCATACCTCTCCTGACTCGCCCACTGCTCCTCTCAGGAATGTACTTTGGTCAATCTGCCTGTTCTGTTCCCCACTCTGTCTCTGGCGAATCCTCTTACCCTCGCCCCACCTCTGGCTTATACCCCAGCTCTCTTGTATGCATAAATAACAATAAATCTTAAAAAAAAAAAAAGAGAGAGAGAGAGAGGGCCTCCCCGGAGGCGCAGCGGTTGAGCACTGGATTACGAAGCTTCCCGTAGCCTGTGCAGCACCAGTTCGATCCCCAGCCGCTGACGAGGGTCTCACATGGCGCGCAGACCTCTCCTGCCACTTCCAGTGCTTCCCTCAGCAGTGTATTTCATCAGTCTGCCTGTTCTGTTCGCCTCTCTGGCTCTGGTGAATCCTCTCACCCTCCCGCACTTCTGACTGTACCCAGTGCTTGTATAAATAAATAAATAAATCTCTGTAGATAGATAGATAGATAGATAGATAGATAGATAGATAGATAGATAGATAGATAGATAGATAGATAGATAGATAGATAGATAAATGAAAGTCAGAGGAGAGTACACATACCCTAGGGCATTTTTGTCATGTTCTTGAGTCATCCCCTTTTATTTTCCTCTCCTTCTGAAAACACCAGCTGACCAGATTTCTGATTAAAGGTGTTTTGTTTGAGCAGAAAGAGAACTATCAACTGATCAAAATCCTTTTCAGAAATGAAAATGTAGAAAGTACCTTCCTTTTCAAGTGCAATCCTCTCACAAGAGAGTATTTTCTCAGTATTAAGCAATCCCCCAATCTCTTAAGTGAAGGAAATCTATAAAAGAATCAGAATTACATAATATACTAGAATTGAGTAAACATGATACAGCAGGCAATTAGGGTAAAGTGAACAACAGCATGAAGAACTATTATCCATCATATTTTCAGATGAAAAATCAGGAACTCAGAAAATAATTTACCAGGTTGATATAGCTACAATCAAATAGGCTGAAATTCAATACCATAGTTACATGATAATTCTATAAGGACCAAAGAAGACAGCTAAATTGCAAATAAAAGACTATAGATTAGGAACGAAAAAGAGAGAGAGAGAGAGAGAGAGAGAGAGAGAGAGAGAGAGAGAGAGAGAGAGAGAGAAGGCAGCACAAAAAAGGGTGATACAAAATTCCACACCTAACAGTCTGTCTTTGCAGGGAAACAGGAGACCATTTTTTGTGTTGCGCCTCTTAACAAGAAACTGTCCTTAATAATAAGTTGTCCTACCAAGGACAACTGACAACAGACTCCAGAGAGATACTGAAAATGTCTGATCATTCCTCTTTTTTCCCCATTCACCCAGTAGGAAAAAGCAGCAGCAAGAGGAAGATAGGATAATGTGTGCCATCTTTTTATCTTGTTCCAAGTGGGGGATTAGGAAGATATATTCATATTTCACTGCCTAACTTTAAAAACAGTTCTTCTGGGAATCTTTTTCCCAATGGAATTACAGCATTATCTTTCTTTTAATGAGGTTCACATCAGACATCTTTGGCAGTGAAAAATTTACACAAAGCATCACACATAAGAGAGGGCTGAATGACTTTTTTTCAAAGAGGTGAAGCGAGGGAAGAGCCATTTTTATAGTTACCTTTCAAAAGCTTTAATCTTTGTATCTAAAAATATAAAAAACTATTTAATAATATTAGGTCCTTGGAAGCAAATAAGACGCCATTAAAATCTACACCAAAGTTACATAAATGTCAGGTAATAAGAATAGTTGTTTAGGTTTTCATAAGCCATAGTTGAGATATCAAACTCACTGAACTTATTTAGAATTCACATGAAAATTTGTAGTGAATTGGACAGACCAAGGAAAGAGAAAATTGTGATGTCCACAGTTCCAACTGCCAGCTCACTCTGAAGATAAGCAGCATATTTATCTAAGGGTCACCTCGATCGCTGAAAATACTGCATCACCACCAACACAGGCTTAATTGCAGTTCACATTTTTAGGCTGCAGAAATTCATCTGTTGACAAATCACTTTGCCATGTGCTTCTAAATTTTTGACATTTAGCAGTGTTATGAAGATTGCCAAATTTATGATAAAATACTGAACTTTAAAAGGAAAAGTATTTTTAGTCTTAACTGAGGGGCTAATGGTATACACAGAATAATTATGTACCTGCCAGAAATAATAGGTGGAAAGAAAATAGCTAGCCCAACTTTTTACGTGTGCACTTACTTCAATATTGTTAATTTAAGAGATAACTTATGTGTATAAGCCTAATTTCTAATGATCTGACTTTCTGATACTGCAGCCATGTGGGAGCCTTACAGGCTGACCAAGTATTGCAAATGCAAACATTTTCAGGGTCTAACAGGTAAAGTCAAGGGGTAGAGTCAGCCCCACTGAAGAAAAATCATAGCCATCTTGGTATACATTTATCTTTTGGTAGATACTATAAGGATAAAAATTTGGACATTGTATTAATACAATGATGAATGGCAAGTAATGATCAATATTGAGATCGGAGACAAGAATGAAAAGGGTCTGGATTTGGCAAAGTGGAGACCCCAAGTCTCCCTAAGATGTCAGCCATTTTGCTGTCTTTGAGAATGCGGGTCCAGTGTAACCAAACTTCTCACTTTTTCACATTTTTGAAAAGGTTTTTAAAACACCATGCTGAGACAACCAAAGGTATCTATGATCTATGTCTAGGTTATGAGCCTGGTCTGGACTTGTGTAGTGGTTAGGAACGATAAAGTACAGATATGACAGAAGATCATGTAGTCTATAGGTGAAAAATTAGCAGTTTGGGCAAGGCATCCCTGAGTCTATTTTAGCTACTGAAATCAGACCATATCAGAGTGCTCAGGGTCTATGGCCATAAATGTATCTCCATGTCTATTTTCTTCTTGAGTTCTTCTAGGTTGTGTGCTCAAGGAATCAAAAGGGATATGTAAACCTAGCTGTAGGAAGATAGACAGAAAAGAAAAACTGCGACCAACTCTGTCTACTTAGATGCTAGAACCAAATTTGCTGTTAACTGGTTTTCTGGCACTGTACCAAGTACTTTGACATCTCTGTGCCAGTTATTTCCTGTTCTGCATAATGAGAATTAGAAGGGGACTAAATAATACCATAAATCGCTTCTACCCCTAACAACCCAGAATAGAAGAAGTATTTCACAGCTTTTCAGTAAACCCTAAGGAAGGTGTTAGTCACATTGTATCAAGCCTATAATTTATCTTTAAATCTTCTTTCATAGCCCATTTCGGTGGATTTAAAATGTAGATGGTAAAATTTTTCATTTTTAACAATCACCTTTATTTTTATACTTCCATGTATTCACAAAAATTCTTCCTATGCTTATGTCTTAGGAACAGGCAAACAGATTTTATCCCATGTGTTAAGTCTAACATTGGAGTAGCTTCCTAGAAGTCTATGTTTTAAAGGATTGTGCTAGTTCTAAAGATGGTCCACAGAGGTGTAACTGATCAGCAATGTCCGCATGGATGATCTACAGAGGCATTGCTGATTAGCAAAGTGTGCAAGGCTGAAGGAGAATGAATTATAGTATACATCACAGAAGTAGCTTTAAAAATATTGATTCTGCATCACAAGATTTCAAAATTACCTGAACCCTGAATTAAACATTACTATTACTACCATTACTATTACAAACATTACTATTAAACATTACTATTACTATTTTTCTCTCTAGGTTCCTATTTTTAAGACTTTATTAATTTTTGCATAGAAGAACTGGAGTACAGGCCAGAGGTGTGTGTGTGTGGGGGGGGGGTGTTGAGAGGATTCACCAGAGACAGAGTGCGGAGCAGAACAGGCAGACTGACTGAAACACACTCCTTAGGAGAACAGTGAGCAAAACAGGTCTGCTGCACCATGTGGGCATCTCCCTGGCCAGGGATCGAACTCAGGTCTTTGTAGTGGGCCTTTGAGGTGGTGGTGGTGCTGAGACTTAAAGGTTAGGCCACCAGAGAGGCCCAATAATCCTTAAAGAACTTTAGTTATAAAATAATTCTAATCAAAAATACCACTCTCCCTTTTATTGCCTTTGTGGTAGGGGATTAGAGACTAGAGTAAGTTCTTTTTTTCCCTCAAATTATGAGATATTATCAAAATGACTGTTTTATTTCAAATCCTTGAAATCTATAGGCAAAATATACAAATATGCAAACTTATATTTAATTGAATTGAAGCACAGTTAACTCTGCACTTATCAGTTATATTCTCTGGGGTACTTTCTAACAAATCAGAAATTCTGTGTATCTCATTTTTCATAAATTAGTTATATATGGGGGGGAGGAGTGGTATAAAAGATACTATCAAAAGTATAAAAGTACTATCAAAACTTAGCCAGATGTAAGATTCTAAATAGGTTTTATACACAGGTACTAGCTATGTGAGATTCTATGCTCACCATCATTGCAAAATGACTGAATGTTTCAGAAATGTTAGGATTCAAAATGGAAGTAAAATCTTAGAATAAGCCAGAAAGAAAAAGAAAAATACCGGGTAGTCTCACTCATAGCAGGAATTTAGAAAACCTAAATAAGGGACCAGGAAAAAGACTAATTAAAATAAAGTAAAAATCAAAATCAACAAGCAACTATAAACTAGCGACACACTACAGGGGGTGGGGAGTGGAGAAGGGAGTAGGATCAAAACAAGTGTGGTGGGAATTGTATGGGGACTATAACCAAGATGAAAATGTATACATTTGTGCAAAAATGAAAAGTGATGTAAAAAATATATAAAATTAAAAAAAAAAAAAAACCTTAGAATACTTAGAGGAAAGTCTTTTTTTTTTTTTTTAAAGATTTATTTATTTATTTATACAAGCACTGGGTACAGTCAGAAGTGCGGGAGGGTGAGAGAATTCACCAGAGCCAGAGCGGGGAGCAGAACAGGCAGACTGAGGAAGTACACTGCTGAGGGGAGCAGCGGGTGTGGCAGGAGAGGTCTGTCACCCCATGTGGGACCCTCGCCGGAGGCCGGGGATCGAACCGGCGTTACAGAGGCTGCGGACAGCTTCACAGCCCAGAGTTCAACCTCTGCGCCACTGGGGAGACCCAAGAGGAAAGTCTTGTTGCCCAAAAGTTTCACTGGTAGGGTGGGGAGGGGGGGGCTATAGATAAACTTAGCTGTAGACCTAGAAAAGAAGGGGGAGAGAAGAAAGGGAGGGCAGAGGGAGAGGAAGGGCAGAGGTAAGGAAATGAGAGGAAGGAAGGGAGAGGGGGACGAAGGCCTGGAGGAAAGGAAGAAAAAAAAGTAGCTCCTTCAAATGTTGAGCTCTCTAGAAAACCTGTTTAGAAGGAAGTTGCTAAGTTTGTTCTGTCAAAAAATTATATGATGAGATTTTTTTTCTTAAGTAGAACTTTTAAAGGATCTAATTTTTTAAATGTCCACATATAGATATTTTTAATAATTACATTTTATTATTTGTATCACCTGCTATCAACTAGGATAGAAAAGAACTACCTAATAGAAGTTTATGTTTCTTAGTGAAGTGATAAGAATAATTTGAAACTTATGCCATCCATTTTCAGTAGATAAAGGTTTGCTGATAGCTTTAAGATTCAAAAATAAAAAAGGTTCTCTAAGATTAAACATTATCTCCACAAGTAACCTTGATGAAAAAAGTTTTCTAAATTGACTTAAATTCAAATTACTGCCAGCTCTGAATTTCTGAATTAGTAAAGAATAAATTATCATGCCCTCAACATATTACTTAAGTTATACCTATTAATAAATTTATTTAAAAGAAATGCAACAACTTTTGGAAAAAGAATATCCTAACGTTGAGAATTCGGGTATTTAAAAAACTTTCCTGATGAAGCTTGCTCAGAGGAACTTTTTCCCTCTCACTTAACTTGCTACCAGATATTAGAAACCTGTCTCCATATCTGACTTCCCCCTAGGAGCCAGAACCAAGGCTTTTCCAATCACAGTGCTAGACTTGGAAATTCCTAAGACTCTAAAAGTCCTCTCTGGATTCCACAGGATGAATTTCTGTGGGTTGTGAAGCATTAACTCTGGCACAACTGTTAGGCAAGGAGAGCTGTCTGCTCGGATGGAAAAAAGTTCATTTATTTTTCATGCCTGCTAAAGAAAACCAATCCAGCTATTCTAGGGGTGGAGGGTGGGGGGAAGCTTCATTTCTCATTCTGAGCAATTCCCCCATTGAAAATGAGGTATGTTCTACCTTCCAGAATTTCCTCAGTAAATTTCAAAAAAAAAAAAAAATTCCAAATCCCCAAATCTCTCTAAATTTTCATATGATCTGGACAAAAATGCAACCTCTGAAACTGCTACATAGTACATGAAATGGATGCAGGTCTTTTAGCAACACAAGGTAATTAATACATTGATTATGGAAAAAGATATCATGACTCTAGGATTCCTCTTAATATTAAAAGGAATTATATGCCCTGAAGCAAGTCCTCAATTATTCAGAAGACCAAGCAATCATCTACATAAAATTTATCAATAATTAATATGCCTACTTTAATGCAGTTCAACTCATCTCCCCTTTTGTATAGTGATTCATCCACATTCCATACTAAGTTTAGTTTTAACAAACTTAGACGTAATATCAAGAATAAGAGCTCAGGGGGCCTCCCTCGTGGTGCAAGGGGATAAGATGCAACCTATGAAACTATCCACAGCCACTGCAGCACAAGTTTGATCCCTGACCAGGCAGCTACTCACATGGCACAGCAGACCTCTCTTGACTTGCCTGCTGCTCCCCTCAGCAGCGTATTTCAGTCAATCTGCCTGTTCTGCTCCCCGCTCTGTCTCTGGTGAATCCCCTCACCCTCCGGCACCTCTGGCCTATACTCCAGTTCTTGTTTGCATAAATAAATCTTAAAAAAAAAAAAAAGTGAAAGCTCAGACTTTGGTCTTTCTCTTTGTTTACACTCTCCCCTTGTGTTCGCTCATCTAGTCCAACATCTATGAATACTAAATAATGTGCTGCTATTGTCTCTAAAGTTTATTTCTCCAGCTTGGTCCACTCTACTGTACTCTATTCACTTAACAGCTAATATGATTTTTTTCACTTGGATAAACATCTAATACACATTTGAAACTTAATACTTCCAAAACCAAACAAATACTTTCAGAAGTCAAGTATTCTATACCATTATAAAGCCCACTCCTCTGTCAACAACTCCATGCCATTGGGGTAAAGTAGTGCCACCCTTTATCTATTACATGGCACATACCGAAAAATCAAGGTGTCATCCCGGTTCCCTGTTACCATCATCCTTCCCATGCAACCCTCCAGCAAGCTCTGCTTATTATACGTACAAAATATGACTCCAATGTGCCCACCATGTGCCATTTCCACCCCTACTACTCTTGTCCAAAGCACCATCACCTCTTGCCCATCAAACTGCAACAGTGTCTGGAGCAGATCACTGCTTTTATACTTCCTCAATCCATTCCCAAATAGCCAGAGTAATATTATAAAATGATAATCCAAACCACTCCCGGAATGAAACACTAAAGTGACTTCATGTTGCCTAAGAATGAATTCCAAACTCCTTACCAGCAAGGTTCTATCTCAATCTCTGCATTATTGAGTCCACATTTATTTACCTTCACATATGTTTTTACACATAGATACATCCACAGCTATGAGATTGATTCCTAAAATTGGCCAAGTTGGGTCAAACATATATTCATTAATTTAAAGAAATACTACCAAGAACAAAAACTGTAGTCCTTCAAATTTCAACAGCTCAATATAAAGTACCCTTTTCCCACATCCATCCATTACTAAGATTTTCATGTTTTTTTTTTCATATGGGTTTAAAATTTTTATTATTAAGATTTGTTGTTACATAATTTGTTTATAATTATTTAGGTTTTTATTAGACCAAAACTATACTATTCTAAGCAACTAAACAGTTCTTTACCTTTTTTTCTTGTTATTTTCTTTGTTGTATTTATACCCAAAATTAAGAAGGTCTCCTAATCCTGAGACTACATAGTTTACAATATATTATCTTGCAACTTTTTTTTTTTACTGTTTAAATTTAAAGTTTTATTCCACATAGCAGGAGTACTAGTAGGAGATGGGGGGCCCACTACCATTTTCTTTTTGAGCTGTTTTGAACATATAACCACTATTCTATTTCCATTTTGAATTAAAACACCATTTATATCCTATAGCAGTTTAAAATATGCATACAATATGTTTAGTTGACTATCCTGGGATACATTATTGTCCACTGATATATCTACCTATTCCACATACAACTATCATACCACATTAGTTGCAATACTTTATATTATCCTCTCATTGATCTTTAAGTATTGCCAGTTTTCTGGTTCCAAAATTTATGGTTCCAAATTTAAGATTTTTACATATAAGTAAAAACCCATGCTGTATTCAAGTTGGAATACATTAAAGTTATGCAAATATGGAGACACAATGCCTTTTATGTAAGACTTCCCAGCTAGGAATACAATTTTATCATCCATTTACTGATTTTATGACTTTCCAACAGATTGTCTCATGTAAGTCTAGATGCTTTATCCTGAAATTATTACGAAGTATTTTTCAGTGTACTTTTCTGGTGCAGCTAATTCTTTCCACTACAGATTTACCCATATTTGTCTACATATTGTTAGAGTAGGAAAAAAAAAAACAGTATTGATTATTGTTTGTATTTCATCTCTCCAATGATATTGGCTATTTTTTTCATGAATTCTGTAAGTATGATTTTTGGGTTTTTTTTGTTTGTTTGTTTTATGGAAATACACTGAAGGGAAATACACTGTACTTTTCTGGTGCAGCTAATTCTTTCCACTACAGATTTACCCATATTTGTCTACATATTGCTAGAGTAGGAAAAAAAACAGTATTGATTATTGTTTGTATTTCATCTCTCCAATGATATTGGCTATTTTTTTCATGAATTCTGTAAGTATAATTTTTGGGGTTTTTTTGTTTTGTTTTATGGAAATACACTGTAGGGGTAAAAAAGTACATTTTAATTTAGTTTTCCCAGTGCTTATTCAAGGCACTGAATTTTCAAGAACTTTTAAGGCAATGAATAATAACCTTGACAACAGACATACCTACATAGTTCCTAATTAACATTTAGTATTTTTAGTTTTATAGCAATATTGATTTAATTTTATGTTATCTATTACAAACAGTACTATTTCAGAATTTCAAATATTTGAAAAATGTAAAAATTGAATTTGTTCATTAAAACACCTCAAATTCAAGACCTGTATACATATATGATCTGTTTATGGAGAAGGGTCTATATCATATTTCATTAGTAACTTCGGATATTTCACTTACATATGAGAGTTCTATGCCATAAAAGATGGCCTTTGATGGCCTTTTTTTTTAATTGAGGTAATACTGGTTTACAACACTGTATGAGTCAAAGGCATAGGATCACACCTCAGATACATGTCACCACATCACACCACCGCCATCACTCCCACAATTATTCTACCAGAGTCCATTGTGCTCCCACCCCTTTTTATCCCTCCTCCCTTGTAGCCGATTCCCACAGTTAGATTTCTAGGATTAGTTATTGGTTTGGTTTCATCTGATCCTCTGTTTTGTTTCTCTATATTCCATACGTAAGTGAAATCATCCAGCATTTTAATTTTATCAGATACATTTTTACTATCTAGTAATATGAACTGTCTGTTTTAGTGTGTTAATGTAATGCATGATAATTATTTCTGAATATTAAAATAAACTTGCAGAATTAAATAACCTATTATATTATAGTTTTATATTATAGTTTTAATTATATTTATTTGACATGTTTCTGAACTGTTTGCTAATGTTTACCAATATATTCTATTTATATTTTATAAATAGAATATTTATATTTCATATTCTATTTATATATTCTATTTTTATATTATATTTTATATTCTATTTAGTTATCAAAGCAATTTTGGCTTCACAAAATGAACTAAAAAACAATTCATCATCTTCTATAGCCTAGACTACTTTAAAATCCATAATATTCTGATCTTTCAACTGAACCTAAACTCAGTGTTGAATCCACAGGTTCTAATTACTGATCATTAGTAAGTAATACCACAGACTTATTAAACAGGATTAAATGTAAAAGACTGACCTCATCAAGTGTTGGCAAGGATGTGGAGCAATTAGAAATCTCCTACAAATCTCATAGAAATGTAACATAGGTTCAACCTATGAAAACAACTTTGATAATCTCTGGGGGGGAAATTAAACATAGATCCACTATTAGACATTCCAATCTAATACAAGAAAATTTAAAATATATTCATGCAAAGATAAGTATACAAATGATTACAGGAGCATTATGTGTAATAGCCAAAAACTGGTAACGACCCATTATACAGATGAAAGAATAAGCAAACTATGATACATACATAATTAAATAATTATGTAGCAAAATAAGGGAATTCTAAAATAAAATACCATGTGGCAAAATACGGGAATTCTTAACATTGTATGTATTGCAAAATGTATGTATGTAAAAGCAAAAATGAAACTCAAATTATGCAGATTTTTAATAAAGATTTATTTATTTATGCATACAAGAGCTGGGGTACAGGCCAGAGATACAGAGGGTGAGAGGATCCACCAGAGACAGAGTGGGGAGCAAAACAGGCAGACGCAAAGCACTGCTGAGGGGAGCAGCGGGCACGACAGAAGAGGTCTGCTGTGCCATGTGGGTTTCTTCCTGGCAGGCCAGGGATCGAACTCGTCCTGCAGAGGCTGCAGATTGCTTCATAGTGTGGTGCTTAACCCCTTGCACCACCAGGGAGGCCCAAATGATGCAGATTTTTAAAACTCAGACAAATGAGGACACGCTGTTTTATTTCATTTATAAAATTACAGAAAACACAAACAAGCCTGTTATTAAAAAAAGAGATCAGGGACTCCCTGGTGGCCTAAGGGTTAAGTCTCTTCGCTATGGCCACCATGGCCTGAGTTTGATACCCCACCAGGGAGCTAACCCCCATGGCACAGCAGGCCTCTCCTTGTCTCGCCTGATGCTCCCCGTAGCTTCAGCAGTGCATTTCAGTCAATACACCTGTTCTGCTCCCCACTCTGTCTCTGGTGAATCCTCTAACCCCTCATACCTCTGACTCCCATGCCAGTTCTTCTATGCAAAAAAAAATAAATAAATCATTTAAAAAAAAAAAAGGCAGATCAATAGGCTACCTGAGACAAGAAAATCAGGGACTGGGGAAGGAACTATAAAGAAGAACAAAGACACTTTAGGGGTAACCTATATGTCCTGTATCATTGTTGTAGTGAAGTTTTCCTATATGTGAAACAACTTTTCAAACTGTTCTTTTAAAATATACGCAGTTTATTGTAAGTCAATTATATTTTAATAGGTTCACTTAAAAACCCCTAAAGTGCCTTCCTGGTCTTTAGAGTTTAAAAGGATGAGAAACTTCTCAAGACCAAGAATGAGAGTTGTATGTCCTCACAGGAAGCTGTTCCTGTGACTACAGCCTGCTCTTATCCCAGCCTCATCTGCACATCTTTGGAACAAACAGGTACATTACAGCTCACAAACAAAATATTACCACTAAATCTTAAAAATTTCAGTCAGTGATACATTATGAAATCATAGGGTCGAACAAGGTAATATGACACTTAACACATAAATGTTATGCTTAGAAATAGCATATGTAATGTATAAAAATAAAAAATAAACTGTATTGTATGGCTTTGACATTGATTGCAGTTACGTCTCTTTATGTGACGGTAATTATGATGCACTTGTGCATATATACCTTTAAATGAACTCATTTAACAAAGAGTATTCGGCAACACTTATTCCAAACAACCATGTTTATGATAGTCTAAAGAATTAAAAGCCTGAATCTTGATTTAATTTTTTAAAGCAGTGCATATGAATTTGATTAATAAACACTAGATACTGATTAAGCTATCTACTTGTCCATGCATTTATCTAGCAAAAACTCATTGTAATTCAGCAACATCATTAACTCTAATGGTCACTGCTGAAAATGAGGGTGTTGTTAATACCATGGCCATCAGCATGAGCACATTAAAGACATTTTCTCCTGCCCCAGGCTTTAGTGACTTGATTTTGTTTTGACAAAGTGGAAAAGTATTTATTATGATCTGGTTATGATTTATACCAGCAATACTTGAAACACCAAAGGAAAACCATATTTTCTCCAAGAGAAGAGTATATGAATGAGTTCCATACTGTGAGACTGTAGTTATAAAAAATCCTTTATGTATAAAAATATGAAAGATTTCTAAGCTAATTGCTAAATGATAAAAGTTACAGCATAATCACTTTTTAAAGATGACAAAAATCACTCCATGTGTATAGGTCTCCAATTTTTAAAAATATAAAAGGCATTACAACATGTTCACCAAACTGTCAACATCCAGTTGACAGTCTAAGTTACCTTAGACTGGATGGCAAAGGCATACTTTGCTTCTTTCTTTATTAGAACCACAAAGTATACATATTACTTTTTTATTTTTTATAAAATCTTTAAATATTATGTCTCAAAACCACTTAAAATTTCAAAAGTCACTGAAGAAAACTTCCTCTGAAGATAAAAATATGAAACAATACTTACTCAAATTAATAAACTTAGTTCAAGGAATTATCATGCCTTGAGGAGACTCAGGTATGTTCTCTAATCCTTTGAACAGCACTACTAGATAAGCATCAGATCTTCATCATATAGGTGAAGGAAATTAGGTTCAGAGAGCCTAATATTTCCAAAATCACATAGTTACTAAGTAGCAGAAAGTCATTTGAATCTGGTTCTAAAGTTTGGACTGTAGACTATACAATAATACTTGAGATTGTATAACAATACTTTAGATTGTACAATAATGCTTCATAGACTTCTCTGATGCATTTAAAGAGCATGTTCAGAATAGAAAATTTTATAAATACTGTAGAACAAACTCCTTGCCTTTAAGAAACAATACATCTTAAGAAAAGGTAAGACACAGTCGACTGAAAAATAATATAGTACTTAGAGCACGATGGCTAGAACCACATCTACTTTACCACTGTGCCTCATTCAGTGGGTGTCTAACAAACATCTGGCTTTTAGCATATAACAAAAATATATTAAAATGATTCATAATATTCAAATATATTCTGCCCTAAGCATATGCAGATGCTATGTCAGTCAACAAGGGCAAAACACAAACCATGAAGCACTTTTCATCACTTAGTACATTGATATTACTCCAAACATACAACTGCATGAGCTGCCTTTTGCCAACCATTTATGAGCTGCCTGATACAAGAAAGAGCTTGGGATAAAGCTCACTGGCATCTAGCTGTTTCTCTCTTCAAAATCCCAGACACCACAAGTCAACTGAATAAAACTAGTTGGCCTACTATTTAAAAACATTTTTATATATAAGATACTAGGCCTGCAAACAGACTCAAAAGCAACAAACAGGTCTCCCATGGGGTCTTTCAATCTCCTTGAAAAAATTGTGCCTGTTGTCCAGACAGTGAAGAATAAGTGTTAGAGAACCTATGATGTAATCTATACACATCCTTGTACCACAATCTATATGCTTCATACCTTCGGCTCCTAAGGAAATTATTTTAGAACATCTTAGACTCTCAAGCAAGAGGCTCTGCTGAAATTACATCTAGTTTACTATCTGAAACTGTCACTCAGAAAGAAAAATAAAAAATAACTAGCAAAGGTTTCTTCCAGTGGACATGACCATGTGTTTCTCTTTAGGTTACTTTACATGACAAAAAGCATATACACTAGTTAAGCAGCAGCAAATTCTGATATACTACAGATCAAGTGCTTTTATTATCTAGTATCATGATATTTATTAATAGAGTTTTCAATTATTGGGTTGTCAGAAAAATCATGACACATTTTTGTGTCACTTCATGGGGCAGCAGTGTCGGAAGCAGTGTGGAATAAGAGAAAGAATACTCAAAGTCCAAGCAACAGAGAGGCCTAGAGTGGCTTACACCTAAAGAGGAGAAGCCCCAATTGTGGCAGTCTCATGTTTATTTAGAGCCAGGTTCAGAGAAGATGGGCAAGTATGTGGAGGAATGTACATGCTCAGGGGGTGGTTATAGGGATGCTTCATTATCTGGTACAAGCTAATGTGGGGTAAACAGGGGCTATTGCTTAGGGAGCTCCAGAGTTCCTACTTATCAAAGCATACTATCTCTAATACCTATTCTTATGTGATTTTTTGCTAATCTTTAGAACTAAGGTAGTCTAGCTGATTTTGCTTATCTGGCCATAATGTCTGCCTACTGCTTTAAGCAGATACAGGATTTCCAGTATGTTCCTCATACCAAGATTTTTGCCGTGGTGAGAGGCCCCCTGTCTGACTCTACATTTTCCCTTGGCCAGCAGGAACCCTGGGCACCAAGACAATTGCCCTGATAACAAACAGAGCTGGGGACCCCACATTTGTGCTTGAAAAACATAGAAAAAAAGTCATGACTTTTCCGACACCCTAATATTTGAACTCAGTCCCTCAACCGATGAATTTCAAGTAAGAATTATATGTAACATATATACAATTTAACTATATAATTTGTTAATGTAAAGTTACATTACATAGGAGAAACTCTGTTCATTTGTTGGTTCATTCATTCATTCAAATCAGTATTAAAAATCTATTACTTATAAAGCAATGTACCAGGCACTGAATTTTCAAAAAGATCCAATGTTCTGTAATTGTTTTATATTATTCAAATTATCAACTGAAATAACTATTAAAAAGTATTTTAGCATTGCTTAATAATCTGAAAAATCCAAGCTTATAAAAGATTTCAGTATATTACTCAACATCTCTCAAACACTAGTTTTGCTGTTTTATTGGTTGAATGTACCACTAAATGTTTTTACTTTTCAAAATCATAAATAAATTTTGACAAATGCAAAAGGTCATTAACTGCATTGAAATCCTTCAGACCATCCATGAAATGTGATCTCAATGGGATATTAATTAATTTTAGAGATACACAATTCAGTTGATTACCTACACTTGTGTTAGGCATAAATGTTTAAGAGAGCTTTCAGTTTTGAAATAATATAGAATGCAACAAACTGGTTTTTTTCTCTGTTTTTTTTTAAAAGAGGGCAATGAAGAATATATATCTAGAGCGGGAACCCACCACCAGGGCAGACCGGGCGCGCAGGGAGTGCGTCCCGCATCGCCATTTTAGAACAGGGACATTTCTTCAGTAAAGACTGCTTGAAACCGGCAGAAGGCTCCCGGAGGAGCCAGAGGCAAGCTGGGAAGTTCGCCCATGCCAGGCACATTCTGGCCTGCAGTCCGAACCCAGAGGGGGAGCAGGAACCCACCGCCAGGGCAGACCGGGCACGCAGAGGAGTGTGATCCCGCATCTCCTTTTTAGAACAGGGAAATTTCTTCATTTAAGACTGCTTGAGACCAGCAGATGGCTCCTGGAAGAGCCAGAGGTGAACTGGGAAGATCCCCCAAGATGCTGGCCAATACCAGTAACACATTGTTCCAATGCATACGGCAAATTAGAAAACAGACAGTAGGGAGTAGAAAAACCACATGCAACCCAGCAACTCCTCAGGAAAAAAGCATACCACAAAAAGAAAATCACCCCCCAGATTGCAACGACAGTAACTTGGAAGAACTTCTGAGTCTTCCAGAAAGAGAATTTAAAATTGCTATGATTAAAAAACTGACAGAAGTAATTAAGGAAAACAATGATAAGGGAAAAATAATCAATGATCACAAGAATTAAATTGAGTCCCTAAAGAGGGAAGTAAAAGAAATGCAGGAGATCAAAGATTTAATGGAGGTGCTAAATAACTCTGAGAACAGCAATGAAAGCAGAATAGATGAAATGGAAGAACGAATAAGTACTCTTGAAGACAGAAATAAAAATAACCAAAACAGAAAAGGAAAGAGAAGTAAGAAGGAAAAAGACCAAAGAAAGACTTCGGGAACTATCTGACTCCATGAGGAAAGGAAATATAAGAGTTATAGGTTTCCCAGAAGGAGAGGAGAAAGATGTAGGAACAGAGAAAATATTCAAGGAGATAATTGAAGAAAACTTCCCAAAAGTGAAGAAGGAGCTGAAAATTGATTTACAAGAAGCAAAAAGAACACCAAACTTCCACGACAAAAGGAAAAATACAGCAAGACACTAATAGTAAAGCTCCCAAGAATGCAGGACAAGGAAAAAATAATGAAGCTGACAAGAGGGAAGAAACAGATAACATTCAAAGGAAAACCAATCAGACATCAGACTTTTCTGAAAAATACAATGGGCAAGGAGAGTGGAGGGACATAGTCAACAGACTCTAAGAAAACAGATGCCAACCAAGAATACTCTATCCTGCAAAGCTCTCCTTCCTCTATGAAGAAAGAATAAGGACCTTCCCAGACAAACAGAAACTCTGGAATTAAATTACGAATATACCCCCACTCCAAAAAATACTACAAGGAGTCCTAAGGCCAGAACCTCAGAGGGACGAATAACAATGAATGAAGGCCAAAAAAAAAAAAAAAGTTATTAAAAGAATAAATAAATAAAATCAAAGGAAAGACAAACACAATGGCAAATACAGATGTTAACAAATCAATATTAACTCTAAATGGACTAAACGCTTCAATAAAAAGACACAGAGTCGCAGGCTGGATTAAGAAACAAAATCCAACCTTTTGCTGCCTCCAGGAAACACATTTAGCTACAAAAGATAAAAATAGACTCAAAGTTAAAGAATGGAAAGGGCCTCCCCGGTGGCGCAGCGGTTGAGCGCTGGGTTGCGAAGCTGCCCGCAGCCTCTGCAGCGCCGGTTCGATCCCCAGTTGCCGGGCGAGGGTCCCACATGGCGCGCAGACCTCTCCTGCCGCCCGCTGCTCCCCTCAGCAGTGTACTTCGTCTGTCTGCCTGTTCTGTTCCCCACTCTGGCTCTGGTGAATTCTCTCACCCTTGCGACTTCTGACTGTACCCAGTGCTTGTATAAATAAATAAATCTTTATAAAAAAAATAAATAAAGAATGGAAAACAATTCTATAAGCAAATGGACCAAATAAGAAAGCAGGAACAGCTATACTTATATCAGATAAAACAGATTTCAAACTCAAAAAGATAAAGAGACCCCAACAGTCACTACATTATGATCAAGGGGACAATACTTCAAGAAGAAGTAACACTCATTAACATATATTCACCAAACGAAGGAGCACCAAAATATATCAGACAACTATTGTCATCTCTGAAAACAGACATCAGAGAAAACACATACGCAGAGGGAGACTTCAACACACCACTATCAACAATGGATAGATCAACGAGACAAAAAATAAGTAAAGACACTAAAGCTCTAAATAAGGATCTAGAAAGCTTGGGCTTAACAGACATCTATAGAACACTAAACCCAAAAAAATCTGAGTACACAATTTTCTCAAGCGCACATGGATCATTCTCCAGGATCGATCATATACTGGGACACAAGACAAACATCAAGAGATACACCAAGATTTAAAAATACCAGCCATCTTTTCTGACCATGAAGGCATCAAACTAGAAATAAACCATAAAAAGAAGGCAAGGAACTCTCCTACCTCATGGAGATTGAAAACCACACTTCTGGAAGACCACTGGACTAACGAGGAGATCAAAGAAGAAATTAAAAAATTCTTTGAATTGAATGACAAGGAGGACACTGATTTCCTAAATGTATGGGATGCAGCAAAAGCAGTAATAAGAGGAAAGTATATAGCAATAGAGGCTCACATCAAGAAACAAGAACTCAAAGAAACAACCTAATCTCGAAGCTCAAAGATCTAGAAAAAGAACAACAACAACAAAAACAAAACAAGTAGAAGAAAAGAAATAATAAAAACCAAAGCAGAAATAAATAGAAATCGAAACTAAAAAAACAATCCAAAAGATCAATGAAACCAAGAGCTGGTTCTTCAAAAAAATCAATAAAATAGACAAACCCCTAGCCAGGCTCACAAAGGAAAAAAGGGAGAAAGCACAAATAAACAGGATCATAAATGAAAGAGGAGAAATCAAAATGGACACAGCAGAAATCAAAAGGATAATCAGTAACTACTATAAACAGTTACATGGAAACAAGTTCAACAATCTAGAGGAGATGGACAAATTCCTACAACTCTACAATCGCCCAAAGCTAGATAAAGAAGAAATAGAACACTTAAAACAGACCAATTACAAGCAGCAAAATTGAAATGGTAATCAAAAACCTCCCCAAAAACAAAAGCCCAGGACCTGATGGATTTACAAATGAATTCTACCAAACATTCAGAGACGAATTAGTGCCTGTCCTTCACAAACTCTTCCCAAAAATTGAGAAGGAAGGGACAATACCAAATACGTTCTATGAAGCCAGCATTACACTAATACCAAAACAGAATAAGGACAACACAAAAAAGAAAACTACAGACCAACCTCCCTAATGAACACTGATGCAAAAATCCTCATAAAATTTTAGCTATCATAATCCAACAATGTATCCATAAGATAATTCACCACGACCAAGTAGGATTCATTCCAGGGACACAAGGATGATTCAACAACCGAAAATCAATCAACGTTATCCAACACATCAACAAAAAGAAATATAAAAACCATATATCAATAGATGCTTAGAAAGCTTTTGACAAAGTGCAACACCCATTCATGATAAAAGCCCTTGAAATTCTTGGGATACAAGGAACATACCTCAATATCATAAAGGCCATATATGACAAGCCAACAGCCAGTATCATTCTCAATGGTGAAAAGCTGAAAGCATTCCCATTAAGATCTGGAACAAGACAAGCATGTCCACTCTCACCACTGCTTTTCAATATAATACTGGAAGTCCTAGCCAGAGCAATAAGACAAGAGAAAGATATACAAGGAATCTAAATAGGAAAAGAAGACGTCAAACCATCACTCTTTGCAGATGATATGATAATATACATAGAGAACCCCAAAAACTCCACAGAAAAACTAATTCAACTCATTAATCAGTTCAGTAAAGTGGCAGGATACAAAATCAACATGCAAAAGTCAGTAGCCTTCCTATACACAAACAATAAATCTGAAGAAGAAGAAATTAAAAAAAGAAACATCCCTTTTATTATCGAAACAAAAAAAATCAAATACTTGGGAATAAATCTAACAAAAGAGGTAAAGGACCTATACAAAGAAAACTATAAAACACTGTTAAAAGAAATAGAAGAAGACACAAAGAAATGGGAAGACATCCCCAGCTCATGGATTGGAAGAATAAACATTATTAAAATGGCCATCCTACCAAAAGCAATATACAGATTCAATGCTATTCCAATAAAAATCTCAATGTCATTCTTCAAAGAAATAGAATTATTGATGAAATTCATATGGAGCCACCAAAAACCCTGAATAGCCAAAGCTCTCCTGAAAAAAATAAAGAAGGGAATGGAGGCATCACACTCCCAGACTTCAAACTATACTACAAAGCCATAATCATCAAAACTGCATGGTAATAGAACAAGAACAGACATACAGACCAATGGAATCGAATAGAAAATCCAGAAATAAACCCACAGATTTATGGTCAACTAATCTTTGACAAAGGAGAAAAGAATATGCATTGGAGCAAAGAAAGTTTGTTCAATAAATGGTGCTGTGAAAACTGGGTTGCTGCATGCAAAAGAATGAAGCTTGACTACTACCTCACACCATACACAAAAACCAACTCAAAATGGATTAAAGAACTAGACATAAAACCTGAAACCATAAAATACATAGAAGGAAATATTGACGAAACACTACATGGTATGTACATCAAAGACATATTTACAGACACATCACCCAAATCAGCGATACTAAAGGCAAAGATAAACAGCTGGGACTACATTAAATTAAAGAGCTTCTGCACAGCAAAAGAGACAATATCAAAAACAAAGAGAAACCTCACCGACTGGGAGAACATTTTTGCACACAACACGAATGATAGAGGATTGATCACAAAAATCTGCAAAGAGCTGATGAGACTCAACAAAAACAAAGAAAATAATCCAGTCAAAAAATGGGCAGAAGAGCTAAAAAGAAACTTCTCTGAAGAGGAAATGCAAATGGCCAACAGGCATATGAAAAAATGTTCAACATCACTTGTAATCAGGGAAATGCAAATCAAAACTACCATGAGATACCATCTTACACCAGTGAGAATGGCACACATTAAAAAAACTAGCAACAACAAATGTTGGCGAGGTTGTGGAGAAAAAGGAACTCTCCTGCACTGCTGGTGGGAGTGCAAACTGGTCCAACCACTATGGAGAGCTGTGTGGAGATTTCTGGATCTACTAAACATAGAGCTTCCATATGATCCAGCAATTCCACTCCTAGGTATTTACCCAAAGGACACAGAAACATCAATTCCAAAGTACACCTGCACCCCTATGTTTATAGCAGCACTATTTACAATAGCTAAGCTTTGGAAACAGCCCAAATGCCCAAAAATAGATGACTGGATCAAGAAGATGTGGTACATATACACCATGGAATATTACTCAGCATTCAGAAAAGAAAAACACATGCAATTTGCAGCAACATGGATGGCACTAGAAGGGATCATGCTCAGCAAAATAAGCCAGAAAGAAAAAGAAAAATACTGGATGGTCTCACTCATAGCAGGAATCTAGAAAACTTAAATAAGGACCAGGGGCCTCCCCGGTGGCGCAGCGGTTGAGCGCTGGGATGCGAAGCTGCCCGTGACCTCTGCGGCGCCGGTTCGATCCCCGGCTGCTCCCCGGCCACCGGAGGAGGGTCCCACATGGCGCGCAGACCTCTCCTGCCGCCCGCTGCTCCCCTCAGCAGTGTACTTCGGTCCTTCTGCCTGCTCTGCACCCCGCTCTGGCTCTGGTGAATTCTCTCACCCTCCCGCGCTTCTGACTGTACCCAGTGCATGTATAAACAAACAAACAAACAAGTAAAATAAATAAATAAAGCATGCCTCTATTTAAAAAAAAAAAAAAAAAATAAGGGACCAGGAAAAAGAATAACTATAAGAAAGTAAAAATCAAAATCAACAAACAACTATGAACCAGAGATACTCTATGGGGGGTGGGGGATGGGGAAAGGAGGGTTTAGGGTCAAAATAAGGGGGTCACAATTGTATGGGGAATATAAAAATAAAATTTATAATTATAAAAAAATTTTTAAAAAAATCTACTTCTAAATTTATATAAAGATAAAAACAGGACACTTAAATAATTAGACCATCTTTTGTCTTAGAAATGCCAATTCCATAAAATTTTCTCAAATCATAATTAAAATTTGCAGTTACTTACTAAAGTGTGCTTGAAACATTACAGCAGCAAAATAACTGGGGAAAAATATGTAATGGGAAAATGTGTTTCTACCTGAATCTTTATATATTACATTCAATAAATACTACATGTACATATAATTTATTAATTATAACTGGATCTAATAACATATAAGAAGATGCAAAGAACAATCTGTGATCAAATCTACACAGGAAGATTTCTTTCATTTTTGCTTGTCAGATTACCCAGAATTTTATAACTTTATATAACATGTTTTTACATTTTTGTGTTAAGGAAGAAAGCATTAATTAAGCCATGTTTTGTAGCCACATTTAAGCATCAAGTATACATTTTATTAATTAGTCCCTCACAAATATAAGGGCCTCATGAAGTGCAAAGCTACTTCCAAAAATTTGGTTACTGGCTTCTACCTTCATGGTTTTCCACCCCTCCTCAACAGGCATCACAAAAATAGATCACCTTTGCAAAGTCATATTTTCCCCTGAATCTCAGTTTTTCTTCTCTATAAAATGAAAACATTCGAGTGACTTCTCTTCATGCTTTAACCATTATTATTTTATAGTATTCTATGATAGCCTCAGAAGTATTCCTACATTGTACTAACAGCCTTAAATGTTTCAATATATAATGTCATTCCATACAGTTGAAATTCATTTGCTTTCCATTAATCAAAAAAAAGCATCATCATCAATCCTACATCCTCAACTTTCTACACAAATGACCAATAAATTTCTCTTTCTTATTTGAGTTTTGCTGGGTTTCTAGGTCCTGCAATCAAAAGGATTGTGATGTATAAAGACTATAAATGATCCCCTTTGTGTATTGTTTTGTTCTATCCATGTTCTATTTTTCTATTGATTTTTATTTTTATTTACTTTCCTATTTCTATTTTAAAGCTCTCCCCAATACCTGCAATAAATTCTAAAATTATGGAATTCTCTGTATTAAGTGTATGAAACAATATCTTCAACCACTTAACTTATATCCCCTTCCAAGCAACACATAACATCTTTTTTCACAGTATTCCAAAGTTTAATGAGTAAATACTAGGAACAAAGCAGTATCTTCATTTGGGGTACAAAACTGACATTATTACTTTTGTGTTAAATGTTGTCAGATGCTCATGTCATAATAAATTGTCATCAAGACACACAGGAAGAAAAATTGTTCAGTCCAATAGAATCACTGTAAGATCAGAACTGGACATGATCATCGCTTCAAACTTCCTTGACATCAGAGGGAAACCAGAAGGGATTTATCAGACCTACCTGCAAGCTCCCCACTCTGCTTCTGTGGATAAAGTCCCCACATCAAACAACCTTTCTTACCAAGGGGGCCAGGCACAGATCCTGCCCATTCCTGAATGCTAGATTTCAGTTCCCTGCCAGGACACAAAATTAGCCAATCAAGTCAATCACATCATTCTGCAGGAACGGGAGATCACTCCATCTTCTAGATAATAGAACCCCCACTTCCTGCAGCACCTACCTATTCAGCAGTAAATATACCCCTGAGAGAGAGGAAGACTGCCCCTGCATGTCTTCTTCCTTTTTCCTCTTTATTATGTGGACTTAATAAACTGCTGTTGATCCCATCTGGCCAATGTTTGCTGTGTGTTCAGCCATTCCCACAGCCCTAGGGCAGATGCTCTGTGTCCTGAAGAAGGTGAACAGGAAATAATTAAAACTGCATGTTAAAAAAAAAGTGAAAGCATGGTAAAAGATGTTAAGTGCTTTACAAATGACAAATCAGACCTAAGTTAAGAAAAATCTGTTCTCTTCTTTCACATCACCCTGGGCTAGTCTATAAATGAAGAAACAGGTGCCAAAGAAAGTTGTTTTCCCAAAGTCACACAATTACAGCAGGTCCTTAAGTAATGTCATTTCATTCAGTGGCAATGTGTTATAACTGCACTGAGAAAAAACAATCACAGCCGATGTTGAACAAAAAGACATTAGATGGGGTCTCCCTGGTGGGCTACCAGTTGTTTCAGCTCTTTCACAGGTATGGTCTGAGTTCGATCCCCAGCCAGGGAGCTAACCCACATCTAGAGCAGCAGACTGCTCCTGTCTCACACGCTGCTCCTCTCAGCAGTGTATTTCAGTAAATCCACCTGTTCAGCTCGCCACTGACTCTGATGAATCCTCACAACCCCTGTACCTCTGGCTACACCCCAGTACTTCTTCACACAAAAAAAACTCACATTATTTGCTTTATACGTTGTTTTACTTTAAGTTGTAGCTTCCACAAGCCCATTAATGATGTTCAGTCAAACTCACAAATTATTAAAGTTGACATTAAAAAGTTTTGAATCCAGGGGCCTCCCTGGTGGCACAGGTGGTTGAGTGCAGTGCTGTGAAGCTGTCTGCAGCCTCTGCAGTGCCGGTTCAATCCCGGGATGGCCTTGGAGCTACCCACATGGCAAGCAGACCTCTCCTGTCTCTCCTGCTCCCCTCAGTAGTGCATTTTGTCAGTCTGCCTGTTCTGTTCCCCACTCTGTCTCTGGTGAATTCACTCAGCCTCCTGTACAACTGGTCTGCACCCCAGTTCTTGTATAAATAAAATAAAACTTTAAAAAAATTAAAAATTTGAATCCAGGGTCTCCCTGGTGGCGCAAGGGGTTAAGACGCAACCTATGAAGCTATCCACAACCACTGCAGCATGAGTTTAATCCCCGGCCAGGGAGCAACCCACAGGGCACAGAACTCTCCTGACTCGCCCGCTGCTCCCCTCAGCAGTGTATTTCAGTCAATCCACCTGTTCTTCTCCCCATCTGTCTCTGGTGAATCCTCTCACCTCCCCCCCCGCCCCGCACCTCTGGCCTGTACCCCAGTTCTTGTATGCATAAATAAATAAATCTTTAAAAAAATTAAAAAATAAATAAAACTTTTGAATCCAAAGCTCATACTGTTGCTCTTCTGCCATATTGCAATCATTGGTCTCCCTTCAAATATGAAGTATATGCAATGAAAATAATTAACATTAGCATTTTAATAAATAAATAGTAAAGAAATTATTTTCTTGAAATTAATTATTATTAGCCCACATTTCACATTACCAAACACTCATGCCATGAAATATTTGCATATATATTCCTATTCCATTTATTTTTGTATCAGGTAAATGACTTTTTCAATATCAAGTTATTTGCTTATGATTAGTGAAGAATAAGAATTTTCAAACACAAATAAGCAAACTAAAGATGCTTTTCATTCCCAAAAGTCAGTTCAGTCTTCTACATGTGTATGAGAATACATGCACATACACAAACACTAATTTAAGAGCAATCTAGTTATGCCCTGTACATTTACCATCCTAAATTCAATTCACACTGATGAGGGAAATTTCAGACAGGAAAAGCACAATAGTAGGAAAGGGAGGAGCAGGTTCTCAATTTAAGTTAACAGGAGTTATTGAGTAACTATTCTCTGCCTGGAACCTGTTACACTTTGAAGATAAATGGTAAATTAGATGAACAGCACAGTTCTTCTCATAGAATTTATGGTTTGGCAAGAAACACAGATTATCCTACCCCACTCTGCACTTATCCTGTTTACAGGAAATACTTCATTTGTAAGTATCTAGTTTTGGTTTGAAATTTGGTTTCTCTGTCATCAGCTGATACACCTGTAAAGAAAGGAATCACACATTCATCTCTACATATCTTCCCTGATAAGTATCTGGCATGTCAGACATATAACAGATTGTGTTGGGGGTCCCCATACTATCCTTAGGTTCAGTAATTTACTAGAAGGACTTAGAGAATGCAGAACAGTTGCTTTGTTCATGTTTGTGGTTTATTACAGCAAAAGGATACGGACTGATCAGTAAAGGAAAGGTGTCTTTGGTAGTGTCCTGCACAGAACAAGCATAAACTTCGACTTATCTTCTCCTGGTGGAGTCACATGCACAGCACTTAATTCTCCTAGCAATGACTATTACCAACAAGAGGAGCTCACCATGTCTCTCATCCATGGTTTTCATTAGGGATCAATCACACAGGTATGAAACACCCACGTGACTGTCATTGGTTACTCACTCGCTTAGACACAAAAAGGTTCATAAAGAGAAAATGGGCCTCCCCGGTGGCACACCTAGTTGAGCCCTGCACTGTGAAGCTGTCAGCAGCCTCTGCAGCACCTGTTTGATTCCCAGCAGGCCAGGGAGATTCCCACACGGCAAGACAGACCTCTCCTGCCTCTCCCTCTGCTCCCTCAACAGTGTCTTTGGTCTGCCTGTTCTGCTCCCCGCTCTATCTGTGGTAAATCCTCTTACCCTCCTGTGCCTCTGACCTGTACCCCAGTTCTTGTATAAATAAATAAATCTTTAAAAAAATAAAGAGGGGCCTCCCTGGTGGCGCAGGCAGTTGAACTCCATGCTGTGAAGCTGTCCTCAGCCTCTACAGTGCCAGTTTGATCCCCGCCAGCCTCAGAGCAACCCACATGGTGAGCAGACCTCTCCTGTCTTGCCTGCTGCTCCCCTCAGCAGTGAATTTCATCTGTCTGTCTGTCTGTTCTGTTCCCCGCTCTGTCTCTGGTGAATCCTCTCACCTTCCCGTGCATCTGGCCTGTACCCTGGTTCTTGGATAAATAAAATAAATCTTAAAAAAAAAAATAAAGAGGAAACTCAGTGCATATATTTCTTTTCAATACACAAGAAATATGAAGAACTAACCAAAAACAAACAGCTCTTTCCTCTAACCTCTATAATTTAGGTTCCTATCTCTCCTCTTACTTGGAAGTTTATACAGTGAAAGACTATAGACTCTGGTTTACAATGTGCCAGGCATCATTCAGGGTGCTGTCAAGATAGCAGTAAGCCTGCTCATGGTCTCACTGAGGCATTTTATCCAAAATAAATTGACAGTTTTACATATTTTGAGAGAATACAAGAAAAGGAATACCAGGAATGAGAATAATAGGTGAAGCCAAATTTACATCATTTAGATAGGGGTGGCAAGGACAACCTTTTCAGTGGAATTTTGTTTGAAATTATAAAAAGAACAGTGAGAAATTTCTGAGTGAGTGGGTGGTAATCATAGCCAACTCAATGGCAGCAAGTGGAGCTTTCCAGACCCCACCACCTGACCAGGGGTAATGGAAAGAAGTAGAAATGGGGCTTTGAGTAGGTTAAAAACACAGGTGCTGTGATAGTTAAACCACAGCAGATTCTCACTTGCAGTTTGAGCTTGGACCTAGGTCTCTGCTCAGCAGACACTATTGAGTAGAACAAATGTCATCTGGCCATGTACAAATATTCTCTCTCTCTCTCTCAATCCCCTTCCCTTTTTTCACTTCCTGTGTAAAAAATCGTCTTACCGTTGTTTCTGCTTTCCGGTCATGCCCTGTGAGTGAGGATCAACCAATTGGATCAACCCTGGTGCCCAGGTTTGAACTGTTTCAAACTGAGATCTACAGGAAGGAGTTAGTCAGATAAACATGAAGAGGATTGGAAGTAGGGAATGGGCAGCAATCCTGGAAAAGATCTCAGACCCTGACAAGTCCCAGAGTAGGAAAGAACTTAGTATGTCTAGGAGTAGAAAGCAAGCTGGTATTTCTGAGATGTCATGAACAGGATTTGGTCTAAAGTAGAGGCAAAGTGGAAAATAAGGGCCAATGGTGGGTGTTCTGCTGTACTATAACAGAACGCCTTTAATTCTAAATGTGGGGCCAAAGCAGAAACTACAACTATTCACAGCTGGTCTTGCAAGAACTATTAATGAAAAGTGGCTACAGTCAACTGTGAGCTCCACTCCTTCCTGGCCATGGCTGTTTCAAGTCCTCCAACACAACACACATACACACACGCACAAACAAACATAAACAATATAGGCTGTGCATTTTAGAGAAAAAGCAGTCTAACCAATATTGCCAATAACTTTGGTACAAAACATGCCCTGTGTTTACATGAAGTCATTCTTTCAGTCATCATCTCTGCATCTGGGGTCAGATTCCCAAGCCTCATAAACTTAGAATCTCATTGAGTGGGTTGGAAGTGAGTGTATGAATAAAAACAAATGATTTTTCATAATAAAAATATATTTTGTTTCTGTTGAGAAGTTTGGTGATGTTTTTTCTGACCAGAAATATGCCACAAGAAATTAATTCTTGGTCCTCCCCGATGGTGCAGCGGGTTGAACGCAGCACTATGAAGCTGTCCGCAGCCTCTGCAGTGCAAGTTCAATTCCCGGCCAGGCAGGAAGATTCCCACATGGCACAGCAGACCTCTCCTGTCTCACCCGCTGCTCCCTTCAGCAGTGTATTTCGGTCGTCTGCCTGGTCTCCTTCCCACTCTGTCTCTGGTGAATTCTCTCACCCTCCCATGCCTCTGGCCTGTACCCCAGTTCTTATTTAAATAAAATAAATCTTCAAAAAAAGAAAGAAATTAATTCTTATTTATATCAGTCCTTCTATAGTAAAATTAGCTTCATCATACATTGTTTTGCTTAAAGTCAAAATTTCCAAGAGCTTATTGATGAGGTTAAATGAAGACCTATGCCAGCAATGTTTTATAATTACAAAGCTTTCAACTATAATTTTAAAAAGTCTAAAGGAACAAAGTTTCATGGAACTTATCACGAAAGAGAAAAAAAGCATACTGAAAGTTCTCTGGATGAAAAAGTAGCTAAGGATGGTGACCAGTAGGTTCAGGTTGCCCACAGGTATGTCCCTGTGGTGCTACTTATATTGTGCTATTAAATTTAACCTAAACAAAACAGACAGGAGATGAGTCTTGAGTTCCTTGTACTCAAAAAGCAAAGCCTTTCAAAATGACACTGTGACAGGTTAATTCCTCATGCTCTATTGGAAGAAATAGTAAAAGAGCTCCCTAATAGGAAGCAGTATGGCAACACTGAGGCAGCACTAAAAGTTCAGTTCCTTTCATTTTTATTTGCTGCATGATAGGAATTTCCCTTCCCCCTCCCAGACTTCCTTGCTTTGCATTCCAACACACACTCTCTCACCACTCATTAAGTATCAGTAAAGCACAGTAGATGGTCACAGATTCTCTTAAAATACCATATTTATGTGTGTGTTTGGTTCAATTTATTTTAACAGTATGTCATAACTCTCAAGGTACAGGTCTTTCACCTCCATGGTTATACTTACTCCTGGGTATTTTATTCTTTTTTTTCATTGAGGTAAGGTTGGTTTGCATAGTTATTTTTGTATTAAGAGTATAAGGTCTCCCCACTCAAGTGTTGTTATTTATTCTTCCTTAAGTAAAAAGTTCCTTTTAGGGCCTCCCCGGTGGCTCAGCGGTTGAGCGCTGGGTTGTGAAGTTGCCCGCAGCCTCTGCAGCACCGGGTTCGATCCCCGGCTGCTCCCCGGCCACCAGAGGAGGGTCACACATGGCGCGCAGACCTCTCCTGCCACCTGCTGCTCCCCTCAGCAGTGTACTTCGGTCCTTCTGCCTGCTCTGCTCCCCGCTCTGGCTCTGGTGAATTCTCTCACCCTCCTGTGCTTCTGACTGTACCCAGTGCATGTATAAACAAAACAAACAAACAAACAAATAAATGAATGAATAAAATACATGCCTCTTAAAAAAAAAGTTTCTTTTATTTATTTGTAATGTTACCTGAAAAAAATTACTACAAAAATGACACATTCATTTAATCACATATCTTAATTAGTGCTGAGAATTCCAAAATGAGCTAACAAAATCTTTCCCATATGGGACAGTTATTTTCAGACCTCTTACATTCTATATTTTTCATCAAAATTATTTTGAGAAAAAATTCTATTGTCCAAAGAATGGTCTGTTTGTCTTTATGTTTCATCCTAGAGACTATCAAGAATCTAAACTATCTTTGGCAGCCCTGTTTACAATAGTCAAGATATGGAAACAATCTAATTGCCCCAAAACAGATGACTAGGTCAAGAAGATGTGATAGCTACTGTTACTGATACTGTTACTGATAGCTACTGATACTGTTCGGTGATGAAAAAGGTAATCCCATGTCATTTGCAGCAACATGGATGGAGGTGAAAGGGATTATGCTAAGCAAAATAAGTCAGAGTTTGTAAAAGATAAATACCAGATAGTTTCACAGATGTGTGGAATATAGAGAAACCAACAAAAAGGTTAGACAAAGACAAACCTTAAAAGCTGAGATTTCCAGGAAAGGAGGATGTAGGGAGAGAGGGGGGAGGGGTGAAGAATTGGGGCTGGGATAAGCACAATGGCCTATGATGAGTGAATGGGGTGCTTGGTTGTGGGAGAGCTATGGTGACCACACCTGTATTGACAAATGCTACATTGTCATAAAATGAACAAGAAGATACTTGATTTAAGAAAAAATAATTTAAGAAAAAAAAAAAAGAATCTAAAATACCATCCCCCTGACCCTTGCAGAAAGGGTCTGGAAATACCTCTTCACATTGTCTGGAGCCCCCTAGTAGCTGGAAGAGGACAAAAGGACCATGGTATTGACAAAAGGGAGAAAACGGTCTACAATGGAGGATTTGGGGATAGGCATGATGTGGTAACATGCATCTGAAGAAGTCTGAACCCACAACCCTAAATCACATGCAGTGTTATAAATGTTAGTTCGATATAAAAACAAAAAACAAAAAGCTACAAGAAAAGAAAAGCAAAAGCAAAAAGGGAGAACTATCAAATAACAAAGGGAAAGCAATGATCCAAGGTGAATCAACAAATTATTTAATGAAAAAAATAAAGATTTGGTATGCACCATCTTCTTTTGGGTAATGGATTTGCATTAACACCCTCCTACACAGTATGTAACAACCATGGGGATAACATCTGAAAAACTCATTTCTTTCCTTTCACCTGACCCGTTCATGGAGGAAGGTCTATGAAAGGTCCATGGCGGAAGATCTAATTTTTATGTATATGCTCCAATTCAAAATATCCTTCTCAAATGATCAGGATCCTGACCCTCTAGGGTGGAGTATGGTCTCAGGAAAAGGGCAAAGGGAGGAGAGAGGAAAGGAAGGTCACAGACCCTTTTCTGTTCTCAGTATGAGGTGGGCATTGCTTAGGCAACGAGAAGGAAACTCAGTCCCTGTCATGAAATACCTTCACAACAGGGTGAGTAATACACAACCACAGTGTGAATCCAGAGACAGCCACAAGGGATACAGAAGTCATGGAAGGAGACATTGTCTCTTTTCTGCAGAGGAGAGAGAGCAAACTTGACACATGCAGAAGTATGGGGAGAAAAGCACAAGCCAAAGTACAGATTCAGAGGATCCCACGGCACATGAAAAATAGTCAGTCGTCCAGTCTCCCTGCAATGTAGGGTAACAGAATTTTCTGGGAGTAAGACCAGAAAATATAACTGTATTTTAAGGTTTGGAAAAGTATGACAAAAGGAAGCACCTCATAGATCCAGAAAGTAGCTAGAATTCCCAAGAACTGGGAATAGCAAAATTACCCAAAGTTTGCTATTAGAACAATGATGTCAGCATTAATAGTATCCCTGGAAAGGAAAATTTGCTATTTTCTAAACTCACTGTGTGGGATAAGAGGACTTTAATCAGACAGCATGAGAAAAGCTTAAAAACTTAATACTTTATATAATCTGAGAAAGGAACTTTACATTCAATGCTCGCTTACCTCCTTTCGTTTTAAATTGGAACATGATGGGAAAATATTGCTAAGGTAAAAAGGAAATGCTTCAAAGTGAGCTGGTAGTTTTTAATAGGAGGCTGATGTTATCTATCTGAGAAATGAGCTAATACAAAATGTAGCAATTTTTTGGCTGTATCATTATTAAATAAATGACATTAGGAATCCCCATATCCAATACCAGCAGAGTGATGAACACCTCCTAGAAACTGAATCATCCTCACTAAGAATTGTCTTTGGAGTAAGACAGGAATATACCAGCTGTATGACTACTAAACACCTGACTGCTACTCATTCAGAAAAGTAGTTACATATTTATTGAGCATGAGCATGGACCAGACATTAGAAAAGCCACTGGAATATAATCAAGGAATAGACAGATATAACCCTTGTCTTTCTAGAGTTTACATTCTCATGGAAATAGCTTTAAATGAAAGTGAACAATGATAATTTTTATGGAAACATGCAGTTTTTGCAAAACCTATTTTTATGTTTTAGATTGCCCTGTACATTACAGAGTAATGTACGTAAATTCCTTCACTAGCAAAGTAATAAATATTGAATAAGTCTTCATTATCATTAATATTTTTAGTGACATTGTGGACTTCAGGATGTTGCATTTGTGAAAGCAATTTGCAAATGCCAGTTGCGTGGAAGTCTAAAAATCTCCAATGAAAATTGATCTCAAAGTTATTAGAATTGCAGTTTCCAGTAGGGATACTATGAGCACAATGGAAGAGACATTGCAAAAAAAAAAAAAAAAAAGAAAGAAAACTATTTTCTTATTTTAAAATGACACCTACTGTAGTAGACCTCACTCCTTTTATCTAAGAAAGTGTTTTGCATTCCAATCAGAGAATGAAGATATATTTTTAATGGTAACTGCCTCCTTTGGACAAAAGAAAAAACAAAGGGCAGGTTAATTGCATTTCACAGGGACTGGAACACTAAAATAACCTAGGGAACAATTTACTCTCAAGATAAAAAGTCCGGAGCTAATACCATTTTCACTAACTACAAAGGAAATTCACGGGAATGTTGTCAACACTCTCTGGACTGCATAGATGACTGAACACAGGTAAAAGTGTCTAGATGAATCAGTAAATTCAAATGCCCTTTCCTGAAAGTTTGTGATCTGAAGAAGATACTAATAAGTCAGATCGGTTGGGCATATTTTCTTTAACTGTGAAGCAAACAAACAATGAACTAAATAAAATAAATTTTTAAACTGTAAGAAGAAAATAGCATTCATCAGAAAGGAAGGGTGGGGAATGGTGGATAAATCTGGACAAAGGTGACAATATATGATAGAGAATATATGGACCTTTAGTGGTGACCTTAATGTAGTCGATACACCTGCTGATTCTCAGTGGTGCACACCAGCAACTTACATAATGCTATAATACAATGCTGCCTCAATAAAAAGCTTTAAAAAAATAGAAAGTAAAAAAAAAATGGGGAAAGGATTAAAAGGATTTAAAATCAATTTAGCTGGTTATCATAAAAGCAGATCTTTATTTCTCTGATTGGAAGGCAGAGGACCTTCTTTGATAAGAGGAATGATGTCTGCCACAGAGGTTATTTTAAAATAACAAAATACTTTTTTGCAGTGTCTGTCCTATTGCGCTTATGGTATCTGTTCTAGAAACTGCAATTCTGATAGCTTTGAAGTCATTTTTTGCTTGACATTTTTAGACTTTTACAAAATTTGCATTTGCACAGTCTTCCAAAAGTTAGGAACTAGAGTTTTCTCTGAATTGCCTAGTAAGGTAAATGCATATAGTAAGCTTTCAGGAACTATTGGTTGGATAAGCTAACCTTTCTGGTCTTTGTAAATTCCACTATATATTTTAATAATTCAACAGCATAAGCAGGAAACATTGCCTAGTCATTCATTATGCAAAGGCTTCAAATGCTACACAGCAGTTTTATTAATAAGCCAAATGTTTCAGCCTCAAAGCCATCTGACATGAAACTACAGTAAATTTACTGTGCTCCTTGCACAGTTAAATTACTAACAACTGTCCATGTTAACACACGAGCCATAGCAGAATCCAGGCTAAGCCTCCACATCAGTGTCCTATGTTTCATCTTCAAATGATGTGCAAAATAATTTGGTTTGATTTCCTAGTGCTCTTAGTATCATAGGGGTTCCACCTGGAAGAGGATGGCTATTGAAAGAATAGACAAGTTTGCTAAGCAATGTCGCAAAAGGATTTTTAGTTGCTAAAAAGCTTCCATCTAACTCAAAATAATAGTCTAAATATATGTTCAGTGAATGCCTAGCACAGGTATGAAGCATTATCCAAGTAACCATCAGCATTAACTTGGACTGTGCAATGACCTCTTACATGATTTCCCTGCTTCCCTTCCTATCTCCATAATTTATTTGCCACTGAGTAATCACTGCAAAAATTTAAATCAAGATCATGTTGCCACCTGTGTAAAATGTTTCAGTGATTTCACTGTGCTTAGAATTAATCAGTAATCCAAACTATATCTTCAAGATCCTATAGAAATGGTCTCACAGACCTCTCTAATGCCAACTCATACTAGGTACTCAGGTTTATGATACACCAACCATATCAGCCTTTCTATTCCTTAGGTGCGTAAAAGAAGGAAGCGCCCTTCTTCCTTGGTGCCTTTGTATCTGCCTTTTCCTTTGATGTATGCTCAAGATTTTTCTAATGACTGCCTTCTTATTCATCTCCATTGTGTTACTTGTTCAGAGAAAACGACTGTCAACACCAATCTAAAAGAGCTGCTGCTCTGAGAAATCACTATCTGATCTCCTGTCTTATTTCAGTCATATATTTATCACTTTCTGCTATGGTACATGTGTACTTATTGACTAGCCATATATTCAGCAAGTACACCTCTGAAAGTTCCCATGCCCATTAATATATGTTTAAATATTTAAAAATTATAAATCAAGTTATAAAATTGCTAAATAAAATATAGTATATGTTCCTACCTTGCTAAAATATAGTCTATCTTCCTACCTCGCTAAAGGTGGTTGAAGGCCAATTTCAACTTGAGAATTCTTGGACTTCGTGTGGTTCTGTACCTGAATATGAGAGCATAAAAGAGTGGAGACAACCACAACCCAGGGCCACACCCTCTTGCATTTCTGCTCCTTGACATTATTACACCCAGAGAAGGGCCTCACGATTACATGTGAGACAAACCAGTCCATTGATCCTGTCCCATCTAGAGACCCTCCTTGTCAGGCAAACAACCATGCCCTAATACCTCTTCAGAAACAGAAGAGAACACAACTGTGTCATACTCTGTATGAAAATGGATCTAGGAATAGGTTCACACACCCTTTAGAAGTAGATGTCAGTGGTTTGAGCAAGCAATTCACCTGGCAGTTACTTGGCTTATGATCTTGAAAGAGGGGCAAGTGAGCAGCTTCCTTTGGCCACACAGATAACTTGGTGAGTAAGGAGGGTTGCACCAGATAAAGCCAAAGTATCTTCAGGTTCATCACATATCACTCTTCCCTCTCATTGTCTGGGGTCCAGCCACACCATCCTGTACGTTGTTTCTCAGAAGCTCCTTGCTCCCTGCTGGATGTCTTTTGCATGTTTTATACTACAAGTGATAAATCCTCACTGCTCTCTTTCCATCTGCCCTTTGCTGACTTATACTCATCTCTAAGATCTAATTCTAATCTAGTCACTTTCATAAGGAAGATTCCTTGATTTCCTGCATCTGCATTTCCCAGACTCAGAAAATAACTCAGAGTTATAACACTGCATTACCTTATTCTATAGCACTCGTCACAGGTAAAATGTTATACATATAGCTCTTCCTCAATATACAATGGGGTTATGACCCAATCAACCCAAAAGTTGAAAATGCATTTAGTACACCTATACCATAACACCTGAGAGCTTAGCCTACCTTAATGTGCTCAGAACATCTATGCTAACCCATACCTGGGCAAAAGCATCTAAGAAAAAGTCTCTCTTAAAACAAAGTTTGAATATCTCAGACATATATGGGTTTTGTATAAACATGATGGGATGATAAAAGAAAACATAAAATCCTAAAAAACACCAGCAGTAGAGGGCACGTACAGCATCAGTTGCTGACCCTTGCAACTGTGTGACTCCCTGAGAGCTACAGTTCACTGCAGCTGTGCAGCATGGAAGACAGTATCTTACATAAATATCCCAGAAAAATAGTAAAATTCAAATTTCAAAGTATGGCATGGCTTTTGTACCATTGTGAATTAAAAAAAAATCTCAAATGAAACCATCATAAGTCAGGAACTATCTGTTTATATGTAATTATTTAATTCTTAACTGTCTTCTTAACTAAGCTCACAAACTCTCCAACTTATAGGCTCCAGAAAGGCGAAATGACTGTGTTTTGCTTCCCTCTTTTATTTCCAGAACTTAAAATGATTCCTGAGCAAGTGGCATTGGCAACATGACTAAATATGACTAAAGAAGGCATCCCTCATTGTATCCTCCTCAAAGAGCAACAATTTAACATCCATCTACAGACAAAAGTGCCTACTGGGTAGCTGTAGCATCCAGCACCATATACCAAGGGACCTGGAAGGAGTCTTGCCCACCCATGTGTTGGTGAATTAGCATACAGACCTTGGTCCTGTGGATCTTGTAGTAGCCCATGAACTGCTTTGGTCACTCTCAGGCCATGGTCTGGGAGCCCCAGGAGAGGACTGTGCTAGACAGTCACTCACAGATGAGAGAATCCTGGTGGAAGTACAGGTTTTCAGCAAAGGATTTCCAGAACACTGTTGTAACAAAAAAAGTAAATATGAGTTTGGATACATTGGAGAGGATTAAAGGTAAATTTGACTTTACTCAGCTCACACCTTATCCTGAAGTAGCAAAATTCAGTACTGAGACTCTCTGTGCCCATGATTTCTACCTCAAAGGAATATGAGTGTAAGTAAGCACTCAGCTTACCCCAGCTATATGGAATGAGACCGAGAAGTCTCATCTCTCTCACCCCATCGAGAATTCTGAGTCATGAGCTATTTGACTGAGGGTAGCAAAAGACTAGAATAGCTATAGGTAAGACCTCCAAAGAGCATTAAAGAGTTGTAGATCCTGCTAACTGTATCACAAACTGCATGAAGAATCCTAATCACAAGCCACGGGGGATGCTTCATCCACAGATACCCCCAAGTGGCCCCCAAGCAGTATTATTGTATAACAATAAAAGGATAATGCCTCAAGAAGATATATATATATATACACCCATATATATACACATATATACATATATATCTTCTATATATATCTTCTATATATCTCTCTATATATATATTATACACACACACACACACACACACCCCTGGCATCAGAGCACCTAGATATATTAAGCAAATACTAAGATCTGAAATGAGAAACTAATAATGGTAAAAGCCAGTAATACCCCCACTTTCAATAATAGGTAGGACATACAGACAAAAAATCAGTACAGAACTTTGTTTTTGAAATATACTTGAGACAAAATGGGACCAATAGACATATACAGAAGATTTCATCCAACATCAGCAAGATACACATTCTTCTCAGGATAAATCATGATAGGTCACAAAACAGCCTTAGCAAATTTAAGGATATTAAAATAATACCAAATATTATTTCCAACCATAATAGTATGAAACTAGAAATCAACAGAAAGAAAGTTGAAAAATTCACTAATGTGTGAAAATTAAACAACATGCTCCTTAACAATCAATAGAGAGAAATCAAAAGGAAAATCAAAATATATCTTGAAACAAAGGAAAATAGAAACACACCATACCAAAACAAATGGAACATAGCAAAAGCAATACTGAGGGAAGGGCATTACAATAAACACCCATATTAACAAAGAAGATCAATCTCAAATAAACCACCCCATTTTATACCTCAGGAAACAAAGAAAAGGACAAACATCTCCAAATGAGATGTAAATGAGAGAGAGCAGAAAAACAATAAAAGAGATCAGCAAGACTAAACTGATTTTTTTAAGATAAGCAAAATTGACAAAACATTTCCTATACTAAGGGAAAAAGACAAAAGCCTCAAAGTAAAATTGGAAATGAAATAGAAGACATTAAAATTGACATCACAGAAATATATAAGATCATAAGAGACCACTATAAACAACTATGGAGGGTCCCCTATGTGAAATAAGGCATAAATGTCTCAGAGAAAGAAAAGCACCACGTGGGATCCTTTGTATGCTGGATTTTAAAAAGCCAAACTCAAGAAACAGAGTAGAATGACAGTTGCCAGGCCTAGGAGAAGTCAGTCAAAGGATACATTATAGTAATCATGTCTAATACTTTATTACTACCCATATTTATAAAGAGAATATATCATAATTGTTACCACAAAAACAAAATGGTAATTATGTGAGGTGATGGGGATGTTAACTAATGTTACTGTAGTAATCATTTTGCAATAAAAAATATTTTATAACTTAAATTTACATGTTTTATGTGTCAATTATACAAAGCCAGAGAAAAATATCCACTGCTCAGATGATACTTCATTAATATATTTTAATAAGTAAATAGACAGAGTGAACATATGTATGTGTGCAAAGAACTGTGCTCTGCATTATGCATAGTAGAAGAAATTAAGTAGTTTTCCCAATATCATACTTAGTAATTTGATGCTGGAACCTGGAATCAAGCCTCTGTTTTTTGTCTGAATCAAGAGCTTCTATATACTCAAAATTATTATGTTACTAATGTGTCTGCAAAAATTTACTTCACCGAGTTTCCCCAAACCCTGCTTCTACTTTTTTCCATAGCATTATCTCATTTGGAGAAACTGTTTCAGGAGAAATGAAAATATTTCTAAGTTATTTTAGCACTGCTTTTCCAATAACAACATTCTTTCAAAAACATTCCCACTTTTTATGAAATGGAAAGATACTTAGTAAAAGCAACAAATGAGTAAGGTAAATAAAATGAAATAAACATTTAAACTGTAAGGCCAAAATATTGACTAGGGAAGGGATAAGGGCGATGGGTAAATTAGGAAAAGGTGTCCATTGTATGATAGATAGAGTTGGACTTTAAGTGGTGAACTTAAGGTAGCATAAACAGACACTGATATATTAAAATGCATAGCTGAAACTCATATAATGTCATAATGTAGTTACTTCAATAAAACCTTTAAATGAAAAATTTTTTAAAGAAAAAAGGTATTTCTTCATTAAGGGGTAAATTGAAAAAGTACTGTCAAGAATCCATGGTGTTACACTAAATTATTCCCTTTCCTTTCCTAAAGTAAATGGTATTATCAACCTCATGCCACACGAGGCTTATACTGCTCTGCCCCATGGTATTGAATTAACCTTTACCTGACATTTCTTGGTAATCATTTTGGGAGCTATCCAATAAATCATTTTAATAAATGAAAATGGAATAGCTTTGCAGAAAGCTAAAACTATGTGCTAGTTTTAAGAACTTCCAAATGAGGCAATTGCACTCAACAACAAAAACAGCTCTTTGTGTCACCAAACACAAATGAGTGCATTGGGTTGCCACAAAGGCAGCCAGGAAGTTTCTGGTCATGAATCAGAATAGGCATCTTAATGATATTATCAAACAAAGACAACAATGAGAAGAGAGTTGTCTTTCCTACCCTCTTCTCATTCTGTGGCCACTGAGCTTTTGCAATAGAACAGAAAATAACAAATTGTTTTTGCAAGGACATTGCATCATTGTCTGTTACAAAAATTGGTATCTAAAACTCCTTACCATTTAGCTTAAGAGACAGTTTGTCTTTGGAGAGAGAAGCTGACATCCATTTTATAACATGGAAATGAATGGAGAGTCACCTTGAAGATAATTCAGTTCTACAAAAGGTCATCTGAAGGCCTCACTTAGTTTTGCCAATATAAAGAATTGAGCACCACAAGCTGTTTCTCAGTGCCTTAGCTTCATTCCTTGATATTGCAGGTTTGTTTCTCAGAATGGAGGGAGCAATGTGTCTAAAAAGATTACAGCCTTTGGATGGAAAGGAATCTAAAATCCTAACCTTTTGAGATCTGAAATTAGGAAAACAGGAAGAGGAGTCCAGAATAACTTCAACCAAGGCTGAGAAGTAAGACAGAGCAATAAAATTACCTTGAATTAGGAGGCTCCACTCCGGAAACTTGGCTGTAATGCAAGTGTCTATGACATATGAGAGGAGGGTACATTTAATAGGAAAAAATAGCTCATAGCTGCTACTTCTCCTGAACAATTTCCTCAATTGAATTCTCAGATGAAAAGATCTGCCATTTCACTTCAAATGGGACACTCACATAGCAAAGATTTCTGAGGATTTCCAGTGATACTAATTGGCTTAAGTGAGTAATGCCTGTGCTGCATCTAATAATTAAAAGTACGTATAGTGGGCATGCAGGATTTTCCTTTTAACAATAATGGAATCAGGATTGTCTTTATTCAAAGAAGGACTACCTATTTGCAGTCCACAAAATAAGGAAATTTTGCATGTCTAGAAAGTAAACACAAACATATCAGTGGTTACCTAAGGGCAATTTTGTCCTCTCTCAGGGGACATTTGGAAAAGTTTGGAGAGGTTTCTGTTTGTCACAGCTGGTGCTTCCATTGGCACCTAATAGTCAGGGATGCTGTGAAACATCTGATAATACAGAGGAAAGGTTCCCACAACAAAGAATTACCTGTACAAAATGTCAGCACTCAGGTTAAGAGAACTGATTATACATCAAAAAGAGTCCTCTTAAATCCACACAAAACCACATTCAGGTCTCCTTAAAAACTGCAATGAATTTGAAAACTGGCAAAAATCACGGACTCTACATTTTTCAGACACCTGATTAACTTCATTCCTGGAACATACTCTGTTGGGGACTGAAAAGAAACTCTCCAGTCATTCCTTCCATTACAATACCAAATCCACATTGACATTCAGAGGAATCCAAGACAAGCTTTGATATTTTTATCTGTATTTACACTGACAACCAGTTCATTTTGGGGAATTTTGTGTTTAGCAGTTTAACAAAAGAAACTGAACCCCTAAAACCAAATTTCAACAAAAAAGCCAGGATTGCTACATAATATCCAGGAGCAGATTTGGGTCTCCTAAAATGAATTGTCTGAGTTGTAATTTAATATTAACATTGTGGATTCTGCTCATACAGAACAAGTTTTGAATTCTAGCTCCATTTTAGTATAAGGTTCTATTGTGGAATACAGATTCATATACCTCACCTAAAATTATGACTCTTTTTACCTCGGGGTGTTATTGTGAAAGTTAAATTAAATGGCACATATCAAAATATTTAGCACATTAACAGCTGTTAAGCTGCTCAATAAGTGTTTTAGTGACATTGCTCCAAGCTAACCTAGGGAAGTATCACAGATGAAACTTGACAAAGATTAGGGAACTCTGGCAATTTCCCTTATCTATTGTGTCCCTTCTTTTGGAAATTTTGACATTCAAATGTCAGTTTAGCCAGTGAGCTACTAAAAGTCAGAGAAAAATCTTACCTCAAGCTGATTCTAAACTATGGAATTTTATTAATGTTGATCTCAAAGGAAATCTTTATTACAAAGAATAAAACTGCAGTTTTTATAGTGTTCTACAGTTCTATTATAACGGAACTTCAAGTGTTAGATGGCTAATTTCAGGATGTCATGCATCACTCAATGACAGGCTGCATATGTGACAATGGTCCCAAAGGCCACACCACACAGCCAAGGCCTGTAGTAAGCTAGACCATCTAGGCTTGTATAATTACACTCTATGAGATTTGCACCTTGACAAAATAATCTATGTATTTCTCAAAATATTTCCCCATTGTTAAGCAATGCAAGATTGCACTTTGAAATCTCACCTGAAGCACTATAAATATACATTTAAAAGATAATGAAGACATAGAAAGTGATATAATTTTGTTGGAAATCACAAATTTATGAATTTATGCAGAAAAAAAATAAAACAAAAAATTAAGATAATTGTCAATTTCATATTAGCCATATATAATTTAGAGGGGAATGAGTCTATCCTAAACTTTACAATAAAAATTTCTTAGGGACCATAAACACTTCCTATAATAGGGAATATACCCAAGATGCTATCCCAGGGTACCTATCCATGTTATTGCCTTTATGGCCTTCGATTCACAACCATTCCAGCTTGAAGCCAACATCACTCTGTTTCAGTGCCCCAATGGTCCAATACATGCACATAATTTATTGTTCTAAGAAGGTAGCTAAAACTGTAGCCATCGTGTGATTTATACTGTCTCGTGCCCAATTTGTTACACATGTCATGATCTTGGTCAGAGAGATATGGGTTTTGCCTTGTTTTCCCTTCAGTATAATAATGAAAGAACTACACAGGAGCTATACAAGAAGAAAATCATCTCTGTGATATGATTTGCCCAATACACCTGCTATGCTGCAATATCCCATTGCCAATAATGTTTTAGAAAGCATAGCTTTATGTGATATCTTAGAAAGCTTGAAATTCTCCATAGTTTCCATCAAATAATAAGAGCAACCACAACACAAGTATGGAAGTAATGGAATAATCTGAAGCTAACAAAACACCTGGAATATAGAAGGTAATCAATAATATTAACTATTTAATATTACTAAACAAGTTCAAAATATCAATATTTAAATTCACTGCTTTTTAGAAACAGAATTTAGAGTATAATTTGCCTCAGAAACTTCCAAACTCATTTCAAATATCTCTAAGAGATTTTTTTCTTCTCTCACTATGTAGGAATTTACCACTGCAAATTATTTTATATACTCGTTTAAATATAGTTTAAAATACAGGGAACATAAATTGACTGTTGGAAATTATACTAAATGCAGAGTAATTTATTTTAATTATATGACTAGAAAGGATATGTATTATTTTATCCATTGTTCATCTTTTTCTTTAGGAAGCATTCTCTCCCCTATTTCATGAAATTCTGGGAACTGAGATTGAGAATTATTCGGATGGTATAAATAGAGAGCCTCATGGGGAATACCTTTTCTCCCACATGGAGATATGATATTAAGAAATGCAACCAATAGAAGAAATGGGATCTGGAGAATAAAGAGATGCAAGAATGTAGTTCTTAACAATTGCTAGCAGGAATTTTGTTCATTACCTCAAGAAGCTTCCATGAAGCTATCAGTGAGAATCAATCAAGAGACAGCATGGTCATATTTACACAGAGTTAAAATCACTGTGGCTGAAGTGTGGGACATAATTTGAAGTGTGGGCAAAATAGAGTGAGTATGTGAAGTCCATGTCAGAGGTTACTGTTGACATTCAGACAGAAACCAAGGCATCAACGTGACCATTCCTTGATGAATAGCAAATCTAATAACTCTAATAGTATTTTGTAATTTTCGTTTATCGTACTTATCACAACTACAGGTGTATTATTTCTGTGCTACAGTTACTTTACATCCTGCTCCCTCCTAAAACTCCCCAGGAGTTGCAAGGATTGTATCAGTATTATTTGCCTCTTTTAATTTAGTGCATAAAGAGGTCTTAATACAGAATTGATACCCAACAAGTATTAGTTCAAACAATGTCTGCATAATCAAATGATTAAGAATTGACACTAACTTTAATTGACTTTAGAGACATGATTTGGTTTCAAGAGGAACGTTATCTCTCTATATATGAGAAACAGAAAGATGGAAATAAGAACATGGCTGAACTCTCATTTATGTCAACAACTTTCATATCCACAAAGTCTCCTCCACTCCCCATGGCAGTCAGCAAAGTTGATTGCATTTAACTTTCCTTTACTAGACATTGTAAGAACATTCTACCAAACAAGAAATTAGCAGAAGTGGTTGGAAAGTAGAAGAGTGGAAAGAGTTGAACAATCTATAGGACAAATCCTTTAGTTACTACGCAAAGGGTTACCAAGAAACCAAGCCTATATCGTATCAAGATTCAGAAGCAAAATTGAGAATCATCTAATTACTCATCTGTAAGATTTCCAACATTTTCACACACCCTCCAGTAAATCAGCCTGGTAATATAGGAAAAGGAGTCCTTAAAAGCTAACTAAATTTCTGGGCCTCCCTAGTGGCGCAGTGAGTTAAGCGCGGTGCTATGGGACTGTCCACAGCCTTGCAGCGTGGATTTGATTCCCGGCTAGCCAGGGAGATTCCCACATGGTGTGGCAGACCTCTCCTGTTGTGCCCGCTGCTCCCCTCAGCAGTGTATTTCAGTCAGTCTGCCTGTTCTGCTCCCTGCTCTGTCTCTGGTGAATCCTCTCACCCTCCTGTGCCTCTGGCCTGTATCCCAGCTCTTGTATAAAAATAAATAAATCTTTAAAAAAAAAAAGCTAACTACATTTCTGCTTGTATTTTCAGCTCCTTTTCCCATCACCCCACCCCCCATCCCTGCCCCCACTGTCAGCACTGTTTAACAGTGCTGAAATTCCAAGGATGGATGACTAAATTTTATGAAGGTCTAAACAATCTCAGCTCTTCTTTTTTGATGCATAACCACCAGCTCATAAATTTGTTGTGGGATTTGTAATGAACCTTTCCCACTGGCTTAGTGAGATAAGATACATTCTAATTACTTAGTTTCAGGTTCTGAAATCATACTGAACACAAACCAGCATAGAATCAAATCATGTTTTGACTGAAAAATCTGTCAAGCAATACTGAGTTGTACTTTAGAGAAGGTTATATTTGGCATGCAATTTAGATTTTCCATAATTTGATATTAATGAGTTTTTTATTACTTTACATGATTTGTAAATCTGTTTAGATTATAAGAAAATATTTTATCTCTAAAATATTTAATGAAATATATGCTATACTACTACCAGGTTTTCTTAAATAAATTTAACTCTATATAGAAAGTAATGTAATAATTTCATCTCACATGTGTACCTTGGAAAAATATATTTTAGTCTATAAAAAGTCTCACCACAATTGTAACATTAGCTAAAAAGGATATACAGACTTAAATTCATCATAGAAAATGTATGTGGGCCTCCCCAGTAGCGCAGCGGGTGGAGCGCAGCACTGTGCAGCTGTCCGCAGCCTCTGCAGTGCAGGTTCGATTCCCGGCTAGCCAGGGAGATACCCACACGGCGCGGCAGACCTCTCCTGTCTCGCCCGCTGCTCCCCTCTGCAGTGCTTTCGGTCCGTCTGCCTGTTCTGCTCCCCACTCTGTCTCTGGTGAATCCTCTCACCCTCCCATGTGTCTGGCCTATACCCCAGCTATTGTATGAATAAAAAATAAATCTTTAAAAAAAAAAAAAAAGAAAATGTATGAGGGTATGTGAGGTCAAAATTGCTAGTTGCATTATTTCTATATGCCCTACCTATGTTCAAAGATGAGTTGATTTCTGAAGTTGAAATAATTTCCATTTGTTTGTAAGAGTAAACATGACTGTTATTCACTAGAATAGTGAACATAATAGTTAAAAATCTTAACTTTTTACATTTAGTTTTCAGCTATTTTCTTAGTTCTATATTCAGTTAACAAATGTTCTTTTGAGCTCTGGATGGAAACTATTTTGGCTGAATTCCTTAAACCAGGAAGATAAAGAAGTATGTAAATGAATTTGACTTGTGCCTTTGAGTAAATGCCCTGGGAAAATTATTTCTTTTAATTAATTCCCTATCCCAGAAGAGATAGCTTAACAACTTTCATTTTTATGAAACTTAGGATATTGTATATATTGTATATGGCTCATTTTAGGCCACATTTATGTCACATTAAAATGACATTCCTGCATGAAAGCAGGAATGGAACAGTAACCTCATATGTCAATTAAATCTTTACAAAAACATAGAGTTTGAAAGCAGATGTTGGAATTCCTGAAGAAAAATTAACACCCTGAAACCTAAGTTTATTCTATTGCTATCCATACTGTGGTCAACTGGCAGGGGATATTAGGCAATTTAAATAATGTCCTTATATATTTTTGGAACTCAATGGATCCTTTAGAATACAGTACATTTTTCTTCTACTTTCATCAATTCTCAAATATTTCAGCTCTTTTTCTGTTTTCTGCATGGTGTTGAGGGATGTATGAAAGAATAATGAGCAAAAGATGGTTCACAACATTTCTTTTAGTCGACATAATATAGTAACGTAGTTCTCTGGAAAATAGACCCAAAGGAGGTTACAACTTACCCAAGTTCATAAAGACATGACAGAATTGGGACTTGAACCTGAAATTTCTGACTGTAGATCTAGTATGCTTTTCCATAGGTATCTTTTAATATGATGCCTAACCTAAAAAATATATGAGCAATTGAAAATAAAATGGAAACAAGTACAGGAAAAGTTAAGTAGCATACTAAATAGTAGAAAGGGGGCCTCCCTGGTGGCGCAAGGAGTTAAGACACAACCTATGAAGCAATCCTCAGCCACTGCAGCATGAGTTCAATCCCCCAGCCACCAGGGAACAACCCACATGGCGCAGCAGACCTCTCCTGACTCACCTGCTGCTCCCCTCAGCAATGTATTTCAGTCAGTTTGCCTGTTCTGTTACCCACTCTGTCTCTGGCGAATCCTCTCACCATCCACACCTCTGGCCTGTACCCCAGTTCTTGTATGCATAAATAAATATTTTTAAAAATAAATAGTAGAAAGGATTGCTCAACAGTAAATTAGTGACCTATACTAAATAATGCCTAGTATAAACAAAGAAAGAAATGTTGGGCCCTGAAATGGCTTTCTGAGAAAAGAAATAATAATTAGATATAGCTAACTAATTTATGGATTTTTCTAAATAAGCTTTCAAAAACTGACCCATATTATACAAAGTTTCACATTAAATGATATTGGTCCTTGCTGAAGAGAAAAAAAATCTTTGTTGAAAGAAAAATAAGGTCTCTTAGCTTGAAAAAAAAATCAACACATTATCTGATTACTTTTTAGGAACTCACAAATCTTAACTAAAAAGAACTTTTTTTTTTAAAGATTTATTTATTTATTTATACAAGCACTGGGTACAGGCAGAAGCACGGGAGGGTGAAAGAATTCACCAGAGCCAGAGTGGGGAACAGAACAGGCAGACCGATGAAATACTCTGCTGAGGGGAGCAGCGGGCCAGTCAGGAGAGGTCTGCGCTAAAGATGTAAATAAACTTAAATAAGCCCCTAAGGGATGAGCCTAACTCAAAATTAAAAAGTGAGAGAAAAATTAAAATGTTATTACAATAATCCAAAAGAGATGTGATGGCAACCTTGACTTGTATATGAGTAGAGATGGTCAGAATATGAAAGACATTTCTGAGGAAGAAACAGCAGCACCTTTTGAATTAATGGACATTGGAGGTGAGATGGGAAGCAACACTGTAGGGGCAGGAATGACCACGGAGCAGGTTTTCTATGATCCAGCAGACCGGGTAAAGGTGGAGTCAGAGTCCTCAGTGGTTTCTGCAGGTCTTTTATTTAGATTTACCGGGCATATGGCAGGCAGGGGTGCTGGGGAGCCAGGAGGCTGGCAGTCCTCCCAGCCCCCAGCAAACCTTCACTCTATCTGGGCTCTCTGGCGTTCTCTCTGCTTCTCTTCTTCTCTCGGCTTCTGTTCTTTCTTGGCTTCTTTCTCCGCTTCTGCTGGTGTCCTCGTGATGCCGCCCTTAAAAGCCCAGTCTTAGCCCAGGTGAATCCCATCTACCTATGCCCACACCCTATTCCAGATGGCCGCCATCAGGCATGCATTCAGGACCGCAAGGGTCCATCATCTATCCTAATGGCGGGAGGGCAGAAAAACCTGACATCTTTTTCCTTACCCTACAAACAGTAAGAAAATAAAAAATATGAAGGAAAACTAATTTTGGTTTTGGTTTTGTGAACAACTGAATAGATTTCATGGTAGCTTGCTATATAACTAAATACTATAATAAAGTATCCACCCGGGTACTATAATCCACATGGAGTTAATAAATCAAAGGAAAAAACATATAATGCAACTTTACAAAAAAGAACTGTCCCACAAACTAAAGATAAATAAGTGTCATGAACTGGAGTATAATGATTGCAATCCTGAGCTTCTGAGAGCTTAAAATAAATAAAACCATGTTTTCAATAGAGGCACTAATGCATAATTATAGAAAATTGTCTATATTTTCATTAGTGGATTTAAACCATATCCCACATCATGGCACTCCAGTGTTGAAAAAAGCCACATAGATTACCTGGTAGTCCTAGCTGTTTGGAATGCGGAACTTGAAAATCAAAGAAGTTAATTGGCTAACAGGATACATCAGTGTTAGCAGAGCTGAGACTAAGACCCTACTTTCCCAGTACTCAAATTAATGTTTCTTGCTCTCTTCACATTTTGTTGACTCATTAGTTAATTTTTCAGTATCCACTCTTTGATATCATGGGAAGGCAGTCTGATCCACTGCCCCAGGTTCTTAAAATGCATTCAGAATATGATAATATGTATACAAAAGCTGTAATCCAAGAAAGCACAGAAACGCTGAGCAGGTGGTTTGATGTCACTTTTGAGCTCAAATGAGGAAAAAAGAAGTCTCAGTTAATATTTCTTGCTAGGCACTTAGCTAAATGCTTTACAGGACTTCTCTTATTTAATCCTTACAATGCACCTTTATAAAAGAGTTATTATTAAATCAACTTTTGATTTGAGGACACGCTGAGAGCATTTGAGAAAGGTACACAAGATAGCATATCTGTTAAATGTTCAAACTCAGGTGTTGACTCTAACTACGGTATCCCATGTCTCACCCACCATAGTAAGAAAAAATGATAAAAAATGTGGAGAGAACATTAGGTGTGCATTAGGACATAAAGTATACACAGTACTTCCAGTTCTAAGAGAAGAAATACCATGCCAAAGGGAGCATATTGTAGTATCAGGAAAAGAGGCCTATTTATGGCAGGGATGGCAAAGGCATGAGTTCACAAGGAAAATTAAGATAGAAAGTTTAAAAGGGGCCAAAGAGTCAGAGGTTTCCTAATCAGCAGTGGGTGATATTAAAATATTCTGGGCACAGCAGCAACAGATTTTACTAACATTAATCTGGCAGAAGTATGGAATTTAAAAAGAGAGAAAGAGCAAAAGACACAAAGAAGCACTGAAATATTTTGAAATCAAGGACAGCAGCCTACACTAGAAATAATTACCAGCCAGATTTGTTTAAGGAGTCCGCATCACCAATAACAACACACCAGATTTGTTTCTTACCAGCTATGAAAAAAATGCCCTCACTTTCAGTGTTTGTTTTTACCCTCTGGCACCATTTTCAATTATAATGATGCTCAGTAATATCTGGAGTAATTGAAATGTCGATGCTTAATAACCCAAAGTTTGTTGGTTTTGTTAAGTATCAAATTATTCGGGATTTACTAGTTATTAAAAGCGTCCCTAAGTAAAATGGAATCACTGGCCATCTACCTGAAATCTGACCTGGATTACTTGTGTCTTGGATGCTTCCTACAGAAATGGGCAGGTCTGTGTGCATAAACTGTTGAAAACTCAGTAGATCACTTGAAAGAGGAGATTAATAATCAGCATCTGGTCATCCATTTAAAAAAACAAAACAAAGCTAAGTGTGCCAGAAGGAGAAAGATAAATACTGGATGGTTTCACTTATATGTGGAGTGTAGAGGAACCAAACAAAGGGTCAAAGAAAAATGGTAAGACAGACCCTGAAAGCAGAGGGTAGATCTGAGACATTCAGGAGAGGGAGAAGGTAGAGAACAGAAAGGATAGGGAGCGAGGTGGAGTGCAGTGGAGGGCTGCAGGCACTTTGGTGATGGGAAAACTATGGTGACCATATCTGAGGGGGAAAATCCTATTTGTGGAAATATAGACAAGGCTGTTTAAAAAAAAAAAAAAAAAAGGCCAAAGTGCTTTTCCTTAAGATGACCAATTCTTCAAGTGCCAATGGACTTGAGTATGCACTTTCCATTGTATCACAAAATGTTTAAAAGACATAGTCAAGAGTTAGTGCTAATAAAATCAACAATTTTGTAGCCCCAGCAATGAGATCCTTAACAAATAAAAATAAATGAATAACCAAAACATGATTCCTATAAAAGAATATTTGACTCTGAACAATCTTCAAATCTGTGTGACCTTTTTTTTTTTTTTTTTTAACAAGGCAGAAAAGAGTATGAGGTAAAAAGAAATTTTGTAAAAAGTGATTGATTGGATAAGATAGACCTTTCTAATGAGTCTCCCTCCCTGGGGCTCCCCTAGTGGCGCAGGTGGTTAACGCAGCACTGTGAAGCTGTTTCCGCAGCCTCTACAGCACCAGTTCGATCCGGGCTGGCTGGTGAGGGTCCCACATGGCGCTGCAGACCTCTCCTACCGCCCGCTGCTCCCCTCAGCAGTGTATTTCGTCAGTCTGCCTGTTCTGCTCCCTGCTCTGTCTCTGGTGAATCCTCTCACCCCCCCGCACATCTAGCCTGTACCCCGGTTCTTGTATAAATAAATAAATCTTTAAAAAAAAGTCTTCCTCCCTCTTCCTCAAAGACATTTTGAGCTTTTTTCACCAACTCTATTTTCAGAGATATTATGTCAGAAGCTAGAAATTGACCATGCTAGGAGAATATAGACCATGCAAATAACAAATGCTATGAATCTGAAACATCTTTTTTACAAAATCAATTTGTCAACAACTTCACTAATATGCTATCACTGATTATACATTTTCAAATTATTTCCTGTAGCTAAGGACCTTGAATCTGGCACCTGAAATAGAATCTTAAGAGGACTGCTGAAATGAAAAATTGGGTATACTTTGTTTTTTAAAGAAAAGAAGTCTAAGATTTATGATTTTCCCTTTGTTCTAGCATACTTAATGTTGTACTACTCACTGAATATTTTTAAGACTACTGATGAGAATTTTCTTTAAATAGTCTAGTTCAGTTGTTTTCAAATATTAATGTGCACTTGAATTATATAAAACAATTATTAAACACAAATTTCTGAATCTTACTTTGAGCATTTCTGATAATGTGGATTTGTGTCAGGGCCTGAAAATTTGCATTTCTAACAAGTTCTCAATGATGTCTATGCTTCTGGTAAGTCCCCACATATTGAAAACCATTTGGCCTTGTTAGTTATATGTTATCAACTAGAAAATTTACCATAAATTGAAATTTTGTAAATATTTATTTATGCACACAAGAACTGGGGTACAGACCAGGGGTGTGGGGGGCAAGAGGATTCACCAGAGACAGAGTAGGGAGCAGAACAGGTGGATTGACTGAAATACACTGCTGAGGGCAGCAGTGGGCAAGACAGGAGAGGTCTGCTGTACCATGTGGGTAGCTCCCTGGCTGGGGATCAAACTCATGCTGCAATGGCTGTGCACAGCTTCACAAGTTGCGTCCAAACCCTTGCACCACCACGGAGGCCCCCAAAATTGAAATTTTAAACACTCTAACTTTCTAATGAAAATCCTTCTTGAAGGAAGTGAGTGGTCTCCATTCTTCAGTATGCTACAAGAAATAATTCAATTTTCTTTAGTAAAAAATCTCTCTATGGTCATTAGCTATCATTTGGACACTGATTCTCATTTTTTCAGAACTTAAGATAGAAAATACAACTAGCAAGTCTGCTATTGTGTCCTCAGAATATCGTATCTCTGAGGAGTGCCCTTGGTAATCTGTAGCGATATACCTCTGATAGTTAAGACTACCCTTTGTTTCTAAAGACAACAACAGCATTTAGTAAGTGTAAAAATCTCTAACAAAAGTGAGTGACACTAAAAATGGTAGCATTTCAAAATCTAGCCTTGGTAGCTTCTCTCTCTCTCTCTCTCTCTCTCTCTCTCTCTCTCACACACACACACACACACACACACACACACACACACTTTCCAGTGTGTGTTTCAGTTCAAGATAGTGACAGAGGGCCTCCCTGGTGGCACAGTGGTTGACCACTGGGTTGCGAAGCTGCTCACAGCCTCTGCAGTGCCGGTTCAATCCCCGGCCACAGGGTGAGGGTCCCAAGTGGCGCGCATACCTCTCCTGCCGCCCACTGCGCCCCTCAGCAGTGCTCTTCATCAGTCTGCCTGACCTGCTGTCCGCTCTGACTCTGGTGAATTCTCTCACCCTCCCTTGCTTCTGACTGTACCCAGTGCTTGTATAAATAAATAAATTTAATAAAAAAAATTAAAAAAAAAAGATAGAGACAAAATCCTGAATTCACCTCTTCCCATGAATACATCAAATCGACAGCTACTATGGAACAATTTTTCTGCAAAAGTTACCTGAAGGCTGAGTGAGCAACTCCTACACATCAGGCAAAGCAGATAAGCAGCACATGGAGGCTGGTAGGAAAGGCTGAGGCACCTGTGGACATACACCCCACTGCTGTTGTAGAAAAATGCTGGGCCCAGGGCCTCCCCGGTGGCGCAGCGGTTGAGCGCTGGGTTGCGAGGCTGCCCGTGGCCTCTGCAGCGCTGGTTTGATCCCCGGCCTCTGGGTGAGGGTCCCACATGGCGCACAGACCTCTCCTGCCGCCCGCTGCTCCCCTCAGCAGTGTATTTCGTCAGTCTGCCTGTTCTGCTCCCTGCTCTGTCTCTGGCGAATCCTCTCACCCTCCCACACATCTAGCCTGTACCCCGGTTCTTGTATATATAAATAAATAAATCTTTGAAAAAAAAGAAAAATGCTGGGTCTGGAGTTTCTCTCTAAGCAGTGAAAAGGGATTTGAAACTCACACCCGGCACCCCATTTGGGACCTGCACCTGCGAGAGGAGCTGCCAAAGCATCTGCCCTGGAAAATGAACAGGGCTCTAACCCAGGAGAACCATGGGATTGAGAAACAACTCTTAAAGGGCTGGCACCCTCAACTCACCCAACAAGCCAAGGCCCCGCTCTGAGGCAGCGGATCACACGCAGACTCTAAAAGGTCCATTTGCCTCCTAGATATTCTCTTCTCCTGAATGGCAGACATGTGACTGAACACACACATCCAGGAATCACCTGCTCTTCTCTTGCGACAGAGCCAGGCAGCGCCATCTTGATTCTCCCCTTGGTCCCACTTCTTTTAGTTTTTTGTTTTTTTTTTTAATTCTAGAGCTTTCTTTTTCTCTGCCCCCCCACAAGTGCCAACTTTATGTGTCCCCTCTGCCTCGCTCCAGCGGGTGGACCTCATGTTGGCACTCGTGTCTACTACGCACTAGAGCACCTGTAGCTCCCAGGCTTGAGATTTTACACGTCTAACATCTGATGTCCCATGTAATAGATGAAGTTATCAGACTTTTCTATGACTTTCCACCGCTAGCATGGATGCCTGGGCGAGGGGCGTGAGCTAGGGGCACACACACCTATGAATATGGACACCCACGCCCAGAGGGTAGGGTGTGCATATGAGTAAACGCTCACATCTGTGCCCAGAGAGATGGATGAGGTGAGACCATGAGTAGAATAGGAGACCAGAATGCCAGAGAGAGGCCAGAGAGTGAAGATTTGCTGGGGACAGGAGGATTGGTTGCTGCCAGCCACGCCAGGACCCCTGCCTCTCTACCAGGCTTACCTGCCCGCCCTGGGCTGGTTGCAACACACACCTGTTCTGCAGCTGCCACCCAAGGGATACCCCTTGATCACTTAGCTTTGGTGGCCGGGAGGGCATTGCGCTCCTGGGTCCCACAGTGCTGTGACAAAGGGACAGTTCTTAGCAGGCCACCATCCCCTAGGGGGTCTACACAGCAGCTGACTGATACATACCCTCATAAGGTTAAATCAAATTTAAAAAAAAAATGGGTCCTCTAAGCTAATTGCCCCCACCAAAACTCTAGCCACTGGCAGTGTTACCTGTGAGCTTATTGTCCCCATCAGTACCAGCAACACCCTAACCACCTGCAACGTTTCTTCTGCCAAAGTTTTCAAAAGTTTATGAACCCAGCACTTGCTAACTCAGCGCTTGCTAAGTGAGCAAAAAGAAATCGCAGGGCAAAGGAAACTGAAATACAAAAACTAGATTGCAGGTGCTAACTTTGATAGTCACTGACTTCTGCCCTTTTCTCCCTTTGAAATTATTTTCAATAAAACTTTATTTTACTTCTAACATCTTAGTCTATGCAGATTCTTCCACAACCCATGCCAAGCTAACCTAGACCCCTGCCCATCATATCACATCTCTAGTCTTCCGGCTGAAGAAACAAGAGCAAACTCTGAGCTGTTAAAAGATATCCCAAATAAACTCCACCTCTGTAGAGTAAATGGAAGTGATCAGCTTTTTTCTGCCCTCCCGCCATCAGCATCAATGATTGACACCTGTGGTCTTACACGCGTGCCTGATGGCGGCACCTGGGGTGTGGTGTGGGCATGCCTGACAGTGCACAACTGAGCCAGAATTTGAACATATAAGGGTGGCAGCAGCAGAGGATGGAGCGGCCGTGAGCTGTAGAGACCGGTGGAAAGACCACCAGAGAATACCAAAGAGCTCAGAAAAAGTAAAGATTTGCAGGGGCTAGGAGGCCTGCCAGCTAGAATGTTGGGAAAATGGCAGGAGACAGTATAGTCTTTGTACTGGGAAGAACAGAGAGAAGAATAGACAGTATGGGTAAATCCTGATAAGATTTTACCATAATATGAATTTTAATTAGCCTATGAACACTAGAAAGTCATGGGTAGGTAATAAGTGGGGAGACAGAAACACTTTTGCCTATATGATTAATACTCTGGTTGCTTTGCAAATGTTGTATTAAATGAAATCTATTTTTAAATAATTTCACCTTTTTTAACTCCTTTCATGTTGCTACTAAAAAATCTAAGTTTCTTTATGCTACTCTCATATTTCTTGTGAACAGGGCTTTATTTTTCTCTACTATTTTTAACTGAGCATCTGATAATCTTTTAGTGCAGAATCAAAATGTTCTTCCTTATCAAATAAGCTTTTAAAAATAATTTTTAATCCTACTAAACACCTAGGAGTTGCATATTAGAAATGATCAAAAATAAAGTTGCTAAAGTATAAAACCTCAAGGAACTTACCAAATTTGTGATGAAAATCAATAAAACTTTCATTAGAATTTATAACTTCATATGGTATATATTTAATGATTTCATTATGACATTACATTCATTAAACAATAGCCAGTAATGATGGTTATACTGAAAGAGAAGTAACCATGCCAACATAAACAATTCTAAAGCTGTAAATGACATCATAGGATGAATTTAGAAATACAACGCATATCCCACAATCTCCATGAGAAATACAATGAGAGTCACATATAAATTGTTTAAGCTTTCTAATGACCCCATTAAAAGAATTTTTAAAAGGTTAATGTTTTTATTTTATTTAACCTGAAAGATCCAAAAATCTTATTTCAAATGCAATATATATAAAATTATTGAGATATTTCACATACTTTTCTAGTTCTGCATTTAAAATCCAGTGTGCATTTCATTCCCACAGCACATCTCAATTCAGAGTTTCCACATTTCTAGAGTTCAATAACCACACGGGTCAGGGGGCAGCTGTACCTCACATCACAGTTCTAGGAGGTAGCAGTGCTGATATCTTGTACTGAACCCGTCACTGAACAAATTGGTAACCTGGAAAAAGTCTCTTAAACTGTATGTTTCATTTTGTCATTTGTGAGTGGGTAATATATCCATTTTATTTGCCTAGAGAAGTTATAGGAATAAAATGATAAATTTAAAAAGAATTCAATATTTATTTCAAATTATCAGGAATGGCTTTGATTATACATTATATTCATGATGATAACCCCCAAAATTAATAATAAAAACATAAAGTACCAAAAGGATTACTATTATTGTAATTAATACTACTATTGTAATTAATTACTACTTGTAATTAATAATATATTGTAATTAATACTAGTAGTGTTAATTACAATAATAGTAATTACAAGTATTACCAGTAATATTAATTACAAGTATTACCGGTAATACTTGTACTGCAATATTTTTTTAAATGCACTGAATATGTGATATTCAGTTTTCTCTAACTGAAATTAGAAATTAAACAAATATTCCTTATAAATGGAGTCTTTAAACAATATAGCAAAAAGAACATGCACAGGAATTTTAATAAATTAGAATACTTAATGATGCCTTTATATAAATATTAAGCAAATACCATGGCTATGAATACCATAAGCATTTCATCACCAGAAAATTGGTTATTGCACAGAGTAAGAAGGAAATTGTGAAAAATAATACAGAATTTAAATTGATACTGAAATATTCAAAGTTCAAATGACAATGGCACTTAATGCTATCTGAGAGCAGTTCTAGATTTCTATCTTTATCTATTGATAACTGCTGAAAAGTAAATGAAGTTGCATAAAATGGAGCTCACTTTTTCAGATAACTTAATGGCATCAATTTCAAACATAAATCTTTGTGATTCTTTAGTTGATTCTTTGCACTTAAGGAACACCTAATAAGTGGGGTTTGATTTGTTACCTATAACTGAATTTGTCAAAACCAGTATTTTGGATGGCTAGGGGACTGGGTGTTTTATCACAGATATCCTTGAATTCAGTTCCCAAATTCAAGTAGCTGTTATATACAAAGTGATGTGTGTGTGTGTGTCTACACACACACACACACACAACACACACACACATTTCAGTCTTAAAGGGAAGGAAATTTTGACATATTCTGCAAAATAGATGAATCTTGAACATATTATGCTAAATGAAATGTCAGTCATGAAAGAACAAAAATAAAATTCAACCTATATGAGGTTCCTGGACTAGTCAAATTCATACAGACAGAAGACAGAATGGTGGTTGACAGGGCAGGAGATGGATGGAAATAGGGAATTAGTGTTTAATGTGTAGTTTCCTTAGGTCAAGAGAGTGAAAAAGTTCTGGAGGCTGACACTGGTGAGAGATGAACAATGTCACTGTATGTAATGTTGATGAACCGTATGCTTAAAATGGTTATAATGGTAAATTTTATGTTATGCACAATATTGAAGGTATATTAAAAATGAGTAAGAGAATAGACTCCATCTCACTTTAACAATTAAATTATTACTATAGAGTTATATAATCAAATACAGGTATACATAGCTATGTATATGCATACATATATCTAGACACACCATAATTTGCTTAACTGGTGGACATCTGGGTTGTTCCACCTTTCAGCTGTTGGGAATATGGGTGTGCCAATAGCTTCTTGGGATAATACTAATTTCAACTCTTTTATATACACAGCCAGAAGTAGAATTGCTGGAGCATATAATCATTCTCTGTTTAATATTTTGAGGAATCACCCCACTGTTGGCACACCCTTGCCAACCCTTGTTATTTTCTGATTATAGCCATCCCAGTGGGTGTGGAGTGGTATGTTATGGTTTGGATTTGAAAAGTATTCCCTTACTCTTGAAACTGACTGGTCTTGTGACTCACTTCGGTCAATGAAATATGATCACAGCAACTCAAGTAACAAGCTTGGAAAAGTGATTGTGCTTGTATCTTTCCCTCTGCTGATAAAATGGGAAAAACATGCTCACATTTGCCTGTTGCAGGAAGGAACACAGCAGAGTTGCTCACCACATCCTAGAGGAGGCAGTCCTAGATGAGGTGATGGGATCTAATGCTCAGACAGATGAGGAAGCCCTGCCAAGCTGAGCAGAGCTACCCAGCTGACTGATGTAACTGCAGAGCATCAGTGAGCCCCACTGACATCAGCTGAGCCCAGGTCAGACAGGGAAACCCCTTAGTTTGAGGCTCAATAAGTGCTTATTTTTTGTTTATTTTGCAGCATTATTACGGATAACTGATACAGCTTCTATTGAAGAGTAAATTATTGTGTGGAAAGTCTACAGTTCCATGATAAACCAAGTTAGAGGTAACAGTGGTAAGAATGCACGAAAGGGAAGATCAATTAAGTTAATGTTGCCAGACTTCAGTGGAGTGGAGAATGGGAATGGAAAAACTAAATTCTGCTCTTTGAACCTATTATGCTAAATGTCTTCATCAACTCTGTCAAGCCATGACCAGTGTACTTAACTCCAGAGACATTTTTCCAAAATTGCATAGTTTGAGAAAGCAATAAACCAAGGGCATTAGGTTGTACCTATGTAAGAACCAGAAATTTCTGAATCCAGGCATAAGTTTTTCTAGCAATTAGAGAGATTTTTGTGAAATTCTTATTGCCTACAAAATTTCCTTTTCTCTTGCACCCCATTCCTTATGACCTGAGATCATCGTATTAGCCCTTCTGTTTTACACCTGGTCCATTCTAATCCTATATACTTCCTGTCATCATGATCTCTGTCAACCTATGAATCAGAATCATGATCTGGAATTATAATTTCCACTGGTTTCTTCTCACTGTGTTCCTTGGACATGTATGTTTTAAGAAAACATGACTTGGATATATGAATGTTATGCCTTGTTTGTTACTGAAGATGGTTTTATTTCACTATGAAAACTCAAGTTCCAAGAACTTAGAAATAATTATGGATTTTTCCCCTTGGGTTTCTCGCTCTACTTTGGACAGTATTCTCACAGTTGTCATTATCATCATTATTTTCATTACTCATGAAATGAGCCATAGAGCATTCTCAAGCAGAAGCCGAGGGAACTTAGTGCCAATTTTTGTCCTGTGATCAATTTGAAATGCCTCGCTGTTTTGGTCCTGACTGCAAGAGATTAACAACATCTTAAGGCAAAATGCTATTGATTAATTTACTCTCTAAAAAGAAGGCCCTATTCCCACAAAAGACTTTTATTTCTGACTCATCAGATCCTTTTATTTAGATTTTTAGTTTAACAACATTGCTTTCATAGATACCCTTTCCCAGCAATGTCAGAGAATACAAAACCACAGGGACTTTATTAAATGCATTTAATGGATGGGGAAATGCCAAGGAACACTATTACATTATGAAAAAAAAAACTATCAAAAACAAATAGAATAATATCTGGTGCTACTTTTGCTAGAAAAATATCATTTCAAAGATAGTTTTCTAATCTATAATTGACCTGGCCTTTCCTTCAATTATGAAAGTAGGCAAAAATTTCTGGTGCTGTTGGCAGAATCTTTGACTGTCATCAGGGAAAATCAGATAGTTTCATATTACATTATAGTCGTTACACATAGTTCTAAATATTATATGTGTTCACTACTGCTTCAAAATTATAGTAACTAGTATAAACAGTATTATTCAATATGTTGAAGTTGTATATATAATACCATGTCATGTTTTTTTATTATTTCTTGAGAGACGAATTTTAACGTATCTTATTATGTATTTTATTTTACACCTTTAATAACATTATTTAAATAAGGAGTCTATAGTTTTCACGTGCAATCATAAGAGGTCTGTGATACACAAATGTTCAAGAACCTCTCCTGACCAGAAATACATTCACTGTCAAAAAATTCTTCTTGAGGCAGCAATTCCACTGCCCACCAATGACTATGCAGGTGCTTCTTTTCACCATCTCTCCTCTGCAGGGCAGCAGCCTTCCTTCCCGTGGCCTGTCAAGGCTGCCCACCTGCAAACATTCAGGCCTCTCTTAGCAAACCTGTCTCTTCTGGGGCAGCTCTTCCTGCCTGCTTGTGTCTATGCAAGTGTACTTTACTTTTCTAACCCTTTCCCTAATAAAGCTGCATTTTAAGTATAAAAAAAGAAAGAAAATGCTTGTTGAATTTCTTAACACCAAAATCACATACATTTAGTTAGGAGAATGAAATTTAATGAGTCACTGACTGAAAACTTGGTGCCAGCAGCCCTGAGAAAAACTAAAATAAGTAACATCTGAAGCAGTTCTTCTCCTTTCTCTGCACTGAGTGTCCTTCCTCTGGAATCCAGGATCCCACAGACAGCAAGTAGCATGCCCTCCTTCCTGGTAGTTCTCAAGAGTCAAGACTTAACCCAATACTCTATTAAAACCAGGTCCTGTTCTCAGTATGAAGAACTGATAAGTATCTTAATGTTCAGTACTTTACTGACAAATGATTTACATTTTTTAAAGATTTATGCATACAAGAACTGGGGTGCAGGCCAGAGGTGCAGGGGGTGAGAGGATTCACCAGAGACAGAGTGGGAAACACAACAGGCAGACTGACTGAAATACACTAGCTAGGGAGCAGCAGGCGAGACAGAAGAGGTCTGCTGTGCCATGTGGGTCAGCTCCCTAGCCGGGGATCGAACTCGTGCTGCAGTGGCTGTGGATAGCTTCATAGTGCTGCAACTTAACCCCTTGGGCCAAGAGGAAGTCCCCCACAAATGAATTACATTTTAACAGAAGTTTTGAAGAGACAGTATCCTGACTGATTAAAGACAGTTCTTCAGTGTGAGGGAAAGAGAGAAAGCATATTTACAATAGGGAGTTTATACTTCAAGCTTCTCTATCTACCAATACTTCCAAATATTCTAGAAAAGGTCAGCTTCAAAAATGTATATAATTGGTTACATTTTAAAGCCAATTTCCCAGGTTTGAGTTAGACTGGAGAACTGAATTCTACTCAGCTTGAATGAAAAAAATAACAGAAATCACTCCAAAAGTTTTCTTCATCATACCTAACAAAGACCCTCTGGAAATAGAATCTATGGTTCTGTATCATGTATTTTCATATTACATTTTGGACCAGTATTCCAAAATCCAGATGTTTTCCAAAATTCCACATATATATACATATAGATAGATAGACTGACAGACAGATAGATAGATGTGTGTGTGTGAGTGAGTGTGTGTGCCTTCAACTTATTTAGTCAGCCCCATCTACTTCATGCCACCTTCTTAGATCTGGGTATTTGATTTTGAATTAACATATATTCATTTTTGTTAAGACAAGCGGCTATGTGAGGAAATATCACAAGATATTTCTCCCTCCCCCACCTTCTCTCCCTCCCTCCCTCTCTCCTCATATTCCTCTATAATCTAGGGCACCCAGTCGATGGGGTAGAGGAAAATTTTAAGTTGAAAATGAATAAGTTAGAAAAATTATATTCACATTTCTCTGCCAACCTCAAGGGAAATGTACTAAGTGAAGATCACATGGAAATGGAGGTGTGTTCCGACACTTCCTGCATTTTTATATTTAACTTCCCTTCCACTCAATGTAAGAACACAGGGAGCCCACCTCCATTTCAGAGTCTGTTAGCACATTTCACAAAGGAGTGAGAGATGATTGAACAGTTATAATGTGTAGCAACTCTAATTATGTGGGATGCTGAAATAAGATTAGCAACAATTGAAATGCTGAGAAGCAGACAACATCTTCAGAAACTGCTAAGAGAAGTCTTGGCATTGGAGATTTGAGTGCCTTCTCCCAACTCGCTTATAGAAAGATAAAAATTCAGTACATTGTAAAGAGCCAACGAAGATGGCTGACTTTTGTCAGGGAATAGATCTTTAACCTTATTTGAACTGAAAATCTTCATGGGTAAACAAAAGCACCCCTGAAATCTGAGGTCCACACATACACTGATGACTCAGGATTAATACTCTGATGTCATCTGCACTATTCCCTCTGGTCTTTTAAGCGGAGTTCCCATCATTGCAAAATTTTGCATACATCCAGGATCAAAATATCATAAAGAAGAATTTATGTTAAATAAAAGCTAACCATCTTAACAGATAAGTATCATATGGACAGTAAAACCTTTGAAAATACAAATTAGCATACTTGCTTCTATGAGAAAAAATATGGAATTCCCTTCACTTGGCTCTTAACTATAGTTTCTCTTCTTACCCTGCCCAAATATCACTGATCTGCCAAGCTGTATCTACCTAAAAGCTTTTGGGCTATTTAAATGTGATTACACTTAAATCTGCTGGCAAGGACAGAGGAAAAATCCTTGGATTTTGGCCAGCTCTCTGCCATTTGTTCAATTACCTCACTGATGACCTGCAAGTAAATCAACTATTAGAGAGGGAAGGTTACATCATACCCATCTGTGTGACAAACATCTGAACTATACTCGCTCTCTCTGAGAAATCAGAAAACAATGCCATGAAGAAATTCAAACCCCCTCCTGGGTGATGGGTGACAGTGGGGTTAAGTAATTCAAACAGAATTATTAAGTTGGAGTAAATAGTGTCAGGTGTGTGCAGGACCAAGGCTGAGTGTGAGTGGCTTGCTAAATTTTGTACCTTGCATACCTCACTTGCTACACCAACTCTGGTTTAAGTAATTTGATCATTCCAGCCACAGTTAATATTAGGATGCACAGCATTTAAGAACACAGTAGTTTCCTAAATGTGGTTTATGTTCCCAAGTCAGGAGTACCTGCAAAACCTGGTAACACTGGGATTTTTTTATACCTCACTTTGACCACCTGAGTGCTCTGACTGAGGCCTGATAATCTGCTTTTTAATGTCATTTGCTAGGGATGATTATGATGAATTCTAAAGTAGATCCTCAAATGCAAAAGAATGAAACTGGACCTCCTATCTCACTGCGCACACAAAAAAATCAACTCAAAATGCATTCAAGACTTGAAGATACGACTTGAAACTACAAAACTTTCAAAAGAAAACAAGAGATAACTTTCTTGACATTAGCCTTAGCCACAATTCTTTGGATTTGACACTAAAAGCAAAGGCAACAAAAGTAAAAATCAACACATGGGACTACATCAAAATAAATGACAGCAAAGGAACTGTCAACAAAATGAAAAGGCAACCTTCCAAATGGAAGAAAACACTTGCAAATTACAAATCTGCAAAGGGTTAATGTTCAAAATACATAAAGAACTCATAGCTGAATAAGAAAAAAAGCAATCTGATTTAAATATGAAGAAAGTATATCTGAATGAACACTTTCCCGAAGACATACAGGCCCACAGGGAGGAATAAAGGGACTCAACATCACTTATCATCAGGGAAATGCAAATCAAAATGACAGTGAGCTACCGCCTCACACTGTAAGAATGACTAGTATCAAAAAGTCAAGAGACAGCAAGTGTTTGGGAGCATATGCAGATAAGGGACCCCTTGTGCACTGTTGGTGGAAATGTAAATTATTGCAGCCCCGATGGAAAACAAGAAGGAGAATCCTCAAAAAGACAAAAACAGGGCCTCCCCTGGTGGCACAGCGGTTGAGCACTGGGCTGTGAAGCTGCCCACAGCCTCTGCAGCACTGGTTCGATCCCTGGCCGCCAGGCAAGGGTCCCACCTGGTGCGCAGACCTCTCCTGCTGCCCGCTGCTCCCCTCAGCAGTGTACTTCATCAGTGTGCCTGCTCTGCTCTCCCTTCTGGCTCTGATGAATTCTCTCACCCTCCCACGCTTCTGACTGTACCCAGTGCTTATATAAATAAATAAATAAATCTTTTTTTTAAAAAAAAGACAAAAAATAGAACTATGTTATAATCCCACTTTTGGGTATTTATCCAAAGGAAATAAGAACAAGATCTCAAAGCGATATCTGCATTTCCATGTTCATTGCAACATTACTCACAATTGCCAACACATGGGAAAAACCTAGTGTCCATCAATGAACTAATGGATAAAGAAGATGTAGAACATATATACAGTGGAATATTATCTGTCCATTGAAAAATAAGAAGGGTCCTCCCTGGTGGAACAGGGGTTAATGACACAGTGCTATCAAGCTATCTCCAGCCACTGCAGCACGAGTTCAATCCCCATCCAGGGAGCTACCCACATGGCACAGCAGACCTCCCCTGTCTCACCCGCTTTTCCATTCAGCAATGTATTTCAGTAGATCCACCTGTTCTACTCCCCACTCTATGTGGTGAATCCTCTCTCCCCCCACATCTCTGGCCTACATCCCAGTTCTTATATGCATAAATAAATAAATCTTTAAAAAAAACAGAAAATCCTCCATTTGTGACAAAGCTGAATCATGAGGACATTACAGATATATTTCTTTTTTCTGCCTTTTTTTTTTTTTAGTTCAAGAAAAATATCCAGGATACAAGAAAGCTTTCAAATCATTTCCCAAGTCTCCACTTGCTTTCTGTTTATTAGATTAACTAGTTGTACAGTTATAAAACAAGTACTTGAGAATCAAAGTAAGTGAAATTTGCTAGACAAAGACAAATATTGCAGGGAATCACATATATGTGGAATCAAAAAAAAAAAAGAAAAACCAAACTCACAGAAACAGTAAAAAATGGTTGCCAAGGGCTGAGAGATGGAGATAACAGGGAGAGATTGGAAAAGGCTACAAACTAAATTATTCAACAAATAAGATCTAAGGAGCTAATGTAAAACATAGTAAATAATACTGTAGTCTATCATTGAAATATACTAAAAGTGTAAAATTTAAACATTCTCATCAAAAAATATGCTTCATAAGGCAGATTCTCAAGTACTTGCCTTATAACTGAACAACTAGTTGATCTAATAAACAGAAAGCAAGTGGAGACTTGGGAAATGATTTGGAAGCTTTCTTGTATCCTGGGTATTTTTCTTGAACTAAAAAAAAAAAATCAAGGCAGAAAACAGAAATATATCTGCCTGTGAATTCACATAATTTACTGTGTTGCTTTTCCTAACAATATATTCTAACAACTTCAAATAATTTTATCTAGTAACAATAAATTTATCCAAAATATTATTTTGTAGTAGGTAACAGCAAATATTGCTATTTTCCTTTTTTTTTAATTCTTTATTGAGGTAATGTTAGATCACAACACTGTACATGATTTAGGGGAACAGGCTCACACCTCTTGCCTATACCTACCACCAAAACAACCATAATCCTCCACCATAGTGCATTGGGACCCCTCCTCCTTATTTCCCACCCACATTTCCCTACTCTAGTAACCTCAATTCTGCAGTCCTATTTCTAGGATTTGCAAATACTGTCATTTTCCCAGGAAAGTAATTTAAAACAAAAAACAACTGAATTTCTTAACTTTTCTGAATCTGCCCTTCTTAATTTCTAGTCCCCAATATTTTACTGGCCTGATCACCCAAAATGTAGCTAAATTAGCACCATATGTGCTTTTAAAGGCTTATCCAAAAAAAAAATAAAAGGATCTTAAATGAAATCATATATGCCCTTAAAATAGAGGCACAAAATAAGATACAAGTTTCATGCTTCCCACAAAGAGCAGACTGTGATAATCCTCTACAGGACAAAGGTTATCTTTTGAATCAACCCAACAGAAGAATTAACCTAACACAAGAAACACTTCTATTTAGAAAGTTGGCATAAGGACAGGACTGACAGACTTTGATGATGGAAGACATCTACATTTCTATTTTACAGATTGGCACACTGCTGCTGCAAAAGTTTACATATTTCAGTTTGGAATTCATTTTTGTTTCTGACATCATATACAACTTCTGTGAGCCCAGCAAAGCCTCACTCAATAGATACTCCCAGTTATCCCTTTTATTACAGCAATGATTATGATATGAAGACATATTTTGGTGATAACCAAGCTATACTGCAGCCTTGATAGCTGAAGTTGCAGAGCAGAATGGCCCACCAAGGTACAGTTTTTGAGAAAACATTGCCCCGAATGTTCATCTAGGGAAAAACAGATTGTTTGTGCGTGTTAGTTGAACACGGATGATGGTGCTTTTGGGGAATGCTGGATGATGTTTTGGAAGCTGAGGCTTCTATGAAAGTGGCAAAATCTTTTTCTATGTCTTCTACGAACTAAAACCTCATTTAAGCAGGGGAACAGGTCCCAGGAAAGCGAGAATCCTCGGGTTTTCTTACACAGTCAGTACACCATATGGGTACGCTTGCACTGGCCCTTTCCTCAAGGATCGAAAAAGAAGACAAATGAAGCCAAGAACATTAGAATGATGTGATCAGAAGGGGGAGAATACAAGCACAATAAACCCCCAGCAATGGAAATGTGAGTCTAAACACCAAGACATAAGCCAATAACCAGGGCCATTACTAAAATAGGTCTCTCATTCTTTTAGGGTATTTCTCTAGGTGGCCTCTTCAGTAAGGCTAAAGTGTAAGACTTAGCTTTCCAAAATGGGTCCATGGCCAATCTACACAAAATCACTTGAAGAACTTGTTTATGTAAATTTGGGATAATATATGACTTTTCCCTTCACATGTGGTCACCATAGTTGTCCCACCATATTCTATGACCATATCCCGTGTGCTCGTCCCCCTGCCTGTTTTCTCCTTTCTCCACCCTCCACTCTGTCTCCTCTCATGGATGCCTCATATCTTCGGTCAGCTTTCAATGTTTGTCTTTGCCTGACCCTTTGCTTAATTTTTCTATATTCCACACGTAAATAAAATATTTATCTTTTTCCTTCTGAGTTATTTCACTTATCAACCCTCTCAGCTCCATACACGTTGCTGCAAATGGCATGAGTAAGATCACTAGGTAGTATTCCATTGTAGATATATACTACATCTTGATCCATTTGTCTGTTTGGGGGCATTTAGGAGCACTTGTTTATTTTTTAATGGAAGTAACTGCATTATAACATATAAGTTAAAGGTGTACATCATTAAAAATCAACATCTGTATATACTGGATTAAGTTTACCATTAAAACTCCAATTGTGTCCTTCATCACACAACTGTACCATTTTTCCTGATTGACTCACACCTCCTCTTCCTTTTTCCCTTCTGGTTACCACTAATTGATCTTAGAGTTCAAATTTTACTTTTGCTATAGTTAGCTCATCTGTTTCTCTGTATTCCCTATTTTCATCTAGGGGTAAAAATCATGTTTGTCTTTCTCCTTCTGACTTATTTCACTTGCTTGAAGTGATGGCAGAAATCTACTCCTCTCTAGGCGCCTCCCTGGTGGTATAAAGGGTTAAGCACCACACTATAAGGCAATCCACAGACTCTGCAGCAGGACTTCCATCCCCGGCTGGCCAGGAAGCAACCCATATGGCGAGGCAGACCTCTCCTGTCTCACCCGCTGCTCCCCTCAGCAATGTATTTCAGTCAGTCTGCCTATTCTGTTCTGCACTCTGTCTCTGGTGAATCCTCTCACACCCCCGCATCTCCAAAACTTAAAAAAAAAAAAAAAAAACAAATCTACTCCTATCTGTCTCTCAAGTCTGCTTTCCTGTGTTGCAGGAAAGGGTGATATGGACTCCTTTTATGGGTCAAAGGCAGCTCCAACTGTCCATGATCTTCAGCAGCAGGTCCCAGATTGGTTTCAGTTTAATTCCTATTGGTCTGACTTGTGTAACATGGCTGATTCCTGCACTGGTTATTGTAGAAGGTGATGAAACCCACTGTTTTGCAAGGTCTGGGGCATGGTCTCAAGCTGGGGCATGAAGCCAGACTCATATAGATACTAGGAGACCCTAGAATCAGGTTGCATCTAGCTGATGACAGGAAAATAGACACTGGCCTGGCAAAAACAAGATACACCTTTACAAGATGCTTTATGTATACTCATTTCATTATTTTTTAAAGATATTTGTTTTTTTAATTTACTATTTTTTATTAATTTTTTAATTTTTATTTTTATATTCCCCATACAATTGCAACCCCCTTATTTTCACTCCAATCCCTCCTTTCCCCACCCCGCCATGGTGTGTCTCTGGTTTATAGCTGTTCGTTGATTTTGATTTTTTCTTTCTTATAGTTACTCTTTTTCCTGGTCCCTTATTTAGGTTTTCTAGATTCCTGCTATAAGTGAGACCATCTGGTATTTTTCCTTTTCTTCCTGGCTTATTTCGCTGAGCATGATCCCTTCCAGCTCCATTCATGTTGCTGCAAATTGCATGAGTTTATCTTTTTTGATTGCTGAGTAATATTCCATTGTGTATATGTAGCACATCTTCTTGATCCAATCATCTATTTTTGGGCATTTGGGTTGTTTCCAAAGCTTAGTTATTGTAAATAGTGCTGCTATAAACATAGGGGTGCAGGTGCTCTTTGGAATTAATGTTTTTGTGTATATTATTTTGGTACCTTCCCTGTTCCAAAAAGAATTTAAGACCAAATATCTGACACTGAGAAGACCACTGAGGAAGAGGACAGTTCTCCATATTCCAGTGAACATATTTTTCACCTAGATAGGAAAATGTGAGGCCTATGTGTTGTTGTTGTTGTTGTTTTTTTTAATCACTTTATTAAGGTATGACTGACATGGAAAAGTCTGAATATATTTAGTGTATACTATGCTGTGAGTTTGGGGATAACTGCAAACTCATGATACCATCACTATCACCAGAGCCATAGACATGTTCACTCATTAACTCCCAAACTTTCCTCCCACCTCTTCCTTCTTATATAACTATTATTGTTTTCTGTGTCTGATAAGAACACAACATAAGATCTACGTGGGTGAATCTGAACATCAGGCTAAGTGAAAGAAACTAGAGACAGAAAGACAAATACTCCATGATCTCACGTTTCTGTAGACTTTGAAATCATCCAACTCAGAGAAGCAAAGAGTAGAATGGTGGTTGCCAGGGTCATGGAGAGGGAGAAATGTAGAGGTGAAGGTCAAAGGTTACAAAGATCCACTCTCAAATGATAAAAAATTCTGGAACTCACTATTTAGCATAGGGACTATAGCCAACAATACTACAGTAGTCTTAATATCTACTAAAAGAGGGGGGGCTTATTTAGTAACTGTATTAATGAAAGTAGAAGCTCCCAGGAGGCACTCAAAGTTCTTAATTTTTCTCATCACTTTTGTCCTTGCTCTGCACTTCCTTCTCTCACTTATTTCTATACCACACTAACTTTTCTCTTTGTTCCATGTTATTTGGCTTTCCCTCACTCTACCTATGGGTTTAAGATGATGTAGTTGAAAGAACATACAATAATGAAGACTGTCATGGGAACTTGGAATTCCCTGAAGCTGCAAAATGAGAGACCTGGAATGACAGTTTTTTGATAAGACTGAAGTCTTATTTTCTTTGATGATGGAAGTCCAGAAGAGGTGAGCTGAGCACCACTGGAATGGAAGAGCCACAATATCCTCATCCTCAACTCTATCCATCTGACTGCCCCACCCTCTTTAACATGTGTTTTTCACTGTCAATCTTGTTTCAATGAAAACAGCAGATGCATCTGCAGCCCCACATCCACTCTAAGGCAGAGGAAAGGAGACAGAAAAATGACAGGCAGGGTGTAGCTCCCTGCCATGATGCTGCCTTTACAATTTTTTCATGGAATTTCTACTAAATGACTTCTGCTTACATTCTATCTGTCATTTTTACCTGCAGGAGAGCTTGGGAATTGTAGATGTTTGAGTTTTGTTTTGCTTCTCTGCCCTAGTGCCACAATTCATGAAGCTATTAAGAATGAATATTAAGTAGACAATTTACAATCTTCATCCAAGTGGTAATTTTAAGGTATAGGAATATGGAAGCCATATCCGATATCACATATTTCTGTAATGCTGCATTGTTTTTGCAATAGTATATACTATTTTGATAATTTTTATAATTAATGTGGGAATCTGTGAACTACATGAATTGGTTAAGGTTAAAAAGGACTGTCACAGCACTGAAGTCCACATGATATCATCAGACACTGACCATATGCTGACTCTTCCTCCATTATTCCCATATTATCTGCTCTTACTGACTCCCTTTGTGCCCACTGAAAATCCTATTTAAACCTTAATTCTTTCATTATTCATCACAGTGACTAAGTAATATATGACAAAAATACGATTATCCTTATTTAGAGGTGATGTGTGGAGATTTCACATGCTGTATAGGCAAAATAATCACAAGTTTTTGATTCAATAAACACAGAAATATCCATTAATATGCTGTACTACTCTGGACAAGATGCTTTTCCTTTCTATTCCTAAAGATACCCTGACTAAAAATGAGGGCAGTGTTTGGACAACTGACAGGACCATGCTTCTTAAAGTTATATAAATCACAGCCTCCTGGAAAACTCAGTATAAGTTCAGATTCTTAAGCCTCATCCTCAAAGAATTCAATTCAGTAGTCTGCAGTGGGCTAATGAATCTGCAGTTTTACCCAGCAAATGTGGGTGATTCTGACAAAAGTATCAAGGGGTCACTTTTTGAAAACACTAGTTAAGTATCTTCCAAATCTTTCAACTTAATAAAACATACAGAATTTGACTTTTACTGATAAAATATTTTACTATTTCAAGCCAGTGGGGGAACAAAACTTCCATTCATTTAGGTAGAGATTAACATGTCTTCTTTCAACAAGTCCAGTAAAGCCACTTTTTCCTCCAACAGAAGTTCTTGCTTCCTATCCTTCTCTATCTGCTTTCTCCCCTCTCCCACACATTAAGGAACAATTTAATGAATAAAAGTGCCCATACTTTAGAAGATAATGATAGCATAAAGTAGAGCCACTGTACCACAAATGAGCAATATGCGTCCCAATTTCTGCAGGAGGAAAGGTTTATTACCCCGGGTCCCACACAGAAGCAATGCTGTCTTGTTTCTGAAAGCTAGGCTATTTAGGTCTCTGCTACCAGATGAGAAATCCGAGAAAGCTATTCATTTATACAACAACTTAGCTACCTCAGTTCCCTAACCTCCTATTAATTTCTTCTCATTGGATTCAACAGCATATTCTTTACCTGAGCCTACCAAATTATGCGTGTATTCTCTGGTCAACAGAAGAAAAATAACTTCTTATTAATTTAAGTGAATAGTGGAGCATAATAAAATATGGTGAAATGAACACTCCCTTGGCATAAACATCCATTTAATGAAGAACAAACAATAGGTTCATTCATTTAATTCAAGGTTCCCTGTGGTCTGGATTGCTATATTCAATAATGTTTCTAATCTAAGAATGGTTTACTTTTGCCTCCTTTTCCAGCCTGTTTTAATTGGAAAGTTACTAACACACTCATTTCTAAAATTGTAAATGAATGTCCACAGAATAATGTCATTTTAAAAGTAGTAGAGAGGCAGGAGAATTCTGTTAGATACTGTATGCTATAGCAATATGTTTAACGCATTGGCTTGTTTGTAGTTTATTGCATCACTTTCTTTTTCTTTTGTAATCACAGGATTCTGGTTTGTCTTTGCTTATAAACTTATTGGAAAAATAAATCAAAGCCTCCTAAATTCTGGCCAAGGATAGGCAGGAGGCCACATGCTGTCTTCCTGGAACTTGAACCTTAGGCAGAAAAGACTTACTACAGATTAAAAGAAGTTCAAGTTTATCATCCAACTGAAGTGCACTATAAAAACTATCCATTTCTGACACCCAAATTCTCAGAGTAACTGTGTAACTGTGGTCATTTCTAAAGTTTATATCTTCATACTTTTATTCAATTCTCTCAACTAATCCATAGCCTTCCAACAAATATTGTTTGCTTGACTTAACATAGTCAACTTTATTTGCTTGCAATTAAAGAGCCGTAATTGATACATAAAGAGTGAAGACCAAATGAGATAATAGCACCAGTCCCCCAAGTCCTGGTCTACCACAGTGTCATGCTTCTAAGGCAAATGGTAGGAAGATAATACTGGCCAGTTCTTAAAAAAAAATATATATGTTGTCTCTATAGAAAAAGTGCGACATAATTCTGAAAACTCGACTTCTAACTCAAAGTTCAGCCCATGTCTTGCCACAATATTTTTAATGAATTAATCCTAGAAGTTGCCCTATGCATATAAGGAAATTTAAAGATCTGCATTAGTATACCAGTTTGTGAACTACAATTACTTTTTATTTTTAAATGAGGGGTTATTATTAAATGTAATTAGATACCCTGACTTGAGAACAAAATGAGAAATCAGGAGGAGAAAATATATTCAGAAATTATTTTGTTGCTAGAGTACAAATAGCTTCCTACTTTACCACTCTTTATATTTCATATCACACTTTGCAGAAAGACAGAAAAATAAGGTTTTCCCTAAATGGTTCTCATCTTCTCTCTTCCTCCTCTGTCAACTCTAAAACGTAATTATTGGGAAAGGAAAAATGGCACGATTTAGTTGAAGATTACCCCTTTGAGTAGGTGGAGTCAGAGGTTCTTCCTTACTTAATGGATCGATCAAATGGTTAAACAGTATTGTCAAAGAATAAGTAGGAACTATGAGAGCAGGGAAGAACTCCTAAGGGAAAAGTAGAATATTATGTACATAAATTTCATTTTCCCTTACCACATCTCTTTTTTTTCTTAACCTTCACTTTCGAACATACATAAAAACATTCTCTAGCACATCACTATAGAAAAAATTAACTAAAATCTAAAATCATTATTTCTAGATTGCAACTTATCAATGTTCTGAAGATCTTTTAAAGCATTTAGTAAGATGAGAATAATTTTCTTTTTCTTTGGTAACCAAGGAAGCCCATATGGTTTAACTGACAATAATGATTTACATTTCTCTTACTTAGCTGCACATTTGATTACCCGTATCCAAACATGATAACATATTTCTTTCACCAAATTCTAGAGCCCTATAAAAGAATATGAAATGATAAATGAGGAGCAAACTGCTTCTCTGTAGAAGAATTTTAGAGATGCTCAATGAAAAAGAAAAGAAACAAAATCACCTTGAATTGTACAGGGGCAGGAAAACAATGATTGCTTTCTGTTTGTATTTTGGATATGTAGCAGCATTGTATAAGCAACAGATCCTTGTTTTATTTTTCAGTCATGAACTACTTGATACACAGAATATAGAACAATTAATGCTTAAAGTTTGGTAGCTGTATTGTGTAAACAATGATAAAACAAGTATCTTGCACCCAGCCCCTGCTTGAGGAAGAGTCTTTAGTTATTTCTGAAGCTCCTGGATGCTCTTCCATGAACAGAGGGTTCTCCCAACCCCCACCATGCCCCAGAGAGATAACTGATCAGATAAAGTTCTTTCAATTATCACTTGATTTTCCTTGGATTTGTTCTACAACTGGAGGTGTCTCTAGTCAAAAAGTTTGGTGATACATGATTTTAAGGTTTGGATAAATACATTCCTCTTCACTTGTTTTCACTTATTATATTTTGCTCAGTATTGTGTTTTTAAGATCCATCTACATTTCATCACTCAATGGGAATCTATTGTAGGCATGAATCAGGATGCAATTATCTGTTTTTTTAAAATGATGGTTGCTGCACCTCCCCCTGCAGTGACCTTCAGGGCTAATGGCTGTTGCCATGGTCCCTGAGGTCCGGCGTGGGCAAGGAACCATGCACGCAGGGGGAGAACAGCAAACTCCCTGAGATGCAGAGAAGCCGAATGCCTGCCAAGAGATAACGACCACCAGAAGCCGCCACAAAGATGGTTAAAAGAAATGCTGACCACCTGGAACCTTATCTCGCTGTCTCAGATCTACAAACTTTATTCTGCTACAACTGTATTTCTAAAATCTTTCCCTTTTCTGGTCATTAGTTGCTAATTAAAAAATATATAAAAAGGCTAATACAAATGAAACATTACTAAACTCTGTGTAACAATAGAATTGTTAGTTTAATGATTTCTCTGTTGTGTCCTTGGCTTTGTTAGCTTTTAATGATAAAAATATTACTTTGTGAAAAGTATATTCACTGTTCCTATGCTTTTAGAGAACATATAAATACTGGCCACAAACCCAAAGAAAATTGCACTCAGATTTACACTCTCTCGAAGTGTGTCTGTTTGTCATTTCTTTAACCGAATCCCTGACCACCCTGCGCAGTCTCTCAACCCTGAGACGGCCTCATCGTCTACTGCTGTGCTGGTCCGCGGCAGATGGTCATTTAGTTTGTTTCTTCTTTGGGTTATTTCTTCTGTTAAGTATTGTGAGCACTGACTTAGTTATCCATGTCTATTTGATCCTGGTATTAGACACTGCAAATGCCATTGATAATTATAGTGGGTCCAAGCCCACACAGAAAGACCACAACTTCACTCATGTCTCCCCAGCCACACACTCCCAACTCCACCGCTGACATGTCCACTCAGCTTCCTGCCACCTTCAGGAAAGGGGCATGCCGAGAGCATGAAGGACAGACTGATTCTCCAGTGAGCAGTAACTGCTGTTGCTTACTCCCTCTGGACCACATGGGGTCAATTCCTGATCCCCTCCCCCCCACTCTACATGGGAAGCTACGGGAATAGGGCCTGGGGGTCTTCTGTTTTCATATCCTCCCTTGGTGACCCTAATGCCCAGTGCAACTAAGGAACCTGGCTCTAAGATCTTGCCTATATCTCTCTTGTCTACTGGATCTTGATTTAACAGGTATTTATTAAATCCAATTGTTTGCCAGGCTCTGTTTTAGGCACTTGAGCTACACCTCTAAACAAAACTGACAAACAAAAAACCCTAAAGCTTCCATTGTGCTGGCAGGGAGGAATATAATAAGCAACAAAAACAATGAATAAGTAAAAAAGAAAGAAAAAGAAATATATCTGGGTTGAGGATTGTTCATTCTTAGCATGCATGCATTTGCTTTTCTATTAAATAATACTAATTTGTTTTCTTGAATGACTATATAAATTACATATTTTTACCATCACAGTATGAGTTCTATACCCTTGTCAACATTTCATAATTTCATACCTTTTAAAACTTTTTGCCAATCTGGTAGATATAAAATGGAGTCACAATGTGGTCATAATTTACATTCTTCTGCATTCTATCAACAGTGGCTCTTTATGTTTTGTAGACATTCATATTTCCTTTTTTGTAAAATGCTTGTTATATCATGGTCACATTTTTATTAATTATTGAGTCTCATACACTCTGGATATTAATCCTATGTGAAATGTATTACAAATATAGCATAGCTTTTGGTTTACATTTTCAAAATTTACACTATCTTGATAAATTTAAGTTCTCTTTAATATAAAAAGTAATTTTCTTTATGTTTTGAGTTTATGTATCTTATTTTAATATGTCATAAAGCTATTTTGTCAAAAATACAAAATTATGTCTTTCTTATTTCATATCTCTGAGAACTGATGTTTAAGTGCGATTCAATTTCATGTCTTTCAATTTAAACAAATCCATGTCCACGAACCTGATCAGAAGAAACAATGTGCAACTTGTCAGTCATCAAGAAAACCCCAAACAAATAGATATGTAAAATCAAATGAGGCTTTTGGTCTCTTAATCATTTATTTAAAAAAATGAAGGAGAGATAAAAATGAATGAACCCTCTAGAACTAGTTTAAACAAAAGATGGAATTCATAGATCACAGGATTATCACTGGGAAACTAAGACTGGGAATAGGAACCCAGGAACCCTCTTTCTCCCCCTCTGATTGCTGTTCTTATAGGCAGTGAATTAAATCTGTTTCTTGTAGTGCAATCCATTTTCTTGGTTTTGCAATCAACAGCTACTGAGTTTATATGTCATGTTCAATCGATTAGAAAAAGGATGCTATTTTTCAATCCCAAGTGCAAATTTTTCTGGAAAGGTTTGGCTTGACTGTTTTGGTTTATTTACTCCAATTCAATAAATCAGACAGTGAGGGTTATATTTTACTAACATAACTGTTCCTCCTGATCTGTGTAGATGAGAGAGCAATCACTCCTAAAAAGAAGAAAGTGCTCAACAAGAGGATTAGAAATACCATAAAGACACATCCATTGTGATTTCATATTTTTAAAAGCTAACTAGCATCTGATTTGTGAGTATCAGTTCAAACACACACACAGACACACACAAATGGAATTACAGAGTGAAAAGACCACTACTATAAAAGTTGAAAGACCAGGATTCCAGTATCTGGTAAACCATCTAAATAACTCCAGAGGTCTCTGTGCAATAAAAGGGTCAAATTTACATAATTTCAATGATCGGTTAAATTCGGGATATGTTGATGGCTATAAAAAAAAAAAGATTTACTGGGCCTCCCTGGTGGTGCAAGGGGTTAAGATGCAACCTATGAAGCTGTCCGCAGCCTTGCAACACAACTTCAATCCCTGGCCAGGGAGCTACCCACATGGCGCAGCGGACCTCTCCTGACTCGCCCCCTGCTCCCCTCAGCAGTGTATTTCAGTCCATCTGCCTGTTCTGTTACCCACTCTGTCTCTGGAGAATCCTCTCACCTCCCATACCTCTGGCCTGTACCCCAGTTCTTGTATGCATAAATAAATAAATCTTTAAAAAAAAAGATTTCCTTTCTTGTCATCTTAATCTGTGTTTTTCTAGATTCCTTATCTAATGCTGCAGTTTATGTGATTCTATGAGTGACTAGTTCCAAACATAATTACCTTGTGGGATATTGGAAAAGAGAATTTATTTTTTCTCCAAAGTTTAAGGATGATGGCTATTGAGACTGACTTTTATATCATGAAAGTCTTATTTGACCTGATAGATTGCCTGGATCTGAAAGGCGCAGGCACTGAGAAGGATACATTTATTATTTTCCCTCATTTGACCTAACATTTCGAGGGAGGGGTCGCTCCCAGTGTGACAGTTTCTGGCAAACATTGACAGTACCATCGCCAATTAAAGTGCCTCTTCTTCCTGACAGTCAGTACCCATTTTATTCTAGATGTGCAATTTGGCCTCTTTCTGTCATAAATCTCTTCTTTTGGATGGCAGTTTGAAGAAACAGACACCACTGCTCACATTCCCTCATACCCTGGGAAGTTTCTGCCCACTAAAATCTCCCCACAGGCTACTGATTATTATCCCTCTTCAGCTCTCAAATTGGAAGGGCACTATCCACAGGTGTGTGAAGCAAAAGACCAAGTAGATAATAGTTTGCAAATGATACAGACAGCAAGCCATTAATGTAAAAAGAATAAAATGTGTTAACAACTCCATGACAGTCATGTAAACCAGTCATACACCCATCGAAAAAGACTGATTAGGGGAGCTAGGGCTTCTCTTTGTAAGCAACTAGCAGATACCAGGTATTAGGATACATATAAATGAGTTATCTCATTTAATCCTGCAATAGCAGCTCTATTTTTAAATGAAGAACAAGAGCCATGGAGAAGTTAGTTCCCCAAAATTACAGAGGAAAAAAAAGTTTAATACAAACAATGATCACTGAAGCCCAATGGATAAAATGAAAGAATAAATTAGTACTTGCATATTAAACAAAAAATATCCTTTGTCCCTACAATTAGGAGAAAACTCCCTCCTAGCAACTTTTGAGTATGTAATACAGTATGATTAACTATAACCTTAAATCTTCTCACCACAAAAATGGAATATTATTTTTTAAAATGGCAATTAAGTGACATGGCAGTGTTAACTAATGGCATGGTGGTATCATTTTACAACACATAAGTGTATCAAAGTAACACACGTTATATGTCAATTATAAAACAATAAAACTGAAAATAAAAAGTACCCTCTCGCTCTCCTTTTCCTTGAAAATTCCTACTTTTTAGATCAATTTTTCAATTTTCTAGGTACAGATAAATCTTTATTATAAGAAGAACAAGTACATGAAAGAATCAAAGCTATTGACACAGCTTTGGAGTCAGGGTAACAATACAGCAGGGCAGAAACTCTGCAAACTGTCAAGTGTAAGTCTCACTAAACAGTGCAGAGCAGACACAGTAAACCTCCAGCGCCAAGCTCCCATGAACATGCACACCATGTGGACAGAACTCAGTTTTCAAGGGAAGATGCATGTCTGGAATTTTACATAAAATTCATACATTAAGTCCTCAGATTTTTAAATGCTGATCAAGCATTTATATATATATATATATATGAATATAGAGAAAATAAATTTATATATATAATAGGATACCACTGTGCACTACTATTTTCAAAGATAGAGTGAGTACTTCTGATTATTTTCTTGAAAAACACAAAATCACTAATTCAGAGAGAGATATGCACCTTCTTATTCATTGCAATATTATTTACAGTAGCCAATTGTCTGTCAACAGATGATTGGATAAAGAAGATGTGGTGTGTGTATATATATATATATATATATATATGAATACTATTCAGAGATTTTAAAAAAGAAGATTAAATATTGTCATTTTCAACAACATGGATGAAACTAGAGGGAATTATGCTCAGTTCAATGAGCAAAAAAAACAAACACAGCATAATCTCACTCATATGTGGTATAATGACAAAAGAAACAAACAGATGAACCAAATAAACAAAAATAAACCTTTGGATGATAAGACCAGTGTTTACCAGATGGGAAGGGAAGGGAGAGTGGGTAAATCATGAAAAAGACAATTGTATAATGAAGGTTAGAAATAGAGTTTTAGCGGAAACTTAATGTAGTATACACACATGATGGCTGTCAATGATGCAGAACTGAAATTAAAATATTTTTTTACTAGAATGTGAGATTCAACGAGGACTAGAGTTCAAGAAAGAGATAGACTGACTAGGTTAGGGTAAATTTGACCTTCGTCTAAACAAAAAAATTTTTTAAGTAGTTGGTATACATGATAGGTGTATACTTAGCTTATATAATCCTAAATTGCCTCACTTATAAAATCCCATCTGCACACTCTTGAACACATTGTAATAGAAATAAATAACATACTGAGAGTAAACTGGAAATACAAATAGCATCTGTGGTAGAATTATTAAGAGGGGTTAGCATGAGATAATAAACTTAAAGCACTTGACACAGTAAATAGTCAATAAATGTTAGCTAATATTTCTGCTAAGCAAGTCAGGATTTAAACTAAAATGTGCCTTACTCCAAAGCCCATGTTTTTTCCACTTATAATCATTCTCTTTAATAAGCTGAGGAATCTGCATGGAGTTTTAGGACTCTCTTCTAGTTCTGATCACCTGATAATTGGGATTCACCCCCTGACCTTCCTTTAGCTAGCACACTCAGAAAGCCAAAACCTGAGTGTGATCCAATAAAATAAATCCTTACTCAAACTGGCTTAGAAAAAAAAGGTCTTTATCTCATATAAAATTTTATACTCAATTATGCCACTAAAGAGGTATGTGGGAAAGAGGTGGGGGGAGGGGGCTCCACATTGTTCTGCCTTCCAAGATGGTAACATATTCTGAAAAACAGTTTTATTTTCTGATTGTAAATGGCCATTAATACCTTGGAATATGTGCTTCCTCGTTCACAGTTAACAGGACAAGAAAATATCTTTATATTATAGCAAAACCCTAAATTTCATTCTGATTGGACCAGTTTAGGTGACATAGGAATTGAATGGCAATTCTAGAAACATGTGTATGACCACTGAAATGAAATGCTCGGATCAGCTTAGCCTAGGTTTTGGCTCCACTGCTAGGTGCTGAAATAGAAAATGGCAAATATTTGGAAAAAGAATTAAGGAAATGATTATCAAAGAAGGTATCAACCAATGACACTCACTGGTTTTATGGAAAGTTTACTGGAGAGCTGAAGGGTAACACAAGCAATAAGTTTCATTGCCCGGTAACAATAAGATAGCCATGGACTGCACCAGACAAAAAGAGATAGAGCAGAAGCCCTGGCACCAACAACATCTGCACCCCTGCTAAACACCCTGGACAAGCCTGAGGGACTGAGTCACGCCTAGAGGTAGCCTCACTCCTATGGCCAGGTAAATTTCAGGAAGGAGAGCCTCCCTGGTGGCACAAGGGGGTAAGCATCGCACTCTGAAGCAATCCACAGCCTCTGCAGCACGAGGTCAATCCCCGGCCAGCCATGGAGCAACCCACATGGTGCAGCAGACCTCTCCTGACTCACCCACTGCTCCCCTCAGTAGTGAATTTCAGTCAGTCTGCCTGTTCTGCTCCCCACTCCGTCTCTGATAAATCCTCTCACCCCCCACATCTCTGGCTTGTACCCCAGTTCTTGTATGCATAAATAAATAAATCTTAAAAATAAATTCCAGGAAGGAGTCTGTCAGCAAACTCACAGTAGCAGGACCTCCCCTTCTCACTGAAGAACCAGGTAGAGATTAATTCTCCCTGGCATATAGCACTACCTTTTGTACTAGAAAAGAAGAAGCTCTGCACTCTTAATTTTCAGAAAGCAAAAAAACAGGGACATGAAAAAACACAACAAGCAGCAACCTGCATCTTCAGAGGAACACTATACCACACAGAGAGACAAAATCTCTAGAACCAAATATAAAGACATGAAAGATCTGTTTTTCCTATCAGATACAGAATTCAGAATGGCGACTGGTCCAGTCCCTATGCAAAACAGCATGGAGGTACTTCAAAAGATTAAAAATCATTCTGCCACACAACTCAGCAATTCCACTCCTAGGTATCCACCCAGAGAATACAAAAACATTAATTTAAAGGAAAATATACACTCTGATGCTTATTGCAGCACTATCTGCAATAGCCAAACCATGGAAACAACCTAAGTGCCCAAATAAAAATTAGTGGATCAAGATGATATGATATATGTACGTGATAGAATATTACTCAGCTATCAAAAAGGATAAAGTCTTACTATTAGCAGCAACATGTATGGAGCTGGAGGGGATTATGTTAAGCTAAAAAGTTAAAGGAGAAAGACAAATACCAGATGGGGTCACTTATATGTGGATTATAGAGAAACCAAAGAAAGATAAGATAAAGCCAAACTAAACACTAACCCTAGAAATCTGACTATAGAACTGAGCCTACCAAATCTGGAGAGAGCACATGGACTATGGTGGTAGGCTATGGGTGTTTTGGTGGCGGGTGTGGTGTGCTAATAACACCAGAAGGGGGAAAGCTGATACTTCTAAAGCACAAACAATGATATAAACCAGTGTTTACTCAATAAAAAAATAATAATAATTTTACATTAAATAATGTGACTCTTTAATTCAAAACAAAGTGAAAGCTTAGAAGCTAGTAGAAATATTGGAGATCAACAGATAGAATGTAAATATTTGCTTTGTTGTAGTGGTGTTTGTTCTTTTTTTTAAATTGAGGAAACTGGTTTACAATTCTGTATATGACTCAGAGGTATAGGATCACACTTCTTCAGATATGTTAGCACATCACACACCCACTAAGGCACCCATAGTCCTCCACTATAGTCACTAACCCTTTCCCTCCTTTGCTCTCCACACTCCTCCTCAGCCACAGTCAGATTTCTAAAGCACAGGGTTTGCCTTTGGTTTTTTCATCTGATTCTTTTTTGTGTGTCTCTATATTCCACATATGAGTAAAACTATCAGATATTTGTCTTTTTTTTCCAGATGATTTTGTTTAACACTATCCCCTCCAGTTTCATCTAGCTCTGCCCCTTCAGGTGTTGTTACCACACCATACCCACCACTGAAACACCCACAGCCCACCACCATAGTCCATCGCGCTCCCTCCCGATTTGGTAGATTCAGTTCTGTAGTCAGATTTCTAGAGTTAGTGCTTAGTTTGGCTTTATCTTATCTTTCTTTGGTTTCTCTATAATCCACATATAAGTGACCCCATCTGGTATTTGTCTGTCTCCTCCTCACTTATTTAGCTTACAACATATATATTTCAAAGATAAATGAAATGACTTCAGAACAGTAGTGCCATACTTAACATCAAAGTTAAAAGCTAATTGTAACCGGGATCCTATTTCTCTACTTGCATTTCTGATTCTTTTGAACTGCTTAGAACAAATAAAGAAGACAAATCTGAAAAACCTTTAAAGGAAAATTTGGATTAATAAAACAGAGTAATTTATCCATCTAACCTACATTTTCTAAGTACTGCTAATAGAAGAAAATTGGTAGATCCCTGATTGGGGAAAGAAATATATAATAACCTCTACATCTGCCTGAACACATGTTATGACCCTATGTTACAATTTCATTTTGTTTGCTATTTTCAAGTTTCCCAACTTATAATGATGAAAAGAGAAAGGCAAAGAGGAAACAAAGGAGAAAGGGGCAGCAAAGGACATAAAGAGGATAAGAAATGGCTTAAGTACTAGACTGTATTATGTCAGAAGTAACTTTTTTTCAAGATATTTAGATTAAAATAGAACCATTTTTATATTGTCTTATCCCAATGTCAATAGCAGTATATTTCCAACAGAATTAGTAAACAACACAATATTTAAAAGATATGCTTACCTTGAAAAGGAAACCAAATTCATCAAAATCTGCATCTCTAAGGGCCTCCCCGGTGGCGCAGCGGTTGAGCGCTGGGTTGCGAAGCTGCCCGTGGCCTCTGCGGCGCCGGTTCGATCCCCGGCTGCTCCCCGGCCACCGGAGGAGGGTCCCACATGGCGTGCAGACCTCTCCTGCTGCCCGCTGCTCCCCTCAGCAGTGTACTTCGGTCCTTCTGCCTGCTCTGCTCCCTGCTCTGGCTCTGGTGAATTCTCTCACCCTCCCGTGCTTCTGACTGTACCCAGTGCATGTATAAACAAAACAAACAAACAAACCAGCAAAACAAATAAATAAAGCATGCCTCTATAAAAAAAAAAAAAAAAAAAATCTGCATCTCTAAACTTTAAGGATAACAATAATAGTATGATAAACTCAATTCCTACATCAATATCCTAACCCATCTTGTGAAAGTCTAAACATCAAATTTTTTTAAACTTTCAAAAACATTCCATAACATTACAATAGTAAGTTAGCATCTAAAAGGAATCTGCGGTGAGAGGGAGGGAGCGAGGAGCACAGGGGTGCTCCACCCATGATGGTGCATGGGTGCGGTGGGGAAGGAAATTCTATGGGGACTCAATCTGAGGGGGTGGGGGGAGGCAAATATTGTCCCAAAAATGTAAAAAATGATAAATGTTAAAATAAAAAAATCTAAAAAATGAAAAATAAAAGTAATCTGTGCAAATCCATATCAAAAGGAAAAAATGAGCAAAGATTTGTATAATGACCTTCCCAAAATATATATTCTCAATCTAACTCTTCTCCCTGTTTTTTCCCCTCACATAAAAAAGTATGATTTATTATCTGGCCATTAGTGGGATAATGATTCCAATATAAAGATTAACTACAATGTATATCTTGGATATTGGTCCCTTGTCATATGTATAAAATATTTTCTCTCATTCAGTAGGATGTCTTTTCATTTTAATGATAACTTCTTTCCCTGGGTAGAGGTTATTTTAGTTTAATATAGTGCCATGTGTTTTTGCTTTTATTGCCCTTGCTGTTGGAGTCAAAGACATCACTGGAGTCAATGTAATATAGAGTTTTGTCTATATTTTCTTTTATGCATTTTATGGTTTCCAGCTTTATATCTAAGTCTTTAATCCATTTTGCATTAATTTTGTGGATGAGAGTGGTCTAGTTTCATGTTTTGCATGTGGTTGTCCAATTTTCCAACAACATTTGTTAAAGAGATATTACTTTCTCCACTATATATTCTTGGCTCAATTGTTGCAGATTAACTCTCCCTCTAAATGTGGGGTTGTTTCTGGGCTCCCAATTCTATTCCATTTGTCTGTCAATTTTTATTCCAATACCATACTGTTTTGATTAGATAGTCTTGGAGTATAATATGAAGTCTGGCTGTGTAGTACCTCCTTTCCTATTCCTTTTTGTCAAGGTTACTTTGGCTATTAGGGTCTTTTGTGGTTACAAAAAATTTTAGTAATATTTGCTCTATTTCTTTGAAGAATTCCATTGAAACTTGGCTAGGGATTATATTGCATCTACATATTCTTTTGGATAAGATGGCCATTATAACATTGTAATTCTTCCAAACCATGAGCATAAATATTTTTCCATTTCCTTGTGACTTCTATTGTTTTTAACAATGCCTTAATGTCCTCTTTGAATAGACCTTTCGTCTCCATTGTAAGGATGGAAACAACAGATTGAAAAGAAGTAACTGTATTTTAATTAAAAATTGAAGACTGTTCCAGTCACCTATTTTTGGGCATTTGAGTTGTGTCCATAGTTTACCTACTGTAAATAGTGCTACAATAAACATAGGGGTGCAGGTGTCCTTTTGGATTAATGTTTTTATGTCCTTTGGGTAAATACTTAGGAGTGGAATTGCTGGATCATATGTAAGCTCCATTTTTAGCACATGAGTGGATCAAGATGTGGTACATATACACAATGGAATATTACTCACCAATCAAAAAAGATAAACTCACGCCATTGTCAGCAACATGGATAGAGCTGGAAGGGATCATGCTCAGTAAAATAAGCCAGAAAGAAAAAGAAAAATATCAGATGATTTCACTTATAGGAAGAATGTAAAGGATCTAAATAAGGGATCAGGGGGGAAAAAGTAATTAAAATAAAATAAAAATAAAAATGAACAGGCAACTATAAACCAAAGATTTCTACAGGGAGGAGAGGGGAATAAGATCAAAACAGGGGTGGGAAGAGCATAAGGAACCATGGTGATGGTTCACAGGTGAATGGGTGGTGGGAATTTCACAGGGACTATAACTGAGATGAAAATGAGTACATTGTACAAAAATGAAAAATGATGTAAAATAACATAAAATAAAATAGTAAAAAAAAAAAAAAGAATTCACTGCCAAAAAAATTGAAGATTGTAAAACTTATTTATCTGAAAATGATAGCCTTTTTTGGACTATGTAACTGTCATTACACACACTTGCAGAGTGTGTGTGTGTGTGTGTATGTATCTGTGTGTGTGTGTGAATGTGTCTGTGTGTGTGTGTGAGTATATCTCTGCACAATGAATAATCTTTGAACTACTTTCATTACTAACAAAATTAGTTTATTGGATGTTATTCATCAATGTATCACAACTCCTATCAATTGAAGAAAAAAATACTGAGTAGAGTGGAAATTATTTCTTTAACAGATAGCACCAACTTTCTTCTTATTCAGGAACCTATTTTGTTCAGGAAAATGTGCTGATAAGAAAGTGAGTTAGGGGAAAGTGCAAGCAGTTACAGGTTGGCAAAAGCAAAGAAATAAAAGAAGAAATAGCTATAAGTCTTTGTACAAAAAATAAAGCACTAAAAGAAACTTAAGTGTCTTCTTTTGCTTACCTTTATTTACCTGTTCTACATAGAATCAAAAGTGAGAAAATGAAAGAATAAAGAAGAGCAAGTGAGAGGCAAAGGGAGCCAAGAAACACATGCAGAGATACTGGAGATCAATTTATGGACATGATTTCAGGGACTTCTGAAAACACTAATTTCTTACAGTGAATTTTAAGTTATGCGTTTCTTCAGTGTAAAACTCTCCACATACTCAAAAATTCAGGAAAATCTAGATACACACAAAAGTCTTAAATGAGAAATATTGTGAAAAGTGGGACTGGAGAGGAGGGAGATATTATATTCTCCATTTGGGTTCATGTGATGTGAAACTGGAGAGATAGAATAGATCCTCAAATTGACCTTAGTCATTAAAAAAGCTGTTCCACTCATCACAAGGACCTAAATCTAGTCTGGCACAGAGTGGATGCTTAATAGTTATTTGGTTAAATTTTGTATGAATGAATGATCCCAAAGGCAACAGTAATTTTAAGAAGGAAAGCCCAAAGGAACCATGAAAATCTTGGGAAAGTGATCATACTACCATTTGAGTTTGAAATGAAGTTTCAAGCAATCTTATCAAGGTATTATACAGATCAATAATACTATAGTCAACATCTTGTTCACATCTAGAATAATACCTAAGACTAAAAAAATCAAAGTTTCAAGAATAAATATTTCTATGAGTTTTTAATCTTACATTTTCTTTTGCACATCTTTAATTACCTGTTGGACAGAAAATCAAAAAGTTTTTTAAAGTCACAACCAAAAATAAATATCCAGAGACTAATTTACAACTCCTTGATGAAAACATATCATGGAATGGGAATGCTAATGAAAATACTCTGCATTATTCTAAAATTAAACAGCAGCACTATTCCTGAATTTCACTAGCTGTTGTCTTAGCAAATTAAAAATGCATTATTTAGCAAATTAAAAGAAAACAAGTCAGTGAAGAATATTCCTTTATTGGGTCACACTCTAAAGAATGTTATTTAAACTAGATCTTAAATACAACTCCTTTAACACCAAATCAGCAAGGTCTGCCAGGTTGATGTATTTTTATCCTATTTTTCAATCTTTATTCATTTTTAACACTTTTATTTAATTAAAACTGGGCTATCTCTAGATAAACTTGAAAACAGTTTTTTAAAGACATACATTAATGCTTAGCATTCTAACAAAAGATGTGAACCTACTTGAATAGCTTCATGTATGCATTCCCAGAGAATATGTAGGTATTTATAAGCATTATAGTGAATCAAAATGAACTTGATATTTCATTAAAATCACTTTGAAGAGACAAGAGAAATGCTCTTGGCCATTGGATCTGAAGATGAACTACTAACTTACTACATTTCCTTTTAAAGGAATTGCTTTAAGAACACAAGCTATTTTAAAGTTCATGTACACTACAACAAGAAACAAAAAATATTGTCATTATAAAAACATTCAGTTGAAGAATTGCTGCCCTTAGGCAACACTGAGGATGCTACCATCAGGTTTTGTAAAACACTAAATATTTAATATGTCTTATAGGACCCACTACCTAACCATTTTTATGAGCAATAATATTAGATCTTAAGGCTCCTATGCCTATTTGTCCTTTTGATTAATCACTTATTAATTTTAGTAAAAAAAGGTCACCGTAATTGTTGGCATGCAAGAAAGAAAATTAAAATTAAACATTAGAGAACTTTCTTGAATAATGCATTATTTGAATAACCAGACTTGTTTTAATTAGCATTTTTTGTTGCATGTTTATTTATAACAGACAAGGGAATAATACATGTACAGACTATTGAACCACTTTTCTGCAGAGCTTAGAGAAACACTGGATACCTGAAATAACCAGAAATGGAAAAACATGATAGCTAATTTGCTGTCAGTATATTTTTTTTAAAGATTTATTTATTTATTTATACAAGCACTGGGTACAGTCAGAAGCGCGGGAGGGTGAGAGAATTCACCAGAGCCAGAGAGGGGAGCAGATCAGACAGAGTGACGAAATACACTGCTGAGGGGAGCAGCGGGCATGGCAGGAGAGGTCTGTCGCGCCATGTGGGACCCTCATCGGTGGCCGGGGATCGAACCCGTGCTACAGAGGCTGCGGGCAGCTTCGCAGCCCAGCGCTCAACCGCTGCGCCACCAGGGGAGGCCCAGGTCAGTATATTTTACTCTACAATTATTGTGTTAATTGTAGGGAAATCATAAAATAATTATAATGCAAAATGTATTCAACGGAATTATTTTTGCAGCATCATAATAATATGAACAAACAAATATTCTAATCATCATCAATAAGGGATTGGTTATAAATTATGGAGCATCTGTGGCAGTGAAGAACTAGGAAGGCATTAAAAATGTCAATAAATTCACATTTATTGAAAAGAAAACATTACTATGGTAAATTGCTAATTAAAAAATAAGATTACAAAATAGCATAATGTTAAACTTTTCACATTATGCTATGATAGAGTAACTATGACTAAACTGACTCATCTATCACAAAAAAGATCTGGAAAACTGCATGAAATGCTTGAAACAACTCTGCAGACATTGGACAAAAGGCAGCAAATAACTATGACCTTGAAAGAAGGGAAACAAAGTGGTGACCCCTATGATTGTCTTATATTTTTGCCTAGAGGATCCTTCCAGATCGTGGTGCAGATAAGCCTTGGTCAGTTGTCCTACTTAGTTGAGCAGAGATAGGAAACTTGGTTGCTGGTATCTGAGGAGAAAGTACTGGAAAGGAAAGAACCATCAAGAGAAAGAGTTCCAGAAATCTGGGTAGTGTTCTGCTTGAATATGTACAAGTCATCATGCATAGAATGATATTCCCTAAAGCAATTTAACTGATTAGGCATAAAGTAAGTACTATCAGAGCTCACATATAACTGGATATTATTCAAGATTTGAATTCTATAATCCTATAATTCTATAACAGAGCAACAAGGACATTTAGTAGAAACCTGAGGTTTATACCTTTTGTAAACCAGAGTAAGGGGTAATCATATCTTCCCCTACCACACTTTAAAAGAAAGCTTTGTAATTATCACGCTGATCCTCCAGTAACAACTTTCCAGAAAAATTCCAAAATTCTTTGAAGGAAGGCCACATAATCCAACACTCAAAAATACAAACCGACAATGCTCAACAACCAAACAAAAATTACTAAAATTTCTTAGAAACAGGAAACTCAAATCTATACCAGAGAAAAAAATCAGTCAGTAGACAAAGACCAAGAAATAGCAGATATGATAGAACTAGCAGGAAAGGATTTTTAAAAAATCTATACAGTGTTTAATCTGTTCAACTATTCAAGGAAAGCACAAGTATAAGAGAAGTGGATGAAATAAAAAAGAGCCATGGGGCCTCCCTGGTGACACAGGGGTTAAAGATAGCACTACCAAGCTAATGTCAGCCACTGTAGCACAAGATCAATCCTTGGCCAGAGAGCTAACTCACATGGCACAGCAGACCTCTCCTGTCTCACCCGCTGCTCCCCTCAGCAGTGTATTTCAATAGATCTGCATGTTCTGCTCCCCACTTTGTCTCTGGTGAATCCTCTCACCCCCCCCTCCCACCTTTGGCCTGTACCCCAGTTCATGTATGCATAAATAAATAAATCTTTTTTAAAAAAGCCAATGGGGTTTTCTAAAATGCAAAATATATCTGAAATTGAGGTAGGGAGAATCACTGGATAGAATCAACAACTATGTTGATTCTACAAAATCCAGGGCCACAGAACTTAATAAGCATAGCATAGACTAAAGGTAAACAAAGCATACCATAGCAGAGAGAGACACTCAAAAACAGAGGCATGATTTGGAGATAATATGAAATGAACTAATATATTTGTAATTTGAAGAAGAGAAGAAGAAGAAGAAACAAATATTTAGAGAAATAATGATTTTAATTCTTTCCACATTTAATAAAAACTATATCATCAAAACTGTGAGAAGTTAAACATTTTGCTAACAGTGTAAATATAAAGAAAACTACACCACAGAACATCACAATCAAATTTCATAAGCCAGTGATAAAAGTCAGGGAGAGGGGAAGGAGAAGCAAGTGAATGCAGAAATTTATATTTAGGAAAATTTCCTGAAAATTAAGATGAAATACTTTTTTTTTAATGAGTAGAAGAAAACCACTACAATATATTTTTTACATTATATGACATGGAACCTTGAATCTACACGAAGGAAGAGAAACGAAAATGATAAATTCATATTTTGTCTCTTTAAAAAATAATTTTCCACTGAAAGTAAGATTATAAAAATACATTTTGTAATTGTAATATATAAAGAAATAAAATATATGACAAAAATGATAGGGTGATCTCTAATGCTATAAGGTTTAATATTATTTGAAGGTAACCTATGATAAGTCAAAGATGCATGAAACTTTATCATGAATATAAAAAAATTTGTGGTATAGTTCACCTGCCAATAATGGAGAAAAAATAAAATACAAAAAATTACCATAATTCTAAATAAAGCAAAAGTGGAAAAATACGCCAAGATCAGATGGGGGGAAAAAAAACAGAAAACAAAACAGTCAGTAGATTGAAGCTGAAATATGTTTAATAATTATATTAGATTTTAATGGTATACACACTGAATTAAAAGTAAAGAATGTTAGACTGACTAAAAAGGTAATGCCAAAGCTATATCTTAATTATGAGAAATTCACTTTAAATATATAGGCATAGATAAGTTAAAAAAAAAAGATTTTAAAAATATCTTGTGGGGCCTCCCTGGGTGGCACAAGGGGTTAAGATGTCACCTATGAAGCTATCCGCAGCCACTGCAGCACCAGTTCGATCCCAGGCCAGGGAGATACCCATATGGTGCAGCAGACCTCTCCTGACTCACCCGCTGCTCCCCTCAGCAGTGAATTTCAGTCAATCCGCCTGTTCTGTTACCACTCTGCCTCTGAAGAATCCTCTCACCCCCCACACCTCTGGCCTGTACCCCAGTTCTTGTATACATAAATAAATAAATCCTTAAAAAAAAATCTTGTGAACACTATAAAAAAAGAAAGCTGGAAATTAATACTAATTCAGATCAAGAAATTTTTTCAGGGACAACCTAGTGCATTACGTAAGATGAAGATGAAGATGACAATTCAATTAAAATCTGCTAATCATAAATGTCTTTGACCTAATTACAGAGTCTCGAAATACATTTTTTTAAAAAAGGCAAACACATGTTTAGCACCAGTAGATCAGGAAATAATTACTAGAACAGATAGAAAATCGTTAAGAATGTAAAAGTGTGAAAAAACTGGACATCATATTGCAGTAAAACTTGAACCTCAATAACATATCCAAAATTTCATAACATATCCAAAATTTAACTTGAAATAGTGAACAACTATTATCAACAGTGAACAACTCCATTAACCTAAACCTAAAATCTAGAACTATAAAACATTTAGAAGAAAAATAAGGAGAAAGCAGTTGATCTTGTAAAAGATAAAATATCTTCAATAGAAGACAAAATATAAATCATAAGAGAAAATGTTGTTAAAACTGACTTTATAAAAACCAAAAACTTTGGTATTCAAAAGTCACAATTAGGAAAATAAAGTAGAAGATGAAAATTCAATCCACAATCTTAGAGTAAATAATCAGAAGATATACATTTAACAGAGAATACTTAAGTAATGCTACAGGTTAACAATATGAAAAACAAACCATTTTTTTAAAAGTGGAAAAAAACTGAAAGATAATTCACACCTTAAAGAATACATGAATAGACAATGAGTACATTTAAAATCACATAATGTTATTAGTCATCGTGGATATGTAAATGCACAATCATTTTCAAATGACTAAAATTTTCAAATGCTGGTAAGGATGTGGAACAACTGGAATTCATACATTGCTGGCAGTTACACGAAATGATGCAAAATGCAAAAGCAATTTGGCGGTTTCATGATAAGTTCTACACACATTTATCATCCAACCTAGCAATCACACTCTATGTTCTTACTTAAGAGGAATTTAACATTTGTCATACAAAGTCTTGTACTGGGATGCTCATGGGTAATTTACGTCTAGTAGCCAAAATTTAGAAATATTCAAACATCCACTCAAACATGAATGTTTAAACAAGTGTAGTCTATCTATACTATGGAATATTACTCAGGAAAAAAAGAAAACTAATTACAAATAGATAAAACTACATGTGTGTGTTCTAAAAACACGCTGAGAAAGAAAAGTCAGACACTACTCACCACACATGAAATGATACCAGTTATATCTATACCTTAAAAGGTATAAACTCACCTATCATAACAAAGAGCAATGGTCTCCTTGAGCTGGGAATGGTGTGGAGATTTAGTCAAAATAGCATAATGCAACTTTGGGAGGACACAGAAATGTTTTATGTATTAATTTTAGTTATAATTCCCCAGATACATACATTTGTTTAAACTTAGAATGCTACATTCAAAATAGGCTCATTTTATTGTATTTGTTATACTTCAGTAAAGTTGACTTTTATAAAGCAAAATAAGAATATGACAATGGTGTGTGTGTGTGTGTGTATCTATCTGTCTGTCTGTCTTGTCTATATCTGTATAGCTATCATCCTACCAGGCACTTACTCAGTGGTCGTACCTTATTCATTGTATTTATCAACAGTGAACAACTCCAAAAATTTCATGTTTCTCACTATCTGACTATCATCAAAGAGATCTTAACAATTTTCTGTCTCATAATGTCTGAAATACAGTGGCTCTACCCCCTTCCTAGTGTCTATCACTCTCCTCAGAGGTATCCCAAATTCAGTGAAGAAAAGCCAGACTAATGCTCTACAAACACACACACACACACCAGATCCTACTTCAACTGCAGTCTTCACTCCCCCTATCTAATTAAATAACACCAGCATTAGGTTAAAACTCCTGGGGTCACTTCTGTTTTTTTTTTTCGTCTTACATTTCAAAAGTAATCCATTAACACATCTTTCAACTCTACCTTCAAAATACATTCAAAGTCAAACCATTTCTCACAACCTACTCCACTACCAATTCTACACTAGTCCTTCATCAACTCTCACTTAGAAGACTTCAAGAGACTCCTGTGAATCTATTCTTGTTCTAGAGTTGGAACCCCCAGTCACCAGACTGATCTCTTTAGTACATTAATCAGCTGAAGTGTCTGTCTTGCTCACTTTTCTGATTGCTTCCCAACACACTTAGAAAAATATCTCATTTCTTGCCCTCCTGTACATGGCTCTGCCTGCTGGATGGCTGCCTCCCTCACAGCACTCTTCCTACCTCTTTTTCCCATATTTACTCTTGTCAACCTCACTGGCCATTTGCATCTCTGGAATATTATCAAATTTCCCCATTCTCTTTCCCCACTTACCTCAGATCCTCATGTGACTCATTCCCTCGCTTTATTCAGATCCCTGCTCATTTATTTCTCAAAGTTCTCCAAATACCCATTTTATAATTGTGCCATAAACACCCTTTATTATGCTCCACCCATTCTGCTTTATTTTTCTTTATAGAATTTTTTACTAAACGAGCAGCATCCCATCCCTGTCTATATTGCTGTGATAAGTCTTCTAACTATGCAGATGTTTTCTCTTCACCAAACTTCTCCCTTTTAGGGGCAGCTCTGTCTGCCTACTTTTGCTGGTGCAAGTGTTCTTTATTCTTCTCTCCCTTTCTATAATAAGCCTGCCCTTCTGGATATAAAAAAAGAATTTTTTACTAAATTAAATTATACATGTTTATATTTATATGTACTTTTTTATAGCTTTATTGTTCTAGTCATTTCTTGAGTACAAAGACTTCATCTGTTAGTTTGTTTCATTGATGTACTTCCAATACTAAATGCCTGGCACCTAGTAGGAAGGTAACATTTGTTAAATAAATGTAAGGACTCTATAGCTAAATTTCTGAGTAAGTGGAAGAATGTCCAATAATATGTCACATGGATACACATGAGAATGTCCAATAATATGGCATATGAGATTAGGGATGATAACACTATTCTGTGTACATTTCTCTATACATGATTAGTATCATTTGAAATCTCTACATATATGTGTTTTATCCTTAGACTAAAGGATAGACTAAAATCCTTAGACTAAAAATTTTCAATTTTCTAAAAAAATAAAATTAAGAGCAACATCTAGATAATATTAATTCAGTGATGTTTGGAAGGGAGGTATCTGGCAGGCGGAACATAGTACCACTACTGAAAAATTACCTCAGTTTTTCATTGCAGTAAGGAAAAGTATTTTTCATGTATTCATTCAATAGCAAAAACTTAAATTCCATTTACATTTCTGTACCATTAGATATTAAAGGGACTTTGAGTGTGATATGCTTTATGAAGCAAATAGACAGCTCCCCAACATTAAGTCAGAGATTTACAAAATGCCCACTATTCACCACACAAAAATGTTCTGTATACATGTGCTCTTAGGTAATTTTATACATGAGGGAGGTCACCATTTGGAGAAAAGAAGAATTTCCAGGCATTATTATATGCAATTTCTATGTTAAAGATTTTTTTAAAAGTATGGGACATTTAGTCATAGCTCTCACCCAATACATCCAATAACTAGATATTAAGTCGCTCCTACAGGCTAACAAGTATGATAGATTGTGAACTGTATGAACAGGAAAATAAACAGATTTCTAGTTTTTCATGATGCATCGTGGGGTAAAAAGTACTTTTACACAAAGACATTTAGTGAACTGTATAAACAGGAAATAAATATGAACAGATTTCTAGTTCATAATACATCTTGGGGTAAAAAGTATTTTTACACAAAGTCATTTAGTGAAGGAGCAAACAACACAGAATTTGGAATAAGACAAAGGAGATCAAAATTCCTCCTCTAACTCATTGTTTTAACAGACATATTATTCCATTGGACGGATGAAGACTAGCTTACCCATCCATCCCCCAGCAATGTACTCTCTTTGTCTTCAGTCGGAGACAAAGTCCGCTGGGCTACCAGGACACTCTTGTACATGCAGCCTATGTACTGGAGTGTTCACGCACACAGAAATGTAAAGCAATACTGTCTATATTACTGTGATAAGTCTTCTAACTAGTATCTCTCTTCAGGCCTTGCCCTTTGACCCAGAAAAAGAATAATTTGTGTCAGATGTCTGCTTCAAGCCCTCAGAGGTCACTCAGTTCTTTCAGAGTGAAAGACAAGATTGTTCTGTGTCCTGAAGACTCTGCCCATAGTTCCCTCATTATTATTTTGACCTCACCTCTTCCCACCACCCACCACATTCACTTCACTTCACATACACTCTCCTGCATACCAGACCCTGAAACCAAAGAACAAGGCTCCCCTTAGAGTTCTTTGTATTTGCTGTTCCTCCTGCTTGGAACTCCCTTTACTCAGGTATCCATTTGCCCCCACTCCCCCACCCCCCACCCCCACCCCCCCACCCCCCCCCCCCCCCCACCCCCCCCCCCCACCCCCCCCCACTCACTTCCTTTGCTACCTCTCTACTAAAATAAACAATGTACCTCCCCAAAGAGGCAGATCCTCTTATCCACCTCACCCTGCTTTGTTTTTCTACAGAGCATTAATCACCAGTGGACATGCTTTGTATTTCTTTGTTCATTTGCTCACTCGTGTATCCATTCTCTGGGGAAGGGTCCATCACAAACACCTGATCCATAAGACTAAGGACTTTATTTTGTCATAGCCATATCCCAATAACTAGAATGCTGCTGCTCCAGAAGATGTGCTTATTAGAATCTTATTAAATGAATTTTGATAAAGGAATAAAAGAATCTCAAAATTTTGCGCTAAGTTGCCATATTGCCTTCTCAAAATATTAAAACTATCAACACTCTATTACAATGTGTAAGTATGTTTGTAACTCTTGCCCACACTCTCACCAACACTAGACATTATCAATATATTATACATTCATATATTTGTCTATTTTTATCAAAAGGAGAGTTATAACTTTTATCAAAATTAAATGCTAGTTTAAAATCAAAGATACATATTTAATACATTGTTATATTTCTAAGTGACACTCTATAGAGCATGCTAACAGAAAGAATGCAAATAATTAAGTTTCAGAGCTAATATCCTCAAGAGCTCATGCTCATGCTTTTTAATTCTCATGATTAAAATGCAAATAAAGCACATCTTCAAGGCAACCTGTCTAAAGCAGTAATCCATCCATTTCAAGAAGGCATCTTTCTGCCAGCACCATCCTTCTGTGAAATAAGCAACTTGTCTGGCAGGTCTGGAAGGAAGACAAGGGAAATGAGAGGATCATTCATTGTAACTGCCCCCTTGGAGTCCTTTCAAGATATGCTCCCATGACAGCTAAAGAGAATTCAGAGGCTATAAGGCACTCTACAAAATTTTTCAGGAGACTGTGAGTTAGATGCACACAAAGATGAATGCAAATGTGCATGGGAAAGAAGCACATGGCAGGTGTGAAACACCCTTAATGTGGCATCGCAGACCCCAAGGGTGAAAGGTTTGGGGATGCAAATGCCACCTGTTGCATAGTCCTTGAGAAAAACATTTTAAATGAACATCAAGCTATTGGAAGACCTATGGAGAAATTAGCTAGCATTCAAAACTAGACAGCCTGCATTCTGAAGATTTGTAAAGCACAGATTATCTTAAAAGCTTTCTCAGTGTTCAAAGAGCATTGCCATTTCCAATGTAGAAATTGAAAAGATAGGCTACTCTTGGGACAATTCTGACTAAATAAAAAAAATGGCAAAAGCCAAAACTGACACAACATTCATCCATCCTTTTCTCCACACAAAGTTATTATTTTCTCATATTTAATAAGATTTTAAAGAGTAGAGTAGTATATCTTTCCAAATTGCAAACCACTGATGTCCTATGAAAACCAAAAATATTTAAGACTATTTCAGAAATTAGCCAAATACCCCATTTGGGAGATAGTACTTAAGTTAGAGATAGAGCCAATGAACAGTAAAATACTGCCAGATTACAAAAAAATAGATCATTTGGATGATGTTGCCAACAGATGGCAAATGCAGGGCAATGGAAGATAATGCCAAAATAATTACTTCTCAAGCCAGGAGCCAAGCTAAGGAATGTTTGCTGAGAAATAATGGTTCTTCTAACCACTTAGGAAAAGGGAATAGACATGAAAATATTAGGAAGAGCAGAATCAAATTTATAGGAATAAAGGTAGAGTATTAAGGTTAATATGGAAAGGTGAAAGGGAAGATTTAATAAGATTCTATTTTAATATACCAATTAAGAATGAAGTTCTTTTTTTTTTTTTTTTTTTGTGGGAACCTCGCCGGTGGCAGGGGATCAAACTGGTGCTGCAGAGGCTGCGGGCACCCTCACAACCCAGCGCTCAACCACTGCACCACCAGGGGAGGCCCAAGAATGAAGTTCTATTAAAGTAATTCAGAGTACCCACCTTTTTATTTTTCTTAAAGTAGCATTTGCCAGTCCTGTGCCTTTTACAGGAATATTCTCATTCAACCCACAGTAACATTATGAGCTTGATTTAATTATTGCCCATAATTTACAAAAGAGAAAACTGAGAGATAAGGAAGTTAATTTTTCCATGGTCACACAACTTGCAAGTGGTTGCGCCCAAGTTACCTTACTAGGCATTCTGATTCTGGAGATCTACCCTCATATATTATACTATATATTATGCCAAATGTTGTATGCAAACACCCAAAAGGTAGCTTAACTTTCTGTTCAAAGACAACTCATGTAAGCTTTATTCACTATGGCAGAGTAATTTTGTTTACCTAAGACTCAGAGTCATTAATTCAAACATTTCATTAACACTTATAGCACATGTATTATTCTAGGTACTAACAAGATGACAATTTAATTCCAGTTCAGAAAGAACTTAATTTAGGGGAAGTAATACAGATATGTAAATCAATAATCATAATGCATTGTAAGAAGTGACATACTAGGAGGTACATTTACAGTATAAAAAATTGGAGACTCCCCATGGGATGCTACTACATTTATTTCTGAGGCAGGGAGGGGAATATTAGAAGAAATAAAGGGATAAGAAGAAAGGAATCATGAGTGGGAACTTAAACTTGGGGCGCAATTTGGACATCTACTATAAGAGAAAATGCCAAAGGAACTTTACATAAGCAGACTATTTCCGCTGATAAATTGTTTTCCATGAGGGTTTAGTTTAACACTTCTAAACAACTATACATGTATGTTGAAATTGAATGATAAAGTAAATGAATGGTGGATAGTAGGGACAGGGTTAACACACAAGCAAGGAACAAGACTGGAAAGATCCATGTGGAAATGGATTAGAGTTGGAAACATCAGTATAAATTCATGGTTATCTTTATATACATACCAATGGAAATATATCAAAATATTTAAAGACATATGTATAAATGCACAGTGTACACAAATATATTTCCTTATTCTGTCAACTAAAGACCTTAAACAGCATGCCAACAGCAATGAGAACACCTAAAACTCAGATTTTGGTTTCTAATACCTTCTCAATAAAAGGAATCATGGTGCCTAGGAGAAATCACTGACTTGTATACTGGAACAGTATACAAGATGACCATGGAGCATCTTGTCCACAAACATTAAAATCATAAAATCCATGTTAGGAAAGATATGTCAAAATGGCACAAAGCCATCCACCAGACCTCCCAGTGATCTAAGCTGGAACAATCAGAGCAACAAATAATAAACTAGTTTTACATTATAACACAAAGTATAAAATAATTGCTCACTATTATATTCTAACATAAATAACTGATTGATTGAATAAATAAATAGATGAGGGAGAGTAAAGATAGCTTGCAGGCTAAAGAATCCCAGATGATCTTGAAGATACTCTGCCTTCAAGAAGGTCAGACACAACTATCTACCCCTAACACGTAGATTATGAATAATGACTTCCTTCCAAAGAGTCAAGTATGGGAAGGACATGGGGAAAAATAACTTTACAGAGAAAAAAACCTAACCAACACCATCATAGACAAGTGATCATGTTGGCGGGCAGAAGGAGGGGTAACCCGGGACCCCCAAATCCACCTGCTCTAAACAGGTTCTGCCATTAGCCACATAAAGACAAAACATACTCTAGTGTGTACTACCTTCAATAGAAAATAGCTTTAATACAATTAGGATGCATAGGGAGAAGAAAAATCAATTTTTTTTTTGTTTCTAAATCAAACACCCAAAGTTACCCATCCCCTCATGAGCAAATGTCCAGCCAAACAGGTGTACCCAAGGTGGGGTCACTGATGCCCACAAGCTTCCACAAGTCTAAGGCACCATCTGGTGGGGACCCATAGGAAAGGGGCAGAAGGGTCCAGGCAAGTCTGTAAGGAAAAGAGCAAAATCAAAACCCAAGTTAAGATGAAGGCTGCCATTGTCAGTGTCCCCACAGGCCTCTCAACCAAATCTCTGTCTCTTTCAAGTGTCTCGCGCCATGTCCCCCAAGTCCCTGGTACAAGTCCAAGCCAGTGCAGTTTCTTCTTCACATGTCTCTCAGCATCATGTGTCTCCTCCAAGTCTTTTTCTTGATCTCCTCCCTTCATTCTCCCAGTCTTCTCTAGCTTCTCCTCCCTGCTCAGCTCCACCTTCCTTTTGGTTGGGGCAGGGAACCTAGAACCTCCCCTTCCTCTGGGGAGATTCACCTATAAAATCTGAGATGTCTCTATAAAGAGGAGTCTACAGAGATATGATAACTACATATCATGTGGTATCTTGGATGGATAATGGAGCAGAAAAGAGCCACTGAGCAAAAATAAAGGAAACCTGAGCACAACCTAGACTTTTGTTGGGAAGACTATCAATTTTGGTTCAGTAATTGGGATAAACATAATCACCCAAATGTAAGATATTAATAATAGCAAAACCAGGTATGGGATATGTGAGTTGTATTTTTTATACAACTTGTACGTAAATCTAAAACTGTCTTACAATTCAAACATTTATTAAAAATAAATATTTATCACCAATAAAGGAATTTTAAAAATGCAGAAAAGAAAACGTTGATTTTTTTTTTTTACATTTATGAGCCTTTTAAAAAGAAAAACAGGGCCTCCCCTGGTGGTACAGCAGTTGAGCGCTGGGCTACAAAGCTGCCCACAGCCTCTGCAGCACCAGTTCGATCCCCAGCCGCTGGCAAGGGTCCCACATGGCACACAGACCTCTCCTGCCATGCCCGCTGTTCCCCTCAGCAGTGTACTTCGTCAGTCTGCCTGTTCTGTTCCCCGCTCTGGCTCTGGCGAATTCTCTCACCCTCCTGTGCTTCTGACTGTACCCAGTGATCGTATAAATAAATAAATAAATCAAAAAAAAGGGCAGATCCTGAATATACACCTCTAAATATTAAGAAATTAAGTACCCTAAAAACCGCTGGGAAAGATGGATATATTTTCACACTATATAAGACTAATTATTTATAATATAAATGCCTCAAATAAAGAATGGATAGCATACTAATTTGATCTTCCAAAGGCAGATCAAACTGATAATATTAAAGAATAAGATTGTCTCCTTGAATGACTCCCCATTCCTAGGAATATTCTTTCTTACTTTTCTTAACAAAACATTCAAAAAATGCATCTGAAGTGAACTACCAAAGACTGAATGAACTATGGTCAATTTTCACAGCAACTGAACAAAACTGGGTCATGAAATCACAGAAACACCAGGGTCAACCGCTTACTTCTTTTTTTTTTTTTTTTTTTTTGCATGAAAAATAATCTTTATTTTTATTTTTTTCCTTCTGCCTCCTCTGCCCCCCCCCTTGCTCTGGTGATAGTTTTTTCCCCTCCCGCACTTTCTGTCTTTTCCTGGTCCATTTAAGTTTTCTAGATTCAAACTATACAAACCATCAAAACTAATTCTTTTTGGCATTTCGCTGAGCTGATTTCCAGCGCCATCCATGTTGCTGCAAATTGCATGTGTTATAAATTTTGAATGCTGAGTAATATTCCATGGTATATATGTACCACATCTTCTTGATCCAGTCATCTACTTTTGGGCATTTGGGTTGTTTCCAAAGCTTAGCTATTGTAAACAGTGCTGCTATAAACATAGGGGTGCAGGTGCTCTTTGGAATTGATGTTTCTGTGTCCTTTCCTAGGAGTGGAATTGCTGGATCATATGGAAGCTCTATGTTTAGTAGGTCCAGAAATCTCCACACAGCTCTCCATAGTGGTTGGACCAGTTTGCACTCCACCAAAGAGTGCAGAAGAGTTCCTTTTTCTCCACATCCTCGCCAACATTTGTTGTTGCTAGTTTTTTTAATATGTGCCATTCTCACTGGTGTGAGATGGTATCTCATGGTAGTTTTGATTTGCATTTCCCTGATTGCAAGTGATTCAACCGCTTACTTCTTAATGCTCATCTTGAGATGAGATCAAGAGAGATTAAGTGTCTTGTCCTATAAAAATATCTAGCCAGTGCGTCAGTTGACTGTAGAGCTACATTTCCTCTAACTGCAGGGTCATACTTTATCCAGTGCAGACAAGAGAAGGGCAGTAACTGCTACCTGTTCCTTCTTACAGCCAATCTCACTGTCTCCCTCTCTCCTGACAGACAGGATTTGTCTATCATAACACACGTTCTCACTGAGCAGAGACAGAGGTTAAAATAGTCCTCTACAAAGTATCCCAAGCATCCCCTATTCAAGATAAGAACTGACACACAAGAGTAAACTTACATTCCATCTCTGAAGGACAAGAACTTGTACTAAAATAAAGCAGCTATGCCCTAAGGTGACAAGTTAATACTGGAACTGGAGCAAAGAACATCATGCTATAATAAACACAGAAACTTCATTAAAGTAATGTTTGCTTATTAAACTGGAACCAATTAAAAGTAATCAACAAAAAAGTGATCCATTTCTTCTACTATATTAATTTAATTTGGATGAGAATAAGCTATCCCTTGAATTAATCACTTCAATGGGAATTGGTTAAAGTGGTTGGATTTTCTAGCCTATCGAATTTAAAGCTAAAATGGAGAAAAACACAAAAGCAGCTCAATTTAAATAAAAGTACAGCTTTAAACTTCAACAATCAGATATTAGGCAGACACAGCTATTTTTCCAACTTAGATTCTAATTAGTTTTCTTCCATCTAAGGCTGATATGCCTCCAATAAACTTGCAAATTTAGCAATTATCTGTAAAAATCTTTTCCTTTAAATAACTTGAGATTTCTCTCCGGGGACTAAAAATAGAAGCAACAGATATGGAAATATTTAAAAATGAAAATTTTGCCTAACTAAAATATACTTAGAAATGTGGGGGGAGGGGAACTGTGCTTAAATTGCCTCAAAATTGCATCACTGGATTATGAATTTCAATTTTATTAAACTTTCAAAATCTCAAAGACAGAGGAAAATGTCAGCAGTTGATGTCAAGCACAAGTAAACTTTGCATTATGGTAATGTATCACAAATCTCAAAATCTGAAATTCAGAGCAGGAAGAAATCTCTGCAGCCACCTAAACCAAATTCTTCATTTCACATTTGTGCAAGATACTCGGAGATTGAGTAATTTTCCAAAGGGAACCAGAAAATGGGATTAGATCCTGAAGATGTTTCTGCTTCCTCAATGCCTGTCACCTTTTCCATATAACATGTAGCATCTCAAGGACCTTCTCTTCAGGGCTAGGAGCTGCAATACATAATATAGTCAAAGCCTGAACTCCCTTCTCATTTGTGTCCCTTGGTTCCACTTTAGCCTAAAAGTCAGGACTATTTAGTTTAGGATCTTCATTTCCTCCTAGAGCACAAAACTTAACTGTTTGCTTTCTAGTTGGGAACATTAGGTCTAAAACATAATACAACCTTTATAACCTTTTTATCTTCCTCCTGAGTCGAGTGACAGTAAACGAAATACATTTTCTAGAGCCAAGATAAGCAAAAGAGATATTATGAAAGTGAATGTGCAATAAAGAATAATCATGTTAAGTGAAATCCCTCAAAGACTCAACACAATTGGTTTAGTGGCTAAGAGGTAGGCACTTGAATCAGACCTGCAGACTTTAAATCCTGCTTCTGCTACTGATTAGCTCTGATATCTTAGACACACTTTTGTCACATCCTCATCACTTTTACAGTCCACAAAGAAAGAGTAAAAAGGGATTGATGACAGATAGATAGATAGATAGATAGATAGATAGATAGATAGATAGATAGACAGACAGGCAGACAGATGATTGATAGATAGATGCATACATAGATAGGTAGGTAGGTTGGTAGGTAGGTAGATTTCTTGCTGGGTAAGTAGGTAGGTATGCAGTAGGCAGACAGATAGAGACTCCTGGCAGACAATAAAGTCTCTCGGGTGTTTCCCATAATTGCTGCCCCAGTATTTCTTTTTGAAATATCAAATAAATTGTTTCATTGCTTTTTATTTTTTAAGAAGCATCTCCGCTTTAACAAACATGTCAGGCAGCTTATTTTGCAACCCAGGGGCTACTTATACAAGTTCCTCAAGATTTCTAAACCTAATTAAAAAAAAGATTTCTAAACGTCAGCTTTCCTCATCTGTGACTTACAAAATTAAAGGAGGTGCTGCCCTGTTGTGGGCTGACTAGAGATTTGGCAGCTTCTTCATCTTCTAGGTGTCCCCCTTTATAACAGAGACTGGAAGGGTAGGGACTCTACTTCTCAGACTCCTTTGTGAACAAGGATTCTAGATGTAGTTTAAGTTCAGCTAACCAGGCTGTGTTTTGAAAGATAGCCAGGAGCATGTTGCTCTTCCTCTGACAGGCCAGGGAACCATTTGACCTTTGACAGAAGTGAGAATTACAGTGGCCTCTGGGCATATCTCTCAGTTGGCTTCAAGTTTTCCTAACATAGACAAAAGCAGCAAAATCTAAAGCAAATTGAAAAATCACTGACAGCTTTTCCCAATCTTCAAATCCATCCAATGACTATGTAAGTATCTAATCCGCTTTACTAAATTCCTTTCTTCTCAAGATACTTAGATTATCTGTTTTCCTGACTAATCTTATTGATAAACATATAAAGCATTCATCACATAGAAGTCACTCTATAAAGGTAGTTTATAATACTAGTAGTGGTAGCTATAGCAGAGAGTAGAAATCAAGGCAGTAGACTAAATCCCCTCATTTTCCACCAAAACCAGGGTAAAGCGCCAAGCAAATAGGGGAAGTTTTAGATTACGAGACTCAAGAGAGAAATACTACACTTGTATTGAGAATTAAAAGCAATTATTCAATTCAGCTCTCATGCTATTTTGTAGAACAATATATGGATTTGAAAACATGGTTTACGTATTTTATGCTCATGAGATTTAGAGACTTATCTCTAGATAAGCAGCCTGCAAAGTGGGTTCACATTTGAACTGTGATCTTGCCCCAGTCAGCTTTCTGCTTTTCAGTTTCCAAATCTGCAACCAAATGCTCATTGAGGGCTTATTCAGCTGTTCAATGTTATGCTTTTAGAACTATTTTATGAGGAGGCCTTTGAGGTCCTTGAGGACTACTGCTAAAGCCATAGAAATATTCCCCTGAAATCAAATGTATGTAATTAATTTTCTGAAGAAAGAAAAAATTTGCATATCAAAAGGTATTTTTCATTTTCACACAGCCTAGCTACTGTCCCAATTACCACCAAAATTTTATTAATAAAGTAATGCTGTCTCATTTCAACCAATTTACAGTCAAGAAGAAAGAGACCTGAAACGTATCTATTTATCTACTCACTCCAACTATATATCAGAGAGCAATTATGCACTGGTCTCTTCAAACATCAAAACCAAATTAATAAGCAGTTTCTAGGGGGGAAAAAAAAGAAGAAAAAGAAATGACAGGAAGATGCAAGAGAAAACGAAAGGTAGCGAAATGACAGACAGACAGAAAGAGGAGATAGAGAAACAAAGCACATGAAAACGTTTTGTAAAGGGCAACACATTAAATAAATGGGAAGGTAGGTGAATTCAACCACCTAACTGGAGAATTAGCCAATTGATAAATTCCAAGGCAACAACATCATAGGGTGAGGAAGTTTAAGGAGGCCAGTGTGACCAGTCACTTTTATGAGCAAAATCTCTTTTTCACTGAATGTATTAATGAATGTATATTGGCCTTGCCAAAATATTCTCTTTCCAAATGCCTGGTAAACCCTCAGATGTTACTGATGGAAGCTGAGCCCTAGACAGTGGGAACCTGGGCAAATTACTCAGAACAGCATGGTGCAATTAAAACAGAAACATGTCCAAATGCATATCATATCATTGGCTCTAACTGCTGGAAAATAAAACCCTAAAAGTCTAAGGAATAGCAATCATACAATACAGATACTTAGCAAATATTTTGTAAGCATGCATTATGCTTTGCATATTGCTCTCTGTATTATTATCAACAATACAGGTAAGTAGACATGATTTTCTAGCATTCTGGTCTTACAGAGATAACAAGGACACATTGTCATAGAAGTTTGGGAGAACAGTTCATGAACATGGAATCAACATGGCACACCACCAATGACCACCAGAATCATTCTGATGACAATTCTCTTGAAAGACTCATGTTACAGGTACAGTAATCTCCATTCACAGATAATTAGCAGATCACCTACTTAACATTATTCACAAGTACTGGGTAGAGATGGGTTCTGAAAATACATGTTCACAGGTTAGAGTCTTCAATCCCTGTAGACATGAAATCTTCCACACAACAAGGAATAAAATGGTATTTCGCAGGAAAAATCCCTTAATATCCTTGGGCTAGACAATCCTTTGGAATTTAGTAGATGAGGAAAATAGCATAGACGCTTCCTGGGTCTTCTTTTCTACAGTAAATATTTGTTGCACTTTTCCCAAAGTCTATTCTACCTTTCTCTAAAATAATCACCACATTCTCTACACAGAGTGTATTTTATTTCTGACTCACAGCTCTCATGGTGAGCAAGGGACTGAGAGAGAGATGGCTTATTCCAAGTACCCCTTTTTCATGAGTATGTGAGCCCTGCACTTGGCTTAATGCTCTGCAGTCTGTTTCAAAATGCTAATAATTTTATCTTTGTATTTGTGTTTTGTAAGTAAAGTCCAAAAAGACAAGCACATATATAACCGTACAGAGACCACACATATATTATGCACCATTCCTTGCTTCTCTGCTCACCTATAACATTTGCACACAGCATTCTGGTGGCCCCAGGAATCCAAAGTTTCAGTGTTAAAATATTTAAGCAAGTACAAAGTTCAAGTGTTTATATCTCTAACACTGAGTAGTTGGGACTTTTCATTTGAACCAGAACTTGCTTCAGTGGAGAGAAAAGGAAATAGCATTCTAAGAAACAGAAATGACAAAAGAAAACCATCATACCCATTCTTTACTGTAATAAACAAGCATTTGCACTAAAAACAATGACATCAGGACCTCCCTGGTGGCACAAGGGATTAAGCATCAGCACTATGAAGCTATCTGCAAGTACTGCAGCAGGAGGAGTTAGACCCCAGTCAGGGAGGTGACCCACATGGCAAAGCAAACCTCTCTTGTCTTGCCCACTGCTCCCCTCAACAATGTATTTTCAGTCAATCCTCATGATCCGCTCCCCACTCTGTCTCTGGAGAATCCTCTTACCGTTAACCACCCCCACCCAGGACCTCTGACCTGTACTCCAGCTCTTGTATGCATAATAAATCAATATTAAAAAAAAAACACAGGGACCTCGCTGGTGGCGAAGGGGTTAAAGACAGCACTATTAACCTATCACCAGCCACTGCACACTATATGGCACAGCAACCCACGTGGCACAGCAGACCTCTCCTGCCTGACCTGCAGCTCCCCTCAGCAGTGTATTTAGTATATCTATCTGCCTGTTCTGTTCGCCACTCTGTCTCTGGTAAATCCTCTCACCCCCTGAACCTTTGGCTTTCAACCCAGTTCTTGTATGTATAAATAAATAAATCTTTAAAAAAAAATGACATCAGTAAGAAAAAAATGGGCTAACTCCTTCTTTTCATCAGTAATCTGAAGATAGTATTGATAGAATGGGTACAGGTCAAGCAGACTTTCTGGAAGCAGAATAATCACAATTTAGGTAAGAACAAAATTCATATGTATGGACAAGTTATAAAATACAAATTGTGTCATTTAAATGAGTTTGCATATGAGTTCAATGTCATTTAAAATTGGCATGGCACAATACAGAAATGAATGGAAAATCCATGCTACAATTTTAAAATTTAAATTGTCTTTACTTAGGGTGACATTAAATACTAAATAAGAAATACTTTGACAAGACAAGAGAGCAACCCTGGAGAAAAAGAGTAAGTTCTAAACTCTGATACCTTTAACAGCACATTTTTCCTACTTTGGGATAATGACCTGAAAGATAGGCTTCCCCAAGATATCAGAAATGGGACATGGATGGAGGCCCTGCAGGCTCATAAGAAACTTTTATTGCTTCTTTAACTACCTAGAATAATGAAAACTAAGGTAGTAATCAGAAACAGAATCATTACCAAAAACAACCTATCAGAGAAACCCATCTATACATATAGGGCATCCATTATCCATCATGTGAGTCCCCCTCATTGTCATGTGAGACCCTTGAAGTCCCAGGCCTTAGTGCAGGAAATATACTCTCATTTTCCCTCATTGTTTTTGGAATCCACTGGACTATATAGATTTCTTGCACATCCATAGTTAAATTTGTTTTTTTCTTGTACCAATCTTTCTGATATTAATTGGATTATTCAAGCAACTCAAAAAGATCCCAGAAGAGTAGTGGGGGGATGTCCTCTCCTCTCCCAAAGGTCTTCCAACTTTCACTTTGCAATCAGCCTTGCAGATTGTGTAGCTAAACCTGCTTCCTTGCCACCATGATTGGTGCAGACTGAGCATAAGAATTATGAGACTTAAGACCATGCGACTGTGTGTAACTTTCTCTGAAACAAAGAGACAGATAAGTTCTTTCTTTACCAAAAGCTGTGAGGATAAAAGCCTAAAGAGGCTTAAGAATAAACACAGAATATTAATACCCATAATAGAATACCTTAAACTGATGGGAGTAAAGCAAATATCATCAACAGTAACATTCTGATGTCTGTTCTAAGATATTGGAATAGCATGACAGGAACAGGTATTTCATATTTTTCTTTGTTATGATTTTTCAAAAGCACAATGAGTTTTCCCTCCGGTAGCCAAGACATCCCAAGAGTGGCATCTAATCCATTTCTAAGGATAGTCCTTTAAGAACAACCCAGAGGACTAGCAAGGCCAGAGGTGCAGAATGATTCCCAAGAGCATCATTTGGATGCTCTGAGTCATACCTGGCTGAGGTCAACTTTCTATCAGTTGCTACCAAAACATACCTGCTATTAGAATTCTCTATTCCAAATGCCTTTGATATGACTTTTGATTGTGGAATAAAGGCAATCCTGAAAGGATTGTGGAATAAAGGCAATCTTAAAGAGAGGTATCCACACCATACCCTTACCCAACTTTCAGCTCTCTCCCTCCTTTATGCAACCCCAAATCGGTTATGTTTTGGCTGTACCTCTGTGTTCTGTCTGACATGTGCACTTACTCTTAACTATCTCCTCCTTCACCCAGAGACCATGTATGTCCACCTATTGCTGCCAGACATTGCATCACATCCTTTAATAACCATTTGGAATATCCTTTCTCTAGAAACACCTAACTATTTCTCTTCAAAACCATGTTCTTCCTTTCCATTAATCTTTGTTATTTCAAATATGAACTTGGTGTGTTCATAGTTGCCTATGTCTCTCACTAAATTGTCCATATTTTTTTTATTTACATATTTTTTTATTATTTCTTTTTTATTTTGATTTTTTATTTTAACATTTATCATTTTTCACATTTTTAGACAATATTTGCTTCCCTTCACCCCCTCAGATTGAGTCCCCATAGAGTTTCCTTCCCCAAGGCACCCATGCACCATCACCACAGTCCCCTGTGCTCCTCCCTCCCTCCCTCTCACCCCACTCCCTTCTCCTCCCCTAAATTGTACATATTTCAAAGATATCTTTGAATTCTCTACAATGTCTACCACCGGTACTAGTACATACTTGTTGCTTAATAAAGCTAAATTGACTTGAAATAAATTGAAACTGAAGATCAATAGGAAATTCAAAATACTCAGAGGGCAGGAAGAAGTATTAGCCTTGATGAATACATGGGTGACCTTTTCATTAGGATACATGGTGTCATTTTGATTGAATGGTAATCTTGTCTTGGCAAGATACAATAAATGACATTTATATGTGTATATAGTGTGTGTGTGTTTACATGGTTTGGGATGAAATGGAATTTATGACGGGAAATGGATTTTAGGAGTTCTACACTCTACTTTAGCAAAATCTTGCCTGCCTTTATTCACAGGTTCTACAAGAATGTTTCCAGTCAATAAACACTCCATCTGCCTTACTCTCTCAGATCACAATTGCTCATCTTCATGTTACAAGAAGAAATGTGCATTTGGTCTTTATTCTCTATTTGTGGCACACAGTCCCTAAAACCCTCAGGATCTCCAGAATAACGTCTTTTGCATGCTCATAAGATGACTTCAGGCTGAGGAGTTCCTAGGTAGCTTCAGGATGGAGACTGGTTGCAAGAAAGATAAAGGAACTATTAGAATATTGAAACTTTCTGCAGCCCACCTCGGGAGGAATCAGAACTGGAGCTAGTTGAGCTAATCAGCAATGGCCAGTGTTTGATCAGCCTTGCCTACAAATAAATGCCCATAAAACCCTTAAACAATGGGAGTCAGATACCTTTTAGGATGGGGAATATATCCATGTGCCAAAAACATGGTGGCCCCCTCCACAGGAACAGAAACTCCTGTATTCAAAACCCTCCTGGCCCTCACCATGTATACATCTTCATTTACTCTTTATAATATGTCATGGCAAACAAAGTGTCCTCCTGAGTTCTGTGATCTATCCTAGCAAATTATTCAGCCTGAGGAAGGGGCAGTGGGAAGCCCCAATTTATAACCAGTTAGTTATAAAGACAGACAGCCCAGAATTTGCAATTAGTGTCTAGCAAAGATAGTCTTGTGAGCTCTGTGATAACTCTGGATAGTTAATGTCAGAATTTAATTGAATTGTAAGTAAATTGGTGTCTGGAGAATTGATTGGAGTGGGGGAAAAACAGATCCACCACATTTGGTTTCAGAAATGTTGTAATTATCTTACTATCTTTTAAGCAAAAATCAGGATTTAGATATGAAAGGCTCATATTTATATTCTAAACTGGTTTCTAGTCAATAAATAAGAAATTCAGTGAATCATACCACTGTATTTTCTTCCATCCTTCTCCCTTCTCTTCTCCTAAAACACTAAAGCATCCAATAAACACTAGTTGAAAGTCTTTAACTAAGACCAAATTACTATCAAAGTCTTTCTCTTAACTTTTTCTTCCAAAGTTGTCATTTAGCTTTTCTAATGTAAATGACAATTTGAAGGACAGAATACAATGTGATCAGAACCAGAACACTCCTGAAAATTTAGAATTCTCTGACCCTGTTCCAGTTTAGGTTTCTCCACCCAAAAAAAAAAAAAAAAATATGGGTTTAAGTTTAGGTGGTGATATCAGGAAGTTCTATGAAGGAGAAGTAAACTGAGAGAGCTGAGGAAGGAAAGGCTAATATGGGGTCCATAAGGAATATAAATGAGCACGTTATCGCTGTAGGAAATTGGACATTAATCCTGCTGATGACCCACTGAGAACCTTTGGGAAGACACACAAAGGGTCCCATTCCTCATGGTGTCAGGTCAGTCCAGGAGTATTAACTCTCAATCACTTCTGGCCTTTCCCTTGGCTACCAAATAACTATAGCCAGAGAATGTCCTTAGACATACACAATAAGCATACAAGACTGCAGGCATGTAAGGAAATTTTTTGCAATGCTAGGATTGGTTGAGGGGATATGACTGACAGAATGGACTACAAATCCTGATCCATGTCCAATATGTGCTGCTAGAGTGCCAACATTTACCTATTGTGGATCTGCTGTGTGATAGGCATTGTGCACATGTCAAAGATACAAAATTAAAAGTTGCAGATTAGAGGTACACAGCATGGGAATGGTTGGGAGGGGTTCAAAATGTGAGGGAAGAGCACAGGGAACTACGGTGATGGTTCACAGTTGCTATGGTGATGGGAGAACTACAGGGACTACATAGAGGGGAAAAACCAAATACTATTCAAAAATTAACAAAGATATAAGAAAATTAATTAATTTTAAAAAAGAAGATTATGACCTCTGCCAGTATGAAACTTATAGATCAGTGGAAAAATACATGTTAACTAAAATATTATACAGAGATATGGAGCATAGATATTCCGGAAGTAGTAAGTGTATTTATTTAATGATGATTTGATCTCATCTAGGATATCAAGGAAAATTTCACAGAAAAAGTGAGGTTTGAGATGAGAAATAGAAGATCAGTTAAGTGTCTACTAAGAAATACTATGAATAAATTTAAAAGAGGAAATAAAGATGGGGTGCAGAAACAACATGGAAAGAGTAACAGGAAGTCAGTCTAAAAAGGCAAGCAAGACTGGATCATGTAGAACCATAATGGTCATGGTAAAAACTGGAATCCTTCTAAAATAAGATCAATGAAAAGATTTTTACTTTTTTTTTTATTTATACAAGAACTGAGGTGCAAGCCAGAGGCACAGAAGGTGAGAGGATTCACCAGAGACAGAGTGGGAAGGAGAACAGGCAGATAGACCTAAGTCTCTGCTGAGGGGAACAGCAGGCGAGACAGGAAAGGTCTGCCACACCATGTGGGTATCTCCCTGGCCGGCTGGGAATCGAACCCACACTGCAGAGGCTGCAGAGAGCTTCACAGTGCTGCGCTCAACCTGCTGTGCCACCAGGAGGCCCCCACTGAAAGATTTTAAGAGGGGATGTTTCAGAAAGCAAATAGATGCCAACACGCATATGAAAAAATGTTTAGGGGTCAAAATAAGGGGGTTGCAATTGTATGGGAAATATAAAAATAAAATTTATTTAAAAAAAAAACAATGCAAATCAAAACCACAAGAAGACATCACTTCACACCTGTTAGAATGGTTACCATATAAAGACAGGAAGCAAGTGTTAGTGAGGAGGTGAAGAAATAGGAACCCTTGTGCACTAGTGGTGGGAATGAAACTTGGTGCAGCCACTATGGAAAACAGTATGGAGGTTCCCAAAAAAATTTAGAATAGAACTAGCATATGATACAACTAACCCATTTCTGCATTAGTAACTAGAAAATGAGTTAATTGCATCATCATTAGTAACCAGAAATGGATTAATTGTATCATAATTAGTAGCTAATTCAAAAAGATATATGCACTCTGTTTGTTGCAGCATTATTTATCACAGCCAAGAACTGGAAACATCCCAGAGTCTTAACAAAGGATGAACAAATACAGGAGATGTGATACACACACACACACACACACACACACACTTATTATACAGCTATAAAATAAAGATGAAATCTTGCCACTTGCAGCATGACTGGAGCCACCTTGAAGGTATACACTCTGTATGTACTGCAGTAACAGAGCAGACATTCAGAATAAATGTTAGGAAAAGAACAGATTTAGTAAGAGAAGATTAGTTCACTTTCAATATGCCTCTCCATGTGAAGATGCTGAGGAAGCGTTTGGAATCATGAGTGAGTCTGTGGCATTCAGGAGTTTCTAGTCTGAAGACACATACCTAGGGTAAACATATAATTTATCATTGAGACCTTGGTCATACTTCACATTACCTGGGAGGAAATATTACAGGGAAGAGACCCCTGAGGAACTTAATTGTTCACCAATTAAATCTAACATATAACTGCAAATTAATTTCTCCTTTGAAAGTTTGTGTAAATATTCATGTTATTTTGGTACAGATAAATTGGAAAATCAGTGGGTTTTGGTGTTGCTTTGTTTTATATATTGTCTTGATTGCTCAATCTCTTAGAGACATTTTTGTTTTTCTCTCAGACATAATTTCTATCCAGACATAAACACACAAGTGCATCTCACATTTTAAAGGCTGTGATAAAGCTTAACCAGCTTGAACTATTATAAATAACAAAACTATTCAACAGTGTTCTCAAATAGCTCTCTTTAGCCTCTAAATTTTCTGAAATGCAGAGTTAATTACTTAGTGGGCCATTATAGCAAATAAAATGAGATGGAAAGAAGGCACAGAATTGTCAATAGAAAGAATCACAGAAACAAAACAACTGCTTACTTGTAGGTCTAAAAAGAAGAGGGAGAAAATCGTTTTCTAAAGGGTTTGTTAATAGAAACATCCCTTCAAATGAACAGCTCATATCTTACATCTAACAATACCATACACACACAGAAAAACATTTAATCCCTGAGATTTTATAACCATATCCCAAGCAGAAAAACAGTGGTTCAATCATATTTATAACATTGGAAAAGAAACCAAATAGACTGGAATTTTAAGAAAGTTGACTTATTTTTAAACTTACTTCAATTTAGATTTTACTTGACTATTTAAACCACATACACTACAGGGCAAAAATAAATATAAGGGAGGGTATGTGACAAGGCCCAGATCATAGAGCTAATTAAGAGCAGATCTGCAGTTTGGATCAGGGTGTGACTTAGAGCTCTCTTTGCCAAAACCACACTTTCCATTTTTACCTCTTTGTGAGTTCCCTCCCCTATAAAAATGAGTCTCAGCTCTCCTGGGTAGATTAACCTTTAACCAGAGGGTCATTATTCTAAATAAGCAAAAGAAGTGAAAAATGAAGCATATATGTCAATTTTACTAAGTCATCAAAATCTGTTTACAATGAATGAAAAAAGACAAGTAAGAAAAAGTGGGCTTACAATGCTAAATCCAAGGATGAATTTGTTCATTAGGTAATAGCCAGTCATTAGCTACTTGGAATGATTTGACTTCAGAAAGTCTGGGTGTTGAACTACCCATCTTTGAATACCATATAATTGGTTCTTCACCCTGCTTTTGGAACAACAGATGTGACTACCAAAAATAAGACTCACTTAATTTTAGGTTTTGGAAATGCTGTTGGACATGAAGGAGAAAAATATAGTTTTTAAAAAATGAAATATAAGTAAAATGAGATATACAATTAGATTTGTCCCCAAGAAACCAAAACTTAGGAAGAAATACTTTTTATATGTTATTAGATTTTATTTATCACAGTTTCTCCATTTAACCAAGTATAGACCCCAATGGAAAAGCTCTACTTCACCTTGACTTCCAGGCACATACCCGATCCATCCTGACTTCTCTACTAAGACCATTCCACAGAACTCTCTAAAACTCAATTATGGAGGGCCTCCCCGGTGGCGCAGCGGTTGAGCGCTGGGTTGCGAAGCTGCCTGCGGCCTCTGCGGTGCCGGTTCGATCCCCGGCTGCTCCCCGGCCACCGGAGGAGGGTCCCACATGGTGCGCAGACCTCTCCTGCTGCCCGCTGCTCCCCTCAGCAGTGTACTTCGGTCCTTCTGTCTGCTCTGCTCCCCGCTCTGGCTCTGGTGAATTCTCTCACCCTCCCGCGCTTCTGACTGTACCCAGTGCATGTATAAACAAAACGAACAAACAAACAAATAAATAAATACATGCCTCTATTAAAAAAAAAACTCAATTCTGGAATGATATCCTCTCCGTCTAAATATGTCCATCCATTAGCTTTCCCTGCTACACTGTGTTTAAGCCACCCAGTTACTTAAGTCAGAAGCATGAGAGGATCCGACTCTCACATCCCACATAGAATGTGTCATCAAATCTCATTGCTACCATATCCAAAATAAGAATAGAATCCATCTGATTGACTTCGAACCTGCTTCCACTAGCCTTGTCAAAACCACCATCAATCCTCTGTGGCATAACTGTGTTAGCCCCTGTCTAACCTCCCTGCTTCCAAACTTACCCCCAACCCAAATTAATAGTAGCCATAGTGATCTTCGAAAAACATAAACTTGATCATGTCATTTCATTCCATGAAACCCTTCACTAGCATTCAGATGAACTTGAAATTAAACCCAGACTCTCTCTTATGGTCAAAGGTGAAGCCCTAAAAGACCAAGTCTACTTATCTCTCCCACCCATGCCCGTCCCCACTCACCACTGTACTCAGTCACCAGCTCTGGGGCCAGTTCAGAAGTTGGTCATATATACTGAGGTCTGTTCCACATTGGAATTCCCACATGTGCTGTCCTTTTTTCCTGGAATGTTCTTCTTCCTGGTTATCCTTGATCTTTCCTTTGAAATCATCTAAATTCAGAACCTATGTCTTCATCTTGAAAAGTCCTTCCAGAGCCCCCAATTTAAAGAGAAACATGCCATCCCCTGACCTCATTCTTCACTCAGCTGCCTGGTCTTTACTTTCTTCACAGCACTTATGACAAAAGATAATGGAGTTGATTGTCATGTTTACTTGCTTATTTCCCTCACAAGTTTGTAAGGTCTGTGAAAGCTGGGCTTTGTCTTATTTGGTGGAACATTAAAAGAACTAGATACATATCTGTTGAGTGAATGAGTGATGCAGTGAAGTGATAAATGATTCTCCTGGGAGAATCAGGGCATGCAATTTCAAATGTCAGCTTGACTGACAATTGGCAGAGGCCATAGAGAGCACTTGACTATCAATTGACCCAAAAACTGGACCCAATCAACTGGAGGCTCCTCCTCCCTTCCTCTGCCCACTGTTCCCACAGTGGGGGCTATTTCAGGGGCATGGCCTTAAGAGAACAATGTGCTGTTGAGACCATCTGGACTGTACATGTGACTGAAGCCTAGGCTGAAGTTAAGGCTGCTACATAAAACTCTTAAGATTCTGGTGGTGCAGAGATCCACTTGCCACTCAAGACAAGCACCATAGCTAAGTCCCTCTAAATAAAATGCCACCTACCAACTTGGAGTGGTTTGCTTCTTCTCTCTCTCTCCTTCCTTCCCTCCATGTGCAGGGAACCAGTTTGCAACCAACGCTAATAATCTACTGAATTCAGAACACACTGTGAGTAGAAAAGCAAAAACCAAAGCCACAATCTGGCAGCTTTTGTTGCAAAAGGATGTTTTTTCGTTCTGATTTGCAATATGCCAACCATAGAGTGTTTCACTGATGTCTCCAACTTCCCAACTCTCATTAGATCTTCAATTTTATTTTTAACCTTTTCCCCCACTTTAAAAAGTGTTTTTGGTCAGCATTCATGGGTATGCCATGTTGATTTCAGAGCAATGAAATGAAAATTTAAGACTTTTCTTTCCAGAGAATCAGTTATTTTGGATGTTATGAAAAACTGGAGGCACAAACATTTCTAATCTTTCTCAATCAGCAATCTTGAAAAATTTGTTCTAAGAATAACAGTTATTCCAAAAAATATGTCACACAAACAGACATACATACATACCTATATTCAGACATCAATACATCAGCTCTCTCTATATATAAATGCATATATATGCACACATATAAATATACAATATTGATATAGCCCAATAAAAATAGGAAATGTTGAGGTAAACAAGGTTAAATACATCTCATAATTGTTGATATTCTCAGAACCTTTACTAATATATGAATAGGATTATTAATTTTCAAAGTAAGATAAAAGTACATAGCATTTCCAATTTTATTTGACCCCTAAGATCTTTTTTTTTTTTTTTAAAGATTTATTTATTTATTTATATAAGCACTGGGTACAGTCAGAAGCGCGGGAGGGTGAGAGAATTCACCAGAGCCAGAGCGGGGAGCAGAGCAGGCAGAAGCACCGAAGTACACTGCTGAGGGGAGCAGTCGGCGGCAGGAGAGGTATGCACGCCATGTGGGACCCTCCTCCGGTGGCCGGGGAGCAGCCGGGGATCGAGCCGGCGCTGCAGAGGCTGCGGGCAGCTTCACAACCCAGCGCTCAACCGCTGCGCCACCGGGGAGGCCCTGACCCCTAAGTTCTTATCATCTGTTAGCGCTTTCACTGCTGTGGCCTGAGTTCAATCCCCAGCCAGGGAGATAACCACAAGGCGCAGCAGACCTCTCCTGTCTCACCCACTGCTACCCTCAGCAGTGTGTTTCAGTAGATCTGCCTGTTCTGCTCCCCACTCTGCCTCTGGTGAATCCTCTCATACATCCCCATATCTCTGGCCTACACCCCAGTTCTTGTATGCATAAAGTAAATCTTTAAAAAAAAAAAAAGAAAATTGTTGCACATGTAAGTAGCTTTGATTTACTTCTCTTATGATCCCCAGTGAATTCTGCAACTTGTCAAATCTTTTAATTGGAAGATATAAGTAACATGAGAAGAGTCAAAATTTCCTCTGCCTTCAACACTAAGAAATGGCCAGATATAGGGTATGATGAGATTTATTTCACTGAAGACATTTATTTACAGCCATACATGTCTGTCCTATGCTATTCAAATACAAACACTAGGGGCTCCCTAGTGGCACAGCGGTTGAGCGCTGGGTTGCGAAGCTGCCCACAGCCTCTGAAGCGCCAGTTCAATCCCCGGCTGCTCCGCGGCCACCAGAGGGTCCCACATGGCGCGCAGACCTCTCCTGTCACCCGCTGCTCCCCTCAGCAGTGTACTTCGGTCCTTCTGCCTGCTCTGCTCCCTGCTCTGGCTCTGGTGAATTCTCTCACCTTCCTGCACTTCTGACTGTACCCAGTGCTTGTATAAATAAATAAATAAAGCTTTTTTAAAAAAATAAAATAAATAAATACAAATACTAGAAGAATGCACTAAAGATGACTTTACTTGGAAAAACACTAGAATTTTTCAAAGAGAAACTTGTGTATCTCCTGGTAACAATAACTTTAATATCATTGGGACTTAGGCATTTATAGCTTAGGATGTAAGTGAAGAAAAAGTAGCAGCATAGAAAAGAACATGGGCTTTGGAGTCAGATAAATCTGTGTTCCAGTTCCAACCCATCTCATTTCAGGGGGCTGACTTTCAGCAAGGCATACTCCTCAGAGTCTTGGTGTCTTTGTGTCCTGGGTTAATATGGAGAAAATAATAGTACCTGATTCAACAGGCTGCTGATGATTCCATTTATATAATATGCTCAAAGTAATAAAATGTATAGTGTTGAAAAGAGATCAGTGGTTATCAGGAATGACAGAAAGGAATTTCTTTGTAACTATTTGATAGTGATGATTATAGATATATGTAGCAACATTTCCTAAAACTATATATAACCAAAAAAGAACATAAACAAAACTAATATACTCTGAATATGGTCTGAATGCAAGCTAACAGTATTTTACCAAGGTCAGTTTCTTGGTTTTGACAATGCACTGTATGTGCTATTATAGGCAGACGCTGGGTAAAGGGTACACAGGAACTCTCTATACTGTCTTTTTAACTGTCATGAATCTTCAACTATTTCAAAATAAAAACTCAAAAAATAAACAAGGGAAAAAAGTTTACTGAGTGGATTATATGTGATAATGGTACAAAAAGCACAGTATCTGGCACATTATAGATATTCTCAAAATGGCAGCCATATTTCTGTATTCTTAGATCAAAGACTTACAACTTGAGAAATATCATAATGAATATATATTCTTGAGAAGAGATGTAAAGTTTATCTATTATTATGGAGGCAGCTCAAATGAATTTTGAACAGTAAGAGCAATAAAAGGGCAAAGAAATGAAGAGATAATATCATTCCTTAATGATATTAAGGACGCATGAGATTCAGACTCATTTCTTACTGCCCTCCTACCATCATTTCAGTCACTTGACATTATACTAAGAGTGATTAACACATTACTGAAATATTTGTTTTGTTTTAAAGGGTTGCATAATTAATGTAAATGGACACAGAAAATTTCCATCTTATACACTTTGATACTAATGATGCTTTGAATACTTACAGTTTACTAATAGCTATAATACATTATAAATAGTTTATTACCTAATTATCTATTGTAATTCATAGCAGGGCTTAATCAGTAGGCAAAAATAAATTGAAATAAATCTTTGTAGACAAGTTATACTGAGTTTCTGGTGAATATAAATGTTCCCTCCTTTTAAAGTAAACTCAGAAAACAGACTCAGAAGATCAATGTATGTGAATCTTTACACTCTTTTCCAGGGACACAATGTTTTAGAAATAATAAGTTGGATATTCTAGTTTTAATAATTATGATAATATCTAATAACAAGTTAATGTATTCCTAAAATAATCTACAGCATACAAATATTCTGCTTAAGGTATAATAAAAGAGAATATGGTTTGTAGTGAGAATTCATCATTGATATGTTCAACTGATTTTATTGAGATCATACTATGTGCCAGTTATTGTTCTAAGCATACAACAGGAAACAAGACAAAGTCTCTACTCTTACAGGTTTATATACCAGTTAAGGAGGAAAGATAAACAGAGTAGAGCATTCCATGTTATAAAGAAAAATGATGTGGGTCCAAAATAAACTGTGAAAATGTGAGAGGTGACAGAGTGAAATGGTATACATTATTCAGTCACACATCACTTCATGCTTAATGTTGGAAGAACACCCTGAGAAATGTGTCTTTGGGCGATTTTGCCATGGTGCAAACATCATAGAGTATAATTACACAAACCTACATGCTCTCTAGCCCACTAGACAGCTAGACTGTACAGTCAGCCTATTGCTCACACAGTATGTTACTATGCTAAATACTGAAGACAACTCTAACATGATGATTTTTGTGTATGCAAATATATCTAGATAGAAAGGGTACAGTAAAACAGGGTCAATCACCAGACATGACTTCTTACTGGCAACATTAGCTGTGAATTTTATATGTTTAGGGGCAAGGAGGAACAAAACAATAATATAGCAAGCATAAGCAACAACGATGCTTGAAAGAGATGTGATAAAAGTGAGATCTATGAGGTTGCTGCCAGCATAAGATGCTACAATTTCACAGTTGCAACATCTCCAGGCAATAGGAATTTTGGGGTCACAGTCGTGTAAGTGACCCCTTTTCAATGGAAATGTCCTCATGCAGAATACAACTATCTAGGGCTCAGGGATGGGCTCTTCGAGGAAAAGGCATTTAAACTGTAGTCAGTGAAGGTAATGAGATAAACTCATTTAAGAGAAGAGCAGTCCTGGAAGGAAGGAACAGATTGCATTAAGGTTCTAAATGGGGACAAACAAAGCAGGTCTCAGGAAGGAGAGAAAGTCACTTGAGTAGACTAAGTCAGCCACGTAGCTGATGAGGCAGGCAATACAGCAGGAGACAGGGCCATGATGAGGGGCATGGTAGATATTATGTATGATGGAAAGCTTCTAGAGGTATGAGTTAAGTGTAGGTAACCATCTGACTTAAGTCTTTAAAAATTCAATCTAACTGTTGGGCAGAGAACTAACCAAATGGACAGGAAGTCTAACTTAGCAATAGTCTTTCAAGTAAGAACTACTGCTGCCCCTCAGCATTTGAAAAAGTAACTTGTAAATGTCCTCCAGTGCCCTCATCTACAGAACATGAGCTGTCATCATGTGTCATCAACTCTACACTGAAAGTGAAACAAATTTTGATAGCTGAACATAGACTCTACATCTAAAATCAACATTATATTCCAGTTCTCTCCCAGACAAATCTGAAAGGATAGCTTTCACAGAATTTATTTATATGTAGTATATAAATTTTAGGGAATATCCAAAAGCATAAAGAACAACATGAAAAATCTGCCAAAATTCTAGCACATAAAATGATGATACCTAATATGCTGCATTTCTTCCACCCACAGATATGCTTTTGGGAATCTGCTTTTCTCCACCAAAGCATTTAAATTATGTCAGATCATCTAATATCCTTCAAAAATATGAACACTTGCTTCATCTATATAACTACTTTCCACTGCACATTTTACTTGTTTCCAGGTATACGTAAGTATAAAGATGATGCCATAAACATGATGGGCTAGTATGTAAACCTTTGCATGAATAGTTACTTCACTAAATACTTACATTAGAATTTCTGAATGTGCATTTAACATACATTGCCAAATTTCCCTACAGAAACTTGCCCAACTTCAACATGTGCCCAGCAAAGTATTTTTGAGCCTTCCCAGGTTTTTTGAAGCCTCTATAGTCTGTTTATCACAACTCTTATAAGGTTTCTTGTAGTCACTGTTGTGTCTATGTCTGTCTTTTCCTCTTGGGATTATCCTTACTCAGGATTTCTCTTTGTTTTCATCTGATCTAACCTACATAAAACTACATAACTCAAAGCCTCCCAAGGAAAGTCATGGCATCATTGTTAAATCCCTACCTCGCTGCCTTCTATACCCTTCTACCTGACTAACAGTGACACTCTCGTTAGATATCACATTGCCACCAATGTGCTCCCTGAAGAAAGGCTTTTCTTCCAACCCTGGGGGAAAGGGATGGATATTGATTTTGCTAATGCATTGTTAGTGGATAAAATTTTTGTCTAATTCCATTGTCATTGTCACTAATTAGTGGCATGTGAACTATGTCTAATAAACAAAACACAAAGGGAAATAAGCTGGGGGACTTCTGGAAGAGTAATCTATCATGCCCAGATAAAATGAAAGAGGTTGTGCTCTTAACTGCCCTGGTCACAGCCCTACTTTCCACTTTGAATGGAAATGTGATACACAGAAATTTGGGGCTATTGTACTTGTGTTTGTTTCTTTGTGTTGAGATAACACTGGCTTACAATACTATATATGATTCAGAGGTACAAGAGCACACCAAGGCACCAACAATCATCCACTCATAGTCCATTGCTATCCCTACCCCTTTGCACCACACCCTCTCTCCCCCCCTCTAAAACAGTTAAATTTCTAGAGTTTGCTATTGGTTTGGTTTTATCTGGCCCTTTGTTTTGTTTCTCTATAGTCAACACATAAGTGGAATCACCTGGTATTTGTCTTTTTCCTTCTGACTAGATTTATATAGCATGATCCCCTGAGTAGATTTATATAGCATCCAACTTTTGTTACAATGGTAAGGCTTCATCAGTTTTTATGGCTGAGTAGTATTCCATTGTGTACATATACACACATTTTCTTAACTCACTCATTACCCCATGGGCATTTAGGTTGTTTCCATAGATTGGCTATTGTAAATAGTGCTGCAATGAATCTAGGAGTGCGTATATCTCTTCAAATTAGCATTTTTGCATTCTTCAGGTAGATACCTAGGAGTGAAAATGTTGGGTCATATGGCAGATCTGTTTTGAATATTTTAGTAATCCTCCATTCTGTTTTCCAAAAGGGCTGTACCAGTCTACATTCCCACCAACAGTGTACAAAGGTCCCTTTTTCTCCACATCCTGGCCAGAACTTGTTGTTTCTGGTCTTTTCGATAAGAGCCCTTCTCACAGGGGTAAGATAGTATGTTATACAGGTTTTGATTTGAATTTACTGATGATAAGTGATGATGAATATTTTTTCATTTTGGCTGTTAGTCATCTATCTAATATGTCTTTTTTGGAGCAGTGTCTCTTTAGCTCTCCTTCCCATTTTTTTCTCCCATATTTTCCCCCAAATTATGTTCCTTGAGATAAAGTAGGTTACATTTTTGTATCTGTTCCAGGGGTTGTAGGTTCATATTTCTAAAAATGTATACTTTCACACCCTTCCAACCACCAGTGCCTCAACAATCCACTACCATGCTTCACTGGGCCCCTTACATTCTGCATAGTTAGTTTGTTTGGATTTTTTTGATTGGCTTATTTGCTTTCTTTTTGTTGGGCTATATGAATTATTTGTAGAACTTAGATATTAGTCCCTTGTCAGATGTATGTTGTACAAACATTTTCTCCAAAAAGTGGGATGTCTTTTTTTCTTGGTGGGGGGCAGTTCCTTTCACTGTGCAGATGCCTTTTAGTTTGATGTAGTTCTAATTGTTTATATTTTCTTGTTTCTCTTGCTATTGGAGATGAATCTACAAAGACATCCCTGCAGCTAACGGCATGAAGTGTTTTGCCTATGTTTTCTTCTCTGTATTTCATGATTTCTGATCTTAAATCTCATATGGCCTTTAATCCAGTGTGAGTTAATTTTGTATAAGGTATAAGACTGTGGTTTAATTTTAATTTTATTCTTTTACATGTAATTTTCCAGTTTCCAAGCACCATTGTTGAGGAGACTTTCTTTTTTCCATTGTATATTCTTGGCCCCTTTGTTATAGATTCACTGTCCATGCAGGCTTGGGATTATTTTTGGGTGTTCAATTCTATTCCAGTGGTCTGAAATTTGGCAGCCATTGTGAAGCCATGAGGAAGTATCAGGATGAAAAACAAACAGGTCAAGAATGGTAGAGGAAAAAATACAAAGTATATAGTTTCTTGAGATTACTCACTATATAAATCTTGAGGCTATCTCTGTATACTAATTGTCACTTGTTGACATTAAACTACTGTTTCTAGAGAGGCTTGGAGACAGGGCCCCTATCTTTTTTGTTGTATACATTTCAGATGGATGACTTCCAGGTCATTCCTGAGTTGTAAGACTAAAGGGACATTCTTTGTTTGGGAAAATGGCAGGAAGTTGGAAGAATATTTATATCTCAAAGGGACTCAGAGAGAATTCATCCTTGCAAGTTCTCTAAAGTAAATATGCTAAGGATTCTCAGAGGCTTATAGTTAGGAAGAAATCTGTCTGACCTTTAGTCAAGGTGAGAGGAACATTTAAGCCACCTTGGTGGATGGATAAGTAAATCTCCTTCTGAGCTTCCCTGATCACTTCCCTTGTCAAAGACCTCTGCTAAGGAATTAAGTGAGGCCCTCAAGACTGCTTAAATTGGAATCAGTTTCTGGGACACAAGGCAATGCAACTGAAACTGCATTCCTGGGCGCAGCAGTTGAGCACTGGGTTGTGAAGCTGCCCGGAGCCTCTGCAGTGCAGGTTTGATCCCCGGCCGCTGGCATGGGTCCCACATGGCATGACAGACCTCTCCTGCTGTGCCCGCTGCTCCCCTCAGCAGTGTGTTTTGTCAGTCTGCCTGTTCTGTTCCCCACTCTGTCTCTGGTGAATCCTCTCACCCTCCGGCACTTCTGACTGTACCCAGTGCTTGAATAAATTTTTTTAAAAAGTTAAAAAAAAAAACTGCATTCTGCATTTCTTACATTTCTCTGCTTGAAAATTAGCAAATGAAATTACAGTCTTCATTTCAGGCAAAGTAGACAAGACAGCTAGGAAAAAAGGGTCCAGGGCTTGGAAGCCAGTTTCATCAGAAACCATTTAAGCACCAACTATTTGAACTCAGAGTCTCATTTTTCTGAAACTGACAAAAGAGAGGGTTGGACCACATGGCCTCTGAGGTCCCTTTCAAATGTGATATTCCAAAATTCTCTAATAATTTTGACCAGTGAAATAAATGCAACTTTAGAAATTAAAAATAAAAAGATGACTCCTTAATCTCAAATTTTCATTAGCTGGAAAGAATAAAGGCAGCTATGCCAAAGCTGTCCATGGCTTAGCAAAAGTGAAGTCACAGGCAGAATTTCAAACAGCAAGTTTTGATTAAATGGGATGTTAAAGCACTCATAATTTACTTGGTCTTCAAGGAAGATCCCAGCAGAGATGTGCAAAATTACCAATATAAAATGGTTGGCAGAGACAGAGTGAAAGAAAAGTATGATATTGAGACCAAGAGTTATCATTGATACCAGAGGATACTTTAGAACAGTGACTTGAGAAGGGAGAATCATGACAAACAACATTATGGAATAAATGCATTTTTTGAGCAATTGGAAGGCAGCAATCCAGGGCAACAAGATAAATCAGCAAGTCTCACCACACTGGGCAGCTCAAGCTCTAGTCTCCACAAGAGGAGGAAAAATGAAATGTGTCACAAGGGATTAGATGTTTAAGGGAGTAGAAAGTTCTTATAATAGCTACTACTTGTAATGATCTTGGGAATTTTTGAAATGGAAAGACAAGATATTGAAATCCTTGCATTCTTCCTGGACTAAATACGTGGGTAAAGGGAGTAGAGTAAGTCTTGAGCTAAAATCTGTTGCTAGAAAATGTTGCACATAATTTTGAAAACAACAGTTTTCTTATTTGAAATATATAACACAGGATGCTATTAGAAAAATTGCAGAGACAGAAAAGAAAATTAAAAAACACATGTTGCCATTACTCATGAAGACATAATTCAACTTGATTTTCCCTAGAACAAGATCCCAGATATTCCAAAGGAAGAATTATCCCCTACATTACCAGCCACAGACCCAGAGGAAGAGTGTTCAAATAAGAGAGAGGTTGCCTGTGGCCTTTCTAGCTCACCGCCTCTAACTTTAAAATAAATTTACATAGATATTATGTAAAGAGTATATGAATGTTGAGGACTTAACTAAGTTACTAGATTAGGCTGTCAGGAAACTATCTGTATCTACTAGTAAGAATAGATTTCTTATACCCTAGAAATTCTTGGACAAGGGGTGAAGAAAGGATTCCCATATACTGAGTTTCCTTCCAAAAGTAATTTTCAAGGCAAAAGTAATTATCAATTCCTTAGATTCTCCTTCTACAATGTCATTATTCAGTGACAGTTCAAGGGAGCAATGGATATTCAAGCACAAACACTATACGCTTGTAATACTAATACCTCCAGGTCCCACTCACTGAGGGAAAAAAGGTCTTTTAACACCTAACTCTTTACCTACCCTCTTGTTAGCTTCATAGCCCTTGAAAAGGATTTGGAAACCCAAATAGTGCAGAATAGTTTACTTTCGAGTCTGTGACACAGGCCAATAGACCACAGTGATCGGTATCAAAAACTGCTGAGAATTTCTAAGGGGCGTTACAATATTAGTCAATTCCCTGAGACTAAAACAGAACCCACCACATACACATATTTTAAAAGTACTGCCAATCAAACCAATACTTCAAACACTTAAATTCTTCCTTGGGGGTGAGCAGTCTGAGTTATGCAACAAACAACTGCTAGTTTTTATATTACTTGAAAGAAAGACAACAAAAGAAACAAAAAAAAAAAATTACCCCTGGACATCCAAACTTTGACAATACACCACGTAAATCATCACTTCAAAAACCTCATATTAATAATTTTCAGCTCTTCATTTCCCCAAACTAACCACCTAAGGTGTCTTTAGAAGATGTGTTGATCAGTAAGTTTTTTCCAAACAAGCTATCTTTTTAAAGGGATGTCCAAGATATCAAAACTTGTGATTTAGTGATAGGATATTTGCACAAGACCTATGCTGGGATTAGATGTTGAAACAATGACATTCAGGACAAAAGACTGACTTTTTTTTCACAGATCCTTTTAGAAAGGATCACAGAATTCCCTCTCTTATTTCTCAATCCAGCTGAAATTTTTAGGAAGAAACAAGTGAATTATAGAAATGAAAAAATTTTGAAGCATTCTTTTTCAAAGTAACATTTGCTTGTGTTTTAGAAGTATAGGGTTACCACTTCCAGTGCTGTTAGTGCACCAGGCCCACCACCAAACACAGTCCAGCCCCCTGATCCATTTTGCTCCCCCCCACTTTGTTCTCACGCCTCCCCCTCTTCCTTTCCCTCTGTAGCCTCAGTTCTATAGCGAGATTTCTACGGTTAGTTCTTAGTTAGACTTTACTATTTGTTTGGTTTCTCTATATTCCACATATTAGTGACACCATCTGGGAATTTTCTTTCTCCTTCTGACTTACTTTACTTAGCAAATCCCCTCTAGTTCTACCCATCTTGTTGCAAATGGCAGGAAGTATTCTTTTGTGTAACTGAGTAGTATTCCATTGTGTATCTACCACATCTTCCTGATCCATTCATATTTCTTTGGGCTCTTAGGTTGTTTCCAAAGCTTGGCTATGGTAAATAATCCTGCAAAGAACATAAGAGTACACATTTCTCTTCAAATTGGTGTTTTTGTATTCTTCATATAAATACCTAGGAGTAGAAATGCTGGCTCATATGGTAGATACATTTTTAATATTTTGAGAAACCTCTAAACTGTTTTCCATAGAGGCTGAACTAGTCTACGTTCCCACCAACAGTGCATAAATATTCCTTTTGTCCACATCCTCTCCAATGCTTGTTGTTTCTAGTCATTTTGATTAAGGCCTTTCTCATAGGTGTGAGGTGGTATCTTACTGTGTTTTAATTTGCATTTTCCCAACAGTAAGAGATAGTAATAACTTTTTCATGTGACTATTTTTTTTAAAGATTTATTTATTTATTTATACAAGCACTGGGTACAGTCAGAAGCATGGGAGGGTGAGAAAATTCACCAGAGCCAGAGCAGGGAACAGAACAGGCAGACTAAAGAAATACACTGCTGAGGGGAGCAGCAGGAGCAGCAGGAGAGGTCTGTGCACCATGTGGGATCCTCACCAGTGGCCAGGGATCGAACCAGTGCTGCAGAGCCTGCGGGCAGCTTCGCAGCCCAGCGCTCAATCACTGCGCCACCAGGGGAGGCCCTCAAGTGACTACTGATCATCTGTATGAACTCTCTGGAGAAGTGCCATTTTTTGATTGGGTTATTTGTGTCTTTTTGTTGAGTTGTAAGAGCTCTTTGTAGATCTTTGGTATCAGTCTCTTGTATGCAAGTATTTTTTCCCATTCAGAATTCGATTTGTTTTAGTTGTGGTTTCACTCACTGTGCAGAAGCTTCTCAGTTTGATGTAGTGCCCATTGTTTATATTCACTTTTGTTTTTCTTACTGTTGGGGGACAAATCTGCAAAGATATCACTAAAGTTTATGCTGCAAAGTGTTTTGTCTATGTTGTCTTATATGTATTTTATGATTTCAGGTCTTACATCCAAGTGTTTTATCCATTTAGAGTTGACATTTTTATGTATGGTCTAGTTTCATTATTTTGCATGCAGCTACCCAGTTTCCAGAATATCATTTATTAAAGAGGCTATCCTTGTTTCAGTGTATACTCTTGGCACTTTTGTCATCATAGATTAATTATCCATATTTGTGTGGGTTTATTTCTGGGTTCTGAATTCCATTCCATTGGTCTACATGTCTGTTTCTGTTTCAATATCAGTATTACACCTTTACAGTGTGATACTATTATTCTTCCTCATTTTTGTCAGGATAGCTTTGGTTATTCTGGGATTTTTGTTGTTCCATATGAATTTCAGTAATATACATAACGTTCAGCAATTTCCTCTCCAGGCACGGGAAAGAACAATGGTTTCTACCCCAACAACTGTCTCTTCCCCAGTCACCTTTTTGCTCTGCCCAGAGTTGAACTTTCCCTGTGTCTTCTGCTACTTTGGTCCCTAGTGATCTAGTGATTGTGAGGTACTCTGGCCTCACCCCATGTTATGGGATCCTCAGAGTTCAGTGCCTATCCAGATTTCTCAGTCTTTTCTCCCCAGAGCAAAGAGGGAATTTCCACCAATGTCATCTTCCTGGTGAGTCGCCAATTTTGAGGAATTTTCCAGAAGCTTCCAGCATCCAAAATTCCTTTCCCTAAATTTTAATGGATTTTATGCTAGTCTTCTTCTACCTCTCTAAGTGACCTTTGATATGTGGTTAAAAGTCTAAAAGACATAATGTGTCCATCAAAAAAATGATGGGTGTTGATGGATGACTAAGTTACACTACCAGTTCTGCAGTGACATTACCCCTGTGATGTACAGGATATAACTAGATTCATTCACAAGAGATAGGACAGGTGAAGGGACAAACAATACATGTTCCTAATTGACCTGACACAATCCTAAAGGAACAATTAAGCATCTCTCAAGTTTCATACGCTATGATCATGCCTCAAAACTTCCTACTTTGCATTCACTTTCCTCTACATGAAATGCTCTTCCTTCATCCACTCATCACAAAACTAATTTTTCTTACTTAAGATTCAGCTCAAAAGTTACTCTTTCAGAGAAATGTTCCTTAAGTGACCAATCTAAAGAAACTTCAGAAACTCTACTTTTCCATGGTTCATACTCCTGGGTAAAATAACCTAGTTCATTTCTTTATTGTCTTTTTGTCCCTATAATAATACAAATTGCATGGATATAGAAAACTTGTGTGTCATATTTATTATTAGATTCCTATTTCCTACGAAAGTATCTAAAATATCTTCCAAAGGAAGAATGAATAAAAGTGGTTTTCCAAGTATGAAAAAAATAAGTATTTTATTTTTCCAGTACTGGTTTGTGTCTGCTACAGCACTTGCCATATATCATGAATACCTTCTTAAAATAGAATATATATTACATAGCTTAGCCAAACACTAATCACTATTATTAAAAAGAGGTTAAGATACCTCTATTGCTCTCACTGCATGATTGCTACCGGCAAAGTGTGAAAAAGATCTAGGACACACATGACATATTTTGCATTTTTCAGTTGTGCACTTTTGTTGATAACTGTGTCCCAGCACTAAATTATATTCTATATACTAATGTATGTTTTGGCAATTTTGTGCTCATCTATCTCTAATCAAATTAAACCAAATCTGTATCTTATCAATCAAGTGCCACAGCATGACTCCAAGTTTAAATTCTTTGTTGGAATCCAGAGAAGATGGACTATGTCACAGCCATTTTCAATTTTTCTTCAACATTGAGCTGTTGGTCTTTTCCTAGAATGTAAATTTCAGTCATTCCTATAAGAAACAGGATCCTCTTTTCATATTAGATCCAATAATAAATTTGGGAGCCAGACCACATTACAAAAGCCTAGGAATGAGTTGTACAAATAAATGTCATTCCCAGAGTTAATGGTTAGTTTTTCAAACAATAATCTTGTCTTCCAATCTGCTATGGAGCTTCCCTGAGACATTATTTAAATATTCATAAATGATGACTAAAATCAAATCTGACACCTCCCCTATCTCTGCCAGCTCTTACTACCCCTGAGTTAAGTAATTTTATCTAAGCAAAAGTTGAATTTAAAAAGAATCCAACACCTTCTCTTTGAGATCCTGCCAGGTTACTGCTGTCTTATTTTAATCTGGCTGCTTCATTACTGCTTTCAGCGGAATTACTATCAATTGCCTATTAGTCATCAATATCAATACCTTTAAAACTCTCTGACTTAGTTCCTAATAGAAAGGCAACAAATGATAAAGCAAGTGATTTCTCTATCTTCCATTCGGTGTCTGACAAAATTAATGTGATTAATGAGGTGACCAGAGAACCCAAATCTCTTGTCACTATCAGACTGTGAATACAATAACCAAAGCTCAAAGGTGGGGTAGGAATGAAAACTAAAGTCTTATTTCTGTTATCTTACATTATCAAGGAGACAAAGACCTACCTTGTGTGAACCTTTTATAATAAAAAAAATGCTAAGAAAATTACAACCAAGTGTTTATTTGGTTCCAAATTATGTGTGATTATTAACAAAGAATTATTTTACTTTCAAAGCATGAGTACATTCTATATGATTGAATAATGATTATAAAATTGAAAACAAATAGTTGTATCAGTGTCTTTTAAAAGGAGTAAAAGGGGGGCTCCATGGTGGTGCAAGGGGTTAAGGCACAACCTTTGAAGCTGACTACAGCCACTGTAGCACCACGTGGTGCAGCAGACCTCTCCTGACTCGCCCACTGCTCCCCTCAGCAGTGTATTTCAGTCAATCTGCCTGTTCTGTTCCCCACTCTGTCTCTGGTGAATCCTCTCACCCCTCCACACCTCTGACCTGTACCCCAATTCTTGTATGCATAAATAAATAAATCTTAAAAAAATAAAATAAAATAAAATAAAATAAAAGGAGTAAAAGGAAAGTATGCTCACCAGTGGAACTGAGTGATTCATGTTATGTAAAAATTCCTCAGTACTCTTTCTTCAGCTGCAGCTAATTCTGCCTGCCACATGATCCTCTCTTCCTCTCACCTCCATTTTCTCTTCTCCCTATATTTCTTTGCTTTGATTTTCTCAGTTGTTTTAAAATTCTGAGGGAGAAAGAGGGAGAGCAGGGAGAGAACTTTTCTCTCTTTCTACTAAAATTCCAATATTGATACAAATCTGGCTTGGGTTACTTGCTCCATCTTAGAGATTGAGGATATCATATACACAGGTAAACAGGTATGTTCACATGCATCTAGCACAAGAGCAGAAGGAAATAGTTCAGCCAAAGTGAAACACCTTCCTGAGAGAGGAAAACTGCAATGTATTTTTATTCATAAAAAAAAAATCAGTTCTTTGCAGCCAAATAATAAAAATAAAATAAATGCCATAAAAGGAATAAATAGCATTCAGAGAGAAATTGGGGGCCTCCCTGGTGGAACACGGGTTAAAGTTTCAGTGCTATCAAGCTATCATCAGCCACTGTGACATGAGTTCAATCCCCAGCCAGGGAGCTACCCACATGGTGCAGCAGACCTCTCCTGACTCGCCCACTGCTCCCCACAGCAGTGTATTTCAGTCAATCTTCCTGTTCTTCTCCCGCCTCGGTCTCTGGTGGATCCTCTCACACACACCCCACGCCTCTGGCCTGGACCCCAGTTCTTGTATGCATAAATAAATATTTTAAAAAAAGAAAAAGAAATTGGGTTTTTCTTCAGCTTAGTGGACTGATGAGCATTCTCATAGATGGGTGGTGAGAGCATAAACTCTAGATTTTTCCTAAGGGACAATTTGGAAACTTATTAAATAAATATATATACCTGGGTCTACCATGGTATATACATAGGGAACTACCATTTTAGGAATTTATATAAAGAAATTTTCAAAAACTTCACCAAAAAAATGCAACCAGATATTTATCTGATGTTTATTTCAGTGTCTACATGACATCAAAAAATTGACAGCAATTTAAATGTCCAAAAATAGGAGGAAAGATTAAAAACAACATGGAAAGTATTATTTTAAAATTTGTCTTTGTTATGTGTTTATTTACACAATTTGAAAAGTTATACACCAAAAGGTTAGGCGCATCTAACCTTGAGTGTTGAAATATAGGTGGTTTTTGCTGCCTTCATTTTGCTGATTTCCATTCACTAATTTTTCCCCAGAGTGTAACACATATTCTCTCTGAGAAGAGGACAGAGATCCCTGATCCACTCCAAATATATTTTCTAAGTAATTCTATATTTCGTTGGGACCCATAGTGAGCAGGACACAGTACCTGTCTAAGGAGTCAAAATTCAGCTAAAAACTATTCTCTTTGCTCTCAGTCCAAAGCCAAAGGAACCAGTCCAGGGGAGAGGACTTACTTTTAGTGTGGGATCTGTTGATGACACAGATTTCTTGATTTTCTGTGGGAAATTGGCAAGGCAGATAACATAACCCCCACTTTTCAAAAGTATGCATTATATACCTTCATCTTACAAAAAAAAATAAAAAGCCTACATCTTTTTTGAATCATGTTTTCTAATCAGGAGGACTTTTTGCTGTTAAGACAAACAGTGAAAATGAAGCAACAGAAGTCAGTGACTATTGCAGCAGTGATTTTAGAGGCCATAGCACAGCAGCAGTGGAGTGGAGCTCCTTCCTAGGAACTCCTTTATACTGATTGTGTATTTATTGTAGCATTCCTGCTTTTACTCTATGTTGGTGTGATTTTTAGGCTTCATTTGTTATTTGATATGATTCGATAAGTTATTTAGGGAGCCTGGAAAGCTTAATAGTGTTTCCATAGAAATGAACTGCAACTGCTTCTTTTTTATACCATTTTGGCTTATGAAAGGTTTCTTAAGAATGTTCCACTTTCAGATAGTAGGAGAAACCTGCACCTGTTCTTCTTGCAGAAAGACTGCACCTGTCCACTTGCTGCCTGATGTCCTAATGACCTAGAGGCCTTGAAGGAAATACATGGTTGGGGGTGGAGGGGTGGAGATCAGGGGCAGAGGAGCTGCCATTTATATCCAAAGTACATTTGTACATATGCACAAAGTACATATCCAAAGTGACATTTTAAAATTAATTCCAGATGAAATCATGATTTAAATGCAAAATATAATAAAGAACCTTTAGAAGAATATTTATATAACCTATACAAAGCCTTCATAAGCAAGAAAGACTTAAAGACCTGTGTAAAATTTCATTACATAAAAATTAAGTATCTTTTAAATCACATATATCATGAGCAGAGTGAATATAAATGAGATACTAGGGGAAAAATTAATGCCTATATTAGATAAAGGGCTAATATTCCTTTTTTTTTAATTACCTGCAGAAATAATTAAGAAAAAGAAAAAGACAAGGAAAACTGGACAAAGGGACAAAGATAGAAAAGGAAATTCAAGTGGACAATAAATATACTATTTTCCTGAATTTAAAAAATTACATTTCACAATAAATTAAAGGAAAAATAGTCAATGGACAAATACATTTCCTGGACCTAAATCAAACATACTCCAAGTTAACTTGGAATCAACTGGTAAGAGGATCTTCCTTTCATCAAGACTATTTTTTTTTAATTTTTTTTTTATTTTTTACATAATTGTTCATTTTTAAACAATATTTGCTTCCCCTCACCCCCTCAGGTGTAGTCCCCATAGAATTTCCCTCGCCAATGCACCCGTGTACCATCACCTTAGTCTCCTGTGCTCCTCCTCCCTCCCTCTGATTCATCGAGATTTATTGACCTTAATATCTAGCCAATCACAGCCCTGATACAATTCTTCAATAAGCAAATTATTTAAATAGGTAGATAATTCTTTTAATAGGACTCTTGGATTTTGCCTGTAGACTATAAAAAACATAATTTCTCAGAGTCATTTGCTCCAAGCCACATCTACAGTTTAAGTTAAGTCCCATACAGTGGCCCCTCAGAAGATATTGCAATAACTGTAATGTCAAAACTATATTACAACTTTATGCATAATTTACTGAATGTGAAAATTTTGTCCATTAACTTCAACCCAATCCTTCTCTTCATTGTGTTTTACATCATATGATTCCACTCAATTGTGGAATACGGAGAAAACAAATAAATGAAATAAATAAATCAAAAGTAAATTTTGGAACTATAAGACCAATTAGTGCTTACCAGAAGGCAAGAAGAGAGGGGGTAGGTAAATCAGGACAAACAGAATAGTATGATGGATAGAACTGGACTTTTACCAGTAAACTTAATATGGTATGCACACAAACTGATTCTCAATGATGCACACCTGAAACTTAAATGATCTTGTAGTATAGTATTACTTCGATTAAAAAAAAAAAGCTAAGACAGGAAAAAAAAAAAAAAAGGTCTTAAATTAAGAAAGGCCATAGTAGCAATTGCTCTACGAATTTCTGTTAATAAGTATGTAGACAGAATGTTTCCTTGTTTAAAGCTTTAATCATCTGTTGAAATACCATTCTAGGCTCAGATGAAGTTAAAAGCTGAATTATTATACTTTGGTTAAGAGTTTCCTATCAGGGATAAAATATTCCAGTACTACCACTTGAGATTGATCCTGTCTCTGAAGTTTGTTAGACAATACATTTATTTGGGCCTTCCTGGTGGCACAAGGGGTGAGCACACGAGATACCCACATGGCTCAGCAGACCTCTCTGACTCACCTGCTGCTCCCCTCAGCAGTGTATTTCAGTAGATCTGCCTGTTCTGCTCCCCACTCTGTCTCTGGTGAATGCTCTCATCAACCCCCACTGGCCTGTACTCCAGTTCTGGCCTGTACTCCAGTTCTTATATGCATAAATAAATAAATCTTTTAAAAAAAGGAAAATACATTTATTTGAAAGGATCTAGTAAGTCTTGTTTCACTGTAGGATCCAAAGGTTGCATCCCCAGAAATCACAAAAGTTAACAACATTGGGCAGAACAATCATAGCTATTCGGTAAATTTAAATCATGATATTGACATCTTCCTCTTAATTACTTAGCTCTTGAATATAGTCAATAGTCTGATGAGCTCTGATTATGAAGAACTCTGCTAAAAATATTTTGAATTAATAATGATCTGCAATGTGACATTTAGGATTCTAAAACTTCCACCTCCCTTCACTCATTCTTTTTCCATGGGACAATTTTAGAATTATAACTGAGGTAAATTTCTATGACTAATGCCCAGGTCGTTTGATTTGGCATATTGACAAGAAAATTAAAAAAACTATTTACTTGTTCTTCAAAAACCTGTACCCCTCAGAGAGAAACTTAAATATATAATGTCCCCAACCCTGAAATAATTAATTTCATGGTGGCCTAACTGTGAATTTTCCAAGACAATTTCATAATGAGACTTTCAACACTGGACTTAAGATAGATTAAATTTATATAATTAATTCATTTAATAAAGTCCACTGTAATTCTTTAGAAGCAAATCTCTTTTAATCTTATAATTTTATTGACTTCATTACTGTTGCAAAGACATTTCCATCCCACAATTGTATCTGGGCTTTTCCACAGAGGATTCAAGAGTCTTAAGAAAAAAACTAAGAAAAATAACATGTAATTTTATTTCATGCTTTATTTCTCACCAGATTCCAATAGACAAAATTCCTTTCTGCCTAACCTCTACGTGTTTGCTCAGAATTAACTTATTACAGTAATATATGTAAATAATATTTTCTTCCTTCAAAAAATATTTGAGAACATACTGTGTGCCAGCTCTAGCCAAGTACAGAAGGAAAATCAAGACAAGGATTTAGCATAAGTAGTCAGGATTACAGCGAAGGTCTCCCCTAAACAATTTCTTAAATATTTTTTGGTTGACTCAATAATTACTTAATGTTATAGTTAACAACCATGCTATTTCCTGCTCTTTTAATAACTGATTAGTGCACTTTCTTATTTTGCTTTAAAGGTCTTACCACCAAACAACATTCTTCCTTTGAATATTTTCCTTCATTGAGACAAGAGCATCACTGGCACCCAACCAATAAACACAGATCCTTGGTACCTTCCAAAATTATTTGACTTTATTTGCATAATAAAATACTCCTCTTTTATCAAAGTGTATAATGCTGAGACTGCAGACATTATTTTTATTTAAGTAGCAGGAAATTTGTGCCTACATAGTTTAAAATGCAATACCTTCCCTTGAAAGAATTCCAATGTTGTACAGATAGTTTATCAGTTTTATTTTTGGTGTTAATGGAAGTTCAAATTGTTAAAACTAGATTCAGATACCATATTCATGGCCTTCATTAACAACAACAAAAAAAAACAGGCAGTTGAATAGATCCAGAAACTGCATGTTCAACACAATAAACACATTAAGTGTAAAGAGAAAAATAATGCAGCTTTATGAAAAAGGCTTTCTACTTTATCCTTTTGTCCATGGCCATTGAATTTTTTTCCTCACTATATTTTAGTCTGTTCTGTAATGCTGAAAGAATGTACTTTATAGGGAAGAAGAAAATAATTGTGAAAACATCGTATTATTGCAATTCCTACATTTTGTTAATATTCAGCCAGAATGATGACCAAATTAATAGGTGAGAGAATTTATTCCCTCCGACAAAGTTTTTCCTAGATTTATAAATAAAATTTTATTGATTTGTCATTCATTTATATAATTTTAATTTCTGGGAGTCAGCTTTATATATGAACATGTGAACATTCTTAAATCACCCTCCATCAAAGCTACAGTGTCAACACACTATTGTCTTCCTCCCCTAAATTCTCCTCCCTTCCCCAAACTCCTCTCCAAACCCCTTTATTTTTCAGTTTCTAAGAGTTATTTTTGTTGTCTTTTGTCTTTTAGTATTCATTGTTTTTTTTTATTGTCTACAAATGAGTTAAACTACCCTATTGTCTTTCACTTTTTGACTTATTTCACTGAGCATAATCACCTCAATGTCCAACCATTTAGTCTCAAAGGAACTATTTCATTTTTATAACTAGCTGAGCAGTATTTCACTGAACACATATTCCACATTTTTTTTGTCTATTCATCCTTTGATGAATATTTAGGTCTTAGTGAATTCAGTGTCTTAGTGAATAATGCTGCTGAGAAAATAGGCACACGAAAGTCTTTTTATATTAGTGTTTTCATATTCTTTGGGTAAATACCTAGGACTGATACTGCTGGATCATATAATATTTCCATGTTTAGATTTTTAAGAAATATTCATGCTGTATACAATATATGCCATCCCAGTTTACATTCCCACCAAAAGTAAATGAGTGTTATTTTCTCTTCACACCTTCAACAACAGGTGTTTCCATTATTTTTGATATAGACCATTCTCACTGAGGTTAAGGGGATATCTCATTGTGGTTTTAATTTGCATTCCATTATAATTTTTTAAAGATTTGTTTATGCATACAAGAGCTGAGGTACAGGCCAGAGATATGGGGGTGGGAGTGAGAGGATTCACCAGCAACAGAGTGGGAAGCACAACAAGCAGGTGTATTGAAACACACTGCTGAGGGGAGCAGTGGCTGAGACAGAAGAGGTCTGCTGCACCATGTGGGTAGCTTCCTGGCTGGGGATCAAACTCATGCTGCAGTGGCTGCAGATAGCTTCACAGTGCTATGTCTTAACCCCTTGCACACCAGGGAGGCCCTGCATCCCATCATAAAAGCCATGCTAAGCATTTTTCATGTGCTTGTGGGTCATCTGTTTATCTTCTTTGGAGAATTATCTATTTTATTTTTTTAAAGATTATTTATTCATTCATTCATTCATTCATTTATTTATTCAAGCACTGGGTACAGTCAGAAGCATGGGAGGGTGAGAGAATTCACCAGAGTCAGAGCAGGGAGCAGAACAGGCAGAAGGACCGAAGCACACTGCTGAGGGGAGCAGCAGGTGGCAGGAGAGGTCTGTGCACCACGTGGGACCCTCCTCCAGTGGCCGGGGAGCAGCTGGGGATTGAACTGGCGCTGCAGAGGCTGCGGGCAGTTTCGCAACCCAGCACTCAACCACTGCACCACCAAGGAGGCCCTCAGAATTATCTATTTAGATCTTTTTTTAAATTTTTTATTAGGGTTTTTTTCTTGTTGAGTTGTATGAGTTCTTTATATATTTTGGAAATTAACCCCTTGTTAGACATAGCAAATCTGTAGGTTACCTAGTTTTTGTGATTTTTTTGGTTTCTTTAGTTTGTTTGTGTTGAGACACAAAAGATTTCTTAGTTCGCTAGATTCCAATTTGTTTATTTTTGCTTTTGTTATCCTGGCTATTGGGACAATATCACAAAATACAACCCAGTGTTTGATGTTCACAGTGTATCTCCTATGTTCTCTTTTATATATATCTTACAGTTTCAGGTATCAGATCCAAGTCTTTAATCCACTTGAGTTACTTTCTGTGTATGGAGTTAAATAATGACCTAGTTTCATTTTTTCTTGTATGTGACTATCAAAGTATCCCAGCTCCTTTTGTTGATTAGACTTTCCTTTTTCCATTATGATCCTTATTTTGTCAAACATTTACCGTCCATAGTTGTATGGGTTTTTGGTCTTTTTATTCCATTGATCTATGTTTCTGCTCTTGTTCTAATACCATGCTGTTTTAATTACTATCACTTTGAAGCATAGTTTGAAGTCAGGAAGTATGATGCCTCCATTTTCTTCTTTTTCTCAGGATTTCTTTTGCTATTTAGGTTCCTTTGTGTTTTCAAACAAATTTTACTATTTTTTGTTCTATTTCCTTGAAAAATGTCTTTGGGAATTTGGTACATATTGCACTGAATCTGTAAACTGCTTTAGGTAATATGGCCATTTTAACAACGCAATTTTTTCCAATCCACTAACAGAGGTTATCTTTCCATGTTTTTGTATTCTTTTGCTTATTTTGTCAGTGTTTCATAGCTTTGTTGAGTTTACTCCATATTACATCCTTTTTGGTGCAATAGTAAGTGGGATTGTTTTCTTAATTTTCTTTCCCTATAACTCATTTTTAGCATATAGAAATACAACAAATTTTTGTATATTGATTTTGTATCCTTCCACTTAACTGTATTCATTTATTATTTGTAGTACTTGTTATAGCCAAAATTTCTCCTGTTAACCAGAGGAAGCACAGAACCTTGGTGCTGAAAGAGTTCAATTTCATACTTCAGATTCACATTTCATACCAAATTACCACATTTACAGTAAGTCATTCTCCAAAAGATACTCCCATGCATTTTCAACAATAAACTTTTAAAAAGTTGGATGGGGGGGCCTCCCGGTGGCGCAGCGGTTGAGCGCTGGGTTGCGAAGCTGCCCGCAGCCTCTGCAGCACCAGTTCAATTCCCGGTTGCTCCCTGGCCACCGGAGGAAGGTCCCACATGGTGCGCAGAACACTCCTGCCGCCTGCTGCTCCCTTCAGCAGTGTACCTCGGTCCTTCTGCCTGCTCTGCTCCCCGCTCTGGCTCTGGTGAATTCTCTCACCCTCCCGTGCTTCTGACTGTACGCAGTGCTTGTATAAATAAATAAATAAATCTTTAAAAAAAAAAAGTTGGATGTGAATACAATGATGTAAATCTACCTTATTCCAAAAAATCATTATTTAGGAAAAAAGGTCACCCATTATCCTACTATTCTAAGGCAACAGTGGATAACATGTTGGTGTAAATTTCGATAAATATTTTAAATGAATATATATACATATTTGTGGTTTAGATTGACATATATACATAACAAAACTACACTTCAAAAAATAATTAATTTCTGATCTCAGAAATATCAATCCAACTCAGTCAGCATTTAGAGATTATTAAATCCAAGTTACTATAGCAGTCACTTAATTCCAAGATGCTAAATAATTTTTGAAAGTCATGAATGAACTGAATCATTTAAAAGTGCAGATGTTAAATAAACTAGTTTATAGTAGTTGGAGATAATTACTATGACAGAATGGAAAGGGACTCAAATTCAAGCTTTAGCCCTAAGCAACTGTGTGACCTTAGATAAGGATTGAAAGACTCTCAAGTGCCAGTCTGCCTCATTTATGAAACTAAAACAATGATACTGTTTAATTTATAGAGTTCTTACAAAAATTAAGTGAAATTCTGCATAGAATGTCTAACACATGTCATCTCATTACACAATTGCCAAATTTATTATCATTATTAAGATATTGATCAAATTATATTGTTAATTACCATCCTAACAAGAACTGAAGTAGTTAGATCAGTTAGAAATGAAGCCTAACAATGGTGGATACAAGTCAACAGCAAAAGTAAAAGAACCAAATAATTCAATTCACTAATGGGCCACGGACCTAAATAGTCCTTTTTTCAAAGAAGACATACAAATGCCCAATAGGCACATGAAAAGGTGCTAGGCATTGTTTATCATCAGGGAAATTCAAGTCAAAACCATAATTAGATATCACCTCACATCTGTTGGCATGGTTTTTGTCAAAAAGACAAGAGAAGTGTTGGTAAGGATGTGGCAAAAATGGAACCTTTATACACTGTTGGTGGTATTGACATTATGGAAAAGAGTTTAGATAGACCTTCCTCAAAAAAATTAATAGAACTACCATATTTATCTAGCAATCCAACTGCTGGGTATACAATGAAAAGAAATGAAATCAGTATCCCCAAGAGATATCTGAATTCCCATAGTAATTGCAGCATTATTCACAATAACCAAGATATGGAAACAGCCTATGTGTCTATGGGCAAATGAATGGATAATGAAGGTGTGTAGATACATAAATACACACACACACACACACACACACGCAGAAATTTTCTTTAGCCATGACAAAAGAAGGAAATTCTGCCATTTGTAACAACATGGATGAACCTCAAGGGCACTATGCTGAGTGAAATAAGCCAGAAGACAAATAATGTATCATCTAATTTGTATGTGGAATCTAAAAAACAACAAAACTCAACTCATAGAAATACAGAGTGAAATGGTGGTTACCAGAGGTCCAAGGGTGGAAATAATAAGATACCTGGTTAAGAGAACTTATGCTAGTAAGTTAAAATTAAAAAATAATAGTGTTATTTAAAAATAAAATTTAGAAGTTAAAAACAACAGAATAACCAGCATAACTAGCACAAGTACGGAGGAGCTAAAGTACAGCATCCTCACCAGACACACAGGAATGGCAGCTGATGTGAGGTAGTAAATTACAAATTAACCTGGTGGTGATAATCATTTTGCAATGTATATGTATATCAAACCATCACATTACATGTTTTATGTACAGCTTTGACAATTACACCTCAATAAAGCTAGGGGAGTGATAAGAAAAATAAAAAAAATTTGAATGCCATCAAATAGGAATTTTCCAGGAAATTTTCTCCAGCCAAAAAGTACTTTAGAATTCTTAGAAGGAGATTTATAGAACCCACACTAAGATTTCCTTTTAGGACTACAATAAAGAAAATATGAACTTCCATTTGCAATCAATGGCTTGAAGTGAAGAAACGAGTTGAAATGCCAGAGTTTGACCTCCAGCTGAGCAACTTGGCACAGGTTATTTACTCTCTAATCTTCCTGAACTTCAGATTCTTCACATGTAAAATGATGATGAAGATACTTATTTTAAGGGTTTTGTGAAGATGAAGAGAAAATTTAAATAAATAAGAGCTTAGTAAAACACCCTTCACAAAATTTCCACCTGTGCTGCTCTTTGGTCATTTTAAGTATTTTCACTCTATCATTTTCCTTAATAGGCTTTGAGGGGTTTACAATTTTACTGTATTTTTAAAGAGCCAGACTAGTATTACTTTTCTTCCACATGAGTATTTCTTAATTTTTGCTTTCTTGCTCATAAGTAATCTTTTTATCTCATTGATTTCTTTTTACTTCCTTTAATTATTCTGTTGTTTTAACTTCTAAATTTTATTTTTAAATAGAATTATTTTTCTTCACTGCTTTGGGTGATGTGTCTGTAAAGATGTCTTTGATGTGCAAATCCCGTAGTGTTTCGCCTATATTCCCTTCTATGTATTTTATGGTTTCAGGTCTTATGTCTAGTTCTTTAATCCATTTTGAGTTGATTTTTGTGTATGGTGTGAGGTAGTGGTCAAGCTTCATTCTTTTGCATGTAGCGACCCAGTTTTCCCAGCACCATTTATTGAACAAACTTTCTTTGCTCCAATGCATAGTCTTTGCTCCTTTGTCAAAGATTAGTTGACCATAAATCTGTGGGTTTATTTCTGGATTTTCTATTCGATTCCATTGGTCTTTATGTCTGTTCTTGTTCCAATACCATGCAGTTTTGATGATTATGGCTTTGTAGTATAGTTTGAAGTCTGGGAGTGTGATGCCTCCATTTCCTTCTTTTTTTTTCAGTAGAGCTTTGGCTATTCGGGGTTTTTGGTGATTCCATATGAATTTCATCAATAATTGTTCTATTTCTTTGAAGAATGCCATTGAGATTTTGATTGGAATAGCATTGAATCTGTATATTGCTTTTGGTAGGATGGCCATTTTAATAATGTTTATTCTTCCAATCCATGAGCAGGGGATGTCTTTCCATTTCTTTGTGTCTTCTTCTATTTCTTTTAACAGTGTTTTATAGTTTTCTTTGTACAGGTCCTTTACCTCTTTTGTTAGATTTATTCCCAAATATTTGATTTTTTTTGTTTCAATAATAAAAGGGGTGGTTTTTTTGATTTCTTCTTCTTCAGATTTATTGTTTGTGTATAGGAAGGCTACTGACTTTTGCGTGTTGATTTTGTATCCTGCCACTTTACTGAATTGATTGATGAGTTGAATTAGTTTTTCTGTGGAGATTTTGGGGTTCTCTATGTATATTATCATATCATCTGCAAATAGTGATAGTTTGACTTCTTCTTTTCCTATTTGGATTCCTTGGATGTCTTTCTCTTGTCTTATTGCTCTGGCTAGGACTTCCAGTATTATATTGAAAAGCAGTGGTGAGAGTGGACATCCTTGTCTTGTTCCAGATCTTAATGGAATTGCTTTCAGCTTTTCACCATTGAGAATGATACTGGCTTTGGCTTGTCATAGATGGCCTTTATGATGTTGAGGTATGTTCCTTGTATCCCAAGAATTTCAAGGGCTTTTATCATGAATGGGTGTTGCACTTTGTCGAAAGCTTTCTCAGCATCTATTGATATTATCATATGGTTTTTATATTTCTTTTTGTTGATGTGTTGGATAACGTTGATTGATTTTCGGATGTTAAACCATCCTTGTGCCCCTGGAATGAATCCAACTTGGTCGTGGTGAATTATCTTATGGATACATTGTTGGATTCTGATAGCTAAAATTTTATTGAGGATTTTTGCATCAGTGTTCATTAGGGAGATTGGCCTGTAGTTTTCCTTTTTTGTGTTGTCCTTATTCGGTTTTGGTATTAGTGTAATATTGGCTTCATAGAACGTGTTTGGTATTGTCCCTTCTCAATTTTTTGGAAGAGTTTGTGAAGGATAGGCACTAATTCGTCTCTGAATGTTTGGTAGAATTCATTTGTAAATCCATCAGGCCCTGGGCTTTTGTTTTTGGGGAGGTTTTTGATTACCATTTCAATTTCGCTGCTTGTAATTGGTCTGTTTAGGTGTTCTATTTCTTCTTTATCTAGCTTTGGGTGATTGTAGAGTTGTAGGAATTTGTCCACCTCCTCTAGATTGTTGAACTTGTTTCCATATAACTGTTCATAGTAGTTACTGATTATTCTTTTGATTTCTGCTGTGTCCGTTGTGATTTCTCCTCTTTCATTTATGATCCTGTGTATTTGTGCTTTCTCCCTTTTTTCCTTTGTGAGCCTGGCTAGGGTTTGTCTATTTTATTTATTTTTTCAAAGAACCAGCTCTTGGTTTCATTGATCTTTTGGATTGTTTTTTTAGTTTCAATTTCATTTATTTCTGCTTTGGTTTTTATTATTTCTTTTCTTCTACTGGTTTTGGGGTTTTTTTGTTCTTTTTCTAGATCTTTGAGCTTCGAGATTAGGTTGTTTCTTTGAGTTCTTTCTTGTTTTTTGATGTGAGCTTCTATTGCTATATATTTTCCTCTTATTACTGCTTTTGCTGCATTCCATACATTTAGGATATTGGTGTCCTCCTTGTCATTCAATTCAAAGAATTTTTTAATTTCTTCTTTGATCTCCTCGTTAGTCCAGTGGTCTTCCAGTAGTGTGGCTTTTAATCTCCATGAGGTAGGATAGTTCCTTGCCTTCTTTTTATGATTTATTTCTAGTTTGATGCCTTCGTGGTCAGAAAAGATGGTTGGTATGATTTCAATCTTGGTGTATCTGTTGATGTTTGTCTTGTGCCCCAGTATGTGATCGATCCTGGAGAATGATCCGTGTGCGCTTGAGAAAAATGTGTACTCCGTTTTTTTGGGGTTTAGTGTTCTATAGATGTCTGTTAAGCCCAAATGCTCTAGGTCCTTATTTAGAGCTTTAGTTTCTTTACTTATTTTTTGTCTTGTTGATCTATCCATTGTTGATAGTGGTGTGTTGAAGTCTCCCACTACGTATGTGTTTTCTCTGATGTCTGTTTTCAGAGAGGACAACAGTTGTCTGATATATTTTGGTGCTCTTTCGTTTGGTGAGTATATGTTAATGAGTGTTATTTCTTCTTGAAGTATTGTCCCCTTGATCATAATGTAGTGACCATTGGGGTCTCTTTTTATTTTTTTGAGTTTGAAGTCTGTTTTATCTGATATAAGTATAGCTGTTCCTGCTTTCTTTTTTGGCCCATTTGCTTATAGGATTGTTTTCCATCCTTTGACTTTGAGCCTATTTTTATCTTTTGTAGCTAAATGTGTTTCCTGGAGACAGCAAAAGGTTGGGTTTTGTTTCTTAATCCAGGCGGGACTACATCAAATTAAAGAGCTTCTGCACAGCAAAAGAGACAATAACAAAAACAAAGAGAAACCCCACCAATTGGGAGAACATTTTTGCACCCAACACTAATGATAAAGGACTGATCACAAAAATCTGCAAAGAGCTGATGAGACTCAGCAACAACAAAGAAAATAATCCAGTCAAAAAATGGGCAGAAGAGCTAAAAAGAAACTTCTCTGAAGAGGAAATGCAAATGGCCAACAGGCATATGAAAAAATGTTCAACATCACTTGTAATCAGGAAAATGCAAATCAAAACTACCATGAGATACCATCTCACACCAGTGAGAATGGCACATATTAAAAAAACTAGCAACAACAAATGTTGGCGAGGGTGTGGAGAAAAAGGAACTCTTCTGCACTGTTGGTGGGAGTGCAAACTGGTCCAACCACTATGGAGAGCTGTGTGGAGATTTCTGGACCTACTAAACATAGAGCTTCCATATGATCCAGCAATTCCACTCCTAGGTATTTACCCAAAGGACACAGAAACATCAATTCCAAAGAGCACCTGCACCCCTATGTTTATAGCAGCACTGTTTACAATAGCTAAGCTTTGGAAACAACCCAAATGCCCAAAAATAGATGACTGGATCAAGAAGATGTGGTACATATATACCATGGAATATTACTCAGCATTCAAAAAAGATAAACACATGCAATTTGCAGCAACATGGATGGCGCTGGAAGGGATCATGCTCAGCGAAATAAGCCAAAAAGAAAAAGAAAAATACCGGATGGTCTCACTCATAGCAGGAATCTAGAAAACTTAAATAAGGGACCAGGAAAATGAATATAAGAAGGTGAAAATCAAAATCAACAAAAAACTATGAACCAGAGACACTTTTTGGGGGGTGGGGGGCGGGAGGGGAAGGATTGGGGTCAGAATGGGGTGTTTGCAATTGTATGGGGGAATATAAAAATAAAATTTAATATTAAAAAAAAATAAATAAATAAATAGAATTATTTTTATTTTTATTTTATTTTATTTTTATTAAAGATATTAGGACTCCGGTTACAGTTTACACTATAACCTACTGACTTAGGTATGATGTGTGTTGTTTCAATGTTTTCTAAACAGTTTGGAGGTTTGTAATCTTCTCTTTGACTTAAGAGTAACCTGGGAATGAATTTCTTAATTTTTATGGAGTTGAGATTCTTTTTGTTCACATTTTGATATTTGGATTACTATTTTACTTACCAATACTTTTAAATTTAGAGATATTGTTACAATGTAAAGATTTTTGTCCTAAAGGTTAAAATTCATTTATCATCTGAAGAATTTGTTGGTAGACAAAGAATTTCCAAGAAATTTCCACAGTCTACAGTGACAATGCTGAGAATGAGAATGAGCATAAGACAATGAGTAAATCAAAAGAAAGCCCACATCTGATTGCCGTGGCATCAGTCTATATTGCTTTATTATAGATTGTAAACATCCAGTAGGATTCAGGATAGGGAGGACTTAAAGAATTCCCACTTGCTTATAACATTACACAGTTTTAATAATAACTCTTTCAGCCAGGGAATTTTCTGGAAGTAAAATTAATAAGAAATCAAGCATCAAACAGAATGTTGAATGTAAAATGAGACAGGCATATTGGGTACAGGGAGGATGCAGAAGACAAAAGTCAAGCCTATATTGAAGAAAAGAAAAAGCAGATAATTTGACATCATGTGTGGTTCTGCTAGACTTAAGCGGCCTGCTCAGCCACCATTATGATTACCTGCAGTTCTGCATTCCTATACAAAGGTCAGAACTGTTCCATCACAGTCATATGAGCCAAATCTTGCAAGGCACCTTTCATAGCAACCAGGAGCAGAAAGTCTGATCACTCTGGGAAGGGTATGCATCAAGAGGTATGACCAGGAATGCCCAGGGGACTGAGGACAGATGCATAAACTTACTCCCGACTCATACATCAGGAGGTATGACCGGGAACATCCGGGGGGCTGAGGATTGATGTATGACAAAGGACCCCAGAAGATGATCAGTGGAATGCCTTGTTGATAAGATTAGGACCGTGGCCTGGGGTCTGGGTGTAGTTTCGATGACAACACTTGGTCATCAAGCTGATAACATGGTCAGCAGACTTGTGTCCCCCCCAAGCCTGAGATGACATTCCTGAGTTTCACCCATTCTTTTCTCCTTGTTCTCCTAATGCAGGTAGCTGATGCTCTGTGATTATTCTATCAATAAAAATGTCCAGGATCTTGCTCTCAGCAGCATCCTGCCTTGTGCAGCCTGCTCCATGACTGCTGTGTCTTTATTAGTGTGGTGTTGCTCGACGCAACAATCATGGATGAGGCATTGGGGTGAGGACACTCTATGAATGTGGGTCCTCTGCCTTCAGAAAAGAAACCCAGGAATGAGTGGGTTAACTTCCATGACATTGACAACTACTCCAGATGCCGACATCATCATCTGGGTTCCAGAAATTTTAACCTTAATGTTCAGTTCCAGAAATACCAAAACATTTTATTATGGGTCCAATGTTCTCTCCAGTTTTAGGTAAAAGTATAGAAAGAAAAAAACATTTTCATAAATTTGGGCAACTGGTTCTCTTAAAATGGGTTTGCTCAAGTACACAACACACTGAAGTGTTGTTTGATAAGAGTTTGAAATAATCCTGCCGTTAATAAGTTTTCAAATGTGAAGATTAATCATGTCAAAAATTAGTGTGTGGTGCATAAGTTTTATTTTAACTACCTTAAAGAATAGGAAGTGAGTCAATTTTTGAGTACTTAAAACGGGGTAAGAAATATGTGCTAGGTGTTTTACATGTGCCAAGTAACTGGAAATCATGAAAATGAAAACAGTGGACCATCAATCTGTTGCAGATGCTGTTGGCCCCCTGCCCATATCCCTTGGGTCTTGTTACTCCAGTTTGTTCCTGCACAAATACCAACTTCCAGCGTCTGTATCCCTTTGTCTGAGCATATGTGCTACCCTGGAAGTCTTTTCTGCCTGTACCCAGCAAGTCTCAGTTACCAGGAATGTTAACACCGCCCGCAGGGAACAGCCTATACCAATGACTGAAAGGAATTCCTGAGAAATGCCCTTTTAACTCACTGCAAGGGCCACATGTGCATTTTATGCCATTTCCCAGTAATTCTCAGAACTGTTAAAATCTAGCAACAAAGCAGTGGTTGCCTATACAGTGTTTCCCACACCAGCTATCTGATGTTCCCTGTGTCTCTCTCCACTTCCCCACCTGCATCTGCCAAGCAAGCTATTTGTACTGGAGTCCTTATATCAGGATTGGCATCTGGGGATACCCAAACTGAGACTACCAAAACAGACTGATCTCATGATGACAGTAAGACTTCAAATTAAGCTGTGGTCTTTGTCCTTCACCACCCTATTTATGCACAAACTTGCTCTCTTTGCCCGAATCAGGAATAACCTTATCAGGAATCTTGTATATGCAATCAAAAATATAAATATGAAGGTGAAATTTAATACTCACCTTGAGAGCAAAGAACCTGACACTTTTTGCACAAATAAAGATGTTCTGGGATGGACTTGGGGAGGGGACGGCTAGAGGGGTAGTTAACTCCTTAATTACCTTTTTTTTTTTTTTGCATTTAGGAGAATTTTGAAGAAGATAAAGACTTGGACAAGTATATTTTATCAAGGTGGGATTGAGTTAAGGGTAATTCTGCTGAACAGAAATTCTGAGTCTATAAACAAAATTCCAGCAGGGACACATCATGAATAAAACTTGAATTTGACACAGTGGTTGGAACTTAGTAGGAAACCAGTATGTATCTATAAATATAGTGAAAACAGAGTTGGTGCAGGTAGGGTTTAGAGGCTAAGAAACAAGGAGCTCACCTTCTATAACTGGCTCATGACTCTACAAAGAAAATTAGAAAGAAGTTAATTAAAAAGGAAACCTACTTGTTCAAAAATGCTCTGTGTCCTATCTTTCAGGTCCTTGAAGATAATGATAGAAAGGGGTTTGGGATTGAGATTCTCCAGAAGGAAAGGAAAGCCTCATCACTCCATTATGACTCCAGTATAAAGTACAAACAGAAGTCAAACTTTAAGTTTTACCTTCAGAATAACCAAAGAATTAATTACTGTTGTGATAGCTTGGTTCTTATGTGTGAAAGTTAAAATTATACTTTTCAAATGTCTATTTTCCATATCTCTGAGTCCCCCGTCAACACATAGATTACAGACATGCTATTTTTATCTGGTTTGACCATTATGAAGCTACTCATATTAATAGAGCTGATCCTAGGTAAAAATTATTCTGATGGAAACAAGTGAAATTCAGTGTTCAACTGATCCAACCTCCTTCACCTCCAGCTATAAATGAATTAGTCTTTAAATCATCCTCTTTCCCATTTCCTTTTTCTGCTCTTGTTAAAGGGAGATTTCTTGGTAAACCCAGTCCCAAGATTTTATCCTTCTGAATATGGAAAATAGGTATAGTGATATCTGACTGGAAGAAAGAAGATGCTTCAATAAACAATGGACTCTTCATGATTTGGGTCTGGGTAAGACAGGAAGTAAGTAAGAAAATAAGAGGATTAGAAATTATAGGATATATGAAGAATTAAGAGAATGGGGATTTTATAAAGTGTTGTCAAATTACAGATTTTGATTTAAATATAAATTGGTCAAATTCCTTGGAAGTATAAACATAAAGTATAGGATAATACATAGTATGCTACAGTACAGTGCAGTACAGCATAGTACATAGAATAGTATATACTATAGCATATAGTATAATGTAATATACAGTATAGTACACAATATATATAAAATATACTATATAGTAAGTTTAGTATAGTATTTATAATGTGTACAGTATAGTAAAGTAAATTTTACCAGGAAGTCTGAGTTAAGCTGCCTCTCTGACCCTCTTACTATTCTGAGGCTGTATACAATGATGTTGACGGGTCTCCAGAGCACTAGGAAACAATTTTGAAATAATTTATTAGAAAACCAAACCACCAAACAGGCATTAAGCTCTCATCTTTCCATCAACCATTCTGTCTCTACAAGACAAATGTTTAAAGAGTAAGAATGTGTATATTCTATCTAGGAAAAAGTGGGAATTTTATTTCAGCTTTATGTGCACCATTAGCTTGCTGGAACTCATGGAAACCTAAATTATGCATGCAAGCCATTTCATGCACTGAGATCACTTGTAGGAAGAAAGCAGCAATGAAATCAGTCAGCTCAAATCATCCTGGACATTAACAATGTAGCTGTAGGGTCATTTTAAGAAATGACATTCTGCTCCTACTAGCAGAATGATTATACTCCAGCTTCTGTTTCAGAAGCATCAGTACCAAACAAGTCTCCCAAAATATATACTAAAATGAAATTATTTCTTTGCCAGTGTTTACATACATACAAGTCGAAGCATTAAAAAAAAAAATAGAACAAGAATACCAGAAATTGAAGCCTCAGCCATTTGCACCACTTCTGCAGAAGCAATCATCAAAGCAAATATTTACTGTTTGGGTTGTTGAACATAGATTGAACATCGATGTGTGGACAGAAGTTTAATGTCCATGCAATCTGTTTCCAATGCATTAGTGATCACATTACAGACAACAAACAAGATTCCATCATGTTTAAAATGTGTCCCACATGCTCAGAATCAATCTTGTTCAACAGACTGCAGAGTAATTTGGCAGTTCAGGGATGAAAAGATTATGGACACATTTCAATTTAAAAAATTAATACAGAGAAGACAACTTGTATGCATTTATGTACCTAACAATGCTTCCAAAAGACAATGAAGAATCCACCAAGTTAACTCTGGGCATTTTTGGTCTATTTTGTCAAACACATAATGTCAACAAATTACTTGTGGAGATGACTCAGGCAACTTTCCATTTTTAATATAATCAACTCCTGAAATATACTGACAATCAAATGTGGAAAAATGAAAGTTGTCTGCATTGCATAAATTTTCAAAATATATATAATAACAGCATCGATTAATAACTACTTTAGCATTAAATTACTGACTCTGGAGGGCCAGATGTAAGTGTGCACTACAGATTCTGACTGACTCCTGCCTGAATGGGCAACTCTGTTTACATCATGATTCCCTCCCCTAACTAATTTGCAGAATAAAAGGCCATAAAAATAATGAAGACATCTGAATGCAGAGGTTTAGGTCAATTGTATGTTTGGGAAAAAAATAAAGAAGACCAAAACTTATTTTTAATTTTTCACCTTGTTGTTTTTGTATTAATAGACTATTTTTAGAGCACTTAGTTCCACAGTGATATTGACAAGCAAGCTCATCCACCATCAAACAACTCCCTATTCAGCTATATAATGTCACTGGGGTGAAGACTCAGATGAGCATTAACAATGTGTTCCCATTGCTGCTCCACTGGACAAATATGGGCACATTCACACCAGCCATGCAGCCTGGGACCTGGCTCTACTCACAGTGGGGGTTCAAAAATGACATTTCAGTGTACTAGGTCTCCATGGCCAGGTATGCGTCCTATGGGCTACAGAAGGGGTTTGGCTTCCTGCAGATGCCCAGGGGATCAAAAGGTCAGTGTTGTGCTGGGTCAAGGCCAGTTAAGCCTGTGGCCTGCTATGGCATTAAGGGGACCTCCCACAATTCCCAGAGACTCATGCAGGGATACCTGCATGCTCATCACCAGCACAAGCCAACTGTAAGATTCCAAACAGACAGGATCCTTATGTTATGTCTCAAGTGTGCTGCTCAAAAATGTTCCGAGGCAAAGGGCTATGGTGACGGACAATGGGTGCTTTGGTGGTGGGAGAGCTACAATGACCACAATGAGGGGGGAAATCCTAAACTGTCAAAATATTAACAAGGATGTAAAACAATGGCAAGTCATTAAAAAAAAATATTTCTCCAACATTGGATACTGTACCTTAGAAGGCTTCATCTTCTGGAATTTTCACCTGTTACATTACCATCAGTAGCACGGGACATACTCTACCATTTTTCTCATGTGATCTTTCTTTTCAGCCTTTCTCCATCTCCATGACCACAACATATCAACAATGTTTGTTGTATTTTTAATATACTAATCAAATTTATTTTAGTCAAAATAATGATATATTCTTCATAACAACACCACAAATATTTTGATACTTATTATAACAGTAAAATATATTAATGGGCTATTATTACTTTAAATATTTAATTGCCTTTGTTTATGTTTCAAAAGTTAGTGGCAATAAAGTTTTCCTTCAACTGTAATCACCAGTACAAGTATGACATTTTATTTTTCATAACTGGCCATAACTCATAAATAATGAAATGCATATAAATGTACATCTATCCTTGTTGGGGAAAGCTGACTTTCTCCTGTAATTTTAGTGACATCTAACAGGAGTAGAACTTCAACTAACTCAGTGTCCCTCTGCTAAGTGACAGAGGACAGGTAAAAGTAACCTCTCTTTCTTTAGGACAAGCTACAGATGTTTTGTGAATTGTAACAAGCATTTGTTTTTCAACAGAAAAAAAAAAAATGGGAAAGTAGCTGAAGTTCAACCATTTAGTTTAAGATTTGATTTTCTTCTAGAGGGAGGACAGTTAAACCAGAGTGAAAGACAACTTATTTTTATATCAGTACAGATATACTATTTGCCACTCATAAGAGATTGCCCATTTTCTTTCCTGACCACCTCTGCATCCAGGTCAGCAGCCCTTTTGAAAAGAGACAGATATGTATATTATCGAGAAGATAAAACAGAAAAGAGAGAACCCAGAAAGATCTCTCTTAAATGGAAGCAGTAGCCTCTGAATTATGAACTAAATTTATTTGTCAAGTGATCTAGTCTTGAGGAATTATACATAACCTCCAGCTATTTCCACCTACAAAGCTACAACCAAAGTCAACATAAATGAAGCAAGGCTAAAGGCAGAAACAAGGACCCAGAGATATGGAACTGTAATCTGTCCCAATCTCTCCCGGCTCACCTTATTTGTTTGTTTGCTTATTTATTTATTAATTTATTTATTTATTTGGTCTACAATTTTTACATGCAGGCGGAAGGCAAGGAGGGAATGAGAGCTTGCAAGGAGAATTTTGCCCTGTTATTTTGCTAATTTAATGTTCAGCATCTGGTCCACCTGCTGCTGTGCATGAGCACCGGTGATCTGACACTGATGGTGGAATGCTGATTGAAAAATAATGAAGAGTTGACTTCAGATTGAAATTCCTTGTGGGTGAGCTAACAACATTCAAGCTTATTAAAATCAGTCAATAACTAACCAAAGTTTAGCTTTTGAATTATTTTAACAGATGGCTGCTTTATCCTGTTTCATATATCTTTCATAAGCTCACAAACAGTACTCATTTGCATTTTCTTTATATCTTAGAAAATAACTGCTGTGGTTCTTCACTTTTATTCCCCATGCCTTTAAGTTGAAAATTTTATGTTGAAATTTTAGTCTGGATTTTTCTACTTTTCAGAGGCAAGTTAGAGTAAGTTAGTAATAATTATGTGTGGGTCAGAGCCATATGTAATTTTCAACATACATCTCAGAAATTCAAGTTTCCTGAGAAAACCCCCCAACCCATTTCTTCAACTCCAAATGTGACATTTTATGTATGTCAGCGTACAGATGCTTATATAAGATAATTTTTAATTCAGAAAAAATTTAAGGCAATAACATGCATGACTTTTCCTAATAGTGCTGGTGACTTTTTGTAATTGCAAACAGATATTTAAGCAATTATGACAAAGTCAAATCTCTGAGTGTTTAAAAGGTGAAGTTTTCCAGTGTCTCTTTGCAATATATACACCATCCTAAATCTAGGAATCTCTGGCACTTTACACCAATATGGAATTCATTGCAGTGAGTAGACAACTTTTTTTCTTTCGTCTAGCCTAACTTATTCTAGGAAAAAATTGAAAAACATGGGCCTCCCTGATGGTGCAGGGGTTAAAGACACAGCGCTATCAAGCTACCACCAGCTACTGCAACATGACTTCGATCCTGGCCAGGGAGATAACCCACATGGCGCAGTAGACCTCTCCTGTCTCACCGGCTGCTCCACTCAGCAGTATTTCAGTAGAACTGTCTGTTCTGCTCCTCACTCTTTCTCTGGTGAATCCTCTTACCCCCCCCCACACACACTTCTGGCCTACACCCCAGTTCTTGAATACATAAATAAATAAATCTTAAAAAAAACTGAAAAACTTTCATTCCTCATGGATAGAGATTCCCTTTAATCAAGAATAATAGCTAGGATATGAGGGAAATGAAACCTTTGCTGTGAAGAAACAAAAATTTGCACTTTGACAATGTAGTCAATTAATTGCAATATTAAAAAATCTTCTATCTACCAAAGAATTCAAAAACAATAATTAAAAAGGATATAGATAATCACTGTAGCAATATTGACAACTGCAAATTTATAAGAATGCAAGTGCCCAAGGACAGACAAGTGGATTAAGAAGATGTGATATCTATACACAGTGAAATACTGCTCAGCTATGAGAAAAGATTAACTTTTGCCATTTGCAACAACACAGATCAAGCTGAAGGGGACTATGCTAAGGAATAAGTCAGATGGAAAAAGACAAACATTAGATGGTGTCGCCTATCTATGGAATATGGAGAATCGAAACAAAGGAAGACAGAACAAACCAGTAACAAACCCTAGAAATTTGTCTGTAAAACTAAGGCTACTTTTTTTCACCATGGACTACTGAACACAATAATTTTCACACATTTGCCTCTTTTTCACTCAATAAATTAAAATCAAATGCTTTATCACAGTTTCAAATACCTCTCTTTTATTACTAGTACTTGCATTTCAGGCATGACTGCAAGCTAACTAAAATTACTATTTAACTTCTAGGTCAACAAATTTCATAGCCTTTCAAATTTCCTTTATACCTAAAAGCAGTGTTAAGATCTGAAGGGACACGTCTGAAAAAGAAATTTAACCTGAGAAATAAAATGTTCTTGAGAGATCCAGTGAAATAAACAAATCTTATAAAAACACAAAAAAATAACTATTTCAGGCTATCAAATAAGATCTTACTTAGAGTATATGCAATTTCTTGCTGCTGCATTTTTTTTACCTTTCTGAGTTTTCTGTAAAGGTCAGCTTGATGGCAACTAGAATCAATCTATTTCCTTCTTGCTGTTTTTTCTTGTCCATTTTAAAAGCACGCTCCACTTGACAAGTTTTCCATACCTTTTCCAAGAATGGTACTATGTCAACATTAGTTAATATGCTCATAATATGTCCTTGCATTTGAGGAGCTAGAAATCATTACTTCTTTCTATATAGAAAAAAAAATTTGGGACACTGGAGTGGTGAGGTCATTTTATTTCACAGTCTGTCAGAATTTTGATTTTCCTTTTTATCACAAACTGAGTATGTCTGGACAGAGAAAAGTTTGGAAAATATTACATACTGTCCTCAAATGCATACTTTTCCCTTTGTTTTTCTGTGGGAGTAGAGGTTACCATGAAGTCAAAAACAATGATTAGTTTTTATATTAAACTTACTAACCAAAATGAAGGCATATATGGAAATTTAATGTGAGAAAGTAGTTGTTCTAACATTTTAAAATAAAGGTAAGATACCTTATTTCTAAGGGTTTATAGCACACAGGAAGAGTATAAGCTGTAAGGAAAAGAAACAAGATTGCCAAAAAAAATGGCCACTTCTTTCCTTGCTGTTGATAATAAATACTATATCTCTATTTATGGTAAGTCAGACTGTCTAAGTACTTTCCAAATGATTTTATTTAATGCTACGACATCCATATGACTCAATGGCAAATAGAACTATTGGGAAGATCCAAGAATCATTTCTCTCTCCTTTCTCTTCCAGGATAGCAAGAGATGATCATGAGAGAAAGTTCTAGCAATGATACATAAACAAAACCTGGTTTAGGGAGGAATACACTAGATTTTTTTCATTAAAGGAGACTGTCATGATAGACATAATTCATTCCTTTCTTCCTTCAAAAGAAAGTAACTCCTATCTATTAAAGTCCTGTTGGGCAAGCATTTCACTACCTGAACTTATAAACACTTCTGGTAGAAACTTCAAATTTTATGAATTTTTTGCCAGTTTGTATTATAGATTTTTTTTTAAATCACTGCAATGTAAAGTCCAAAACAAGTCCAAACAATCTATTAAACCTATAAGTGATAAATAATATAAAATATATGAATTTGCTTATAAATATGTATAAAATCTAAATTTCAACTATTTCAGGTTTTAATTTTTGCTTTAACATTCAACAAACTGAAATTAGTCTGCAGTTAGATAGCCAAGTAATTTCAATTGCTAAAGCAACCTCTTGTAACACTCATTCTAAAATATATACAAAATATGCAAAGTTGTGTTGATCACTAAAAAGAAACTAACAGACACTGATGCCATAATTGAAAAATAGCCTATTAAATAATAAGTTTATATTATTAAACATATAGATTAAAAAATAAACATTTAAATTATTAAATGAGAAATCAATGTATAATATCCAATCCAGAAGGTATATACTATATTTATTCACCTACTTTTCACACATACATCCAGAGTCCTTTTGTCTGGGGAGATGCTCTATATTTCCTTTTGGTATCAAATCCCATGTTCCTAAGCAGGCCTAGTCCTGTCTTCTCCATGTACTCATTATCTAAGTAAACATTATATCAATAATCCCAGAAATCTCTCCCAAACTTCCCAACATGAATCGATTTATCCTAGGTTCCAAGGACATGTAAAGTGATCGTTGTAGACTTAAATTAGTTGATGGATGATTTGGTACAATGAACATATGAAAAACAGAAATACTAGATGTAACTGCCAAAAGATTTCCTTTTCATTTGGTTATGAGGTGGGTATAAAAGAATAGAGACCAAGACTGACTCTATCATATCAAATAAAGGACCTTCAGAGAGGTCCTTCAAATAAAGGACCTTTCCTGGTAGCAGGTCTTGCACTTATCCTTTTCTCTCTGAGAGTGCAATCCTCAAGTTGCTCCTAATTTAGAGAGAACTTGGCAACTACTATGATAGCTTACTGTGGATTTTGAATTATGAAGTCAAAGTAAAACTCCATTCTCAGATTTTGTTGTCATAGAAAAGAGATTAGGCGTTAGGGGCCTCCCCGGTGGCACAGCAGTTGAGTGTCACGCTGTGAAGCTGTCCGCAGCCTCTGCAGCGTGGGTTCAATTCCCAGCCAGCCAGGAAGAAACCCACATGGTGCACAGACCTCTCCCGTCAAGCCTGCTGCTCCCCTCAGCAGTGTCGTTGGTCTGTCTGCCTGTCCTGCTCCCAGCAATGTCTCTGGTGAATTCTCTCACCCTCCCTTGCCTCTGACCTGTACCCCAGTTCTTGTATAAATAAACAAATCTTTAAAAAAGAAAAAAAGAATCAAATTAAAAAACAGAGCAATTAGGCTTTAAAGACAGAGGACATTTACTGACTTAAACTCCTAGTGTGATTTATTTAGCATGTTACAAGCTTCAGGATCTCATCTATAACTCACAAGAAAGTTGAAGACTATCTTTATGTTAAGTGTGTGGTACAAACTAACACAGGTATTCAACAAATGGTTGCTATTTTTATTAATTTGATGCTAATTTTGCTATTTTTTAAGTAAGTTTAGACAAAACTAGGAGGAAAATACCACAATATCTTGTTCAGTCAGTTTTGGACTTATTCAAAATGACTGTGGTCTCAGAATTAAAACTGCATTTCTAACCTAAAATCTGTAAACATAAGGAAAGGAAAGGGTGATGAGAATAACCATTTATTCTGACAAGAATCCTGACTGGCCTGAACAAACACTTTGTAAACTCCAAGTTCAACTAGGGCTGAGAGAAAAGAAAATAACACCACAGCAAGTTCTGTTTGCTCCATCTGCCTGAAATGTGAACAAAGTGCATATGGGTGTCCTATTAGCCTTCACTTTATTGGTTTAGTAAATGTGAGTTTGGTCAAAGAGTCTGAAGTACTTTCAGCAGCCTGAGTCACGAAATGTTAGCTATAAATAAAAAGCAAGGTCTTCCACCAAGCTTGCCATCATTCTTCCCTCTAGACTGCTTAATTAACAAGCCCTTGAGCTGCTCTGTTCTTGATGCACTAAGACCCAAAGGTTAATGAGATATACGGCTCCTGCCACCACAAGGGGCTCCCAATCTGGACAGAATGAGAACATGTTTTGGGGGACAACTATGATGAGCAGCAATGGGGGTTGAGAACTGGGTTCTTTGTAAAGTTGGTGGAAAACACTACACCTTTCACGTTACTTACCCACATTATGTCATGAATAGTATTCGCCTCCCTTTTCCTGATAGAGCTTCTCTATGTGGGTTCAAAGACTGGGACATGAGAACAAGAAGACAACATTATGCAGACATTGACAGAATTTAGATTATGGAAACAGCCTGAGAATATAAAGAGCGACGGGTCATCTGTCCCACAGAGCCTGACTTCGAAATTCCGTATGTTCACTCTGCCAAGCAGCCCACATGGGCAGCCTGCCATCCTGGTCCCCATGGGGTAGCCTTATCCCAAGGAGGAATCATGGGACTGTACCTTAATAACCAGTCAGAAAGGTTCTCTGCTTGCCAAACAAGCCAGGTCCTCTTTGCCTCCCCCCAACATACTGCTCCTCCTTGCAACAGCCTTGTGAGCAGAGATGGAGCCATGATAAAACAGATATGCAAGGAAAGTAATCACACTGCAATGTACATGGGAACAAAGATTCATGAGCAACGAGTTCACCTCAATCCTGAGATAGAAAGCTCACAGAAAATTCAGGAGAATTGTCAGGTGCTAAAAGTTGGAGAAGGATATAAAGACTTCACCAAGCTGGTGTGTGGTAGGAGGCAGCTAAGGAGAGACTAGTGATGCTTAGAAAAAAGCTGGGAGGTAGAAAAGTGACTGATGTGCTGTGGAGAAGGTAAACAATTCCATAACTCAGGTGTGAGTGCTCCCCACCAGGAACAGGAAAGAACACAGTGTGGTAGTAGAGAAGTAAATACAGAAATGAGACAAAAACGAAGTTTGGCAATGGTCTTTTGTGCCTGAGCCTGATTAAAGGGTCACACAGACCATGTGCTCAAGCAGTTCAAGTTTGCTCCCTAAAAGAACATTTTTTTAATTTCTGCAGTTCACTTGCTAGGGAGATTTTTACATAAAAATCCTTTTTTTTTTTTTTTTCCTGCAAAACTCAGAAGGAGCAGTAATCATGGAGGTAGGGCACGGAGACTTTCCCAGAGCAAATGTGACCCAATTGGCCAAAGACCCTGCCTAATCCATTGTACTTATTTGTTTCCTGTCAAGCTTTCAAAAGCAAATGAGTTTTTATACCCATGCTCTGTGATGGAAAAATAGCAAAAGCCTTTTAATGGGAGACTGGTAAGATGGCATTAGTCATATGTTAAACCCTGTGAGCAAAGAAAGGAGGGTGCCACACAAACCACACTAATGTCACCAGCATTTCCATTGTTTCAAAGTCTATCATTGTTGCCTATGAAATGCTCTAGTTTGTGAAACAGACCTCTGAAATCCAGGTGTATTACTTCCAAGACCTTTTTTTATCTCCTTTCGTAAAAGGATATTCAAATTGTAAAACTTACTTCTACAAAGTTACATAAGACAAATTATTTTATTGTGCTGAGTGCTTTCAAAAAATTCAAATCAAAGCAAACAAACGTATCACTCATCTCCAATGCATTATTGTACAATAAATGCCTAGATTTGTTCCAGTTGGTTAAATTAAAGTTTATCCTGAACTCAGTGTTTGCAAAGTCTTGTAAAGCATGTGCGTTGCTGTGCATATGGCCTCATTACAAAATGGTGGTTTAGTTTTGCCCCCAAATCAGAGAAAAGTAGAGTTTAATAATAAAAGCATATTTCACTGGGGTGCCCTGCATTAAAAGAACTTAATATTTTATCCTCAAGTATCTCTGACTATAATCCAGAAAGTCTTATTGAAAGAGATTTATTAAAAGAACTACGATTTTGGTTGGTTTAATTTAGCTATGTTTTTATTAAGTTTACTGATCAAGCTGTTTTGCAATTCTCCAAGAGGAATGCCTAAGATGCATAAAAATATAAGCGGAGACAGCAAAAATCCTCTAAAGTAAAATGTTGGCCAGTTAAAATACATACAGACGCCCGCTGCTCCCCTCAGCAGTGTACTTCGGTCCTTCTGCCTGTTCTGCTCCCTGCTCTGGCTCTGGTGAATTCTCTCACCCTCCCGCACTTCTGACTGTACCCAGTGCATGTATAAACAAACAAACAAACAAACAAATAAATAAATAAACATGCCTCTATAAAAAAAAAAAAAATACATACAGATTTGTCTCATGCCTTTATAAATGAACACAAGTGGGAAAATGATTGATAATGGGATAGATTTCCAATATTTACTAGGTACTTTCTACATGTCAGGTACTATTTTGTATGTTATGCATTTAAATCTTACAACACCTATGTTACATTCCCCAGTTTACAGCAGTTACATCACATGCAAGATGATGCAATCGCAAATGGCACTCAATTTTGAAAACAAAACTTGATTCTAGAGCTGTGCTTCGGAGGGAAGTAAAGAGCTACAATTTCAGCAGTTTCACCAAGCATTACCCAGTCCTGCTGAAGAAAGCTATCAATATCAGATATACAGGAGGATATCTAGTTCAATGTACATGATAGACCCGAGAGATTCAGGGATCTCTCGTATTAGTTCTGAGGGATTCGCAAGGCTACAGAAATTTTAATAAATCTCTTTCATATACACATATACACAAACACACAAAAACATATGTGCACACATAGACTCATAAATATATACACGTGCATACTTACATAGACACAAAACATAAATGAAACACAGATGCACACAAAATATACATAAACACAACCACACACATATGAACACACACCATTACCTTCTATGTCTAGGAAATCATGAGAGGAAGAGCCATTTGTTCCCCAGTCCCAAACATTTAGGTGATTTTAAAGAAGATAAAATGCTGGGCACCTGAACAAAAAGTACTACTTTAATTAGCATGGGAAAATATACCATAGCCTGCTATAAAAAAAACAGGAATGAATACACTCACAAGATAACCATCTTTGTCAACATTCTGAGCTGAACTGTACAACAGCATCCACTGATAATCATCTTAAACTAGAGTATCTTTGACTTGTTCCTTTAATATTTCACTAGGTTTGAGGGAAAGCTGACCAAATAACTTCACCATAGCAGCAATCATTTTATCCAGATATTCTTGTATGCAAAGGAGTCAATAAGACTCCAGGGTAAGAATAATGTAGCTGCCAAAGAAGATGGATGTAATGGCGGTGATACATGATAACAGATTCAGAGCAGAATGAGAGCTGAGCTGCAGAGCCAAGAAACCAAAGGCAGCTTGTTGGGATTAAGTTCTAGCCATTAAGAGCAGGGCACACCAGGGAAACCCAGAGAAAGCCTTTGAAAGAGCAGATCTCTTTCTGATGGCGTCATTTCACTTATGCAATCACCCAGGTACTTTCAAATTCTGCTATCTTCTTTGTATGGAAGACCAGGAAGGATGGGAAAAATACCCTCCAAAAAAATACAGACAGGTAATAGCAGTTATCAGAATTTTAAATGGAATCATTATTCTACTTGATGTCAACAACACTGTTGCAAACAGGAACATTTCCAAAATCTTGACACTTATTGTATGTCCACATTTCACAATCTTTCCCAGTTACAACAGCATTTTCAAGATATTATCTTCCAGTCTTAGATTTTAAACTCCTAGAGCCAATGATACATTTTACACTGAATTTTATATAACCAGCTGCACTTTCTTTTAAATAATAACTCATTGCCTTTATAAAGCAGATTATATATTTCAGTAGAGTTTTTCCATTATATCATTTTATTTGACTCACATTGTCTTGCGGGAATGAACAGGATGGCACCATCCCAAGTTTATAGATAAAATTGAAAAAGAATAGTTTCTGAAGAACAAACAACCACTCAGCAGGTGGGTTGAGACAAGAACCTGAGTCTTCTGATTTAAGGATAAATGAACCCAATCTTCAATTTCATTTATTTTCAAAGCAGAAAGAGGCTGCAATGATTTTCATGTAGCGTTCTTAAGTCTATTCAGCCTAAATGATGGGTCAAATTCTGAGAACTATGAGCAAAAGTTTTAGGCCACTTGTCACTTTGTCATATTGTTTTAAACAGCAGTATAAGTAACTATAGTAGTTGGCAGAAATGGGGGTTAGATATTATCTTTGAGAAATAAATTCATTTTTATTGCATATATGTTGGATATTTAATATGATGGTCTGTTAAATAGCTTAAATATAAAATAAAGCACAGGTCATTGTTATATACTGAATGCTTCTGTGCCCCCAAAATCTGTAAATTGAAATCCTAACTCTTGATGTGATGGTATTTGGAAGTGGGGGCCTTCTGGGGCAATTAGGGTTAGATATAGATTATGAGGACAGGGATCTTCACACTGGGATTAATGTTCTTATAAAAAGAGGATGAGATATGGGACCTCTACTTTAGGGCACATACTACAGCCAGGTGAAGACAACCTGGAAGAGGATCCTGAGCAATAATCTGACTGTATTGGTACCCTGATCTTGGACTTCCAACTCCAGAAACATGAGAATTAAGTATTTATTGTCTAACCACTCAGACTATGGTATTTTGTCATAGCAACCCAAGCAGACTGAAGCAGTCGTATAACTGGGCAGCTGTCATGTATAGTCACAGTTCAAACATCTTGGCACCAACTCTTTACATTGAGTGGCCTCTGTTGTCACTTGAGATTGATCCTGAAATTTAATTACTGCCTTGTGCTTTCTTTTCAAAAGCACTACACTGAAGGGCCTCCCCTGGTGTCACAGCAGTTGAGCGCTGCGTTGCGAAGCTGCCCGCAGCCTCTGCAGCGCCGGTTCGATCCCCGGCTGCCGGCGAGGGTCCCACATTGTGCGCAGACCTCTCCTGCCGCCCACTGCTCCCCTCAGCAGTGTGTTTCGTCAGTCTGTCTGTTCTGCTCCCCGCTCTGGCTCTGGTGAATTCTCTCACCCTCCCACGCTTCTGACTGTACCCAGTGCTTGTATAAATAAATAAATCTTTAAAAAAAAAAAAAAAGTACTACACTGAAAATCCTGTTCTTAATAAGTTATATCTCCTAGAGATGCAGGGTACACAACATATTGGCATGTGACATAAAATTTCAATTCTTATGGTATACATAGTCCTCCTAATCTTGCTTTTACCTAGTTCAAGATATCAGGTCAAAACAAATCTTCATTTAAGGAAAATGGTAAAGAATGAGATGATCCATACATAAATTAGAATTTCATTCATCCATTTCTAGGCAAGGTGACTAAAAATTCATTGAAATTTTAAGGACCAATAAAAGCAATGAATTTTAACTTCTGCCAAATGCAGAATCTCCAATATTAATATATTGTCATATTCCACATCATTGAAATTGATACTGGAGTTTATATCCAACTAATAGAAAATATCTATTTAAATAAATGTTACTTCAAAAACAGAAAATACAGGGTATACTATAGTCTCTCCTTCTAAAGATTCACTAACAAAAGTATGGTTATTTATTGTTTTAGCTTTTTCCTTTTGTTTTGAATTGGTTGATATTTTTAAAAAATGCAAATGAAAACTTTTCCATTAAATTTGAGTCAACTGAATCAACCATACAGAAATGTGTGATTATGGTACATGTCTCTTTTCAATATTCCATTTTAAATTAACCAACTACCAAGAAAAGCCAACATTACTTACAACAATCTCTTCCAGAATGAAAAATAAAACCGCTTCAATTCATTATATGGAAACATTTAGCCATCAAGCTGTAGAAAATCTGCCAAATGTCCTCTATTTATTGTTACAACTGTGTGTGTATATATACACATTCCTACATGGGGTAGGCAGCAATCAAAAAACTACAATGAAATAAAGCCTCATTTAAATCTTAAGTCTTTCCTTAACATTGCCTGTTTAGGGTCATTAGTTGTGGCCATAATAATCCTCTTGCTATGAAATCTCTGCTATATGCAAAAAGAGAGAGGGAGAGAGGGAGAGGGAGGGGGAAAGAGATAAAGAGGGAGAAAGGGGGACAGAGGGGGAGAGAGGGGCAAAGGGGGACAGAGGGGGAGAGAGGGGTAAAGAGTGGGGGAGGAGAGACAGAAGAGATTGAGAGAGAGAGAGAGAGAGGGAGAGAGAGAGAGAGAATTACTAAGAATCTCCAATCTCCTAGAAAATACTTCATCTCCAGTTACCTGAGATTTCTGAAACAGTTTTTCTGCATTTTACATTTCCTAGATCTCAAATCAACATTCACCTTTCTGGGGAAGCAATTTTGTAAAATAGTTAAGGCAAAGAGTTTAAAATCAGAGTATAGGCAGAGTTCCTCCTTCTCAAACTACTGTCTGTAACATCTGGGACAAACTACTTATCTTCTCTCAGTTTCTTTCCTCATCTTCAAATGGATGCTGACCTCACAGGTTGTTGTGTGGGTAAACTGAGGCAGTGTGTTGACAATGAACATGCCGACACAAAGTAAACATGGAGTCAAGAGCAGCCATTGTTGGGAAATAATACATTACTAGAAAAATAATAACCATAGGGTCATACTACTTCTGAATTTTTATCTTATGCTGCTATCCTCATATTATGGCATTTATGTCTCCATCTCTGTCTTACCCATACTCACTGAACAATGGGCACTTTGAGGACAGTGATTTTGTCTTATATTTCCATACTTAATCCAGATCTTGGCACATATAGGATATTAAACAATTACATGCAGATGAAACTGAACCTAAAATTCCCCACAAATCCACCATTGCTTCTAGGATGGAGAATTATGTAGCTCTATAGTCTGCTTTGTGTGGTTGAAAGATGTAAGTTATTTTTTTAAGATTTACTTTTATTTATTTCTACATAAAAGAACTGGGGGATAGGCCAGTGGTGCAGGGGATGAGAGGACTCACCAGAGATAGAATAAGGAGAACAGAGGGATCTACTGAAATACACTGCTGAGGGGAGCAGCAGGCAAGACAGGAGAGGTCTGTTGCCCTATATGTGGGTTAGCTCCCTGGCCTGGCCCGGGATCAAACTCGGGCTGTCACAGTGATAGTGCTGAGACATAACCCCGACACCACCAGGGAGGCCCTGAAAGGTGTAAGGTTTATTGTCCTCTGAGACCTCCAATCAAACACCAGGATACATGAGGCATCTATTCACAGTGAAACAAGCTACACTATGCTTTGTATCATATAGAGAAGTTAAACACTCAAGGCAAGTACTGAGTTAACATCTAACAAAACCTGACAGCTATTTCATTTTAAGTATTGACAGTGTTCTTAGCAATCAGTGTGGAAGAAAGAGGCTGCAACATCCTTTGAGATACTGCATCAGAATGTTTGGTTCTGAGCTCCAACTCTTGCTGCATCAATTTACATTCTGAAGGTTATCTTCAAAGTCAGAAGGGTGAAGAACAGAAGGCTTAAAATAAAAAACCTAGGGGTTATTATATCTTAAAATTCTTATATTTTAAAAATGACTTTGTCTTGATAATAGGACTCTGATTGTGCTTAGAAAGAGCCTGAATTTTTTTCCCCTTTAAAATTTACTTTTGTAGAAAAGGAGAAGGCACTAAAAACTACTTTTAAAGTTATGTTCATGGATATTTCATAGACTGCACAGACTTTTGTGTTCTGAAAGGGTTAGAATTTTTCTCCTTTAGAATACTAACTCAACCCCATGACCTATAAATAGCAAGTTACACCACATACTAAGGAATGAGCACTCTCACTTGTTTCTCAAGGTGCCTCCAGGCTGACCTGGCCTAGATAAAAGTTGGGAAACAACAAATGTGCCTGCTCAATTACAGTAGGGAGAGGTAGACTGAAGTCAAAGAGTCTAGCACTTGCCTAGTTTCTACTAAGGTAGAAATGTTTCTTCTGGTCTAGAGGGGAAAAGAGAGTGAGGATATAACTCTGCAATACTGAGGAAGAGAAGGAGCCTCAAGGTGAAGAGGAAAGCATCCAAGGAAAAGGTCTTCAATGATCACTTTGGGTGAGAATCCCTTGGGTTCAGTCCTCAGTCCTCTTTTCTTTCCCCTCAATAAGACCCATGCCCTTAGCATCTTGTCAAGTTACATGACCCCAAATAATTTACATACCCTTAAAACTCTAAAATTTTTATCTTCTAAGCTCCATCTGCCTATTTGACATTTCAGTGTGGACATCTCAACCACCCAACTGTATCATCTCTGATATACAACCCTTGATCCTCCTGAAAAAATATGCTTTGCTACAGTTTGCCTTGTCTTATTAAATCAGGTTATTATCTACTTTCTTCTGTTTTCCCTGACAACAGCCAAGCCAAAGCAACTGTCCTACCTCCTCTGGACAACTCTGTCCCCCAAAATGATCTTGACAGCTACAAACCTTTGTCCTCCTAGCACCCATTCTCCTTACTGTAGTCACAGTGAATTCATCTTTCTTTCAAGGATCAGTATTTGATGGTGTCATATTCCTGATAAATGGTTTTACCTTTGCTCTTAGAATCTAATCTCAAATTCTGAATGTAACCTCGAAGCTCAGCACAGTCTGGTTCCTTTCAATGACCACTTCTCCCTCCCTTCTACAGTTCAGACATGCTTATGCCAGAAACATGCAATGTCCTGTTTGAGTGCAAGGCCCTTGCAAACACTTTTCCACCCCAATCCACAAGCACCCTCACAGGGTAACTCCTACCAAATCTCAAAACTTGGCTTAAACAACACCAGCTCTGGAAGGCTTCTCCAGGTTTTTCACCAGGTAAAGTGTGTGTCTTACTTTTGTTCTCTTTTTTTCCCAATCCTATAAATATAAGATTCTTTGCATATTTTTTGTTTCTGTCAATCCCTCCTCACCTGGACTGTGAGCATCAACAGAAATTGGGATAATGTCTGCAATACTGTATACTGAATGCTCAACAATTAGCATAGTTCCTGGCACATAGTAGGGAAATAATAATTATACTTTTGGAGTGCTCATTAATGAAGGAAGCAACTATATTAAAATTCAGCAAGATCAACTAAAGATGGCAGCTGTTTTTGTTAGCTAGTTCTCCAAGAAATAAATCAATAGAATATATCAATAGAGAAGGAAAGGAAAAGGGAGAGGGAGAGAGATTTTATTAGAAGGAATAAGTTCACATGATTATGGAGGCTGGCAAGATCTAAGATCCATACAGTGAGGAGCAAGCTGAGACCCAGGAATGCTGATGGTTTAGTTCTAGCCCAAGTCAAAAGGTCTGAGAACCAGGGGATTCAACATTCCAGTTCAAAGGTGGTAAGGCAGGAAAAATTCTCTTGCTCAAGGAGAAGACCTGCCCTTTTGTTCTAGTCAAATTTTCAACTGATTGGATCAGGCCCACCCACATTCTAGATGGGAAACTACTCCTTCACTCAATGTACTGACTGAGATATTAAATCTCAATTAAAAACACCCTCACAGAAACACACAGAACAACATTTGACCAAATATCTGGTCACCCAATGGCAAACTGCTGCACAAAATTAACTGTTACATCACCTAAATGGTCCCATAAGCTTGTTGTTTTTTATTAAATGTTAAATGTCCTTATGTTTCCAAATTATCAGTGTCCACACCAAAACCTAGCTCTCAAAGAATGTTAGCTAAGCCATTTTTTCTGAATAACTGTTGATGATTCCCTTTTCCTAATTGCTAAGCAATGTTCTATTTCAAAAAATAATCATAAAAGTCAAAATAACTAGTAGTACTTGCCATGTTGGGCAGTCTGAGGGGTTTCTCTACATCCCCACCACCCCTTACATGTGCCCAAAAATTCCAACGCAAGTGTTTGCTTATATCAGATTTTTCTGAAGTTCTGGAAATTTTTTTTGGACATTACCAAAGTTATAATAAAGGAAAACAAGTTTAGAACTGAACACTCAGGACAATTTTTCTCAGCCTAAAGCAAAGTGGTTCAAAAATAAGAAGTTAGTGACTTACTAGAGTACTCTCAAGTGATGATTCACAGTCTGTAGCTTTGTTTCTTTGTATGTCCTCCCTCTTCCTCCCATCTTCAAAGATGAGTTTCTTCACTAGTCCTTCAAATTTAAAATTCCCACTATTATTTGGAAGAAATAGTCAGTCTCATCCTAGGATTCATTCATTGCCTTCACCTATCTAAGGCTCACAGCCCAACACAATTACATACCCCACTACATTTTCTGAAGATTGATTATTCATTCTAGAAAAAGTTGACAGGGGCTCCAACAAAACACAGTGGCGTTGGGAGGCTTGACATTGCACATCTGGTTGACCTCAACGACTTTTAATATATTTCGTCCTTTGTTAGTCAGTTCTCCAAATGCTATGGACTGAATGCCTGTGTCCCTACAGATTCACATCTTGAAATCCTATCCTCATTGTAATGATTTTAGGAAATGGTGTCTTTGGGAGGTAATTAGCTAATAAGGGTAGAGCCTTCATGAATAGGAGTAGTGACCTTGTAAAAAGATACAAGAGAGTTTGGTTCCTCTCTCTTTACTCTCTGCCATGTGAAGATGCCATGTGCCAGTCTGGAAACCTGATATCAGACATCCAAACTCCAGAACTGTGAGAAATAAATTTCTGTTGTTGTAAGTCACCCAGTCCATGCAATTTATTATAATAGTCCAAACTGACTAAGCACCAAATATACAATATTTACTGTATTCCCATTCCATGCACTATGCATTTCAGAAGGGTCACCCCCTGTGTAAAGTGATCTGTCCATTCATGCTTTCAGCTATCAGAACACAATACATTCCCATAGATGCACGCAAACACACATGTTATGGGTAGAAGATCAGGGTGAGGCTGGAGGGGCAGGGGTTACAGAATTCACCAGAGACAGAGTGGAGAATAGAACAGGCGGACTTATTGAAAAACATTGCTAAGGGAAGCAGTGGGGTGGACAGGAGAGGTCTGTGCATGAAGAAGGATTTGAGACTTTCTTTTATACTCTGTTTTCATGGGCTTTCTAACTTGGGGCAACAGTTTCCACCATCTCTCTGCCAGGATGTCTAGTCTCTGGTACTGGCCTTTGACACAGAAACATGTTCTGGCCTCTGCTTCTGCATTCCTGGATCTGAGCAGGTTCTTCTGGTGGTGGAGGTCAGTTTTATGGCCTTGTCCCTAAGGCAGCCTTATCCATTCCCTCATCTATTCCAGCCTCCCAACCCTGCCTGTTAGGTCAGGAGTGGGGGCTTAATTTTTTTTTAAAGATTTATTTATTTATTTATTTATACAAGCATAGTGTACAGTCAGAAGCACAGGAGGGTGAGAGAATTCACCAGAGTCAGAGCAGAGAGCAGAGCAGGCAGACTGATGAAGTACACTGCTGAGGGGAGGAGCGGGCAGCAGGAGAGGTATGTGCACCATGTGGGACCCTCACCTGGCAGCCAGGGATCGAACCGGCGCTGCAGAGGCTGCGGGCAGCTTCGCAACCCAACGCTAACTGCTGCACCACTGGGGAGGCCCCTGGGGGCTTAATTTTTAACCTTATTCAACTGTACCCCAACCACACCCTCATGGAAAAACAAAATTTTCACAAATACAAACTGACCTGCAAAAGTTCCCCTGTCGACAGAGCCAAGGATATTCTATATTTTAATGCAGAACAATTTCAGGTCCTCTATTTGCACTCTCAGGCTCTATCTTTGCTTCAGAAACCAGGAAATAATAATGTGTGTACAAGAAACATAAACATCTGCTTCATATCCCCACTCATAGGTGCAAGACTTGAAAAAAGTCTCTGACATGATTATTTGTTCCTTTGTGTTTTTCCTTTTACCATCATCCAATTCCACTTGCCTACAAATGGTGTTTATAGAGAGAAGGGAGGAATAAAGGGAATAATTCCTTTCAGCTTTACAAATATATACTACATAGCTATGTATATTTATTTTATATTGTTAAATATATATATCTTCATAAACATTTAGAAAGTCAAGTTTGATGTGTCTGAAAATAAAATGTAACTTGGAAGAGGAAAGCTCTTTTCCAAATGCAACTTTGCAAGACTATTGTTTAAAGTATAGGATCACACTGCAGTCACTGGGTTCTTGAAAGGTGACCTTCACCCCCAACATTAGTCAGCAATTTAATTTTCTCAGTATCTTAAAGAGGTGATAATAGCTGCAAATTGTCCTGACATATGCTACCAGCTGCTTTTTTAAAGCAACAGTTACACAACGTGCTTTCTCTCAATTTGAATTTTTAAAAAGTGTTCATTAACAGTTTACATTTTCAAACTCAAGTTTAGAGTTGAAAGTCTGAAGCTCATACGTGCAGGAGAATTTACTCTCGACAACACATATTAAAGCCACTCTTACTGATACAAACTTTGCCTTTTCTGTCTCTTTTTTTTTTTTTCAGATAACTTGAAATTCTAGCCTACTTGATCATGTTTATATCATTTATCATTGCAATTTTACACTATATCTGAAATAACACCATATTTTTTTCAAAGAACATTCACAACTCTCCTTTACAAAAGTCTTCCAATCACTGCAAATATGATATGGGAGGTGGGTAATGCAACCCTAATTAAGAGTAGGAGAAATAAGAGCTCTAACAAATTAAGAGTCTGCATATCTGACTAACTTTGTTCAAATCCCCTGCTCCTCCTTTCTCCAGGAGAACTTCTGTACTGTATCATTACAATTCAATACTCAACTGCATGAGTGGCCTCATGATTTCCTCCACATATTTGATTGTTATTTTGTTACGGAGCAACCCAGATATAAAACAGGTTGCCTGGCTGTGGGAGCTCACTCACGCGCTTAAAAGGGACTTATTAATACTCCACTACAGGCACACACAAAAGGTTAATAGAAGGTTTATTTACAAGGGAAAGGTAATTAAGGAAATGTACAACTCAGGAAGAAAATAGGGAAATAAAGTCTTTAATGCGTCCTACAGATCCGCCGACCTGGAAACCCAAAGGCACTCTCAGAACTGGCCACGAGTTGGCAGACAGCCAAAATGGGGGATTGTAAAAGGGTGGTCCCCAGAAAAGGGGAAGGTTCCAGGTTTCCTGCCCCACCCAAGGGAGGGTGGACCTGAGCCTTAAGAGAAGAGACTGCAGAGAAGACTGAGGAAGAAAGAAAACAAAATGAAGAGCAAGAGGGAAACCTGGAGGAGGTGCATGGAGCCTAAAGACATGTGAAGAAATTGCGCTTGTCTTTTGGTCGTGGACTGGGTGACACAGATGTGGGTGAGACCCGTGGGGAGGTGACAATGGCAGTTTTTATCTTGATTTTAATTTTGCTCTTTTCCTTCCAGGCTTGTCTGGTTGTTTCTGACCCTTTTCTGTGGGTCCCCACTGGAAGATGCTTTAGACTTGTGGCAGGCTTTGGGGCCTTGCTCTGGGCCAATCCCATATGGATGGAGTTTTACCCACCAGGGGACAGGTAACTTTGGGTGCTTAATTTAGAAACTAGATTCTTTGCCTTTCCTGTCTTGTTTCCTAGTTGTATTAAAATTACTTCCCATTAAAGTCTCATGTGTTTTGTGTTGATGAAGCGGACCGCAAAACCCATTTAAAATAGGCAGGTTTGCAGGGTTGGGGCTGCCCTTCTCCCTGCCCTGTCAAGTGTCTCTTGACCATTCTTTTTATGTTTGCCCATATTTCAAACTGAATAGCACATCTCTTCCAACAGTTTCCTCCTTCATTAATGTTTATTGCTATAACCAATGACTCTGACTTCAAATTTTTCAGAATTCTAGGGATTCTCCCATGCTGTTCACAAAGGAAATCAGTGTGTGACCACACAACTACTCCCCTCAGAAATCTACCCTAGCTCCCCACTTCCTACCAGGATTGGCTGAAGCTTCTCCTTGGCTCTTAGCAACCTTTAATAACAAGCTGGAAAATCTTACTACCAACCTCACTTTCAATTGCTATCCACACCGGTCTTAGTTATCAATTTGCCACTTTATTGTCTTGTGAAGATAGCATCATCATTTTTTTAACATCTACCTTTTATGTTTTTACTTTTATACCCAAAATACTTCCCACTTATGATTTAGTCATCACTGTTCTTTCCTTGTATACTTACAAAATTTAGTGTCTATTGCAAAAATTCAGCTATTCTGAATTAATTGCCTTCTGAAAGTTCTCTTATCTTTGAGCTTCTTAAAGACAATATGAGAATAGATAATGGTGAACTCTATACTCTTTCCCAAGTGTCTTAGCCCAGAGATTACATATGTTCAAACAATATTGGTAGTTCTGAACTAGAAGTCAGAAAGCTTAGTCTAATAGTTATTTGTGTGATTTCAGATAATTTACATAACCTCCTGGATTACAAAATCTCTATCTACAAATAGAATTAACAGAAAATAAAATATACATCCTTCAAAACACATTAATTTCCCACCTTCCCCTATTAGTCATTCCCATCAGCACATAAGTAATAATAACACCATCACCAGACACCATGTCTTCTTCCATTCAATTTTTCTGATACTTTTTATGGAAAAGATGCTCAAAAGATTAATCCAATCTTTTTGGATCCATTTCTTCCTAATTTTACCTCAACCCTTTATAATCAGACATTTTGTTTCTTGGCACACTAGAGTAAACCATGTTTTCCAAGGTAATAAATAATTATCTCACTTTTGCCAAATCAAATAATTCTAGGTTCTCATTTTACTGAACTTATAAGCAGCATTTAATGCAATTGATGACTTGATCTTTCTTGAAATCCTTAACCTGACATGTAGGACATCATCCTATCCTGAGTTTTTTTTCTGACCTCTCTAACTACTCCTCTCAGTATCATACTGATTTTCTTTTTCTGATCTCCAAAAGTTGGAGTGCTCCAGGATGTACTCCAATTCTCCCTTACTCCAGTCTCATTTCCCCAGCTCATTTCTTTTCCATTCCTTCACATTTATCCTAATCAAAGATGCTGAGTTTGGGACTCCTCCTGCTTAAAAAAAATGAGATGGAAACGTATCGGAGAGATCATAAAGACACATCAACACCAAAGTCAGACTCTCTCCTCCTGAGAAAGTAATGGAGACCGAATTAAAAAGGAAAAAACTTTCACTTATGAGATTCAATGTTACTATATGCCAAATCTTTTTACTACTTAAAATCACTACATATGCCATAACTAGTTGACTTCGCACACATTGGTATTCCCTGCACTAGATGGTTAAACCCTTCATGTGTCTCAGATTCATGGATTCTAAGAGAAATAATAGCAGCTTGCCCAGTTTCACACAACTGTTCAAGGTAGACTAATACTTGGAATCAAATATTCTGACCTTGGTCAATGGGTCTATGCATTAAATCAACCATTTCTACCAGCTGACATGAAAACTAAACATAACACCTTTCTCTACACCTGCAACTTGGCTTTGGCATTCCCATTCAATATATTCCTAAATCACTGGTCAGGAATAGGACTCAAAGCTTACCCAAGGGTTAAATCAAGGTCTAGAAGAGTGACAAATCTTACAATCCTTAATGCAATGTCAATTACACTACAGGACTCTTTTTTAAAGAGCTTATATCATTTGCATACATAAAATGAAGTTGATGTGCAGCTGAAATGACAGAAACAGATGCTTCTGCCATCACTTAATATGAAACATATTTTTCCACACTGGTGAACAGAAGGCTATCAGCTGCAGAGGCTATAGGTGAAAAGGGCCTTACATTTTAGAAACCAATGAATATAAATTGTCTTCACATTTTCCCCAAATCAAATGTATTTTTTGTTCATTTAAATGCTATACATCCCTATGTTGGGTTTGATTATAAACCCTACTGCTTACTGACTAGCCACAGATTGACATTTTCACTCCTGCTTCTAAGATATAAACACACAGATTGAAACCCGAGCTTCTGATCAACACAGGCCTGACAACAAAAGGATTTCACAGCAATAAGCAGAATATTGCAAAACCAAGATAGAACAATGCATCCACATGAAATTTTAATAAGCCATCTATAATTATATCAAAGATAAAATTCTAAATCCACAGTAGCACAACAGTGCTATGGAAGGTCTCAAGATTCTTTTAGGTGCTACGTTATATAAAAAAGATGAATATAGTATGATTATCTTAAAGATATGACCTGAAATCTAATTTCAACCTTTAAGAGGTTGCAAGGGTAAATTCATCTACAGAAATTTAAATAAAAGAGCCCTGTGAAAATCACTTTGTTCTATCAGAAAGTAGGAATTCCTTAGAATTTATTTTTATGTTTACCTTCTATTTAATATACATATTGTTAACTTAGACAAAAATAATATATAAAAAAAAGTGAGGCTGGAACTCAAATGGTTGAAGATCAGAGGGGATTGCTCTGTGGGTAAACCCTTTAATAAACTGAGAAAAAAAAAAGTAAAAGATATTTAACTTTCTACTGGATTTTGGGCCTTGCACAAAGTGTTACATAGTAAAAAGTGCATTAGTAAAATAGGAAAGACTACTACACAGTTCGCTATGTGTGACTATCAATGACAATTCACACTTTCAGTCCTCATTCATTATATTTATTGAGTATCTACTAGTCAACAACCTTTGTTCTACCAGCCATTTGGATGCCACAGTGACTAAGCAAAAAAAATCTAGAAATGTTCATTTTTTCAAAGGCTATTGAGATGACTGTGATGAAGCACTGGTCTGCCTTTCAGATACTTAGTTCATACATTTATTAACACCACCCTCCTGGAATATATATTTTATGTGTGGAGAAAGGTAGACTATAAGTAAGTTAACAAATAAATACACAGTATAACAAACAATGATAAGTACCACACAGATAAGTATATCATGGCAGTAGCAATTTAAGGCACGTGGGGTTATTTTATATCCCATAATCAAGGAAGTTCAACACATAAGTGGTAACTGAGCAAGATTTGAAGAAAGGGAAGGCATGAGTTATGGACTCTCTGGGGAGAGGGCTTCAGGAAGAGAGACCAAGAAAGGAACTAGAGTAGCAGCTTATATGGGATATTTAAGAGTGGCAAGTCTAACTGGGAAGTTGGCAATGGAGAGAGGAAGAGGAGGGATAGGGGGAGAGAGGCAGTGAAGGAATTAGCCTGGAAGCTCATTAGATCATCGGAAAATCTTCGGTACTTATTTTGCATAATGTAGGAGGTCAGTTGTTGATTTTGAGAAGAAAAGCATAATCTAATTATGTGTTTTGTTTTGTTTTGTTAATTTCTCGCCTTCTGTGCTGAGCTGAGACCATAGGAGGAGCAAATGTGAAAGCAGGAAGAACATCAAGACACACAAGGTAGCAATGTGTCTCAGACATTAGATATTTATCAAGGCGAACTACAGTGATCACAACGAGGGAGGTAAGAGAGTGATCAATTCCACATGCATTTTGACAATAGAGCCACAGGATTTCCTGACCTGAAAGAAAAGAAACAGGGTTTGAAAAAAGGAAATGAAGAATTACTCTGTGGTTTTTGCTTTTGTTCTCTTGTTTTGTTGATATTTTGTTGGGTTTTGCTGGGAGTTTAGTTTCTTTTATCCACTGTTTTCACCTAAGCAACTGGAAGGAATGAGTTTCCATTTTTTGAAACAAGGAAGACTTTTAGAAGAGCAATGCTGAGGAGGAATAGGCAGAAATCAGAGTTCAGTATATAAGAGTTTGGTATATAATATATTAAGTTTCCTATGACTGCACAATATTGAAGTGAAAATGACAAGTAGGTATCTGAATCTGTGAGTCTAGAGTTCAGGAAAAGGGTCAAGTTTGGAGGCAGAAATGTTGGGAAATGTAAGCAATAAGGTCTGATGAAATTACCCAGTGTAGGAATGTGCATAAAGTAATGGAATGCTCAGAGAAGTAATGGAGAAGAAAAGGAATTAGCAAAGACTGGAAAATGTGCCTAATGAGGTAAAGGAAGAATCAAGGAATGAAGAATGGTGCCTCCAAACTTAGTTAAAAATAAGGGAATATGTCAAATTATGGGAAAGGCCAATTTTAGATAAGAACTGGGGACTGGACCAAGGATTTAGGAAAATGACAGTCACTGGTGACTTTCACAAGCACAATGTTGATGGAATGAGGCGAGAGATGACAAGAGAGAGGAGGAGAGAAACTGGTCACAGCTGATATAAACAGCTTTTCTGGAAGTCTTGTTATATAGGAATAAAATAGGAACTAGGAGGTGAAGGTCAAGCAGAGAATTTTTCTTACTGGATAATATTTCATCAGACTATAATGCTATTGAAAAAAATATAGTGGGAAAGCTGATTCTAGGAGAAAGGAAATGTTAAAATGCCATTCTTTTAAAAGCATGGATACAATGGAGCAGGACAACTGTTGGTTTTATGTATGAGAACAAATAGTATTTTCACAGTAACAGAAGAAGGATAGATAAAATAAGTGGATGCAACTGCATAGTCTCATACATATAGTAACATCATGTGGTTCCCCATAACAAACTTCAAATACTAGAAGTCTACATTTCTTTTAGCAAAAAGAGAAGATGGGTGATTATTCTGTTTTAGCACCAATAGCCTTTACAAGATGCTTTTAATTGAGTCCAAATTCTGCATGAATGTAGTTTTACAAAAGTGTTCTAACTCAATTAGCTGGAAGGGAAAAAATACCAAAAAAAGCAATATTGGAACATGCAATCATTCAAAATTATCTTGCCTTCAAATGTTGCCTAAGAATGAAGAAAGGCGGGAGCAAAGTTTGAAAGATTTCCTCCATATGACTGTGCTACTCTTACCATTTTGAATGTTAGCTATATGACTAATAACAGCATAACTCAATCTTGTTTCATTTCCTCTATGCTGGTCTTTGCTATAGGATAAGGCATCACTCTCTGGCCTGACTCAGTCAGAGATGCCATATTTCGTTCAACTATCCTACACAATTTGACTCAGAAGTCTTTAAACTCTGGTAAATTTGGTATTGTATGATGTTTTAAATAACCATTAAAAGCATAAAATAGACTGAAATGATGTACATCTGGAAGAGACCCAAAAGGTGATTGTCTATGCCTGCTACTCCACCTTAGACCCAAATCCCTGGAATGCTGAAGCTTCAATTCTTGGATTAGGGTCAGACTTGATCAATGTCCAAAATAAATCAATTATGAAGGAAAGATTGAATAAGATTCACCACAAATCCCTTGAGAACAACTGAGAACAATTGAGGTTTGCACTTCTCATTCTGATGAGCTAATAAAATTAAATAATGAAACTATAGCTGATTTTACATGTGCAAAAACATGTAAAGCTTAAACACGTGCAACACATTCTCAACATTCAATAGACTAATACTATCACCTCTAAATACAAAAAATTTTTGTTCTGTTTGAGAAAACCCGACCTCTACTTACAGAACCCAAAACATCACATTTTATGCAAAAATTATGGTTGAGTCAAGGCCTACATTATTCCATGATTTGCTGGGAGTCAGTTGTTCTTATGCTTCTGATGTGTAATATTACATCTGTCTCCAAATGAGCAGACGTAGTCACCCTAAAAGCAGACTGAGTCTTCTTTTTGGCAATCCAACATTAAACAGTTTACCTTCCAAATATTGAAAGCTTTTAAAAAACAGACCTGGAGCCTCCCCGGTAGCGCAGCGGTTGAGTGCTGGGTTGCAAAGCTACCCGCAGCCTCTGCACCGCAGGTTCGATCCCCAGCCGCCGGGCAAGGGTCCCACATAGCGCGCAGACCTCTCCTGACGCCCGCTGCTCCCCTCAGCAGTGTATTTCTGTCGTCTGTCTGTTCTGCTCCCTGCTCTGTCTCTGGTGAATCCTCTCACCCTCCCGTGCCTCTGGTCTGTACCCCAGCTCTTGTATAAAAATAAATAAATCTTTTTAAAAATAATAAAATAAAATAAAAATATAAAACAGACCTGAACAATACCCATCCTATAGTTACCTATCCTTCACTTTGCTAAATAAGAATATAAATTACTCAGCTCTCAAAAGAAGACATGCCATTATGTACTAAACAGTATTGTCATTGGGTTTTTTCAAGTGTTCTAACCCACATGAATCATTAATATTTTTTCTTCAATTATTTAGGACACAATTTTTATTTTTCACTGAGGCATTGTGAGAAGATTTATTTTAGTTTTTTTAGTGGTTATCCTACTCCCATTCACCTAAATAAGAATATCTCTCTTTTTATAGATGGGCCCACAACCATATTCCAGTGCTAAACATTAACTGTACAACAATGTAGCTTTTATAACATTAGCCAATTCATATTTATTGACCTCCATAGATATTTTTTTTTAAATTAAGCATTTTTAAATTCTTATGTCATAAGGAACTACAGCATAAATAGCTAGAAATAGAACTATGACTACTACAATTAACCAATATATAATTCCACAGGTAAAATATAGTAATATAAATACATACTGTTTCTGATCACAGTTTTCTACCTAGCTTGAAACAAATCAAGCTTTTCTCACTTTCTTTTGCTAAATAGAAATTTCATGTATGAGTCAGAGCTAGGACTCAAAAGAAAGTGAGGAGGGAAATGAGTCAGGAAGTCTTTGAAAAAAGCTATTAAAAAGTACCTAATTTTCTTATCCATATTAATAGAAAATAGTTCTATCTCCATAATGTCATCTAATACTATAAATGTAAAGCTAAATATCACAAGTCAAAAGCCTGCCACCAATTCTAGAAGCAGTTCTTCTCCATTCAGAGCCATTTCTTTACTCTCTCATGTCTTGCCTATGGTTGTGGAGCTCGAGAAGGGCACAGAATTCTCAGAAGTCATCACACATTAAAACAAAGCCTATTTAACTAGAATCAGCCTTTCCAGCAGAAGGAGCTTGATGCCATAGCTCTTACATGATTTAGATATCAGTATCCATGATTCACCTTCCTATTAAGGCAACATTCAGAAAGCAGGATAAAAGGAAATGCTTTTGAGGTCCCATTTGTAGTATGAATACTGACAGCAGCTTGTACTGTCCACAGTAGTGAGTCCCAGTGATGTTCAAACAGGCATAAAAGGTAAGATCAAGGCACTACTTAGCAGATACCAAAAGGTAAACACAATTCCTCCTCTTGTTTTCTACTCTACACTCAAATAAGGTTCTAGCCTGAAGATAATCAATAAATGACATATTCAGTAATTCTGTGGACTCAACTGTACCCAGGTGGTATTCATAGAAAAATATGCAATGCCATCCACTAATCGGTAATGCACTAAAAACTGATTTTTATAAATTCTAGTAATAGTTCAGAAGGGAAAGATAGCACTTAATATTGAAGACATACAGCTTTGCCCAAGTAACCTTTTATGTTTGCAATCCCATTATTTTCCAGGTTCTCTTGCTAGGACACAGGCATGGAACCTGATTACAAACTAGTGCCATGGAATTTCAACTGAAAAAATGCTGGGCACATGGCGGACAGGCAAGGGAAGCATGTACTCTCCACCCTGTCATTCCCTAGAAGCAAAAAGGGAAGATGGGAATGGCATGTAAGAGATAACAAGGTCACAGGGGAACACCTTCAGGACTGAGTCAGGGTTAAGCAGGTGTGAGCCCCAGCACTCCCAGTCTTTTTATGGTCTTTTATTTACACTTGTTTCAGGAGGGATTCACCTTCACCTTTCTGTCCCTGTGTTCAAATCTAACTGTTTTATTCATGCTGAAAAAAAAATAAAAAGGGCCTCCCCTTGTGGTGCGGGCAGTTGAGTGCAGCACTGTGAAGATGTCTGCAGCCTTTGCTGTGCCCCGGCCGACCGGCGAGGGTCCCACATGGCCCGGCAGACCTCTCATGTCACCCCGCTGCTCCCCTCAGCAGTGTATTTCATCAGTCTGCCTGTTCTGTTCCCCACTCTGTCTCTGGTGAATCCTCTCACCCCCCACACATCTGGCCTACACCCCAGCTCTTGTATGCATAAATAAAAAAAATCTTTGAAAAAAAAATATATATATTTTGCTCAGTGAGGCAAATCTCAACAATTGTGTTTTTTAAAGTGTGTGTGTGCGTATGTGTGTGTGTATGAGAGAGAAACACAGACAGAGACAGAGAGAGAGAATATGAGGACACAAGCCAGTACAGTTCCTTCTCGGAAAACATTTTATTGTCTCTCATTAACCATCATGTGACCCACTCACTAGATTAATAGGCTATATTAACCACTCACTAAGTTGATTTGGAATTAACAGAGGGAATAGTTTCATTTCCTCCGATAAACTCACCAAACTGATAAATATCCCTGGCATGATAAACTTATGGGCACTTTCCTAACACTCTGCCCAGTTACACAACCACCATTTAGCTGTACTTTAAACTAATTACAATAAATTAAAAATCAAAATCAACAGGTAACTATAAACCAGAGACATTCTGCAGGAGGGGAGAAGGGAGTAGGATCAAAACAGGGGTGGGAAGAGCACAAGGGACCATGGTGATAGTTCACGGGTGAATGGGTGGTGGGAATTTCATGGGGACTATAACCAAGATGAAAATGCATACATTGCACAAAAATGAAAAATGATGTAAAAAAATATATAAAAGAAAAGAAAAAAGAAAAAAACTCAATTGTGCTTGTTCCTACCCTGCTTGTACTATCCGAACTTGTTAAAGTAATTAAAACATTTAAGCAACGATTGGGTAAAGTACTGAAATATCAGTTCAAAAAGAATGAAAGTTATTTTTCTATGAAATCCAAGTTGAATGTTTTGAAGACAGGTTCTAAACAGGACCAGTAATAAAAACTGCTATTGAATTAGGTACGCATGAGATAGGGACATCATAAAAATCTAGAGAAAGTCTGAAAGCAAGCAGCTTCACAAGCAGTTTAAAATTCTTACTCTTTTTTAAAGAAATTGAACTTGAAACAGGATGTGAGCAACATAGGCCCACAGGTATGGATGAGTTAGTCAAGACAGACCTTCATTGCAACTCACTAAGAAAGGCCTCAGGTTATGTTGATGAAATTGACAAATGAACACACATTTAAATGTTTTACATGAAAAAACAATATTTAAATTTAATTGTGTGTTTCATTCTTCATGATTTTCTCTCTAGAGGAATTTTTTAACTATTTTGTTTTATTCTATTTTTTTATTGAGGTAATATCAGTTTATGACACTGTATGTGACTTAGAGGTATAGGATCACCCTTTCAGGTGTTACCACACCACACCCACCAGCAAGACACCCTCCACCACCTAGTCAATTTTTTATAAAAAGAAAACATATCCCTTACATAGTCTATTTTTTTTCTAGGCCTTCTTTTTTGAAGTTGTGTTTAGCGATCATACTGATTATTCAGTTTTCATTTCTCCTTTTTTCAATTAACACTGAAACAGAAGTTTTTATATGTTTGCATAAACTCTATAATCATTTTAATTTTATATATTATATATAATAAATAATATCTACATAATAATTCCATTGCTAGACATTGTTTATTGAACTATCCTCTATTGTTTTTTTGGCTATTTGTTTTGTAAGCTATATAGTTCCTAACTCCCTCAGATAAGAGGTCTGCTTCTATTTTTCCAGTCTAACCACATTTCACTTTTTCCTGATACTTACTCTGTTTCCCCCAAGGCAAACCCCTCAGAATGGCATTTAAGAAACTTTCCTATAGCATGACTAAAAAATGCTGGCAAGTAGAAAGATAACAAGTCTTTGCATTTCAATAGTGAGTAGTGATAAGGAATCCTATCAACCTCTATGAATTAAGATTTCATTCTGACTTCAATTTACTTCCAACCCTATTATCATCCTGTGACATTTTGCCCCATTAGGGGAAAGAGTGGCTAAGTCATTGGTGCAGATGTAATTTATGGCAATTTAACCTGAGTCAAAAAGTTAATAAGTTTGAAATAATGCATATACCTCATACTGAGTTTAATCAGGGTTTATTAAAATATGGGTTGCTTATGCTTTTTTGTCCTTCCTGTATCCTCATTTAAAAACAAATTTATCAGGAATTGAGCAAAAGCTCTTATAGTACTCTGAATATTTTCTGAATTGTGAGCTTTTTATAGAATGATGCATAAGAACATAAATGGTTAACAAAGATTTGGCAGCTCACCTTCCTCACTCCTCAGGTACATTATCAGCAGAAAGCACATTTCTCTTCACTCTGAAATTGTAGGAAATGACATGTTGTGAAACCTCTGGGACTCCTCACTGAACATGAATATTCAGCACTAAGAACGGCACATCAAATTAAATGTAACCTTAAGAAGAGCTTATCATCTTTAAACCATTTGCATCTTTTCCTTCAGACTTCCCTTCCCATCTGTGGAATATGACTGGGCATATTAGTTGGCATGAACTTACATGCCTCAGTAAGGAGAGAAATGGCTGCCTACCCAGGGACCCCAGAGTGGGGCGCTTAGGCCAATCACCAGTAACCACCATGCAACCTCCAAGCAGTCAGTAGTACATAGGATAAGGCTATCAGTGGGCATTCCTGCAGGGGTAAGTGTATGTCAAGAATATGAGATGGGGACATCATCAACTAGGACTGTTTGCTTGGAAATATCAGAAAACCAACTGAAGTTGATCTAACGAACAGTAGGAATATATTGACCCAGTTAACTCGCAAGTTATGGAGGGAAAAGGGAATGATCCAGGCTCAGTACAAATGGTTGAAGAGTTCAGACAATGCTATTTTGTCTCTCCCTCCTTCCCTGATGTCTCTCCCTCCTTCCCTAACTGCTATTCCAGTTTACCCTTTTTGTCTATAGTCAGAGGTAGTGCATGTTGAGTCTGTTTGCAAACTCAGCATAAAGAGTAGCCGGAAGTGTCTATGTCAGATTGTCCATTGTGCCACTTCTATCTGGGCTACATGTCCAGGAGTTTGGCAGGGAACTTGGAAACCAAATAATTAAAAATCCTTTTGGGATTGCAGGGGATGGCAGGGAGCTGGTGGAGTTCAGGGAAGCATGATCCCACAAAACAGATGCAGAACAGGCAAAAGTAAATAAATAAAATAACCAAGAGCCACAAATATCCCTTAACATGGCCATTAGCAGTGTAGGCAGGGAAGTGGTATGTGGGGCAATGAGAAGGATGCAAACTTTGGAATCAGAGTTCTGTCTTTGAAAACTGCTCCTACCACCTACAAACTCTGAGTCTCTGAGTCACTTCTCAAAGCCTGGCTTCCCAGCTGCAAAACCAGTCCTTGCCTGCAGGATTATTTCAAAAATCAGATCGCCTCTTTATAAAGTACCTAGCTTGGGACCTGCCAGAGAGTAAAGTAAAGTAGTTATTTAGGTGATGATAAGAAGCCTTGATTAATTTTAAATCTCAACCTAAAGGAAGCAGAGAGCTGAGAAGAGAGGGAAGATATATAAAGTTTACTCGCTCTAACAGGGAATAAATAAATGACCTTAGTTGCTCTGAAATATTTCTAATAAAAATTAGCATACACTTATAAAACAGCAATTATATTTACTAGAAATATCAATATATTCTAATGTGCTGAGGTATCACAGCTACTCATATATAAGCCAAGCAGCGCTCAGAGTATGCAGTGGCAATAAATAGGTGGCAACTTTTTTCAGTCTCAATATTCACATTGATATTTAATAGACACTGAATAATTAGCACAACTCAAAATGGGCTAAACATGTGTCTAAAAATAGAACTGGGTAAGGCATCAACAGAGATGTGTGGATAAGAAGGGAATGGGAGGCTCTTCAGAATTTGAGATCTCACTTCTGGCTCTCACACTAACCTTCTCCATGACCTTACCTGACAGTTCATTAACTTCTCAATTCTCCCCTACTCTGAGAAAAAAGGAAGCTGCTGGGCCCTATTCACCTCCATAAAGTAGTTTGTGTTTGAAAACAAGGCATGAAAAAGGAAGAAGATTTATTCAAATCAGTACATTTTGCCTCACCTCCCAGGACAATTCTATTAGAACAATTAATTAATACACAGTTATCCCTCTAATTAGCAACACATACATCTTAATTAGATTTTAATGTGTAAAATCAAGTCTATCATCTAGGAATATTTCCTAGCTGATGTAGGAGTTCAAAGCCACAGAATCACAGCACTATAAAGTCAGAAGCAATCCTAGTACTGAAACAGTCCAACACCTTCCTTTTGCAGATGAGGAGGATGAGGACCACTACTGCTGTGATTGCTAGGTCTAAAAGTCTCACCTACATTCCAATTAAGCAAGAGATTTTTAAAGATTTAAAAGTACTTTTAAGGCAGTATTAGTTCTTTCAACTACAAAGAGAAGAATATAAATAAGAAAAAAGAAAGATGTAAGTGAAAGCTTCAATATACATGGTTCAGACTGGAGCCTGAAACTGATTGAAAGAGATGTCCTTGAGCCAGGAGACTCAAGAAAGCTACTAGCCACACAAGGAATGAAGAATAGCAGGGGAATGAGAGCCTCAGAATTTTCCCCTAATAATCTCCATGTCTCACAAAGACAGCACATAATTATCTACAGAGCAAAGGGTCAGATAGATACATTTATACAGAGAACTAAACTAAGATTCAAGGAAAATGTTCACTTCACTACCAATGTACAATTGTACATTAGTTGATTTTTAAAAATGTTAAGGAAAACGTTGTCATACCACGAAACTGCTTTTGAGTAGCTATTAGCAAATTCTAAACAAAAAGATGATGATCAGTAGGCAGGAGGTACCAAATGTCTAGAAAACCAACAGATCACATGTGTTTAATGACAGAAATTCTCAACAAAATCTTAATAGCTTTTGTGATCTTATCTTTATGGCTCTGAGGACAACAGCTTAAAAATGACAGAATATATCACCCTGTAAATATGCTACTTAAGCATAAGGAATACTTAGAGCAATAAGTAATCAAGATAAAGCAGATACAAGAAAAATTCTCTGTTTGCCTGAAGGCAGGTCATAAATGTTCAAAAATGTCCCTCACCTCTCTGAAGGAAGGCCAAACCATAATAACTGGTAACAACACTGAAGGGGGTGATCCTTTACCTCCAAAACACAAACAAGGCTGTAAACCAATGTAACCTCACTAAGAATAAAAATAAAAATAAATTAATCACTGGAGAAAACTTCTGACCCTATCAGCTTGGAGATGGCACCAGAGAAATCTAAAAAGCAAACATTACTAACTAGCTTTTATCTATCATTGATTTCCCATATATTTGCCTCCCCACAGTATACTGTTACAAAGTCTAAAATAGCTTTTTGTTCTGTTAGTGATATACAAAGTACTCTAACATCCTATATATGCCTGAATTCTAAGTGATCTCTTCTAGTTACTCTTCTCTGAGTTCCATATACAGGTGGATATATACATACCTACAGATACATATTTTATATTACAGCTATTTTAAGTTTTAGACACATATAATTATAAAAAATAGCCTCATAGCAAAAATACACTTTCAATTACTTTATCAAGCAAGTAAAAGCAATATTCAATAATTTTATTTTTCTAAACGTTAATGTGCATGAGAATTTTTTAATATATTTTATTTTACATAATTCTTACATCATTTTTCATTTTTGCACAATGTATGCATTTTCATTTTGGTTCTATTCCCCATACAATTGCACCCCCCCTTATTTTGACCCTAATCCATCTTCTCCTCCTCCCCGCCCATAGTGTGTCTCTTATAGTTGCTTGTTGATTTTGATTTTTTCTTTATTATAATTAGTCTTTTTTCCTGGTCCCTTAAGACCATCCGGTATTTTTCTTTATGGTTTATTTAGCTTATTTCCAGCTCCATCCATGTTGCTGCAAATTGCATGAGTTTATCTTTTTTGATTGCACAAGAATTTTTATATTGTATATGACAGACATGTAACTAAACATATATATGAAAGAAAAAAGCACTGAATGTTCAGAAATAAAAGCAAAAATAAATAGCTATGATAAAAGTGGAAAAACACACTTTAGTTATGCAAGTGATTCTCAATTATGTATACATAGTTATAATGAATAGAAAGCTATCCTTTCAAAATTGTATAAAACATGGAACCAGTACAGCATAATTTTTATGTCATATGATATTATAATCCTACAGACATTTGTGGTTTAACTTCAGGATTAAAAAAAACAGAGGTTTGTAAAATATTAAAGTTATGCAGAATTATTCTAAAAAGATTATCTTCCTGCAATATGCTATACACTTTAATAATCTTCTGTTTGTTTTTCTCTTATTAATTTGTCTTACAGAAGTCTAGTCAAGAGCCTAAGATGACTAGAGGAAAAAAAATTTCTCTTCTATAAACACAACCTCTGACTACTCATTGGCCAAACACTGAGTTATGTTGATTCAAGGGTGACCCCTGGGAAGCCAGATTTTAAAATTAAAAAAAAAAAATCACACAGAGAACAGAGATATCAGTGGCTATACATCAAGTGTGAGACAGAAGTAGTCCAAAGAACTTGCAAACAATGCAGCAACAAAAAAATCAGAATTCAGGGTTGCAACAGTACACTAAAAATGCCCAGTTTTCTATCAAAAAATGAATGAAAAAAAATAGGGAAGTTTGAATCCCACTGAGGAAGAAGAATTAGACAATTGGTACTATTTGCAAGGTTTTCTGAACGTTGGACTTGGCATGTTGAAAACATTAAAGGAAATTATGACAATGCCACAATAAATAGAGACTCCCCACTGAAGGAAATTTATTTTTTAAACATGGAAATTCTAGACTTGAAAAATATACTGATTTAATTAATAAACCAGAAATATATGAGTTAATAAACCAGAAATAATAATAATAACACATTAAACCAGAAATAATACTCTTCTATTAACTCTTACATGTATACCATGAGACCAGAATTACCAAAACCAAATTAAGATACAAAATATTCATTACAGACCAATATCCCTCATGGATAAATAAAAATTTCTCAACAAAATATCAGCAAACCAGGTGAGTTATGGTATGTAAATTTTACTCAATAAAGTTATTAAAATAGTGAATGATGATAGATAACAATCAAAGTGACTTAAAAGTATAATTCATGCCACTTGCAAATAATATGCATTGAAATTACATACCAGAGGCTAAAACAACTTCTATCATTCCTTGATATCCCTGGTAGTAGGGAACAGTTCATTCCGTCATCTGCTAATTTCAGTTCAGAATGCGGAGATTTGTGAAAGGAACTGAATAAACAGACAAGTGAGGCAAGAGGCTTTAAAGAGTAACTGAAAAACTAAGTTACAATATATGACATAATAAGATTAAAATCACAAGGTCATTAAATATTAAATTTCATGTCACACCATAAAAATAGCATGCAAAGCAAATAAATGGATTTAAAACTCTGAATGTTGATATCTCTGAATCCTAATACTAACATCAAAGGAATCTGACTGAAAGGTTCTAAAGTTCAGAAAAAATATCCTCACATCATTCCTCTCTTTCCTAATCAAGAAACTGATACACTATGAGGTTCCTGCAATCATTGTTTTCAGAGACAAAATACTACAGAAATCTTTTTCCCAAATTCACAATAATTTCTTACTTCAACAAGACAAATGAGACTTTTTTCTTCTTTTAAGGACTGGTTAATGCTGAAGAAAGCATGTTTCTCCTATTCAAGAAAAGTAAGGATGCTTGTATTGATTGATATATATTGATAATGGAATCATCATCACAAAAACTTAATTATTATAATAGGCATGGGGGCATCTGGAATTCCCAGACACTAAAATATAATTGGCAGTGTTGCAGATGATAGTGACAACAAGAGCAAAGGCTGCCTGAAAAGCAAACATCAGATGGCTGTAGAGACAGCCTTTCTTATTAGTAACTCCAGTTGTTCATGAGATGTGAGTTGTTATGGAAACTAGAATGAGGATCAGGAAAATTAAGAGACTGATAAATAGCATTTTAATGGGCAGGAACTCAGGTACATACTCTATATAAAATCTGTCTTCTTTGAATCATGCCTAAAATCAGCCTGGTCTCCTCTTATTACCATCAAGTTCAAAATAAGTCTCCCAAAGTTTTATGAACCAGATCTCTATTTTTGCCACTGTTCACTATGACTCTTATGGAGCTTCAGTTACAGCGAGTATGGAGCAGGACCATGGTATTGATAACAAATTGTCCTAATTTAACAAGTTTGAGGAGTTACAGAGATCTTTAATACTTGTGTTGGATTCCTATTTTATAGAGAAATTGAGGTGTTATCCCATTTTTCAATATTGAACTGTAAAGCAGTGAGAAATTTGAATAAAGAACTCTCTAGTAACATTCCATTTAATGCAGGATTGGGGCTTCTGGCACAGGCCAAACTTTTGAAATAACTTTACAAACAGAATAAAAGAATCCCTCCTGATTTGCTGTTCTACATCTTGAAAGTACTGAAATCAAAACTGCATCATCAATGTTACTGCCAGCCAGAAGAACGGAGTTAGTGTCCCTCAGGCATCTCTCATAAAGTCCTAATATCTTTAAACAATGTTACCTAGCAGTAGGCTCACTTCCTGAAATGCATAGAAGCAGATTATTATAACACCATGTTTTGAGAAAAGAAAGGTTTTATTGCAAGTCTACCAGCAAGGTAACAGGAGAAAATCTCAAATCTGCCTTTCCATCCAGCGACGGGAAGGAGTTTGTATTAATTTGGAGGAGTGGCTGAAAACAAATAAGTCAAAGTATACTAGCTTAAAAAGCAGGCAAAGGGCAAAGAAAAGTGAACTCTGCTGAAATTCACTGACTAATTACAAGACAGTTCATACATGGAGATGTATAGAGATTTTTCTTCGGATAAGAGGAGTTTTGAATTTCTGTTGGTGGGTCCCTCACCTCTGGGTAGACCTTCATTTTTGATCTTGTGACCTCCCCATTCTGGCCTGCCTAGAGTTCAACGTGAACTTAGTCAATTCTATGTATGCTCAGATCACATTTTTTGTAGATAAGGTTCAGAGTTTGTTGTGTTTGTGAAAACAAACCTCAAAAGAAAAGTTATGTAAGTTTTTCTTTCTTTTGTGCCCTAGAAAATGAGAGCAATTTAACCTCCATTTTGATAAGAATGTCACCTTCCTCTTATATTGTAAAAGTCTACAGAGTGCTCTTCTATATTCTAGCCGGTATGTATTATCATGAATATTGAAAAAAAGATACTCTTTCACAACATCAAATTAGGCTGCTATTTTCATATATTTACTTGATGTTGATATTATTACTGCTTTTAAGAGTGAGTCTCAAGTCATGAAGCTAGTTATCATTAAGAGTACGATAATAAGTTCTTGACCTACTAGAGATAGATCTTCCATATAATCCAGCAACTCCACTCTTAGGTATTTACCCAAAGGACACAGAAACAATAATTCAAAAGGGCACCTGCACCCCTATGTTTATAGCAGCACTATTTACAATAGCTAAGCTATGGAAACAACCCAAATGCCAAAAATAGATGACTGGATCAAGAAGATGTGATATATTATACACAATGGAATATTACTCAGCAATCAAAAAAGATAAAATGCAATTTGCAGCAACACGGATGGAACTAGAAGGGATCATGCTCAGCGAAATAAGTCAGAAAGAAAAAGAAAAATACCGGGTGGTCTCACTCATAGCAGGAATCTAGAAAACCTAAATAAGGGACCAGGAAAAAGACATTGCAATAAAGTAAAAATCAAAATCAACAAGCAACTATAGACCAGAGACACACTATAGTGTGGGGCGGGGGGAGGAGAAGAGGGATTAGGGTCAGAAAAAGGGGGTGGGAATTGTATGGGGAATATAATCAAAATGAAAATGCATACATTATGCAAAAATGAAAAATGATGTAAGAATTATATAAAATAAAATAATTCATAAAAAACGTACAATAAGAAATTTGCATTTATTTCAGTATCTCTGGTTACCTAGGAAAAAGGAAGTTCTAAGTGTAAGAGTTCTTAGGTCAAGAGACTGAAATAGAAGTCTAAACTTCATTATAAACCTGCTAGGAACACTAAACCTGCTAGGAACACTGATTAAGATTTCCTTAATCTTTCTGAGCCTCCAGGGGATAGGGATGACAATGCCTAACTAGAAAGCTGGAGACATAATTTAAAGAAAGAGCATATATAAACTATTCATGAGAAAGTCAGACTAAGAGGGTACTTTCTATCAGACAAACATGGGAATACTTTAAAATCAAATCTGAGTGTTTGATCTTAGGGATTGTGTGGCTCCTGTAATTCAGTTTATGTTTTAGAAAAATTAAAGCTATAGAAAAGTGCATCACATTGAGAATTAACAGTTCTCAGTGTTTCTTGTACTAGGGCAAGTTTCAGCAAACTATCACCCAGAGGACAAATCTAGCCTACCAGATGTTTGTGCAAATAAAATATTATTAGAGCACAGTACATCTAGTTCTTTACATGTTGTCTGTGATCATTTTTATGATACAAAGTCAGAGTTTGTAGTTATCACAGATTCTGTATGTCTTATAAAACCAAAATTATATACTATGTGGCCCTTTATAGGAAATGTTTGTTTATTCCTTCCAATACTAAAAATTGGGGGCCTCCCTGGTGGTGCAAGAGGTTAGGAAGCAACCTATGAACCTATCCACAGCCACTACAGCACAAGTTCGATCCCCAGCCAGGGAGCTACCCACATGGCACAGCAGACCTCTCCTGACTCACCCACTGCTCTCCTCAGCAGTATATTTCAGTCAATCTGCCTGTTCTGTTCCCCACTCTGTCTCTGGTGAATTCTCTCACACACACCCCCACATCTCTGGCCTGTACCCCAGTTCTTATATTATATGCAGAAATAAATAAATCTTAAAAAAAAAAAAACAGCATCAGAACTTAAATAATCTTGTAGGTAAGTGTAAGCTTAATCATGCAAACATAATTAACTAAAAAAATTATTAAAAGAGGGGAGAAGCATATGAGAAATTGTGAATGTTAACTGTTGAGTCTCTGAAAAAAATTCCATGGGAACATGGCCAGTATGATCCAGCAGACTTTTTTAGAAATCCTACATTTTGTTTAGGGGGAGAGTTGAAAGGCAAATAAGTCTTCTTAACATATTTGCCAACTAGAATTATCAATATTCAGGTAGTCTATAGAAGAAGAAATTTATTCCTAAATACACTTGTTTGAGTGACAGCTAGGTACCAAAAGTCACAAAAATGTTATCTCATGCGCACTAAGAGTCTTTTTTCATGTGTCTCTGCTTTTAACGTTCTAACAATCAACACTGTTCAAATGACAGACTTATAAAAGATGACAATCTATCAGCTGTACTCAACCAGGATTTCAGGAGAACATTAAGCCCTGATGGCCAAAGACATCCATCATAAAGAATGAATTAACATATCTCCTAAGCATCTAGAATGGTACTAATGTAGTAGCCTTAGGAGAACTGAGAAAAGAGAAACTCAATAATTTTCTATCTGACTTAATTTTCTCAAAGAACTCTGCTAGACATATGTTGATAGGTTGAGAATGACTATGATTTAGGCAATTTTCTTGATAAAATGTATAACCACCCTATACTCCTGCATCATGACTATTAAGAAATGTCTATGGAGTGGATGAGAAATAGAGACAAGCAAACTAAGATGAAAGACTATAAATAAACCACAAAATCATCATAGCTCTGGAGTCAGACATACACTATTATAGGAAACTAAATGCAATAATGCTTGTTAAGTGCTTAAAATTTAATAGGGCTCAATAAATCATAGATTAGCTGCTGTAAAACCAATGTTGAATGCTATTGTTTCTTCTTATCTTTTGTCATAAAAACCAAAACCCTCTTGAGATTTCTTCCAGTTAAAAAAGTAGGTAATTTGGGTTGTTTCCAAAGCTTAGCTATTATAAATAGTGCTGCCAAATGCCCAAATGTAGATGACTGGATCAAGAAGATTTAGTACATATACACAATGGAATATTACTCAGCAATTAAAAAAGATAAACACATGCAATTTCCAGCAACATGGATGGAGCTGGAAGGGATCATGCTCAGGGAAATAAGCCAGAAAGAAAAAGAAAAATACCGGGTGGTCTCACTCATAGCAGGAATCTAGAAAACCTAAATAAGGGACCAGGAAAAAGAATAACTGTAAGAAAGAAAAAACCAAAATCAACAAACAACTATGAACCAGAGACACACTATGGGGGTGGGGGGAATGGAGGGATTGGAGTCAAAATAAGGGGGTTGCAATTGTATGAGGAATATAAAAATAAAATTTAAAAAATTAATTAAATAAATAAATAAGTAAGTAATAATGTAAGTCTTTTGAAACAAAATAGAGTGGCAAAATTTGAACTCAGGGGATACTGGTATAAATTCATCGAGAAAGTAAGAACAGTTTTCATCCTTCAAATAAATTTCACTGGTAATTAGGAAAATGCAAATATATCAGCAGTGAGATACCATCTTTCACAAATTAGTTGGTAAAAAGTAAAAATAAATAATAATGGTGTGGAGATAGATACACTAGTAGAAGTATGAATTGGTGTAGCCTTTTTAGAGGTAATTTGGCATCTTTCTTATATACATATCTTCTCACTCAGTAACACCACTTCTATGAATCTATGCTACAGAATTCTGACCTATTCAAAGATACATGTTGCAAATATGTTTGGCTTATTTTTTATAATCAAAAAAGGCAAAAACTCATTAATAGGGAAATGCACACATTAATTGCCATTGTATTATGCTGTGGATGAAATGCAACCATTTAAACCTATAAATAATTTCTATATGCTGATTTGGAAAGTGGTCCCAGATATACTGTTAATTAAAAAGTGGGATGGTGAGGTTGAATCCCAGAACAATCTGAATAATATGATAATATTTGATATAAACATTGTTCATGTAGATAGGATGCATGTGTGCACACAAGTGCACTTACATGATTCCAATTCAAAGAACAGATGTAGAAAGATACATGCCAAAGCGATGACAAGGATTCTCTTTAGAGAATGATTGGGAAAAGGTGAGTTCTACACTCTACACTCTAACCTTTCACATTATTTAAAGTTTTTTCAATCAAGCATTTATGATTTCTGTGATTAAAAGTATTTTGAATCATTCCTAAAAGATTTGATACCTATTTTTCTGACTTTGTCTAGGTGAGAAACAAGCAGTTTGATCTAATAATCAAGATTTCTGTCACCATAAATTAGTCAGGAAGAAAAATCAATGCAACTTTCCAAATTAAATGAAAGAAAAAGAAACATTTTAAAAGAAATATAAGGACCAAGAAATGAAGAGCAATGGTTTCAACATAACAATCATTCATTTAGTACTAGCAATTTGTCAGTCACTGTGAGCTGACTGGCATTGAGAGATTGTTAAAACAGGTATAGGCCCTGACTTCAAAGAGATCTCAGTTTAGTGGAAGCATTTGACATCTCAGTAGATCATTTCAATTCCTGAGATAAATGTAGTGATTGAATCATCAAGGGACCATAGGAACGGTAGACACCAAGGAATTAAACTTTAGGAACTGAGACTCATCCATCTAACTGCCTGATTTTTAAAAAACATATTGAATAGAGCCATGGAGAACTTAATAATTCTCCAATACATTATTTTCTTTCTTTTTTTATAAATACATTTTTTTAAAGATTTATTTATTTATTTGTTATTTATACAAGCACTGGGTACAGTCAGAAGCGCGGGAGGGTGAGAGAATTCACCAGAGCCAGAACAGGGAGCAGAACAGGCAGAAGGATGGGAGTACACTGCTAAGGGGAGCAGCGGGCGGCAGGAGAGGTCTGGCGCCATGAGGGACCCTCCGGTGGCCGGGGAGCAGCCGGGGATCAAACCGGTGCTGCAGAGGCTGCGGGCAGCTTCGCAACCCAGCGCTCAACCGCTGTGCCACCGGGGAGGCCCCAATACATTATTTTCTTTAAGAGATAAAGAAGTTTAAAAAAAAGAGAGATAAAGAAGTAGATATCCATATCAACATAATATTATATTTCCACTTTCTATGAATAAATTAAAAGATTTACTTATTTATGCAATTTATTTTAACACTGGGTTACAACATATAGGGTTACAACATTTATTTATGAGTCCCCATGAACAATAGCCATGTGCAGTTATTCAGTCACTTATACTTTACAAAGCACATACATGTCCACCACTTTATTTCATCTTTACAATTGTTAGAATGGGAGAATTTTTCTCATTGCTGAAATTAGGGTATGGAGTATCAAAGCGATTATAGTAAACTATTCCTAGCCAGGTTATTGATCTGTCAAATACAGGGCATGTTATTCATCTGGCAGGAGATTCTGGATTTGCAAGCACAATATTTAATAATTATAGGAAATATAACAAAGTGTTCCTGGTTTACTCCCTAATCAATAGCAAGACCCTTTTTTACCATGCTGGTATGAATACAGTAATTACCATGGTATCAAGACTAGAACATAGATTAAGAAAAGAGGAAAATATCAGCCTTAAACTCCTAGAAGTGCTTTAAACACTTTTTCTTTTTCAGATCTGAGTGTGTTCCATAGAGCCATTTTCCCCATCCAAAGCACTTTTAGTAATTCAATTGTCCTTTTTCCACAATTCATTTGAGTAAGATACTATACCTACCATAAGACTGTCAGTCTAATGGAAAATAGCCATTTTAAAAAGTAAAAGAAATGTGATTACATAATTTAAATTCCAAGAATGTTTGCTTCAGGTATGTCTTGGTCCAGGGGCTCTCAACTTTTATGCAGCACCCTAATTTCTTCCTACATTATTGACAACTCTTCCATCCCAGTTCTTTTATTATTATCTTATTCCCAGGAACCAGTACTTTTCTGTAGGCATGTATCCATTAATCTTTATTAATAATCTCTTAGAAAAGTCTTTTTATATTTCATATCTCCTAGAGTTTATTCTGAAAATATCAGCCATCTTTATATATGATTATTAAACTGAGTGCATAATTGGTGGTCTTTAGAACACATTAGAACAAAACAGAGAAATTATCAGTTCATTTCCATGTCTCATCCCACTTTTTTCTCTAAAAAAGTAAACTTATTTACTTATTTCTTATTTCTCTGGAATAAGTAAACTTATTTCTCTGGAATAAGTAAACTTTTCACAGAATCTGAGAGGCTATGGTTGCCTCTTTATATGTCCCCCAAAATATCCTCTCCCTGAAAAAGCATTGGTTAACATTGTAGTGGTTAATATTTTCATTAGTTTGGCTAAACTTGAAATCAATAAAATGAAAAATATTTTTACCCAAAGCAAGATGAAGTAAAATAGGCTATTAAAGCATGGCCTTGGCTGTTAATACACTCAGTATCAAACTTTTCACAATTTTTAAAAATTTGCTGTGCTAAAATCCTTTTTTCTTTTCCCTCTTCAATATTCAGGATAAAGCAATGTACATGTCTATAGCCCTATTTGTCAAGAAATAAAAGTAATGAATGAGAGTCACATTTGAATAACAAGAGTGGACTAGGCATGAGAGAATAGAACAGGTCTAGGCAGCTTCAATTCTCCATCTTATAATTACTTACTATTGTTGGGAATAATAGAACATCAAAAGACTAAATTCAAAACTCAAATTAGTTCTGTCCTCCCAGGAGAGCCCGCCTGCCTGATTCTGATCTTTTCTTGTGTGTTCTCACTCAAACTTACAATTTCAAGGGCTAGAGTGTCATTCCAATATGCAAAGGAGTGCTGGCTTTAATGAGAGTTATATTTAGAAGTCCTTCTACTGTGAGATAGAATTTAATATTAAACTTGTGAATTTTAGGGTCATGACAAGGACATATTGACAAGCTAAAGTTTTAAAACTATGTAAATTAGCTACTTGGACAACCATGGTCTCTAAACACCTACAGCTTAAATTCAAAGGGGCAAGTTTGTCAATTCTTTCCACAAATAAGCATTTGTGAGACTAGGACTATGTTATATTCTGCTAATCAACAATCCCCAAATCTCACTGACTTATAAAAAGAAAGGTCACTTGTTCTTCATATACCACATGTCTGCCACTCCAGATGTTCTGACTCCTGCTGTCAGTTGACCCAGCAGCAACCATCTCAAAGCTTGCTAGTCTCTTTGACAATGAGGAATAATTATTGCACAAGGTGTTGTAACTAGTGATTAACTGTTTCTGTCTGGAGTGACTCTCATGTCTCTCACAACTTATTGGTGAAACATGCCATATTGACATCACCTATCCATAATGGGGCCACGAAGGATAATCTCTCCAGATACCTAAAGGAAAAGAAGGTGACTGTGCCTGCCATTCGAACTTATTAGCAAAGAGACTCACATAAATTAAAAATATACAAATAAGCCTAGGAGATCATTTGCCATTGTCGTGATAGGAAGGGCTAGCCAGTTACGTAATAGAGAGTATTGCGGGGGGGGGGGGAACAATAAATAGGATGGTCCATTTTAGATAAATGTAATTAGCCTTAAAACTTGACAGCAGCTATGTTTTGCCCTTCCAAGTTCACTCTCTTTCTTTCCACCCTGCCCTGTGCCTTAAGAAGTGGTCATGGGAAGGACAGCAAATATATTCTACTAAAATATGACTATAGGAGTGTAGTACATGCCACCGCAAAATATGCCACTTTGGTATATTGATTATTTTGAGATGTTCACACTTGAACTGGGGTGTAGGCCAGAGGTGCAGGGGGATGAGAGAATTCACCAGAGACACAGAAAATTCAAGGAAAAGCTGTCTCTGAACTCCCTTTACCTTCCTAAAGACAGAATATCCAGAAAGAACCCAGTTGTCAAAATTCCCTCCCCTGCAAGAGTTTCATTAACCAGCCAAGATTGACTTTTACCCAATAAGAGACAAACTTTGTCACAAACCAGCTAATCTTCCATCTATTCCTTTAAGAGTCCATTCATTTTTCCTAAAAATAATTTACTCTCCCCTAAGAGGCTTACAATCCCTCTCCTACCCCAACTAAGGCATTTTAGGAGTTACATTTTTTTTCCTGGGTATGTCCTAGATATACATGAGGTATCCAAGTTAACAAATTTCTGGTTGTTTTTCTCTTGTTAATCTCTTTTATTACAGGGTTCTCAACTAAGAATTCAGAAGGGAAAGGAAAAATTATTTTTCCTTCCCTACACATGGATGGATTTCCTTTTCCCTCTGCTTCCAGTTAGGCTTCTCCAATGAAATATACAAGGGAGAAATCAAAGGAGGCAGAAGAGTGGAGTCCTTACTACTTTGAGGATGGGGTGCCTGCCTGGCTGGTTGTGATTCCTGACAGGCTGACCTTACTATCCTTCCCAGTTCCTTCAGGTCTGAGAGGTAACACCCTAAAGTTTCTAGCCCCATGGTACTGCAGGTATCCTATCTGCTGTGAACTAAATGATGTTTTTCCTAAAATTCGTATGTGAGAACAGAACAAGAAAACTATCCTCTACAAGTCAGTGAGTCAGTGTGGGAGAAGAACCCTCACTACAGTCCAAACACACTGGCAACTTGACCTTAGATTTCCAGCCTCCAGAACCATAAGAAAATTAATTTATTATAATTAAGTATTTTGTTACCATATTTTGTTATGGCAGACTGGAAATACTAAGACACTAACCTATGCTATCATAATAATCCCTTTATTAAATACCTCTCAAATTACCCAATACAACTATGCCTTCTCTCCCTGCTAAGATCCTTATTAATGCAAAATATGTTTTTTTTAATTCTCATTTGTTTGCACCTATAATTTCTCAGCAACTTGTAATTTCCTATGTTCATGACAGCTTAATTATGACTTAGAAAATTAGAACACACTTTTGTTTAAAAAGGCAAAGTATTTAAGTAAATATACTATCTATGTTTTATTTAAGGCATAATAAAGAATAAGGCAAAAATATAGCATAGTCATTCAGAGAATGAGACTAAGACTTAGGCAGACGTAGCATTTAAATTCCATCTCTGCACATAGTTGCAGAGTTACTAAGCCACATTACTTGATTTCATCTACCTTATCCATCAAACAACAATCAACATTCACTTTATAATCAATGCAATTATTACAGGGTTCAATAACAACTCCAAGTGAAACAGGAAAAGCTATTACAATTACTATTAATTATCATTTCCCTCCTACCAATAGTGCTCTGTGATACTGTTATTGTTAGAAGCTTCTTGAAACCAGGAAAGCCTACGAAATTTTTCCCTTAAGTAGACTGGATCAGGACCCATCATCAGGCTCCCAAAGGAAATGAACTAAGTCAAGAGGCATCCTGCATTTTGCCTACAGAACATTCTCTTTACAAGGGGAAGCTAATCAAGACTTACTACCCTTAATGAAGTTTTCAAATTAAATGCAGGATACTTGGCCCTCCTTGGTGATGCAGGGTTAAAGTCTCAGCACTCTGAAGTTCCCCAGCCAGGGAACTAACCCACATGGCACAGCAGACTTTTCCTGTCTCACCTGCTACTCCCCTCAGCAGTGTATTTCAGTCAATCTGCCTGTTCTGTTTCCCACTGTGTCTCTGGTGAATCCTCTCATGCCCCTGCACCTCTGGCCTACACCTCAGTTCTTGTATGCATAAATAAAATAAATCAAATAAATAAATAAGTAAATGCAGGACACTTGATATAATTTACCTTCATTAATTACTTTTGATATGCTCAAAGGAAATTGTTTGACAAATTATTTGTACTGCCTGTACATGCTCTCTTTATCATTTTTCTTGCCTACTGCCCCATTAGTCATAGACATGACCTATACACAGAGCTGAAAAATACTAACAAGCATTAGCCCCTACCTCAGCAAATAATATAAGACTATTTACACAAGACAGCACTTATTTTTTTCTCTAACAACACAGAATTTTCTATGGCTTAGTCAATAAGAATCTTATAGGGAGTCAAGCTAATCTCTGAAGTCTGCACATACTTTGAGTCTTTGCAATAAGAAAAAGGATTTCTCAGGAAGTCGAATAGATGGTGAAAACTCTGAAAATGAACAATTTATGCAACAAGGTTATACAAGGCATTTCTAGCTATTTTAATTCAATGTCTAAAAATTATCTCTAATAAATTGTCGCATACACAATTCCTATAAGTATACCTAGCCAACCCATACTTACAGGATGAAAGTGTTAAACAAATGAGTTATATGACTTTTACCAAGTCCCTTAACTACTCTAGCTATTCAATTCTTAATAAAAATAGGGGAAGTAATAGTATGATAGGCAAGGTGCTGAGAGAATGAAGTAAAATATATCATGCAAAGTATAGTTCCTGGTATATAGGAAACCACGGAATAATTGTTAGGTATTCTGTTATTGTAACTTATTTCCATTTAGAAAATTTGGCTCATTCTACAATATAAGGGGATTATTCTTTTTTTTTTAATATGACCACTCTCTTAGTTTGCCATTTTCCTGAAAGCATTTATATCCCAAAAAGATTTGACAGTTTTAAGTTTTCAAAGTTATCCCATGTCATTGTGCACATAAAGTTCACTGATTCATTAAATAATTCCAAGCCAACAGACCTTCTCTGATTTCTGGCTTATCGTAATAAAACTGAAGTGAATTTTTCCTTAAATAGCTTAGAGAGGCCAAGTAACCATGTTTAAAATGTTAGCCCTTAGATATCCAGTAATTTACTGCAAAAACTCCATTTAACTATAGTGTTCATAATTCTTGAAAAAGATAAAGCAAAAACATGAAATAATTCTAAGTCATGTACCTGGTAGGTATCACTTTCATTTTTAAAATGAGAGAAGGGCAAACTCCAAATAACCTACCACAAGGGGCAGTGCATCTGAAGTACATTCCTGACAGTCACTGTCACTGGATAAACTAGCCAAAAGGAAGGCATGTTTATGCAGTTCAACATTTCACAATCCTTCGTTCCCAAATCTGTACTAACATCATACTCAATGTTGAGAAACTGAAAATTTTTCCTATAAGACAAGATAAGGATGTCCACTTGCATTACTACTATTCAACCTGGTAGGGATGTCCTAGTTAGAGCAATTAGGCAAGAAAGCTATAAAAGGAATCCAAATTGGAAAAGAAGTCAAACTATCACTATTTGCAGATACCTGATAATACACACTGTAAAACTAAAGAGTACACTAAAAACTATTAGAAGCAATAAATCAGTAAAGTGGGAAGCTACAAAATCAATATACAAATGTCTGTTACATTTCTATATATACACAATGAACTAGAAGAGAAAGAAATAAAGAAAACAATAGACACTGTTGAAAGAAATGGAAGCAGACACAGAGAAATGCAAAGATACTCCGTGATGGCAGACTGGAAGAACTGACATTGAAATGTCCATCTTATCCAAAGCAATATACAAATACAGTGCAACCCCTATCAATGTTTCACAAGTATTTTTCAAAGAAATAGAGCAAAGATCACTGAAATTTAAATGGAACCACAAAAGACCTACAAGAGTCAAAGAAATCTGACAAAAAGATCAAGGTATCACACTCCCAGACTTCAAAGCATACTAAAAAACTACAGCAAAGGGCCTCCCCTGGTGGCGCAGCAGTTGAGCGCTGGGCTGTGAAGCTGCCCACAGCCTCTACAGCACCGGTTCAATCCCCGACCGCTGGTGAGGGTCCCACATGGTGCGAAAGACCTCTCCTGCCTGCCGTGCCCGCTGCTCCCCTCAGCAGTGTATTTCGTCACTGCCTGTTCTGCTCCCTGCTCTGGCTCTGGTGAATTCTCTCACCCTTCTGCGTTTCTGAATGTACCCAGTGCTTGTATAAACAAACAAATACATAAATCTTTTCAAAAAAATAAAAATTAAATTAAAAACTACAGCAAGTCTGTGGGCAGGTGAACCACTTCCTGAGCAGAAATCAAGGTCATAATAGCATGATGCTTAAGAACTAAGCATTAAAAATTAAATAAGGCACTCTCTGAACATCCTCTCCAATACACTCTGAGGAATTCTTAGGACCATTTCACAAATGGAGAAACTGAGACTCAGAATGAATTTACCAGCCTCTGTCAATGGTTCACCTTTAGAACATACCATCACTAGGATTCAAATTCAGAGTTCATTACAGCATCTGAGCTATTTTAAATCACAACACTCTATCTCAAGAAGCAAAGGTTTGTGAAGAGGAAAGAAATGAGCATTAGAAAAAAGAACTAAAATGACTTTAAGAGCAGAGATGCACACCTCCCCATGCTGCCCCCAGCCCAGCCCACCAAGAGGACTTCAGCTATTCCTCAGAGCCTTACCATGTACCCCTGCATCAGAATCACCTTCAGAAAACATTTAAGATGCAGATTCCTGGGCCCAATGCCAGCCCTCAGGAATGCAATATCTAAAGAGGGAACAGAAATGTACATTTATAATTGCACCCCCACAGTGAATTTTAACCAGCTTTTAAGGTAAACCAATGTATTTGCTGATTCAGAAGGGAGCAAGACCAAGGCACAGTCTAAAATCTTCACCAGATAATAAAGATTTTTTTTAAAGGCATTTTAAATAACAACCCGGGAAGGAGCTTTTGCTGTCAGATTCAACCTATTTTATTGGTGAGGGGCAGAAACGGGGAGGGGGGGGGGTAATTTTCTCGACAAACATCTGAAGGAAATCTGTTCCATTCATTTTACTTGTTTTGATTTCTGCAAATAATGACAAGCTAAAGGGAAAAGCAGGTTTAAGGATTGTAGCAATTAGTTAATTTGTGACTGGTTATTAAAAAATAATGTACGCAGCTTTGTGTTTCTCCAAAGGGAAGAGCCACAAATTACTATGGTTGCTATTGTTGCTGCTGCCACTGCTGATGTTGTTATTATTTTTAAAGGACTGCAGCCTCCATATGTTTGTGAACATTAATATTGTTTGAGGTCTGTCAGGTTGCCATAGCCACCTCAGATCCGGCCAGCAGGACTGGATGCTCTATAGTCAGAATTGCCAGAGAGCCCATGTGTAGAAGCTATCTGAGGAACAGCTCAACCTGGGAATAGCCTCCACCTTCCCACAATTCTCTTGTTCAGGCAGGTCCATTGACCAAAGCGCACCTCCTCTACCTCACTAGCCTTCCACACTTTTGTACTCTCCAGCTCAATGCTCTCCTCTTCTCCTCTATACTCCCCTGGAAACCCTTCACTATTTCCCGAACCCTGGCACATGCATCCATCCTCATTCCCCCTTCTCCACTGGCTCAACATTTCCTTTAAGGATTCATCCCTCTTTTTAATCTCCTGCACTTTGTCTTCTAAAATCTGGGGGGCCTCCAAACTTTTTTATTAGTCCTATCCCCCTCATCCCGCTGAGACTACACATGGAATAGATAGTCTCAGCAAGTTTATCTCCTCTACTGTTACATCAGCTCCATCTCCTGGAGATTTAGTCTCCACCTACAAACCCAAAGGCAATGCTCCTAGCATTGTGATGTTTCTTAGGACTTGATGGACACTCTCTCTGCATCCCTAAAGCATGGGAAGCGGTCCTATGCAGTGATTAGGAAAGTGGTCTCTGGATTCAACTACTTGGTAAACTCCTGCCTTTATCATTTACTGCCTCTGGTTCAGGGTCACTTATTGAACCATTCTAGGCCTCCGTTTCTTCACCCAAAAAATGATGACAATAAAATCATCTACTTCATAGAGTTGACATGAAAACGGAAAAAGATAATGCCTAGGTATAATTTAGACTGGCTGAAGGTAAAAGAAAACCGAACAGTCTGGCATAAGAGATAAAAATGTTTTGTTGGTCCGTTTATCTCAAATCTCTCTCTCTCCCCCCCTTCTTCCCTCCCTCCCTCTCCTTCCTTCTAAGGTGCCAGACTCAGTTGAAGGCTGGCTGTCCCTCACAGTTACAAGAAACTGTTATTTCGTTATAGGCATCCTCATCCAAAACAAAGGGGTGGACAAAATGATCACTTCAAAAAGCTCTTCCAGGACAGTGAAGGGAGCCTTGTGGGTATTATTTATATTATCCTGATATAAATAACAAGCCCAGTCCTGAACTACAGCCTGGGGAAGAGGAATTACTAGTTGACTCAGACTGCCAATCACTGTAGCACAGAAGGGGGGATTAAAGGCCTGGGAACTTTCTTTCTGTGCAAAACTTCACAGTAAGTGTGGGATGGTGAAGGAAAGGAAAAGGATGTTGGGGAGATGGGCTAACATCTACTAGGGGGAAGGGGACCCCTTGGCTAGTGATGGGCATTTAGTAAAACATTAGCACTTATTATGTCACTTTTACATTTGACAACTACTTCCCACATTGTATTATCACTTAACTGTTTTTATGACTGCCTCTCTGCTCTCTCATCCTCAAGCTTGTTAAATCCTTAAGGCAGTGTGTTTCACTGATCTTTTTACTACAAATAGGACCCACCCCAAACTCAGCCTAGCAAGAACCTAAGAACAGAGCTACAATAAATGCCGCCTGAATTCATACATAGACTAATCTAATGGTTCTTCTCAGTGACAAAGTCTCCCTCGGATAGGAATTAATGATTACTCACTGTTTTAATACCCTTCAGTAAAGGAAAATTTATACATTTTTTAAAACATTCTTCCTTACACAAAATAATATTACTAACCTATCTATCTCTGGGTACACAGGCACACAGTGAATATGGCTTTGGTATTTTCTAACAGATCAGTAAAGGCTTTTTCTTTACCACAATTATTTATTCTATTTTATATATTTCTACATCATTTTTCATTTTTGCACAACGTACACATTTTCATCTTGGTTATAATCCCCATACAATTCCCACCCCTCTTTATTTTGATCTTAATCCCTTCTTCCCTTCCCCACATAATAATTACTTTATTATAATTAGTCTTTTTCCTGGTCCCTTATTAGGTTTTCTAAATTCCTGCTATATAAGAGACCATCGGGTATTTTTCTTTTTCTTTCTGGCTTATTTCTCTGAGCATGATCCCTTCTAGCTCCATCCATGTTGCTGCAAATTGCATGAGTTTATTTTTTTGATTGCTGAGTAATATTCCATTGTGTATATGTACCGCATCTTCTTGATCCATACACGAACTGGGGTGCAGGCCAGAGGTGCAGGGGGTAAGAGGACTCACCAGAGACACAGTGGGAATAATAACAGGAGGATATACTAAAAGACACTTCTGAGGGGAACACGGGGCGGGCACAACAGTAGAGGTCTGCTGTGCCATGTGGGTCACATCCCTGGCAGGGGCTCGAACTCAGGCCCCAGTGACTGGAGATAGCTTAATAGCACTGAGACTCAACCCCTGTACCACCAGGGAGGCCTCAACAAATCCTAATTTTTAATGTAAGTGTGCACATGCTGTATTAAATCCTGTGCAGCTTAATTGAGTATCCCGTGTTTTATCTGGGATCCCTAAAACTGAGGCAAAGCACAGGCACTTTTAACATTCTTTACCACAATTATATGCAATTTACTCTTTTTCCATTTTCTTTGACAATCACTTTATGAAGTATATAATTCCATTTGACCATACTAAATGCACTACAAAGAACATTACAAGATGAATAACTTTTTGGTTAATATGCCCTCATAATGAAATTTAAGAAATCTCCAAATCTTAAACTAGAACCTATAGTTCTCAAACTCACACATCATCAGGAAAAAAAACTCCAATATTACAATCTTTTGTAAGAAAACTACACAGAAATGTAGCAAAAGACTTCCTTGTTAAGATAAATTCATAAAATGTTCCATTTCCATAAAAATACTCTTCAATTTAAAACCAACATAAAGCGATTTACATTTTTCCCCCTATATGAAAGCTGAGCATTTCTTTGAACCCCTTCCTAAGTCAAAATGGCCTACAGAGAATTACCACTCACTGATGTGGAAAAATTTATGAGTGTTCCCAGACACAAAAATTAACCTAGCAAATAGCACATAAACCTAAAACACACTAACATCTAAAGAAAGCAGGAATGCAGGAGAAGGCACAGCCTGGGAAACTGCCAGGAAGGTCAGTCTGGCTGCTGAGGATGACACTGACTCTAGCTCAGCTATTGCAAAACCAGTACTGAATGTTGTTTTCACTTTTTGTCATAAAAGCAAAAACCCTCCTGAAACTTCTCTTTGGGGAGTAAAAATATATTCTAGTATAGTTATTTTGTAAAAGTGAAGTGCTATAACACAAACATTCAAAAAGCAGGAGATACCAATATATATACCTTATTCTGCCTTTTTTTTTTTTTTTTGGCATAGAAGTAGACAGGAAATCATTTATTCTGATGGGAGGAAGGAGATATGGATTTTTCCCTAATACACAGAGGTTGAGTCCTATGTGTATTAGGGGTAATCACAGATTATAAATCTTCCAGTTCAGTCCTAATTCAAAGTAAAATCTATAGTCACTTGTGAATAATCAGCAATGGAAATAGTAGTTAATGATAGTTGTAATAAAAGTCCTGGAAAGTTACCTCATCATAATATATTCTGCCTATTTTTTAAAGTAAATGATATCACTTTAAATTTATTTTATTTCTTTTGAAAAAGAGATAATCTCATCAATTATACCGTCATGTAACTACCAAACAAGTGCCAGAAATTTGTAGACAGACATGGTCAGTAACTGTGTATATGAAGTTTTCTTTTTATAACTCTTTGCATTTCTTTTAAAACCTGCAGGGTTCCGGATATGTTTTACCTGAAAATTATCCAACTATTGAAATACATACGAGTAAATTTGAAAATGTCCTATCAGAAAGTGTGGTAGGCTTTGAAACTCACTGGTAGTCTGTTTTCAAAATACACAAAAACATTAATTTGAAAGGAAACCTGCACTTCTATGCTTATTCAGCACTATTTATAAACGCTAAGATAGATATAGAAATAACCTAAATGACCAAAAACAGATGAATGGATCAAGAAGATGTGGTATATATATATATATATATATATATATATGCACAATGGAATAGTATTCCCAGTTAAAAATTATAAACTCATGCCATTCACAGCAACATGAATGGAAGTGGAAGGGAATATGTTCAGTGAGATAAGTCAGAAGGAAAAAGAAAAATATCAGATGGTTTCACTTATAGGAGAAATATAGAGAAACCAAACATAGTGTCAAAAAAAAAAAAGACAAAACTTGCAAACTGACCAGATCTGAGGGATACAGCAGGGGAGGGAGAAGGATCAAAACAGGGGAGGGAAGAGCACAGGAAACCAAGGTGACAGTTCACAGGTGATGTGGTGGTGGGAGATTTATGACTGACTATACTGGAGGGGAGAAAACAAATGCTTTACAAAAATGAACAACGATATAAGAAAATTAAAAAGTTTCATTACAAAAATAAACTCACTGGCAACCTAAGAGTAAAATGAAGGAAACTATGGATTTCCTTTCTTTTTTGTTTAAAGATTTATTTTTATTTATACAATAGCTGGGGTACAGGCCAGAGGCACAAGAGGGTGAGAGAATTCACCAGAGACAGAGCAGGAAGCAGAACAGGCAGACGACCAAAAACACTGCTGAGGGAAGCAGCGGGCAAGACAGGAGAGGTCTGCCACACCTTGTGGGTATCTCCCTGGCTGGCCAGGAATCGAACCCACACTGTAGAGGCTGCGGACAGTGCTGTGCTTAACCCGCTGCGCCACCAGGGAGACCCAGATTCCCTTTCTTTTAACTAAAAAGAAAAGTAACAGTGCAGAAACATTCGTTTCTTACCTATAGAGACCATGCAGTGAATCTATAGAGACCAAGAGTGGAATCTGATGAAAGAGTAAAACGAAAAATATTTAGAGAATATAAACTTGTCAGACTACCTGAACATCATGACAAATGCAGTAATAAATTCTTAAATCATCACAATAGCACCTGAGCCCAAGCCAGCTATATCTAATACTATGTATATAAAATTATAGGATATATTTTGTATCTAATAATTCATATGCATGATGTCACATTTTTATTTCATGTACCTCTTATGACTGTCACTTTGTTTTATCTCAACACAAGCTTTTCATCATCCCATACATAGCGGAGCTTCAGAAAACAATGAAATGACATGAAGGGCCATTAAAGCAGTGGACAGTGGCATATCCCCATAGAACTTGATGCCTCATTCAACTCCATGAAATAGATGTTGCTACCCAAGGTCAAGATGTTAGCTAATGTTTTTCTATACTTCTGAGTATTGGGGGATGGGTCCCAAAGCCCCTGGCTGCGTTGTATATGAGGATTAACCAATAAATCTCTTTCCCAAAGCAAAATGCAGCACAGAAAATGGACACTGCTAATGTCTCATAGATGACAAAGTAGCCAAAAGGCTGTACAATGTAAGTTATTCTATTACCACTGTCGGATGTGGGTGATGAGTCAGTCGAGTGAAGTTTTTGATGTTTCCTCAGTAATAAGCCTGCTGGAGCAACTAAAGTTCATCCAAACCCACAATCATCGCAGTCTCTATTCTGGCATCTTGAGTGACTTTCAGAGTAGAAATCCTTTAGGATGCAACCAATACAATGGAAAGGGACCTAACCATGGTAATACTTGTAAAATGGCCTCTTTGTGATGTTTAATCTCAATCACTGTTTAAAAGAAAGAAGGAAAAAAACTTAAAAATTAAATGTTCTTGGGCCTCCCCGGTGGCACATCAGTTGAGCGCTGGGTTGCGAAGCTGCCCGAAGCCTCCGCAGCACCGGTTCAATCCCCAGCTGCTCCCCAGCCACCGGAGGAGGGTCCCACATGGCGCGCAGACCTCTCCTGTCACCCGCTGCTCCCCTCAGCAGTGTACCTCGGTCCCTCTGCCTGCTCTGCTCCCCGCTCTGGCTCTGGTGAATTCTCTCACCCTCCCGCGCTTCTGACTGTACCCAGTGCTTGTATAAATAAATAAATAAATCTTTAAAATAAAAAAAAAGATTTTGTTAAAAAAAAATTAAATGTTCTTTTGCCTCCTAAATCTAAACTATCAATCTTAAAAAAGGAAAAATTCTTACTTGTCTGAAGATAAATTGATTCACTTCTATTGGATCTAAATGTTAAACATGTATACATGTTGAATCACTAATTCCATTTTTACATTTGTAACCCTAGGAAAGTATTCTAAGGAACATACAGAAGATATTACAGGTTTGAATGAGGAAGTAGCTAAAAGTATTGTAGTAAATACATGCAATGAATGCCATGAAAGCCCAACTAAGAATTAAGTAAATCTCTACACAGTGATATGGAAAGTATCCCATTTTATTGCAAAGTGAGGAAGAGTCTGGATAACAATATCTAGAATCTGATTCTAGATAGTTCTGCACTATTATTCTCATTTGCCAAGAGTGTACAATATTTTTCCTTATATTTACAGAAAAATCTGGAAGTAGTCACACAATACTAATAGTCAGTTGAATAGAAAACTAAATTAGTCAGACTGGAGGAAGGATCAGCATGGGATACAACAGGACCTTACATTCCACTTTATCTATTCTTGTTAAAACTCATCACCATTAGGGGCCTCCCTAGTGGCACAAGGGGTTAAGACGCAATCTTTGAAGCTGTCCGCAGTCTCTGCAGCACTAGTTTGGTCCCCGGGCCCGGCTGGATGGGAGCAACCCACATGGCACAGCAGACCTCTCCTGTCATGCCTGCAACTCCCCTAAGCAGTGTACTTTGGTCAATTTGCCTGTTCTATTCCCCACTCTGTTTCTGGTGAATCCTCTTACCCCCCACGCCTCTGGCCTGTACCCCAGCTCTTGTATGCATAAATAAATAAAGATTTATTTTTTTAAAGATTTATTTATTTATTTATTTATACAAGCACTGGGTGCAGTCAGGAGTGCGGGAGGGTGAGAGAATTCACCAGAGCCAGAGCAGGGAACAGAACAGGCAGACTGACGAAATGCACTGCTGAGGGGAGCAGCAGGTGTGGCAGGAGAGGTCTGTCGCACCATGTGGGACCCTCACCGGCAGCCGGGGATCGAACCGGCACTGCAGAGACTGCGGGCAGCTTCACAGCCCAGCGCTCAACCGCTGCACCACCAGGGGAGGCCCATAAATAAATAAACCTTAAAAAAAAAATCATCTCCATGAGAGGCGCAAGAAATTCTATTTTCCTTTTTCTTGTTTGTATGATGGTGAAAGTGAATGGCATAAATGTGTCTAGTTCAGTGTCGGTCAAAACTAGGAATCCGGGACTCCCTGGTGGCACAGGCGGTTGAGCATCACAATGAGGCTGTCCGCAGCCTCTGCAGTGCGGGTTCAATCCCTGCCGGCCGGCGAGAATCCCACATGGCGAAGCAGACCTCTCCTGTCTCACCTGCTGCTCCCCTCAGCAGTGTATTTCATCAGTCTGCCTGTTCTGTTCCCCGCTCTGTCTCTGGTGAATCTTCTCATCCTCCTGTGTATCTGGTCTGTACCCCAGTTCTTGTATAAAAATAAATAAATCTTAAAAAAAAACTAGGAATACAATGAGTATTAATACGCACAAAATCACACTCCCTTCCACCACCTTCTGAACCGTAATAATAATTTCACATGCCTCCAACATGAGGGCCCAACTCCATTATCTTGCAGAGATCCTTATTTCAAGGGAAGATTGAAAGACGAGACAATGAGAGTTGCTAATTTGAACAGTTGTTCCCTAATACAAGCTTAAGTTTTTCAAAAGAAAGAGTTAGAATCATGTATTTTATTTTCCATTTCCAAAAGAGAGGGAAATTAAATCATTCCAGGTATTACCCGTGACACAAGGAGATGCTTCATCTTGCCTCTACTTCAGTCAATTTTGGAAGAAAGACTGGGGTGGGAACATTTAAAATATACATCTGCTGTTACTGAAAACCACAAGAATGATGAGACTTCGTGCATAATGATGTTGAAATAATATTCAGTGAATTGTGAGGATTCTGACAAGCGATGAAATTTATGACTTCTTTCCTCCATCCCAAATCACAGAAACAGTAAAATTCTACCTTCCAGGTTAACCATCTCTAAATAATGTGGCTATTAATAAAAAGTATATACATAAAACACATCATTGTACTGGTACATGATGAACATTAGCAAATACAATAAAAACAGAAATTTAAATGGATACAATTTAAAATATATAGAAAACAAACCATCTAGCATTTTCTTCCCACATTGTCCCAATGGGATATGTTTTAAATAACTCAAACAACAACTGTCATCATTTTGCAAACACAAATATAAAACTTACATCCCTATAATATCACATCTTGAGTTATTACGTCAACAAAAGTGTTTCAGGACAACTTTTGCTACTGAAATACCTCCTTAGAGGGCCTCAGCATATATAATTAAGTTAGTCAATTAAATTAAAAATAAGTTATTCTTTCAATACACAGTAGGGGGAAATATTTATGTGTGTTTCCTAGATCCCAAGCATTGTTAAGATCCTTAAAACATCTTATATCTAACTTTCCCAATAACTCTATGGTGGATCTTACTGCTCCCATTCAACAGATAAAGAAACTGGGGATTAATACGGTCCATGACAAACTAGCTAGAAATTAGTAAAATACAGTATCAGAATCTAATTTGGCTGATTCCAAAATTTAAACATTTAACTGATTCTAATTAAAACTTAGAAAAGAAAATTAGTAGGGGTCCAACGTACCATTATAGTGATAGAATGTCAAATCACAAAACATTATGTAATCAAAAGCAGCAAAAGTAACTCGGGAGTCCTGTATCTCTGAGCTCTGATTTTTCTGTAGTTAAATAAAGATAAACTAGAAACCCACTATATTTATTATGAAGCATGTAAATTCTAACACGGAAGAATTTTTTTCACAAATCTGTAAGTTGCCTCTTTATATTCTCATATTTATATCCTCATACACTTTCTTCAAACTGGAAATAAAACCCAATGTGGATATTTTTACTTAGAATTGTACATACTATTTATGTAACAAATTCTTTAAATATTTTACTTTGAGACAGTAATTCTCCCAGGGGCAGAAAGTTTGGCTATGGGGGGTCATTTAATGTCTGGAGACAGAGTGGGATGTCACAGCGAGGAGTGAGGGTGATACTGGCATCTAGTGAACAGAGGCCAGAGATGCTGCCAGCATCCTCAAGTGCACAAGACTGTCCCCTACAACAGCAACAAAAAGCAAAATCACCCTCTGCAAACATCAGTCATGTGAAAGTTAAGAAACTTCACTCTAGAGAAATAATCAGTGACGTATCAATGAGGATCATACAGATGTGTTCATCAGAGCTCTGCGGGTGATATTTAAAAAGATGAGACTCATTAAGTTCCAGTGCATCATTCATGAGGACCACTGTTACAGAAAAATATTCAATAATATGAAGGGATGTTCATGATATTAAACATCCACGAAGAAGGTGTTTAGAATAAATGTAACATTACAAAAGTATACATGTATTTGCATAGACATGAAAAATACTTCCAAAGAATACTGACCAAAATAATACTATATATGTCAGAAGAGTGGTAGGGATTTCACATGAAAGAATACTTCGTACCAAATCGTTCAAAAATATCTACACCCTTGTTATCCCGAGGAGAAGCACAGTTGATATAAGCCATCATCTCAGAGTCCATACAAGCTTTCTATGTGTGTGAGAGCTTGTACCTACCCTTTCCTTCAGGATGTGTCATTGAAAGAGTTTTATTTCCTGACACCAAGCTCTTTAATGATAGGAAAGAAGAGCAGCAGGTGCTGCTCCCCAGGTGCCTTCGTGATGACAGCAGACAGAGTTCACTGCACATATTTGTTCCGAACCAAAATAGCACCTACTATTCTCTTTCCTTCTCTTTAAAAGCCTTCATTGTTATACTATGATTCAAAAGTAGAATTACTTTCTCCCACCCACACCAAAAACAGTATGATCACGACACTCTGCAAATTCAATAAATGCTTCTAACATCTTGCACACTCAATTTCCCCACTTCAGAATATTATGTGAGTAAGAGGCATTAGGGTACTGCCTGCTATGAAGCCTTATTTCAGTTTGGAATTCAGACACATTGATGCCCTGCTAGAGACTTGTGCTAATAAATTATCCTTTATTTTAGTAAACAATAGTTTTGTGTAAGGAAGGAAATAAATGCCAACAAGTTCTCACAAATACATGTCTATCAACCAAAAAAAATCTGTTTAGACAAAGTGTTTAGAGAAAGTTCACAGGGATAACATAAAACAGAATTTGCTTATTTATTTTCATCTAAATGGGTTCAAATAGCTTGTAGTTAAAACTGGTACAAAGACTAGTTCCTCCTCTCCTGAAATAATAACAACAATATTTTTAATAGCTCCAGAGAAAGGAAAGTTCTTTTTCATAGTTATCTATCCTATATTACATATGATTTGAAATTACAGAAAACACATTAACCCTCTGATTCAAGATGATTAAATAATCACACAAACATGTACTCCTTCCCTAATAAAATCTTATCAAATTAACAAGACACACACATTTTCTTAAACTAGAAAATAGACAAAAGCTCTATCAGTGAAGCAACTGGATTAATTTATGAAAGGCAGAGCAGACAGAACTAGATTGATAGAAAAGTCCAAGTGAAAGAAAACCAAGAGAAACAAGGGTCACATAGAGCCACTTTTCTCAGAGGCAATACAGGGAAATTCCAAGCTCCTACCAGAAGGACAGGAAGTGGCAGCAGGCTGTGGACCAGCCCTCAAGATAACCAACTGCAAGGTTGTCTATTAAGGAGCAAACCGGTAACCTCCTTCCAACATAGGCATACAGAGACTGAAGGCAACGCAAACCCCAGTCTAAGGCTTCAAAAACCTATCTAAACCTGCACTTATGGCACACAGTAGCTTCCACTTCTGGCAGTGCCAATAGCTTCCATAATGGCCAGTGCAGCTAAAGATCATTTCCATCTTCACAAAAAATTCTACTGCACACTCAGCAAGGTGGCCGGGGATGGGGAAAGACAAAGGAGAGAAGCAGCTGAGAAAGGAATTCTTGCATGGAGTGGGGGAAAGAAGCAGAAAAGAGGTAAATAACTTCACACCAATCAACAAGAGGCAGATCTATGCACAAGGGAATAAACTTTCTTGTTCCTTTTAGTGAGAAGTAAGAACTACTATAGTTATGAGTGTGAATTTGAGTTTGAATGACTGACAATGTTGATATATATAACCATATACCCATGATCCTTAAGTGCATAAGCATGAACAAATGACTTAAACACCTCATATAAGTTTTCTCATCTGTAAAATCCAATCATAATGGTATCTACCTCATAGGAGTATGGGAGTATGATTAGTCAAATTGATTATATTAGCCTTCCAACAAATGTTTGCTCTTGCTATTGTTAAATTATTATTACCACAATGAAGGCAATAATACCACTATATGACTCAATAATAACTATAGTTATTCTTCTGTTAAGAGAAACACAAATACATGCATATGATTGGGTTTTAAAACAGTCCAGCTGCCTTCTGTATAAAAGAGAAAGGAGTGACTCAAAGATAGACAAGAAAACACCTAGAAATACTAACAAAAAGATGTTAAGATAAACATTAGGTGGTAAATAATTCAAGGAAGAAGGTATTAAATGAACTACAGCAAGCTGTTTTATACTAGCACAAGTTAAATTGCACCCAAAAGCAAACAGATAGGAAAAAACTTTATGCTAATAACATGAAATAAAAATATATAAATACCTGCTAAAAATAGGAGAAATCATAAACATTACAATCATGTGGAGATTTTACATACCTCTTTAAAATGACAGAAAATATAATCAAATATTGCAAAATCAAAAATTTACTAACAATTAGCATTACTTATACCTAAGAAATATAGTCTACATAATCTTTTCAACTGTCCATGAAACATTTACAAAAATTAATATTTTAAACCCCTTCTATTGTCATGCTTTGCAAGAAGTAAATATCATTGGCTACATTATCTGGTAATGATAAACTACAACTAGAATCTTTTTATTTTTTAAAGATTTATTTCATTTATTTATGCATACAAGAGCTGGGGTATAGGCGAAAGATGCAGGGGAGGGAGTGAGAGGATTCACCATGGACAGTGGAGAGCAGCACAGGCAGATTTACTGAAATACACTGCTGAGGGGAGCAGCAGGCGAGACAGGAGAGGTCTGCTGCACCATGTAGGTTAGCTCCCTAGGTGGCTGGGATCAAACTCCTGCTGCAATGGCTGCTGATAGCTTCAAAGAGCTGAGACTTAACCCCTTGTACCACCAGGGAGGCCCCTTTTTAATTTAAGTATAATAAAGAAATTTAAAAACACCTTTAAGAGACAGAAGTCCCATAGAGAAGAATTCAAAATTTGTGTACTTACTTCATCTTTGAAGAGGTGAAGTTTCACTCCCTTCTGGAGTGCGGGCTGTTCTTAATGACTTGCTTCCAGATTAAGGAAGGGGGAAAAGAGTTAATTTACAATGGAGATGTTGACAGGCACCACCTGCTCTAGGTGATCACAGTCAATACCATTAGTGATGTTGTAATGATACTATATTCTTTTCATATGATATAATGAAAGAGGCACTTCACCTGTGTGATCTTTCTTCAGTAACCAAATGCTAATGGGGGGAGAAGAAACTTCAAGCAAACTCATATTAAGTGACATTCTTTTTTTTAAATTATTTTTTCTTTTTTTTTAAGATTGATTTTTTTATTTATACAGTAACCGGGGTACAGGCCAGATGCACGGGAGGGTGAGAGGATTCACCAGAGACAAAGTGGGGAGCAGAACAGGCAGAGCTACTGACATACACTGCTGAGGGGAGCAGCAGGTGAGACAGGAGAGGTCTGCTGTGCCATGAAGGTTAGTTCCCTGGCCGGCTGGGAATTGAACCCGCGCTGTAGAGGCTGCGGACAGCTTCACAGCGCTGCACTCAACCCGCTACGCCATCAGGGAGGCCCTTAAGTGACATTCTTTTAAGAGCTTGACATCAAGCTGTTAAGTCATCAAGTCATCAAAAAAAAAAAAAAAAAATGAAAGTCTAAGAAATTGTCAGACCCAGACACCTAAAAATGTTTAACAAGACATGCAATAAGGTATCCTGGAGGGGATTCTGGAAAAGGACAGTATGGAAAAATAAGTGAAATTTGAGTAAAGTATGGAGATTTGTGAATAGTTATGTCCTGCTGTTGGTTCCTTAGTCGTGACAAGTATACCATAGTAGTGTAAGCCTTAAAGAATAGGAAAAATTGAGTGGGAGGGTATATGGGAACTATCTGCAAATTCTTTGAAACTTTTCTGACAAAGAAAAGCACATATTAACATCCCTCATTTTTAAAAAAAAATACATCAAATTACTTCCAGCTATATATACAAAGAATAATATATCATTAACAGAGTTATCCAAAGTATCCAATATTTAGCTTTACATTTGAAAATCAATTAATAAAATTTACCATGTTCAGACTAAAATTGAAAATCTGTAAGATAATATCAATAGATGAAGAATAAGCATTTGACATAACACAATGCTTATACAATACAATGACATAAATCAGTTACTTCATTGATACAAAGTCTATAAAAAAAACAACAGCTGATATCACATTTATTTGTGAAAAACTGAGCACTTTTTCACTAACTCAGGAATAAGACAAAAAATATCAGTTAAAAATCCCAGCTACTGCAATACAACAAGTAAAAGAAATAAAAAGCATACTGATTAAAAAAGGAAGAAGTAAAATTTTCTTTTTGCAAATGACATTTACTTGGAAAGTTCTAAGGACTCTATTAACTACTAAATTAAAAATTGAATTTTGAAAATTTTCTGAGTACTAAGATAGCATACAAAAATAACTTGCATTTTTATGTGCTGGCAAACAATTAAATTATTTTTAATTTTATGTTAAATGACATCAAAGATAAATTGAGAAATGAATATTAGAAAGCATTAGAAATAATTTTAAAGAACATCAAAATCTGTAGGCTAAAAATGACAAAGTAATGCTTAGGGAATTTTTTAAACTGAAAAAGAGACATATATAAATATATTTCATGCTTATGAATTAGAAAATTCAACATGGTTAAGATATCATATTTCCCCAAATTGATATTTAGATTTAATGCATTCCTGTTAAAATTTCAGTGGGCTTTATTATAGAAATTGACATACCAATGTAATTTACATGGAAATCCAATGACCTAGAATAACTAAAGCAATTTTAAAATAAAAAGAACAAAGTTAGAGGATTTTGACCTCCTGTTTTCAAAACATACTACAAAGATGAGTAATAAAGGTAGGGTGGTACTAGAATACCATGGTTATCCGATACTCAACAAAAACACCAAAGCAATCCAGTAGAGAACTGAAAATCATTTCAACAAAAAATAATGGAACCACAGAGGAAAAATTAAGCATGTCTCTCATCTAACATTGGACACAAAAATTCACTGAAGGTAGATCAGAGACATAAAGTAAAAGCTAAAACCATAAAGACTTCAGAGGAAATAGGGCCTCCCCTGCTGGCGCAGTGGTTGAGTGCTGGGCTGTGAAGCTGCCCTCAGCCTCTGCAGCACCAGTTCGATCCCCAACCGACCGCTGGCAAGGATCCCACATGGCGCGACAGACCTCTTCTGTCTCTCCCGCTGCTCCCCTCAGCAGTGTATTTTGTCGGTCTCTCTGTTCTGCTCCCTGCTCTGGCTCTGGTGAATTCTCTCACCCTCCCAGTGCTTGTATAAATAAATAAATAAATAAATAAATAAATAAATAAATAAATAAATAAATAAAAAAGACTTTAGAGGAAACATAGACTAGCTTCATAATTTTGAGTAGGTAAATATTTCTTAGGGAAGTCACAGAAAGAAATAGCATTAAAATTTTACTAAGTTAAATTTCATCAAATTTTAAACTTTCCTACACCAAAAATACTATTCAGAAAATGAGCAAGCAATTATTTGCAAAACATCTGACAAACGACTAGAATCTAGATTTTATATTAAAAAAAAGAAAAAAACCCAATTCAATAACAAAAAATAGAAATTGGGCAAAAGTTTTGAACAGAAGCATCACAAACGGAGATATACAAATGGCAAATTAACACATAAGAAGAAAATGGTGAAAACTGGAAATAACCGACATGTCCATCAACAGAAGATTGGATAAATTGTGCTATAGTCACACAAGCATAATATTCAGTAATACAACAAATAAATTAATGAAACATATGAAGCTTGAAAACATGCTTTGTGAAACAAATCTTGCAAATAGGAATATACCTATTTAATTCATGTGAAATTCTAGAAAATGCAAAACTAATCCATGATGTAAAAGTGGTTGCCTCTGGATGTGTAGGTCAGAGATTGAGTGGGACATAACATAAAGGAAATTTCTGGGGTCATGGAATGTCCAATATCTTGATGGGGTTTGGATTACAAAGAGATAAGCATTTGTCAAAATACAGCAGATGTACACCTAAGATATGTGCAGTTCAGTGTAGCAATTTTTAAATCAAACAAAAAAAGAGTAAATAGATATTGAACTCTCATTAAAGATGTGTATGATGAAATATGAAGGAAATACACTGAACTCTGCAATTTACTATGACATGTTTCCCAAAATATACGATGGCTTAAAGTTTAGATAGAGCAATAGTAGGTGAATAGATAAGAGATAGCAGTAAAATAATGCTAGACTCATGGTGGTGAGTCTGTGAGCCTTCACTATTTTAACCCAAAATTACTGGATGTTTATAATAAAATATTAGAAAAATGAAAATTAAGGACAAATTTATACAGTGCTGAATATCAAAAACAATAGGCTAGGGAAGATAATGTGATGTGGTAGGAACATTATGGGAAAAGGCATTATGTATATTCAGAAAGAGCACTATTTTTCAAAAAAAAAATTAAAAAGGTAGTCATGGTAGAGAAGAGACAACAGAAAACAAACAGGATATCTACCCTAACATCTGCTCTTGAGGTACATGAGACATGAGGCAGGGGAAATCATGGCCTTTTTAAGAGAGCTGAACCAACAGAATACCTTATATTTCAGTTGCAGTAAGAAATGCAGAGAAGAGGTGATGCAGAGAAGAGGTGAGAAACAGCAGTTTATTGATCAACATTGTAGGTCCAAGAGGATATAATGAAGGCTTTGGGAATCCAGGAATAAGGGGTTAGCAATATACAAGGAAATACACAGATGATAATGAATATTTGGGAAGAGTTTATCTTCTAGAGGTGACTGAGATAAATCTGATGTGAAATATGAGACTGAACCTCTCAGTCTTTTAGAGGAAAGCGAGTGATCAAATCTAGTGCTATGAACTGGAATGGCTCAGGAAAATGATTCATAGCTCACTTCAGACAGTATCGAGGGGTATGGTTAAAACAAAGCTTTGGGAAGAAGTATGAAATTAATCAGAAATTAATAGAAAATGAAACATTCTAGAGGTATAGATTAACAAAAAATGTCTAGTTCTTTGAAAAGATTAATAATAAGGTAGAGAAATTTCTAAAAAGCTTTATTAAGAAAAATTAAAGAAGAAAAACTTCAAATTATCAATACTGGTTCATGAAAAAGGAAATGCCATGAAATACAAATATTTTCACGTTTATTTTAGAAAACTTCAAAAATTTAAGTGGAAAAATTAGATAAAGAATCTCAATGTACTCAATAACCAGTTTCAGTGACCGCTAGCTCATGCTATTGTTTCACCTCTCTCCTCCACTGACTCCCTTGGGCCCAGATGATCTTGAAGCAAATCTCAAGAATCAAATCATTTCTTCTGTAAGTATTGAGTATGTATCTCTAAAAGACAGTACAGGTTTCCCCCACTATCTGAAACCTTTCTCTCTTTTTAAAAAGATTTATTTATTTATGCATACAAGACCTGGGGTACAGGCCAGAGTTGGGGGGGGGCGGGGTGAGAGGATTCACCAGAGACAGAGCAGGAAGCAGAACAGACACACTGACTGAAATACACTGTTGAGAGGAGCAGTGGGCAAGTCAGGAGAGATCTGCTGCACCATATGGGTAGCTCCCTGGCCAGAGATTGAACTCATGCCACAGTGGCTGCGGATAGCATCATAGGTTGCATCTTAACCCCTTGCACCACTAGGGAGGCCCAACTGTATCTCATTCTAAAGACAGCCACTATATCATCACAATTCCAGTTTTTATATTCCCAGGCATCTTACAATTTTTTTTATGGTTTATTGAACAAGAATCCAAATAAGATCCATACATTTCTGTAGGCTGCTCGCTTGGTTAGTATATCTTATTTGTTTCTCTTAATGTATAGGTTTCCTTCTCTCTTTCTCTGTTTTTCCCTGCAATTTTTTTTTTGTTGTTGTTATTGAAATGATGTCTTTGATCCTGTGGTTTTCCCACATTCTGGATTTTGATGACTACATGTTGCAGTGTCATTTATTATGTTCCATTGTTCTCTTCATTTGCTGAGATTTGGCAGTCAGACCCAGAAGCTTCATAAGACTCAGGTTCCATTATTTGGTAAGAAAAATTACTTAGAGGTGACACTGTGTACTTCCATCAAAATCTGATTCTCTATTTTTCTGATATATCAGCCATTGATAACTATTGTCCAGTGATTTAATTCATTAGGGATGAAAAATTGTGTGTCTATCACCAAAAAAAAATTATTAGAGAAATTCTGTACAGTCTTGTAACCAAAATCACAACTCAGAATAAAATGGACGTTCTCTTGGAACATATATTATGAAAACTGAGTCTTTGATACATAAGGAATTTCATAGACTAATCATACAAGAAATTGAAAAGATAATTAATGAAACATCAATGTTTTAGGGACACATTTTTCTAAACCTTTAAGGAGCAGATAATTCCTTTGTTATAATAAATTTTCAGATCACAGAAAAAGATGAAAAACTTCACAGTTCATTTTATGAGGCAATAATCATTTTGATATGAAACTAATAAGAGTGTAATAAAAAGAAAATCATAAACCAGTTTCATTGTGAGGATTAAAAGTCATTAGCAAAATGAATCCAGCAATATATTAAAATAATGTAAAATAACCCATTGGAATGGATCCAGAAATGCAGAGGTAGTTGAACACTAAAAAATTCATTATGTATTTTTAAAAACAGGTGGATGTTCTCTTTCACTTCAATTATTTAACATTGTTCTGGAGACTCTAGTTAATGCAAATAAAATGTAAAGTTGTTAAAATATTTGTTTTTTTTTTTTTAAGATTTATTTATTTATTTATACAAGCATTGGGGACAGTCAGAAGCACGGGAGGGTGAGAGAATTCACCAGAGCCAGAGTGGGAAACAGTACAGGCAGACTGACGATACACTATTGAGGGGAGCAGTGGGCAGCAGGTGAGATGTGCGCGCCATGTGGGTCCCTCACCAGGCAGCCTGGGATAGAGCCGGGGCTGCAGAGGCTTGCAGGCAGCTTTGCAGTCCAGCGCTCAACCACTGCACCACCAGGGAGGCCCAAAGTTGTTAAAATATTTGAAGATGGTATGATAATACACCAATAAAGCCAAGGATAGAAGAGAGGGGAAAAGTTAGTACTTGACAAGTCAAATTTCTTTTTTAATATTATTTATTTATTTTCTTACATCTTTGTTAATTTTTGGATAGTATTTGATTTCTCACCTCCAGTGTAGTCCCTGCAGTTCTCCCAAAAACATGGCACCTGTAATCCATCATCACAGTCCCTTGTGTTCTTCCCTCCCCTGTTTTGGCCCCTCTACCTTCATAGCCCCAACTTGTTGCCTCAGATCTGTAGTCAGTTTGCAAGTGTTGCCTTTTTTTCCCTAATCCTGACACTTTTTTTGGTTTCGCTATATTCCACACATAAGTGAAACCATACAATATCTTTTTCTTCTAACTTACTTCATTTAATCCCTTCCAGCTCCATCCATTTTGCCACAAATGGCATGAGTTTATCTTTTTTGATCACTGAATAGTATTCCATTGTGTATATATGACACATCTCAATCCATTCATCTGTTTCTTGGCTATTCCATAGCTTGGCTATTGTAAATGCTGCTACAATAAATATAGGAGTACAGATTTCCTTTCAAATTAGTAAAGCACCAAGATTTCAACTGAAAAACTGTTAACCAAATAAAGAAAATATAGATAAGTAGACTAGAATAAAATTAAGATTAAAATTGATGGCTTTCATATAAACTCTCTAAGAATAAACCTTATAAGAAAATCACAAGATCTAAAAAAAGTTGTAAATGCTTCTGAGAGTTCCAAAAAGATGAAAAAAAAGATTAAACATCATAGTAATTTTATTTATCTTTAAATTAATCTAAAATACAGACAACCTTAACTCCAAAATTTATTAGGAGCAATAAAAAAAGAAAATAGCCAGGAAAACTATTCTAAGAAAAATTCAGAGTATTAAAAGAGGCATTAAAACATCAGAAAGTCACAATAACTAAAGCAGTGTGCTAGCAGCACATGAAGAGATTAACAATAAGAGCAAAAGACTAGAATAGAAAGTACAAAGATGAACCCAAGTGCATTCAAAAAGTACCTATCAAAGAGAAGCTTAAATCAGTAAGGAAATGATGGATCATGCAATAAGGACGGCTGGATAGCTACTGAAAAACTGGAACCATCACCCGCTTATGCAAATTCCCCCAAAGATGGCAGACTTAATGAAACACAAGTGTTGGAAGTAACCATTTGACATCCTTTTAGAACCTCAAATTGGGAAAGCTATGTTTAACTATGACACAACATCTAGCAGAAAAACTTGATAAAAGACAAACTAAGAAAAGAGATTTACAACTTATAAATAATGCCTGTCTCTCAAACGTGTGAAGTACAGGAAAAGTCCAGCCATAACACCAAGTCCAGCTGTGACACCATTGTCAAATTGTGACTTCCAAATGACTTCCGCCCTACTGAATATTTCAACCTAGTTTAAGTCCATGCTGTATATTTTTAATTGAAACTGTCTGTATTCACTTCAAGAAAAAAAGTACTTTTTGTGTTTTCATTTCCATGTGTACACAATACTTTGATCACAGGGGAAATAAAATCAAGTTGAAGTTGAACTGCACTGAGTCCAAAATTGAATTCTGCCAGTTCTTTGATCTGTATCTTTGTATAAATTACTTAATGTTACCAATTTTGAGCATCACCATTTGTAAGAGTCCTTCATATGGCTCTTGTTAGAAATAAGGTGACACATTTGTGAAGTTTTGCCCACATAATAGGGATTTGTCAAGTATTAACTTTTTCCCTCTCTTCGTTCCTGGCCCTTATACGTAGCATGTTGTCAATTACATTTCTCCAAACTACAAGCCCAAGTGGACAGGAAACACTCCATTAAGCACATTACTTTTTCATCGGAATTTTTTAATTGAAGTGACTTTGAATTATAACATTATGTAAGTTTCAGGTGTATATCACTGAAAATTATTTTTTTCTTTTTTTCATAACAACATTATTCCCAATAGCCAAGCCATGGAACCAACTTCTATGCCCACCATCAGGCTTCTGGACAAAGAAATTGTGGAATATATGTATATACTCAAGGGAACAGTACTCAGCTATTAAAAAAGATGAAAAAGTGCCTTTTGTGAACACAATGGATAGACCTTGAGGTGATTATGCTAACTGAAATAAGTCAGGAAGTGAAAGAAACTTACCAGAAGGTTTCACTCACTTGAATACAAATAACCAAAGAAAACAAACAGGCAAAACATAGCAAAAACAATTTTTAGACTCTGAAAATTATACTAGCTACCAGAGGCAATGGAGCAGGGGAAGTAGCGGGAAAGGGGAGAGAAAGTACTAAGGTGTCCACTCTGGAGTTTTGGTGGAAGCTGAATAAAGTATTGTACATGTGGAGGTGTGATATACTCCCACCATAATATAATTATGCAGGCGACTGGCAAATCAATAAAACTGGCAAATCAATAAAATAATAAATTAATAAATGAAAGAGGACACCTTAGACTCACAGAACCTTGTCCAGGAAAGAAACAAAAGAAACAGCTAATAGAACTGATCCGTTTTAGAAATGATAAAACTGAGTCCCTCCAGGGACTTTCCTAAAGAACATCCCACAAAGACATGGCTAAACAAGGATTTTCATTCCATCGTCTGGAAATTGTTAAAACCACAAGTCACTGCATGCTGCTCAAAATCTCAACTTCAACCAGGCTTTTGGCTGTTTTCCCACGTCCCATGAAATCTCATTACTTCAGTCTCCTCTGCTAACTATTCGAGGTGACAATCCATGAGTTAAAAAACAGTCCATTTTTTTTTTTTTTTTTTTTTTTTTGCAAGACTGTGTCCTTTCTAGAACTGCATAAACAAGTTGGGAAGAGTTAATGCTGAGAGTCTGTCTCTTGAAAGCACAAGAGCTCCACCTTCAGCTCTGACATGGAGAGGGATTTTTCAAAACGCTATTGCCAGAGTCCTCAAAAAGGAGAAATACAGTCTCCTCTCATAAAATCGAAAGTACACAACTTTTCACTTTTAAATATTTCACCTCCAAAAATATATCTACTGTCCTTAGGGGAGATGAAAGGTAAGAGTTTTAGGATATGCTTGTCGATATCAAACAGACAAGATAAAAGGTCTTTCATTTTCTTCACATTCTTCCAGATGACTGTCTTGATGTCATTTTCTTTATAGCTGCAGCAGCATCTATAAGCTTTTTCATTCTAATTCACCATGGTTTCATGCCATCGGACTTATGTCTTGAAATAAAAGAAAAGGTTAATTCTTGCCCAGCAGGACTGTTCATAAAGTGTGAGCAGTTTCTCAATAGCCCACTAAATATTTGCCACTTGTGGGAGGGAAATTTCATCAGGATAAAGAGAAGCAAAATTCAATTCTATGAAGGGGCATTAATTGGATCTTGAAAAGGATTATCTCCCAATGGGTAGTGATAAAGAATAAAATAAGAGGGAAACAATCAAAATATGCCCATAATTTCACAGAACAAATCTTTCCCAAATCTAAATTGAATTTTAACGACATTTCTAAAATTACATAAAAGAGTGGAGTAATCTTTCTTCCACCACATATTTTATGGTAATCTATCAAAGAAAGGGGACAAAGTGCCCATTTCTTTACAAATTGTGGCATAGGGAAACTTGCGGGAGAGAAATCAGTCATTTTTTCACATTAAAAGATATCAGTTAATGTGGATTTAAATAAATACATATATAGACACTGAATGTCTCAATTTCCGATCAAAAGGGTAAATCTGTTGCTAATTTTCTCTCTATTGTTTTCTTCTGGATTCTATCATATCCTTGGATTTCTGCATCTCAGTAAAAGGAAATCATACATATACAGAATTAGTGCTGTGTCTAGGTTTTAAAAAAATGCAAAATTAAACTTGTCTGTTATATCCTAGAAAGTTTTATAAACTTTCTAATTAAAGCCAACAGTTCCCTTTTGGGGGCCTCCCCGGTGGCACCGTGGGTTGAGCACTGCACTGTGGAGCTGTCTGCAGCCTCTGCAGCACAGGTTAGATTCCTGGACGGCCAGGGAGATACCCATATGGCATGGCAAACCTCTCCTGTCTCGCCTGCTGCTCCCCTCAGCAGTGTATTTTGGTCCTTCTGCCTGCTCTGTCTCTGGTGAATTCTCTCACCCTCCTGTGCCTCTGGACTGTACCCCAGTTCTTGTATAAAAATAAATAAATATTAAAAAAAGAAAAAGAATTCCCTTTTGGCCTCTAGGCTGTTTACAAGCCTGGAACCAGAAATTACACAGAGATATGTCAGTCTTCTGCATTCTAAAGTTACTGAAATAGGATCTGATCCTTGCCATCAGAACAAGGATTGAATACAAGTTCAGACTTATGTTCTTTCAACACCCTAAGTTACCAAAACATTGTCCACATAAAATGTCCTATGTAATAATGATTGAAACTTGCATAGCAATTGCTATATGTCAACTCCCTGAGCAGTATTTTTTTTTTTAAAGATTTATTTATTTATTTATACAAGCACTGGGTACAGTCAGAAGCGCAGGAGGGTGAGAGAATTCACCAGAGCCAGAGTGGGGTACAGAACAGGCAGTCTGACGAAGTACACTGCTGAGGGAAGCAGCGGGTAGCAGGAGAGGTTTTCGCGCCATGTGGGACCCTCGCCCGGTGGCCGGGGATCTAACCGGTGCTGCAGAGACTGCGGGCAGCTTCGCAGCCCAGCGCTCAACCGCTGGGCCACTGGGGAGGCCCTCCCTGAGCAGTGTTCTAAAAATATTTTCTAATTCTCATAATGATCCGATGACATAGTTTCCTTATTCTTTCATCACTGAGAAAACCAAAGCTTAAAGGAGTTGAATGAGCCAAAGTCATGTAGGTAGACCAACAAGCTCAAACTCTCAACTCCTATGATCTACGCACATATCACCCTACAACCAACCACACAATAGCCCTGTATGTAGAGGGGATCCAATTCCATTTGGAAGCAGAAAAGTTAAAGGACTTGCCTATGATCTTAGAGTAATGTCACACATGCAGCAACTAGAACTTGTGCAGTGAAACAGTAGAGAGAAAGTAAAAGAACACATTGAGCCAAATTCCAATCCCTGTCTGCTCCCCAGAGATTGGGACTCAACTTTCAAACCCTCTAATCACGTGATTGACTTCTCTGGCACCAGCTCCCATCCTTCCATACTTACAAAAAAAACCTCAACAAAAGAGATTTTTGACTCTCATTACTTAGGAAATTATCAGAGTTTAAGGACAAAGACCAGATACATATTCATTATAATAAATCACAATATCACAGATGGGAAAAGAAAAAAAAGTAGTTTCCTCAAGTTCCAGCTATTAATAAATATTGAAGTCAAGCTATCTTCTGCCCTTGGTTTTGATGCCTGCTCATAATTCCTTTTTAAAAAATTATTTTTATTAACAACGTACCATTGTTTTACATCTTTGTTAATATTTTGACAATACAGTATTTCTCCCCTTAGGTGTTGTCATTGCAGCTCTCTCACCACCAAAGCACTCCTCTTCCTTGACCATTGTCCACTGTACTCTCCCCTGACACCCGCCCAGTGTCATCCCTTTGTGGTCACTTCTATCACCCTGAAAGCTAGAGGTTCTGTTTCTAACAACCAAATAACACCTCAAATATCAAAACCAATGCCCTCTTACAAAGCCATTTTACAGAATAGAGAGAGACTCAGAGGAGCAAAGTTCCTGTTCATTATCACACAGATAATGAGCAACACCAAATTCAGCTCTTTTATTTACAAGTCATCTTATTTCTATAGCACTAATTTTCATTTAATCCTCTAAAAGACTGTAATGAACGTGTAAGAAACCCAAAAACCATTTTCACAAAATCTCAGATCCATCATTTCTATAATATATTAAGCATCCAAGTTATACTATGACATATTGCTAAGTTGCCAATGATAGCAAAAGGCATTCGTATTTCAGGTAAAGTGTAAAATAAAATGCTCATTTGAGAAGCAGTGGAAATAGTAACATAAGGGATTAACTGAATTTGGAATGGGGCAAGTTGAACTGGATTCATTGTGGTCCCTGTGGGAGGAACTAGGTGTTCATGTAGGAAAATAAATATTATAATATTACTGTTTTAAAACCTACTCTACACGTGTTGCCAACACTGGAAAATCTTAGCCAAGTCCAGAGCATTAAAGAGTGAATAGAAAGAACACTTTCAAATCCTCTCTTGATTTTGAAATCCTCTATTTGATTGATGTCAAAGTTCTAACACTATGTTAGGCATTCAAATAGAGGGAATTTGAGGTGGGAAGAGAGTATAAAGAAAGAGAGAGAGAAAGTGTAAATCCTATGTCCAGCCCTCATCATCCTTTAATCAATACTATTTGAGTCTCCACTGTGGTGAGTCATCATTTCAGTTCTGGACTTAGAACACAGAATAAGAGAACCAAAGTTATTGTAGAGCCAGTATTGTAGTGAAGAGACGATAAACAATAAAGTAAAATGAAGATGTGTTAGAAAAATGTCAAGTATCATAAGTACTCAAGAAAAATATAGTAAGGAACCCCTCTCTCAAGAAACATACAATTTAGAAATGTGTCTCACACGCATTAAATAATTTTGCAAATCCTCTGAGCTTTAAACTTTCATCTATCAACCCATCATTTCCTCACTCTGCAAAAGTTTTTATTCAAACCCTTGGTACTTGGTAATGTAACAGGGTGGTCCCCAAGAAAAAGGGAGGTTCCAGTTTCCCTGCCCCACCCAAGGCAGGGTGCAGCTAAGCAGGGAGGAGGAGAAGCTGGAGAGGAGACAGACAAGGAGGAAAGAAGGAGATGGAGAGCCAGGAGGAAACCTGGAGGAGGCACATGCAGCAGAGAGACTGTGAAAAGCTGCATTTTGCTTCTCAGCCTTGGACTTGTCCCAGGGACTCAGGGGACATGAAGGAGACTTGAAACAAATGGGTGAGAGACCCATGGGAGGGTTGACAATGGAAGCCTTTATCTTGATTTTGATTTTGCTCTTCTTCCAGACTTGTCTTCCCCCTTCTGCCCCTTTCCAATGGGTCTCCACCAGGAGGTGCCTTAGACTTGTGGCAAACTTTTGGGCTTCAGCAGTTCTGCTTTGGGTCAACCCTGTTTGGCTGGGCATTTTCCCACAAGGGGATGGGTAATTTGGGGGGCTCGCTTTGGAAACTATATTTTTTCCCTTCTCTTTATTGCACACTAATTGTATTAAAGTTCCTTTCCATTAAGTGTCTCAAAACACTAGAGTATGTTTTGTCTTGATACGGCAGATAGCAAAAACTATTTAAAGTGGGCAGGTTTGGGGTTACTGGGGTGCCCCTCTCCCTGCCCAGTGACAGTAAGAACTGCTCCTCTGCCCCGAGACTGTCCACCCAAAAGCAGTTACACATAAATCCTACTCCTGACTTCCATGGGGCACTCAGGACTGACCACTCTAGTCTTTGCTGCTCTGTAACTAAACCAAATGTTCTCCCAAGTCAAGTTTTTGCTTTGAATCTCTCTCAAAATCAGTGTCCATGTAGCCTCCTTCATGTCACATGATGCTGTCTTTACCAGTAAATACCAACTCTTTCTAAGGGATTGTCCAGAAGGTTTCCTTCGGGACCTCTCAAAGCAGTACTATGCAATTCCCAGAATCACCAACTGAAGCTAAATCATAACTCTGCTATCACCTCCTAACTCAAATTCAGCAGAGATTATTTAATTACCAGTGATGGAGAGAACAAAAATTTAAAATTCTCAAAGAACCCTAAATCCATTTCCAGGAACATTTTTTAGATATTTTTTCAACTTTAATAAATTATATTAATACTTACTAATTTCACAAAAGTTCAAGCAATAGAGATAATTAAACAGCATCTTCATTCCCCTAATATCCTACTATTCCAATCTCCAGAGAAAACTACTCTCTTACAAGTTTCATATGTACTTTTGGATAGTGATTCTGTGCATTTTTTATTAACACATATACAAACATAAATGGAATTTTTCTAAGTGTACAATCTTCTGTAGCCCACTAATGCACTCAAACATTAACTATAGCTATATTTTTCTATAAATAAGTACAAATGTCATGTTCTTTTGAGGGCTACATATAATTTTATAGTATGGACTTATTGTAATACATTATACTGTTGTTAAATAGATGAGAGTTTAAGTTCTTTCCAATTTTCACATATACAGTGATGTTAAAAGAGAACATTTACTTGCTTGATGTATTTGTGTGTGTCCGTAAGACAAATTCCTGAAATTTGAATTCCAGGTAAAAGGAAATGCACATTTTAAATTTATTCAGATAGTGATATTGACTATGAAAAAGACTATACTAATTTGCATACCACTGTCAATAGGAGACTGCCTATTGTCCCAAACCTGCACCCACATCGGTCATTATCAATCAGCTTCATGTTTAATGATTGGATCATTGAAACACAGTTATATCATTATGATGCTTACTAAAAATGAACAATAATTATTCCTTTTAAACTTAAGAAAAACATATTTATGCTTACAAATACTATACATATGTTCATGGTAGAAGATTTTAAAATAAATAAACACTTAAGGAAAAATAAACTATCAGGGAACTTTAGATGCCAAAGACAATGAAGAAACTGATACTGCTTCTTCTACTGATTACAACTGAAAAATCTAAACAGAATGCAAAATGCACAACTTGAGGACTCCAGAAAGTAAGAGAGAGGAGAGAGAGTATACACACAGGTAGATTGAGAACTAAACTCAGAATTTAAATGATGACCTACAAAGTGGGAGACTCCAGTCATGAGGAACTTCACAACTGCAGAAAAAGTTAAAAGTCTGAGAGAAATTCATCTTTTTGACCAGAGGTAATGGGAAAGGAGGCCCTTGGGAGCTCAGGATGGTACTAGAAATACCAGAGAGGAGAAAACTGGAGAAACATATTCCTCTAATTCTGTGTATGAAGCAACATAAATCCAGGGCTAACCTCCAAGCTGCACAAACACAGCACAGAAAACAGCAGAGGCCTCACACTGCCATATAAATTCCACCATGTCCAAGCCCAAGACCAACCGCCTAGTTGCCATGTGCCAGGCTGGCCCAAAAAGCATAAAAAAGGTTTGAAAACTGACCGGACATTGGCAGCACCACCTTCAGAAGGAGAATCACAACTTGTGGTCTGACCCTAACTGGTTTGATTGCCTAGTTAGATGAATGCTAAAAATGGTTTTTTTTAATGTTAAAAAAATAACATTCCACTGAGGATTTAACAGATATATCAACATAATAATTAAAATCTTTAGTTTAGAAATGTGTCTCACATGCATTAGATAATTTTCAAATCCTTTCATTTTTTAACTTTGATCTAACAATCCCATCAATTAACACAATGAAGTTATTCTAAAGTTATTCAACAAAGAACCAAAGTTACCTAACACTCATGAGAATAGACAATCAACAAACAAGAAACCTGAGATGATCCAGATGTTGAAGTTTGATCAAAGATTTGAAGCTACCTATGTGGTAGCTTCCATGTGGTAAAGGCGAACACTACAGAAATTAATAGAAGACAAAGATTCTCAGAGAAAAATTAAAAAATAAAATATTTTTCTTTTAAAAAAATAAAATTGTATTTAAAAAGGAACCAACTAGAAATTTTCAGAGCTGAAATAAAACAAATAACTTAAACCAGAAAAATTCACTGAGTAGACTCAATAACAAAATGGAGATAAAAGAGGAAATGAGTCAGGAAAAAATAGAGATAGAGTAATAAAAGAATGCAATCTAAACAACAGAAGAAAAGACTGAAATAATAAATAAACAGTCTCCATCCTGTGGAGCAATTTCAAAAAAATGCACATCTGCATAATAATTGTTAATGGCTGATTAATAGTTCATTGAAAAATGCAGGGTTCACGTATTTTCCTAAGAATAAAATTGCTATGTATGAGAGCATTCACTCAAGCAATATTCAGTCAACAAATATCTACTGAGAATTTTAATATTGTTAATAACAACAGACTTAATGGAGTTGCTTATGCTAAGTACCATGTAACTAAACTAGAGTTAACTTAATCACAATTTTGGCTTTCCCAGAAATGGAATCTTCAGCTAGTCAACTAGGAATCATCTGATCAGCACTAGTTAGATTCTTGCCTGATTGATAAATTCCTTCCCTTAAGAAAACTTAACTTTGCAATAACCAACCCACTTTTTGCCTACCACAACTTCAGTGTTCTGCTCCCTTACGTCTATAAAAAGTCTTCATCTTATACAGTTTCTTGAGCTCCTTTCTATCTGCAAGATTGGCTCCTGCACAAATTAAATTTATTTTTGCTCAAATGAACTCTTAAGATGTTTAGTATTCCTCAGTTTATCATTTAACATAAACTAGGATTAGATGGGAGCACAACTTTCTCTGAATCAACAATTTGTCAATCTTGGATGACAAAATTTTAAATTTTGCATATTTTTTATGGGACAAAAAAGTTGGTTTCAAGAGGCATGGAAGGTGCAAGACCAGGTCTGCAAAAAATTCTTTAAAAGTCATGCATCAAATATACTGAATATTAAGAATACAGTAAACACCACACCCTGGTGGTGCAAGGGGTTAAAACACAACCTATGAAGCTATCCGCAGCCACTGCAGCATGAGTTCAATCCCCAGCCAGGGAGCTACCCATATGGCACAGCAGACCTCTCCTCACTCACCCGCTGCTTCCCTCAGCAGTGTATTTCCATCAATCCGCCTGTTCTGTTCCCCAGTCTGTCTTTGGTGAATCCTCTCAACCCCCACATCTCTGACCTATACCCCAGTTCTTGTATGAATAAGTAAATAAATCTTTAAAAAAACTGAATAGAGTAAACAGGTTGACATATTCTTTTTCTTAAGTAATATTAAGTGTATTTTAGCAGCTTTATTCTTGGTTTGTGTCAAAGTTACCCATTTTGTTTCAATCAGTAAACTGGTGATCCATATAAAATAAGAGGGCCTCCATGTTGGGTCAGTGCTAAAATTCCCTAATCAACTACATTTATTTAATCATTTCTGCCATAGAACCAAATTTAATAAATGTTATGATTTCTTAAGATTGCAGAATGGGGGCCTCCCCTGTTGGCACAGGCGGTTGACAGCAGCGCTGTGAAGCTGTCCGTAGCCACTGCAGCACTGGTTCGATCCCGGCCGGCCGGCAAGGGTTCCACATGGTGGGGCAGACCTCTCCTGTCTTGCCCACTGCTCCCTTCAGCAGTGTATTTCATCAGTCTGCCTGTTCTGTTCCCTGCTCTGTCTCTGGTGAATCCTCTCACTGTCCCTCCCTCTCATCAAGGCTGTACCCTGATTCTTGTATAAACAAATAAATCTTAAAAAAAAAAAAAAAAGATTGCAGAATGGGGCCTCCCCTGTGGCACAGGCAGGTGAGCACAGCTCTGTGGGGCTGTCCTCAGCCTCTGCGGAGCCGGTTCGATCCTGGCCGGCCGGCGAGGGTCCCACATGGCACGGCAGACCTCTCCTGTCTCACCCGCTGCTCCTCTCAGCAGTGTATTTCGTCAGTCTGCCTGTTCTGTTCCCGGCTCTGTCTCTGGTGAATCCTCTCGCCCTGCCATGCATCTGGCCTGTACCCCGGTTCTTGTATAAAGAAATAAATAAATAAATCTTTTAAAAAAAAAAAAGATTGCAGAATGTTCAACAGCACATCATTGAAAGCCTGTTATTATGGTCAGCTAAAGTCGATTCTTTTTTAATAACCTTTGTGAAGATACACCTGAGGTGAAGGAAAAACATGAACCTGTATTAATATGAGATATTGCCCTTATTTGGGAAGGTAATACTCTACTATTTTGGTGTCTCTCCATCATTTGTAATTACACCTTTATTTTGGTACACTACTAGTATAAAACATATTGATACATTCTGTATTCTTTTTTTTTAAAGATCTATCTATGCATACAAGAACTGGGGCGCAGGCCAGAGGTGAGGGGGGCGAGAGGACCCACCAGAGATAGAGTGGGGAACAGAATAGGCAGACGGACCGAAATGCACCATTGAGGGGAGCAGCAGGCGAGCCAGGAGAGGTCTGCTGCACCATATGGGTAGCTCCCTGGCCAGGGATCGAACTCATGTTGCAGTGGCTGCAGACAGCCTCAGAGGCTGCGCCTAACCCCCCTGCGCCACCAGGGAGGCCCAACACACACCATATTCTTTTAAGTCTGTCTCTCCCAATACACACTGAACCCTTTGAGGACAGGAAAATAATCTTATACACTTTCATATTGCCACCAGTTAACTCAGAAGATGCTAAGTACATATATGCTGATTGAACATATTGTAGTCTCTTTCCTCCCTGCAAATACAGAAGATATGCCACTTCAGCATTTAACAATAAACATTCCACAAATGAGTGAAGCCACATGGTAATTGTCTTTGGCTTTCTGATATTTCACTTCATATAACCCCCTCAAGATCCATCCATACTATCCCAAAAGGCATGATTTCATCTTTTTTAATAGATGAGTAATATTTCATTGTGTACAGTACTGGAGGGGAGAGGCAGGGAGGAGGGATGAGGAGACAGAGGGGTTAATGTGACACTTTAGTGGCATCAGAGCTTTGGTGGAGGGCAAGCAAAGCATGTGCACATGTTGGGGCATGAAGCTGTACCCCTGACATCATAGTTTTCTAAATGAATAGCAAATCAACAACATTTGATAAATAAAGGAAGTGGATTAAAACAATCTTATGTTGCTTTAATTTAAGAAGAATTACAGGATACCCAGTTAAATTTGAATTTCAGAAAACAATGTTTTTAGTAATAAGTATGTTTCAAACAAATTTCTGCTTATTTGTCAGAAATTCAAATTTAACTGGATTTCACATATTTTTACTTGCTAAACTGACAACCCCAAAATGAATGTAATTGAAATAACTAGAGATTTCCTAGAAGATCCCTCAAACCAAACCAAATGTTTCTCACTGACCTTGGAGGTAAGAGTCCCCCAAATCTCCACACATTTTTTCAGCTAAGAGCTCAACTGGAGAAGAGTAAACTGGGGCTAGATAAACTATCTTGTTAGGAATATCATAGAAGAGATTCTTGTATTGCTTGATAGTTTAGACAAGTCACTTCTATAAGCATTTACCTTCTTGCAACTTATTGCCACATTCCTGTGCTTGAATTTCTGGAGACATTTTTGTGAGCAGAATTTTAAAATATGGACATTTTATATTCTATTGATTTGTCTACCCCAGGATATCTTGTGGCTCTGAATCACGCATCTGTCTCTCTGGTCAGCTTCCCTACCTTGCTTAGGAACACCCCCATGGTGGGCTCTCCAGGGAGAGGGCTTTTGTGAGAAAAGACCTGGGAGATCACAGCAGCTTCCTTGGTGCACAGCCAGACTCCACTTCAGAAGCTATTTTGTAAGTACAGATTTATTCTCCAGCAGCTAATTCTTGCTCAGTTACGTTCCTCAAAACCCCAACTGTTGCCAAGGTTAATGCAGGCCCTGACTCTGCCTGTTGATTCTTATTAATTAAATCAATCAATGATCTTGTATCATATAGTGTCTGTTTTTAATATAACCTACTTGATGAGACTGTATTAATTTAGGAGAAATATGCACTGACATTCTGGCACGCACTCATCCTAATTATTTTACAGCCCTCGTTCAGCAGTGAAATTAGTCTGTGGTTATCACAGTTAATGGAAGCCCATAGCTCTCCGTTAAGTGATCTCCACCAGTCACCTGATCTTTTCTTGGCTCTCAGCTGCATAAACATGATTGCACTATCTACACAATCCCTGGTGAATGCATAATTTGAGTGTGGGTGTGAATGTTTTAGCAAAATCTCCTGCTTCAGAGCAACAAGATGGCACTCTATTCTGGTACATTTCTATATAAGAGGAAGGATAACAAGATTGGAAAATTAAGACTATGAATTTAAGTTATACAATAACATGGTCTGGGTAAGGAGAAATAGTTTCTCAGGACACTGCTCAGACCTTACGATTAAGTGTTGAAGATGAAAAGAAGGATTCTCCATCAAAAGCAAATAAAGGTATAAAATTCTCCATGTTTTTGCTGATGGTGCTCTTTAGCTACATCTTTCTTTTAAAAACTCTATGCAGGGTCTCCCTGGTGGCACAGGGGTTAAAGACAGATCTATCAAGCTAGTGGCAGCTCTTCAGGCTGGCCAGGGAGCAACCCACATGGCACAGCAGACCTCTCCTGTTTCGCCCACGGCTCTCCTCAGCAGTGTATTTCAGTCTTTGTTCTGCTTCCCACCCTGTGGTGAATCCTCTTACCCCCCACACCTCTGGCCAGTACCCCAGTTCTTGTATGCATAAACAAATCTTGAAAAAAAATAAAAACTCTATGAGGCTCCTAGTAAAAAACCATGGAATCCTCTCTATAATCCCAAACATGATACCTATGCAGTCATTCTTAAGTACCTCCTAGACACCAGACACTCTCAAAGTCAGTAGAAATAAAGCAATGAATAAAACAGAAACTGCCCCTTTTCTCATGAAACTTCAGCCTAGTTCATTTAGGCAGGCAATTAAACAAGTTATTTTAAATTAATAATAACAAATAGTTAATATGCTAAGAATATTAAAAAAAAAACAACTAGGTTGCTATAAAATAGAAAATGACCAGGAAGGACTAATTTTTGAAAGGATGTTCAGGGAAGGCCTCCCTGGAGAGATGAGATGTTAGACCTGAATGACCTAAAGTAACCAACCCCTTAAAAAAGTGACAGATCAATCTAGCACAGGAACAGCAAATATAAAGGTCTGGGGGAAGGAATAAGTTTAGTGCTCTTCAAAAAACAGGTAAGCTAAAGTATGTGCAGAAGAGGAGAGAGGCTGAGAGTATGACCCTTGATTAAGCCATTGCAAGCTGCATTATGAATGGTTGCTCTCTGTCTGCTCCCTCTTTTCCTGCTGTTTGATAAACAACTTAAGGGCAGAAGTGATATTAGTATTCACTCTTCATTACCCACCATGCAAGTATGATGACTTGTGTAAAGTAGGTAGCCAAAAAATGTCAGTTGAATTTACTTGTATATTTAAATATACTATGAATTCCAGTTGTATCTGTGAAAGGAGAAAGTGGCTCAGTCTGAAAATCTTGCTAATTATAATAAGCTGTCTATACATATTCATTTCGTTAAGACTTACAAAAAATCTTATGAGTAAAGATGATTTTTTTTTCCATTTTAAAGATGAAAATCTGAGGAGAAGATAGGTCATGAACTAAAACTGATACTACAGGTCTTGGAACAGGACATACATCTAGGCAGCCAGGGTCTACATCACATCCTAAATCATGATGCTAATGCTCTTAGCAGTTAAAATATATCTTGGAGAACTAATTAAAACAAATGATATATATTCATATTCAATATCCTGGTATTTAAGTCAGATGTACGACATAACATAGAAGGAATATACACACATTGTGTATGTATTACAGGTGTTCTCCACTATCTGAAAGTAGAGAGTTCTTACGAAACCTTTTGCAAATTGAAATGTCTTAAAGCAAAGAAACAGTTACCATTCATTTATAAGGAAACTTTTTGAATGTTACCAGCACACAAAAAATAATACATAAAATAACACATAAAACTTAAAATCACAGAAACATAAAGTAAAATCAAGAATGATAAATATGCACCTGTAGAAAATTGTTTCTGGGGAAAGTACCTTAGGACCAACAATCTCCCTGTTTGGGGTGTGCACCGCAAAATGAAAGCTGAACACTAGTTTCGCTTCTCACCTTTTGTCATAAAAGCAAAAATCCTCCTAAGATTTCCTCTAGTGAAAAAAAATGCATGTCTTTCATAAAAGTGAAGGGGCTTAATGTGAACTTCTAAAAATTGGGGGCATCTGCATATGAAATATAACCTTACTAAATTTCTCTCACTGCTTCCTTGACTATAAGAAAGGATTATCTAAGTCTTCCTTCTATTGGTTTGGGTGTTGCTATAGAAACTGCTTTTCCTTGAGTTTGCAGTGCGGTTCTTTCAGCTTATAAGACATTCAGCTATAGAAACAGAAGACCAAACCCCTCCAAGAAAAAAAGCACTGAGAGATGACATGGAGAAATCTTCAATTTTCCCCACATTCTCCATCTTCTTCTTTGCCTCTTCTCTGAAACCTATTCAAATAAAGACTCTAAATAAGACCAATGTGCTTGCTATGTTCACATCCTTTTAAAACAAATCCCTCACTCTCACCTTCCTGCCAAACTGCTTGCTTTCCCCAGGATGCTCTCAAAGAAAGTTCTAGCACATCTACCTGCCTACCAATGATGTGGGAGAAAAACTATTTCTTAAAAGACTCACTCCTGACTTTGGATTATTACCTTTCCTCAGAACTTTTTACCTAGGACATAAGTCAAGGCAAATGGAAAATGTATTCATAATGCTCAGAAAAGAAGAACGTGAACTTTCCTGAAAGTCAGAAGATATTGAAATGTTGTCAAAGCCACTCACGTGTCCTAGAAACCTAAGTTTTAATCATCTTATTATTTATAGCATCTAGTATAACTCCTGGTACCCACTAAGAGCCCAATAAATATTTTGAGAACTTCTCTGGTTCTTTGATAAATGGATGAGGGAAAGATATCAAAAAGTCTTAAGGCTATTTCCCAGACAGCTCCAGCCACAGTGTCTCTACCTTCTTTTTGCATATATTCCCAGACCTGACATCCAAGATGATCATTTTCAGTTGATCTGAAATTGTTTTACTTTGTGCTGCAGCATGTCAGTCATGCACTGATATAGGCATTCATTTTTTTCTTAGGTTTATGTACTGTCCAAGTACATGTGAAGTCATTTCCCTTCTCATTGCTTTTATCATACCTTTTTTTAACTAAGTGCTGGGTACAATATGGAGGGTAAATATACCTCTTTAGTAGCTAGTGGATGAGAAGAGGAGGAGAGCTTCCTAACTGGTCTTATTCTTGCAGTGAATACCATTTTGTCACTCAAGCTGGGAGACAGCCACAGAAATCTTCCATTCACTCTCATGCAAGAAATTGGAAGGAAGAGAGAAAGGAAGGAGAAAGTGAGTCATTTGCCCAAAGTAACCAAAGGATGGTGTGAGAGCTTGGATCATATTCTGTGACTCTGAATGATTAGTCGTTAGCTCTTTTAGCTACAATACTTGGCCAATTTTTGAGAGTTAGTCTCTGTGGAAGCAAAAATGTATTTGAGGAACATCCTGTATATTCAAATTAAGTTAAAAAACGAATGGGCCTCCCTGGTGGCGCAGCGGGTTGTGCGCAGCTCTGTGAAGCTGAGCCTCTGCAGTGCAGGTTCGATTCCCAGCTTGCCAGGAAGCAATCCACAAGGCGCGGCATACCTCTCAACACCCACTGCTCCCCTCGGCAGTATTTTCCGATGTTCTGCTCCCTGCTCTGTCTCTGGTGAATTCTCTCACCCTCCCGCACCTCTGGCCTGTACCCCAGCTCTTGTATAAATAAATCTTTAAAAAAAAAGGCTACTAAAAAAAAACGAAGTCATTGAGTTAATACTTAACTTTTTTTGGAAAAGAAATTAAACATAAATTTTAGGTTTTATAAATCTTTGACAAACTATGGCTGACTTTGGTTGAAAAGAATGAAAAGGAAATGGTGAGATGTTGATCATAATAGTAATGAAGATGATGACAATATTAGATCACATACAAAAGAAAGTTCATGAAGGAGAACTGAGCAGAAAGATTCACACAAAGGCTTCCAAAATCTGTTTTTCAAATTTATATAATTTACATATATATAGTAAGTTCAAATGTATCTACCTATATACATAAATGCCTTAATTCAAATTCAAAATTCAAATAACATTCTGCACCTTTTTTACCTCTAAAAAAGTACTGAAGTTATCAGGAAATTAAAACAACATCTTATTATCATTTTTAACTGAAAAAAATTTAACCAAGACATATAACTCTTCTTTCATAGGAAAAACACTGCAGATGCAAAATTTTCTACAAAGTTTCATGATTTTTAATCTAGAGTGATATTTGTTGTTGTTTTTGTTTTGTCTTACTTCGTGAATATTTTTGGTGGGGCAAGGCATCATTCTGGAATGTCTCTGGAGGAACAAACTGAAAGAAGATCCTATTAAAGGTATTAGGATGGGGGGGCCTCCCCGGTGGCGCAGCGGTTGAGTGCTGGATTGTGAAGCTGCCCGCAGCCTCTGCAGCGCCAGTTCGATGCCCGGCCGCCGGCTGAGGGTCCCACATGGCACGCAGACCTCTCCTGCTGCCCGCTGCTCCCCTCAGCAGTGTACTTCATCAGTCTGCCTGTTCTGTTCCCCACCCTGGCTCTGGTGAATTCTCTCACCCTCCCACACTTCTGACTGTACCCAGTGCTTGTAAAATAAATAAATACATCTTTTTTTAAAAAAAAAAAGAAAAAAGGTATTAGTATGGGAGTCAGGAAAAACAGGGAATTATGACCAGGGATTTAGAAAACCTTCACTGTGCCTATATCAGCATGAGCCTCAGCATAGAGCAGGGTAGGATGTCTGCTTTCCAGACAGCCATGTTCTGAACACTCCATGCAGAAAACAAACCCAAAGGTCACTTCCCTGAGCAACCAATTTGTCTATAAAAGAACAACACACGGGCCTCCCTCGTGGTGCAAGGGGTTAAGCACAGCACTGTGAAGCTATCCGCAACCATTGCAGCCAAGTTCAATCCCCTGCCAGCCAGGGAGCAACCCACATGGCGCAGCAGACCTCTCCTGACTCACCCACTGTCTGTTCTGTTCCGCACTCTGTCTCTGGTAAATCCTCTCACCCCTCCCCAACACCTCTGGCCTGTACCCCAGTTCTTGTATGCATAAATAAATAAACCTTAAAAAAAAAGAACAACACACAATTCAGACAAAACAGATTTTCATTTTCAGATAAATTACAACCTCATTGGAAGTCTATTTCAAATAACATAAAAAAGAAAAAGAAATTGATAGTAAATCAAACTTGTGAATCTAGAAGAACTGCATGGGGATTAATTTAACAACTAAATTCTATATAAAAAAGAACGATTTATATATACACACACACATATATAATATATATAAATTTAGAGAGAATATTTAGATATACATGTGCATAAATGCACATATTCATACATCTATACATATACATATATTCTAAGAATTCTAAGATGTGTGTGTACATGTGCATTACATACACATGCAAGTGCTCTAAGATCCTCTAAGATCCTCTATAAAAGAAAACAAGACTAAGCATAGTTCTTACATTTCTATCAAAACAAGAGGCATTTAAAATTTACTAATGGGGGCCTCCCCTGGTGGCACAGTGGTGAGCGCTGGGCTGTGAAACTGCCCGCAGCCTCTGCAGTGCCAGTTCGATCCCCGGCCACCAGTGAGGGTCCCACATGGTGCGCAGACCTCTCCTGTTGCACCCACTGCTTCCCTGAGCAGAGTATTTCGTCACTTTGTTCCCCGCTCTGGTGAATCCTCTCACCCTCCCACGCTTCTGACTGTACTCAGTGCTTATATGTATAAATAAATAAATAAATAAATAAATAAATAAATAAATAAATAAATAAATAAATAAATAAATAAAATTTACTAATGGGAAAGGAAACCTGCACTCCTATATTTATAGCAGCACTATTTACAATAGCCAAGACATGGAAACAACCTAAATGTCCCAGGAACAGATGAGTGGATCAAGAAGATGTGATATACACTTGGCTCTTGCTCTTGGCCAGGCAGGTTTGGTCTGGGCGGGTCATTTGGGATTCCAGGTCGGCAGAACAGGTAGGACACATTTAAGAATTTATTTCCCTCTTTTCTCCCTGAGTTGTAAATTTCCTCATTCCCCTTCCCTTGTAAATAAACCTTTTGTTAACCTTTAAAAAAAAAAAGAAGAAATGTGATATATTTTCACAATGGAATACTATTCAGTGATCAAAAACGATAAACTAGATGCCATTTGTGGCAACATGGATGGAACTGGAAGGGATTATCCTAAGTGAAGTAAGCCAGAAGGAGAAAGATAAAAACTGGATGGTTTCACTTATACGTGGAATATAAAGAAACCAAACAAAGGATCAGACAAAAACTTTAGAACCAATCCTTGAGAGCGACCACAGATCTGAGACATCCAGGAGGGGAGGGAAGAACACAATGGGGGACTATAGAATATGATGAGGGACAATGAATGCTTTGGTGGTGTGAGAACTATGGTAACCACACCTGAAGGGAGAAATCCTATACCGTGAAAAAGCAAACGAGAATGTGAAATGATGATACGTCATTCATAAAATAAATAAAATTGTGCTTCCCATTTCTCTGGCAAGAAAAAGAAATTTAGGGGCCTCCCTGGTAGCTCAAGGGATTAAGACACAGCACCATGAAGCTATCCGTAGCCACTGCAGGACAAGTTCGATCCCCAGCCAGTGAGCTACCCAGATGGCACAGCAGACCTCTCCTGTCTCACCCACTGCTCCCCTCAGCAGTGTATTTCAGTCAGTCTGCCTGTTCTGTTCCCCACACTGTCTCTGGTGAATCTTCTCACCCCCCGCACCTCTGGCCTGTACCCCAGTTCTTGTATGCATAAATAAATCTTAAAAAAAAAAAAAAAAGAAATTTAGTCCATATAAGAACTGAAAAGAAAAAGGGCCATACACATATATATATCAAATCGAAAGTACAAGAGAAATGAAGTCACTGAGTCCATGTATTTCAGACAGAGCACAATGACAGTAGAGAGGAGAGGAGAAAGAGAGGGCGGACAAGACACAGACTGAGCTCACAAATGATAGTGAATGTGCGATGCTGTGTAGAGTAACAGACTCTAAAGCTTAGGTCTGACTCTGAGCCTTGTAAATATACCTCAACCTGTTGCAGGGACCTATTTGGGAGTGGAGCAGGGAAGAGAGGTCTGCAAGGCACCACTGCATGAACCTGAGGCACACATCCCAGGGGGTGCTCTGCCTCCCTTGCTAGATCGTGTCCAGATGACCTGGAGATCCTGGAACAGAATGACTATTTGGAGCCCTAGTTCACAGGTCTCATTCATGCAGTCACCCTGTACTCTACATTTCATTTCTGCAGATTTGAAATAGTAGTGGAGCAGTGCTCTAGGGGCGCCAAAGCAGGCTACAGCCAGCAGAGGACAGGCTGTGGGTTTTTCAGCCGCACTCACAATTGCAAGACCACTCAGGCTCAGGGAACAAAAACAATGGGGTTTATTTAATAAACAGGGGAAACAGAGTTACTAAGGCCACAAGTGGCCGGCTCTCTTACCTGAAACAGAGTCCACAGAAAAGGCTTCTCATCCAAGATGGCGCCAGCTCGTCAACAAGAGCCTAGAGCCAGCACAGCCAGAGGTGCAGCGTTCACAGGCGGGGTCATTTACAGGTGGGGTCGCTGAGACAACAGCCACAGCAACAGTCTGAAGGTCAGGATGAACAGCACCAGATGCCGTAGGGGCTCCCACACTCAAACCCCACTGGCCATGGGAGGGGCTGCCCACAGGCTGGGCGGAAGTCCAGCGGCTGCTGCTGCTGCTGCTTTTCAAGCCTAGCTTTAGTGCAAGAGCAGCAGTGGCGCTTCCTGCTTAAGCACCTTTAGGAAAGAGCCAGTCCTGTCTCATGATCCCCACTGGAGGACTCCAGCTTCAGATTCAGGTCTCTGGATATCCTCCCCATTTGCTCCAAGTTATTGCTCCAGCCTGAGCCCCCAGCCCCCAGCTACCTGTCTATAACCCACTCGCAATCCTGACACCTATCCCCAGGATGCCACACGCTGCAATGGAAGGAAGGATGTGGAGGCACATCCACGCCACACACTGCTGTGTGCTTACCAAGTCACTTCACCTTTCAGTTTCAGAAGAGTTGTTGTCTTCATTTACAATAATTTTTAAAACCTGACTCACTGGTATATCACATATGATCACAAGTTATATATTATTGTTATCAAGTCTGAATTCCAGACTTGATATTTCATTTTCTCCAACTGTTTAGTCACTTCTGATCCTCTGTGGAACTAAGCAAAATAAATAAATAAATAAATAAATAAATAATCCTACTCTTCATTCATTCAAAAATTATTTCACTGGGGCCTCCCCGGTGGCACAGTGGTTGAGCTGCGAAGCTGCCCACAGCCTCTGCAGCACCAGTTTAATCCCCAGCCGCTGGCGAGGGTCCCACATGGCGCACAGACCTCTCCTGCAGCACCCACTGCTCCCCTCAGCAGTGTACTTCGTTGGTCTGCCTGTTCTGTTCCCTGCTCTGGCTCTGGTGAATTCTCTCACCCGCCCGTGCTTCTGACTGTACCCAGTACTTGTATAAATAAATAAATAAATAAATATTTTTTAAAAAATTTATTTCACTGGATTCCTGCCTGGATATAGACTCTGGGCAGGCACTAAAGATGCAGCAAGGAACAGAGCAAGACACAAACACAGTATCCTCATCCATCCTTTAATAAAGTAAAGAAAAAATCCCAGGAATAATTATATGTGCTGCTAATGCTATGGTAATAAGTGTTGAGGAAAATGTGCAGAGGAGTGTAACCTGTTCTAAGCAAGATATAGGTCAGAAAAATGCTAAGAGAAACTCTTCCAAGCAGAGATTAAATTGTGTGTTGGGTGGACTGTTCAAGCACCGAGCAGGCAGTATCTCAAGGAGACACAAAAATGTGTGACAAGGCCAGTGACTGAGAAAGGTCTAGGCCCTTTGAGTACAGGTGAGAGCATGGCCAGCCCAGAAGAGTGGTTGGGGGAAAGAAGGCCAGGTTTACACACAGAAAAAGCAAATAAGGGGCCTCCCTGGTGGTGCAGGGGTGAAAGACAGCACTGTCAAGCTATCGCCAGCCACTACAGTACAAGTTCCACACCCGGCCGGCGAGGGAACAACCTGCATGGTGCAGCAGACCTCTCCTGCCTCACCTGCTGCTCTGCTCAGCAGTGTATTTCAGTGGATCTGCCTGTTCTGCTCCCCACATTCTCTGGTGAATCCTCTCACCCTCCGCACCTCTGGCTTACACCCCAGTTCTTATATGCATAAATAGATAAATCTTTTAAAAAATTAGCAAATGAGTGGCCTCCCCGGTGGCACAACGGGTTGAGCGCCGTGCCGTGAAGCTGTCCGCAGCCTCTGCAGAATGGGTTCAATTCCCGACCGGCCAGGGAGAAACCCACATGGCATGGCAGACCTCTCCTGCCTCGCCCGCTGCTCCCCTCAGCAGTGTGTTCACTCTGTCTGCCAGTTCTGCTCCCCACTCTCTCCCATGAATTATCTCACCCTCCCATGCCTCTGACCTGTACCCCAGTTCTTATATAAATAAAATAAAAATCTTTAAAAAAAAAAAATAGCAAATGAGTCAAATCTGAGTCAGAGAAGGAGTGTCACAAGCAGCCATGTTCCGGTCTTTGAGTTACTCAATGAGCCAACCAACAAAGGAAGCACAGAAGCTTGGAGACACCAGTCATCATGGGTTTCTTGCACAGAACTAAGCTGTCAGTGGTGAATAACACAGCAATGCTAGGGAAACAGTTTTGTTCCTGAGAGGTCCTACATTGTAAATACACCTCATCCTATTTTAGAGACAATTTAAGGTAGCACCTGATAAATAATTCTCAGTCATCATGAGTCCATGAATCTATCCACAAAATCCTCCCCTTCTCTGAGCTCCCATAAAAACATCTCCCTACCAAGACTTTTTTAATATTCTAAAGCTTTTCTGTAAATACTACTTATTTATGTGTGTTCCCATGGAGATTGTGATTTTTTATCTCCAGTGCCTAGGACAGTGGAGCAGAAATTAAATGCGCAATAAACACTACTCAGACATTTTCTTCCAGGCCTCCTCCTTCCTTTTTAGGATGAATAAAAATGAACACCTCATCTTTCAGATAAGGTGTATTTCCTCAAAACCTCCCTTATCACTGCTACCTGTACTGTAGTCACCTCTGCTTCTCTCTACCCTATCAGATAGGACCCTCCATGAACATGTCACATCTATTTTATTCACCATGTCTAGGGACCAACAGAAGATGCTTACTACATATGGGTTAATTAATTCATGTGTTGAATTCATGAAAAATGAACTTGCTCACAAGGCCTTGTTAGCCTCGGGCTCATTTTATAGATAATGCTGTCCAGAGCAGCACCAGACTCGGGACTTACCACGCATGAGTTATGACTATGGAACGGATCCCACTGAATTTGGCCAACTTCCTATGGCAGGCAGTCAGGCAGAAGTATTGGCATTTAGATTTTGTTTCTTTGTTTGATTTTGTTTGATTCTGGAGAGGGAAATGCTTTGGCATTAGTATCAGCCATGAAAACAAAATAGAAAAGACATAAAGGCAGAGTATCCTAAGTACCTAGAAAAAAGATAATCAAACAGGAAGCTGAACAAAACCTACTCATCACAAAAGAGCAGAAAACACCAACTTCATTCTAAGGTTTTCTGGCTGCTGAAGAAAACAAGTGTATAAATGCTAGGGATGCCACAAAATACTCAGCCACCATGAGCCAAAATCAGGCCATATTACCCCAGCAGGTTTTTCTAGGTGTACACCACAGAACACTGTCTATGACCGTTTCGCAGCCAAGTAGGTTTGGGGTACACACCTCCTTCTCTGCAGTTAACATACACATCAGTGAAGAAAATGGTTCCACCTGCTTAACTGAATGTTTTCCAAACTTTCTTTTTTCCCTTCCCTTAAGACCAAGTAATGTTCCCCAAACAGCCTTTGGAAAACACTTGTGCACCAATGGGAGACTAAGAGTGGATAAAGGGCAAATCTGTTCTGAGTGCCTCACTATTAGTAGGTCTTTAGCTGTATGTACATGTAGAGTTTTCCAGCAGAACTCTGTTACAACTGCTCTCAGCTTTGCTACTTGAAATATTTCTGTGTCTGCTAAAATCAAGGTAAGTTAGATACACCCCTCCCCCAGACCAGGCTGAAAATGAAATAAAGCTAGTTTGATATGAAGCAAGAAATTCCAACAGCTTTAATAATACAGTTTCCATTGTCAATCACATCTTTTAATAGATGCATAGCCCCTAGCAACTTCCTAGTCCATTTTTCAGATGCTTTGTACAAATTGTGCTGAGAATTTCTTTTTCTCCCTTGCTGCTCTAACTTGGTATGGTATTGTCAATTTCAAGCACTTGGCTAATGACATTTCTGGGGATTTAGAAGTTGGAGATGCTGAAAGGCCCACAGGAAAAGGGACACTCATCAAGTCCTGAGACATACCTGTGCAGGAAGCACTGTGGTTTCCCATAACTGTGCTGTAACTCTTTACAGTGTGGTGTTATAGACCAAATGTGTGCTTCCCTCCCAAACTCATCTGTTGAACACTGCCCCCCCAATTCACACTGGTATTAAGAGGTAGGGCCTTTAGGAAGTGATTAGGAGGTGAGAAGCCCTCATGTATGGGGGATCCATGCCCTTACCAGAGTCCCTGGACAGCTGGTTTCCCCTCTCTGTCTCCGCCAAGTGAAGTGATCTTCACCAAGTGAAGATCCAGGAGACCATGGCAGACTACAGCCCAGAAGTGGGGCCTCACCAGAACCGATTCCCTCACCTGGGACTTCCAGCCTCCAGAACTATGGGAAATAAACTTTGGCTGTCTACTAGCCACCCAGTCTATGGTGGTTTTGTCAGCAGCCCACATGGAATAAAACACTCAGTGATGTAATCCAAAATGTATCAGTAATGAAGAAAAAAATTATTTATAAAACATACCATTTGTGGGATGATTTTATCATTTCCTAAAAAGTTTCCAAAGTGACAGAGTTCATTTAAGGGGCAAATTTGGGAAGAATTTTCCCAAGGTGTGATTGATATGTTTAGAATTTTCAATATTACAAAATATACCAGAGAAGCAGAAAGGAACACCTCAGGATGAAAGATCTACAGGTCATCTTGGCATGTGGGGTTGAGGTCAGTCGAGGCCCTGTGGTCTTCAAGAGAAACTTACCAATACCCTAAAGAAAGAAGCTCACCAGATCTAGGGTCATGTTCAGAAATAACCTTTCATCACAGAATAACCTATCTTCCAACAGGTCTCCAACATGGAGAGCATCTGGTTTTGTCACATGGGTCACCCTCTCCTAATGCATCATGTGAAACCCCTGCTCCTCCCCTGGACATCCTGAGACAGCCCAGGTGAATGCAACTGCAAGCCAGTAGGATAAGATTTACCCAACATCTTGTATGAACAGGCGGATTAAATTACAACAGGTAGGCCCTGCCACAACATCCTGTTCAAACAACTTGGCCTGCCAGACTCAGCAAAGGTGCCATGCCCAGACCAAAGGCCGTATTTCCTGACCAATGACTGTTTCACAACTTCCTGGAGGAGGAAGGCCAATGGTCCCTTCTGCAAAATGGGTACATGATAAAATGTGACATATGAAAGAATACGTAACTCACCTGCACATGTCCCTGTAGCCCAGCCCAGAACACACCCTCCTGCCTGATGGACCAACCCCCTTAAAGGCCTCTTCTTAGCTCCTTTTAGAGAGTATCCTCCTGTCCTGTCTCCCTGGTGCACAAGCTCAAGCCCTTAATCAAACCTTGCCTGGGACAACCTTTGAAGCAATCTGCAGCCACTACAGCACGAGTTCGATCCCCTGCCAGAGAGCTACCCACATGGCACAGCAGACCTCTCCTGACTCACCTGCTGCGAAATACACTGCCTGTTCTGTTCCCCACTGTCTCTGGTGAATCCTCTCACCCCCCTACACATACCTCTGGCCTGTACCCCAGTTATTGTATGCATAAATAAATGAATCTTTTAAAAAATAAAATTAAATAAAACCTTGCCTGGTTTAGCTAATACTCTCTGGTGAGTTCTTTCTCCTAGGGGTCCCCAACACCACATTTTGGGGGTTCTGCTGTAATCCTAGTCCTTGTCTCATTCATTATCTTAGTTCACTCCATTTGCTCTAGAATCACCAGATGAAGATTCTCCATATGTTAGTAAATGTGTTCTTTTTTTATTGACCTGTCTGATTTCATTTGTTTGCTCTACCAGCCCGAGAACTGAGAGGGGTGGTGGAATTTTTTCTTTGCACTGAGCAATACCATTACAAGAGCATCATAGAAATTCAGGGTAAGAGGCTTTTTTTTTTTTTTTTTTTTCACTGTCTTGTTTCTCTTCAACCTAAAAAGAATAGGCAAAAAGACTCCCTCAATGTCCTGTGGGAATTGTTCAGCATGGGGTAGCATTCAAAATAATACTCTATGGAGTTTGTTTCTGAGAGGTATACAGTTCAGGTTAATAGAGGCAGCCTTCAAAATATATCAGCCCTGAGCAACACAAAAGGATTATTTAAGCGGGCACAGTACATAGAACACACCCTGGTATTAAAAAGCTTAGCAACTAAAATTAATTTTATAAGCTCCCACACATACCAATTTGTATTGACTCAAAAATTTCTATCTAAATAGATTTTTCCCCCATTGCTTCCCCCCCATCCCCCCCTGCCTTGTTCAAGGAGGTCTAAAAAAATTGAGTAGGAAGAAGAAAAATCCTTTCATTTGCAAACCAATGCAAACACCATCTGCACCTTTTGAGCATTTAAAGGTAAATGACTTTGTCCTTTTGTTGTTTCTTCTCAGTTTTATCTGCAGAGTTGATTGACAGCAGTAACAGTATAAAAATAAAATACCTATTTCCCCTCATCAAGTCGCAATGCTTTTAAATTATCTTAGATAGTGTTCATTTGTAAATACCCTATCTATGAGAACAGATGCCTTGAAATTTGCTAAAGAAAAGAGTAGCTTTCTCAGATTTTTAATCAAAAGGCATATTTCAACATAAGTAGAGGAAAAATTCTAATTTTTAAAGAACTTTAAGGCTCTAACTTTTTTTTTCCTTTGTTCAAAATTCAAAATAGAGGATGAAGTTCTAAATTAGACTAGAAAGCTTTTCTTCAATTACACTCCTGGGACAGACATTTGAAATAAACTTCAGGCAAACTGTTGGTCAGTAGACATAATTCACTTACACGTGTTCAGGAGTTTATCTTCATTATATTATTTGAATTATCATTCAAAACCAGCTACATTGTTTTTACTCCTAACTGGTGCTGTTGGCTTAGTATCTTAGTGCATACTTTTGCTCTAAATTTCTTTAAATTGGCTTAATGCTATTTACATATTACATAATTCAAAGACTAATATTCTAGAGGGGAAACTTTTCAGTTCTATAATTTTCTAATTAAGACTGCATTACCTACATAAGATAGTTCTAGGTCATCTAGAAGCCTCTAGAACTGGGCAAATTGTCCCATATTATGGAAGAAAAGAAACTGAAAGCTACATTTTAGATATCACAATATGACAAGATGTCTTGCTGGGAGCCAATTTTGTCCTTTTTTCCTAACTGTCTGACTTATGCCTGTAATTTAAAAGACAGAAAAAGTAAAGGGGGAATTAAAGATGGGTCTCTAAAGAATATCCTCCTAACTTTTCACACCCAAAAAAAAGTATTCTCATTAATATTCACACGTAATAAAAAGACTAAAGATGAATAGATACATTATTTCTAAACATTGGAAAGAATTTCTTATAACACTATGATTTAGGAAACTGGATAAAGAAAAAAAGTCCATTACCCAAGCTTTGTTTTATCAGACAAAGCAACCCAAGAGTGGAGAGGGAGACGTTTTATTCCTCTTCCACTCTAGTTTTTTTTTTTTAAAGATTTATTTATTTATGCATGCAAGAACTGGAGTACAGGCCAGAGGTGTGGGGGCGGGGGAAGGATTCACCAGAGACAGAGTGGGAAACAGAACAGGCAAACTGACTGAAATACACTGCTGAGGGGTGCTGCGGGTGAGTCAGGAGAGGTCTGCTGTACCATGTGGGTAGCTCCCTGGCCAGGGATCAAACTTGTGCTGCAGTGCTTGCAGACAGCTCCATAGGTTGCATCTTAACCCCTTGTACCACCAGGAAGGCCCTCCTCTTCCACTCTAGTTTGATACCTGAGAGATCCAGGATCTGGACCAATGTAAAAACTGGGCAGCCATGCATCTACTAAAGAGTGCTACTCATCTCTTCTTCCCTTCTCCTTATTGACCTGTTTAGATTTCTGCATTTGTCCACTATCCACCTGCACTCTTTGCAATTCCAGAAGAATTCTCCTTTGTGTTGTATTCCTTTCCTAGAAATGTAATAACCAATTAGAAACAACCAGGAGGTTTAGAAAACAAGTTTATTCTCTCACAGTTCTGGAGGCTAGCAGTTTAATACCAAAGTGTCCACCAGTTCAAGTTTTCCTGAGCACACTAGGAAAGGATCTTCCCTTACCTCTTCCTTGCTTCTGGTGGTTGCTGACAATCAACTGGCAACTATATCAGTCCAATCTCTACCTCTGTTACCACACTGTGTTCTCCCTGTGGATCTGTGTTCAGAATTTCCCAGTCTTCTAAAGGACACCATTCACTGGATTAGAACCAGTGAATGAACCCTAATCAGTATGGCCTCAGTTTAACTGAATTATATCAGACCACATCTCCAAACATAGTCACCTTCAGAGATGATGCCTTGGGGAGGAGACTCCAACATGTCCTCTGACAACAATTAACCTAGAATATGTGTATTCTGGTATGAGACTGTACCCTGCTCCCTGTACCTACACTGAAGGGGAAAAAGTCAAATTGTCTCACTTTCCAACCAGGCACATGACCTGATCCCAGTCTACTGGATACTGCCACTCCATACATAAAAATTGTATCAGTGCCACAAAAATGAAAGACATTTAAATTTTATTCTCAAATGCAGCATGCCCTTGTAGTATTGTAATAGGTTGGTGCCCAGGAAAGGGGGAGGTTCCAGCTTCCCTGCCCCATCCAAAGGAGGGTATAGCTGAGCAGGGAGGAGGAAAAGCTGGAGAGGAGACTGGAGAAGGAAGGAAGCAGGATGGAGAGCAAGAAGATGACCTGGAGGAGGCACATGGATCAGAAAGACATGTGAAGAAATTGCACTTGCTTCTTGGTCCTGAACTGGTTAAAATAGATGTGGGTGAGAGACCCTTGGGGAGGTTAACAACGGCAGCTTTCATCTTGATTTTGATTTTGCTCTTTTCTTCCCAGACTTGTTTGGCTAATTTGATCCTTTTCTATGGGTCCCCACCAGAAGGTGCTTTAGACTTGTGACAGAATTTTGGGCCTTGCTCTGAGCCAATTGCGTTTGGGTGGACTTTTACCCACGAGGGGATGGGTAACTTTGGGTGCCTAACTGAGAAACTATATTCTTTGTCTTTTCTGTATTGTTCACTAATTGTATTAAAGTCCCTTTCCATTAAAGGTCTTATAAGTTTTGCCTTGATGTGGAGTAAGGCAGAACCTATTCAGAGCGGGCAGATTTGAGGGTTCTGGGGTGATGCTCTACCTGCCCTGTAACAGTATCTCAGTACTTGTAAAATTCCCTAATTTCTTCCAAAATAATAAATCTGGGTTGGTTTAAACCTGACAGAATCAATGTTTCTTATTTGGGAAAAACAACTCTCAAAAATATAAACAGGAGAAATGGGGGAGAGATGGCAGAGATATAGTTTCCCTAAAAGACAGAGTTTCTATAAGGAAATAATGCAGTCCTTAGAAATGCCAAGAAAGGGAGCATCTGAAAGGAGTACCCACTGAAGTATATACATGTACTGTGCATATGGAATCTTAATCAAAATATTAGGATTCCAGGCAGTGAGATTTAAAACTCTTGCTATCAAAATCTATAAAGCATTGTGAAAAGTGTTACTTTCTTATGGTTGATTTGATGCAAGATTTTAACAAGCAGGGAAGAACTATAAGAACTGTACACAACCCTCTGCTGGCAAACACTGTATCTAGATAAGCCTCTCCAAATTTGGGGGGGGAGGGAGGGAGGAGGGCGAGAGAGACTGATACATAGAGAACATTAAGAAAGCAACATCATACTGAAGAATCAGAAGATCATGACTCTGAGGTTATTTACTAGTAGAAACAAAGAGGCAACATATATTTTATAGCACTCCAGAACACCTATCCTTTATGAAAGAGCAGAAAATGAAAATAGGATGAGAAGAAAAAAACAGCATAATGATGTAAGAATATAGCTGACTGAAATAAATTGATGAAATTAAACTCAGATTGAAAATCAAAAGAATCAGTGGATGCATTAAAGAACAGAATTACAATATTTGAAAATCAGACATGAAGCTATGTTAAATTTGGGTTGGGTTAAGCTTGCTTTGATTTTTCCGTCAAATCAAAAGTAAACACCTACCAGGCCTAAAGGCAAATTTAGCAAAACAAGGAATAGGCTATCAAGTATAGTTGATTACTGCTCCTGAATTCCACATTTACCATGCATCTGTCAATAGAGATGTCTTCTACAATTAAAGTTAGAATCAAGTGGGTTTTTAAAAATCCTTTTTAGTAGCCAGGTATTAAAAAATGATGAACTCTTGCCATTGGGGACAACATTGATGGAACTGGAGGGGATTATACTGAAAGAAGTAAGAAGAAAGACAAACACCAGAAAATTTCACTCATTCATGGAAATACGTGGAATATGGGGAAACAAAACAAAGGGTCAGACAAAACTAAACCAAACCAAGCTTAGAAATATGACTGCAGGGCCTCCCTGCTAGCGCAGGGGTTGAGACACAACCTATGAAGCTGTCCACAGCCTGCGCAGCCTCTGCAGCACGAGATCGATTCCCCAGACGGCCAGGGAGCAACCCACATGGCGCAGCTGACCTCACCTGACTCGCCCGCTGCTCCCCTCAGCAGTGTATTTCTGTAGATCTGCCTGTTCTGCTCCCCACTCTGTCTCTGGTGAATCCTCTCACACCACCCCCCACACCTCTGGCCTGTACCCCAGCTCTTGCATGCATTAATAAATGAATCTTATTTAAAAAAAAAAAAATGACAGCAGAAGTGAAGCTACTACCAAAACAAATGAACGGATCAAGAAGATGTGATATCTACACACACACACACACACACACACACACACACACACATGGAATACTACTCAGCGATGAAAAAAGATAAACTTGTGCCATTTGCAGCAACATGAATGGAGCTTCAAGGGATTAGGCTAAGCGAAATAAGTCAGAAGGAAAAAAAAAAAATATTGGATGGTTTCACTTACAAGTCGTAGCGCAACCATCCCATACCGCGTAGGTACCTTACCGGTTCTAGCAGCTGTGTCGGTTTTCTTCATGCTCTCCGCTGTTCGTGGCCACATTCCGTAGCACCCAGCCACCTACGCTGCACACCTCCATCCACTCCACCCCACTCCTCCGACCTCCGCCCCGGGCCGCCCCAGGCCTGGCCGCTCCGTGGTGCGCCACCCTGTTTGGCCGAGTGCGCATGCGCGGTGGGAGGGCGGGACCCGCCTGAAGCTTCAGGCTAGTTACCCCACATAAGAGGAGCTTGGAAAACCAAAGGGTCAGGAAAAAAAAAAAGACAAAATTAACAAGCTGACTATAGACCTGAGGCAAACAGCAAGGGAGGGGGGAGAAAGGCCAAAAGAGGGGTGAGAAGAGCACAAGGGACTGTGGTGTTGAGAGACCTACAGGGACCTACAGGACTCCCTGAGGGGAGAACAGTGATGTAAGAAAATAAATAGGGCACTATGAAGCTGTCCGCGGCCTCTGCAGCATGAGTTCGATTCCTGGCCGGCCAGGGAGCAACCCACATGGCGCAGCAGACCTCGTCTGGCTCCGCTGCTGCTCCCCTCAGCAGTGTATTTCAGTCAGTCTGCCTGTTCTGTTCTCCTCTCTGTCTGTGGTGAATCCTCTCACCACCCCCACCTCTGGCCTGTACCCCAGTTATTGTATGCATAAATAAATAAATCTTTAAAAAAAGAAAAGAGAAAAACAACAGAAAGAAGAAAAAAAAGTGAGGTTACTAGAGTGGGAGGGAGGGGGAGAGTGGGAGTAGGAACAAAGATGTGTAAAAAGTCCAAAATAAGGGAACAAATGGGGGATGGGCCCCAGAGGTCTAGGGTAAAGGACTATGGGTGTTTTGGTGGTGGGGAGGTGTGCAACGAGCCCCTGAAGTCAAATACAGTATAGTAAAACAACATTACCTCAATAATAAAAGGAATATATTATTTGTACGTACAACAACAACAAATTCCTTTGTTTCTGTAAACACTACAAACTGTCATAGAAACTGAGATTTTGTTTGCCACATTTATCTGATATTTTAAGTATATTAGGTCTAAATCTTTTAAAACTTCAATTTGGAAAGATAAACCTAGTTTGGTATCTATTTGGATGAGGATGAATAAACTATACTTCAACACACTGTGAAAAGATACATCTTAAGACTTTGGCCCTTGCAGTGTCTCCTGATCCTGTGAGACAGAAACTTCAGTCAAACTTCAGCTTTCTCCAGAGAGAGCTGAACTCAAAAACTGACTTCTCTGTGGACCCCTCTATTATTTATAGAAATTCCTGAAGCAAATTTAATTAGTGTTCTTCTTGCAACTAAACATAATCTAGGATATTTGTAACATACATGCAGATTAACAATTCAAAAATTGTATTACAATTAAGAAAACAACCTCAAAAAAATTACTAAATGCTTTCCCAGATGACTCAGAAGCCCTACAGAATAATCCAATGTCTTTGGGTTATGTTTTCTAACATCAGATATCATCATAAGGCAGTTTCTACATGACATAAATTAGAAGGAGTAAAACCAATATTTCTGGCATGTTTTCAAAAAAATAAACTGACCCTTGCTAAGTGAGTAGCCAGTAATAGAATTACAGATTATGTTCCTCTTTGGTTAGGTCTTGTCCTTTTCCTGATGTAATGTCTATTAAAATGCCATTAGATGTCACTTATTTCTAATAAAACTGCAGTAAAATGCTAGTTAGAAATCAGTTATTTGCTCTACCTAACCCACTGCTTGCAAAACAGTGGTCAAATTTCACTAGCAGACACTGATCCAGCACAAATCTCAGAAGTAAATGCATCACAACTGACCTTGTTGGAAAACTGACCATTTCATTTAAACCGTATACACCTTTGTGTGTGTGTCTTTCTATATTATGGTATCAATATACTGCAGTTGTTTTCTGAGCCCCAAAAGGTCACATTCATTCTTAGTGGCTATAATCCTGTTTGCTTATAACAGAGACAGAATACTGAGTCCCCTACCCAAGCCTCTTTTAGCCATGTACCCAGGTGTGTGGGGCATTCATTAGCTATTGCTGGAACTACAAAAGTTAAACTTTTTAAAGAGAGATTAATGTAAACAAACAGATCAAGAAGAATGTTAAAAGAAATTTGGTGCAACATATATAAATAAATAATTCCAAACATCTGGATAGATATTTTTTGTGTTTTTTTTTTTTTTTTTTTACTATGACATCACCCAGTAGCCAGAGTCCTTGTCTCCCTGCATTTGGTAGCTGGAGAAGAACCTTCAGAGGAGATGAATTTTCTTTGATTCTACCTCCCCACAATCCTCTGAGCTCCTCAGGGAGCAATGTCAATTATACCATCGTCAATGCAAATGGCATTTTAAAGAGTCAGTACAGCAGACGGAGAATGTTAATGCTGCTCAGAAGTGCCAATGTGCACAGAAGACTTTCCCCTAAAGTCTGCAGCCCTTCACATGTCTTTATTCATTCAGATCTAATCCTATCAACTGAGGACAGGCCACTGGCTTGCTCTCTGCCTTTGTCACTCAAACTCACCCATTAAAAACAATCCATTTTCTAAAGCCGGACAGTGTGGAATTCAGGTTTGGCAGCTGCAAGATAAACTCCTATGTACAGAGCATGATAATGAGGAGGCTGCTGGCTTTCTTGCTTGATGGGTTATTCTTATTAAGATAAAGTGTGTTCCAAAAGCAACACAGAAACATGGAAATCAGTTCATAACAAGTTATAGGAGCTTCAGCTTTCAAATTAAGGAAACAAATATGATGAACAGGAATTCAACTCAATAGAAAACAGTCCCCATTAGAAGGTCCTGCTTCTGATGTGTTTTCCAATAAAAAGTAATCTCGTAATCATATCCTCATGAGAATGTAGATATGGGCTTGATAGTAGAATCACCTCTCCAAAGCATTTGTTTAATGAAATGCTTCACTTATGATACAAATAAAGCCTGTAAGTAAATAATTACTTGATATTGATGGAGCATCTGCTGGGCCCAGGCCACCATGCTAGGTATCATGAAAAACATAATGTAGGTATTGCCCCAAACTAAACCAAAACAAACCATAGAAATATGACTGCAGAATTAAGGTTTCTACAGGGGGAGGAAGGGAGGGATTAAGTGTGAACAAATCAGGGAGGGGACCCAATGGCCTAAGGTAAAGGACTAAGGGTGCTTTTTTGCAGGGGGGAGGTGAATCTATTCCCCTGATCACGTACAGTGTTGTAAACCAACGTTATCTCAATTAACCAAAAAAAAAAAAAAAAGAGAGGCAGAAAAATAGAAAGAAAGGTCTTGCCCAAAAGAGGTAACAGTGTATTCGAGAAAACACAACAACCAGGAAGAAAAAAATACAAAGCTGAAATGTCACAATGTGTGTGCAAAACAATCCTATAGGAACTCAAGAGCAATAAGGACACTGGAACAGCCCATGCTGAAGCTAGTTGAGGTGAAGTGATGGCTCTTGAGTCTCAGGATATTTATTTCATTCTCTAAGTGATGAAGACCTAAAAACTTTGAGCATTCTGGTGACCTGGTGAAGCTCTCAAGGAAGACAATACTGCTACTGGCACACATATAGGTCTAGAAAGAAAGCTTATGCACTAATGAAATGAATTTAGGTAGAGCCTGAGCAGCTGATTAAATAACATTGAATTACAGAGTGAAAAAGAATTTCTATTTTAATTTTCACTTTTGAAATACATGAGGGAGAAATTTTCTGGCTTGAAACTAATGTGACTTTAACATCTCTATAACATATAACATTTTGCTTTTAACAAAGAGCCCATAATCACATTCACTTAGAATTACATAAAATCGTTTTCATCAAAGTTACATTTCTCTTACCATCTATTTGTGGCAAGTAATATTCATTTCCTATTCATATAAATAAGTAGAATAAATAATATAAAGCTTCTATTTAAAATAAACTTAAAATTAGCTCATTTAAGAAAATTAAGTACATAATAGCACAAATGGCAAAATATCAAGAAATGGAATGTAAATGAGTGACGTTTGGAAAACAAACCTAGACTGAGTCACTAAAACAATTTCATAAAGAAATACTTGTACATAAGCAAAACAAAAAAGCTTGCTCAAGTATGTTCACCACAGCATTGCTAAAATACAGGAAAATTGAAAGCAAATCAAATGTTCCTACAGAGAGAAGAGGTTAAATAAAATATGGCACCAGTACACTAGAAGACTATGCAGCTGTTCAAAGAATGAGGAAGAACTACATGTACTTATGCAAAAAGATACCAAGTTTAAAAAAAAAAAAAAGCAAACAAAACAATTTAATGCCATATGCTTGGTGTGATTCCAATTATTTTTTGAAATGTATATATATATAAGTAAATGTATATAAATGCACAGAAAAAAGATTTAAAATAATCATTGGGTTAATATCTTCATCTTGGGAGAAGTAGAAGTGGAATGGGGGTATGGGGCACTGACAGGCACATTTTCTTTGATACAGTGATAGATTGTTTAAATCTTAACTTTGTGCATTTTTGAACAGTTGCAATTTTTTAAGTACTTAAGAAAACAAGAGAGATCTTCGGGTAAATTTCCGTTTATTTTACTCCCTCCCAAATTTAACTAAAACATCAGAGAAGAACTTTTAAAGGGCACAAAACCACAAGGGCAAAGGAAAAAAGAGACAACGGCAGCAAAATTTTGAGAGCTGGAGTAGTAGAGTCTAAACAAAGCTCAATGTTGAACCTCAGTGGAAGAAGCCAAGAAGAACCCAATATGCTCTGCAAAGGCTTCAAACTGGCAGTATTAGGTGCTCTGAGATGGACATGGAAATGAAATCAAAAACAAGCAGATTTGGGAAAGACTCTTGAAGTGGTCAGAGGCTATTGAGAATCAGTGACATCCTTGTCTCTTCCCTAATTCCTACAGCCAGACTAGGCAGCCTCTCTGCCCAATGGTATCAAGGAGGCTTATTCTCTAGAGGAAATAAGAAACATTTACAAAAGGCAGAGTTAAGGGTAGAGATAATATATGGGAAAAAAGGAATTCTCCACCAGGAACTCTCCCATTATGTCAAACTAGAGTGGAGCCCACAGTCCGAAGCCCACACGTGCTCTCAGGAGTACCTGTCATGGTGTATCACCCCACTCTTGCAAGATCACCAACATTAGGATAAAAGGCAATAAAATACAAAACAAGAAAAAAGCCTCAAACATGAAACTTAAGTTTAAAAGAAATAAAAGTAACCTGGAGGAAACAAGTCTTTGCAAGAATAAAACTTCAAATATAAGTTTTATATTTTTCAAGAATAAAATTATACCTGTTTTGCCTAAAGAATTAGATGAGCTATTCTATATATCAAATAAGACTAAGCTATTATAAAAAGGATAAGGAGGAAAGGGGGAGGGGATAAGCAAGAACAGAACAAAAAAGGGGTATTGAGGAAAATAAATACATACCTATACACATATGTACAGAGAGAGTGTGTGTGTTTGTGTGTGTGTAACTCACTGGAATAGGTAACCAAATGTTGAAGCTGAGAATATATGCCAGAAAATTAAATAAAAAAGACTTCAGAACATCACTGTGCTCAGCTGGTATTTATTACATTTATGTGATTTTTCTCCAGGGTGATTTGCTCATAGCCCAAAACAGTAGGCCTCATTGGCTCATTTTTTTAACCTAAAATCCAGAATGCATTTGCTTCATTTTTTTTTAATTTTTCTTTTTTTATTCAAGTAATAGTGCATTATAACCATCTGCTTATCTTGCTCTTCTAATTTGCCAGTTTCTTTTAACACTTAGTTTGTCACTATGAACTCAAGGGCTAGTTCTGTAGAAAAGATCCAGTTTGGTTTCCAGTACAATTTCCCAGTCTCAAAAATGTTAAAATGTAGATCACTCTTTTCCCTGCTTTTGGCCCCAAGAAGAGGGGAGAAGTCAACTCTTATCAAAGCAAGGACAAAAAAAAAGCTAATGTTAATTTGTTTTTTTTTTTTTTTTAAAGATTTATTTATTTATTTATTTATTTATTTATTTATTTATTTATTTATTTATACAAGCACTGGGTACAGTCAGAAGCGCGGGAGGGTGAGAGAATTCACCAGAGCCAGAGCGGGGAGCAGAGCAGGCAGACAGACGGAAGACACTGCTGAGGGGAGCAGCGGGCGGCAGGAGAGGTCTGCGCGCCATGTAGGACCCTCCTCCGGTGGCCAGGGAGCAGCCGGGGATCGAACCGGCGCCGCAGAGGCCGCGGGCAGCCTCGCAACCCAGCGCTCAACCGCTGCGCCACCAGGGAGGCCCTTAATTTGTTTTTTATTATCTCCTCCTCTTAAATGCAAGTTATGCGAGATCAAGGACTCTGGTTTGTATTCTCACTGTCTAGAACAATGACTAATGCAATAAAGCACATACAGACTACTTGAGTGAATAAACAAATATAAGCAATGGTCACATGATTTTAGAATCACCATTGCCACCTGGGAAAAAAACAAAGTCATAAAGAAGCAGTGAGAAAGAGTGACTAGCATAGATTTTGTCTCTTATGACACATTTTGAAAAATTTCAAGTGCACTCAACTCAATTTCCTCCATTTTAACCAAAAATGTCTGTGCACTCAACTCAATTTCCTCCATTTTAACCAATCAGACTTGGAGTGCACGAGTCAATGTCCATCATGATTTTCTTTATATACATATGTGTGACCCAGGATTTCCACAGTTCCTGGAATACCCTTGATGAATTCTCTCCAAGACCTTCCAGCCCTCACCCCTGCCCCATGACAAACATTTTTCTCCTTGTTAAAAACAGATGGTTTAGCAGGCTGTGAGTTATTCTTTTCCACTTAATGTTTTCTTAATTTAAGCAAAGCAATACATCCACATGGTTTTAAAGTCAAAATCAGATGGTGGGGTAGAGGCTTGGCTGTTTGGTTGAAGAACAGCTACTGTCAGCATTTGTCTGGCAGCCAGTTTTCTGGTAGCTTATCACTAGACTCAGGGGGATCTCAACATTCAAGCTGCAGACATTCCCCAGCTCACCCTGATCCCCGTCACACAAACCTCTACAACAAGAGCTTCATCTTCTACCAGGATGCACAAGGGGCAATTTCTAGACTAGGGAATGGGAAGGCAGGGCAGGTGAGAGGAGATTTAAGGGCCTTAATACTCAGCACACAAAAGTTAAACAAATCCCCCTTTTTTTTTGTCCCTCTTTCCATGCTCAATTTTTTTTTTTTTTAAGATTTATTTATTTATTTATACATGCACTGGGTATAGTCAGAAGTGCGGGAGGGTGAGAGAATTCACCAGAGCCAGCACAGGGAACAAACAGACAGACTGATGAAATACACTGCTGAGGGGAGCAGCGGGTGCCACAGGAGAGGTCTGCCGTGCCATGTGGGACCCTCGCCTGTGGCCAGGGATCGAACCAGCGCTGCAGAGGCTGCGGGCAGCTTCGCAGCCCAGCACTCAACTACTGTGCCACCAGGGGAGGCCCCTCCATGCTCAATTTTTAAAGCTACCCGGTACCTCCAATTCCTAAGCTTTTCTGGATCCTAGGATATAATTTTTGTTTCCTCTCATTGGCTTCATCCACAGCAGCCTCTAATTTCAGTTTTCCCAGGCTAGCTAATTCAATTTTCACTATTCCATGTGTTTTCAGTTTCCAAAATGCTGTTGACTTCCCTCCTGTCATTATCCCTTGAGATTCTTCATTTGTTTGTTTGTTTGTAGATAACATTGGTTTACAATACTATATATGATTTAGGACAATAGATTGACACCTCCTCAGATACATGTTCATATTTTTTACTAAGTGCATACTTCTTGTTAATTTGGGAAGGGTCTAGGAAGAGACAAAGACAGGTGGACATGCTCACCCCTCCACGTTTAACATCAAGTCCTTATTTAGTGTCCTTAAGTCAATGGCTTTGTGCCCTTCTCAGAGATAAGCTGTGTGTCTGCATTGATAAAAGAGAAACATTTCTAACATTCTGAAATCTCCTGTTAAAAGATTCCTTTTTTTATTTTATTATTTTTATTGATGTAACAATACTTTACAACAGTGTGTGTAATTTGGGGGTATAGGTTCATACCTCCTCAGATGGCTGTCACTAAAGGACTCTTTCTTTAGATATCATGAGTCTTTCCTTTTCAGGATTTTCTAAATCAACAGTGACCCAATTAAAAGGAATGTTATGAGTAGGTATCACAAAATAACCATAACTTCTACCATTCTGGGCCTCCCTGGTGGTGCAAGGGGTTAAGATGCAACCTATGAAGCTATCTGCAACTACTGCAGCACGAGTTCTATCCTCAGCCAGAGAGCTACCCACATGGCACAGCAGACCTCTCCTGACTCTCCCGCTGCTCCCCTCAGCAGTGTATTTCGGTTAATCTGCCTGTTCTGTTCTCCTATCTCTGGTGAATCCTCTCACCGCCCATACCTCTGGCCTGTACCCCGTTCTTGTATGCATAAATAAATCTTTTAAAAAAAAAAAAACTTCTACCATTTTGCCATAAGGAAAATAATAAAGAAAGTGCTCTCTCTTTCTCCCCACCCGGTAACTCCCTTCACATGGTGTCCTTATCAAAATTGCAGAGAGTCAGTAACAATACTAGAAATCCATCTTCATTTACATCCACATCATTCATCTGGAGCCTTATCAGCCCAGAGGCAAAACATTTCAGAAAGTTGAAGAATCCCAAATTTAACAAACTGCAGGTCCTGGGAAGGTAATACTTGGGAGGTGATCTGGCATTGTTTCAGACAGAAAGTGAATGAGAAGGAAATTTCCTGACTGGTCAGTCTTATAGTGTCCCTCACTTTATGTTTCAAGTAAGACCATCTCCAATGAAGTAGTAGTCCTAGCCCAAAATTTGGGGCAAATTTCAGGAACTCCCTGAATGTTACTTCTGGTGCACTGGTCAGATGTCTTGGAGACCATTCCTATGGGATACTATCATTACGTTATCCTGTAATAGTAAGGTACATGCCTGAGGTCATGGACCATAAAGCTTTGGCCCCTTCTTTCCATGTTGTCTAGCAACCAGTTTTCTGAATCTTAATGCTGATCTCTAATATCCCAGGTCTCCCCATTTCCACCAACACCATCAGTTCAATGGGTCTGGCCTTATTTCTGCTCTGCTTTTTCTGATTCATACCCAAGAAGTGCTAGCCTCTTGTCATAACAGTATTGCTCCTGTTCAAAAATCTTTGATGTGGCCTTAGTAATCATTAGTAAAACCCACTGTTCTCAGCCCACAAAGTCATGCACAAAATATCTTTACTGAAAAGTACCCAAATGGGGGAACACCACTCTTAAATAACATATTTTCCAATAGATAATCTACTTATGCTATGAGGGGTCCCTTTAGACCTGCTCAATCTTACAGGGCTATATCACATTATCCCAGATCCCATTATCCTTTCTGAAAAAACTCTAATACTTTGAGTTTCCTTGATATCTCCTTTTCTCCGCCTCTCTGTTTTACTTCTAATTGTATACTTTCCTATTATTTATTTGTTATTAAGTGAAAGACAAAAAGTGAATGTGATAAAAAGAGAAAATGCTGACAATGATAACAATAGAGAAGAGTGACCAGTGAGACAAGCAAGGAATTATACATATTCTCAAGCATCAAACCAGAGCAAATGGGACCAAAAAAATGATTAATGTGTATTGTTACAGGTCTATAAACTTGTTATGAAAGAGAAAATATAACTATGCAGTTAAGTAATGACTTTATAATGACTCTTCCCAGTTTATTTGCAGCTAAAGATTTGGACACTGTCAGGGAAAGGGATCAAAAGGTACAAACTTACAACTATAAAATACTAAAAAAATCATGGGTATATAATGTATATCATGGGGGCGATAGTTAATAATACTGTATTGCATATGCAAAAGAAGAAAAATTTAATTATGAGTTGTGATGGATATTAGCTAGACATGCAGGAGACCATTTTGCAAAATACAAAAATATTGAATCAGTATATCATACATCTGAAAATAGTGTATCAATTATACTTCAATAAAAATAAATTTTTTTAAATTAAGAAAAAATTAAAAAAAAAAAGATTTGGATATCATCAAATCAAAATAACTTAATTCAGGGGCCTCCCCGGTGGTGCAAGGGATTAAGCATCAGTACTATGATGCTGTCCGCAGCCACTGCAGCATGAGTTCAATCCCTGGCCAGGGAGCTACCCACATGGTGCAGAAGACCTTTCCTGTCTCGCCCGCTGCTCCCCACAGCACTGTATTTCAGTCAACCTGCCTGTTCTGTTCCCCACTCTGTCTATGGTGAAGCCTCTCACCCCACCCCAATCTCTGGCCTGCACCCTAGCTCTTGTATACATACATAAATAAATAAATAAATAAATAAATAAATAAATAAATAAATAAATCTTAAAAAAAGAATAATATAATTCAGCATTTCTTTGGGGGTCATTTTTCTTTTTTTTTTCTTTTTTTTTTTCAGTAATTACTATCCAAACACCCCACCAATGCACCCATCTTCTTGCTCCTAGGAACTTCAGTTTCCTTCAGCATTAGTGATACTACTTGGATGTTGAAAAGAAAGAAACCCATCTTAGATTCTGAAATTGTAAGAAAAACACCCTCTAGTTTCTTAGGTGTGTCAAAAAGAATATGACTGAAAAACATAAACAACACAGCCTCCTCTCTGCTCAGGTCACTGTAATTCCTATATACTTTTCTGTATAAGCATTGCATTGTCTCATGATATGGATACTAAAATGTCCTTGGATTACTAAGAAGAAGTTTACCATCTTTTCTGGGTAAACTCAGTACCTATAAAAAAAACTACAGGAGAAAATTTATGGTGCAAAAACATTAAAGACATAAACAAAGAAAATGTCCCTTTGTTGGAAAAAAAATAAGGTTTGAGAGTAATGTATGAATACATTCACCATGTTTTAGAAGAAATCAACAGAGAGACTAAATCCAGTCATTAACAAATATTTCAATTTACAATGATAAAGAAAACATCCTAAAAGCCTTCACACAAGGCTAAGACACAGGTTACTTCCAATGAATAAATACGCTAGGCTGGCCTAACATTAAATTGTGTTTTGACAGGAAAATGCAATAATCCAACAATTTGGTATCCAATTACTTGTCCTAGATGTATAAAGATATGCTCACAGCACAAAATCCCCAAAACAAACTAAAAATCCTACATGAGTATAAACTCAAGTCAACTGAATAATGGAACAAAATTAGGGGGTATAATGGAAAAGATATAAAACAAAATTGATCCCTATATTTAATTTGCACCAAACATTAGGGATCCAATTTAATTGTGTTATCAGCTCCATCAAAGGATGAAAATTGACCCTCTAGTAGCTTCTTCATATGCTTCTCTTCTTTGTCTCCCCTTTCTTTGTGCCAGAAAATTTCCCTTCAATTCTCTGATCAAGGAAGCAAAAGACTGAAGACTGCCAATCATCTTCCCCCAAATTTGCCTTTACAACAACCTAATAGCAAAAAGAAAATATGAAGCACTTAGATAATTTGCCCAACTTAATGACAGCCTCCAAAAGGAAATAGAAACCGCAGTTTAAAAAAAAAAAAAAAAAAAAACACAATTCTTTTCAAAATATAAATAATAGGAAAGTTAGGGTGTAGAGGAAAATGTGTTACACCTATGTTCTAAAACCTTTAATATGGTGTTTACATATCCATTTGTGCAGAGAAAAGACCTATTACCAAAGTCGTTGAACTTGGAATTCTGGCCATCAGCTTTCGACTTGGGAAATTGCTTTGTTATTCAACATGAAGCAACCCAACATAATTGGAAAGCATTGTAGTAGAGAAAATACTTCTCATTTGTGGGTGAAACTGAATTTATTTGTAATAACACTGTTTCTTTCACTGATTTTAAGGGGAAAAGATGCAATTTGAATAATACACACAGCTGTGTTCATATCAGGTTCCATGTTTTTTTTTTTTTTTTATCAAAGTTTTGTATCAGGGGAAAACTTGTATTTAAGTGGCAAATTATCTGCATATGCGTGTTTTGTTTGGTTTCCTTTGCAGATGCCACTGTCACATATATAACTCTTGAGAAGAGTTCTTCATTAAAAAACAAATTAATATCTGTCTACCATGCGCTCTCTTGCCTCTCTAAGGAAAGTACTGACTGTAAAGAATGCTCATGATGAGAAAAGTAGTACAGACATGAGATTGGATGTCACCTGAAATCTGAGCAGAAGGGAGGAATCCAAGCACTCCCTTCCACTGTCCCAGGGATCCAGAATCATACTGGAAGGGCTATGAAGAAGAGGCTGTTTCCCTCTGGCCTACAACTCAGCTCTTGTAGGCATAAATAAATAAATGTGAAAATAAAAAAAGAGGAGGCTGTTTCAAGGGATGCAGTGTCTTAGAAATGAAGAGTGCACAGAGAAAATTAATTTTTTCTTAAATCCCTAAATTAAAACCATAAATACATTTTTATCAGAAACTAAGCAGAAAAATCTTTTAATGTGGCAGGAAAAGTTAAAGCTTTAGAATCCGAGAAACCTGAATTCAAAGCCTAACTGTGCAACCCATGTCCTAAAATTTAGATAATTTATGGACAATCTCTGACCCTCTGTTTGCTCATTGGCAAAGGACAATAATACCTGTCTCATAGAGCACTAATGGAGCTTTGAATTAATGTTTGCAGATCATATGCTTACCCTGTAGCTATTAAAGATATCCCCAGATCAACTTAAAGAAGAAATTGAGGGGCTTACTACCTGAAATTAGTAATACAAACCATAGTAAGTAGACTTATCATGTCTCCTTCAAAGTTTTGGGTGCCATGGAGTAGATTTAAAGTATGGGTTTACCACATTAACCAAATAATAAATTCCTAAAGCTCATGGACCAAATATGAGCATTAGAAAAAGTGAAAGGTAGGAATCACTGTAGAGAGATGGGCCAAGGAGGAGATGGGATTTGAGGCTTAAGGAAAGAATAGATGAGAAATACAGAAAGCAAGGTAAGATAAAGCAATGTAAAGAGGAAATTGGGAGTTTGTGTGTGTGTGTATGTGAAGAGAGAGAGAGAGACAGGTTGGGTACCCAATGAGTGCCAGTACTGCGTTACTTATGTACTGTACTTACTTATGTAAGTACTTACTTACTTATATAGTAGTCTATATAATTATCAGATTGTCTCCAACATATTATCTCCATTTTACAGATAACAAAACTGAGATTCAGTGAGGTTAGAACTCAGGGCTATCAGTGACATAGCACTGATCTGCCCAATACAATCCTTAAGCTTCTCCTGACACCATGATCATCAAAGTAATGACAAACATGATCAGACTGGAGTGCGCTGCTCCTGGTGAGAAAGGAGCACTTTTATGTTCAGAGGTCTCTGAATGCTTGTTTTATGACAAATTTATAAATTTTCTTGAATCCCAAGATTGGGGTAAACATCCTATTAGCCACTTTCTTTAAAGCATAGGATTTCAGAGCTTCTCGTCATAGGCAAAATTTGCCAAGCAGATCCAAGAACCCCCCGACAAGACTACTACTATTCCCGTCACATACTAAATTCCCTTCTCACCCACCTCCTAACCCCAGTAAATTCTGTTTCTCACTCAGGGAGAAATTGATTTTCTTGGTATTCATTTGAAGCAGGGAAGGTCAGGGCTTAGAACATTGGAAATGTATTGTCTAAAGAGCACAGTTTGTATCTTGCTTCCGAGAGAAGATCTTTAAAGATGCCTTGGCTTAGCTGACTTTTCTTCCAGTCCCGCATCCAAGAAACATCCTCCAGGGAGAAAGTCAATTTCAAATCTTCACACTGCAGCGGCTTTGGGCAGTCAGTTGCAGAATGCAAATCAGCCTGTTTCTTCTCTTTTGAGATAAACGGAATCTGGGACAAGTTTTGAAAGAAAAGTTTTTGAGCAATTCAAAAGCCTGGACTATGCTGTGATCAGACCAAGAAACCATGATCCAATGTGAAAGAGAAGTAGGCTTCAGCTTCAATCTGTACTGAGAATTTATTTTTATTTCCCAGATCCTCTTAGACAAGCTTGGCATCTGATAGGTAAACATTCTCAATTAAGCTAGTCATTCAATCATTCTCCTTTGCAAAACTGTGACCACCATAGGAGGTTTGTCCTTAAAATGGTGTGTCAGAAGAACAAATTATTGTGCAGTTTTATAAGAGCTCCGTATAATCTGCAAGCAGTTGAGATATTGTTATACAGACACAGAACTATCACAGCGCAGTGACTCTATGGATCCCTTCCTACCATTTCACTCTAATTTCCTTTTTTATAATATAGAGCTTTTTCATAAAATTGTCTGGAGAAAACAAAACCACAGTCAAGGGAGCAAACTGAGACCACTTTTCTCTGCTGTGGCTGGTGCAGCAAGGGTCTTGAATATTCATGCAGAATACTTTTTAAAAATCACATGGATAATTATCACTTCTTTTTCCTTTGCCCAACATTTTCCCACTCTGGCAAGACTACTTCAGAACTTTGGGTGGGGCACCAGCCAGATTACATAATTTGTAAACTTCTGTTGCAAGAGTAGCCAAATTTGTAGCATCCAGAGTCTCTGTCCTGAATGGAGATCCTAGAGAAGCAAGAAGCTCTCCTGACCTTCTGTTCCATTTAAGTCATACCCAGGTGAGTGCCCCAGAAGGTGAAACACCCAAAGCTATGACCAGAGGCTCCAACAGTAGACTCTGCCTCCAGTCTTGAAAAACAAAGCTACTGCACGTGAAGCATAGGATCCAGACCTATGGTACATGGTGGGCATGCATCTCCTTATTTAATCTCATTTAATCCTGGCAAGCCCATGAGAGAGGTGCTGCTCTCATCCACTTTTCATAACTGAGGAAACTGTGGCACAGAACAATCACGCAATAAGGAGATGGTGGAGACCAGGTCACCATCAGGCAGCCTGATCCCAGAAATAGTATTCTTAGTCTATCAATTTCACTTTTTTCTAAACAGTAAGCCCTATGAGGTCAAGGATTTGATCCATCTTCTTCATTTTTGTACCTGCATTATTCTAGAACTATCTCTGGCACATTCTAGGTGCTTAATGGCCTATATGATTATATAATTAAATGATGAAAACATGGGCCTCCCTGGTGGTGCAGGGGTTAAAGACAGCATGATCAAGCTATTGCCAGCCACTGCAGCAAGAGTTTGATCCCTAGCCAGGGATCAACCCTCCTGGTGCAGCAGATTTCTCCTGTCTTGTCCGCAGCTCCCCTCAGCAGTGTACTTTAGTGGATCTGCCTGTTCTGCTCCCCACTCTGGTGAATCCTCTCACCACCACCACCCACCCACCCCCCGTGACTCTGGCATACACCCCAGGTCTTGTATGCGTAAATAAATAAATCTTTAAAAAAAAAAAAAAGATGAAAACATGTATAAATGAAATTCCCTATCTAGTTTTCCTTGATCTTCAAATTTATTGGGGACAGAAAATAAGAGACTCCGAGATTCATGAAAGCAGCAGCCAACTGAAGAATGCCCCAGTTATTTCTCTCAGGTGGATCCAGACAATGGACCTATAAGATAGTTGGCAATGCCTTGCCCTTCTTGCCCCCAACTTTGTGCTGTGGATATTTTTTCTTCTTTTTCTATAATCATGACTACACTCCAATGTGCAATTCCTGAACACTATTCTTTCCCAGAATTTAACTAAATGGGATTTGAAGGCAACAGAAAGATGATAATTTGCCTCTCTGTACTTATCTAGTTTCTCAGCATAAGACCATTGAAACTCCTGCTTCAGAAGCACCTTAAGGTGTTGGTTGGTGTGGGGGATGCCGGGGACCAATTCAGACTTTCTGCTTCAGAATCTCTGTGTACAGAGTCCATGAACCTGAATGTTTCACCAGCTTCCCATGTGATTTTGTGCACACATGGATTTGGGCAGAAGCACCCCTCTCCCATCTTGTCCCCCACAGAGGAGGCTACGAGCTCCTTTTTAAAAAACCCTGACCTTGGGCTCCAGCATTTCAGGAAACCTTTCCAAGGGCAAGATCTTTCCCTCCACGGAAAGGGCAGATAGTACAGAAAACAACCTCCTTCTCTGCCGGCAATGTTAGCAGAACATTCTCTTCTTTAACTCCTTAAGGGCACAGCTGCAGCCTCGAGACAACTTTACAGAGGAAGAAATATAATCAGAATTCTTTTTCAGCCTTTCTCCTGAGTAAGAAGAGAAGTTAAGAATCTTGAGGAACTGGGTAAATTAGTTCATTTTCTTAAGGCTCAGTTCACCATTAAATGACAGAGCTGAATTTAAACTACCCAGCTCTCCTTGTACCCTGGGCTGGGGTCTCTGACATCAGCTCTCGGGCTCTGGCTAAGCTGAACAAAGTTAAACCTCCAGTCTTCACTGATGACCTGCAAAGTGTGATTGCTGATTCTTCATCACACACACACACACACACACACACACACACACCCAAAGAAAAAAAGTGGGGAGGAAGCTGCAGGTAGGAAAAAACAGGAAGTTAAGGCAGAGACTAGAGGAAGAAAATGCAGAAATAGAAACTCAGACTGTACCTAAAACATTTGCTCCTAAGTGTTCAACTTAATAGCTGGGAAATTATAGTATTTGAGAATGCAATGCATGTTATCCTTTAACATACACTTAGCTTATAAAGCAAACATATGCAATTCTGCTTATTTAAACTGACGCAAAGAAGTTTCCTTAATGCTGGAAATTGCTTCAAAGGAAGAAGGAAATGAATGGGGGTTTCTGTGAAAATATGATGGGACAAGTTGGTAATTGTAGAAACTGGTGATGGATCCATGGGGTTTCTTACACTTTCATAAGGGATAGAGGGGTATTTTCTACTTGTGTAAACTGCTAAAATTTTCCATATTCACAAGTATTTTTAAATGGCTTCATTAGGTGTCTATAAAAAAGTAGACTGGTTATTTATAGGATTCTGAGGTAGATGAAATTGATTGCAAGATATGAAGTTTGTGAGTACAGACAGGAAAGGACTTATAGCACTTCATTAGTATTTAGCATAAGTAGTGCAGGCTCTCAGGCAGCCACGAGTTAGACCAGAGTGGAATTGAAGACCTTGCTGAGACAGAAGCTGACAGTACATGTTGCTCTGGAAAAGATACTTAAATTGACACCCATTCCTTTTTCATTAAGACTGTATTTTTAAAAGCAGTTTTAGATACACAGCAAAATTAAGAGGAAGATGGAGATTTTTCATACATTCTCTGCTCCCTCATATGCAAAGCCTCCCCCATTATCAACATCCCCCCACCAAGGTCATACCTTTATTAGAACTGATAAGCTGATGATTTTGATGACTCATTAATTGCCCAAAGACCATAGCTTACATTCTGGATCATTCATGATTTTGTAGATTCTATGGGTTTGGATAAGTGTATGTTGAGGTGTTTCCATCGTTATAGGTCATACAGAGTATTGTCACTGCCCTAAAATCCTCTGTGCTCTGCCTAGTCATCTCCTTCCCTGTCACCTGGCAACCGCTGATCTTTTTACAGTCCCCATAGTTTTGCCTTTTCCACAATGTCATGTAGTTGGATTCATACAGTATGTAATTGACATTATTTTAAGTGTGTCACAAGTAACTTTTTTAGGTCTTTCTAAACCAGTACCACAAATCCCAATGAGATTTTAAAGCTCCAAAAATAGCAAATAATTCTGTTCCTTTTAATTGGTTATTTCTCCAGTTAGGTTGATATTTGCCTTCTGCATATAGTCAAGGGTTAAAAATAGCCAAATAGCTTTTGATTTACCTCAATATTTGCACATCTTGAACAAATTCAGATATATTCCACTGTTAAAGGAATCTGACAAATTCAAGGAATATGACATAAAAATGTGATTCTTATGCTACACTCAAGTTGCTCAAGTGTTCATAGATGGATTTCCTATAACCCACTCTGCAAGTTTTGCTTGTGTGGCTGCTGAATTCCTGAGAGTCCAAAGAAGGCACACTGACCCCAGTACTGCCAGGGCATAGCTGATACAACAAAGGTGTCTTAGAATCTGCAGCTAACTTATTGCTGTCTGTGTGGTAGTCCTTTGGATATTCCTTTAGAAATGCACCATCTTCAGATTATAACCTAAGGACTCCTTTCCTCCAGGAAGTGGTAGGCATACTCCACCCATTCATTCATTTGCAAAAAGTTGGACCCAAGTATATGTTGAGTTAGCAGGGGAAGCTGTGTTCTCTGTACATTGAATGCTTTGTTCTCATCACTTACTCCTCTGATACCACCTCCTCTTCCACAGATGCTCCAAGAAGAAAAGACATTGGCCTTGACACTGCAGACCTAGTTCCCTGGCTTCTGTTACTCTGAAACTTTCAGTAAGTAACTGAATATCTACTCCTCATCAATAAAAATGGGGGTGAGAGATCTATCCCACTGATTTGATAGAAGTCTTGGAAATGAAAAATCTTGCAAAATTATCATATGTTACATGCTGATTTCATACATGCTAGTTGCACCTTAGAAGATATTAGATGTCTTGGTGCCCTCAACAACCTACTTTGAGTCTTCTCCCACACACAGAATTTTTTTGCCTTTCCCACCTACCTATCAGCCCAACCCATTGTACTATACTGGATTTCCATTACTAATGGCTAATACTGGAATTCCATTAGTTAGTTAAAAGCCATAACTTTTCCAACAACCCAATAAATTTAGTCAGGCAAACACCCCCAGAGACCTGCATGCTGTGGAGACCTACTGGATATCTCAATCACTATCTTTCCAGGAATCTCATCACACCCAAGTTCTTTCTTGAAATCTCTTTCCTTTAACTGCTCTTCCATTCTTCTAGGATTTCCCCAGCCATTTCTGGCTACCCCTTGCTTCTATTTCTTTTCTAGTTCTTTCTATTGGATCATTTAATTTTTTTTCATTTCTCCAGGTTTTGTTCAAATAAAAAGTTACCTGAAATGTAGGTTTCATGGCCTTGGTTTTGTTTTTGTTTGTGTGTGTGTGTGTTTGTGTGTGTTACCTTTAAGCTTGTAGAGGGAAATAGTGCCCCCTGCTTATTTAACAGAGAAAATTCCTAAGTATTTATACTTATGATAAAACAAAGATGTCAATTTAAATACCACTTTCTGGGCAATACACAATTACACAAATTTAAAGAGATTTACAGACACTTTGGAGACTAAAGGTTATTTTCATAGGACCTACCAATACATGATGTTCCCATGTCTTACAAGAAGCTATTGTTAAAAATATCCATTGCAAAGAATTTTAAGATGCAAAATAGAATCTGCTTTTCTGCAGCTGCAAGAGAAGGTGGAAATTTTTCTCCTGTGGCACTAAGATTTCTTGCACCAGCAATTAGAGGCAACTGCATTTTGAAGACTAATACTGGAATTCCATTAGCTAAAAGAAGCATGAGAGGGGCCTCCCAGGTGGCGCAAGGGGTTAAACACAGCACTATGAAGCTATCTGCAGTCTCTGCAGCATGGATTCGATTCCCAACCAGCCAGGAAGATACCCACATGGCGCAGCAAACTTCTCCTGTCTCACCCGCTGCTCCCCTCAGCAGTGCTTTCAGTCTGTCTGCCTGCTCTGCTCCCCACTCTGTCTCTGGTGAATCCTCTCACCCTCCTGAACCTCTGGTCTGTACCCAAGCTCTTGTATAAATTTTTTTTAATTAAATAAATAAATAAAAGAAGCATGACAGAAAATATGGAATTTAAATTCAGGGGGATGAAGGGTGGAAAGGATTTTGAACAAATGTGAACATAAAATGCTGTGCATTTCTTTGGGCCAGATTTGAAATACTGAAGTCCCTCTGTGCTCATTCCCAGGCTCCTGACTACTGTTCTTTCTCTCTATGCACCCCTTCCTGCTGGATGACATTGATTACTGTATTCTTAATTAGATTCTCTTTGCAGGGGACTCTCCAGATTCTATCTCTAACCGGAGTTCTCTTCAAGGTGCCTGACAGGTGTTCTACAACTGCTTGGTAGAATCTCCAATTAGAATCTCACAGTCACCACAGAATGAATATATCTAACACAAACTCTAGGAGTTTGGTTTTCTATAACCTTTCCCACCTCTCTGTCATTGACATTGAACTAAATGGCACCGTCCTGTATCTTCTCGGTTTTTCAAACCAGATCTCAGCAACTTCCTTGACTCTCCTCTTTTTCACACTCCTCTAAATGTGTCCAATTTATCATTGTCTCATCTACTCTATGTTGAACATGTGTGTTGATTCCATCAGCTTTTCTTCAACTTAACAGCCACTATTCCAGTCCAGGCTGTGATCCTCTTCTTGGAGGTGTTGGGGGGTGGGGAGGTGGGAACAGAAGGGTGTTATTATAGTCAAATTCTAATTGATCTTTTATTCTTGACCCAATCCAATTTATGGTCTCTATAACAACATATGAGTCTCTTGCTTAAATCCCTTGAGTGGCTTTCCCTTATGTTGGCGAAATCAACCAAGCTTGTTAACCTGACTCCAAGGGCTTGCATGGTCTCTGGCTGCCTAACTCTTTATTCTTTCCAATCTTATTCTATCCCTCTCTCCCGCTCACTAATAACACTCCAGTAGCACCAGCTTTTTGCATTTCTTCTAACAGGAGGTCATGTTCTTTCCCACCTCGAAATCTGTAAACACACTAGTCCAACTACTACTATCTGGAACATCCTTCTACCCAGCCTTTAAAAGACTAGTGACATCTCAGCCCACTTCTTCAAAGAGATTTCCCAAGGCGTCACCTCTAAGGAGAATCTCCCTGTCACCTCCCTCGATGGCTCCCTGCTATTTTCCTCATGACATTCATCTTAAATTTTGTTAGTATCTCCTTATTTGTTTAGTTGCCCAACTTAACCCCAACTAAACTGTATGTAGACAAAGCACAACTTTGCCTTTCCCATCTACAAAACAGCCCAATGCATTTTATAACCCAATAAATCTGGTCAAGCCCACATCCCCCAGAGACCTGCATGCCGTGGAGATCTGCTGGACATCTTAGCCATCATTTTTCTAGGAATCTCATCACACTCAAGCACTTTCTTGAAATACTTTCTTGAACTGAAGAAGTTGTTTCTTCATTATACAACAGCACCCAGCCCTGAACCTGAAAGGGAGCAGGATTGTGTAAATCAGAGAAGTCTTGTAAATGTCTCCTCTAATTCTTCAGTGGTAAAAAGATGAAAATCTTCCACTCAATTTCATGATCATGGTAATCCTCTGACATGGCAAAAGAGGGCAGGGTAGGGCTGTCCTGTACATTGAGGATGGCTGGCATTATTTCTGATCTATCTCCAAAGATGTTAATAGCACTGCCCTCCCTCACAGAAAAAACAAAAATGTCTCTGGATATTGCCAAAAGTCCACTAGGGGGCAAAACCACACCCAGCTGAAAACCACTGATCTGCATAACCAATACTTAATGTCATTTTATCCACCCCTCAAAATATTAAAATTATTAAATGAGAAAGTTAATACATCAAGAGTATGAGTGACCTCTTGAAAGCTGCATATAATTAAGAGTAGAAAAGAGAGCAAAATTCAGCAAAAAGACCTCCTATTTAATGCTAAAGTATACTCCTGTCATAAACACCTGGTTAATCTGCTTTTCTGGATGTGAATACTTTCACTTTGAGAGATAACAGTAAGTATATTTGCATCAAAGTTAACATTAATTAATGTCAGTTAATTGGACAGACACAGACTGGATTTATAAGATTTCTTTGAGGCATGGAATTGTTTTCCCCAGTCTCCAGGAAGCCTTATATCAAATAGTTTTTAACATACTGGTACATTAGTAAGGCTTTTAAACAAAATTATTTTGCATAATAAAGTTATATCTCATAGTAAGATTTTTCTGCTAAAATCTCAGATTGACATGAACACTCTAGATTTCAGTTGTTTTTTGATAATTCATACAATGTGCATTTCTATCTGACATCCTTGAGTGCTTAAAACACAATAAGTGTGAATTATTTTCTCCTATTTCGTGCATCAACTTGTCTTATCTCTTAATGAAATTCATTTGTCTTCTGGACCAGGTGCCACTTTAGATTTTCCTAGAGGTAAACTTTAAGTTACATTTACAAATTATTAAGGAATTACTACGAAACCCACATAAGCAGAAAATTGGAAACCTTCGCCAAAGAATATAGATCTATTATGAAATGGTTCTTTGCTGAGGGTGGTGCTGTACTAAGTGCTTTACATACATTATATCAGTGAGGCTTTATTTATAACAGCCCTTTGATGCAGGAACTCATACCCATTTCACAGATATGGTAAATAAAGAAATTAACTCACCTAAGCTATTGTATAAAGTCAGGAGCTGAAATCAAGTCCCTCTGGCTTCAAAGACAAAATTATTAACCAAACAACATGTCCCGCTTGGTGGGACTGAAAACTAAGCCACACTGTACATCTCTGATGGCCTCTCTGATCATGGTGGCTGGGCGCTGGTTTTTCTGAAAAAAACCTAGGGCTCAAGAGAAATCTCATCTCTCATCCTCAAAGAACACAGCTAGAGTGATCTGAGTCAAGCAAATTGATTTCAAATTTGTTCCCAGACCTTAGAAAGATCAGATGCAGGATCTGGGAATTGGGGATGGACAAGCTACTCTCACGATCCTTCTCCAAATTCAACCTTTCAATTTGAGGCACATGAGCTAGGATGACCAGCTATCTGGGTGTGCCCAGTACCATCCAGTCTTAGTCCTAAAAGTTCAGCATCTGGGAAACCCTATCCATGATGTGTTGTTTCCCCACCTTCTGCTGAATCTCCCTGATGCCAGGTGCCTTTCGATATCTCTAAATGTTGCTTTTTGTTCATTTTTTGAGGAAACATTAAGACTTAACTATGTGAAAATCACTATAACTGGATGCAAAGGACCCAAAGCAAAAAACAAATCCAAATCTCCCAACAGGTGCCATCTGCCTGCTGTATCATCCTTTCAAACTGATATCCATCCTTTCAAAAACCAGCCAGGACTAAGCCCTACCACCTGCCACCATACTCTATAAATACCAGGTCCCATCTGCCTGGCTCTTCTTCCTCCACTTAGTTGCTCTAGCAACTGCCTTGTGTCCAACTGCTATTCCCACTTGGTCTAGTCAATTCACCTACTGATTGAACCCATCCTACACTGACAAAGGTTTCAGAAACTCTTTTCTGAAGATATCCTTCATTTCTGACTTCAGTCTGACACATGTGGATGTCTTTAGGGCATGCCATCATTTTCTTTACAGTGCTAATTATTCTGAGAAGAACTGAATTGTTAAGTAGTTGCCAACAAATTGATATAGACCCTTCTTATGAAAGAAAGCAGAAATGATTGAAAAGTTAAAACAAAGGCAGTGGTTCTAAGAATTTTAAGAAGCACTTGCCTAACAAGCCTCCCCAGCAAGGAGGAAAGCTGGATATGGCTAAAAGCAAAGGAGGAACCTCAGGAGAGTTGTTGAGTTAATAGTGTGTGTGTGTGTTCTCCCAAGTTCAAGACCACAGGTCCTCAAGCGAAGCACCAGAAAAGTACTGTTCAGAGATCCCTCTTTTAAAAGATAACTGCAATATCTTGTTTTCCCATCCTCAAAACTTCACTTCTCTACCCCCTTAGTCCTGTCTGTGCACTTCCTGCCCCCTCTACTATTTAGTATTTAAGCTAAACACTAGACCCTTCAAAACATTTCCCTTATCTGATTTTCACAAAGAATGTATTTCTGAATGTATGAATATCAGTACAGCCACTTACTGTTTTTGTCAAGGATGTCACATCATCTTCTAATATCACAGTTTCATGAGTGGAGTGATAATATCACTAATAGATCTGTGTCACCTTCTTTCTGATAACTTCTCATAAGTGAGAAAATTACTCCAAGTATCTAAACAGTTCGTGCAACCATGACACACTTGCATTTAACTTCCTTTCTCCCACCAATACTATCCTGATTTTTTTGTGGAATAGACATGTCCCCATTCTTAGTCAAGTTTTTTGGCTTAATAGGACCCCTGCAGGCCACGGAGATTGGTACAAGGGGAGACATGTGACCAAGTACCAGCCAATGAGGGGAGTGCAGGGACCCAGATATGGTGTGGACCATGGAGAGTGTTCTTAACTGTATCACATGATGTGAGATATAAAATCATTTTGCTCCTGTGAAGAGAGAGACTGCAGATGCCACAGCCATGTATGTATGCAGCCTGTGGTGAAGGCCATGATATGGGACGCAGATTAGAGAGACGAGAAGGAATCTGATGCCCTGAAATCAAATTACCGTGAACCATTAGATTTCCTTTTTTTGTTTCTAACAGTTTTTAAACCATTAGATCATATTTTCAGTCTCCTGAAAACACAGAAATTTAAACCAGCATGTATCTCAGGCTTCGCCAATCAGAGAACACCCATCCTTCAGATCCCAGAAATTATTTAGTATTAAGTCCAAGGATGCACAAGAACCCAAAGCAGGATCTCTCCAGGATGTTCAGTCAATGCTCTTAGGGAAAGGTATTTCTTCCCTTTGAGAGCATTGCTAAGCACTTTCTCCCTGCTGTAAGCAAGGATTGAAAATGCCCCACAGCCAGTCTCTTTCTAAGAGCATTCTTTGCTTTGGGAGGTTTCTGCAATGCCAAATCCATCCAGTTACCGGCTTTGATTTTAAATTGTGTGAAACGGTTTTCTTTTGTTTACCTAGTTTGAGTGGTTTTACTACTTAAAGCTAAAAGGAACTTGACTAGCCTACCTATGTTAATAAAACTTTTATGTACATGAAAGGTCATAGTCATGTCCATTTCACAGATTAGGGGAAATGTGGCTCAGAGAGGTTAAGTGTGACTTGTCCAAAATCACACAGCAAGTAATCAAAACTTACTAGACTCAAAACTTCATCGTTAATAACTGTGATAAGTGACTCTCAGATATTTTCATGAGGTTGGTTAACAATTTTCATATTCTGATTTAACAGCTAACCTCGATGGAACAAAAAGGAATGGTGTACTCTCAATGAATTATTTCACTGGTATGTCTTCAGAAAAGATTTCATCAAAGGTTGAGCTACCTAGCTACTCAACAGAGCTCTTAACAGCTGTGGATTCAGTTTGTCACTGTCAAACTCAAGTAGTTCAGCATTATTCATTTTCCTCCAAAATCATGAGTGCCTCCCAGGAGGACATTTACCACCCAGTTTAAAGCAAATGCATAATGCATAATATTTATGCCTAAAAGCAGAGTCAGCAACATTCATATTCTACTGTTTATAACCAAAATAAAAGACAGTCAGCTTAAGGATGTCAAATAGCAGCCTCTTCTAGTACTAATTTAGTAGTAGCAGTAGTAGTAGTAATTATTGTTGTTGGTGGTGGTGGTGGTAGCAATGATGATGGTGGTAGCGATGATGGTGGTGGTAGTAATGCTGATGGTGGTGGTGATAGTAATGGTGGTGGCAGTGGCAGTGGGCCTACTATCCTGAAAACAGATATTTAAATCCAAGTAGTAAGAATTCTATCCTGAAAAACAGCCTCAATTAAATCACCTAAATTATGCCCATCCCCTGCCATGGTATATTTGAAAATTGTGTATCATCTGTCTTTCCCTTTTCTTCAGAACAAAGAAAAGCCCAAGTAGGATGTGAGTTTCGTTGCACCTTTTTCCTGTGCCGTTCAATTATTACTGCCCAGACACCACATAGGACTTAAGGTTCACCCTTATTTATTCATAACTTTCGGACAGAGTCCTCTCTTCTAGCTCAAAATGGAGAATAAGGGCTCAGTTTGAGTGAATTCATCCTGTCTCTCAGTCTCTAGAAATGGGTATGTCCATAGAACTCAGCATGTGTTTATTAGTCTTCCATAGCTGCTATCTGCTGTAGTAACAAATTACTAACTTAATGGCTTAAAACAATTTACAAACTTATCCTCTTAAGGTCTGTTTTTTTTTTTTTAAAGATTTATTTATTCATTTACACAAGAACCGGTGTACAGGCCAGATGCGCAGGAGGGTGAGAAGATTCACCAGAGACAGAGCGGGGAACAGAACAGGCAGACTGACAAAATACACTGCTGAGGGGAGCAGCCGGCGAGACAGGAGAGGTCTGCTGCGCCACGTGGTACCCTTGCTGGTCTGCCGGGATCGAACCGGAGCTGCAGAGGCTGCGGACAGCTTCACGGTGCTGAGCTCAACCACCTGCGCCACCAGGGCAGGCCCTTATCCTCTTAAGGTTTGGAAGTCAGAAGTCAAAATGAGTTTTAAGGGACTAAGGTGCAGGTAAGGCTGTTTCCTTCTGAAGTCTCCAGGGGAGAATCCTTTCCTTGCCTCTTCCAACTGCCAGAGGCTTCCATACCACCACCCCCTCAGCATCAACCCCATAGCTGTTTCTGTCATCCTGTGGTCTCTTCCTACCTCTGATCTTCCTGCCAGACCACTGTAACTATCTTTATGTCCCACATGACACTATAGGGTAATCTTTCCACCTCAAGACCCTTAACATAATCACATCTCTACAGTTACTTTACAGCATGTATAACATCCATGGGTTCTGGAGACAGGATAACAGGTATCTTTGGGGACAATTCAGCCTACCACAGTAAGGAAGGCTGAAGTCCCACTTCACACTTAGAGGTGAAATTTTTATTTTTTTTTTATTTTCTTTTTTTGGGGGGATGAAGTAAAATATATCTCTAAAATTTAATTTCACCTTTTTCTTTAAACATGGTTACAAGTTTTTTTTTTTTAAATATACATGTGATTCACACTATATTTTCTTTTTTTTTATTAATTGTTTTATTTTTTTCTTTTTTTTAATAAATTTTATTTTTATATTCCCCATACAATTTCAACCCCCTCATTTTGGCCCCAATCCCTCCCCTCCCTCCACCCACCCCCCCAAAATTGTCTCTGGTTCATAGATTTTTGTTGATTTTGATTTTCACTTTCTTATAGTTATTCATTTTCCTGGTCCCTTATTTAAGTTTTCTAGATTCCTGCTATGAGTGAGACCATCCAGTATTTTTCTTTTTCTTTCTGGCTTATTTCGCTGAGCATGATCCCTTCCAGCGCCATCCATTTTGCTGCAAATTGCATGTATTTATCTTTTTTGAATGCTGAGTAATATTCCATGGTGTATATGTACCACATCTTCTTGATCCAGTCATCTATGTTTGGGCATTTGGGCTGTTTCCAAAGCTTAGCTATTGTAAATAGTGCTGCTATAAACATAGGGGTGCAGGTGTTCTTTGGAATTGATGTTTTTGTGTCCTTTGGGTAAATACCTAGGAGTGGAATTGCTGGATCATATGGAAGCTCTATGTTTAGTAGGTCCAGAAATCTCCACACAGCTCTCCATAGTGGTTGGACCAGTTTGCACTAGAGGGGAAATTTTTAAATAAGAATTTAGAAATTATCAGATGAGCAGTTATGAAACTCCAGATCGCTGTCTAGATGAAGTGGGATGGTTATGGATGAAAGATAGCCATGCATTTCATTTGTAGGAACAAATTTACAACATGGTACATTGAGGCCAGACCTAGAGCACAAGACCAGATTATCAAATAAAATAGGTTACATCCCTAGTTTTGCCACTTACCAGCTCTGTGAGACCTTCAATGAATTACTCAAACTCTTGAAGTCTGTCAGATTCTCTATGAAGCAGGGTTATTTACCCTTCTCATAATACCACTGTGCATATATATAAAATATAATCTGTGTAAACCATAAGCCTAATGCATGGGGTATAGTAAGTAACTTATAAATGTTAATTATGTATATAATACTAATCATAATAAAAACCATAATAATTTCTGATTATTAAATTTGTGAAATAATTGACTACATTGCCCAGGGAAATTTGGAATTTCTTAGGGTTTTGTTTTGTTTTGTTTTTTAGGCAAGACTAGAAAACTATTTTTCTCCAACACCATCATAATTTATAGAAGCAAAAGGATCATTTTTGTCTGAGGTTTTGCTCTAGCAAACATGAAGAAATTATTGATCCCCAACTCATTATACAACCTGCACTCTTCATAGCAGGAGATTAAAAAGACTAAGATGTGTTCTCCATCCTCAGGAGCCTTGCACTGCAGTTAATGTTGACAAGACTAACTTATTTACAACACAGAGCAAAATAAGAGACAATATCAAGTTGTCTCAATTACACAGAATGGATGATAAATGCTATAAAATCCCAAGAGAGAAACAGATTAGTATGGGCACAAATAGTAAGGCACAAAAATGGGCATAAACTGGAACTTGAGTAGTATTTGTATAGAAATATCTGCATATTGTGAGACATGGGGAATTGAAGGTTGAAGGAGCAGAGAGGCAAAGGGTAAAGGTCAAATGGAGCAATCATTGTCACCTGGAACCAACCTGTGCCTGTGAAAGGTTAATGTGAGGACACAAGTGCTGGAAGAGGAAAAAATAGCACTCAGTGGTTAAGAGTTAGGACTCGAGTTAAAATGTGTGGATTTTTTTTTTAATGGCTTCTGTCCTTTTTTTTTTTTTCTTACACCATTGTTAATTTTTGGACAGTATTTGATTTCTTTCCTCAGGTGTAGTCCCTGTAGTTCTCCCACTACCATAGCCCCTGTGATCAACATACTCCCTTGTGCTCTTCCCTCCCCTGTTTTGACCCTTCTCCATTCCCTTCTGCTATATACCTCAGAGCTATGATCAGCTTGCAAGTTTTGTCTTTTTCCTGACCCTTTGTTCTGTTTCTCTATATTTCACATATAATTGAAACTATCCAATATTTATCTAATTCCTTCTGACTTATTTCACTTAGCATGATCCCTTCCAGCTCCATTCACATTGCAGCAAATGGCATGAGTTTATCTTTTTTGATCGCTGAGTAGTATTCTATTGTGTATGCCACATCTTCTAGATACACTTATCTGTGTGGGGGCACTTAAGTTGTTTCCATATCTTAGTTACTGTAAAGTAGTACTTCAATAAACATAGGAATGCAGGTTTCCTTTCAAATTTGTGTCTTTGTGTTCTTTGGGTAGATTTCTAGGAGTGGAATCACTAGGTCAGATCCTCCACACAGCTTTACTTCCAGACTGGCTGGACAAGTTTACATTCCCAGCAGCAGTGTAAAAGGGCTCCTTTTCTCCACATCCTCACCAGCATTTGTTGTTTGCAGTTTTTCTTTTTTTTAATATGGGCCATTCTCACTGGTGTGAGAGGTGGAATCTCATTGTGGTCTTCATTTGCACTTCCCTGACAATAAGTGATGTTCAACATAAAAAGGTGTCTGTTTAGATCATGTCTTTACACTTGCTGTCTTTGTGACTTTAGACAATCCCTTTCATTTCTCTGATCCTCAACTTTCTCACCTGTAAAAAATGGTCAATACTATCTACCTCAAGGTATTGTTACAAAATTAAGAAGATAATGAATGGGAAGACCTTAGCAAATGCCAGATACATATTAATAATGGAGTAAATGCTGTTTCTAATAATAGTTGTTAATGACAGTTATAGAATCATTATGCTTGAGTGTAGAATCATAGATAGTCAGACACAGAACAGGCTACAGAGACTATTTTACCCAGGCCCCTCATTTAAGAGGAAAGATAACTGAAGTCCACAGAGGCGAGGTAACCTGGCCAGACCTCATCCACTGTTCTTTCCACCACACCCCTCAGATTTAGCGTTCCTCTACCGAAATAACTAGTTGTTGATGCTCTTGAATGTGTAAAATTAGTGCTGATTTAGGAATACTTTTTAAAAGATTGCTGAGTGTTCACTGCCTCCAGTTAGAGGGAGGATATGAGAAAGCCAAAATCTACAAATAGAAGTTTTCAGCCCTGCAATAACCATTCCACAAAGAGTAGAACTTGGACAAGGGCCACTACAGACTTAAACTCTTTTGCCTGGTCTTCTTCCGGCCTACCTCCTACTCCAGCTTTCAGTTAGAAAAATTCCACTTTGGTCTTGGGAAGTTTAAACCAGATTCATTAGAAATCTCTCATATATATTGTTTTTTTTTTAATGCTCTGGGATTTCTAAACCCTGGATATATATTTAAAAATAATTTCACAAAACACTTGCTGTGATTCCTAATAAAAACATTCTGAAACACTGGTTCTGCAGTTGGTGTGGGAAGGAAGGAGCAAACCATGTTCTTATACTGCCCCCTCCTGGTTGATAGCCAAAAGTGACAGCTTGCCTGGTTTAAGAAATTGGCTCAATTTCATTTTAAATAAAAGCTCTCTTGTAATCTCCTTGCCCCAGACCTGTTGATAGGCAAATATAAGTAATTTCCTTGCTGGAAATAGTTATATTGGCTGAGTAAGCCGTTTAAGTTAAAGTGAAGACAGCTGGGTGCTCTGGAAGGGCAATCAGTAGGAAAAAATTATTCAGCTATATTTGTGTCAGGAGAACTAACACTGGAACGAAACAGAACTGGATTCTTGGTGTCTGAGACTGGGTAGTGAGAGATTTCCTCAGATTCCATTAACACAAAGTAAACAACAGGGAGAGTCACCTGAGTTTGCTTTTTGGTAAACAGAGGGAAGGAAAGACCCATGTCTGCCATATTGTGGCTAAACTGAGATCAGTTTGTGGAATGAATCCTGGGCTCTGCCAGCTCCTCTCTTCCTGAACCATGAAAAAAAAGACTCTAGAGATGTCATAGGCAGGTGCAAATCCTCTTCAACCAGATACAGTTAGTTATGATAAGGCAGGCTAGGCCACAGTGATAAACAACCATGAAATCTGAGCAGCTTAATCCAAAAAAAGTTGTATTTCTCACTCATAAAATCTACATGGCCAAGGCTCACTGTCCTTATTCCATTGATTTAATTTCCTATTTAATTGTGTGTTGTTGTTGTTGTTGTTGTTGTTTCATAGCACACCCTAAGCTACTTTGGGGTGGGAACAATATCTATTCAATTCTATGTTGTATGCCTGATACTCAGCACAATGCCTAGCACAACAATGCTCCAATGACATTTGTTGAATACGTGAAAAAATGAAGGAAAAGATGAATAAAGGAAACAAGCTAAATACCCTGGGCATCCCTTCCAGAAGCACTGACTTGTCCATCTCCCTATACTTTAGGGAGGCCATGTTACACTGGGATATTGTCCCCCTGAGCCCAAGGTTTCTGCCATAGTATCATTCCCATGTCATTGCGCAATATCTTTTAAAGGTCTTCTTGGTGAGTCTTTGACAAGCTGGTGATGTGAGTCAAAGAAGGGTGGGAAGCACATATTCTTAGCAACAAGGCTTTGCAATGTTTGGATTGGGGAGAGAATGATGGATATAGGACACAGCCCACTGCAAAGCTTAGAGATAGGCTGCCCAAATAGCCTCTTCATAAAATGGTGCCAGTGCAAGCAACAGAAATCAGAAAAGCAATGCAAGACACAGTGAGAGCACAGGAGAAAGAAAAGGGGAACATACTATTATATTTAGAAGGCAAAGTAGAGAAGAAAAATGGCAACTTAATGTGTGAATATTCATCAAAGAAAAACATATCCATATGTCTTGACCCTGGAATTTCCTTCCTCTTTTCCTTTCTTTTTTCTGTCTGTGAGTCTCCATTTTTCACCCACCAAATACTGAGTTCATATAGTGACCACTGCTTTGACTCCTTCTCTAAAGATCTTACCATTTCTGGGCCTCCCTGGCGGCGCAGCAGTTGAGCGCTGGGCTGCGAAGCTGCCCGCAGCCTCTGCAGTGCCGGTTCGCTCCCCGGCCACCGGCAAGGGTCCCATATGGCGCACAGACCTCTCCTGCCACGCCCGCTGCTCCCCTCAGCAGTATATTTCTTCGGTCTGCCTGTTCTGTTCCCGGCTCTGGCTCTGGTGAGTTCTCTCACCCTCCCACGCTTCTGACTGTACCCAGTGCTTGTATAAATAAATCTTAAAAAAAAAAAAATCTTACCATTTCTGCCAGGATTTTTAGTAAAGACCTTTTTAACCTTTATCCATTGATGGATACCAGGCCAGCAACTGTGGCTCTCTATATTCCTGAACTGGCACAAGGGATCTTCCATATATTTACTAAAAAACTGACAGATTGCTATTTTGCACCAGAAGCAAGTACACGCAGAACTGCAAAGACATTGGACACAAAACCTCTGAACCATAAACCTTGCAGTTTAATAAGAACTGTACCACAGGGTACTGAGTTTGTCTAGGTACAAGGTGTTGAGGAAGGAGTAATAATATGGATCACAGCCCCAATCTTTCTCCTTAGAGACTGAAGGTTGACTTATGATTTTTATTGAAACACAGAGCTATTTGCCCCCAATTCTTTCCTCCTTCTTGGCCCCACTGCACCTGATCTGATAGAATATCTCCAACAAAATGTTCAGCTTCCACCCCCCCACCCCATGGTTAGTGGAAGAAATGCTCTGTCATTGGGGCTTATATTTGCCTGACCTTTTGCATACTCACATTAGGCAATGATGACTATTTCTGGACTGCAAAATACTAACTGAAGAACAGATAGATTATATAGTATGCTTTCTAAGTGGCATGTTGCTATGGTTTCCCACTGAAGAAAAAAAAAACAGAGTTCTCACCATTAGTTATCTGAAATCCCCAGGATTGCACCAAACAAAGCAATGGACGGTCCTTAGAACACCGTTTCATCTATCTGATCAAATCGAGTCTCAAACTAGTAGAACTTAGGATGTGTTCTGGAAGAATGTCTTCACTGAAGGCAATAGGATTTGCAGGACATTTATGAGACTAAAACTGAGTCACTGACCTTGGTTGATAAGTGACCTTTCCTATATTTATTATCTAGGCCCCTTATGCCAAAAAGTTACTGAATCTGAACACGGGCAGACAGATGGGAGCAGGGCACTCCTGCGCTTAAAACCCGCCAAAGATTTCCCTTTGCTCTCAAGATAAATTCCAAGTCCTTCCTTATGTCCTGCTATTCATGTATGGTCAAATCTCAGACAACTTCTTATCCTCATCTTATCCCATATTTCCCCCCATTCATATGCTCTTTCTTTTACTACATTCTTGTAAAACACCAAGTTCCTCCCTGCAGTAGGGCCTTTGCACATGCTATTTCTTTTGCTTGGAATGCCTTTCACCATACCTAGCCTTCCTTAACCTCACAGATCCTCCAAGTCTCAAATTAAATGCCACATCTTGAGATACCCATACTCCCATCTAAATTAAATTTCCATTTTACTCTGACAGAACTCTGCACTTTTATTTCATGGCATGCATCAAAATCTGAAATGAATTATATGGTTTTATGATTATTTAATGTATATCTTGCCCACTAACACAAAGCCTTGAACTCAGGGGTTATAGACCCTCATGGTCTCTCTATATCTTCAGAACTTATTACAAAACTTGGCACTTAATAGGCATATAATACTGAATGGATGAATTAGCCCACTGTCTTCAGTCCTCATTCACTCTGTAATTAGGAGGTACTAAATATCTATTTTTTGCACTCAACCATCAAGCAAATGTAAAAACTGAGGGAAATTCGCAGTGGTCTTACCCTTAAGTAGATTATAATGTAGCATGGCAAAATACAACAGGGAGTACAAATAGCCATTCAAATGCAACAATTGACCAGGGACATTTCCTGTTGTCTCTCTTGGGAATCTGGCACTGACAATCAGTGATGAATGCTCCACATTCAATAGTGTCATGCTAGAAACACCTCTGAATGACTCCTTAAAAGACAACACAACCAGTCCAGTTGGTATTTCATCACAAAACTTAAACTGGGATAAGGGAAGCCTGGAGATAAGTAGGAAAGAGGGTCTTTCAGGGAACAGAGTGTTATGATATTGTCCCCTCTCTTTCCTCAAGCAATGTAAAAGGTCTGTAAGAAAATTATTCGAGGATATTAGGGAACACACACCCCGCATGTTTGGGGGGAGGTAAGGCAGGTGTTCACACAGAGAGGCAGCTGGACCAGAGCCAATGTGAAAGGGCTCCTGCTTCAGACAGCGCGAACAGCAGGGGCACACTGATGGCAGGAGCCACAGGGGTAAGCTGCGGGGATGCCAGAGCCTGAAGGGCAGCACGAGCTCCTATGGGGCACCCAGTGTCCTTACAAGTAATATTTAGCCCTTTCTCTATCAATTTAGCTCACACACTCAGCATGCACACATATTCACATAGATTAGTGCATGCTCTGTGCTTAACTCTGGAAGAGCCAGAAGAGTGAACGGGAAAGAGAGGTGTAGCAAGCTGAGTCCAAGAAGGAGCCATGTTACCCTTCCCCGCTCAAGGACTGTGGCATTGGGGCTCCAGCCTGCAGAGGAAGAGGGCAAATGGAGAGAACCCTAGAATTGGATGAGAGAAAAGTTTTGTTTCATAACTTATACCTGAAAGTGTCCAAGATCAGCCAGATAGCTTCTGAGGTAGGAAAGGACGCTCAAAGAGTGGGAAATAATGTTTGGAAAATAATGATTTCTGACTGTAGCTTCTCAAGCCCAGGCTTTCCAATAAGCCAACTGCATAAAACACTCTCTGGTGGCAAAGGGATTAAGTCTCAGCATTATCACCTCTTCAGCCTGAGTTTGATGCCCTGCCACAGAGCTAACCTATATATGGTGCAGCAAAGCTCTCCTGTCTTGGCCACTGCTCCCCTCAGCAGTGTATTTCAGTAGATCCTCCTGTTCTGCTCCCTACTATGTCTCTGATGAATCATCTCTCTCCCTCTCTCTTTCTCTCTCTCTCTCTCTCTCTCTCTCTCTCTCACACACACACACACACACACACACACACACTTCTGGCCTACACCCCAGTTCTTCTACACTGAAAACTTTTTTAAAAACCCACAAAATGATAAGTTTAATGAAAGGAGTAAATTTAAAGTACAGTAGAATTTCCAAGTTGATTGTAATCAGCTCAAAACCATCTCTGCTTAGGAAGTAACTTACCAACTAATGTTCTAGAAATATCAGAAATAACAGAATGAAACTTGTACTTAATGCATAAGCAAATTGTATTCATATTTTTCACATGCAAAAGTTGTTCATGAAAAGGATGAATTTCTCATCAACCCCAAGAGAATGATATATCCTACAATTATGGATGATTCAAAAATTTCTATGAATGTAAAATGGCCAGATCTTGTATCTGGTTACATTGTCCTATGCAAAAGAATTTTTGATAACAAATGTCTCTCACTCAATCATAACCACATTCCCATTTACAGGCACAAAACAGGAGACTTAATCAAGGTTCTACAACTGATGGTTGACCAGCTAATTTGACCCCACTACTATTTTGGTATGACCCAGAAGCTAACTTATTACATTTTTTCACAAACATATGTAAGTTTTTACATTTTTAAAACATTATAAAAACCTAAGGAAGAATAGTATTTCATGACACATGAAAAAAAATAAGAAATTCAAATTTCACCATTCATAAAGTTTTATTGAAATACATCCTTATATTGAAATAAAGCCAAAGCTGATTTATTTACAAACTGATTTATTTATTTATTATCAATAGCCTGCTATGATAACAAGGATGAGAAGTTGTGACAAATATTGATGGCCAGCAATACAAAATATAAAATATTTGCTATTTTCCCTTTAAGAAAGACTTTGCTAAACACTGCTCTAAAGGTTGAATAGGGCCTCCCTGGTGGTGCAGCGGGTTGAGCACCAGCGCTGTGAAGCTTTCTGCAGCCTCTGCAACATGGGTTCGATTCCCGGCCTGCTAGGGAGAAACCCACATAGTGTGGCAGACCTCTCCTGCTCCGCTCAGCAGTGTCTTCGGTCCATCTGCCTGTTCTGCTTCCCACTCTGTCTCTGGTGAATTCTCTCACCCTCCCTCGCCTCTGACTGTACCCCAGTTCTTGTATAAATAAATAAATCTTAAAAAAAAGTTGAATAATATCTAATTACATATGCTTAGCTGCACAGAAAGATATAAGATTACTGAGTAAGGACAAAATTCATTTCATCATATTTCCTATATAGAACAATAATATTGATAGCGTTTTTATTTCCCCTTCTATTGGACCACCAAATTGTCTTTTGGAAAATTAAATCTCATAAAACTTTTGCTATGAATGTCTTTCCCGCACTCCTGGCCTGTCTTAACACTTACAACCCTCAAAGCTTCAGATCAAATATTGTGTCCTGGGACACCCCTCACGCCAATCTAAATTGAGTTCCTTTTATGTCCTCTGACAAGACCCTACATTTCCACTTTATACTACTCAATAGAGAGCTATGAACTAGTAGGACCTTTGTAATCACTTAATCTGGGAGTCAGCAAACTTTGTGTAAAGGGCTAAATAATAAATATTATAGGCTTTTGAAGGCAAAGAATCTTTCAAGCAACTACTCAATTTTGCTACTGCAGCAAAAAATCAACTATATACAATAACTAAATGAATGGACATGGGTTTGTGCAAATAAAACTTTATTTGAAAAATAGCCTATTAACTGGATTCAGTGAACTGTGTTTGCCAATCCCTCAACAGAGTCCATACCTTCACCTTAGTTTCACTGCCCCTTCCACCCAGAAATGTACCACAGAACCTGACTTATCACAGATATTTGGTACAGTTTTGATAAATAAATGAATAAAGGCAAGATAAAGGAAGGAAAAACAGAAGCAAGGAGGAAAAATAGGAAGGGAAGAAGGAAAGGCAAAGAAGGCAAGGAAGACAAGGAAATGCACCCAAAGATTTTTTTCCTGAAAGTGCTCAAAATATAGTTAAGGAGGGCCTCCCCTGGTAGCGCAGGCGGTTGAGCACAGTGCTGTGAAGATGTCCGCAGTCTCTGCAGCACCGGTTAGATCCTGGCAGGCCAGGGAAGGTCCCACACGGCACGGCAGACCTCTCCTGTCACGCCTGCTGCTCCCCTCAGCAGTGTATTTCATCCATCTGCCTGTTCTGTTCCCAGCTGTCTCTGATGAATCCTCTCACCCTCCCATGCATCTGGCCTGTACCCTGGTTCTTGTATAAATAAATAAATAAATCTTTAAAAAATAAATATATATAATTAAGGAGGGAGACAGGCTATATACATGGGGAAATACTTTGTATTACACAGAAGGCTGTGATAAACGGCACAGATAGCAAAGACCACCTGAACTCAAAAAAAAAAGGAGACATCATAGATAAGATCAACTTTGAATTGAGTATTTTTTTAAAGATTTATTTATTTTTTTATACAAGAGCTGGGGTACAGGCCAGAGGCGCGGGAGAGTGAGAGGATTCACCAGAGACAGAGTCGGGAGCAGAACAGGCAGATCTACTGAAATACACTGCTGGGGGGAGCAGCGGGCGAGACAGGAAGGGTCTGCCGTGTCATGTGGGTCACCTCCCTGGCCAGCTGGGAATCGAATCCATGCTGCAGAGGCTGTGGACAGCTTCACAGTGCTGCACTCAACCCACTGTGCCACCAGGGAGGCCCTGAATTGAGTATTGAAATGTATTAGTGCTTCACTTGGTTTTGGTTTGGGGGGTTTTTGGAGGGTGGCATTAATCATTCTGTACTAAGTGAAAATTAGTGCAAAGAGAAGTAAAAATCTAATTTTTTTAATGAGGTACCATTGCTGATATTTTGACAGTACAGGATTCCCCGTAGTCACTGCAGCTTTCCCACCACCAAAGCACCCATAGCCCATAATACTCTCCCCTATATCCCCCACCCTGTTCTCACCCTGCCCCCCAACCCCATAGGAATATCTCAGATGGATAGTCAGTTTTCAAGGCTCAGTTGTAGTATTTGTCTTCATTTGGCCATTTGTTTAGTTTCTCTATATTTCACATATAGCAACAACATCAGTATTAATCTTTCTCCTTTTGGCTTATTTTAATTGGCATAATCCCTTCCAGCTCTATCCACATTGTGGCAAAAGATATATGTTTATCTTTTTTGATTGCTGAATAGTGTTCCATTGTGTATATATACCACACCTTCTTGATACACTCATCTGTTTGGGGAACTAAGGTTGTTTCCATATCTTGACTATTATAAATAGTGTTGAAATAATCACAGGAGTGCAGGTTTCCCCTGGAATTAGTGTTTTTCTGTTCTTTGGATAGATACCTAGGAGTGGAATTGTTGGGTCATATTTAGTCTTTTGAGAAACCTTCACACAGCATTCCATAGGGACTGGGCCAGTGTATATTCCCTCCAACAGTGTAAAAGGGTTCCTCTTTCTCCATACCCTCATCAATATTTGTTGTTTCTGGTCTTTTTCACATGGTGTGAGATGGTATCTCATTGTTGCTTTGATTTGCATTTCCCTGATGATAAGTGATGATGAATATTTTTTTCATGCATCTGTTATTCATCTGTATATCTTCTTTGGAGAAATGCCTATTTAATTCTGCTGCCCATTTTTTAATTGGATTATTGATTTGCAATGTATAAAATCTATTTTTAAAATATCAAATAAATCAGTGAGTAATACATGTAATCATTACCCAGATACTTTTAGTTCTAGGATTGGGGTGTGTTAGGCTTTCTTAAAGCATGGCATACTTTTGTTCAAAGTAACAGAATCCCAAATATGGCCTTTCTTTGGTCCAATGGTTTTCAACATTTAGGGTTCTCAAAATCATCTAGAGAGATTTTAAGCCATCAGGTTACTGGGTTCCATGGAAGATCTTCTGAATAAGAATCTCTAGGGCAAAATTAGAGAGTTTGCTTCTTAAAAAATTTCCCTTTCATGTAATTCTTGTGCATTTAATCTATAAAGAACACTCCATTAGGCTTATATTGTCATGAAAATGAATGTCTGTATTAATGATAAAATGCTATGGTTTCATGGTAAAAACACTTCATAATAGAAAGTAAATGTCTATATGTCAAAGACCATCATTCTTTTGCCAATTTTTTCCAAGTATATATATTTTTCCAGTAACTCCCAGATACCAATCACCTTCCCTGTTTCAAGTTTTGCTTCAATTGAAAATTACATACATTAATTTAAAGGAGAACTATGTATTGCTTAATATCATTTTTTAGTGATTTATCAAAGCATCAATTATTCCTCTAAAAATGTAAAAGCTTATATGTACACCAACTATCCTATGAAGTTTCAGAAAGATTGAGTATTATTTTATTTTTGAAGCCATTTTGTAATTTTAAAACATCAACCTGCTCCTGAAATGAGCACATCATGAATTCAGAGAGTCTCTTTTATTTATATTTGGTATCCCCAGTTGGTGACCAGTTTCACTCCTCATTGTTCCCAATGAATGTATGTCAGACACCAATAGGGAGCACAGTAGTTCAGAACTTAAATTTTTCATTCTCCCTACTCTGTAAAGTGCTCCTGACACAAAGACATTTTAAAGGACAGGACTGACAAAACTTGATCACTAAACTGAACTATACTATTAGCATCTATAAAGTCAAAATATGTCTACATAGATATTCATGAACAAGATAATGGCTCCTTTATTCATGCCTCCTAAAAAGTACCAATTCTTCATCCTTTAATATGAAAAGTTTTGGAGCCATAATGATAAAAGCCAATTAACTGAGCATTTACTATGAACCAGTCACTATACTAGATACTTTAAATATCATTATGAATTTATTTTCAAGACAGCCTGTGATGGAGTTTCCATTACCATCCTCATTTTACAAATGAGAAAACAGGAGATTAACTATCCAAGGTCACATAGCTATTAAATAACAGAAATGAGATTTGGCCTGGTGATCATCTGACTCCAAAACTTGTGCTACATGTTTTCCCCAAGTTTATGAGATCTGGGTGAACTGGAATGAGCATGGCCTGAGATCCAAGGGATCAATGTTCTTGTTTCAGCTTTAACACTAAGTAACCAGGTAGTTTTGACCATCATATGTCCCCTCCTTCAGCTTCCATGTCCTCTTCAACAAACAGTGGTAATTGGACTATTAAATGAATAATAAAATTGCTTCCATCACTAATACACTGTGATTTAAGAGCAGCCACTTTGCACAAAATGAGGAATAGAAAGACAATGGGAGCCATCTGGATGTGAAGATGACGAATGGCAAAAGCTGTTGGAGGGGACAGTCTCAGATGAACATTCAGTGCCAAGGGGTCCACACACCACTTTGCCAGTCTCCTGCAAATTGCCTGCAGCTGCACTGATCTACAGGCCGTTTAGAGTGCAGAACCTTTGACAAATTGTTCAAGGTTTTTAGTGTTGGGTTTCCCAGGAGCCCACCTAAGCCCATAAAACTAGATGTCTTGTGATTTTGCCAACTTTGTGTTAGAAATACAACAGTTTTTTGTTGTTGTTTGAACCCTGTTAGCTCTTCATTCTGTATAGAAAAGATGCTGTTGCAAATTCTTTCTTGAGTAGCTGATTGTAGAGGATTTCCACAAGTCAAAAAATAAAAACCACCTAAAAAAAAAAAAAACATCGTATGAGAATGATAGAAAGACTATGGTTTTCACATAATCAACATGTCTGCTTCCACTTTTATAAGGTCAAGGTTCCAACACTCAAGGTCTCTATTCATTATACTCTTCCCAATATGACGATGAATATGACCACAATTCCTACCTAGCATTATTATTACCATTATTATAACTACTAGCAGGGTTTAGTGTTATTTCAAGATCCTACAGAAGTGTCCTTATCGTCCATTCTAACCTAAGTAGCTATCTTTTTCTGTCTGTCCTATGTTAACTTACATGTATGACTTTGGGAAAGATAAAAGGTCCTCCATCCCAACACACAAAGGACAGCAAGCAATTCTAAACTGAATATTTTACATCCCTATTCTTAAAATGTTGAAATTCATCTTCAACACCTGGAATTTATCTTTCTTTTTTTTTTTTTTTTCGTTTAGAATAACTGGGTTGTAGGCCAGAGGTGTGTGGGGGTAGGGAGGTAAGAGGATTCACCAGAGACAGAGTGGGGAGCAAAACAGGTGGATTTCCTGAAATACAGCTCTAAAGGGAGCAGCAGGAGAGATAGGGGAGGTCTGCTGAGCCATGTAAGTTAGCTCCCTGGCTGGGGATGAAAGTCAGGCTGTCGAGTGATAGCATTCAGACTTAACCCTTAGGCAATCAAGGAGACCCTAACATCTGGAATTTTTCAACGACTGCACTTTATTTCAAGATCCTGGCCTCTTTCAACATATTGTTTGACACCCTGCCCATCTCCCTGGTTCCCTAACCCTGAGAAACCTTCAAAAATCAAATGCTCATAATGTTCTTAGGCAGAAAAAATATTGTGATATCTATTCCCATCTCCTTCCAGACCATACCCAAAGCCTATTTTACATAGTCACAAAGAACTCTGCCACTAGCACACTAACTTACAGAAAATGCCTTGGCCCACTCTTAGTGCAAAAATGTGTTGCCCAAATATAAGTGGGGCTCCATATGGTCCAGTCTCACAACAGTGTATTATTCAAAGGAAAAAACAAAACAAAACAATAATTCTGAATCTAACTTTTCCAATTATTTTAAAATATTCAATTAAAAAAAAAAAACCTCACTACATCACATATCATAATTTTTCCATTTCTCTGTGACAAATGGAGAAAGATACCACATGTGGCATACAGGGAAAAAATGATGCATAAAACTTTAAAAATAATAATAAACTTTTGGACAATAAAATCAATTAGTGGTCAGTAGGAGGAAATAGGGAAGGAGGTGGGGGTAAATCAGAACAAAAAGGACAATTGTACAAATAAAGGATAGAACTGGACTTTTAATGGTGCACAAAGTAGTAAATACACATTTCAACAATGCACACCTGGGGCCTCCCTGATGGCATAGGGGTTAAGTCTCAGTGCTATCTCTGCTGGGGCCTGAGTTCGAGCCCCAACCATTTATGGAGCAACAGACCTCTCCTGTCTCACTCGCTGTTCCCCTTAGCAGTGCATTTCAGGAGATCTGTCTGTTCTGCTCCTTACTGTCTTTAATGGATCCTCTCACCCCCTGTACTTCTGGCCTACACCCCAGTTCTGCTGCCCAAAGTAAGTAAATAAAATCTTTATTTAAAAAAGAATGTACACCTGAAATTTATGATAATATAATGTTATTTCAATTAAAAAAAATTATTCCCATTCTCTCCCTATTTCCATGTTAACTGTCTAAACTGTTCTCCCCACTCTTCATTCTAGGTTTTCAGAAAGTTTTATTTTAAACTTTACCCAATATGCCCTCTTCACAGACACTTCTGTTTTCTTTTCTCATCCCAAACTCTCTTTTGTACTTGCATTATTTTGTTAGTGCTTTTTATTTTACAATACTCTTATCGCTTTTTTTTTTAAGATTTATTTATTTATTTATACAAGCACTGGGTACAGTCAGAAGCGCGGGAGGGTGAGAGAATTCACCAGAGCCAGAGCGGAGAACAGAAGAGGCAGACTGACGAAGTACACTGCTGAGGGGAGCAGTGGGCGACAGGAGAGGTCTGCGAGCCATGTGGGACCCTCACCCGGCAGCCGGGGATCAAACCTGCTCTGCAGAGGCTGCAAGCAGCTTCGCAACCCAGCGCTCAAGCGCTGCGCCACCAGGGAGGCCCTCTTATTGCTTTTGAAACAACCCCCTCCCCATTTCTGATTCACTGATGATCTGATGAGCATAACAGGTAAAGGGACACAAGGTAGTGTGGGCAAGGACAAAATGTTCAGGCTTAGATAGTGGGGAAGAAAAGAATGTGATACTCATGCATTATGAATTTCTGTCCTTTTTACAAATAAATTTTAAAAATTTAATGAATGGATATAAGACAATGAATGAATTGCCGCTGAATTTTGCAGTGGCAATTGTCATGTCAGCAGTTCTTAGGACTTAAAAGAATTAATATGGTAGAAACAAAGTTCTTTTTGACATAGTAAAAGGAATCACTGAAAGAGTTCAACTTGTGTCCTGCACCTGAAAAAAGACAGTTGTGAATAAAACTGAATGCAACAACAAATAATAAAGGGAACCACAAACAACTATTTGCTACAAATACAGAATTCTATGAACAGGGTGCTTGTAGCCCTAGGCAATATTCAGGCAACAGAACAAAACAGGACCCAGAATAAAGAAATCCAGTCCAGGGACCTCCCTGGTGGTGCAAGGGGATAAGTGTCAGCACTGTGAAGCTATCCACAGCCTCTGCAGCACCTTCCATCCCCGTCCAGGGAGGTGACCCCCACGGTGCAGCAGACCTCTCCTGTCTTGCCCGCTGCTCCCCTCAGCAGTGTATTTCAGTAAGTCTGACTGTTCTGCTCCCCACTCTGTCTCGGGTGAATCCTCTCAGCCCCCTCCCACCTCAGCTCAAGAGTTGAGCCCCAGCTCTTGTATGCATAAATAAATAAATCTTAAAAAAAAGAAAGAAAGAAAGAAAGAAAGGAGGGCCTCCCTTGGTGGCACAGGCAGTTTTGTTGAGCACTGTGAAGCTTTTCACAGCCTCTGAAGCGCCTGTTCAATCCCGGCTGCCCGGCAAGGGTCCCACATAGTGCAGCAGACCTCTCCTGACTCGCCCGCTGCTCCCCTCAGCAATGTATTTCAGTCAATCTGCCTGTTCTGCTCCCCACTCTGTCTCTGGTGAATCCTCTCACCCTCCTGCGCATCTGGCCTGTACCCCGGTTCTTATATAAATGAATGAATGAATGAATAAATAAATAAATAAATAAAAGAAATCCAGTCCACCTGACTGGTGACACCAAAATGCACAGGCAACAAAGCACCAAAATCAGTTTAGGTACACTGACTGCAAACAATGCAAAGGATCTCAACTAACTGAATCAAAATATGACATAATTATAAAAAATATGAAGAAAAGTACAGGATAGAGGAAAAGGTTTAAATCTGGAGTTCTATGTCTAATGGAACTGTCTAGGTGAATTTCTTTTAACTGTAAATAAGATCATGGCCAAGTCAGTAATAGTGCCTATACATCCTACATGATCTAGCCTCCTCCTACCTCCCCAGCAGTGTATCCATCTCTCTCCCTTAGTGTCTACACTCCACTCACAGTAGTCACCGAGTGGTTTCTCATCTACCACTCTCTCTAGTCACAGGCCTTTGCACGTCGTCTACTTTCAAGATGATTTTCTCCATCCCCTCTCTATCTTTACCTAGTTCTCATCTACTCATTCTGCAGACAAAGGCTCAAACTGCACTAAGGAAAGCACCTTTGGGCTTGGGTACATACGTAAAAAAACAAATTAATCAACAAAATAAGATTATTAACTCCAGCAGAAAGCTAAAAAGCTTGTGAAAAAAAAGAAAACAAAAACTGGATACACCGTGACTGAAGCATAAATAATGTCTATAGGCAACAATCACATTGCTGAACACTGAATTTTCTTACAAAATTATGATATCACTGTGTTGGGTGAGGGTCAGGAGAGCGATTCCAAATGAAAGGGGGAAGGAATAAGCAGAGGGGTCAAAGGGAGCAAAATCTTCATCTTCCACAGCAGAGAGGTCACCCAAAAAGTATCTAATCTGTTTTCATAAGGCTTCATACACAATGTTGTTCCTCTTTACATAAGATGATTTAAAAACTTCAAGTCACTGCTTTTCAACAAGGGAGAAAACTTAACTTGCAATCAGTAAATTAATTAAATATTTGTATCGGAACATGGTAGATATAATTGACTACTACCCTAATTAGGTTTAATTTTAAATATTTGAATGATGATAATTGCAATTATTTGTCTTTATTACTCAACATGAGCACCTTTTTCCTTAATTGCAAATAATGAAACAAACTGTCAGTTTTGCATGTTGAAAGATGCCAAATCAGAAAAAGAGTATAATTTCTTGAGACAGTTTTGAAGTTTTTGGAAATATCCCTGGTTCATTACTTTGCCTATAGGAGTTTACTCAGATTTCAAATTCTGAGAGTTTAACACCTTTTGTCTCATTGTTCTATGTCCTTTTAAGGCAAAACTCTCAATTAAGGAGATGACAGGTCTGATGAATTTGAAATAAAGTATTGCTTTTGAATTCCTGATGAATTTCATGTCAGACTATAAATTCCTTCTAGAAAATTCTGAATTGGAATGTTTTATTTCCTTTGAAATAATCTTCTAAATACAAATTAATATTGTTTACAAAAGCCTGGAACAAGGAAAACCTCTTCAACAAATGGCAATAGGAAACTGGACTGCCACATGCAAATAAAATAAAATTAGACCACCATCTCACATCATACATAAAAATCAACTCAAAATGAATAACAGACTTGGATGTGAGATCTGAAACCATAAAAGACATAGAAGAAAACATAGGGGATACTCCATGACATAAATTTTAGAAATATCTTTATGGATGTATCCCCAGCAACCAGGAAAACAAAGGAGAATATAAACAACTGGGAATAAATCAAAATGAGAAGCTTCTGTATGGCAAAAGTGACAGCAGCCAAAATGAAGAGACACCACAGAATGGGAGGAAGTATCTGCACACTATACATTTAACAAGGGACTGATAACAAATTCTACAGAAAACCATACAACTCAACAAAAAGAAAATAAACAACCCAATCAAAAAATGAGCAGAAGATTTAAATAGGCACTTCTCCAAAGAATAACCAGCTAACAGGCATGAAAAAAAGTTCATCGTCTCTTATTGTTAGGGAAATGCAAATCAAAACAACAATAAGATATCACCTTTCACTTGTGAGAATGGACCACATCAGAAAGACCAGAAACAACAAGAGCTGGTGAGGGTGTGAAGAAAAAGGAATCTTCTTACACTACAGGTGGGAATGCAAACTGGCCCAGTCCCTATGGAAAGCTTTGGGGAGGTTTCTCAAAAGACTAAAAATGGATCTACCATATGATCCATCAATTCTACTCCTAGGTATCCATCCACAAAACAGAAAAACACCAATTCCAAGGGAAACTTGCACTCCTATGTTTACTGTAACACTATTTACAACAGTCAAGATATGGAAACAACCTAAGTGCCCCAAGCAGATGAGTCTATCAAGGAGGCACACATACATAATGCAACCCAAAAAGATAAACTCAGGAGAAAGATTAATATGGATGTTGTCACTTGTATGTGGAATATAGAGAAATTAAACAAAGGATTAAACAAAGAAAAACTATAAAACTAAATCCTTGAAAACTGACCGTAGATTTGAGACAGCCAAGAGGGGAGAGGGAGAAGCAGGGAGAAGAGCACAGATGTGGATGGGGGAACACAAGGGACTACAGAAGAGGAATATGTGTGCTTTGATAGTGAGAGAGCAACCTGACAACACCTCAGAGAGAAATCCTATGTTGTCAACATCTTAACAAAGATGTAAAATAATAGTACTTCATTAATAAAAAAAAATTGAAAACTTGCCTGCCTATAACCACACATTGCAAAGTGATGGATGTATCTTTCCTCTACATTGGTCTCTCCCCTGGGCTTAACTTATTATCTCATCACCTGACTTCCACCCCCATATAATTACCTCAGTCAAAAGGAAGGGGAAAAAGGAGCTTTTTAAAACATGTTAGTTAGCTCGATAATAGTACAGATGTAATGAAATATGGGGGGAAGGAGGAAACATGAAGAAGAATATAGAGATAACTGAAACCTTGGGAACACTGAAATCATCCAAATCTCTCTTTGGAAATGAGAAAATGGAAACCAAATGACATTACATGAGTTACTCAAAATCACACAGATGACTAGGCCTGAGCTCTCCTTAGCCTTCTCTGCAGCAAGTCTTCCTTTGCACAGACAATCTCAGATTAGCTGTAGTTGTTTAGCGTGAAGAGACATAGCATGTCTGTTATAAAAACCACCGATTTCCCCACTCATTTGGATGTAGTTTAATGACTCTCTTTTAAGACCTCTGGCCTCTTCAATTCCCCCATTTTCAACTACAATATCAAATTTTCGAGTAAATATTTAAGATGTTGGAAAGACATGTAACTAGCAAAATAGGGCCTTCCTGGTGGTGCAGCAGTTGAGCGCTGGGTTGCGAAGCTGCCCACAGCCTCTGCAGTGCCGGTTCGATCCCCAGTTGCTCCCCAGCCACCAGAGGAGGATCCCACATGGCACGCAGACCTCTCCTGCCGCCCGCTGCTCCCCTCAGCAGTGTACTTCAGTCCTTCTGCCTGCTTTGCTCCCTGCTCTGGCTCTGGTGAATTCTCTCACCCTCCTGCGCTTCTGATTGTACCCAGTGCTTGTATAAATAAATAAATAAATCTTTTTTTTAAAAATTGTTATAAAAAAATAAAAAATAACTAGCAAAATATTATGCTGTATGTCCCACTAGTTTGATGGAACACACACACACACACACATACATTTATACACACACAACTCTGAGAAGGAACTTAGCAATTGATTTAAGTAAAAAGATGAAAACTGCATCTTTTTCTTCCAGTGATGGACTGAAATGAAAAAATTATCACACTGGAGATTTTTTAAAATGCTGAATGACAACATCTTGAAGTTTTTATATTCCACTCCTAGAATTTAGCGGATTTTTTTCTAATAAAGAAAGTTGAGAAAGACCTAATTCTGGCCGAAGCTGAGTCACTGTGTACACAAACTTCCGCTCCCTGCCTGCTTTCTCAAGGGTGAATCAATTGCCTTTGAGCTCTTCCAGACTTAGTCCTGAAGAATAGAACCACTAAGCATTGTTCTGGGGAAGAATGAAGCACAGCCAATGTCTTGTGAGCTTTTTAGTTCTTTTCTATTTTAGACTTTGAATTTGTCCAAGAAGCCAGCAAAAATGAGCCTCGAGGAGAGAAAGAGAGTGGGTTCAAATTCACAAAGATACAAGAGACCAGCAATCCAGAGACTGAGATTCCTGCCATGGCCAAAGCAAAACAAAATTCCAAAGTCCCTGGGAAAAGAAAACTCACCAATACATTCACCATAAAATGTGAAGGACAAATTTCATCGCCTTTCCTTCCTTCTCTTTCAACAAAACTCTGCTCTCAAGAAATAGCTGGGACACTTCTTTTCCACTGTCCCTCTATTTCTTATTAATCAGTCCACAATGAGTCACTTAACCTCAGTACTCTCTCACCTCTAAAATAAAACAATACTAGTATTATCTACTCAGTATGAAAATCAGCATTTAGCTATCTGCCTGGCTTCCAAATACAGCCCAATAAATGGCATACATTATACTACATGATAATTACAGTGTTGTTGGAAAATAAAGTTAACATTACTCAAGCCAGCTACGTGTGTTGAGGAATAAGATCTGAAAAGTTGACATTTGTAGAACCATTTTTAAAATGGAGTCAGTCAGCCATTACAGCAAAACTGCATTATCTGTCTTGTTTGAACTGGGTCAAAAATCTTTGGACTCAGCCAAAAGCAATTGTTTTGAGAAATCCTCAATCAAACAATTGTTTGAGAAGCCATCTGGATCATGAGGACTGATGATTATGGACTTTTTGCCAGAGAATAGAATCAGTAGCCAATTATGTATAGCCAAGAAAAGTTAAGCTTGTTAGCACTAATTAACTCTTTTCTTTAACCACTTACCTCCATCTTTTAAGTATTATTCTCCCTTCTTTTAAGATAGAAAATCTAAAGACAGACAAGATGAGTGTTTTGGTATTATAGGAGAGAAGAAATAACTTTCCTTTTATCTTTCTAGTTTCTTGACTAATACCCCCTTGTAATAATACAGATTAACAGGAGAAAAATAAGCAGAAGTTAAATAACATGTAACCTTCTTTATACATGGGTGATACCCATGAAAAATGAGTAACTCCCTAAAATGACACAAGTTACCACCTTAAATACCACCTTCAGATAAAGAAAAGAGAAGATATTGCAGGGACAATGGATACAGTTATGTGAAGTTATCAATCAAAGGACAGTAAACAAGGGGGTGATTCTTATACAGAATTAAGTTTCTGCCTTCTCCATTAGTAAGAGTTTCTAGAGATCTGGCACCCTCTACTTCCTGGCACAGAGAGGGAGACACCCTTACAAGTAAAGATTGCCCTTCTAAATGTGCCTTACAAAAGGATAATTTCTGTTAGGTTTTCAGAGCTTTCTCTGTATCTACTATTTCTTAAAAATAACCAGAGAGACATAATTTGTAGATGGTATAGTCTGTTCCCCTTCAGTATTCAAAACTATTTGATTGCAAAGAAAAGAAGTTCATCCAAATCAGTAAAGGTAAATATGACATTTCCATTTCCTTTAAATATTCTTATCAGCCCCTAGACTGAGAGGGATGAACTGAGAAGTAAAATCCCAGGTTGTAACTCCTTTAAAAATATTAACTTGGGCCTCCCCTGGTGGCGCAGGCAGTTGAGTGCCACACTGTGAAGCTGTCTGCAGCCTCTGCAGCTCTGGTTCGATCCCGGCCAACCGGCACGGGTCCCACATGGCGCGGCAGACCTCTCCTGTCACGCCCACTGTTCCCCTCAGCAGTGTATTTCAGTCAGTCTGCCTGTTCTGTTCCCCACTCTGTCTCTGGTGAATCCTCTCACCCCCCCGCACATCTGGCCTATACCCCAGAGTTCTTGTATAAATAAATAAATAAATCTTTAAAAATATATATTAATTTCATGGGCCTCCCTGGTGGCACAAGGGGTTAAGACACAACCTATGATGCTATCTACAGCCACCAGAGCATGAGTTCGATCCCCCGGCCAGGAAGCTACCCACATGTCGCAGAAGACTGCTCCTGACTCGCCCGCTACTCCCCTCAGCAGTATATTTCAGTCAATCTGCCTGTTCTGTTCCCGACTCTGTCTCTGGTGAATCCTCTCACCTCCCTGGGCTTTTGGCCTGTACCCCAGTTCTTGTATGCATAAATAAATAAATCTTTAGAAAAATATATTAACTTCATGAAGGAAAAGATAAACAGCTGGGACCTCATCAAACTAAAAAGCTTCTGTACTACAAAAGAGACAATACCCAAAACAAAGAGACACCCTACTGACTGGGAAAAAATATTTGCACTCTATGCAACTGATAAGGGACTGGTTTCAGAGATCTACAAAGAGGTCACACTCAACAAAAACAAAGCAAACAATCCAGTCAAAATATGGGCAGAAAACTAAAAAAGATACCTCTCCGAAGAGGAAATGCAAATGGCCAACAGGTATATGAAAAAATGTTCAACATCACTTATAATCAGGGAAATGCAAATCAAAACCACAATGATGTAACACCTTACACCAATGAGAATGGCCCATATTAAAAAAAAGAAAGACAACAAATGCTGGCAAGGATGTGGAGAAAAAGGCACCTCCTTACTCTGCTATTGGAAATGCAGAATGGTCCAACCACTATGGAAAGCTGTGTGGAGGACCCTCAAACTACTAAAAATGGAGTTACCATAGGACCCAGCAATTCCACTCCTAGGAATATACCCAAAGGTCACAAAAACATTAATTCAAAAGGAAACCTGCACTCCTATGTTTATTGCAGCACTATTTACAATAGTTAAAATAGGGAAACAACCTAAATGCCCCCAAACAGATGACTGTATCAAAAAGATGTGGTATATATACACAATGGAATACTATTCAGTGATCAAAGAAGATACTCATGCCATTTGCAGCAACATGGATAGAACCAAAAGAGATTACGCTCAATGAAATATGTCAAAAGGAAAAAGAAAAATGTCATATGGTTGCACTTATAAGAGGAATATAGGGAAACAAGGGACAGAAAGGAAAAAAGAGACAAAACTAGCAGGCAAACTATAAATCAGAGATATTCAGCAGGGGAGGGAGAGGGAAAGTGATCAAAACAGGAGGGAAGAGCACAAGAGACTGTGGTGATGGTTCACAGGTGTCTTGGTGATGGTAATTTTATGGGGATTACACCTGAAAGGAGAAATCAAACACTGCACAAAAATGAAATGAACAATGATATAAAAAATATATAAATAACAACTAAAAAAATTACCTTCAAATTTAGGATTCTGAAACAAACATTATTTCATAATATCATTCATATTTTCATATATTTTAAAAAGACAAGTTCTTTTGCAACTGATGGTTTGTCAATTACAAGCACCTTAAGCAATAGGACAACCTTATTCAAACCATAATTTCATTCTCACCTTCCCTCTGTGTGTCTCATTCTTTTCTGTAATACAGAAGCTTCCATCTTAAGAAGATGAGCAGGCTATGATTTCAAACAGGACCAAGTCACTTTTGACTAGTTTGGTAAACCAAAGAAAAGTGGAAGCTGCTTTTCCCTAGTATTTAATATCCAAGCTGGGGTAGAAGGGATGGAGGTCTTCGACTGGCTGAATTGTTCACATGCCCAACCTTTGTACAATCATTATCACCAGTTGATAGGGTAATATGGTTGGCCAATGCCCAAAGAAGTGAGTTATCATCATTGGCATTCCCAAAAGAAGCACTTGTAACAAAGGACTTAGCAGAATTACACTTTCAACAATAAACCTTCACACTTTTTTTTTTTTAGAGGCATGTATTATTTTTATTTATTTATTTATTTGTTTGTTTTGTTTGTTTGTTTATACATGCACTGCGTACAGTCAGAAGCGCGGGAGGGTGAGAGAATTCACCAGAGCCAGAGCAGGGAGCAGAGCAGGCAGAAAGACCGAAGTACACTGCTGAGGGGAGCAGCGGGCGTCAGGAGAGGTCTGCGTGCCATGTGGGACCCTCCTCAGGTGGCCGGGGAGCAGCCGGGGATTGAACCAGCGCCGCAGAGGCTGCAGGCAGCTTCGCAACCCAGCGCTCAACCGCTGCGCCACCGGGGAGGCCCAACACTTTTTTTAAAAGATTTATTTATTTGTACAAGAACTGGGGTACAGACCAGAGGGGCAGGAGGATGACAGAATTCACCAGAGACAGAGCAGGGAGCAGAACAGGCAGACTGACTGAAATACACTGCTGAGGGAAGCAGTGGGCAAGACAGGAGAGGTCTGCTGCACCAAGTGGGCATCTCCCTGGCTGGCTGGGAATTGAACGAGCACTGTAGAGGCTGCGGACAGCTTCACAGAGCTGTGCTCACCCCGCTGCACCACCGGGGAGGCCTAAAGCTTCACACTTTTAAGAGTGTCAACACTACTCCCAATGCCCTCTCTCCTTATTCTACCTCAATCTAATATGAATGAGTCCAGACTTAAAAAATCATAAACCTTGAGGAGTTAATAATTCGAGCTTCACAAAGATCAAAAAGTAATCTAGCATCTATGAGCATTAACACCCAGAAACTTTATTTAAATGTGGTCATGAGGGGCACAAAGAGAGTGCCCAAACATGTATAATTAGCAAACTATAGCACCCAACATGCCTTGCATCTCCCTAGAGAAGTGATATCCTTCCCTGTCCATAAACCTGAGAAGGAAGTCCTCCAGAGGTTATAGAGGGGTTGTTAGACTGATTCATAGACAGTGGATCTCTCCGTGAATACACTTTCTAATCTGTCCTCTAGTCTGTGGTTAGTTTTTGCATAAACTATTGTTGGAATAATTGCTACTTTGTTGGAATTGTTAGAATTATTGTGTTAAGAGATCAACACAACATAACTCACCTTTTCTGAATTCCTCACAAGGGTAACACTCAAAGATACATATTTTAGAAAATACAAAATAAAAAATATACTAGAAAATTAATGTGCAGAGTGGATAAATTTTCCACTCCTGCACAACAGATTTTATTTCTAAGCATCTCATTCCATCTCAAAAATTGCAGTGCAGATTTTGCAAACATGATGGGTTACATAAGTAGGATTATGTACTCCTTATGCAAACTCTGAAGCCAGCTGTCCATCCAGTTCTATTTGCCAGATAGAAACAAGGATTGCTACATAGCTCCAACACAATACTGGGTAGATATTCATAAATTCTGACTCTCTCATTTCAAGTTAGGAAGAAGAAAATATATTTGAAAAGCTTTTCAACCAGACCTTCTTATTGAAGGTAATGGCATTTTAATCATATGATTATGGCTACATAGCCATATATTCAGTGTGCATATCAGGGATCCACACAATAAATTGAATAGAATGAGTTTAATTGTATCCTCCAAAAATTCATGCATTGAAGGCCTAATCCCCTATAAATCAGAATGCAGTCTTATTTGGAAGAAGGGTTCTTTGAAGAGATAATCAATTTTGAATGAGGTCAGTAAAGTGAGATATAATCTAATCTGACTGGTATTCTAGTAAAAGGGGGAAATTTGTTAATAGACACACACAGGGAGATGAGAATAGAAGCAGTTATACTTCCCCCAAGACTGCCAGAAAACCACCAGTCTAGGCAAGAGGCATGGAAGAGTTTTCTCCCTCATGGCTTCAGAACTGTGAGAAATAGATTTCTATTGTTTAGCCACCCAGTTTAGGGTATTTTGTTCTGTAGCCATAGGAAAATAGCATAGTAAGTGAGAAATTTCACGTCAGAAATAAAAGAGGGACTACATTATCTGTAAGAACTTAATTTTTTTATATCCAAAAGAATAGGTTCATTATAAATTGGGAGAGACAAGTAAAGGACACTCACACAGACACAAGCAGGCAGAACGAGCTGCCCTCAAAGGGACAGGTTTGTTAAGAGAGGCTTGCACAGTCACAAGCCAGCAGTCTTGGGGGGAGAGCTTCTTCTACTGCTTTGCAAAGGGAGAAGGTCCATGAAGAGAAACACCTGCATGGTCACAGGTGGGCAGGAGAGCTGCTGCTATCTATAAGAACTTTAATCTTCTATTATTGCATTCACCCAAATGAAGGAAAGAAATTGAGGTCAGTATCTACATAACACAGGCCAAAAGGTCTATTATATTTTATTTAGTAAAATCAGATTAATTACAGCAAAATAAGAATCCTTAATGGTGCCTAACTTATCCAGATAATGGTCTCAACTCTCAGCTTTGTTGGTTGGATGATTGGTGAAGTAAGCCTGATTTCAAGTAAAGGATATGAGTATAGCTTTGACCAAAAAACTTCACAGCACTATCAGTATCTATGGCTCATGAAGAAGAGACCACAAAAATTCAGCATTTTCCCTTCCTAATCTGTGACTGCTGCTAAGCAATGTGGTCCTAGTTTCAGAGTCTGAGCTATTGCTCCCTTTCAGTTCCCTATGGATTCATGTTATCTCATGCAAATGGATGGGGATGGATGGGGAGGCTTGGATGGATGCAGTGTTGGAAATGCAGTAGTTTCACCAAACCAACTGTCTATGAGTCTAATGAAGGTCAAAACCAAGTAGCGGCCTGGAAGAATATCTAGGCTTCTCAACTCTCTATTTCAGGTGTATTAGCATTCCACCAGTCAAGGAAAGGAAGCAGAGCTTTAATGAAAAGATGATGTACCTATTATCCCTGACCCCATAATTCTTACAAGTTCCTTTTATGGGCCAGTATATAGATTTGGCATAACTGTAAGGTCTTTAGACACCTATTCAATCTGATCATGCAATTCCATTGTTTACCCCCAATAAATAGCAAGAAAGCAGGCTGGAGTACTGACAGTTTCAACTGGTGCTATAGTAGCCCGGGAAATCTGTAATTTGTTGTCATTTCCTCTTCAGATGGAGTGAATAGCAGGCATAGAAAGTAAAATCAGGTTAAGATTACTGATCATTCAAGAAACAAGGGTTCTAGGAGAAGTATATCATCCTGTAATTGTCTCCACTGTCTTTTGATTGAAAAACATAGCTATTTACTGTTGATCTCAAACAAAAAGCAGTCAATTTTTTTACCAACAAAATGGGTTCATTCAGAAACATCATAAAGGCAATTTTGAAAGTGCAGTTTCAAGCAAGACACACATCACTTTTCTATATCAAAAGCCAATTCACCCTTACACAGCCCGCAGAGGGGTTTTCCTCTGGGTAGAGAAGATTTTCATTCCATGGAGGCAAGAAACAACATCACTTCCTGTTGGAAATGCAAGGCATGATGGGTCCTGTAGTTTGCTAGTTGTGCAGGTGTAGGTATTTTCTGCCACAAGAAAACTGCAGGAGCCCAGAAGAATACAAAGAGCATGGATTCAAAATGTCAAATGCCAAGTTGTTTTGCGTAAGTAGACCCTGTGCATTTGGAAAGGGCTTCTCTTAACAAACTTGTCCCTTACATGTTCAGAGAAGAATTAAACTAAGCCTTGAGGGATCTCTTCAATCTCAGCCTGCAAGCCCTTCCAAATATGCCCAATTCCTCCAGCTGACACTCCTTTCACTCCACACTGGGTTAAAGGCTCTCTGCATGCCCCATCCCCTTGGGACTGCCCTTTTACACTGTCTCTTGCTTTTGAAATTCTCTTCACTTAAACTCTCTTCACTTAAACTATATTCCCATTCCTATTTCAAAACCTATTCATACTTCTCCCTTCACCCCCACAGCTGAAGATTTTCTCTGTCTCTTTCCCATAGTTGGCACCAGATCCCATCCCGACAATTTAGAACCTTGGTTTATTACCGTAGTTATTGTACGTTTGTATTATACTGAGATGTGTGATTTTATCTCAAATGCCACTTCCTGTTAAATGATAGAGACTGCCTCAGGTACTCTGCTAAGAAGGATTCTGAGGTCTTAACTTAGTAGGAAAGGATGACAACAATTAGCAATATTTGACAGTCACTGGAATGAGAAATGGAAAAACACTGCTATATATTCACCAACCCTCTTCTTTTTTTTTTTCCAATGATAAAAATTCCATATTTATTATGCCCGAGAAGAACTGACAAATTTGCAGACTCAGTTCACTGGCGCAATGTTTTCAAAGTAGGGTACAATTTGTACAAGAATAATAAAGTTCAATAAATATTTAGAGCACATGAATACTTACATGTACCTATGACAAGATTTTCTAAAGTTTTTATTTTCTGTGGAAACTTTATAAATATGGGAAGAAAACGTTATACTATCATACATAATTATAAACATTTCTGAGTAAATTTGAGGGTTTTTTTTATAACATTTGGCTCCTCAGATTTTCTTTTTTTAATAAATTTTATTTTTATATTCCCCATACAATTGCAACCCCCTAATTTTGACCCCAATCCCTCCCCTCCCCGCCCCCCCATAGAGTGTCTGGTTCATAGTTGTTTGTTGATTTTGATTTTCAGTATCTTATAGTTATTCATTTTCCCGATCCCTTATTTAACTTTTCTAGATTCCTGCTATGAGTGAGACCATCCAGTATTTTTCTTTTTCTTTCTGGCTTATTTCGCTGAGCATGATCCCTTCCAGTGCCATCCATGTTGCTGCAAATTGCATGTGTTTATCTTTTCTGAATGCTGAGTAATATTCCATGGTGTATATATACGACATCTTCTTGATCCAGTCATCTATTTTTGGGCATTTGGGTTGTTTCCAAAGCTTAGCTATTGTAAACAGTGCTGCTATAAACATAGAGGTGCAGGTGTTCTTTGGAATTGATGTTTCTGTGTCCTTTGGGTAAATACCTAGGAGTGGAATTGCTGGATCCTATGGAAGCTCTATGTTTAGTAGGTCCAGAAATCTCCACACAGCTCTCCATAGTGGTTGGACCAGTTTGCACTCCCACCAACAGTGCACAAGAGTTCCTTTTTCTCCACATCCTAGCCAACATTTGTTGTTGCTAGTTTTTTTAATATGTGCCATTCTCACTGGTGTAAGATGGTATCTCATGGTAGTTTTGAATTGCATTTCCCTGATTACAAGTGATGTTGAACATTTTTTCATATGCCTGTTGGCCATTTGCATTTCCTCTTCAGAGAAGTTTCTTTTTAGCTCTTCTGCCCATTTTTTGACAGGATTATTTTCTTTGTTGTTGTTGAGTCTCATCAGCTCTTTGCAGATTTTTGTGATCGGTCCTTTATCATTTGTGTTGTGTGCAAAAATGTTCTCCCAGTCAGTGGGGTTTCTCTTTGTTTTTGTTATTGTCTCTTTTGCTGTGCAGAAGCTCTTTAATTTGATGTAGTCCCAGCTGTTGATCTTTGCCTTCACGATCACTGCTTTGGGTGATGTGTCTGTAAAGATGTCTTTGATGTGCATATCACGTAGTGTTTCGCTTATATTTCCTTCTATGTATTTTATGGTTTCAGGTCTTATGTCTAGTTCTTTAATCCATTTTGAGTTGGTTTTTGTGTATGGTGTGAGCTAGTAGTCAAGCTTCATTCTTTTGCATGTAGCGACCCAGTTTTCCCAGCACAATTTACTGAACAAACTTTCTTTGCTCCAATGCATAGTCTTTGCAACTTTGTCAAAAATTAGTTGACCATAAATCTGTGGGTTTATTTCTGGATTTTCTATTTGGTTCCATTGGTCCGTGTGTCTGTTCTTATTCCAATACCATGCAGTTTTGATGATTATGGCTTTGTAGTATAGTTTGAAGTCTGGGAGTGTGATGCCTCCATTTCCTTCTTTTTTTTTCAGGAGAGCTTTGGCTATTCGGGGTTTTTGGTGATTCCATATGAATTTCATCAATAATTGTTCTATTTCTTTGAAGAATGACATTGAAATTTTGATTGGAATAGCATTGAATCTGTATATTGCTTTTGGTAGGATGGCCATTTTAATAATGTTTATTCTCCCAATCCATGAGCAGGGGATGTCTTTCCATTTCTTTGTGTCTTCTTCTATTTCTTTTAACAGTGTTTTATAGTTTTCTTTGTATAGGTCCTTTACCTCTTTTGTTAGATTTATTCCCAAATATTTTATTTTTTTTTTGTTTCAATAATAAACGGGATGGTTTTTTTGATTTCTTCTTCTTCAGATTTATTGTTTGTGTATAGGAAGGCTACTGACTTTTGTGTATTGATTTTGTATCCTGCCACTTTACTGAACTGATTGATGAGTTGAATTAGTTTTTCTGTGGAGTTTTTGGGGTTCTCTATGTATATTATCATATCATCTGCAAAGAGTGATAGTTTGACTTCTTCTTTTCCAATTTGGATTCCTTGTATGTCTTTCTCTTGTCTTATTGCTCTGGCTAGGACTTCCACTATTATATTGAAAAGCAGTGGTGAGAGTGGACATCCTTGTCTTGTTCCAGATCTTAATGAGAATGCTTTCAGCTTTTCACCATTGAGAATGATACTGGCTGTTGGTTTGTCATATATGGCCTTTATGATGTTGAGGTATGTTCCTTGTATCCCAAGAATTTCAAGGGCTTTTATCATGAATGGGTGTTGCACTTTGTCAAAAGCTTTCTCGGCATCTATTGATATTATCATATGGTTTTTATATTTCTTTTTGTTGATGTGTTGGATAACGTTGATTGATTTTCAGATGTTGAACCATCCTTGTGTCCCTGGAAGGAATCCTACTTGGTCGTGGTGAATTATCTTATGGATACATTGTTGGATTCTGGTAGCTAAAATTTTATTGAGGATTTTTGCATAAGTGTTCATTAGGGAGATTGGCCTGTAGTTTTTCTTTTTTGTGTTGTCCTTGTTCGGTTTTGGTATTAGTGTAATGTTGGCTTCATAGAACGTGTTTGGTATTGTCCCTTCCTTCTCAATTTTTTGGAAGAGTTTGTGAAGGATAGGACCAACCCTCTTCTGTATCACTGAATCCTACACTTTGGTTTAGTTTTGTCCTCAAACACACACACACACACACATATACACACTTACTTTAAAAGAGCAATGCTAGTTATATATTTTCACATCTAGTAGTTCAACCCATGTGATCAAGGTAATTTTAACCATGAAACAGTAATCTGGTGTTGCAAGCTCATACATTTGAAAATGGGATTTGCAAATTTAATTTGTAAAATAGTACTAGTAATGTGACAAATTATACAGCACACTTATGTTTATTAAGCATATTGCCTTGAAAGGCCCTCAATAAATGATCATGAAGTAGTGAGTTATCCCAATGGACTACAAGGCGGAAGAGAGAGAGGGAGAGAGAAAGCGAGAGGGAGAGGTCTAAACCCTGGGGTTGGGTCTGGGAGGCCAAGCCTAGAGTAGCAGTGGGCTTCTGGCAAATCACACGTAAGACCATCTGTGAGGGGGCCTCCCTGGAGGCACAAGGAGTCAAGTCTCAGCACTATGAAGCTATTCCCAGCCACTGCCGCACCAGTTTGATCCCTGGCCAGGGAGATGACCCACATGGTACAGCAGACCTCTCCTGACTTGCCCGCTGCACCCCTCAGCAGTGTATTTCAGTTAATCTGCCTATTCTGCTCCCCACTCTGTCTCTGGTGAATCCTCTCACCCCCCACACCTCTGGCCTGTACCCAGTTCTTGTATGCATAAATGAAATTAAATCTTTAAAAAAAGAAAAAAAAAAGACCATCTGTGAGACCCTGACCAAAAAAGAGGGACATCTGAAGGAAAAAGCACCAAAATCCAGTTACCTTATTTTAGGGTTTTTGAGGGTAGCTGCTAACTACAGGAACATGGTGTGAATGAGATGGTATTAGACACTGTCCCCAAATAAATAACCTTGAGACTAAATCCACAAAAAGAAAAATCACATGCCTTAAAGCTTCTGTAGCCTATCTTTAAACAGAATTTGGAAAGGGGGGGGGAATCTATTTAAAACAAGCATTTAGGAAAGCATCATTTCCCTGGCATGATTATTATGGGCTTCGTGTTGGCAGGAAGACCTCATTTCCAGTGATATTTTCCAATTGTTAAAATAAAAAAATCCCTGACGCTTTCTTTGCAATCCATAATTTTGTATTTTTAATTTCGATAACTCAAGTGTCTCTAAGCAGAAATAAACTGCATATTCATGAGTCCTGATTTGCTGTAATCATTATTTCTGAGGCTCTCAATCCGTGAAGACTCCAAGTACTTGAGTCCTTGTCTTCAAGCAATTATATCCAATTGGCTTGGAGCTGAGAGAGTTGGGAGACCCCATGTCTTCATTTTGTCTATGAACAGCTCTATTGGTCTATCTGAGGTCAGCTTTCCTTGCTCCCAAATGGGGCTAATAATTAGTTGCCTCAACATTGGCAGGAAGGATAAAAGTTTATTTAATATGTTTTTTTTTTTAAAGATTTATTTACTTATACAAGCACTGGGTACAGTCAGAAGTGGGGGAGGGTGAGAGAATTCACCAGAGCCAGAGCAGGGAACAGAACAGGCAGACTGACAAAATACATTGCTGAGGGGAGCAGTGGGCGCGGCAAGAGAGGTCTGTCGCGCCATGTGGGACCCTCCTCCGGTGGCCGGGGAGCAGCCAGGGATCGAACCAGCACTGCAGAAGCTGTGGGCTGCTTCGCAGCCCAGCGCTCAACCACTGTGCCACCAGGGGAGGCCCTATTTAATATGTTAACTAGAGAATTGTTAACATTTCATCAACCAGCATTTGGACATAAACATAAAGAAAAAATCAAAGCAAAAAGAAGATATGTTGAGATGAGATGAGCAAAATATAAAGGAAGGAAAGTGTATACCAACAATGTGCTGTATGTGTGTGAAAAATATGGATGCAGGAATAAAAAAGCAAAAATTAGAGGTTCAAAGTTTTAAAAAAATAGTAAAAACTAGAGAAACAACTATAAATAATTTATCTTCCTGTCTACAATTTGGCTTCTCTTAATAGAATTAACCCAGATCTGGGGTTTGAAGAAAATAGAACTTGATGTCAGTCTATGACTTCACAATATCTATAGAACAAGTACCTTCGTCTCCAAGTTTTGCTTTCTTCATCAGGGCTGATACCTTCATCTGTGAAGGTGATGGCCATCCTTCCCTCTAAAGGTTTGTGGGAGATTTAAATGAGTCAAATCAAAAGTGTATCTTTTATCAAGTATAGCACAAATTATATGATCAATAAATTATATGATCATTAGGGTCCTACTCTGCCTGGTTTTTCTTTTTTTCCTTTCTGGCTAAATAGCTATCCATTAATGAAGGCCTCACATCCACCCTTAGCAATCTTTCCAACCTGTTACAAGCATCCCATTTCTGAAGTTGTTCCAAAAAGAATAATACCAGAAGAGATCACTAGAGCATCTATCCATCTGCCTGGAATGGGGTTTTCCTTACGGTGGGAATCCAAGCTCAAAACCTGACTTCACCATATACTAGACATAGGAACTTGGGGTCTCTAAGTTTCTATTTCCTTGCCTATAAAATAAGGGTAGAATAACATCTACATTGTGGGGTACATTCTACAAATAAAATATGTAAATTTTTAAAAATTTATTTATTTATATATATTTTACATCATTGTTCATTTTTAAACATTGTTTGCTTCCCCGCCCCCGCCCCAGGTTAAAATAAGTAAATTTTCAAAAGGACTCTGTTTACCATTGTAGTTAGACAAAGCAGCAGATTAACAAATAACATGTATCATGTATCACGCTAGTCTTTCTACTTTCCCAAGAAAACGACAGCTAAGTGGGATTGCCTCCTTCCTTTCTACAATTATTTGGCAAAAGTTACATGGCCACACCATTCAGTTAGTTCCAGAATCAGTTTGAATCAACAGGTAGCTTCCTCCCAAACCTCAGTGTGCAGATGGTGCCACTGAAACCTAGAAAGTTCACGTCCCCTTCTGAAAGTCAGGTAGCAAAGGAAACTTGAGATTTAAAAGCCTGGACATCAAAAACAACTGTGTTCCTCGGGGCAACCACTCAGCTTCCCAGAGGGACTCAAATCTACAGCTTTCAAAATTCCCTCTAGAGCCTTTTTTTTTGGGGGGGGGGTTGGAGGGGGCTGTAAGTCACTCTACTTATTCCTATGTATGTTTGGGGTAATTTTAACCTGAGCAATATTGTGGAATCAAACTCCCCAAAAAGGGTCACACAGGTTTTTCTCAGTATGTCCAGAGCAGCCTCTTTCAATGTCACCTTGAGGTCAATGGAAAACTTGTGAGTTTCTGGAGATCTCTTACCACTACTTATTAAATACAGATTATTTTAAATTAAGAGCAGCAAAGATTTTAGAAGATTTTTGTCATTTACCCTTTTTCCTAATCAACAAAGAAATACTGTTCTACCTTGTATAACCTAGAATATGGCAGGTGTGTGGGGGATCTTATCCTGGCATAGGTTTATCAGTGAGCATGTCCTCTCTCTGAGAATATCATCTTCCCTCTCAAAAGTAAGGATGAGGTCACCCCTTCTTAGCTATCATGGGAAGTTTCTTTTCATCCTCTGCTTAATGCCCCAATTCTCTAAAACACAGGATAAACATCAGGGGTCTGTTCCATTACTCTTTAGAATTCACACTCTGTAAATCCACTATATGTAGATTATTAAATTTTGGGATTCTCCCTTACTAATCTGTCTGATGTTAACTTGTTTGTCCATCCAGTCTCCCAAGAATTAGGAAAGAGATATTCCCCTGCACTCCAACAATCCATAAACCCAAATTACATTTTTTAAAGATTTATTTTATTTATTTATATCTTCAAAAACTAGGGTGTAGGCCAGAAGTGTGGGGGGGGTGAGAGGAGACACCAGAGTCAGAATGGGGAGCAGAACAGGCGGATCTACTGAAATACACTGCCGAGGGGAGCAGTGGGCAAGACAAGAGAGGTCTACTGCACTGTGTGGGTTAGCTCCCTGGCCAGGGATCGAACTCGTGCCACAGTGACTGCGATAGCTTGATAGCACTGAGACTTTAACCACTGCGCCACCAGGCAGGCCCCAGATTATATTTAAAAAATGAATCTCTAAGACAATATTAACTTTTTCTATACAAATTCCTTGAGAGCAAGGACTATGACTTAATCTTCGTATTCCTAAAAGCACACAGTAAAATGTCTCCTAATAAGTATTTATTAAGTAAATCAAAGAGATTTAGCTATGTTTTCCTGGCTCCTTCCTCACCATGTCTTTCCTGAAAGACAAAGAGGTTCTCTCTACCTCTGAACTCTGCATTTGCTGTTCCTTTCCTTGCAATGCTCTTCCCCCTCCTTCAGTTTGCTGACTCATTCTCATCCTTCAGTATTTGTCTTACATGCCACTTGCTCCAGAGAACATCCCAGGCCATCCTTTGTCAACTCCAATTAACTATCTTACATCAATGGTAACCTTTGAACTGTGCTTTGACAATCAAGAGGACCAAGTAGAATGTTTTACATAAACTATATGCAGACACACTGTTTATCTGACTTTTCTCTGATTTATGTGTAGGGCCTACCATTGGCTAAATAGCTAGAAAAATCTCAGTAAGTATTCATTGGAAAAGTGAGCCAAAGAATGCAAAACAGGGACCCAGGGTGAATTTCTGATCTAGGGTTGGGAATACAAGGACTGACTCCTATTTGACTTTTGTGAGAAAATGTAAACTCAGCACACTTGGTTTTCTTTCTTTGTTATTTAAAAAAAAATAATCAATTCATTAAATTCATTCCAGGGTTCAAGTTGAGCACATTAGTGAGTTCCGAAGGTTTCACTCCCCAATCCTGAGCTGCAGCTGGACCCCAGACAACTCCCAGAGACCCGAAAATCAAGATTGGTAATTGCATTGGAGAATTTTTGTGTGTTTCGTTTGAAAATTGAGTCCCACCTGCTATTCAAGGGATCAGCACTACATTTCAGTTTTTTCTTGTTTGGTTACAGAGAAAGAGCAGGTCGATTCTCAGTACAAAGATTAAAACAGCATTTGTTTCCCTCTCCCCAGCTTCCTACATGAATGAATCAGAGCTGACAGGCCCATTACAGCAGTACAGTACCCAGCTGACAGTATTGACTGAAAAGCAACTAACTTGCTTATTTTCTGTTGACTTAATGATGGGACAGGCACAAATGGAGCTTGTTGTCTTAGCATTTAGTCCTTAATCCTGTCAAAGTGCTTTACCACTTCCCTATAGGTAGTGTCAAAAGAGATCTCCACAGAACTACTTCTACTGTTACTAGCAGAAGCTAATATATTAAAAATAAGAGTCAGCCAAGGTCTTTTGAGGCCATCACAAGGTTTTATCACGGTTACATTTATAGATATCTCCCTCACATCATAGGAACGAAGCATTGGAAAATATACCCCAAATGCCTCATTAAAAGTCATTTTTACATTGGGAAGTAAATGAAACACCATTTTGGTCCTAATCTCTTAGCATATGTGTCAGTCTTAGATATGCTTACTCCATATAAAATCAGATTTAAAAATTATGTCTGATTATCCTGAAACTGTGCACAAAAATAAAATAAATAAATGTCATTTAATCTATGGGGTAGAGAAATTAATAGGCTCTTGACCCCCCCATTCAGAGAAATGCTTACCAGAAATGAGGTGTTTTTTTTTTTAAAGATTTATTTATTTATACAAGAACCAGGGTACAGGCCAGATGCATGGGAGGGTGAGAGGATTCACCAGAGACAGAGCTGGAAACAGAACAGGCAGACTGACTGAAATACACTGCTGAGGGGAGCAACGGGTGAGACAGGAGAGGTCTGCTGCGCCACGTGGGACCCTTGCCAGCCGGCCGGGATCGACACTGCAGAGGCTGCAGGCAACATCACAGCGCTGCCCTCAACCGCCTGCGCCACCAGGGGAGGCCCAGAAATGAGGTGTTTTTGACAGACCTAAATCAAGAGTCTACCACATAGTAGGGACTCACAATATTTTAACTCATGTGAGTTTATATTTCATAAAGTGACCAAAACTATCTCTAATTCTTCTGCCCAAACATGATAGCTGTGCTTTCTTCATGTGATGGTGGATGTGACTATGTTAAAATATTTTACCTGAAATTTATTTTTGTGTGCAGTTCTTTGGGAACTTTTGACACCTTAGAGATTTTTACAAATGGTGTTTTAATAGAGGGTTAGAGAAACAGTTTGCAACTATACATTTTCTCATCTAAACACTTCTAGTCACTGATATTTTCTTAGGAAGTGTATGTGGGGTGCAAAGGAGAAGATGAATTAATCCAGGGCACGATACAGCCACATTCTCATTCCCTAACAGCTCAGTATTAGCATTCACTGTAATTTGAATCAACCTTTTTAAATCACATTGGTGATTAGGTAATTTTCCTCTTCAGCTATCCAATTTTTCTGAAGCTCATCCCTTAAATTGAATGCAGTAATATTAAAGTTTGCAAAATAGCAACCATGGGGAAAATGTCTGCTTTGACTTTTCCCCTTTCAGAAGTGACTTCCTCATTGGCTGAAGCCATGTGACACCCAATCAGCTAAATAACAGTGCCCAGAATTAATGTTGAGTGCTTATAATAGCCAACTCTGTGCTAAGCACTTAAATGAAGTAGAGTATTACTTCATTTAATTTCTACAGCAACACTATGACACAGATACGATCTCCATTCTCTAAAAGAGGGAAATGAGAGCCAAGAAATGTAAGTAAACTACAGTGTCCTTGAGATCCAAAGCCTGTCAGTCTGACCCAAGAGCTCAAACTCTTATCCTGCAGATTTATAGAAGATCAAGGATTTTTTTTCCTATTAGCCAAACAGTCCTGACATTGTCATGGCGGGGAGAGGGGGTAAGCTAGGCCCTTAACTCCCCCAAATTAAACTGATTCTTTTTTATTGTCCATTATTCAATAACTGGTAGTGATTATGGGGTGGGGGCCCGTGATCCTCCTACTGATGGTATTAGCTTAAAAGATGTACAATTAAAAAGCTGCACCTTTGAATCTTGCAAGGAAATATTGATTGACCTGTTTTTCTCTAACTTCTGAAAAAGCTGTGGAAAGAGTGAGCTAAGCTGAGATCATGATCAAGAAGGAAAGAGAAAAATATTTCCACTATTCTATGTTCTTTGTCATTACATTTTTCCAATGAACTAATCCACTCTGACATCTATTTGAGTAACTCCACTGAGTTGGGCGATTTGTCAGGGAAATCGAGAGCCACAGAACTGCAAATATCATTTTCCACTTGCAAAATTATTCTGCATTGTCTTCTTGAAGCCTTCTTCTGAGATCTTCATTAAACACAAGCAAAGGAAACACAAAGATTCACTGGGGTTCAATGGGGCTCCGCATTTCCTTTCTGTCTGGGTGTAGGCAGGTTGCTATAACAAATGGCAAGCCTGAAACCTTATCAGTCTTTAACACTCCCAGATCTAGAGCCGGAGGCTCAAATCAGGGTGCCACATAGTCCAGTTCTGGGAGAACTTTTTCTGCAATGCAGAATGCCTACTTCTCGATATGTCCTCACAAGGTGAAAGGGCAAATCAGCAATCTGGGATCTATTTTCTAAGGATATTAGTCTCATTCATGAGGATGGAGTCTTTGTGACCTAATCCCAAAGGCCCCATCTCCTAACACTGTCATAAGAAGCATTAAGATTTCAGCCCATGAATTTGGGAATCTAAGAGGACAACATTCAGACTATAGAAATGTCTTCATGTGATAGCTCTCCTCTCTCTCTCTCTCTCTCTCTCTCTCTCTCTCTCTGTCTCTCTCTCTCTCTTTCTCTCTCTCTCTCTCTCTCTCTCTCACACACACACACACACACACACACACAATGTGTTTATTTACTTTACAATTGCACTCATACTTCAGTTACTTCAGGATTTTTATAATTCACATATTTATTCATTACTACATATTTTCATCAAAAACGTATTATGGGGGGCCTCTCTGGTGGCATGGGGTGAAGTCTCAGCAATATCATGCAGTCGCAACTGCAGCCTGAGTTTGATACCCAGCCAGGGAACTGACCCACATGAGGCAGCAGACCTCTCCTGTCTCTCCCGCTGCTCCCCTCAGCGGTGCATTTCAGTCATTCTGCCTGTTCTGCTCCCCACTCTGTCTCTGGTAAAGCCTCTCACCCCCCTGCACCTCAGGCCTACACCCCAGCTCCTGTATGGATAAATAAATAAAAATAAATCTTTAAAAAAGAGACATGCACGTAGCTATTATGTCCCAGACACAAAGCACCAACACAAAGTATACAGAATGAGTAATCTACAGTTTCTATTGGATTTTAAAGGACCTCAGTTAAGAAGAGATTTTTTTTTAAAGCACGAGTGTTTTTAAACACTTACATGAAATCTGAATGATTTCCATTTATACTCTCATTTTCATTGCAAGAACCTCATGAGGTAGCTTATTCTTTTTCCAGTTGTCAATTTAGGCAACTGAAGCTGAGATCAGATAAGTCATTTACAGAGGAAAGCAGAGTTAGTAAGGGACAGAACTACTGCTACTGTTACCAGTAGGAGCTTATAAATCTACTAGTCTTCCACTGTAGGGTACACCATGACTTGCATATTGTAAAGGGGTCCAGCCATAGGGGTGCACAAAGGCAAAGCAGACTCTCAGTGTGAAAGAACTCTAATAAAATTAGTGCATAGATACAGGAGACTATGGTGATGGTTCACAGGTGACTTCGTGGTGGGAATTTTATGGGGACTATACCTGAAAGGAAAAAGCAAACTACACAAAAATGAATAGTCATGTAAAATATATCTATAGAAATTTTGAAAAATAGTGCAGAGAGAGGAGAAGAAAGGATTGTGGGTAAATGCCCAGCCAAACAGGGTCAACCTGAACTGGGGTTACTGAAGCCTGAAAGTTCGCTACAAGTCTAAGGCACCTGTCTCTCCTGCACCTGTCTCTTTTTATGACTCCTTCCCAGCAGTACCTGGGTGCAAGTCAGGCCAGAGGAACAAGAGGACTCCCTTAGTCCACCTGCCTTCTGTGTCGCATAGCATCACCTGGCTGCTCAGCTCAGCCCACCATTAAGTGGACCAGGGAACATGAGACCTCCCCTAGCAAACAGATTAATGCAAGACTTGTTATGAGCACCTTACATAGATTAGCTTATTTTTACCAATGAGGAAACTAGCACAGAAATAAAAGCGCTCCAAATTTACCCAATTAGAAGATAGCAGATGTTGGAGGCAAACCCCAGCATTTCAATACCTGTTGCTTTTAATAACTCCAGACTCATATCTGAACTTGGATGGTCAGAAAAGTCAAGTATATTTTCTGTTTCCTATGCAAAATCGTGTCATGACTTTGCCGACTGCCCCATATGTTCATAACAACTATGAAACTGAAAAGCAGTCTAGTTCTGAGTGGTGCTCTTCGGAATACTAATGAAAGAAGAGGATGGTTCATTTGAGAGATCAAACTGAAGCAGGACTCTATGGGTACTAGAGCCTTCCAGGACAATGCCCAACAGAGGGCAGGTCACTATCTGTGGGTTCTTGACCCATACATACAATTGCAAGGCCACTCAGGTTCAGAGAACAATAATGGGGTTTATATAACAAATAGGGGAAACAAAGACTTACCAATGCCGCAAGTGGCCAACTCCCTTACCCTACATTATGTCCAGTGTCCACAAGTCCCAAACAAAAGGCGGCTCCTCCAAGATGGCGCCATTCCACCAACAAGAGCCTGGAATTCGTGGCAGCGGGAGGCACCCACAGGCAGGGTGCTGGGAAGACACCACAGCATCCGCAGCAACAGTCTGAAGGTCAGGATGAACAGCACCGGATGCTGGAACACACAGCAGCAAAGGCAGCAGCACCAAAAGGTGTTGCCAGAGGATCTGACAAACAGCTCTCTGAGACACCAGGCCTGGGGCCTTCCAAGCGCCTCCCAGGCGGCTGCCGAGACAAGACCTGAGGCAGGCTCAGCCTCCCGGTCCCTGTAAGACTCTCGGTCTTCTCTCTACGAGGTCACCCACCAAGGCTTCTTCTTTCTTCCTTCTCAAAGCCAGGTACCAAGTATAAAGACTCTAGGCTGGGGATCGTTTTCCGGGTGGGTGGCGGAAATCCCTCCTATACTTCTTATATTCATTTTGCAGAGTCCCCCTTCCCTTTGATACCTCCTCACTGGGCTATTCAATCTTGCTGTGCCCTGGGACAGGAATGCCCACCTACAGTAGTGAGGGAAGGAAGGGCAGGGGGCGGAAATGGCAGCTGAAAATGCCATATTTTTCCAAGGCTCCTACACCCCAAGCGGTGGCCATAAAATGCCAGTCTTGCCCTGTAGTTCATACTATAGGACTCCAGTAACAAAACTTCTTTCAGAATTCCTTATATTTCGAGGGCCTCCCTGGTGGTGCAAGAGGTTAAGACACAACCTATGAAGCTATCTGCATCTACTGCAGCACAAGTTCGATCCCCAGCCAGGGGTCTACCCATATGGCACAGCAGACCTCTCCTGACTCACCCACTGCTCCCCTCAGCAGTGTATTCCAGTCAATCTGCCTGTTCTATTCCCCACTCTATCTCTGGTGAATCCCCTCACCCCCCCACCACACACACACCTCTGGCCTGTACCCCAGTTCTTATATGCATAAATAAACAAATCTTTTTTTAAAAATTCCTTATATTTCGATGTATGCATTGCACTGGAATTTATAAATTGCAGAGAGAACCAAGGCTTCCTTACAGGGCCATTACATGGCTCCATTTGCCATGTAATTGGCTCCACCTATTTTTTCCTGTTTATAACAAAGGAGTGAGTGACTAATGCACATTTACTACATGATAATTAATGATTCCAACTTGGAACAGTGTGTTTCACAAGCCCCGTGAGACAGCAGACAGTCAGTCCATTTTAACAGACCATTTTGTTTAGAAAAATGAGCATAGTGAACACAGTGTTCACTCAAAAAAATCTTATTGGATAGATAGTGAGGCTCCCTGTCTAAACAAGACTTTAGGAGAATTTCCAGGGTTGGGTCTAGGGTAAGGCAAGAGAGTGCTCATGTGGAATACAAAGCTTAGGGAGCATGGGGCTCCAAAATGCCCCCAGAAGGCACTCTGACTACTCGCCCTGTCTTTTTTTTTAGACTTATTTTTTTTTATACAAGAACTGGGGTACAGGCCAGAGGTGTAGGGGGGGGGTGAGAGGATTCACCAGAGACAGAGAGGGGAACAAATGGGCAGATGGGCTGAAATACACTGCTGAGGGGAGCAGCAGTAGAGACAGGAGAGGTCTGCTGTGCCATATTGGTAGCTCCCTGGCTGGGGATTGAACTTAAACGGTGGCTGCGGATAGCTTCATAGGTTACCTTGTTGCAGAAATAAATTTTAGCCTTTACCCAGGCAAGGGAAGAACAAGCTATGCTTCAGGAATGGTGAGGTCAGGAGAAGCTTTATTAGTCATGCATGAGGTCTCAGACCTGGGTAGTCCCATAAGGTCTGAGTACCCTTCTACAGACAAAGGGTTTCTTCTATACATAACCATCTTACATTGATGGTTGGTAACATAGGTCAGTAAGCACAAAAATTCTTGACAGAAGCAGGTAAGATGCAGATATCTGAGGATGGCCTGGGAGATCCATCAGCCTGGCTGGCTGTCCAACCTAGTTAAAATGTAATCTCATTTAGATAAGCTTATTAAGGAAGCAAACTTGTTATTTACACTTACTTTGCATTATTTACTACACCAGGCCTATGACTCTTTAGCAGGAAACAGGAAAGATTTTATTTGCTTAGCAGCTCCCTTTCTGTGTCCTAACCCCTTGCGCCCCCAGGGAGGCCCTGGTCCTGTCTTGAAGCAAAATCTGTCTATTTTGTTGCCTTGGATTGTTTTTCACCTACTTTGTCTCTACCCCGTCTACCCACAAACTCCGTAGAGTAAGAGAAGGCAAGAATACAAAGAAGGGCCTCCCCTGGTGGCGCAGCGGTTGAGCGCTGGGCTGCGAAGCTTCCCGTAGCCTCTGCAGCACGGGTTCGATCCCCACCCGCTGGCGAGGGTCCCACATGGCACGCAGACCTCTCCTGCCGCCCGCTGCTCCCCTCAGCAGTGTACTTGGGTCCTTCTGCCTGTTCTGTTCCCCGCTCTGGCTCTGGTGAATTCTCTCACCCTCCCGCGCTTCTGACTGTACCTAGTGCTTGTATAAATAAATAAATAAATAAATAAATAAATAAATCTTTAAAAAAAAAAAAAGTATACAAAGAAATGACTCAGGAATGGTTAATGGTTTTATCTTCCTGGACTCATAAGGAAGTCGGTTTTATGTGTAAACACAACCTTATGGTGCAAAGTAGGAAGTGGTACTAGCAGGTTCTATGAAAAACATACCTGAGTTTCTAGAGCTTTGGAGCAAAAGGGTTAATTCTATCATCTAGTTGGAATCAGAAGACTTTATTTCTAAATCCTAAGTAATGAAGAATAAGTAATAAAGAATAAAGAATAAGTAATAAAGAATAAATCTTGAAAAGACCAAAACCCATCCCGGCAAGTAAAACCAATGAAATGTCTCACGTTGAAACATGTAGGACAGATATATTGAGATCATAGGAACTATTCCTATCTTATAAAACTTGGATAGACTTGATCTGTAATTTGGGGAAATTTTTTAAAGACCTACTAGATCTTAGGAAGATTCCTGAAGGATTCGGCGGGCATGGTGAAGCCAGACTCTGTTCCACCCATCAGGTGGGTCATCTTACGCTCACCTCTATACTTCTCTGACCCTTAGAGGTAATAATACTTATTTCACAGGGATGTTATGAGAATCAAATGAAACAATTTATGCAAAGTACCCAGTGCTGCAGTGCCCCCACGGGTTTAATTAAAGCTTTGGCTCTCTGCCTCTCAGTGAACAAAAAAACTTTGAGTGTCATAATTAATGGAAGAAGTCCAAAAAAAAAAAAAAAAAGATGGTCAAAACCATGCGCAGGTAGAAACGAATGAGCTGGCATCTTTTCCAAATTCCTAGGCTTAAGGTTTTTTCCTCCTAAATTTAGACTCTTCTGCTAACTTGCAAAGCGGCCCGAGGCTGCCATCTAGTGGTGGAATTAATGAAAAACAAACCTTTTGTATTTAAGACTCAGAGCTATGAATCCTTCCAAACTGCTCCTTGAATTAAAACAAAAACAAAAACACCCCCTCAACACAGACTTGATTGGCAACAAAGTGTCAATTTCCTCAATCGCAGCAACAAAACTATCACAAAAACAAGCTGAGCTTTGTGCAACTGTGAGCCCCGCCTTGACAGCCTGTCTTTCATGTCTCTGGTCTTAGCACCCTCTCCACCTGTCAAAACACCTATCACGTTGGAAAGAATCTAATTCATTTATAGTGCGATTTTATTTTATTTTTTTAAGATTTATTTTTATTTATTTATACAAGCACTAGGTACAGTCAGAAGCGCGGGAGGGTGAGAGAATTCACCAGAGCCAGAGCGGGGAGCAGAGCAGGCAGACTGACTGAAATACACTGCTGAGGGGAGCAGCGGGCGGCAGGAGAGGTCTGTGCATCATGTGGGACCCTCCTCCGGTGGCCGGGGAGCAGCCGGGGATCGAACCGGCGCTGCAGAGGCTGCGAGCAGCTTCTCAACCCAGCGGTCAACCGCTGCCACACCGGGGAGGCCCCAATTTTATTTTTTTAACTCATAATGCAAGATCATTCTACAGGAGAGTTGTGTTTTAATTTTGATGTAATTTAGATTTGATTTTTCAATCATTTTGCATTTCATTTGATTTTGCATTGATTAAGCAATTGCAATTGCTTCAGGCAATGTCACTCAAACTTTGCAGTGTAATGGAGGCATCCTCAGGCTTTGAAAACACAGACCATGAGTCCCTGAATTACTACACGTTCTGGAAATGTGATTTTTTAAATTGAAACATCACTGGTTTACTGCATTGTAAATGATTTAGAGGTATAGGATCATATCCTTCAGGTATATGTCACCACCTGACACACATCGCAGAGGCACCTATAGCCCTGCACATAGTCCATTGTGCCTCTCCTTTCTTCTTCTCTCCCTTACCCTTCTGGCAGCCTCAATTTTACAGATTTCTAGGGTTTGTTACTGGTGTAGTTTTATCTGACTCCTTGTTTTGTTTCTCCATGTTGCAATATAGTATTGTATTGTCTTTCTCCCTCTCGCTTATTTCACTAAGCATAAACCCCTCCAGCTCTATACATGTTGTGACAAAAGAGTTAATCTTTTTTATAGCTGTGTAGTATTCCATTGTGTATACATACATACCACATTTCCTAATCCATTCATCTGTCTTGGGGCACTTAGGTTGTTACAAGAGTTTGGCTACTGTAACTAGTGATGCAATGAACATAAGCATGCATATGTCCCTTTGAATTAGTGTTTTTGCATTCTTTCTGTAGACACATAAGAATGGAATTGCTGGATCCTATGGTAGATCTGTTTTTAATATTTTGAGAAATCTACATATTGTTTGGAAATGTGAATTTCTAATGAGTTCCCAGATGATGTGACGTGAAATTATGGATGGGTTTCTAGTGACACAGTTTCATAATGGAGCATGCTGGCAACGGAGATGACCTTCAGAGGAGCACCTCTGCAGACCAGCCCTATGCTATCTCTGATATTTCTGAAATCCATCCATTCTGTCCATCCATCTGTCACCTCTGTACTTGAGGCAACCACTACTGCTTTCCTTTATCCCTACAATGGCCTCCTTTGGTTTTGCCCCTTCTAGAACATTCTCCATATGTAGACTGAAGTGATCCTAAACATGTCAACAAGAAGCTCCATCAATGACTTACATAGACCTCAAGACACAGTTCAAAATTTGTTTTAAGGACCTCCATGGTGGTACAAGGGGTTAAGTCTCAGCACTATGAAGCTATCAGCAGCCACTGCAGCAAGAGTTCGATCCAGGGCCAGGGAGCTACCAACATGGTGCAGCAGACCTCTCCTGTCTCTCCTGCTGCTCCCCTCACCAGTATATTTCAGTAGATCTGCCTGTTCTGCTCTGCTCCCCACACTGTCTATGGCAAATCATCTCACCCCCTACACCTCTGGCCTGTACCCCTGTTCTTGTATGCATAAATAAATCTTTTAAAAAAAGAAGACAGTGCACCCCAAATCTCCATTGCCACACCACAACCCAGAGGTACTCCCTTCAGAGCACCAACCTTGCCAAGTCTGAAACATAGTCCTCCCCTGGGTGCTGGAGCACCAAGCACTGAGGAAAGCAGTTTGAGGCACCTTGCTGAAAGTGGACTGAGAATTCAACTTCCTTTCCTACTTCATACCCACACCCCATACCCCCTTAAGAACTTCTGTCCTTAATAAAAGCAATAAATGCAAAAGAAGCATTTTAAATGTCTTTCATGGACAGACAAGGGGAAGGATAGGAGGAAGTAGGTAGAGGATTTGAGTTCTCTCAATATAGCTAGAATTAGCTGCTATTACTAATTCTAAGATGAGATGATTGTTGTCCAATGTACAAGTCAATGATGTAAAACCTTAAAAGAGAAAGAGTCATTTTGTCTTTGGAGACTTGGGGATTTGGCAATCATGGCAAAGAAGCTGTGCTTGAAAACTGTGTTAAGGGACAGTTACAGGGAAGAGGGTGGGACTTGACAGGTGAGGTGAGAAAAACTGCAAACACATGAGAAGAAGCAATTTTACTGGAGTGGTTACAGAGGATCTGGGAAGAGTTCAGTTTCTTCTGCTAGAGGACAGAGGGCTATGGTGGATAATCTTCAAGGTCATGTCAACCTCTATCATTCTAGGACTCTATGGGAATTCTGATGTATTTTAAGAGGGGAACGTCAACCAGATATTTGAGGTCAGAAAAACTCTGTCAGGATCCAGTGTCAGAGAGAGAATTAATGTATCTAAATCCAGGCCTTTGGGAAGCTCTCAAAATGAAGAGAATCAATTTCAGATATCGTCATTACTGAGGATAATCAATAACTGGAAAAATCTACTTTAGAGGAGAATATCATTTTGTTACAGGGCAGGGTTTGGGGCACCTCAGGACCCGAAAAGCTTCCTGTTCTAAATAGGTTCTGTCATCTGCTGCATCAAGACAACATACTCTAGTGCATAAGACCTTTAAAGGGAAGGAACTTTAATACAATTAACAAAGAGAAGGTACGGAATATAATTTCCAAATTAAGCACCCAAGATGCTTAATCCACCTGTGGGTAAATGTCCAGCCAAACAGGACTGGCCCAAAGTAAGGCCACTGAGGCCCGAAAGCCTGCCACAAATCTAAGGAAACTCCTGGTGAGGACTCAAAGGAAAGGGGCTGAAACAACCAGACAAGTCTGGAAGGAAAAGAGCAAAATTGAAATCAAGATAAAAGCTATTGTTGTTAACCTCCCCACGAGTCTCTCACCCATATCTGTTTCAACCAGTCCAAGACATAGAAGCAAGTACAGCTTCTTCACATGTCTCTCAGCTCCATGTGCCTCCTCCAGGTCTCCTTCTTGCTCTCCATCCTTCTTCCTTCCTTCTCCAGTCTCCTCTCCAGCTTCTCCTCCTCCCTGATCTGCTCCACGCTCCTTTGGGTGGGTCAAGGAACCTGGAATCTCCCCTTTCCCTGGGGGCCACCCTGTTAAAATTTCCTGTTAAATAATGAGACAACATAGGGTTATTCATATTGAAAATATGAAACAAAGATTATGAAACAACGTTATCTAATATTTAAAATTAGATTATAATTACAATTATGTTCTAAGACAACAAATAAGAAATGAATTGAGTTGATTTTTGTTTAATTTTTGGCCTAATTCTTTCGAGAAGACAATGAAAGTCACCTGTCAGTTTTTTCTTCATATTCAATATTCAGGTTTTTGCAAAATAGTCTAGATCTTGATCAGTTTTCTCAAGTGCCTCTCCTTATCCTTTGATATTCAAATCACTCCCTTCTGAATCATTTATCCTGTCAGCATCCTTTTCACAAGGCTGGTGATTTCATTTTGTAACCCACTTGGGCCCTATTTACTTGCTGTATTCCGTTTGACAAAGACATTGACCTGATGGGTGGGTGAGACACAAGTGCTAATGAGTGAAGAATTTGGGAGATGCGACTAATTTCCTAAGTGTTTAGTTCAATAGTAAGCTTGTTCCTATGACAATCTACAGTTGTCATGGGGAGCGGTGTGCTTGGGCACAAGAACGCCCAGTCCCTGACACAATAGACCAAGCTTAGAGATAAAATAATAGATCCATGGTCCCGGAAAATGATAAAGGCATGTTAATCAAACATTCTGGTCAACTGCTCCTATTAGGGTTTCCTGAACCCTTAACCTAGAATGCAACTGAGTAAGCAGAAAGTGATAACAACTGAATATAACAGCCTGTGACTCAGAGAATGAAGCATCTGCCTCTTTTTACTCAAATCAGAATAATAACTGTTTCAACACAATGTTCACATCAATCTCTATTCCAATGAGTTTAGCATTTGGTACCAATACTTAGTCGGGACTTCACAGAAAAATATCAAATATGTCTATTTTTATACTTTCTGATTAGCAAAATAACATACATTGAAAATACTTGAGTAGATCTTTTCCCTGCTTAAGAATGACTTTCTCAACAATCATGTATTAGCCATGAGAAGAATCAGACCTGGTTATAGAAATGTCAATCACTTAGACTTTAAGCTCAAAAGCAGCATGAACAAGGTGCTGCTAATATTCTCAGCACTCAGTTGCAACAGAATCACTCTTTTTCCCAAGATTTCTAGATGACCTTCAAATCTGTTCATTTTCTGACTTTCTTGAAATAGTACTTTTTTCAACATTCATCTTTCACATGGTCTAATCTTTACTAATTTTATAATTCAGTGGTTTCACCGTTTTTTTTTTTTTTTGCTTTATTTTGTTTTTATTTTTAATTTTTAATTTTTTTTTTTTTTGCACAGAACTGGGGTGTAGGCCAAAGGCATAGGGAGGTTGGGAGGGGAAAGGATTCACCAGAGACAGAGTGGGGAGCAGAATATGTGGATTTACTGAAATACACTGCTGAGAGGAGCAATGGGCAAGACAGGAGAGGTCTGCTACACCAAATGTGGGTTAGCTCCCTGGCTGGGGATCAAACTCAGACCATAGTGGTGATAGTGCTGAGACTTATCCTTATGCCACCAGGAAGGCCCTGTTTCACAGTTTTAAAAAAGAACCCACGTTGATAACATCCTTATCATTGAGGACGGCAATATTTCTGTACAAGTTCAAGCACCAAGGATAAGGGAACTTATAAGAACATCTCGTTCCTATCCTGAGACAAGTGAGTTTGCAAAAATTAATTCTATTTTGTAAGATTTTCCTTGGAAAGGTGGGTTTACTTAATTCTCAGGAAAGTTCATTGTTCCCTGACTGAATTGACTCCCATGTAAACATGTGGTTGCTGCCTAAGGTTGTTGAAAGACCTGCCTAACTATCTCCACCAAAGGTGGGCTCCATTGCTTGAGAATCCCACCGTGACAATCATTTCTTTACACTTTGAATTCTGCCTTTTGGAAATTTGTATATATCCCTGTGAAATACTTGTGTTGACATCCTTAGTCATTCTCTTTTCAATTTTGAAAAATACATGTTCAAGTTCAGAAACTATATTGATTATTTTTATTCAAATTAATTAAATCAAAGTTGAGTATAAAGATGTAAGTCTCGCTTTGAAAAATTTTCTGGAGATTAAAAAAAAATAGGTCTATTTCATCATGACCTGTATTCTTAAGCATATTGTGACCAGCATTTCTCCATCCAAGCACATGTTGTGATCACCTATCTTTATTTGGTTTGCCACTGTAGGCATAAGGCCAGCTCCAAATAGCAGACTCAGCAAAATACATTTGTCTTGCATTAATAGGTGTACTTACCTTGCAGTGAATAAAGGGTAGTACAGGCACTCGTTGAAGATATTCTCGGTTCATTTCCAGAAGACCACAATAAAACTAATATTGCAATAAAGTGAGTCAGTACTTTTTTGTTTTCCAGTGCATGTAACAGTTTTCAAGTGCATGTAATAGTTTTTCAGTGCACGTAATAGCACTGTGCCTCCAATCCCTGAGCTACCAGGGAGGCCCAGAGCAACTTTAAGCTAGCTTATTCATCATGAGTGTCCACATAAAGATGGTGATATTTTCAGTGACAGGTGACCGTTTTCCTTAAGCACTGGAAAAGAGAGAACAAGAAGAATCTTCACAATTCAAAGATAATTACTATTGTATATTGAAGATTTTTCCTGTGATAGGTCTCTGAACAGGCTAAGGTCTGAGCAGTCCTCATATATAATAGATAGGTACATGTTCAGGGAAAATATTCAGTTTACCTGGATATTTCCACTGAAATGGATGTCTCATGCTGCCTTATGTGAACCATGGATATTAGAGAACTGTTGTACTAAAGTATACTTATATTACTAAAACTTGAGTCTAGGTAGTTTATGATTTTCTTTAAGAGAACAGACTGCTTTTCACCTTTAAAAAATTCACTTATAGGGCCTCCCTGGTGGCACAGAGGTTAAAGACACAGGGCCATCAAGCTATTGCCAGCCTCTGTGACATGAGTTCAATCCCAGGCCAGGGAGTTACCCACATGGCGCAGCAGACCTCTCCTGGCTTGCCCGCTCATACTTCCCTCAGCAGTGTGTTTCAGTTGATCTGCCTGTTCTGTTCCCTACTCTGTCTCTGGTGGATCCTCTCAGCCCCCACACTTCTAGCCTCTACCCCAGTTCTTATATGCATATGAATGAATCTTTAAAAATAATCACTTATATTAAAAAGATAGCCATTATTCCTTTAATAGGCACCTAAGCCTAAAATTGTGAACTCCTGGAAATATCCTTAAATCAAATTTACTACTAAATTAAACCTGAAAAATTATGGTGGTTCTGTTCAAAAGATGAATGAAAATAAATATTTTCTTCCCCCACAATTATGTGTGGATATGTATTTAGAATGTTTATCAATGTATTTAACAATGACATCTTTTTCAAGTACTCACTTGACAACCACGCTGTCAAATGCCCTATTCCTGGTGACATCTGCTTTATTGGACCCTCTCCCTGAGGGAGAGCTCTGGGTGGGCATGGCTGACACACCTCCCCTGAGGTGGCCACTTCTATGATGCTTCCTACTCCTGCTGGCTGCTCTTCCTGCCATTAGCTCAGTCCACCTCCAATGTGTGCACTGACTTAAAAGTTTTCTTTTTGTTTTTTTGTTTTTTTTTATTAGGCCCATGTGTTTTCCCTTTCCTCTCTTGCTTGGAGATCTACAAGGAATACACAACTACTTTGTACTTACATCCAATTCTGCATGTTCTACCATCAATAAATTCTCAGTAGTGGCAATAGCAACCTGAAGAGGGTGAAAACTGGTTCTTGGAGACTAATTAAAGCATAGCTATGTATACATCTACTACCTCAACAGATAAGTAATGTATCTGCGGTATTACAATTCCATGAAGGGTGGTGATTAGAGAAAGACTTATCAAGGGTAGCAATAATGAAAAAAGGGTTAAGAAGTACTGCTATTATCTTTGCCAGTTTACTTTTTTCTTTTTTTTTAACATATATGTATTTTTTACATCATTCTTCATTTTTGTACAATGTATGCTATCTCATTTCGATTATAATCTCCATGAAATTACTACCACCAATTCACCTGTGTACCATCACCATAGTCCCTTGTGCTCTTCCTATCCCTGTTTTGATCCTACTCTCTTCTCTTCCCCTGCAGAATGTCTCTGGCTTATAGTTGCCTCTTGAGTTTGATTTTTACTTTATTATAATTACTTTTTTACCCCCTGATCCCTTATTTGGATCCTCTACATTCCTCCTATAAGTGAAAACATGCGGTATTTTTCTTTTTCTTTTTGGCTTATTTCACTGAATATGATCCCTTCCAGCTCCATCCATGTTGCTGAGAATGGAATGAGTTTATCTTTTTGATTGCTGAATAATATTCCATTGTGTATATGTACCGCATCTTCTTGATCCAGTCATCTATATTTCGGCATTTGGGTTGTTTACATAGCTTACCTATTGTAAATAGTGCGGCAATAAACATATATTTGCAGGTGTCCTTCTGAATTGATGTTTTTGTGTCCTTTGGGTAGATACCTAGGAGTGAAATTACTTTTGCCAGTTTACTTTTCAGGTGTTGTTCTCTTCATGACTTAACCTGACCCAAAACCTTCAGTAGTTCCTCGTGATCAACTCTAGAAAGCCAGAATTCCTTGTTCTGTTGTGTAAAGTTCCTTCAGTTTTGACCTCATCTATCTTTCTATCCCAGCTTCCATTCCTGTCTCCATATAGGTCACCCTCTCCAGTAAATTGCTGCTCATAAACTCCCACCATAGTCCCTGCTTTACTCCTGCCAGTGTGGATGCCTTCTCCTCCTCTCTTTTCCTGTAGAAACCCGCTCACTTTTCAAGACCCAGCTAAACCTTACCTGTATTTAATACTTCCTCAGTCCAGTTGAAAGGTATATCTCATTCTTCTCTGTTTCAGTGGCATATCTTACCAATTTCATGTAGTATGTGGATTTTTTTTTTACTCTTTGGGTTTTATTTGGTTTTTGTTTTATTCTTTGGAGATCCTTCCTCCAATAAAAAAATAGCTACTCTAAGAGCATATCCGAGATTTATATATCCCTCTTTACTGAGAATTTTCCTTGTGCAGCTGGCACTGGTACTTTTTCTATAATTGATTTAATTGTTTCTAATTTAAGAAAAAAACAAGCTTGTGTATTGGGGAAAGATATAATAGGAGAGACATTGATGATGTGAAGGAATAGATTTACGTGAATTTTTTTTCAAATATAATTATCTTTCTCCTTCAGGTAATGAATGCATTTACCAACAAGCAGAACATAGTGTGACTTACCAACAAGCAGAACATAGTGTGACAGACATAAACTGAACATTCTACAGAAGCCATAGGTCATGGTGTTTTCATTTCTCCTTGTTTAAGAAAAATGATTGTGGGCCTCTCCTGGTGGCGCAGGCAGTTGAGTGCAGGGCTGGGAAGCTGTCCGCAGCCTCTACAGTGCCAGTTCGATCCCGGCCGGCTGGCAAGGATCCCAAATGGCGTGGCAGACCTCTCCTGTCTCACCCACTGCTCCCGTCAGCAGCGTAGTTTGTCAGTCTGCCTGTTCTGTTCCCCACTCTGTCTCTGGTGAATCCTCTCACCCTCCCACGCATCTGGCCTATACCCCGGTCTTGTATAAATAAATAAATAAATCTTAAAAAAAAAAGAAAGAAAAATGTTTGTAATAGTGAAACTGGAGTTGTTCAGAACCAAGTAGAGTTTTAGGGTTCATAAGAATGTCAAGAAGTTTCAGGTGACAGTTATTATTGATAATCGTCTCTATGGAGAGCAATAATCTCAGTTTGGGAAAAATTTACGTCGGGCAAATCACTTTCTTTAAGATGGTATTAATAAGAATGGTTTAGAATGGATGTGTGCATTAAATAAGAAAAGATAACACATTTAACAAAGTGCCTAGAATATAGTTATTCCTCAAGAAATAATTTGTAAAGGGTCACAGTAAATGAATCCAGCTGCTATAAGATATGAAACCTAGAATTCCAGATGTTTAATCCTATAAAATCCATCCCTCTCTCGTTTCATTCTGGCTGGATGGCATCCATGTATCATTTAGGAACTAAGGCTCTTCATTTGGTGGTTTTTCCCTCCTCTGTGTCTGTAGAGTCATCTGCATCCAGTCAAAAGATGGGGAAGGAGTAAACAGGATGAGGTGTGGGAGGTTGTATTAACAGACTTCTCTTCTGTTCTCATCCCAGTGGCTAGAACTCCATTATGCATCCAGCTGCAAGGAAGACCAGTGAATATGATTTCATGATGTGATCAGAGGAGAGCACCTGTTTGGAGAGTTCTAGTCTTTCCACTACAGTTTTATTGCTTTACTCTTGTGTTTTACCTCCTAATACCATGAGGTATTTTTGATTTTTTCATTTATTAGTGCTACTTAGCTAATGCTGTTTATTTTTGAGTGTCTAAATATTTTCTTATACATAATAAAACTTTGTGTACTTGGTTCTAGTGCCAATTTTGCATCAAAACCCTTGAAAGACAGAATGAAATGTTGACAAGGGCGAGGTGAAATACATATTCTCATTCATTCCTGAGGAAAGAATAAATTTGTACCACCCTTCTGCAGAGAACTTTGAATTTGGAAGATTTATACTGCTTGATACAGTAATTCTATTTTGGGAAATGATCCAAGGAAATGGTCTGAAATACAGGTTAAAATCTTTATTTGTATGAATGTTCACAGGAACTTTCTTTACAATAACAAATAATTGGAAACCACCTAAATGAAAACCCCAGTGAATGGTTAACTAAATGACAGGATATACATAAGTGAACTGTAGCAATTAGAGGGTCCTGAAGTGCAGAGGAGTGATTGAGGATCCAGAGGAGACAGAAAGGGTGATGAGTGGGCCTCCCTGGTGGCTCAAGGGGTTAAGAGGCAACCTATGAAGCTCGCTGTAGCCTCTGCAGTCTGAGTTCGATCCCAGCCAGGGAGCAACCCACATGGCACAGCAGATCTCTCCTGACTCACCTGCTGCTCCCCTCAGCAGTGTATTTCAGTACATCTGCCTGTTCTGTTCCCGACTCTTTCTCTGGTGAATCCTCTCACCTCCCCCCCCCCGCCATGATTCTGGCCTGTACCCCAGATCTTGTATAAATAAATAAATACATAAATCTTTAAAGAAAATAAATAAAATAAAATAAGAAAGGGTGATAAGTGACCAAGCTCTGAGAAAAAGCGGCAAGAACTAGGTAATGCAGCCAAAGGGGAGCTGAGAGGGCCCTGGGGTGAAGAACCCAGATACCCCTTCTGTCATTATCCTGGGGCTTGGCTGGATTTGTGGAGTCATCTGTGGTCACTGCTGGATCATCCTAAACAAGTTCTTAAATCCAAATAGACACCTTTTGTTGTTTTAATGGCTTCCTGAATTGTTCCTTTACACTATTTTAGAGAAGACATGGGATATTTGTCTCCAATTCAGTTTGAATTCCAAAATGTCCAGCGGTACTGAGACCGCTGGGCGGGCGTGGCCACCAGGGCACCTTCCTGCTGCCCCATCCTCACCTCCAGCAGCACCTGCGAGCCCCTGAGGCCGAGCATGCGCGCTCCGCCCAGCCGCCTCGCTGGCGCTGCCCAGGACTTGGACTGAAGTTCAGGCAGCTTGAATCTGGGTCTACAGGACCCAGAGGGGAGGCGCCATCTGCACTTTGTTTCGGGGGCCAGTTTGGACCTGGAAAAGATAAGGTCAGTGAAAAGTGAGGGAAGGTGAGAAACATCTCCTTGTGAGCGGCTGACTGAGGAGGGGGCCCACTCGGAGGACCCAGTGGAGGGAGGGTTGCATGTAGAAAATGAGGCGCTTTTTTTTTTTTGGTTTATTTTGGGGCCTGGAGGAACACAGGGATCCAACTTCATTCCTGAGCGTGATCCCTTTCTCCGGGCTCCACTGACTGAAGAGCAGGCCCTGCCCGTTGTTTGCACCCCGTTTCTTGGTGGAACACTGAGGGCACCTGGTGTGGATTTCACTGGGCTCCATTCTGTTCCATCGATCTGTAACAGGGTGGTCCCCAGGAAAGGGGGAGGTTCCAGGTTCCCTGCCCCACCCAAGGGAGGGTGGAGCTGAGCAGGGAGAGAAGATGCAGAGGAGACTGAGGAAGGAAGCAGGATGGAGCCAGGAGACCTGGAGGAGGCACATGGAGCCTAGAGACACGTGAAGAAACTGCGCTTGTCTTTTGGTCGTGAACCGGGTGACACGGATGTGGGTGAGACCCGTGGGGAGGTGACAATGGCAGCTTTTATCTTGATGTTGATTTTGCTCTTTTCCTTCCGGGCTTGTCTGGTTGTTTCTGACCCTTTTCTGTGGGTCCCCACTGGAAGATGCTTTAGACTTGTGGCAGGCTTTGGGGCCTTGCTCTGCGCCATTCCCATATGGATGGACTTTTACCCACGAGGGGACGGGTAACTTTGGGTGCTTGATTTAGAAACTAGATTCTTTTCCTTTCCTGTCTTGTTTCCTAGTTGTATTAAAGTTCCTTCCCATTAAAGTCTCATATGTTTTGTGTTGATGCGGCGGATGGTAGAACCCATTTAGAATAGGCAGGTTTGCGGGGTTTGGGCTGCCCCTCTCCCTGTCCTATAACAGATTTATGTGTTTTTATTCCTATAGATGTATACTATAGTTTGGGGAATATATTGTGACTTTTTCTGGAGCTGACATTTCCCCTCACCCTCAAGACCAGTAGGCTGGAGGGCAAAGCCATCTCCCCCAGCTCCACCCTGTACTGTCCAAGGCACCTGCCTAAAGGTGAAGTCTTTTCACCCTCTTTTCACCCCCCACTGTAGACCTGAAGGCAGATAAGGAAGATTTAACAATGGGCACTCAGCATTTGCATCTCCCCCTGGCATTTTTAGAAAGGAAGAGATTAAATCCAGCATTGCCTTCCTCCAGCATCAGCATATATGTACTCAGGACAAGTCCCTCCAGTCAGGAACAGTTACACATTCTCAGTGTCAATGGCTCACTCTTCCTATCTATATAATGTAATTTCAATTTCTTGTTTTTTGGAATAGTTCTCACGGAATAATATCTGTCGGGTTGCTTCCTGGGTTCAAATCCTCACTTTAGTTATCCAATAAACTCTAACTTTAGTTGAGACTTTGTTTCTAGCTAACTGAAGAAGTCAGGGAGCAAGATGCCTCCAGCTTCACTCCCAAGATTGTTTTGGCTCTTTCAGTCCTCTGTGCTCCCATACACATTTCAGCATGATTAGTTCTGTTTCTCTGAAAAATGTCATTGAAAGTTTGATGAGGATTACACTGACTGTAGTTTGCTTTGGGAAGTCTGCACTTTTCAATAATATTAATTATTCCAATCATGAACACAGAATGTCTTTTCTGTTTGTATTTTTAATTTCTTTCAGCAGTATTTTATAGTTTTTTGTTGTTTTTTCTTCCCCTTGGTTAAATGTACTCCCAGTATTTTGTTCTTTTAGATGAAATTGTAAGTGGCGCTGTTTTGCTATGACTCTTTCTGATGGGTCATTATTGGGGTATAGCAACACAACTGAATTTTGCATACTGATTTTGTATTATGTAACTTTACTGAATATATCCCCCTAGCGGTTTTTTTTTTTAATAGTGATGTTTAAAATTGGAATTTAAAAATTTCTACTGATACCAGAATTGTCAGGCCTAGTCTCCCAGCCAGGAACGGATCCCAGGCTGCAGGGGCAGTGCTGAGTCCAAGCCACTAGACCCCCACGGGTTGGTGTCTCACGAAGCCGCAGCAGGAACTTCACAGATGCTCAGGCAAGCAAGCAAGAAGAGGCAGGTTTGTTTAGAGAAAGAAAAGTTTATTGAGGAGAAAAAGAACAGAAATAAAGTGGGACTCCCAGGCCAGGAAACCAGGCTTGGGAGGGGCAAGGAAGCCAAAGTGGAGTTGTGTCTTAGGGAATATATACCTTTTTTCCCTCATTAATCTAAAACTCCACCAGTCTCTTTGTGATTGGTTAGTTCTCGTCTGTCTCACTTAATTTGCTACTGAGTGGGGGATCTTCACATTCCTTATCTAACAGCTTTCTCTTTCCCCATTTGTTGCATCTTTATCTTTATGGCCCAGTCCTCTGGATGGGCATCCCTGCATTGAAGTTAAACAGCTGCCCTTCTAAGTTGTCCATAAATTAAACCACTCTCCATTTCTCCAATCTCTGCCTCCCTTTACCACCTGAAGGAAACCAAGACCAGCTTTAACAATGTTGTCCTTGGTTCTGAGATGTTTGTTTTTCCTAGTGGAATTGGTTACATTCCCTTGGTTGTCCTTATCTCTGAAGCCTCCCTAAATTCTTCAGAGGTCCCCTCCTGCACTGTTCCTAAAACTGCATAATTCCTAGCTTGCCCTGTGTCTCACTACTACTTCTATCACATCCTGGGTCATCTGCAACACCCAGAACATAATGTCCACTGGTAGAATCTTTCCACAATGGGGGCCTCGCTGGTGATGCAGTTGGCTAAAGACAGTGCTATCAAGGTATCACCAGCCACTGCAGCACAAGTTTGATTTCCTGGCTGGTCAGAGACGTGACCCACATGCAGCAGACCTCTCCTGTCTTGCCTGCTGCTCCCCTCAGCAGTGTGGTTCTGTAGATCCACCTATTCTGCTCCCCACATTATCTCTGGTGAATCCTCTCATCCCCGCACCTCTGGCCTGTGCCCCAATTCTAGTATGCATAAATAAATAAAAAAATCTAAAAAAAAAAAAAAGAATCTTCCCACAGTGCCTTTTAATGACATGTGTATCCTACAAGGGCAGGGCACTTAACTCCACAACATTTGATGGGTTGTATCTTGTCAGGCCTTGTATTCCATAACACATTTCATTATCTTCTCTGTTTTTATGAAGAGGCATTTAAAAAGTAATTTACTTTCCATTAACTTAAACGGCACAAAAAACTTTAATAGTAGTACAAATGCTCTTTATCTCTACACAAAGATTCCCAGCATCATTAATTTGTCATATATTTGACTTAACATGAAAAATTCTATTGTATTTCCATTACAATATTCCATCGTGTATTTAAAAAAGAATTCCAGGGATCCCCAATGAGTAAAGCATCAAGGCTTCCACGTTGTGATCCAATTAACAGGCCCAGTTCAACTTTCATCACCTGCCCCAAATGTGTGAAAATATCTTATTCCAGGGGTCTCTCTGGTGTCGCAAGGAGTTAAGCACAGTACTGTGAGGCTATCCCACAGCCTCTGCTGCTTGAGTTTGATCCTTAGCTGGCCAGGGAGCTACCCACATGGTGCAGCAGACCTCTCCTGTCTTGCCTGCTGCTCCCCTCAGCCGTATATTTTAGTCAATCGTCCTGTTCTGTTTCCCACTCTGTCTCTGGTGGATCCTCTCACCCCCTGCACCTCTGGCCAGTACCTCAGTTGTATGCATAAATAAATAAATCTTTAAAAAAAAGAAAATGTTTTATTCCATTCACATCCACTTTCCTTTTCCTGAAAGTGTTCCTGAGTCTTTTCCTCACTTTCATAGCTTGATGGAGTTAAAGCATAGGGATGACTCCAATCTAGGTGGTCTTTTCTGGATGGCCTCTTTGACTTAGGAGGTTTTTCAGTTTGTGCATTATTTTTTTGCCATCTCCACAGCCCATTTGCAAGGTATATACTCAGAACTTTTGCATTTGAGATTCTCTCTGAGCAGCTAGCAGAAGCTAAAAAGGACTTGGGAAAGAAGGCTGAAAGGAGAAAAGAAAACTTGGGGGAAGCATATGGAACAGAGACATGATTGGCCTGGGACTTAAACCAGGGATGTGGGGACATGGAAGGAGACACTTGAAGGAGACCCGTGGGGAAGCTGACAATGACAGCCTCTATATTGGCTTGTACTTTGATTTTGCTCCTTACCTTCCAAATCTGCCCCTCCTCTTCTGCCCCTTTTCTGTTTCCCTGCCAGAGGTGCCTTAGACTTGTGGCAAGTTTTCAGGCCTCAACAGCCCTGCTGTGGGCAACCCCGGTTGGCTGGGCATTTACCAACAAGGGCATGGGTAACTGGATGTTTCATGAGGAAACTATTTTAACTATATTCTTTCTCATCTCTTGCTAGTGCACATTACTTGTATTAAAGCTCTTTACTATTGATGGTCTTACACACTGAGTATGTTTGTCTTATATAGCAGATGGCAGAACCCTTTTAGAACATGCAAGGTTTATAGTCCTGCAGTACCTTTTCTGCTCACCAACATAACTACCTCCTCATGATACCAAACGCCGGCCTCAGTTTCCTTCAGCCAATAAAAGGAAACAGTTTGAGGAGAAGGAAAGGTGTTTAATTTTTCGACAAATGGAGATGGACAAGGGTCGCCATGTCCTTTTCTTTTGATGCAGGCATAGGAGTTTTCGGGTGGGTGCCATACTGCTTTGTTAACACCTGATGTTTAACTTCCTTAGATGTTTAATTTCCTTATTATCCTCTGAGTGATGTCCTTCCTTTTCCTTAGAATGTAACAAGACAAACTTGTTAAATGCAACAGATAGGAATGCTTATTTGATGGGGCAGGAAGAGAGACCTGTCGTGTTTCACTACATCACTCATAGAGACCTTCCCAGGCCATTCTGTCTAAAATGCTCCACCCTCTAACTTTCACCACTTTCTAGCCTTTTCTTCATTAAATCTGTTGCTACCTGACATTGCTTGTCCCTACAATGCACTGTTCTTATCTCTGAAGCCTTGAAACAGTGGGAAGTCCTTGAGGTGATGCTGCAGCTGTTCTTTGCTCTTGGTTGTTCCAGGTCTGCAGGACTCTATTAGAAATCTAGGGCAGTTTCTGCTGTTTCTATGGGAAAAGTCCTTGGGATGTGGCCAGCATTGCATTGAATCCATAGATGCTTTGGGTGGTCTGGGCATTTCAACAATGTTCTTGCAATCATGAGCAGAGGTTATCTTTCCATTTATTTGTGTTGTTTTGATGTTCAATTTCTTTCAACAGTGTTTTATAGTGTCTGAGGTACAGGTCTTTTACCTCCTCAGTTAAACTGGTTCCTGGGTATTTGTTCTTTCTGATGCAATTATAATTGGGATTTTTTTTTATTTTCTCTTTATGATGGGTAGTTGTTTGTGTATAGAAAGGCATTTGAGTTTGTGTATTGATTTTGTGTTCTGTAACTACTGAATTCATTTCTAACAGCTTTCAGTGGAGTGATTTGGAAAATTGCAATTAGAAAAGTCTTGCTATTCCTACCACATCCTGGGTCATCTGCAACACCCAAGACACAGTGACTACTAGTAGAATCTTCCCAGAGTGTCTCTTAATGTGTGGTTCCTATACGGGTGTTTAGCTGTATGACATCGGACCAAAAGTATATAGTCAAGGCTTAACCTGCATAATAAATTTTCATGTCTTCTCTGTTGTTTATGGAGTGGCACTTGGAGTAGAAATTTGTCTTCTCTGTTGTTTATGGAGTAGAAATTTATCCTCCAGTTACTTCAAATGTCCAAATAACAAACAACAGTGGGAATGCTAATATTACTATACTCATGTTCCCCAGCATATGTGCTTTAACCATGTATGTCACTTAAAGTGAAATATTCCAGTATGTTTTATTCCAAACAGACAATCTCCCAGGGAGCCCCAGCATAACCCCAATAAGAAAATCCCCATGGTTTCCATGTTATAATCCAATCCACAGGCCCATTTCAACTTTCACCACCTACCCCAACTGTGTGAAAATGTATTAGTCCATTCTGATATAGATTTCTCTTTTGAAACTGTTGTTCCTTTTCACAACCTTGATGTATTTAATGTGCACACATGCCTACAATCTGGATGGTCTTTTTTTGCTTGGCCTCTTTCATTAGGTTTCCATGTTGATGCATTTTTTCCCACCTCTATAGCCTATTTGCCTGCGTGAATGCTTTAAAGTTCCTCATTGTCAGAGCTGACTTCTTTGGTGGTATCAAACCAAGAGGGAAATAAAGTCATCATTTTTATGGTGCATTATAATGTAACCATGACAAAAGCAGGCTAGTATTTCAACTTTAATTTCTATATTTTTGTGCCCCTTCCCTCCAACTGACCCTATTGATATTGCTAAAAATAAGACACATCAGGTCTTTTGCACTTGATGGTCTTTCTGCTTGAAGTGCCCACTTTATCACTTCATTCAGCTCAGTGTCAAATTACTACCCCCTCAGAGAGATCTTGCTAGATCACTCTAGCTATAATAGCACCTCTGTAACCTTAATCTATTTTCCAGACCTTTTCTTCTTAATACCTATTAGTACCTGACATTTTTTTCCTTTGACTCTTTCTCTCTCCCCTTCCCTCTTAACCTCAGAAACCTCACTTGTTTCATAGAGTCCAGTAGTTCTTATTAAGTATTTTGTTTTGTTTGCTCATCTGCTATGTAAATATCCAACATTTGTGTTTGTCATTCTGGCTTGCTTTACAACAAATGAGTCCCTCAAATTCCTTCCATTTTGTTATAAATGGTAATATTCAGTCATTTCTATATGGCTGAATAGTGTTACTTTAGGTGGGTAGACCAAATCTTGATCCAGAGCTCTCCAGGTAAGCACTGAAGTTGCTGTCTTTGTTTTTTTTTTTTTTTAAAGTAATGAGTTTTTTTTTTTAATAGAGACATGTTTTTATTTATTTGTTTATTTGTTTGTTTGTTTTGTTTATACAAGCACTGGGTACAGTCAGAAGCGCGGAGGGTGAGAGAATTCACCAGAGCCAGAGCGGGGAGCAGAGAAGGTAGACTGACGAAGTACATTGCTGAGGGGAGCAGCGGGCGGCAGGAGAGGTCTGCGCGCCATGTGGGACCCTCCTCCAGTGGCCGGGGAGCAGCTGGGGATCGAACCGGTGCCTCAGAGTCCGTGGGCAGCTTGGCAACCCAGCGCTCAACCACTGCGCCACAGGGGAGGCCCATGAAGTTGCTGTCTTTGTTTTAATGTAATTTGTTTATAAATATGAGGAGGAGGTGGGCTGGACATCTTCACTCAGCTGTCATCTTTGCAGACCCCTTTCTCATGTTAATGCATGTGGTATGTCAGTACTTCATTTATTTATTTCGTGTGATAAAATATACATACCATTTACCTCTAAACCCTTTATATGCACATTTTTTTAAAAATTGATTTATTTATGCTTATAAGAACTGGGGTACAGACCAGAGGTGCAGGATGGTGAGAGGATTTACCAGAGACAGAGTTGGGGACAGAACAGGCAGATTGACTGAAATACACTGCTGAGGGGAGCAGTATGCGAGACAGGAGAGGTCTGCTGTGCCATTTGGGTTAGCTACCTGGCCAGGGATCAAACTCATGCTGCAGAGGCTTTGGAGAGATAGCTTCACAGTGCTATGCTTAACCCCTTGTGCCACCAGGGAAGCCCTACATGCACATTGTTGTACAATTATCCCCACCCTTGTCAGCAGAGCCTTTTCATTTCTCCACTAAAACCCTATCCATTAAGCACTAACTCTCCATGCCTCTTTCCCCTCATCCCTGGCAACCACATTCTATGTCTGTTTCTAAATTCGACTACTCTGGTTATTCATAGAAGTGGAATTTCTCTACATTTTTCCCAGTGTGACTGGGTTATTTATTTATTTATTTATTTAAATTCTTTAATTTTAATTAATTATTTTACTTTTGGCGTAGAAGATCTGGGGTATAGGCCAGAGGTGCAACGGGGTGAGAAGACTTGCCAGAGACAGAGTAGGGAGCAGAACTGGAAGATTTACTGAAATACACTGTTGAGGGGAGCAGTAGGCGACGCAGGAGAGGTCTGCTGTATCATGTGGGTAGATCCCTGGCCTGAATTGAATTCAGGCCATAGAGGTAATTGTGCTGAGACTTAACCCCTGGGCTACCAGGGAGGCTCCTGAGCAATTTATTAAACTTATTATCATGACTCCAAGGTTCCTACAAGTTGTAACATTTATCAGAATTTACTTCCTTGTTTAAGACTGAATATTACAGTTAGATAGACAGACATATAGACAGACCACACTTTGTTTTTACATTTGTTCATCCCTTGGACACCAGATGCTTCAAGATATTGACACTTTGTAAATACTGCTGCTATTAACATGGGTGTACAGGTATCTCTTTGAGTCACTACTTGCAAATTCATTTGGGTATATTCCCTTAAGTGGAATTACTGTGTCTAATGTTAATTTTATGTTTAGTTTTTAAGGGAATTGCCATACTGCTTTCCATTACAGCTGCACCAATTTACTGTCTTCCTTAAATAGCAGAATAGTATTCAAGTTTATGGATCTACCATGCTTTGTTTATCCATTTACCCACTGATGGACATTTGCGCTGTTTATACCTTTGGCTATTATGAACAGTGCTGCTATAAATATTTGTGTACAAAATTTAGCTTGAACACCTGTTTTCAGTTCTTTGGGGTATATATCTAGACATGGAAATGCTGACGCATATGGCAATACTATATTTAACTCTTTTGGGAAATGCCGCCAAACTATTTTAAGCAGAGACTGCATCATTTTACATTTCCACAAGCATACTTGCCAATATTTGTTATTTTGTTTGTTATTTATAGTCATTGGAACGTGTGTCAAGAGGACTGTGATTATAGTTTTAATTTGTGTTTCCATAATGACTAGTGATGTTAAGTTTTCAGGTGGGGGATACTTCATGGTGGTTCTCCTTCAGGTTTTGGGTACAGACTATTTACAGTTTGATTTAAAAATTCTGAGGCCTGACATGTCTGAATATGGTTAAGATCACTTGAAATTCTTTTAATCCTTTCTGATACTTACTTGATTCTGGCTATATGCTGCCAGAGTTGGTTGTGTTTTGAAACATTCAACCTAAATTCTTTTTTTTCCAAAGATCTATTTATCCATGCATACAAGAGCTGGGGCACAGGCCAGAGATGCAGTGGGGCGGGGGTGGGGGATTTACCAAAGACAGAGTGGGGAACAGAATAGGCAGACTGAACGAAATACACTGCTGAGGGGACCAGTGAGCAAGACAGGAGAGGTCTGCTGTGCCATGTGGGTAGCTCCCTGGCCAGCCAGGGATTGAACTGGCGCTGCAGAGGCTGTGGATTGCTTCATAGCACGGTGCTTAACCCCTTGCGCCATCAGGGCGACCCCTAAATTCTTAATAGCTAGCTTATACATGGTTTTTGTTAAATCACTATCCTCCTTTTTTCAATTGACATTTAAATCAACTGGGTCAGATCAGATTGTTTTTGCACAGTGCTGTGTGGTAAAATGAAATCTTGTAGAATTGTTATGATCTTTATAAAACTTATTCCTTCTAAATAAAAAGGTTTTATGTTCCTTTGGAAGGTGCCTTTTCTCCTTTTGCATGAAAATGCTCATGTAATGCAATACGATTACCTATTATCTATTTAGGCCAATAGAAACCCTGATGCTGGAGTTGATTAAGCTCAGGTTGAACAAGATGCTCAGGTAAATGAGACTTAATATGTGATAGTTTTTATTATTACATATAAATGGAAAAGAATCCATGCTAATATAGTGTCATAATCAGGGGCTTAGCTGGTGGCTTAGAGGTTAAGTCTCAGCACTATCACCACTATGGCCTGAGTTCTTTATCCAGCCTGGTAGCTAACCCACATAGGCACAGCAGACCTTTCCTGTCTCGCTGGATGCTCCCCTTAACAGTATATTTCAGTAAACCTACCTATTCTGCTTCCTACTCTGTCTCTGGTGAATACTTTCACCCCCTGCACCTCTGATTTATACCCAGTTCTTCCATGCCAAAAAAGAGAGTCATAATCAATGTTGTAATAGTATCTAAAAGTAATCTTATTTATGCATTATTATCTAATCATACGGCTCAGGCAACTATAATTTTCTCGTTTTGATCTGGCAACAAAATAATTCATCCCAAAATTGAAATGAAGTAAAATTACATATAAATAGTGAGTCTCATCTGGATGTGTAACTTTTTTTACTATTATGGAACATTCATAAAACAGACAATTGGGGGGAAAAATACTTAGGTGTTATTTTTCTAAAAAGACACAGTAGGTTTGTCTGCAGAAGATGAAGAAGGAATATTTCAGTAATAGAAGGTGTTTTATTATATAATATATGACAAGTGGGCCTCCCTGGTGGTGCAGTGGTTGAGCACTGGGCTGCGAAGCTGCCTGCAGCCTCTGCAGCACTGGTTTGATCCCCGGCCCTCGGTGAGGGTCCCACATGGCATGCAAACCTCTCCTGCTGTGCCTGCTGCTCCCCTCAGCAGTGTGCTTTGTCAGTCTGCCTGTTCTGTTCCCCGCTCTGGCTCTGGTGAATTCTCTCACCCTCCCACGCTTATGACTATACCCAGTGCTTGTATAAATAAATAAATAAATCTTTAAAAAAAATAATATATGACAAGTTATTGTAATATTGGGACATTCTCCCACCTTTCCTTTGATGTAAATCTAAGTAGGGTTGTTCCTTTGTCAGCTGCATTATGGTGACACCCAGATAAAAGGTTGCACATAAGTGGCTTTTAAATTCCAGTATAGTGTCAGTATGGTTTATAAAGTAATCAAATTTAGGAATTAAGTCGGGAAATTCAAAACATGAAATTGGTAATAAAGGTTAAATCACATATCAGCCCTGTCTCTCTGGTCACATGTGTCAGTAAAATCTGCAAGCCTTGATTATTGGTCACCCACTGTTGAAAATCGCAGGACTTTTTCATTCACTCTTGCAATGGACTGTCCTTTCTGAAACCAGACTTGTGGTCTGACTTTGCTAATAGAAAGCAGTAATGTATTATTACTGTTCTGGGTGGGTTGACTTCATGTCTTCCTATCTTTACCTAGCTGGAAGAGAAAAGGAAAGAAACCCACAGTTTACTGAGGGCTGCCCCGCAGTCTGTCCCTTAAAAGGCAAACCTATTGTGTTATGTCATCATTTAAAGCTGTAAAGCTCTTCACTGATTTGCACTGTCCTCGGGATAAAGTCCAAGCCTCTAAACATAGTTTATGGACTCTTGTTATCTGTCCCTGGCTTTCCTAGACCTCTGGCCTCTCTTTTACATGCTCATTCTCTCTCTTCTTTCCCCCATTCACCTGACTGATTCTTTTTCAAGGGTAAGTCCTCAGATTAGCTGTTTTTTAGGTAGCCCTGACTGACCTCACCCCCTCAGGTTTGTGTCAGGTGCCCCTTACAGGGAAGAATATGGCATTTCAAGTTTCCTGTCACAGTCCTTGTGACCATCTGTTGAAGTTGCCTGTGTGTATCTGATTGCTCCCCAGGGTGCTCTGAGCTGTCAGCTCAGCTTGTATCCTCAGCTTCTAGCAGATAGTGGGCACTCAGTAAATAACAGGTGAATGCACCATGCATACCTCTAAAGTAGAGGGACACTTTCCCTTGTAAGGAAACAGACTCAGAAATTGAAGGGGGAAACCATGACTCCCACCTGGGCCTCACTGGCCCTAAATCCCTTCTCTTTTGGCCAAGACAATAGTCTTGGGGTCCCTGCCTGTCAGTGCCTCTCTCTCCTTTCTTAATTAAATGTGGATTGGAAGTGCATATCTGGTGGAACTGTACCTTCTGGAGGGGAGAGTGCTAGAGCAGCCCTACAAATCTCTTTCAAATATCAGGGACCTGCTGATTACTGGGATGACACCACGTTGCAGGCATTAGTTATTGCGGGCTCTGCAGGATGCAGAGTGGTTGTCACACCCCTCCAGAGGCAAAGATGTAGGAGTTCTCAGGTGACCATGTGAGGCCCCATTAGTGGGCAACAGGCCAACTTCCTCGCAGGACCAGGGGTGTCCTGAGTATAGTGGTGCAGGGTGAGGTGACTGTGAGTGCATTTTTCCTTCCTCCTTACTGAGTTTTCCCCTCAGAGCATTCAGTATACAGCAATGAGCAGACTTCCAGGTGCCCATGGGTTTCCTGGGAACTTCTCACAGTACAGATTATGACCCAGTGGACTGCTCAGGAATGAAACCGGACCCCTACATTACTTATTGCACATAAATGAGCCCCCAAAATCCCCAGTTTTTCACATCAAGCCCTCTCTCCACTGGGTCCTCTGAGTCCTCCTTTGGGTACTGATCTCCACGGGGTCCCCCTCCATAGTTAACGGCTCACCAGGAGATGTTCCCCACCTTCCCTCACTTTGGCTCAACTTGTCCTCTCTCAGCCCACCTTGTCCTCTCTCCACCTTGTCCTCTCTTGTCCACCAGGTTCCTGCAGCAAGGCACTAACTCCACTCCAGTCGCCATCCCTGGGAAGCACTCACAAGTGAGGATGGAACTCTCACCATGGGGACACCCACCTGGCAGTCCTGCTACAACATGACATTTCATATTGAAATGGAGCCAAATATCCCATGTCTTCTCTAAAAATAGAGTTAACCTAAAAATTCTGAGATCAATGTGGAAGGCTCAAGTGTCTCCACAGTCTTAGGTGGAACTCTTTGTTATGATGTAAATTTTTTTTTTTTTTAAAGATTTATTTATTTATTTATACAAGCACTGGGTACAGTCAGAAGCGCGGGAGGCACTGGGTACAGTCAGAAGCGCGGGAGGGTGAGAGAATTCACCAGAGCCAGAGCGGGGAGCAGAGCAGGCAGAAGGACCGAAGTACACTGCTGAGGGGAGCAGCGGGCGGCAGGAGAGGTCTGCACGCCATGTGGGACCCTCCTCCGGTGGCCGGGGAGCAGCCGGGGATCGAACGGCGGCGCTGCAGAGGCTGCGGGCAGCTTCGCAACCCAGCGCTCAACTGCTGCGCCACCGGGGAGGCCCTGTTATGATGTAAATTTTACTGGGTTTGTACACATTCAATTTCAAATTGCTAAAATGTGTTGAGCTTTAGACTATAACATTTGTTGTAATTGCTAAGCTGGGCCTCCCTGGTAGTGTCAGGGGTTAAATCTTAGCACTATGAAGCTCTCTACAACCACTACAGCTAAAGTTCGATCCCTGGCCAGGGAGCTACCCACATGGCACATCAGACCTCTCCTGGCTTGCCCGCTGCTCCCCTCAGCAGTGTATTTCAGTCAATCTGCGTGTTCTGTTCCCCACTCTGTCTGTGGTGAATCCTCTCACCGCCCACATCTCTGGCTCTTGTATGCATAAATAAATAAATCTTAAAAAAAAATTGCTAGGCTAAAATTTGCCATCTAAAAAAAGGGGGGAGCATGGATAGACATTGCAAAGGTGTCCAAATGACATTCCTTCATTGACAACTAACAAACTAATTTAGAGTGAAATGTTTAAGCAAAAAAAAAAAATCCCCTTTTTTAAAAAGGGGGGTTAAATATTTTTGGCATTCTTATGGTTCCTTTAATGCACCTGGGTTCCTTTAATGCACCTGGTTCCTTTAATTCACAAAGGGTTTTCTTTCTTTTTTCCTCCCTTTTTCTTATTTGGGTCTCAGTACCCATTTCAGTTATGATGCTTCTGACCTTGTATGGTTGGTTGCAAGCTTGCCCAGAATTAAAACCACTGTCAAACTACCACAAAAATATAAGTGAATATTTCAGTGCCACAAACTTTTCTGTTGCCTGTGGAGTCTCTGCTGAAATAAATCAGGAATTGAGCTCTAGAAGGAGACAAAAATGAAAGCACGCTGTTTACTAGGAGGCTAGATTTATACTGATATTTGACGAGTTGATTTGGAGCACAGGAATTTCATTCATGATAATTTCATTATCATGTTCAATGTATTTTTTTTCTTTTTTGTAAAGGTATTTAAGTAGTCACAGGAAGGATCTTTCAGTTATATAAAATTCTGTTTTATGAGATGTCATGGCTTTATAACAGTGTGATATCCACTTAGAAAGGGGAGGTGTCAGGTTCCTTGCCCCACCCAAGAAAGGGTGGAGCTGAACAAGGAGGAGAAGATGACTCGAAGTAGAGAGAGGTTGAGAAAACGGGAGAAGACATTTGGAGGAGGCACATGGAGCAGAGACATGTGACGAAGTCTCACTTGCTTCTCGGCCTTGGACTTGTACCAGGGACTGGGGGACATAGAAGGAGACACTTGTAGACAGTCATGGGTGACAGCTTGTGGGAAGGCTAACAATGGCAGCCTTTATCTTGATTTTTATTTTGATTTTGCTCTTCTTCTTCCAGATTTGCCTGTCCACTTCTACCCCTTTCCTATGGTTCCCATCCAGAAGGTGCCTTAGGGTTGTGGCAAGCTTTTGGGTCTTAGTGCTCTTGCTTTGGACCAACTCTGTTTGGCTGGGCATTTACCCATGTGGGTATGGGTATCTTGGGACACTTCATTTGAAACTATTTTAACTTTATTCTATTCCTTCTCTTTGTTGCACACTAATTGTATTAAAGTTTTTTTCCGTTGAAGGTCTTATGCACTAAGAGTATGTTTATCTTTATGCAGCAGATGGCAGAACCCCTTTAGAGCAGACAGGTTTGGCGGTTCCGGGTGCCCCATAACCCTGCCCACTAACAGCTGTATTCATAATTTTGTCTCGCACTTCCCAAAGGTACATGCAGCTAACAGAATGCTTGCATTTGAAAGCTGGAAAGGGCCCAGACACCGAAGTAGGGTCTTGATTTCACTGTTTTTGTTTTTTTTTTTAACTAAAGCTGTATAAAGCTATGGATTAAATAGAATACATTTCTAAATTTAAAAGTGAAAAAAAGCAAAATATTTATTGGTATTTACAAACTAGTGGGGACTTAAGTTCAGGGTAGAAACCCAAACCCCTTTAATTAAAAAAAATGAGGTGACCTTGACAGTCACACCCCAGATGCCCCTCTGCTCCACACTTGGCTTTACTGGCAGAATCCCAGAGTTTCATCCTTAAATGCTTTTCTGTAACCACAATGGAATTCTTAAGACTTTTAAAACAAATTTTACCAGTTACTTTTCACTTGCCACAGAGCAGGGAGGCAATTTCAGCAATGATTTTTTCATTAGTTTCAGTTGGCTGGTTCTGATAACAAATGGGAATTGTGTACATTATAAAAAAAAATTTGAAAAATAGAATAAAATATAATGAACAAAGTCAACTATGATTTTTCCATCAAAAGATAAATACTTTTATGAGTTAGTTTACTTCCTAGTATTTTCCAGTATTTTAAAATGTGAAATATTATACTTGTATGTAAGGGAGGATAGTATAAATATGGAGTTTAAGATTTATGAAATGGGGCCTCCCCGGTGGTGCAGCGGTTGAGCGCTGGGTTGCGAAGCTGCCCGTGGCCTCTGCAGCACCGGTTCGATCCCCGGCTGCTCCCCGGCCACCGGAGGAGGGTCCCACATGGCGCGCAGACCTCTCCTGCCGCCCGCTGCTCCCCTCAGCAGTGTACTTCGGTCCTTCTGCCTGCTCTGCTCCCCGCTCTGGCTCTGGTGAATTCTCTCACCCTCCCGCGCTTCTGACTGTACCCAGTGCATGTATAAATAAATAAATCTTAAAAAAGAAAAGATTTATGAAATGAACTCCCATTAACTGGGCCAAGAAACATAAAATCACACAATATAATAATCTTCCTCCAAAGTAACAGTATGACTTACATTAAAATTATTTCCCTTGGCCTCCCTGGTGGTGCAAGGGGTTAAGCACAGCACTATGAAGCTATCCACAGCCTCTGCAGCATGAGTACAATCCCTGGCCAGCCAAGGAACAACCCACGTGACACAGCAGACCTCTCCTGCCTCACTAGCTGCTCCCCTCAGCAGTGTATTTAAGTCAACTCTGTCTCTGGTGAATCACCCCCTGACACCTCTGGCCTGTACCCCAGCTCTTGTATGCATAAATAAATCTTCAAAAAAAATTATTTCCCTTGCTCATCATTATAATTTAGCACCTAAGTATGTATCACTAAGTGTATAATTAAAACATGATTTTAATTTTGGTATTTAAAATTTATTTTTTTTAAAGATTTATTTATTTATTTATTTATACAAGCACTGGGTACAGTCAGAAGCGCCAGAGGGTGAGAGAATTCACCAGAGCCAGAGAGGGGAACAGAACAGCCAGACTGACGACATAGACTGCTGAGGGGAGCAGCAGGTGCAGCAGGAGAGGTCTGCTCGCCATGTGGGACCCTCCCCTGCCGGCCGGGATCAAACTGGTGCTGTAGAGGCTGCGGGCAGCTTCGCAGCCCAGCGCTGAACCGCTGGGCCACCAGTGGAGGCCCTGGTATTTAAAATTTAAATAAAATAACTACATTTATTTTATATCTTGATTCACTCAACAATATGTTGAACAAGATTAATTATTGGATGCAGCCAGTGCCTAATTATTTTTATGGCTGTGCAATATTCCACTTGATGCAAAGTAATAATTTTTCATTCTATTCTATATACAGAGAGTATATCAGTACATTATAGTATAAATATTATGTATGGAGTTACATTGTCTGTAGAATTTTCTTTTCTACTTTCATCATTTAACATAACAAGTATGTTCCATATCATTAAAAACTTCATAAATATTTTTATCTAATTGCTACATTTGGCTTATGTATATACTGTAATTTATTTAACCATTCTCTGGAGTTTTCATTTAGCTTTCATTTGTTTCATTAGTTTTCATTTGTTTCCAATCTTTTGTTACTATAAAAAGAATCAGTGAACATTATAACACAAAGATTTTTATCTGTGTTTGAAAGTATCCTTAGGTCATTCCTCCCCCCCCCAAAAAAAAAAAACCAAATTACTGTTTCTATTAAAAATAAAATATAAATATTTTAAATTAAAAGTTCTCTGCATGGGCTCCCCCACGGTGCAGTAGTTGAGTGCCGCGCTGTGAAGCTGTCCGCAGCCTCTGAAGCGCTGGTTCAATTCCCAGCCGGCCAGGGAGATACCCACATGGCGTGGCGGACCTCTCCTGCCTCACCTCTCAGCAGTGTCTTTGGTCAGTCTGCCTGTTCTGTTCCCGCTCTGTCTCTGGTGAATTCTCTCACCCTCCCACACTTCTGACCTGTACCCCAGTTTTTGTACAAGTAAATAAATAAATCTTTAAAAAAAATTAAGTTCTCTGCAGAAGGGTGGTATGACTTTATTTTCTCAGGCATGAATGATAGCACATATTTAATCTCATCCTTGCCAGCATTTCATTCTATCCTAGCTGTCTTCAAGGCTTTTAACTCCAACTCCACCTGCCCCAAGCTGCTCTTGGCCCATTTCACGCCTTCCTCTGCATGGCCCCACCCTTTTCCCTTCGCGCTCAGAACGCATAATTCTTCGCTTTCGCCACATTGCTCCTCCTTGCCACCAGGTGGCGCCCGCCGTCCCCGTCTGGCCCTCTGCATCATCACTCTGCTTTGCCATAGTCCCTTTCTCAGCCCTTTTGCTGTATTGCCTCCTACTTGCCACAAGGCAGGCCTTCCCTGCGCTTTTCTGTGCTTCTTCCCTCATGACCCTTTCCTTTACCCCTTGGCGTTCAAAAACTTCTGTCTTTCATTAAGGAGGGACCTCTCCATTATTCTGCACTTTGACAATTTACTCGCCCCTCCTCCCTTTTAGCTACTTCCTCCCGCCTTTGCACACACCTCCCCACCCTTCCCCTGCCCCTGGGCGTCACCATCATTCTGCCCTTCTGCGTTACCCTCCCTGCTGATGAGAAAATATATTATAAAGATTCCAGCAGAACTTACAGCCCAGGTGCAATGAAAATTCCAGTGCAGGCATAATCAACAAGTTTGCTTACTTACAGCTCCTTCCCCTTCATGATTCATGGCCAGGGCCTCAGCACTCTTATCTACAAGGTCGGGCAGCCAGCCAAGCTGGTCTGTCTCTCCAAGGCCATCCCCGAATGCCTGCAACTTTCCCCCCTTGCCTTGCTCTCCTTGTCTGGGAATTTGCTGCAAATGGTTGTGCCTGCTAAAAAACGATGTTATCAATGTAACAGAAATGGAGACAGTTGTGTATAAAAGGAAACCTTGGTCTTTAAATGGGTGCTCAGACCTTATGGGGCTACCCAGGTCTGGGAACTTATGCATGAGTAATAAAGCTTCTCCTGACCTCACCATTCCTGAAATACCACTTGTTCTTCCTCTGCCTGGGTAAAAGGCAAGAATTTATTTCTACAACAGTGCCACAAGGCAGCACACTCATTTACTCCTCTTCCTTTCCTTTGGCCCATGGCCACTACCCTCCCTAATTGGCCACTTCCATCCTACTTGCTCTTCGGGCTACAATTTTCCCACTTTACCCCTCCAAACCACAATTCAGTGCACTCTGTTCTCCTATTCTATTTCTTTGCCCATGAGCCTCACCTTCGTCCGCCATTTCCATTCCCAGAATTACCAGGATAAGAGTCCATTATGCATTAATGTCGACACTCTGTTAGCAGGCAGAAGGGGGAGTACCCCAGTACCCCCAAACCTGTACACACCATATGGGTTCTGCCATTTGCTGCATAAAGATAAAACACTCTAGTGTGTAAGACCCTCAATAGAAAAGAACTGTAATACAATTTGTGTGCAAAAAAGAAGCAGTTAAGTTCCTTTCAGCTGAGCTCTCAGGTTGGAGGTAGGAAAAGCAAAGTAGATGTCTTGTGTGTAGGCATCTTTCTATTGAACGTCAGTCTGATGGCCTCCCCTGGAAGAAAGGGACCTAAAGTAATACTGGCTAAGAAAACATCTTCTGTTTAAAATGTATCAAAGAAAAGTCTACACTAAACATCTTTTGTCTAAAAAATACAATGGGGCTCTGGAAGGCTCCGGGTGGTGGCGTTGGCTTTTGTTGACCCAGGATGTTGTCCTTCTTTGTTGGGGTGTGGGCAGAGGCCAGGGCAAGTCAGGTGGCTCACAGTTGCAATGGGAACGCTGCCCTTGTAGCTCTATGAGGGCAAAGTGCGGGCAGTCCTCAGTGTGGAGCTGCACAGTCAAGGCCATGGGGATGACCCAGTATATCTGCTTTACCCTTGACAGGCAAAGTAAACAGGGTGCCCTAGCAACAGGGTGTTTCCTTTGAGGTATAATGGCAAGCAAGTGAATGCAGTTTTCCAGGTGTGGCTGCACTATAATTTTTTACAAGTCCATGTTTTCTGAGAGACTGGGAGTTGCAGGGACACTTCAAAATCCATTGACAAGGGAAGAAGACTTCATGGAGATACCCTGGCAATCCAGCACACAAAGGATCAGCTGCAGCCAGCGGGTATTCCCCTGCATCTCGCCTGTGGTGAACAGTGGCTCCTGGGCTGTGCTCATGAGCAGGACAGGGAGTCTACAGAGCTGGGGAGATGCACAGCAATTGAGACAATCCCCATTATGACAGCTACATTGTGATTCACTATGTCAAGATGCATTTGATGACAATGATGGATATCAAGGGCAAGCATGAGTGGAGGGACTGCATTGAGGTGCCTGGGGTCCATCTGCCCTGGGGCTACTGCCTTGGTGCCTCCCCCATCACTGGACATCTCTCAGATAGTCATAACCTCATTTCCCTGAAGTTGTTTGAGCTGACAGTGAAGAGAAGCCCAGAAAAGAAGATGAGTGGACATGTTTTCTTGCCTTCAGTGGACAACATGAAGCTACCTGACTTGATAGAACCACAGCCACCCCCAAGGGCCTGGCTTTTTCCTCGTTGTCTTTTTCTTTCTGGTGTTTCTCTATCTGCTGTTGTCATTGGTATCATACTCTAGAATCAGAGACAAAAGTCTTTCTGCTAAGTCCTCCTGCAGCCACCACCTCTGGGGCCATCATCCATGCAGTATGGGAGCAATAGGCACTGGCATGAGCCAGCAGGTGTTTTCCTTTCTTCAGCAGTGATTCTGATATGTCACTGGGGTTTTGCATGCAGGGACACTGCCTCCCCGTGCTCATCCCTGCGGACATCTGACTGGTGCAGAAGCCCACCCACCCCAGGGTAGTGCTGCTGTTCTGCGCCTTTCCCTGCTGTCCTTCCACTTCGGAGCTAAGAAGAAGGGAGCAATTACATGCTATTATGATACCAAGATCACAGAGAAGAATTTCACAGCCCCACTGAGTGTGGTTGGACTCAGTGGACTGTTATTCTCATGTTAAATCTGCAAAGAACAGAAAACCAGTGACTCCTTGTGTGTTCCAGCTATTTAATTATTGGTTTTGCTTTTTGTCCAAACCTTTGTCCACCTGAGGAACTTTCTTTGGAAATCTGGATGGAAACTTTCCTGCCTATTTCCTTTCTCCTCCATATATTGTCCTCTCCAAAGACAAGCCGAGTGGGAGATGTTTGGCTGCAGAACAAACTTAGGTTTGATGCTCATTGGGTGGTTTCTCGGCTCATCGGGAGAGAAATTTCTGATCTGGCTCACTGTTCCAGCCTTTGATTTTTTTAAGCAACGCTCTTGTGTATTCATGGCCTTCCGTTATGTCCCTTTAGGTCCTCAGTTGAGTTTGGCTGAAAGTTGTTGCCCAAGTCAAGATTGGAAGATTTCATGGAGACCAGGGGATGAACTATGAAACTGACCAGCTTCACATTTGACACCTAAAGCAACATTTGCCATGTGAGCTGACCACATCGAGGTGTTTCAGGATTTTCTGGAGCTTGTTTAGGTGTATTTTTTGTGTCTGTCATGATTTTTGGAATTCTTCCTTCATGTTCAAAATGTAAGGATGCTTGGACATGCCCCAAAGAGTGAATTTGGATTTTTCTTAATGGATAAGAAACTGTTGCTGCTCTAATATGCAAATCTGTCTGCCTGAGATGAAGTTGGCTGAGAGGTTGCTGTCTCCCTGGCGGATCTGCAACTTTTGATTCTCTAGCATGTACTTTTTGTAGCCTAAGGGAACTTCTTTAAATGGCTGATGGAAACCAAACATGGAAAGAAAAAAAAGACAATGAATCAAGATTAAATGTGTAATAAAAGTATCTGATTAGAAAAATGTTTTGAATAGTAAAATATTACCAAAGTCTGTTACTTAAGGTAATATGAAAAGTTTGTGCCTTGTGGAAAAGAATCAAAGCAGGCAGCTCCTGAGGAACTCTGATGTGAGTGCAGGCAGAAGAACTGAGACTCTGCTCCACAGTGGACATTTCATTGGTTTGCTACTCACAAGATGTCCTTATGAGTTCCCCTATTAAAATATACATATAGGAAATGGGACCATGACAATAATGGACTCATGTCCCAAGAAGTGTGTGTTGTTGACATCATATTCCTCACCAGAAATTTATGATCAGCTACTTCTTCCTTTTTAACTGTTTGTTGTTAGAAGTTTTGTATGCGAAGGAGTATTTGGATAAGCTATTTCTGAAATTTTCCAATTAGTCCAAAAGCTATTGTGAAATGACAACCTAAAAGTTAACAACAGTGAAATCTAAGACAAGGTTTAGTTGAATAGAGTAAAGTACAACCGAAAAATGAAATTCTGAACTTGGATTTCAGGTGTGGGTAAAACACTACTCTTTTACCCATGAACTTAAAATCATTTCATAAATACAGATTATCAAAAAAGAATTTCTGGAGAAGTAATTCCAGAACGGATGTGAAATGTATGTTGGGGAAAAATAGGAGAATGATATGTTCAGAATTTTTGTCCTTGCATCTTTTCTGCAAACCAGATGACTCTGAGGAAATCATTTGACCTCTCTGGCCTCACTATCTCCTCCAAAAAAAATATGAAATACAATCTATTTATGGACTGAACCATGTCCCCTCCCCCTCCCCCCAAAAAAATCCCTATGTTGAAGCCCTAATCAAAATGCAAGTGATTTTGGAAATATTATCTCTGCAGAGATAGCTAAAGTTAAATGAGGTCATAAGATGTGGTACTAAACCTATATGAATGATGTCCTAATAAGAAGAGAAAGATACGCCAGGAAGATGGGAGCAGAGAAAATTTCATGTAAGAAGTCAAGAGAAGGCGGTCTTCTCCAAGAAAAGGGGAGAACACAGGAGAAGCCAAATCTGCTGACACATTGATCTCGAACTTCAGCCTCCAGAATTATGAGAAAATTAATTTCTGTTGTTTAAGCCACTCAGTCCACGGTAGTTTATTAAGGCAGCCTAGCTCATCTCTGAGATCTCAATTCCATGTCCACCGTCTACCCACTGCCTCTTCCCCTCCTAGTTCAGATTTCATTTAAACATTTTGCAGTAACAAATACTGCTTCTCATTCGCTCCTGGAAGCACCTTCTCTTGATTCCTGTAACGTATTCTTTTCTTACTTCCCTCTTCCCTTTCTCCCCCTCCTAGATTCCTTCTCAGACTTCTCTTATCACCTTCCACTCTCCCCAATGGGTGCACTTCAGTAGTTCCAATCGCCCCCTCTCCTGATGTGTCCCAAAGAAATCCACAGCATCTAGTGTTTCTCTTCATACCTTTTGAATTTCTCCACGTGGAAGTTTCACAGGCTCAGTATCTCCCCCACTCCCCACCCCCAAACCCGATCTTTTCACATATTCTCAGATCTAACATTTATGCTAACATAAACAGAATCCCCATTCAGTGTTTTGCTCAAACCACACATTTAAACATTATCTTTTTTTTTTTTTAAAGATTTATTTATTTATACAAGAACCGGGGTAAAGGCCAGATGCGCAGGAGAGACAGAGACAGAGTGGGGAACAGAACAGGCAGACTGACTGAAATACACTGCTGAGGGGAGCAGCAGGTGAGGCAGGAGAGGTCTGCTGGGCCATGTGGGCCCCTCGCGGCCCGGCCGGGATCTAACTGGCACTGCAGAGGCTGAGGACAGATTCATAGAGCGGCTCTCAACCACCTGCGCCGCCAGGCCCTTAAACATTATCTTTGACCCTTCCTTCTTTCTGATCCCCTAAATCGGATCAATCATCACAACCCCTCAGCTCTACTTCTAAAGATCCCTGGAATCCATCTCCTCTCCTTTCCTGCTCTTATTTACTCAGCTCCATCTTCTCCCTTTATTCCTAGGTTAAGACATGGGTCTGCTGCTTTTCTTGACTCCGATTTCAGCCTCTTCTTTCCAGTACTCACACTGATCCTAAGTTGTCATTCTAAATCACAAATGCACCCATGGCATTCTCTTTCAATTCCTTGGTGGGTTCCCCCAAGCCTACAAAATAAAGTTCCAAGTGGCAAGGATGGCGGACATGGTGTACATGAATGGTCCTGCTCCTCTCCCCAAGAGCACTGCTAGACAACCCCCAACACCTCCCTGCTTTAGCCAGGGTAATCTACATTTCATTGGTACAAATCTACTTTCTCTTTCTTCTGTGCCTTTGCACACACTGTTGCTTTTGTCCAGAATGCCCTTTACACCGGCCTTTCATTTGGCCAAGTCTTTCAAAACTCAGAGCAAGAGTCACAGCATCTTGGAAGTCCTCCAAAAGTCTCCCAGCCCCCCATCTAGTTGAAGTCTTCTCCGGACTCTTGGTGCCCTAAGCAGAGCTAGGTCATAGCACTCTTTATGTGCCAGGCCATCTATTTTCCTGAAAGGTTTTTGCTTTTTTTTATTTTACTTCACTTTCATTTTTTAAAAATATTTATTTATACAAGAACAGGGGTACAGGCCAGAGGTAGGGGGAGTGAGAGGATTCACCAGAGACAGAGGGGGAGCAGAACAGGCAGACTGACTGAAATACACTGCTGAGGGGAGCAGCGGGCGAGACAGGAGAGGTCTGCTTTGCCATGTGGGTTGCTCCCTGGTCGGGGATCGAACTTGTGCTACAGTGGCTACGGATCGCTTCATAGGTTGCATCTTAACCCCTGGTGCCACCAGGGAGGCCCCAACTTTACTTTCAAAACAATCTGTGACATGAAATACAAGGTCCTAACTTCACTGTGTTCCTCTATACTCATGCCCCAACCTTTGAAATTACAGGCTCCCCCATTGCTCTCTACCAGCGGCAGAAGGTGGCAGTTGAAGACAGGCTTTGACCATAACTAACACTAGAGGTAGTGAAAACCAGCACCCCTGACCCCTGTGACTTGCGGATTATTAGGAGATTCAGTTTGTGGGGAGTGAAAGGAACAAAGGGCTGGCTGGCAAAGTCAGATAGGAGTTTAAAAAAAAAAAGCCCAAAGAGATGAGAGTGTGAGCTGAGGCAAGGAGGATCTAACTTCCCTAGTTTAAGGCCAACCTAGGAGACTAAAGTTCTGAGTAATTAGGTCCCTTGTTTTATTTTATTTATTTTTTTAAAGATTTATTTTATTATTTATTTTTACAAGCACTGGGTACAGTCAGAAACGCAGGAGGGTGAGAGAATTCACAGAGCCGGAGCAGGGAACAGAACAGGCAGACTGATGAAATACACTGCTGAGGGGAGCAGCGGGCAGCAGGAGAGGTCTGCGCGCCATGGGGGACCCTTGCCCGGCAGCCGGGGATCAAACCGGCACTGCAGAGGCTGCGGGCAGCTTTGCAGCCCAGTGCTCAACCCCTGCGCCACTGGGGAGGCCCCCCTTGTTTTATTTTTTTGCATAGAACTGGGGTGTAGGCCAGAGGTGCAGGGGGTGAGAGGGTTCACCAGAGACAGAGTGGGGAGCAGAACATGCAGATCTGCTGAAGTACACTGTTAAGGGGAGCAGCAGGTGATGGGAGAGGTCTGCTGCGCCATGTGTGGGTTAGCTCTCTGGCCCTGGATCAAACTCAGGCCTAAGCAGTCATGGCAGTGAAAATTAACCCCTACACCACCAGGGACCCCTAGAGGCCCTTCATTTGAGTATGACGCAGAGGGGCAAGAAACCTAAATTTAAAAGTGCAATCAATGTTGGGCCTCCCCAGTAGTGCAGCGGGTTGAGCGCAGCACCGTGGAGTTGTCCACAGCCTCTGCAGCACGAGTCCGATTCCCAGCCAGCCAGGGAGATCACCACATAGTGCGGCAGACCTCTCCTGCCTTGCCCTGCTGCTACCCTCAGCAGTGTCTGTGGTCCTTCTGCCTGTTCTGCTCCCCACTCTGTCTCTGGTGAATCCTCTTACCCTCCTGCGCTCTGGCCTGTACCCCAGTTCTTGTATAAATAAAAATAAATTTTTTAAAAAAAGTGCAATGCTTCATTTTCTAAATATTGACTGTCAAAACCTTTTGTGTAGTGTGGTGTGTGTGTATACATGTACACACACAAACTCACAAGAGAAGGACAATTAGTGACCTAGGCAGAAACCAGAAAAGAACTCTTATCCCCCATATTCCAACCTTCCCCTACCAACAGCAGACCACAGAGAACCTTCAGTGACCTGCTCAGACTACAGAGAAACATCTGCAAGACAATAGTCAGCTGACCCTTCCACCCCTAACCTTCACACAGAACAATAGCCAACTCTGTGGCCCAAGAACTAGCATTTTTAATTTACCTCAAAATACAAAGGTCTGGCACCTAGAATTCCTTACTTAATATTTGTCGAACAGAGAGACCAACAGGAAGTAAATAGGCAACATGGGCAAAATGTTGAGTACTCAGGCTATCGGATGAATTTTAAATGTTCCATAATGAAAGTTTTTTTAATGCAGTAAAACCCAATTTCCCATTATGTGTAAAACATATTTAGTAAAGAAAAAAATAGTAGTTACTAAACAAGAAGTATGCAAGATAGCTGTCATTTCTGAATAATAAAAATAATAATAAAATAGCAGAGCTACTAGAATACTAATAAGATCATGTGTTTTGTTGGGTACATGTTCTGGCACATGGGAAACATAATAAATGAAAACTACTTCTGAGTGATAGACATGAAGCCCTAGACTTGACAGACACTACGTCATGAGAGTGAATACTAGAGAGCCAAATATCCCCCAGAGCTTTTATATGGCAGTGAATTACTTTACAAGTCAGAATTTACTGTATTAGCACCCCTTACCCAGGAGGGATAGCTCCAACCCAGCCCCCAGGTGTTTGAAACCACACAGAATGAAACTTTGTACATACTATTTCTTCATACCAACCAATGATAAAGTGCATTTACACATTAGGCACAATAAGAGATTAACAACAATAACTAGTAATAAAATAGAACAATCGTAATAATACATGGTCATAAAAGTGATGTGACTGTCTTCTCTCTCAAAATATCTCACTGCACTGAACTCACCTGTCTTCTGCTGATGCTGTGAGATGACACCATGTCTGAGGGACATGACGCAGTGAGGTGAGTGATGTAGGCACCGTGACATGTGACGTTAGTGTCAGACGTGAGCGTGGCAATGCTGGAACCTGGATGAGTCGAGTCAGGTCAGGTCCCACTCAGCACAGAGGCAGATATGATGAGATTTCATCAGCTGCTGGCGGCCAGAAGGTAATAGAAAATTTAGCAATTGTTTATTTTTTCATTTTGTGTTTGACTTTTTCAACATGGTTAACTGCAGGTAACTAGAACCTCAGAAAGCCAAATGGAGGATTATGGGGAACCTCTGTGCTTTATCTGAGGTGGCTAGCATCTCTGAATGGCAAGCTATACCTACAAGTACTAGTGTGTTTTTTTTTAATTTGTTTTCAGTAATGTGTTTTCTAGATAACCTTCCTGCCTCCCGGTGGCCACAGACTGTAGACAATTTCTAATATCTCAAAGGCAAATAAAGACTTAAAGAAGTCTGGGTCAAGCAAGTTCTCTTCCACTGACTAAGAGTGGATGCACTTAGGGAAGAGTTGCAGAGGTTGCAGAGATAATTAGTTGTTTTCGCTAGAAAGGTTGCACTCAGCGTGGTATGGTCATCGGCCCTTAGTAATTGTTTTCAGAAGGATCAGTAAGTAAGTTGACTGAGATTGTTTTGCTCCTGGCTTACTCACTGCACCCTCTTCAAGGCTGCTTCCAGAAACTCTGGACATTTTTCAGGGAACCTGAGCAGAGGGTGAGGTGCAAAGTCTCCTCCAAGCTCCAGGATGGAACGAACCAGTGGGGAGTTTCTCTTGAGTCAGAGCCGCACTAGGCACATCCCCACTATTAGATTTGTTGACTATAACTTTCGTTGCTCAAAGGGCTTTTTGCAGTCAGCAATGTAGGGAGCATGACAAAATATTCCTGGGATCTTGCCCAGCCTGGGGTCATTACTCTGCACTTCAGTTCTTATTGTACTTAACTATTGATGGAGAACAAAGTATCACAAAGCCTAGATAGAACATACTCTGGAAGTCAGTCTTTTTTTTTTTTAAAGATTATTTATTTATTTATTTATTTATGCATACAAGAACCTGGGTGTAGGCCAGAGGTGCAGGGGGGTTGGGTTGTGAGGATTCACCAGAGACAGAGTGGGGAGCAGAACAGGAGGATCAACTGATATACACTGCTGAGGGGAGCAGCAGGTGAGACAGGAGAGGTTTGCTGCGCCATATGGGTTAGCTCCCTGGCCAAGGATCGAACTCATGTTGCAGTGGCTGGTGTTAGCTTGATAGGGCTGGAACTTAACCCCACCACCAGGTAGGCCTTTTGAAAAAGTCAGCTTTTGAAAGTCAGTCAAAATTCAGTCAGTCTTTTGAAAAATTCTTGATAGAAACTCATGATCAATCTACATGTTGTTGGAAAAAAAAGGACAGGGGTAGGGAATTCATTTTCTTTCTTTCACAAGAGTTGATAAGTGAGTCTGACATTTGCATATTTTGCTAATTATTTATGTATGTAAATAATGTAAATATACATTGAAGTTCATGTTATGAAGTGCATATTATAATATTATGGAATAAAAATAGCAATGGGGTGAGAAGAAGGAGAAATTTCAAATAATGCCCACTTGACTTGATTTATATCTAATCAGTGCTGCTTCAGTGGTAGCGAAACATTTTTTTTCATGTAGGGAATTTCAGTTTAACAAAGAATGAATACTAAGATACCCATTTTAAATTACATAAATGATATCTAAAACCTCACATGAATATTTCAAGTATAAATAAGGTGTGAAAATTAATACATGCAATTTTGATACTTTTATTAAATGATAACCAACTCTAATAGTCTGACTGTAGGCTGAGAATAGTCTGATATTAGAGAAAACACAATCAAAAGTATGATTAAGGTCCTCCCTGGGGACGCAGGGGTTAAAGACAGCACTATCAAGCTATGGCCAGCCACTGCATCATGAGTTCGATCCCTGGCCAGCCAGAGAGATATCCATATGGCACAACAGACCTCTCCTGTATTTCAGTATATCTGCCATTTCTGGTCCCCATGCTGTCTCTGGTGAAACCTCTCACCTCCCCCTTACCCCTGGCCTACACTCCAGCTCTTGTATGCATAAATAAATCTTAAAAAAAAAAAAAAAAAAACACAAGAGGTTCAAGTGAAATGTTAGTAATTTAATACAAAAGGCTATCACTTATCAAGTATTTACTGTGTTCAGGGCACAGTGCCTAACTTCTTTATGTACTTTGCATTATTCAGTCCTCTCAATAGAATAAATTACTTTCACTTACTATTTTTGGGAAAAGAAAATGAAAACAGAATGTGATTTAATAGCTTGCTAAAAGTCACGCTACTAGTTAGCAGTCGATGACTTGATAATAAGTCAGTTTTATTACAAAGTCTATACTGTCCACAAGCACAGGGCCTGGTCTGTTTTGCTCCTCACTGGCGCATATTATGTGTTCAACAGATACTACTGAACAAGGGCGTGCTTATATAGTCCTAATTTTGTCACAGACACCCAAAAGAATAAACATGTACATTGTAAACACACATTATTGTAATAATCAAATTACTTTTAAAATATTTTAAAATGTCCATTTATAGTCATTAGGTAGGTGTATTTTCAATGATGTTCGAGGTCTCCTACCCTATTTGAGCCCCATTTTGTGAAACTGAGCTTTTACTCCCTGGTTTTTCCTTCTTCTCTCACCCCATAACCCTGCCCTCACTTCAAGGTTTGTTTCTGAGGCATTGCATGAGGGAAATACATGGCAGGGTAAACAGCAAGATGCCAGTAAATCTTTCAGATTTTCACTTTTTATTTTATTTTTTTTAAGATTTATTTATGCATAGAAAAGCTGGGGTACAGGCCAGAAGTGTGGGTGGGGGGAGGATTCACCAGAGACAGAGTGGGGAGCAGAACAGAATAGGCAGATCTGCTGAAATACACTGCTGAGGGGAGCAGTGGGCAAGACAGGAAAGGTCTGCTGTGCCATGTGGGTCATAGCCCTGGTTGGGCATTGAACTTGTGCTGCAGTAGCTGTGGATAGCTTCATAGTGTTGATGCTTAACCTCTAGCGCCACCAGGGAGGCCCAGATTTCCACTTTTTAAAGCCCAGATAGCCACTAACTAGGAAGAAGCCATGAGAACAGAAACATCCAAATATAATCTATGGAGAAGTGACACAAATCTTGCTCACCATATCTCAGGCCCTTTTATTATTACATCCTTCTCCTTTATGACAGTTGGGAGAGGGATCTCCAGGAAAGCTTCAGGTTAATTATTTTCTCACTACACCCAGAGATTAATTTCATTCACAGTAAATAAAATACATAGTATTTCTTCACTCATGGGCCTGTGGACTGAAATTCAAATTCACTACATCTTGCCCATGAATTCCTCTCAATGGTCAACTATACACCTTTCACTTTATGCTCTTGAAAATCTACCAACTCTTTGGGCCTCCCTGGTGGTGCAGGGGTTAAAGACAGCGCTATCAAGCTATCACCAGTCACTGCAGGGTCAGTTCCATTCCCTTGCCTGCCTGGGAGCAACCAGAAAGGCGCAGCAGACTCTCCTGACTCGCCCACTGCTCCCCTCAGCAGTGTATTTCAGTCGGTCTGCCTGTTCTGTTCCCCACTCTGTCTCTGGTGAATCCTCTCACCCTGCACCTCTGGCCTATACCCCAGCTCTTGTATGCATACACAAATAAATCTTAAAAAAAAAAAAAAAGAAAGAAAATCTACCAACTATTTTATTTCGATTTGCTTAAAAATAAAATTCAGAAAATTGGCAGAAGACCAAGAATTTACACAGCCCAACTCCCTTCTTAGAAAAAAACCATACCCCAAAAATGAGGCAAAGATCAATTGATTTCCAAAGCTCACAGGGAAAAATCTGTGTAATAAATAACACCACCATACGAAATGTCACCATCTCTCCATGCTGAATGAAAAAAATCAAGGTTTTTCTTTTTTTTTTTTTTCTTTTTTTTGGTAATTATCCACTGCATTTTTACAAAGAGGGGATGGTACAAAATCGGATGGTACAAAAACTCCCCTACGTTCTAGTACAATACCCGACACCCTGGCAAATCCTACTGACAAGCGCCCCTGACCCGACCAGTGTTGGGGTGCACCAGGTTGAGCTCACCCTCCACTTGATTGAAGCTACTTAGAGAAATGCTCCAATGAGAGGCATTTTGAGGTAGGAGTGGCGCTTTCAAGGGGCGGGGAGTTTGACGCCGGCACAGCGGGAAGTGTGCGCTGATTGCTCGCAATGCTCTGAGGACCAACCTCCTGTGGACAGCGGCCTCCATCCATCAGCAGAAACACGCCAATCAACCGTGGAAATGTCCCGCCCCCCACTATATCCTCCAGGCGTCCAGGCGCAGCCCCTCGGACTCGGATCTGACCTGCCGGGAGCAGTGTCACCCGGGCGGCGCTGCGAAGCCCCCCACACCCAGCACGGCGCCCCCTCCCCGGGCCTCTCCCTGCTCGCCCGCGAGTCCCCTCGCCTCGCGAGCCTCGGATCTGGTATCGTGGGGTGAGGTGAGAGCAGGCCCGGGGAGGGTGGTTACCGCTGAGGAGCCTCAGTCGCGAGCAAGGTGAGCTGGGATGGTGGGGTCGACCTGGGGGAGCGCGTCCCCGGGGGGCGCCCTGAGTCCGGGGCGCGGGGCGCGGGCTGGCTTTGCCATGGTTAATGCTCTCGCTGCAGCGAGCCAGGGACATGTCCGATCTAGCCCAGCCTGGAGGGGCGGGGCCACACCCAGCCTCCTGGGGTGTCTTAGTGTCTGGTGGGGCGCGGCCCTGGGACCAGCCTGGGGCCCAGAGAATTGGACCCATTTAGTCTGTGGTTCCTTATGCGGCCAACCTTATGCGCCCCCGCCTTTTGGTTCTTGTGGGAGGGGACCGTCCGGGTTGGGGGGTGCACTTGTGCCGGGTGCACTTGAATGTGTGATACCCAGTCTTAAATTAATGCAACTCCCGGGTTCATTTTGCGGGGGAAATTAGGCTCCCGCCCCCACGTCGTGCTCCCCTAGCACCCTGGAAGCTAATAAAAGCGAGCAGTTTCTTTCTTTTTTTTTTTTTAAGATTTATTTATGCATACAAGAGCTAGGGTGCAGGTCAGTATTGGGGGTCGGTGAGAGGGTTTACCAGAGACACAGTGGGGAGCAGAACAGGCGGAGCTACTGAAAGACTCTGCTGAGGGGAGCAGCAGGGGAAACAGGAGAGAGCTCCTGCACCCTGTGGGTCATCTCCCTGGCCTGGGCTTGAACTCCTGCTGCAGTGACTTAACCCCTTGCACCACTTGGGAAGACCCAAGTAAGCAGTTTCTGAGCCAAACTTTACTGAACCATCTCGTTGAATCTTCATAACCATCCCAGACAAATATATCGCCATCTCACTTTAGAGACTGTGGAAATACGTTCATTATTGGCCTCCAGTGTTTTTACGCACCTTCTATATGTACTTAGCTGTGTACTTGTACGTAGGTGATTCCATTTATTCCACACAAGGCTATAAAGTAGGTAAAAACCTTATACCAACTTTACAGATGAGGAACTAAGGGGTAAGAAATATTAACTTGAACAGTTCACATGCTAATAGATGACAGAATACCTACTGTGATGTAATTTCCGAGTTTGGGTATCCTGTTCCATAGCATGTATTCATCGTTATCTATTGACTGTGAATGACTTGAACAAGTATTTCTTGAAGTTTTGCCATCTTTTTTTAAAGGGCATGACTCCTGCCCTCTAAGAACTCACAAGTTAAGATATGACCAATTTGCTGGGGGTGGGAATAACAAATGGCACTTACAATCACTTAGATTCACTAGCAGAATTGGGGGAGGGGAGACTTGGGTTATAAAGTACTTGGCAGGGTAGAGCTGGCCAAGAAACTGGGGAAGGCTATTCTTATGCTTCTTTCTGGTCTTTGTTCTATATATAGATGATAGAGGTACTGACAACAACTGACTCTCAGAAACTGCTACACCAGCTGAATACCCTGTTGGAACAGGAGTCGAGATGTCAGCCAAAGGTCTCTGGCTTGAGACTAATTGAGTCTGTACATGATAATGGCCTCCGAATGACAGCAAGGCTAAGGGACTTTGAAGTAAAAGATCTTCTTAGTCTAACTCAGTTCTTTGGCTTCGACACTGAGACATTTTCTCTAGCTGTGAATTTACTGGACAGATTCCTGTCCAAAATGAAGGTATGTTTAAAGCTATATTACCTTAAGTATTTCTTTGGTTTTTTTTTTAAGATTTATTTTTATTTATGCACACAAGAACTGAAGTGTAGGCCAGAGGTGTGGGGGTGGGAGTGAGAGGATTTACCAGAGACAGAGTGTGGAGCACAACAGGAAGATCTACTAAAATACACTGCTGAGGGGAGCAGCCCGTGAGAAGGAGAGGTCTGCTGTGCCATATGGGTTAGCTCCCTGCCCTGGGATCAAACTCACGCTGCAGTGGCTGGTGATAGATAGCTTGATAATGTTGAGACTTTAACCCCTGCACCGCCAGGGAGGCCCACCAGGTATTTCATAGTCTTAATGTTTAGAAGATAAAATTGCTTGGGATTGGTGTTCATGAACTTGACCTGTTTTTTTCCAGCAAGTAGTCAGAACATAGCTAATTCTGTGTACTACAGCATTGATACTGTTCTCCTTTTATAAGAAAAATTCATATTGGACTTCTCACATGAAAAATAATATAATATCAATTAGTTAATTTCAGGGTCTTGCAGTAGGAGAGTTGGCTGTTTTTCTAAAAAAATCTTTAATAGATTGAGTATTTTCATTTATTGTATAATTTGTTTGAGCCAGGTTATGGTAATGCTGGATAATGGTAATAATTAGAATATCTTTTTATTTTATGTCATCAGCCATCTAGTCAGAAGAGTATATTTCTTAGTCTCTACTCATATATAAAGTTCTAATTAATTTAGTCATAGAGCTTAATCAAGTATTGCTTCTACTTGGCATCTCCAACATCAGCCTGAAAACAGTAAAGAGTCTCTTCTGAAGGAGGAGAATTTATGTAGTTATTCTCCTATTCTGGATAATCAGGACATCTGTAGCTCTTAGAACTTGCCTGTGAAAATATATCTACCTTCTCTGTATACCAGTGTCATACAGATTGAATGATGAGATAGTGTGAAGATTAGAAGGAAACTCATCCTTTCTCCTCAGTACCTAACACAAGGCATCATAGACAGAAGGAACTTAGTATTTATTCAATCATGTGGTTCAAGACATTTGCACAACACACTAAACTCTTTAGACACAACTGCACACACTTCCTTTGACTATAAATATTGCACAGGTGAATAACGTCCACCTGCCCTTAAGTACATTAAAATCTTCTGTGGGAATAATGTTTGCATTGATTACTATCATACAAGTAAGTATAAGACATAGTAAGGAAAGGAATTACATTTTACCACTGAAGAGGAGTAAATTTATTGTTGGCAGGGTTCCAAGGAGAGGAAAGCAAATAAAGATAACTGGTAAATGATTCTTAAAGTTTAGTGTACTGGAATTTAGAGGGCAAAGAAGTTTGTGCCTTACATTATAGGCATACAGACAATGATGAATAAATAAGAGATTAGTAGTGATAGAGCTTTATAGGCAGAGTAAACACTTATGCATTATAGTAAAGACTATTTCACATAGGTAACTACAAAAAAAAAAGTCTGGGAAAAGAGTTTGCTGCAAAGAAATTTTATGCATGTGCCTTTGGTAGTTCACTTATTTGGTCCAACTAGAACACCGTGCTTATAGTTTCACAGTGATGTTATGAAAGGAAAAAAAAAAAGGTAAGGATTTTTTGTACTGAAGCCAAACATTGTATAATTGAACATTACTAGTTCACTTATTCAAAAGTTGGCTCCCAGGGGGTACATAGGGTTGACAGGTATATATGGATCATGTTAAGTCATCAGAATTGAGAAATAGACTTCAAAGATACGTTTTCAAAATGATAGGCTGGAGATTATCCTTTGTTTTCACTCAAATAAGATAAAGACTTGGCCTATATGTCTTTTTAGGTACAGCCCAAGCACCTTGGGTGTGTTGGGCTGAGCTGCTTCTATTTGGCTGTAAAGTCTATAGAAGAGGAAAGGAATGTCCCACTGGCAGCTGACTTGATCCGGATAAGCCAGTATAGATTCACAGTTTCAGACCTGATGAGAATGGAAAAGATTGTATTGGAGAAGGTGTGCTGGAAAATTAAAGCTACTACTCCCTTTCAGTTTCTGCAACTCTACTATTCACTCATTCAAGAGAATTTGCCATTTGAAAGGTATGTAGAACTAAAAAGATTTGGAAATCAGAATCATAGTATGTGACTATTCCATAAAATCAGTATCCCAGCAGAATTCCAATCAAAGTAATAAAATAACAAGTGCAGTTCCTTGGATTTCACTTCATTGTCCAACAAAAGTAAGAAAACTTTCGGTGTCAATAGCTTTCTGAACTCCATGAAGGCTAATTTGGCATCTAGATAAAGGACATTTCAACTTTTTATTTTTCATTTATAAAGTAATGACCCTAGTAGATAAGAACCTAACACAAACTTAAGCAAAGTGTAGTGGACACTCAGAATTATATTTATTGAAAAGAAACTTAATAGCTGTGGCATGATGCTTTTATTTTTAATTTTTTGGCCCAAACCATTTATGTCATGTGTAGTGTCCTTAAGAAGCTAATAATGTCTCTGAAAAAAGGGGAATTATTTATGTCAAATAATTTATTTTCTTTGACAAGTATTCATAAACTTTACCTTAAAACCAACTTCAATGTCTTTCTAAAAAATTGCCTTTTGACTAGATGTAAAATTATCTCTACATAAAGTTGATCTCATTTTCTTTTTGAAGGAGAAATAACCTTAATTTTGAAAGACTAGAAGCTCAGCTGAAGGCATGCCACTGCAGGATCATATTTTCTAAAGCAAAGGTAAATATTTTGTAAAGATTAAACCTGTTTAAATAGACCAATTCTTATATTCAATGTTTGCTTTGAAATGCATCTCTTTTAGCCTTCTGTGTTGGCGTTGTCCATCATTGCACTGGAGATCCAAGCACAGAAGCGAGTGGAGTTGACAGAAGAAGTAGAATGTCTTCAGAAACATTCCAAGGTATGTCAAGGTCATAACCTAGATCCTGTTAACAGCTATAAAAAGAACTAAATGCCTTGTACAACTCTTTCAGTAAAATGTGTTGAAACTTCAGTAGTTTATCTTCAAAATTTTTTGACATAGCATGTGTCAGTAAACTTGTCATTTCTAATTACTATAGGACTTTCATTTTATTGACCTTCTTTTAAATTTATAAACAGATAAATGGCAGAGATCTAACCTTCTGGCAAGAGCTCGTTTCCAAGTGTTTAACTGAATATTCATCAAACAAGTGTTCCAAACCCAATGTTCAGAAGTTGAAGTGGATTGTTTCTGGGCGTACTGCACGGCAACTGAAGCATAGTTTCTACAGAATAACCCACCTTCCAACTATTCCTGAATTGGGTCCTTAATTGGTAAATTTCACTCATAGTTACTTTTAATAGAGGGAAAATTTTCTAATGTTCTTTCTTATACAATTAAAGTCTGAAATTACTTTTATTAAATGTTTATTTATGCATGCAAGAACTGGGGTACAGGCCAGAAGTGTGGGGGATGAGAGGATTCACCAGAAACAGAGCAGGAGCAAAACAGGCAGATCTACTGAAATACATTGCTGAGGGTAGCAGTTGGCGAGACAGGGGAGGTCTGCTGCGTGATGTGGGTTAGCTTCCTGGCCAGGCATTGAACTCAGGCTGCAGAGGTGATAGCACTGAGACTTAACCCCTAGGCCATCAGGGAGGCTCCCCAAAGTTTTTTTTTTTTTTAAACAAACTTTTTTTTTTTTTTCCAAGATTTATTTATATAAGCACTGGGTACAGTCAGAAGCGTAGGAGGGTGAAAGAATTCACCAGAGCCAGAGCAGGGAACAGAACAGGCAGAAGGACCGAAATACACTGCTGAGGGGAGCAGTGGGCGGCAGGAGAGGCCTGCACGCCATGTGGGACCCTCGCCTGTCAGCCAGGGATTGAACCTGCGCTGCAGTTGCTGTGGGCAGCTTCGCAGCCCAGCGCTCAACTGCTGTGCCACTGTGGAGGCCCCCAAAGTTATTTTTATTTTTTTAAAGATTTATTTATGCATACAAGAACTGGGGTGTAGGCCAAAGGTGTGGGGGGTGAGAGAGGATTCACCAGAGACAGAGTGGGGAGCGGAACAGGCAGACTGACTAAAATACACTGCTGAGGGGAGCAGCGGGCAAGACGGGAGAGGTCTGCTGCACCACGTGGGTAAGTAGCTCCCTAGCCGGGCATGTAGCTGTGGATTGCTTCATAGTTCTGATGTGAGGCCCGCAATTATTTTTAAAATAAATTAAATGAAGTAGAAATGGCAAAGGGGAAAACAACTTCACTGATCTAGTTAACTAATATTTGAGAACATTTACTTCACTCAAGGCCCAACATCCTAAGAGTAAGGATTTTTCCAATCTTTGGTATGTTTGTTCACCATTTCATTAAATTACTTGCTTAGAAAACAGTTTCCTCTTTTTTTTTTTTTTTTAAGATTTATTTATTTATTTATTTATATAAGCACTGGGTACAGTCAGAAGTGCGGGAGGGTGAGAGAATTCACCAGAGCCATAGCGGGGAGCAGAGCAGGCAGAGTGACAAAATACACTGCTGAGGGGAGCAGTGGGCACGGAGGAGAGGTCTGTCGCGCCATGTGGGACCCTCTCTGGTGGCAGGGGACCGGCGCTGCAGAGGCTGCGGGCAGCTTTGCAGCCCAGCACTCAACCACTGCATCACCAGGGGAGGCCCAACAGTTTCCTCCTTAATACCCTAAATATTTAAAGGAGTAAGAAGATACTAGCTGTTTAATTGAAATCATTTTGCTAAATGTAGGCTCAAGATCTGGCTCATTTAAAGTTGTACAGGCCTGAGTAGAATGCACAACAGAAACAAAAGGTTGAACCACGTGTTAACTAATCTGAGCTATAGCTTGTAAGTAAAATCAGTGTAAAGCTGGGTAACTTTTTTTCTATTCAAAATTAAATGTTAACCTTTAACAAATTTGCATGAGATGATTATGAATCTGAAGATATGAACAGTTCATTTTGTTAATAGTGATATTTATGTTTGGGAGACTTCTGATAACTTGTTTTTTTTTTTATTTGAATAGGATTATTCCAGCAACCAAAACACTTTTCTGAAGCCTTTCTCCAAAATCCTGAGCTGTGGATTCATCATATTATAATGGATTTAAGCTGTGAAGCCTCTAAACATCACAACTAGATTAGCATTGATGTTCTCAGATTTGGGAAAACTGTCTAACATTATGCAGTACTGGAATTACTCCTAATCCAGGAGGCATATAAATCAAAGCTAAGAGCATAAATGTGAAAATGGTGATATGCCTGGGTAGGTAAACTGTGAATGTTCATTTGTAATATTGATGCAACTTTCTATAGTGGGTCAATATATTGTAGTTAGGTGGTATTAAAGATGGTAACCTTCTTAATTTAAATTTTAAATTATGAGGTTACATCCAAGCCAACATTTCACAAATGCACTTTTAAGGTCACTATTCTAGGCAGCGTAAATGGTTTCTTGGCACTCATACTTTAAGTAATATATAATCCAGAGATGTGGAACTACATGAATTACATTAAGCTTGAGGACATTTTATATAGGGCAAACTACAGACCTAGTAATTTTGGCATATTAAGTTGTATTTAGTATTTTTTTCTAGAAACAGGGATGTTTGTATCCAAAATAGAAAATTTTATATAAAATCTGCCTCAATCTAATCCAGTTAAGAATATTAGTTTTTATTGTATTAGTAACTCAGAATAAATCAACTTCTGAAAACATGATTTAACACTCCAGAACTTTTTCCTAAGCATTGTTTTTATAAAACCACCACTGCTCCTAATTAGAATTTTAAATCAAAAACAGATGAGAATGTATTTTCACTAATTACCCCTACTTTTCTAAAAGAAAGTCAAGAAAAGGAAGTAGGCATCTTCATAATGATGAGATTGCTGAGGTAGTGTCCTGTCAAGTCAGTGAATGTAAGAGGATTAGCAGTGTTAAAGGTGTTTAAGCGATTACTACTCATTGCAGCAGGCAACTGATTTTGCCATCATGTTATTGTTAAACATGTACTCAAAAAGAAACCAAAGAACCAGAGTATATATTACACTTTTGTAAACCATGTTTTGTGGGTAACTTCAGTTTTCCCAAAAGGTTAATATTTCAATATTTTTAATACATCAGTGTTAATTTTGAGTTGACAGAGGTAATCTAATCAGCTACCATTATGATTTGGTACTAAGGGATATACCTTTCAATAAAGTCATTGAAATGCATTCCTTCGCTGGCTGGTTTTCCTTTTTTTTTTTTTTCTTTTCTGGTTAAATTAACCTTTAGAACTGTGATAATAGAGCCATAATAAAAAGCTACTCTCTACTTGGTATATTTAAATTTAGCACTACAGTAAGATGCATGGTAGCAGAAACAATCTCTTAATAATATGGTTATTAACTAACTGATGCTTTACTTTCTAATGTCTTTACAAAACAGACAAGGTGAACAAATATGCCAAAGAGGCAATGAAAGTTGTTATTTTTGCACTGTCACTTTTATCATTTAGATACATCGTTACTATGGCTACATCCTCAGTATAAATTCTTCTTAGTACAAACAGGTAACTGCCAAGTTTTGTGTTAGCCTACTCAGATCCATTAGTAGTAATTATTGAAATTTAAACTATTTAATTAAACCATGTTTAATTAAAATAACAAGACATAAAGTGGGCACTACAAGGAATTACTGCTGAAAGAAAAACTGTTATATGCAGATGAGTATGAAGACATGGTAGCTGAGAAGTGGTACATGGCAGATGGCTAAGGGATCAAGTTAATCCCGAATCATGGTCCCCTGGACAAATGGCAGACCCTGCACTCATGAAAGCAAAACAACTGCCCCCTTGTTAGTCATGCAAATAAAAACTACATTCTTATCCATCTTTAAAAAAATACTTATAAAAAGCTGCTTCTTGTACTTAGGCTAGATAGTGAAAAATGTCTCGTGTTATTTTTAAAAGGGGCATATGTATCTTTCTAATTATTTGACACTATATAAAAACAATAGACATTTATGGTTGCCAATGGTTTTTAACTGTCAAGTCCTATTGTCAGATGTTTTATGAGTCATCTCGGAATCTTCTAAACTGATGCAATTATCCCAACTTATAAGTGAAGAGCCAGAGAGGAGGTAAGTGATTAGCCCAAGGTTACGTACTTGCTGTGCTGGGAGATGGGATTCAAATCGAGGCAGTTCTGACTCAAAGGCTATGCTCTTAAATACTGCATATTACCTCCCAAAACAGAGTAAATGGACTCATGAAATTGTGTAATTTCCAATCAACTATATTCTGGTCACATTAACTTCAGTCAGTGCTACTACCATCATGATCACAGAAGAATTAACACTTGATTTATTTTCCCTACTTTCTGCTAATAGAATGATTTTCATAAAATGTGTTATCACTGTATTAATTTAACAGGGTAGATTTAGAAGCAATCAAAAAGGCCAGGGATAAAAAGGGACATTAAATAATGAATTCATCATGAAGACATGACATTCCTAAATATGTATAACATCAGAGTTTAAAAAATAAAGTAAAAACTGACAAATTGAAAGGAGAAAAGGACTAATGTTCAATTCTATTTGGAGAATTAAATGTTCCTCTCAGTAATGTATAGAATTACTAGAAAACCAGCAAAGACATATAAGAACTGAATAATACCAGCAACCAACTGGGTCTACTCATAAAAATCATAAAAATCACCCTACATAAAAATCACCCTAAAATATGGGGATGCAAACTGGTCCAACCACTATCGAAAGCTATGTGGAGGTTCCTCAAATTACAAAAAATGGAGCTACTATATGACCCAGCAATTCCACTCCTAGGAATCTACACAAAGGACACAAAAACATTAATTCGAAAGGAAACCTGTACTCCTGTATGTTTTACTGCAGCACTACTTACAATAGGTAAGATATGGAAACAACCTAAATGCCCAAAAATAGGTGACTAAAAAAGTGGTATACATACACAATGGAATACTATTGGCAATCAAAAAAGATAAACTCATGCTAGAACATGGAGAGAGCTGGAAGGGATTATGCTCAATGAAATAAGTCAGAAGGAAAAAAATATCAGATGGTTTCACTTAATAGGAGGAATATAGGGTAACCAAATAAGGGATGAGGGGGAAAAAAACTACCAGGCAACTATAAATCAGAGACATTCAGCAGGGCAGGGAGAGGGAGAGGGATTAAAATGGTCAGGAATAGCACAAGAGAACTATGGTAATGATTCACGGGTGACTTGGTGGTGGGAATTTTATGGGGACTACACCTGAGAGGAGTAATCAAAAACTATATAAAAATGAACAATGATGGGGTCTCCTTGGTGGCACAGGGGTTATAAACAGTTTTGTCAAGCTATTGGCAGCCACTGCAGCAAGAGTTCTATCCCTTATGAAAATTAAATTATCAATGTGTAGAATATAGCTTAACCATAGGCCTAGAGAATAATTCACACCATTGACTGCTTTTGCTAAGGTAAAAAGGCGCCAAATAATCTAAGCTTCCACTTCGAGGAAACAGAGGAAGGGTAAGAGAAACCCAAACAAAGCACAAGGTCATGAAAACAGAGAGGTGAAAAACCAGTGAAATTGAAACCAAATTAATAGGACAGATCAAAACCAAAAACTGGCACTTTGAAAAGAGTGATCAGATTGATAAACCTGCAGCAAGATTAAGAAAAAAGACTGAAATGGGGCCTCCCCGGTGGCGCAGCGGTTGAGCACTGGGTTGCGAAGCTGCCCGCAGCCTCTGCAGCGCCGGTTCGATCCCCGGCTGCTCTCCGGCCACCGGAGGAGAATCCCACATGGCGCGCAGACCTCTCCTGCCGCCCGCTGCTCCCCTCAGCAGTGTACTTCGGTCCTTCTGCCTGCTCTGCTCCCCGCTCTGGCTCTGGTGAATTCTCTCACCTTCCAGCGCTTCTGACTGTACCCAGTGCATGTATAAACAAAAACAAACAAATAAATAAATAAATTTAAAAAAAAAATGCCTAAAAAAAAAAAAAAAGACTGAAATGACTTCGTAATGATTAAAAAAGAAAACACTACCAACTCTAAAGACCTCAAAAAGATGCCAAGGAAATCCCACATAGAACTCTGCATATAGAGTCCAATGACATCCCTCAATTCCTTGAAAAACAAAATGCCAGAACTTAACTAGATACCCTGGATAACTTCTATAATTATTTAAAAAAATTGAATCTGTCATCTAAAATTTTACTGGCAAATACCATAAAACATTTAAAGACTTAATACAAATTATACACATCTGCTCCAGAAAGAACACAGAAGTATCCCCTCCGAATTCATTTTCTAAAGCCAACATTACCCTAATACCAACCCAAGATAAATACCAAAAAACACCCACAACAAACAACTACTGACCAACTTCCCAAATGAATGGACAAAAAAATCAACGATCAAATCCAGATGTATAAATTGAGTAATACAGCATGAGTAAGTTTAGGGTGAGGGGGGTAACACAAGCTGGTTCACAATTTGAAAATCAACATAATCCACCAAATTAACAGTATAAAGGGGAAAAAAATACAATCTGGTCAATTGGCACAGAAACAGAAAATCCAAATACACTCGTGAAAAAATTCAGCTAACTAGGAATTAATCAATGGGAACTTCTTCAACCTGAAAAAGGTCATCTGCAGTTGGGTAAGAATATTTTTTGAAGGAACTACAAACTCAGGTACTCCAAGGTGATGGGGAGTCATGCCACCGACTTAAACACAAATGGTTCAGAAGGAAAATTCTGTGCATCTTACTTGTAACTTTTCTACATATTTGAGATTATCTTTTAAAATATCAATGAAGGGCCTCCCCTGATGGCGCACCAGTTGAGCTCTGGGCTGCGAAGCTGCCTGCAGCCTCTGCAGCGCCGGTTCATTCCCTGGCCACCAGCAAGGGCCCCACAAAAAATAAATAAACAAACAAACAAACAAATAAATAAATAAAAAGGTTGAAATAAAATCTCAGTGAATAGTTTTTGTTTCTATGTCTGGATCACTGAAGATGTAAATATCACTAATTTATAATACATGACAATAACTTTCTTTGTCATTAACAAAGCACTCATCTAAAACCCATTTTCACTTAATTGCATCTCTTCTGTATTTATCCATTCCTACTGTTAGGTTTTTAACTATTTTTCTATTTCTTGATATAACATACTCTCAAGGAATAGTATTTCAGAATTTTAACTCCTAAAAATAACTTGCTCAGAATTTATGTGGGGATTGTTTTTTCCTTTCTTAAATTTTTTTTTCAATATAAGCTCCTTGTGTGAACTGGTATACTAGACAAAGGGGTACACAATTCCTATTTAGAAAAGTTTATTGAACATTATTCCTGCATCACACTTACTGAACAAAAGACATTTATCCTGAAGGCACCCTGTCATTTCACATGATTTATACCCTAATGTTTTCTATATTAAATATACAGGTTAAATATGAAATTAGTAAATTGCAGCATATAAAACTTCATGCTGAGCAAAAATAAGTCCAAAAAAAGTTACCATGTATCAACAGAATAATTTCCACAGTATTTAAGATGTTTTCTATGTAAATGATATTTGAATGCAATTTTTAGAACCATGTTAAAATACATTTTGCAACTTGTTAACTATAGCCAAGGCGTCTGCATTTTTCTTCCACAATATAATTCTGTTCCTTTGATTAAGTTGGCAATATCTGCTAGGATCCACAGAATGCTAAGAAATAAATAGCAGCTATTTCTCAAGATTTGAGAAATCTGGTCCACCTTTAGTGTAGTTTCCTGAGATTTCTGCTCCACTGAAGTCAAATCCAGGATTCTAAAAGATATGAAAAAAAATAAGATAAATCTTACAAGGACTGATAGGGTGTGAGAGAGATAGGAACTGAGGATGATTCTTCAGTTTTGTTTTGTCTTGTTTTTGTCTGAGCAACTATTTCCATCAACCGAGATAAGAAGGCTAGAGTTAGAGCAAACTGGGGAGTTCTTTACAGATATGGTATGTCTGTTGGACAGATGGAGATAATGAATTTTAGGAATAATCATTATATAGACAGAAATTATCCATCAAAACTGTAACAGTGCTTTGATCCAGTAATTACTCTCCTAAACAACTATATATATATATATATATATATATATATATATTTAAAGATTTATTTATTTATACAAGCACTGGGTACAGTCAGAAGCGCGGGAGGGTGAGAGAATTCACCAGGCAGAGCAGAGAGCAAAGCAGGCAGACTGACGAAGTACATTGCTGAGGGGAGCAGCGGGCGGCAGTAGAGGTCTGCGTGCCATGTGGGACCCTCACCCGGTGGCTGGGGATCGAAATGGCACTGCAGAGGCTGTGGGCAGCTTCGCAACCCAGTGCTCAACAGCTGCGCGACCGGGGAGGCCCCTAGACAACTATTTTAAAGAACATTTGAATAGTTTCAAAGAAATGAAAGCAAAAACTGCTTGAAACAGGCAAAAGTGGAGAAATCTAAATATCAAAGGAGAGTAGCTAAATAAATGACACATTTAAAGAACATTCTAAAGCAGTTAAAAGGAATGTTTTATCTATATACATTAGTAGGTAATGAGACCCAAGACAAACTATTAAGTGAAAAAGAAACATGAACAAAACACACACAGTATGATTCTCCATTTATGTTAAAAACAAATCAAACCAATACATAAATGAAGTAAGAATGAGATCGACTGGGGAGATGTTGATGAAGAGACCTCTCAACTTTAACTTTTTTACATGATGTTAAGTCTATACTGACTTGAATTTTTGAAAGTTTATTCATACACGGATGTTGAACATTAAATAAATTTAGCTTAGAAATTATGGTAGTACAAATAAATTCCCCTCATGAATATAACAAATAATCAAATAGTACATGAAAAAGTCAGTCATTTTTCTAATCATTTAATTTTAAAAATTCTTCTAAAGAATTTTTGTAATTTTTTATAAACATATTTTGTGTTATAATTTCAAATAATTAGTGTTTTATAATTTTTAGATATTTAACTACATATGTTCATACATTCCTCTGACTTACTTCTTTCTGGAATCTCTCCAATGTCAGTTTTCTCTGCATTTGGTCTTGCACCCAAGGATCAGCTGCATATTCAGATTCTAGAAGAGAAGTCCAACAATTTGCTGCATCTCTCTTTGTCTTTGTAAGAACAATACGGACCATTTTTCTGTCCTCTAAACAAACAAAAAAAATTATAAAGAAATTAGAGTTCATCATTAAATTTTGTATTTTCAAAAACTGTTAAGTAACCTTCACATACAATTGTCTTCAACACATTTCTATTACCCTATTTTTCAAAGACAAATGATCTCATACTACAGAGAAAAATATACTAAGTTACAAAACAGGATTAATTTTTTTTTTTGTGGGACCCTCTCGGGCTGCCGGGGAACCAACTGGCTCTGCAGAGGCTGCGGGCAGCCTCGCAGCCCAACGCTCAACCACTGCACCACCAGGGGAGGCCCAACATTAATTTTTTGAAAGATTCTATGTCGTAATAGATTAATCCCTTACCCAAAGTCCACGTTCCCTCATCAGCTATTGTAGAATCAAAGAGTTTACCCTGAAAAATAAACAGGTCAGTTACTAAATATAGAGCATTTCATTAGTTTTTATAAAGCTTTCGTGATTTAAGATTTCTGATTTCCTAAGTCACATGTACTTGTCAGTTATAGTAGCGAGATCAAATTTTACCCATTTCACTATATTCATGGATGTTCAACCTTGCGTTTTCTCCTAGAAAGTGAAAAGGAACCTCCTTTATACTGTTTGAAATATTTATTATGACAAATAATAAAGAAAGATCAGGGCTCCTTATTATTTTTAGAAAATGAATACTAACCAATAATTAGCTAAACGTGAAATTACTATCTGAAATAAACTTTAAAAAACTGGTTAAATCTCCTTGTTGAGGAGCTGGCATTAAAAATTGTTTAACTACCTGCTGTATATTTGATGTAAGATTAGTTGTTACTGATTTTTCAGAAACTCTTTGCTCAAGTCTACTCTTGGTGCTACTTGCCAAATTCAAGTTTTAGGAAAAGAAGTTAAAATGTCATGTAAAAGGCCAGATTTTTTAATAAGTGAACACTAGTGAAAAACATTCCACTGGTCTAACTGTACACCTAAAATCTTACAGTTCTATCTAAATCCCCGAAGTTATTGAAATTACTAAATTTGAAGTGTCATCTGGGGCCATTGTTCAGGAAACAATGAATTGGACAAATATTCAGAAAGGTCATTAAGATCCATGTTGACATTACTGTATGTCTTCACAAGAATCTTCCTATATTCACTGAGGCACTACATTATATTTATTATATCTAACAGGTAGCGATGCTCCAAGCTCGAATTCACGTGGATGCCATGGCATGTGAACAGTACTATAACTACAGCACCTTGGGGATGAAGGTTTAAGATGCACTGAAAAATCTCTCGCCAGGGGTTACAAAACTAGAAAAATGGCAGAGCCAAGCATCCTCCAGAATCCCAGTTACAACAACACGCTGCCACCAGGCATCAGGGGCATCTCATCTGAGAAGAAACTTGTTAACTGAACTTAAAAGGGTAACTAGGGCCTCCCTGGTGGAGCAAGGTGTTAAGACACAATTTATGAAGCTATCCGCGGCCCCTGCAGCACGAATTCAATCCCCAGCCAGGGAGGTGACCCACATGGTGCAGCAGACCTCTCCTGTCTAGCCCGCTGCTCCCCTCAGCAGTGTGTTTCAGTCAATGTGCCTGTTCTGTTCCCCACTCTGTGTCTGGTGAATCCTCTCACCCACCCTGCATCTCTGGCCTGTACCCCAGCTCTTGTATGCATTAATAAATAAATCTTAAAAAAAAAAAAAAAGGCTAACAAGGAAAAAGTGGGTCCCTAACCCAAAGAATTATTATTTATTGCAAACAGAAGATAGAAGATACTAGCTATCCTCACACACTTCTTGACTCCCTGCTTAACACCCCACGAACAAGCGTTCTCCCTTCAAATGAGAAAACCAATCACTTATTATCACTGAAGCTTCACCCTAAGAGCCCCCACCCTGCATGTTTTCCTTGTGCTTTCCTGCAACCGCCTGAAAATGGATTCGTGTCGTTTTAGTCCATGTCCCTACAAAAACATAACCTGAGTGTTTCTGAGAGCAGGAAACATCTTGCTCAACGCTGTCCTCCCAGCAACTACATCAGTGCCTGCAACAAAGTACTTTTTTCCTGATAAATATTTGTTTTTCTAACGATCTAGCTCATTTGTCTTCAGCTGAAGCCTCTCAGAGGAGCAGAAGCAGCAGCTAAAAGGAGACCTCAAATTTCCCAACTCAGAATGGCCCACAGGTGGGAGCTCCGGACCAAATCAGACCAGGTTTTCGCCTTCTCCTTCGGCCTGCAAGAAGAGCCGTAGCTTCTGCCCAGTCTGTCCCCGGGACCAAGGACCCTGACGACTCCGGGATGTAAGGAGGCCGGCGAGACACCCGCACAAGCCCCGCCGTGGCGCTACCTTGAGAATCTCGCGGCCACCCACTGCCAGCGCCACATGCCGGCTCTGCAGGCCGCACTGGATATCCTGGGCGCGAGTGCCTGGCGGCACCTGAACTTCAATGAACACCTCCTCCAAGGTCTGGTACCACTGGCCCCACGGCGTCCCGCACGGAACCACCCCACTGCGCTCCTCGAACGGGGCCGACATACTCCACCAGCCTCGCGGCTGCAGCAGCACGGAGAGCAGGGCGCATGCGCGGAATCCCCACGCGTAGGCCACGCCCAGGTCGCCCAGCTCGGGTCACTGCACATGCGCAGGGATGTCTACGGGCTCAAAGCGTGTTCGTTTTTCCCATTCAGTGTCCATTCAGAACACTGACAGGGCCCAGTGGGGAAGAGCTGAAACGCTGAGAAGTTTACATCCCAGGCACAGTGGGAGAAGTTTTGGAGCAGCAAAGCGGCAACTCACTGGAGTGTCATCTATGTGACGCCAAAACTTTAAAACGCCTCAGGTGAAGTGCGCTTGCGCAAATGCTGCTTGCGCGTAGGTTTCAATTGAATAAAGCCAGAATCAATTGGCTGAGCAGGGTGAGGGGGCGGGGAAAAGGAGACAGTAGTGGCCTCCTATTGGCTGGTTGCCTAATCTTACGGTCCGCCTGATTGGGCTTGTGGATAGCCCCGTGCGCATGCTCTTTGGGTGTTCGCGTGCGGGATTGGTGAGCCCAGGGTGTTCGTTTTCCTATTGGCTAGCGTCGGGGTGGGCGGGGGATGAGCGGGGAGATTTGAATTTAAAGCGATTAGCCTGGCGTCAGCGGCGGGCTGTTTTTTGGCAGAACGGTGATCGCCCTCGGGTTGTGGAGCCTGGCGTCAGCATGTCCTTTCCTAAGGCGCCCCTGAAGCGATTCAATGACCCTTCTGGTGCGTACGGGGCAAGAAGCTGGGGGAACGGGAGATGCCTTCATCCCCAGACCCCTCCCAGTTCCCCTTTATCAATAGCCAGTTAGTGACTTTAGGCCTGGGGTGGGGTCCGTTCAGTTGCTTCATTTTTCTGCACTATAAGCTAAGCGTTACCACATGCCAAGCGCTCTTCTGTTGCTATGGATACAGCAGGGAGCAAAGCAAAGCCCCCTGCCCTTAGAGCTTGCATTTCAATGGGGTTTGCCCTCAGTGATCAGTGCTGTGAGCAAACTAAATAAGGGTGAAGGACATGGGGACCTGTCTGGAGGACCTCATGATAAGAACATTTGATCATTGCCTTCCGTCTTAACTTGTGGGTTCCTTTTGGATATTCTACTGTCATCAAAGAAGGGAAATTGGCAGAGGCAGTTGATAGGTGTAAAGTTATGGCAGTAGCACTTACTGAAAACTACATAGTTAAAATATTGGCAGCTAATACGGACAGTACCCCAGGCACCCTATTAAGTCTTTACATTGATTATTAGTTCTTTAATTCCCCACCATCCCTGAGAGGTAGTCCTATTACTCTTTATTTCTTGATATGAAGACTGAGTCTTAGATTTGCTCGGTGTTGCATAGCGAGACAACCGAATTGGATTCTCCACGAGTCCATCTTGTACTCTGAATCATTGCAGTGCATAAACGCCAAAACCAGGAAGCCTTGGGTGTGGTTGATATGTTCTCAGCATTGAGCAGGTGTAACTGTGCTGGAGCTGTGAGAAGGTCTTCTCTGCCTCACCCTGCTATCATAGATGAGGAAGATAATGTTGTCCTCATTTTACATGTGAGGAAACAGAAGGGTTTTGTAACTGTGTAGAACAACAGTAGTGGGAGAGCTGATGTCAAGGCTCATGATCCATGCATTATATGTGAGAGTTAGCCAGGCAAAATGGAAGGTGTGTTTTCTATTCTAGGTGGAAGAAATAGAAAATAAAGAGGTCTGGAAGTTCGGAGAATTTGTTCAATACAATGCATAAAATGTTTTTTGTTTTTTGTTGTTTTTTTTTTTTGCACATAAACATTGTTTGCCTGTGTTAGCTTCTGGTCATTGTTGATTAGGTCATTTCTGGTTAGATATAGGTTGTTCCAGAAATTTGTGGTATCTTCCAAGACATCCCATACTTTTTGTCTGAAGTTTCCTCTCCACAGATCTCTAGTAAGTTATATCTGGTATGTAGGATACTTAAGTGTTAATAGGAGACTACCTAGAGCATGGAAATGGCTTGTGCCACAGTCTCACAGAGAGTTCCTTAAATATACAAACTGGATTTCAAACCAATTCTTAAATCACAGTTTCCATAACCATCAAATTTGACTCATAAGTCTTTAGGGAAGGGTTTTTGTTAAATGTGGTTTTAATTGTTCTCAACTAACTTGATGCTTAGTCATTGGTCACTGTCCCATTTTTGGTGACCCTTGTCCCCTTTGAGAGTGTGGACATAAAGACAAACTAGAATACTAAAATTCAACATTTTTTTTTTTTCTGGCTGCTGTGCCAAGTGTAGAGCAGCATACCTAAGAGCAAAGAACAAAGGAAAATAACCATGGATTTTGCAGCCTTCAAACCCACTTCTCCCAAAAGACAAAACTAACAGTAGTGGTGACAATTTTCTTTGAAGTCTCCTGTTTGTTTTAAAATATGCAATGTGTTCCTCCACTCCTGCTATCCTATCCCAAATGAATGAAATGGGTAATCTAAGACATGCCACGCTAAGCCTGACTTTAGGGAACCCTCCTGTTATCCCACCGTTCACCCCAAGGTGTGCACAGTGAGGTGTGAGAAATCTGAGCTACCCAAGATATGTGCTTTTGGCTAAGTCTTTCTTTACCTAAGCTACCCAAGTGAATTCTAACCCTCATTCTCTCTTCTAATTTGAAACCTGCAATCCCTAACCCAAACCCTTACAGTTAATACTTTTTCACTACGTCCAAGGTGAGAACAACCTGCTTAAAATGAATGAAAAAAAAATGATGTTAATACTTTCTCATTATGTCCAAGGTGAGAATATATCTCTATCCAAGATTTTTTTTATATCTATACATATAACTGAAAGAGAATTCCCACAAAACAATGCTTCACATTATTCATGTGAATTACTCTGATATTTTCTATTGTGGTCCACTGTTTGCTAATGCTAATCAAGATCTACCACTTGCTTTGAAAATCTCTTAGGGACCAAAAGAGTTGCCTTGGAATGGTCATCCTCCCTGCCATCCCTCTTTATTTACACGAGATTCTAGGCTGGAGTAAACAGCTTTTCAGAGATGAGTATAAGTATGTGGATTTCTAAAGAGCTAAAACTTTATGCTACTTGACATTTGTATTGTTAAGTCCTGAAGGCCAGGTCAAATCTGCTATGCATATGCACCCTGAAATGCCCTTAATTTGGGTCACCAGTTAAGTGAGGTTACCTAATATGAACTTCTGGAACATAGAATTGTAGTCTGTTACAGTTTGCACTTAGTGTAGTATGACTTTGTAAATTTCCTGAATCTCAGTTTCCTTCTCCATAAATTGTTGTATAGGGTTTTTGTTAAATTGCTAAACATTAAATAAGATATCTGTAAGATACTTAGAATTTCACTTGGCACCTAATAAGTGCTCAAAAAATTCAAACTGCTCTTAGTGTTGCTGCCAGTACCTCACAATGGCAGTTGGTGTCATCAGTAGGACTGCTACATTGATATTAACCAGAAATAGATAAATTTTTTATTCCAAGATAAATCCCGAGGACTGGACTTTTTTTTTTTTTGCTTTATTTCTAGAATCTGATGATAGTCACCTCAGTGACTTTGAATAGAGTTGATACCAGACACTTATTTTCTTACATTCATTCCTTAACAACAAAGCCACATGACTTGTTTTTGTCTGATGCTTATCCCAAGCATCAGGCCTGTGTTCAGTTGCCTGTGTTCCTTCAGGCCAGTTGAAGTAACAGATAGTGACACTGTTCTGCATAGAGAGAATTTTTATAATAACAGACAGATGCTCTTTGCATTTGAAAAAAACAAAGAAGCAGTCATTAATGGCATTTTTACATTTACAATAATAAATTCGTTTTATTATGATATTTTTAACTTGCATCATAAGTAACATTTTTAATTGTCTTTTTTTTGTTTTTATATGCCCCCATTCTTTTTAAAATTTTTTAAAATTTATATATATATATGTGATCATTGCTCATTTTTGTATGATGTATGCTTGTATGCTTTCTCCTTTCAGATGTTTTCCTTATAAAGTTCCCACTACCAATTCACCCATGAACCATCACCATAGTCCATTTTGCTTTTCCCTTTTCCCTGTTTTGATTCTGCTACTTCCTCCTCCCTTGCAGGATGTCTGATTTATAGTTACCTGCTAATTTTGTTTTTTTTATTTATTATTGTTGTTTTTTCCTGATTCCTTATTTGTTTCCCCTATATTCCTCCTCTAAGTGAAACCATCTGATATTTTTCTTTTTTCTTCTGACTTATTTCACTAAATATAATCTCTTCTAGCTGCATCCATGTTGCTGCAATGGCATGAGTTTATCTTTTTTGATTGCAGAATAGTATTCCATTGTGTATATGTACCACATCTTCTTGATCCAGTCATCTATTTTGGGGCATTTGGGTTGTTTCCATATCTTACCTATTGTAAATAGTCCTGCAGTAAATATAGGGTTGCATGTATCCTTTTGAATTAGTGTTTTCATCACAAGTAACATTGGATGAGATATTAATGCTCATGTTTCCTCTTAGGCTGTGCTCCATCTCCAGGTGCTTATGACGTGAAAACTTCAGAAGTTTTAAAAGGACCTGTATCCTTTCAGAAATCACAAAGATTTAAGAAACAGAATGGTAATGGAGCCCCAAATACAATAAGGACTATATGATCTTATAAGTGTTAAAGTTATAAATGAATATTCCAATTTAAAGATGGTATAGAATTGCTAAAAAATGTGAAGATACAGTTATCTTTTTTTTGCATGGAAGAACTGGAGTATAGGCCAAATGTACAGGGGGGTAAGAGGATTCACCAGAGACAGAGTGGGGAGCAGAAAAGGCTGATTTACTGAAATACACTGCTAGGTCACCAGAGAGGCCCTATATTTAATTTTTAAATTTTTATTGAAGTATCAGTTTACTGATAAATACTTACAGCATTATTATTCCATATCTGTATATACTCCACATTATGATGGTGAATTTCCTTATTTGCTAGAATTTACAAAATGGTCAAGTACAGAATACTGTTTTCCTGTTTTTTAACCAGGAAAATAAGTAGAACATTCACATAGTTGTGTTATTTCACTTTTGACAATTACTTCAAACTTTCAGGGAATACTAGGAAAATCAGGGAAATGTCAGATGTAAATGTCAAGGTAAAAAATACCTTGCAACTAATGATTTGGAAATGTACAGTCAAGAAAAAAATAACTTGGACCTCCCCGGTGGCGCAGTGGTTGAGCGCTGGGTTGCGAAGCTGCCCGCAGCCTCCGTAGCACCAGTTCGATCCCCGGCCGCCGGGCGAGGGTCCCACATAGCGCGCAGACCTCTATTACAAATAGTAAATATTACAAATAGTAATAGAAGACTATTACAAATAGTAAATATTGCTTACAAACAGTAAGATATTTAGAAATTGTGCTTTTTCTCTGGCTCACTATGCAAGCACCAAGAATGATCTGTACAATTCATTTTATTGCAGAATCTCAACAAAGCCTTAATATTGACAAAGATACTATTCAACTTGCTTCAGCAAGAAAAGTTAAGACTTTGGGATCAAAGGTGAGGAACTTTTAAAGCCTTGCTGGCTTATCTACTGTCTCATCAAAAACATTTCAGCAAGGTATTCTATTTGACTAGAATCAGTGGCATCCACAAATGAAGGTTGTAAGTAAATCTGTAAATTAGTGATAGATTATCACTAGGACTCTTGCAAGCTTGACATTTCTACCTCTGACATTACTAAATATGTTGTTAAATATTGGTCAGAATTACAAAATTGTCTCTATTTCTCATGCTTTGCTATGTGTGGATAAATTTCATAATACCTATTATGACCTTTAAAATTGTGTGAGGCTTTGGTTTGTTAGTTGTCATTGTTTGAGTTGCTTTCTTCTTGTACATTTGTTTGTGCGGGAGGAAAGTATTGATGAAGAAAAAGGAAATGATCATTTTAATGCCTAAAAGAAGTTCGCTACTCAGAAACTGCCAAGAAGTAGTGGAAGGTTAAATACGTAGTATCTTTATGTTATGGCTTGTGCAGGAGCTGACTATTAGTGTTTTTATTAGGTCACCAAAGCAACTTGTACTTTCATAAGTGGTTGCAGAAATTTATATTTTAATGTGAAGAATATTCAGAGTTGGGAAACCAAAGCTAAAGATTAAAGTTAGATTTATTTATTCATTTGGCAATAACCTAAAGCTCTTATTCTAAAATATTGAACACTTGACACTGAAGAACTACTTGTTGGGTATGTGAATCTGCTTTTTATGTAAATCTATGTTTTGTGAAATCTACATGTAGATAAATATTTCTGACAAAAACTTAGCATCTGAATTGCAATGTGCTATAAGTGTAAAATACACTGAAAATTTTGAAGACCAGAACAAAAATATAAAACAGTTCTTTTTCTACTAATTAATTAGTATTATATTAAGTGTTATGTTAATTATAGTTAATATATTAATAAAATTGTGTTTTGGTGGGAAGCACTAGTGTAAATGCTCTTAGAAATTGATGTAAATTTTTTAGCTTGATTTTTTGGAGAAATATCTGAAATTTTAATTATAGAATTTATAAATCCTCTTGGGTAACTAAGTTATATAAGTTTGTATAGAACCCCAAAATAATAGACCTCCCTTGAGAGAAAATGCTGTCAGGCAGGAAATTAATAAGCATTAGACTGGTATGACCATCCCAACATATATATAGATTTCACTGGGGATATTTATGCAGATAGAAAATATACTGTTTTTGGCCACTGTTTCAGAAAGATTGTTGGATATAAAAACATATAGTGTGAAAAGTGTGCCTTTCCCCTACTGACCCCCCAACCATGGTAAGTTTTTATAATGATCAGTAAATCACCTTCCCTTTTACATGCAGCTGAAAAATAACTACAGGCTAGGGACGGATCATTAGTTGGGATTATCACTGATTAAATGATCATTAATAGTGGCCGCTAAATTTGCATATTAGGGAAATTACATATAGAATACCGGGAAAACACAGGAGAAAACTGACATCTGCCTATCTCTGCTCAGGAAATCCCTCCAATCAAAAGCATCTTATATGTTGTCCTTTTATCTCCAAAGTTTGCAGCTATTATTGCTTCTCCTTTTGATCTTCTTTTTGTTCCCCAGTGCCCAGACTTCCACAGCCTTCTTGCTCAGATACCATGCTTTTGTGTGCCATTCTGAAGACCTTCCATGGAGCTTGCTGAAGGGAAGATGCTTCCTGCTTTATATTTTCTCCTGTTTTGCTATCTTTTCAAGCCAGGAGTGCTCTTATTTTAGAAATCTCTTTTTTTAGCTTGTTGCACTCATCTGCAGGCACTTGGTCCTTGAATTCTTCAATCTTAATTTCTGTGTCATTAATGATTCCTTCAGCCATATTAAATGCCTCAATGTGTTACTTCCTTCGCTGGTCTTCTTCAGCATATTTCTCTGCATTTTTAACCTATTTTCCATATCATCTTTGCTTAACCCACCAGAAGACTGAATCACAATCTGTACCCTTATCTTTGGCATCAGTGTCAAATGTCACTTCAATCTGAGGGAGTCCACAAAGGTCTGGGGGAATTCCAGCCAAAGAACTGTATAAGAAGTTTTTTTTTTTTTTTTTTTCCAGGAAAAGTATGTCCTATTTAAAATAAGCACAATGAATGAATTAAAAGCAGTAGTTGTACTTTTTTAGTTTTTCCTTTCTTTCTTTCATCTGTGTTTTCTTCTTTAGATGTTGAATAAGTTTCTCTTTTTAAGATTCTTTTCTTCCTGAGATGGAATAATAAAATATTCAATATATTGCTGTTTGATGCGAGAAAGGAGATAGTTTTATTCTGAAGTTCCACCTGCCCCTGCTCCTCCCACTAGATTTGTTTAAAGTTAAAATAAAACTAGATTTGTTTAAAGTTAAAATAAAAACAAAAAAACTCCTCTGTTGGGATAGAGCCTTTTAAATTTTAAGTATTTTGAGATTTAAAGAAACTTTTCCTACATTTACCAGATAAATCACTTACAAAATGTTTAATAAACTCAGTGAAATATTTAAAATAGAAAACTGGAACAATTTCCTGAAAGCTAAAAATCAAATTTGACTATTGTATCTGTGGCACTTAAATTTGTTTACCCTTGTTCTTTGACTTTTAAATAGAAGAAATCTCAAAAGAATGATAAAGATTTGAAGAGTTTGGAAAAGGAGGTAAGAAATACTTTCAATTTATTGGAAAATGAATGTGTTTCATAATGGTAAGAATTACTTAGAATCAAGAGCCAGGGCCTCTGTCTCAGTTTGAGGAGTCATGTAGGGAGGCAAATAAGTTATCCAGACCAGTGCCGACAGGGTAACTGTCCTTTAGCTTGGATGCATGTTTCAGAGCCTGGCCTGTCAGTGTGGTGCGCTGCACAGTCAAGTATGTCACATACTAAGGGACAGATTCAAGATAACCCACTTCTTGAAAAACTGGTGACAAAAAAATAGTATGTTACAACAAAGTGTGAATCAAATATTTACATTTATCCACACTCCCTATATCTGAATCTATATGTTAGGACAGTGACTAGCTGGAGGATTGCTTGTAAAGCACGAGATCATGGTAGATTTGTTGGAATGTGATGTAGTTATTCTCATTAGATGCATTCCTTTTCACCATAGATGTTTGCCTTCCTCCAGATGAAATGACCAGTGTTGGGTTGTCCAGTGTGGTAGCTACTCACCTTACCACATGTGGTTATTAAAGAACTCAGTTTTCCAGTTACACTAGTCACAGTTCAAGCACTCAATAACCATGAGGGGCGAGTAGCTATCATCACAGACAGTGCTTTCCAACATGTCTGATATGTCCATCAAGCAGAACTGATCTAAAGAACCCATTTGATTCCCTAGGCAGGCCTAAGCTGGTCGTGGCCTGCTTTGCTTTTCCTGCAGTCTCTTTTTTCCCATGTTTCTTTTGCTAAACAGCTGTTTTTCTAATGGACATGTTCTCTTTTTTAAAAGATTTATTTATTTATTTATACAAGCACTGGGTACAGTCAGAAGCACGGGAGGGTAAGAGAATTCACCAGAGCCAGAGCAGAGAGCAGAACAGACAGACTGACGAAATACACTGCTGAGGGGAGCAGCCAGCAACAGGCGAGGTCTGCGTGCCATTTGGGACCCTCACCTGTGGCCAGGGATCGAACTGGCGCTGCAGAGGCTGCAGGCAGCTTCGCAACCCAGCGCTCAATCACTGCGCCACCTGGGAGGCCTAGGACATGTTCTTTTGATATTCAAATTAAAATTTTCCATTAAGCATGGTTAAATGTTAATTGTTGGGACCAAGAATATGTTGAGATACTTTTGCAGATCTCTGTCTTGGTTGCTCTGATCCTTGTATTTATATTAAAAATACGGGACTTTTTTTTTTTTTTTTTGAGGATTTTTGCCTGTGATGTAAGAGTTAATAGTTAGAGCTGTAGTAGCTTTGTCTTGGTGAGATAGCTGCTAAGTGGCAATGCCTGGATTCGAACTGGTCGTTTTGTCAGTTACTTGAATCTGTTAGGCTAGAGGTTTTTGACAAATAAAGCTTTTCACCCCCACGCTATTTGTTGTTTGTTGAATTTGAGTAGATGTCAACATTTAAAAGTAAAATTACATGCGAAATAAATCAAGTTTCTGACCCCCTTTTCCACATGACTCCCCAGAGTTTCCCCAGTCAGACCAGTATTTGCTCTTTAGCCCTTACATGGCTTGAATTTTCTTAATCTTATCTGCTTGGCCAAATAGGTGTTTGAATTTACAAAGAAGCTTGACCTCCTTTGACTGCAAAAATATATAATGTAGACAATCTTGGTCTTTTTGTTTTTTTTAACTCTGGAATTCCATGCTATAGATATTGGTTATACACCAATAGTATAAGCATAGAGAATTTTCTATTAAGGAATCTTAAAGCTTTTAGTCGCTAACATCTAGGTCACAACCTTATATTTAAGTGGTGCTTGATCCATTTTCAGTAAGCTTAAAATACTGAGATTAGTATGAACACAAACCCATTAAGAAAAGTAGAAAATACTTTTCATGTGTTTTCAGTGTATTTTCTCATACTTGCTTTATATACACCAAGTAGTTTGTTTTGGTAGGTGTTCTGTATATATTCTCATGTTGGGAACAGCGACTTAGATATGTCAGTCGGTTCACATTGGTGAATAGTTTTCTTCAGATCTTTATCTATATTGATATTTTTGTCTGCTTATTCTGTTAGTTACTGAGAGAGGTACTTCTAAATTTTCAGCTCTACAGGTTAGTCTTCTTTCTCCTTAGTTCTGTCAGTTTTGCTTCGTATATTTCTTTGAAGACATGTCATTAGGTGCACAACAAATTTAAGATTATCTTCCTCTTCAAATGATCTTTTTATTTTAAAACTCCTTTTCTATCACTAATAATACCTTTTGCTTTAAAGTCTACTTTATATGACATTGACATGGCCATACTTTGCTTTGGTTAATCTTTACATAGTTAGTCATTTACAATTCTTTTATTGTCAATTGATCTATGTCCGGATATTTAAAGTATTTATTTTGTAAACATCTGTGATCATTTTCCTTCTGTCTGGTGAATAACCTTAAGTTTTTCTTGATGTGTAGGTCTAATGTTGACAAACAGTCTTAACTTTTGTTTTTTTTGTTTTGTGTTCTCTGAAAACGCCTTGATTTCACCTTCATATATATATGATTTTTTTCATTTATAGTAGATTTTTATATTGGCAGATTCCCAATCCCTCCCACCTCCCACATACACATACTCAGATTTTAAAGGTGTTGTTTCATTGTCTTCTGGCTTCCCATTTTCTGTTGATAAATATGTGGTCTTGGTTTTGTCAGTCAGCACAGCAGAACTGATGGTTGATAGGGCCTACTATATCCTATCCAGAAGTCCAACTCTGCTTTCTTGAAATAGAAGAGACATTTAGCATTTCAAACCATAATTTAAATTCATAAAATTAGAACCAAAGCAAAGGATTCTTCTAGGTAGGAACACTATAAAAGTAAATAAACAATTTAATTCCACCTGGAAATTTATGGAAATTAAAATCCTCTGTTCTTAAAATGTGACACAGATTTTTATCATGTATTATACAGTAAATATGAGTGTTCAAATAGCTTGTGAACTTGAAGGATCAGTGAACATCACATCAAAATCAGTTTTCCAGAAGCTCTGATGGTTGGTTTGCAGCATCTCCTTACCCTGGCATTGTGTCAGTGAACCATGATCACTTTGTTTCCATCCAGATTCGTGTTCTTATGCAGGAACGTGGTGTCCGGGACAAGCAGATCCACGATCTGGAAGCTGAGTTGGAGAAGGTGGAAGCAAAACTAAATGCTGCAGTCAGGGAGAAAACATCTCTGGCTGCAACTAATGCTTCCCTGGAAAAACAGCTGATGGACTTAGCTAAGTCCAATGAACTATTAAAAAATAAGGTATCTGAGTCTCATGATGACACATTGAAATAAATAGAGAACATGTTTTTCTGATATAGTATTCTGAGAATATTAGGGTCTAGTTTTTATCCATTTTTCTTCACTAAATATACCTGAAACATCGAGTTGCTTCCAATAGGAATTATCATTGTATCTTTTTTATGATAGTTCTTGACATATAAGATATGATTACAAGCAAACACGTTAATTTTTCATTTTCATGTCTGATATTTCTTCATCCTTCTTCAAAGTCACCCCAATAAACACCATTAATAAAAGTTATAGAATTTACATCTAAAATTTGTTTAAAACAATCTTTCTGTGAAATAAGTAATAGAATATCAGCAGGCTTCCTTCTTATATGTTTTGGAATGAAGTGGGAAGTGAGTAAGTTTATAGACCAAATGTGTTCAATAAATAAATTGTGTGTATCGTTACTAATATGTTAATAGATCTTGAAGGATTTAGCATGGTGCTTTTTACAGGGTCATCCGTTTACAGAGCAGAAGGAGACTCTTGGTCACTGATCAGTTTAATCAGAGATATTTATTCAGGGCCTGCCCTGTGCTAGGCTTTTTGCTTACAAATGGAGTGAAGATGCATAAGAATTAAAAGAAATCTCTCCAAGAAGCTTGTTTTAGAGCTTTGCAATATATTTTCCAGCAGATAGAAGGACATGACCAAGTTACTTTCAAAAATACACCAGAAAGTCACATTAAGGAAAAAAAAGAACAACAATAGTAGGATTGCACAATCAGTAATCACACCAGAGAGTACAGTGGAGGCAGATAATAGCACCAATCAATGTAGAATATTTAATATTTAATATGACTTGGCAGAGAGTATTTCGGAAATTTTTATCTTCTATTTTTGTCCTCAGTTTTCTGAAAATGGTAAGAAGAACATGAACATCTTAAGCCTAGAGTTGATGAAACTTCGAAACAAAAGAGAAACAAAGATGAGGGTGAGTACTTCTTCAATAAGTGTGCTGGGTCTGGGCCTGGGTACTGTACAACGCCTCATTTCCTAAAACAGGCATTTCTGTTCCGTAGAGTATGATGGCGAAACAGGAAGGCATGGAAGTGAAGCTGCAGGTCACCCAGAAGAATCTCGAAGAGTCTCAGGGGAAAATTGTACAACTTGAAGGGAAACTGTAAGTGATGAAAGGAGAAATAATTCTTGATTTACTTCCCTCTACTAGTATTTTTTCCTGAGACTTTAACCTTTCCTTAATTCTGCTTTTCTTCCCTCTTTCTGCCCTGATTATTCCCAAATACTTTATACTAAAATAATGTACATAATCTTTCTAATGGCATTGCCTTACAGAGGTCTTAAGGCAAACCAAGAGAAATATAGGTATAGGGAGCTGTGCCTAATGCACAAGCCTAGTCTTTAATTATAGAACTGTAATTTACATACACAGATCTAAGTATTCATTGTGATGACCTTTGGCAATTGTACGTATACACCTGTGTAACTACCACCAAACATGAGAGAGACTATTGTCACCCCTCAGAATGTTCAGTCATGTACCTTCCTGCTCCCCTGCCCCTTCCCGGGTAGTGCCCCCATCCCTGGAAATCTCTCTCTGACTCCCATCATCATAAACTAGTTTTACCTCTGCTGGATATTTATCATACCATGTATGCACAGGTGACTTCATTAATGCATTTTTGAGATTCATCCACTCTGTTGTATGATAACTTGTTCCCTTGATTTCTGAGCATACTCCCATTATATGACTACGCCTCTAATTGTTTTCCTTTCTACTGTTGATCAACATTTGAGTTTCCAGTTTCTGACTAGTATGAATCAGACTGCTATGTATGTCTTTTTGGGAATGTGTGTTTTTGTTTTTCTTAAGTAAATACCTAGCAGTGGAAGTCCCAAGGCATGGACTAGTGTATGTTTAAGGTTTTCAAAAAGGCAGAATGCTTGGACTGGTCTACACTCCCATTAGCAGTTATGACATTTATTTTGGTCCATATCCTCATCAGCTTTTGATAATGTGGGTCTATTTGATTTCATCCAATAGACAGGTATCTCAGTTGGGATTATAATTTGATGTTCTTCATGTCAAGCATCTATTTATGTGTTTGTTGACAGTTCAGACATATTTTGTAAGATGCCTGTTTTAATAAGCTTCATGCTTATTTCTTTAATTCAGTTATTTGGAGGAGTGTACACTTGAGAAATTGAATATAAGGCAGCCTGGAACAAAGAATTATGGTACCCAAAATATGCTCATGTGGTGGGTGAGAAAACCCAAAAAGCTACAAAGTATTTTCTAACACTTGGGATGTTGTAGATGATGATTCTTATCATCATAGCTCTTTTTTCTGAATATATTTGGAAAACGTTCTCATTTAAAAAAAAAAAAACTTGAATGTACAATGTGCATTTACGAAATTGTCAGCTTGCGGGGTGATCTAAAACAATAGTTAGGAGTTTGGCCTCTGGAGTCTGCAATCTCTAGTACAGAGTAAGCATGATTATTGCATGTGCTCATGTGTGCTTTTTTTTTTTTTTTTTAGTGCTTCAATAGAGAAAGAAAAGATTGATGAAAATTGTGAAACAGAAAAGCTCTTAGAATACATTAAGGAAATCAGGTAATATGAACAGTAGTTTTAAACCAGGCCTTATTATGTTGAATAGTCATAAATCACCATTTTCATCCTTTTTCAATCTGTCTTCCCTATTCTTAAATAGGGAATCTGTCTTCAATCTATCTTCCCTCTTCAAAATAATTTGTTTTAATACAGTTGTGCATCAGATCAAGTGGAAAAATACAAACTAAATATTGCCCAGTTAGAAGAAAATTTGAAGGAAAAGAATCATGAAGTTTTAAGCCTGAAGCGGGCCCTTGAGGAAAGTATTATGTTGTCTAAACAAGCAGAAGATCTGAATGCTAAATGTCAGCTGCTGGAAGAAGAAAAAGGTAATTTAGTATTTACACTTTTAGTTTCTTTAGGTAAGTATTGAACTATGTCTCATATTTTAAGAAAATGACTGCTATGTCAAAACAAGTTTTTGAAATTATGTAAACAACAATAAAAAATTTGGTTCAATTAATGACAAATTTTATCTTCTATATTATTTACTCTCTATTTCTTTTTTTATGTTTAATATATTTTATTTTATATAATTCTTTTTTTTTTAAAAGATTTATTTATTTATTTCTTTTATAGAAGAACTGGGGTACAGATCAGAAGCGCAGGGGTGGTGAGAGAATTCACTAGAGCCAGAGCAGGGAGCAGAACAGGCAGACGGACCAAAGACACTGCTGAGGGGAGCAGCGGGCGAGGCAGGAGAGGTCTGCCAAGCCATGTGGCCTGCTCCCTGGCCGGTGGGGAATCGAACCAGTGCTGCAGAGGTTGCAGACAGCTTCGCAGTGCGGCGCTCAACTACTGCGCCACTGGGGAGGCCCTGTTTTATATAATTCTTATGTCATTTTTCTTTTTTACACAATATATGCATTTTCATTTTGGTTATAATCCCCTTTTTCTTTCTTGCTTATTTCACTGAGCATGCGCTCTTCCAGCTCCATCCATGTTACTGCAAATTGCATGAATTTACTCTCTATTTCAAAATATTATGGTCTTGATTGAAATACATTAGTTGTATCATTCTTTACTTCCCTACTGGGTGGCAATTTAAAATTGGTGGCTACATATTTTATTTATTATGTGTATTTCATTATACAGCATACAATACATATGCTGTTACTTATAGTACTGCTCCAAACTTCAGTCATGTGTTCCCCTTTGGAAATACCAATCGGGTGTACCATACCAGCAGCAATATGATGGGTTTCTGAAAATTAATGTTACTATTGAATTACAGCAATTCTAATGTTTTCCTTTTTATAGCAGACCTTATCAACAGGGATAGACAACGGCAGGAAAATCTAAATTCTGAAATGCAAGACTTAAAAGAGAAGCTTATTCTTGAAAAACAAGAGCATGAAAAGCTACAACAAAAAGAGTCACAAATGGAATCACTTCTACAACAAGAGAAGGTAGTTGACTGCAAAGTTTTTGAAAATTATCATTTTTTTTTGCCATAGAGTTTCCTGTGTATCAAAAAAAAAAAATTTCATTTGTATATCTCCTTCGATCCAGCCATTCTATTTTCAGAATCTTATCCTGAGGCAATAGTCACAGAGATATTATGTTCACCATAGTATTGACACTATGGAAATATTATAAACAACAGATGGAGCACTTTAGAAAATCATTGTTAAAAATGTCCACCAAGGTTCTTGTTTTTGATCACTATATAAGAACATCTAATTCCCTGAGAAACAAAAATGACAATTATTTTCAATCCACATTGCATATTAATGAGGAAAAATAGTCCTATAAAAAAAATGGGCATAGGATGGAAATATATCATCCTCAGAAGCAGAAATCCAGATGTTCTACTCAGAAGGAGTCTGGGAAATGGAAATAATTTTTTTTTTCACTTATGAGATTGGCACAAATTAAAACTTTTTATAAAATAACACAATGCTGAGAGTTGAGCAAATAGGTACTCACATGCTCTGATGGAAATATGTGCTTGGGCTCCTGCAGTAATTCCAGGAAACCAGTAGCTCTGACTACAATGACTTGAAGATCTCAACCATTATCTTTGTTTTTTAAATATCCTTTTCATACATATATCATTTTTTTAAAGGATTTATTTATTTATGCATATAAGAACTAGGGTACAGGCCAGAGGGGTTAGGGTGAGAGGAGAGGACTCACCAGAGACATAGTGGGGAAGAACAGGTGGATTGACTAATATACTCTGCTGAGGGGAGCAGCGGGCAAGACAGGAGAGGTCTGCTGCGCCATGTGAGTAGCTCCCTGGCCAGGGATCAAACTTATGCTGCAGTGGCTGCGGATAGCTTCATAGGCTGTGTCTTAACCCCTACACCATCAGGCAGGCCCTATATCATTTTTTTAAAACACACATAAATACACAGGAAAAGAACAGATGGCATACCAAATCAGTGATTTTCTCTAGAATGAGCAAACTTAGATTTGTCTAAGGAGCAGTCAAAAGGCAATTTTCACTTTATTTGGAACATTGGCATTTTTCACATGGTAATTTATTTTTGTATTATAGAGTTATAGTTATTTTATATAACTAAAATCAGATACTTTTATATAATATCACAAGACAAGTATACGATAAAAGCCAGTTGTAAGATAGGGTTTTAGTTTTATAAGAAGTGTGTGTGTGTGTGTGTGTGTGTGTGTGTGTGTGTGTTGCAATGAAATAAGAGTGAAATAACATCACAGTGTTACCAGGTATAGGATATTACTCATGACAAAATGAAATAAATATGGTATTTCTATATTTTTCAAATTTCCTTGATGTTCTGGAACTTAGTTTTCACACTTTGTTTTCCTACGCTGCTCTTTTGCTCCCAGTAAAACCTCACGGTATCATTACACACTATTTGATGGATTTCTCTTTGGCTGCAGGAATTGTCCTCTAGTCTCCAGCAGAAGCTATATACTTTTCAAGAGGAAATGACTAAAGAAAGGAGTTTATTTGAAGAAGAATTAAAGCAAGCACTAGATGAACTTGATAAATTGCAGCAAAAGGAGGAACAAGCTGAAAAACTGGTCAAGCAGTTGGAAGAGGAGACACAAGCTAGAGCTGAAGAATTAAAACTTCTAGAAGAAAAGCTGAAAGGGTATGTGTTAATAGGACCTGAGGTTTACTTAGGACTTCAGAAATTAAAGTGTTTTCTAGTACATTCTCTTAATATTCTATCATCAGCTCTCATTCTATGCAAATGAGCAAGGATGGAATTATAAGTAGGGGACACACAGGGAGGTAGGATATACATACAGACAAGTATGATACCCAAAGTCAGAAGCTATGCCATTGTATGCCATTGAATATTTGAAAGCCAGAGTTTATTTTTTTTTAAATAAATTTATTTTTTATATTCCCCATACCATTGCAACCCCCTTATTTTGACCCCAATCCCTCCCCTCCCCACCCCCCACTCCCTATAGAGTGTCTGGTTCATAGTTTTTAGTTGGTTTTGATTTTCACTTTCTTATAGTTATTCATTTTCCTGGTCCCTTATTTAAGTTTTCTAGATTCCTGCTATGAGTGAGACCATCCGATATTTTTCTTTTTCTTTCTGGTGAAAGCCAGAGTTTAAATTAAAGATTATTTTAATGAAAAAATGACCAAAAGTTTGTATTCCTTTACTCTTAGGTTTTCTAAAAATTATTGGACATTAGTATTACAGAAAAAATGGGTCTAGCAAAAAAGATTTACCCTTTATTTATACAAGAACTGGGGTACAGGCCAGAGGCACGGGAGGGTGAGAGAATTCACAAGAGACAGAGCAGGGAGCAGGATAGGCAAACAGACCAAAAACACTGCTGCTGAGGGGAGCAGTAGGTGAAACAGGAGAGGGCTACCGTGCCATGTGGGTATCTCCCTGGCTGGCTGGAAATTGAGCCCGTCCTGCAGAGGCTGCAGACAGCTCCACAGCCCTGCACTAAAACCTGCTGAGCCCCGGGGAAGCCCCATTTATATATTTTTTAAGATTTATTTATGCATACAAGAACTGAAGTACAGGCCAGAGGTATGAGGGGTGAGTGGATTCACCAGAGACAGAGTAGGAACAGAACAGGCAGATTGACTGAAATACACTGCTGAGGGAGAACAGCGGGCAAGTCAGGAGAGGTCTGCTGCACCATGAGGGTAGCTCCCTGTCCAGGGATCGAACTCATGCTGCAGTGGCTGCAAATAGCTTCATAGGTTGCGTCTTAACCCCTTGCGCTACCAGGGAGGCCCTGAAACCTTCCATTTTTTGCTTCTATGTACATAGTATTATTTTTATGAGAGAGCACAAGTACTTGGGAGGTAGTTATCAAAAACGCAAAAAATTTCTAGCAAGGAACCATGGTCTAGACATGAACCTACATAATTGCAATGTTTCTAAACTGTGTTACTGGTTGGATATTTTTGTCATAAATTCTTTTTCTGTTTTCTTGTGATGAGAGATTTAAAAAAAGAACACCAAAATTTTACATATGCCAGTTTGTTCTGGGAACAGTACCAAAGTATAATTAGGGGTATTATTCTACACTGTAGCCAGTCTCAAAGAACAGGCTCTTTAAAACAACTGAGTGATTGATCTAAGAAAGCTGAGACAATCCTTTATTATACTCAACAAACCCTGTCCAGTTCAGGAGATAAGGATTTTATTACTGAATCTGCTTTTTTCTCTGTGTGTGATTCTGAGCAAAGCAATCTTCATTTCTTTAGATTTCTACTTCATAAGATATAAAAGAGTTTTATGAGCTCTTCTCGAAAGTTCTTTCCAGACTAGAAATTACAGGCTTATGAGAAAAACAGAGTTGAAAATAATTCCTCCAGGGGCAGGGAAGAGAACATTTTTATATACACCATTTACTAATGCTTGATTGGTTTTACCTGTGTTGTATATATTTTTTGAAATCCCATACTCATTACAGAATGAATTTGATCAGGTCTGTTTATCTTGTCTCTATGTTCAACTTTGGTGAATAATACTGCTTATTTGTAGTTTTAGTACTGTATATGTTCTTTTGAAGACCTCTTAAAAGCTCATGCTTATCTAAAATATTTAATCACCATTTTGTTAATATATAATAGTGATATTTCACAAAAATCCCTGAAATTTTTAATATATATTTATAAAGATGATTTTAAAACTATTGTGCTTATATAAAATAATCCAGTGAATGAATTCTTGAATCTTTGAGTAGAAATTTACTATATAGGCTATTGATAGAATCAGAACAAATCTGTATGTTCATAACTTTTTCAAAAGAAGTTTTAAAATGTAGTATCTTTAAATGAACTTAATATTTCTTAAATGTCTAAATGCAGACAAACTTTATTCAGTCTTTTTAACCAGTAATCTGACATTTTTTATTCTTTTCTGCTGCTAAGATTGTGTTTGAATCTTCCACACATTCTTATACACACACACACACACACACACACACACACACGCACAAATTAACTACATAAATACATAAAGTATCAAGAAACAAATTTAGAATGAAATAAATTAGGATGAATACCAATGTTAAATGACAGAAAAGATGAAGCCAGAAGATAAGTTAGTACATAAGTAAACATGCTACCAGAGGTAGATTGTCAATTTAGACCTAAACTGTCTAATAGCTATTACTAAAATGAAGATCTTCATAGGATTCATACTGGAAAATTAAAGGAAAATACTGATGTCTTGGGGTAATGATTTGTTTTGTGTATGTGTGTGTGTTTGTATTTTTTTTTTTTAAGATTTTATTTATTTATACAAGAACTGAGGTACAGGCCAGAGGCTAGATAGGAGAGGTCTGCCGTGCTATGTGGATATTGCCCTGGCCAGCTGGGAATCGAACCTGTGCTGCAGAGGCTGCAGACAGCTTCACAGTGCTGCACTCAACCCACTGTGCCACCAGGGAGGCCCTGGGGAGGCCCCTTGGGGTAATGATTTGCATTTTAACTTTTAGTTGTTCCTTTCTCTTTAGGAAAGAAGCTGAGCTGGAGAAAAATAACTCTGTGCACACTGAAGCCATGCTGTCCTGGCAGGAGAAGTTGAAGAGTGCAATGCAAGACCTTGGTGATATTACTGCTCAGTTTGAGAGGTATTTTTCCTGGGAGCCCACACTCTCAAATAAAATGTGAATAGGGAGGGGTATTGAGGGAAATCTGTGGCAAAAACAATCACACAGACAGAATGATTGGCATTAGTTTAAAATCCTTTATGCCAACTATAACTATAAATGGGCATTTAGTGATACCTGGTAACGTTTGTACAGAGAGAAATTTTCTTTGGACTTCCTGCACTCTCACACTTTGGACCTCCAGCACTCTCAAACCTGGTGTCATCCTTTTCCTTAGAAAGATTTCAAAGGCTTTTATCTCCCCTTCATCAAGCCTATAAATGTACCTACAGTATATTCATCTTGTCTTCCCACCTCTTACAGATGAATTGTCCCAGTTTTTAACTGCTAGTGACCTCACCCCATCATTTATCCTTTGTCTTCTATCATTTTCAAGCTTTCTAGTAGAATGTCTGCTGTCGATAGTAAAACATTTTAATGTGCCTTTAATTTTTTGCATTTTTTTAAATTCCTTGACCCTTCCCCACTTCCTTCTGCAGCTATTCAACAGCACCTCTCACTCCCAACACCTTTATTACCCCCAAATTCTGCTCCGCTCCATAACCTGATCTCTTGGTAGAAGATTGTCTAGCTACTATATCCACTTCCTCACTGCCTGTGCCATCTGGAAAAAAATTGCAAAGGATAGTATAATATAACAAACAGCTCTGCACCTCACATCAAGAGTATGTTAATAGTAGCATTTTTATTTTTCATATTTACTTTAGATCATTTCAGGGAAGTCTCTTTTTCTTTATATTTAATAAATGCAAAAAACATATAGCATATACAAAACTTCAAAATCATAAAGATAAATTCAACAAGCATGAGTCCATAAAAGACAACCAATAAGACAAAAGATTTTCCAACAGTTGGTATCTATATATAAGTTCCTCGCCAGCCCATCTTCAAGCCTTCCCCCAAAAGATAACGCTGTCTCAAAACCTGCATTAATGTCCTCATTTTTTCCTGTGGATCATTTTGTAACTGTATATATGCAAATACCATATTATATAATTTTGCATTTTTCTGAACTTTAAAAAATGTCATCATAGTATGCCACTTCCTGGAAGGTTCTTTCTATGCTGCAATATGAATGTTTCTGGGATTGAATTACATCTCCAGAGGTTCTTTGTTCATGGGGACCGCTATAGAATATTTGATTTTATCAATTTTTTCTCTAGTGTTTCTAGGACATATGGGGAATGTTTAAACACCTTGAGTTTCAAGAACATAAAAGTATTCACCTATTTTTCTTTTAAAAGGTTCAAGCTGTCACTTTCCATTTTTTTGAGCTATCTAGAACTGATTTCTCTACGATGATGGAAGGGTCAAATGTATTTTTGCTTTTCCATATGGATAAGCAATTGCCTTGCACCCATTTACCCCTTTGTTGAGATCTGTTCTTGCCTGTAATTAACTATGTCAAAAGATCATACATACTTCAAATAACTGTGTGTACTTTATTTATAATTTATATCAGCATACCTGTAAATTATCCATATCTATAACATTTGTAGTGCTGTTTTGAACTCTATAAAGGGATTTCCCTTCTTGCTACTTTGAAAAATAGTATACTGGGGGAATTTTTACCCATTCCTGACTTTACTCCTCATCAGTCAGCTAATAACATTAAAGTGTGTTTCTTCAGGCCAGCTCCCTCATTTCTGCTCTGTACCTATGTATTCCGCTCCCTACCTGACATCTCCAAGGAGGTATCTCACTGTCATCTAATATAAACCTGTCCAAAACAACTCTTGGTCTTCCTTCTCTTCCGACCTCTAGTCTCATTCTGTTTTATCTTGGTCGACGATGTGTTCATCCTCCCTGCTTCTCATTCCATATATCTTAGGGTCATCTTTGATCATGTTCTCTCTCTTTCACCCAACATCCAATATATTTCTTAAATTTTTCATTCCTGCCTCCAAGAGATTTTACAGCTTTCTGTTGCCAATTCCTGAGTCCAACTCCCCTTTATCACTCAGCTGGGTTGATAGTCTTCTCATCAGTCTTCTAGTTGTGCATTCCAGTCCCTTCCCCAACAAATTCTCCTCATTGCTCCAGAATAATTTACACACTTAACATCTTTAACATGTCCACTTTTTCCACCAGGTTAATCCAAAGTGATGCCTGGCCTCATGTCTTTGGCTTCTGCTGCTCTTATTCATTAGCCTCCAATGTTATCCCTTAATGAATGGTGTCCTTCCTGCCTCTGAGCACATATCCCTCTTTTCCCTCTAAAATACTTATCTCTGCCTAGATAACACCTAACTCTAAGTGCCTTAGAAAGACCTTTTCTAAATCACTAACAAAAACATAGGCTTTTCTGTTTTATCAGCTTAGGTGCTCCCTGGCTCTCCTTCATAATACTTACCACAAATTTAATTATAAATATTTTCCATTTTGGGAGACCTGGCGAGGCATTTCCTCTCTTCCCCACAATACTGTAAACTCTGTAACCAGTAGTACAGAACTTGTAATGTCTTGGTTTTAGACTAATTTTCATATTTGATGGTTGATTTTTTTCATCTCCATGCGTACTTGCTGTACATATTAGGCATTTGATTTTATTCCTTTGAATAAACAGCATATGCCATGTATGCTCTTTTTTACTGACCTCAAAACATTGAATTCTTACCTGTGTGTATATGCATAAATATAAGATTTTGTTTGTTTTACCTAAAAGTATATAAAATATAAAGTAATCAAGGCCTACCCCGGTGGCGCAGCAGGTTGAGTGCAGCACTGTGAAGCTATCCACAGCCTCTGCAGCGCCGGTTCGATTCCCAGCCAGCCAGGGAGCTACCCACATGGCGTGGCAGACTTCTCCTGTCTCACCCACTGCTCCCCTCAGCAATGTCTTCAGTCCGTCTGCCTGTTCTGCTCCCCGTTCTGTCTCTGGTGAATTCTCTCACCCTCCTGCATCTCTGGCCTGTACCCCAGTTCTTGTATAAATAAATAAATCTTAAAAAAAAAAATCAGCTATGTACTTGTCATGCATACAGTAATTCAAAGAAAACTTTAACTTTTTTCTTTTATTAAGCTATAAAACATTAACAGCTAGTGAAATAGAAGACCTTAAGCTGGAGAATTCATCACTTGAGGAAAAAGTGGCCAAGGCTACGAGGAATGCAGAAGATTTACAACATCAGATGTTGGCAACTGAGAGCTCAAATCAAGAATATGCAAGGTAGGTAGGAAATATCAGGCCTGCCCACACCTAGGACCTTAGTCTTACTAAGAGAGCTTAATGTTACTAAAAGCCAGTTATAAAAGGATATATGGAATTATAGAGCCAGGGCTTCGTTTTGGTGATCTTAAATAGCAAATTCAGAATATACTCAGTTAAAAAAGTATAATCCTGAAGAAAGAAATAAGGAAAAGAAAAAAGATCATTAAATGACTGAAATACATAGTAAACTCCTCTCTCAAACCTAAGGATGCTTCTAGATCTGCAGACCAAATCAGCACTTAAAGAAGCAGAAATTAAAGAAATCACCGTTTCTTCTCTTGAAAAAATAACTGATTTGCAGAACCAACTCAAACAACAAGGTGAATCCTATAAGAAACAACAGGAAGAGGAAGAAGCAAGGTAATCTTTAGTACCTTGAGTGCCACGAGACTTTTTTTTCCCTAATACATAAATGTTTTTTTAAATTTGATTTTCTCTTACAGAGAAACCGGAAAAGAAAACACAATAGCAGAATTAACTGAGGAAATGAACAAGTGGCGTCTCCTTTATGAAGAGCTATATAATAAAACAAAACCTTTTCAGGTTTGTCAATTAGGACTAAACAGTTTCCTTTTTTTTTTTTTCTTTCTTTCCTTTTAAAGGAAAGTACTTTTTCTTAAAGATTTATTTATTTATGCATACAAGAACTGGGGTACAGGCTAGAGGTGTGGGAGGTGAGAGGATTCACCAGAGACAGAAAGGGGAACAGAACAGGCAGAGTACCTGAAGTACACTGCTGAGGGGAGCAGCGGGCAAGTCAGGAGAGGTCTGCCGCACCTTGTGGGTTAGCTCCCTGGCTGCAGATTGAACTAGCACTGCAGAGGCTGCGGACAGCTTCACAGTGCTGTGCTATATCTGCTGCACCACCAGGGAGGCCCAAACTTCTGTTTCTTCTAGGAATTCATTTTGTTCCCCTATACAATAACTAAGTTTTCCTGAAAAATCTTTTTGCTATGCATTTGCAGTGTGCTAATTTAACATCTTATTAAAGAAGGCTTATACATTTTATTTAAATTTTGTTTGTCAACTTTTTTAAAAAAGATTTATTTATTTATGCATACAAGAACTGGGGTACAGGCCAGAGGTGCGAGGGTGTGAGGATTCACCAGAGACAGAGTGGGGAACAGAACAGGTGGATTGACTGAAATACACTGCTGAGGGGAGCAGTGGGCAAGTCAGGAGATGTCTGCTGCGCCATGTGGGTCACTTCCCTGGCCAGGGATAGAACTCCTGCTGCAATGGCTGAGGATAGCTTCATAGCGCTGTGTCTTAACCCCTTGTGCCACCAGGGAGGCCCCTGTTTGTCAACTTTTTAATGTAGCCTTTATAACTTTAAAAAAAAAACTTTCTAATTTAGGGTTTAAAGTTAATAGCAGACTCCTGAGAGTGAATTTTGTGTAAGGGATCAATGTAAATTTTTGATGCCTATTTTGTCTCAGATGCTTTTATCTGTCTCAGTATTTTTCATATTAATGCACTGATCTTATTAAAAGCAAAAAAGTCAAATTCTAATCTTGGCACATAAAATGTGGTGATCCAGATGATATATGTTAGACTGACAAGCTGTCTTTTTTCTGTTTTAATGATCTTTGACATGAAAGACAAAGGAATTTGTGGGAAGTCCCAAGAATATCTCAGCACGATCTAATTTTGTTTGTTTTTCAACTTTCTTTTACTTTAGCGTTCTTTACAGCTTATATGATACAAGTAAGATTTAAGTCTTAACTCTCAAAAAAACTCTCTTTCAGCTACAACTGGATGCATTTGAAGCAGAGAAACAGGCTTTGTTGAATGAGCATGGTGAAGCTCAGGAACAACTTAATAAACTAAGAGATTCCTATGCTAAATTATTGGGTCATCAGAATCTAAAGCAAAAAATCAAGCATGTTGTGAAATTGAAAGATGAAAATAGCCAGCTCAAATCGGTTTGTAAAATAACACTTTGTTTTACTAAAGATATAGGATTGGGTATTTATTATTCTAACTGGCTATTTTTTTTATTTGCTTTTTAAGTAAAATTAAGGATGTTTATATTGGGGGAATATTAGTATATAAAGAAAAATACATCTGAGAATTACAGGTTTGTTTTAGGGTGTTGACCAGATAGATATTTCATGTGTTCCAGCTCCTTCATTAAGGTATTGAAAATTAGTAGTGTAATTCAAAGACTTCATAAGCTTTACATATCCATTTTAGTTTGCAAAATATCAAAGTCCTGGATGTGAATAAATACCATGAAGACAAGCAATGTTCATATAGTTAAGCATTTGAGTTTTTTAATAGCTTTATTTTTCTTACATAGGAGATGTCAAAACTCCGCTGTCAGCTCACTAAAAAAAAACAAAGTGAGGCAAAGCTTCAGGAGGAATTGAATAAAGTTCTGGGCATCAAACGCTTTGACCCTTCGAAAGCTTTTCATCATGAAAGTAAAGAAAATTTTGCTCCCAAAACCCCATTAAAAGAAGGTAAGAAATGAATAAATGTACAGAGTGTCACTTTTCCTTTGGATATGCTTTGAAGCATTTAACAAGTTCTCCATTTTAATGAACTGTGAGAATTTGTGGACACTTTCTGATGTAAAAGAAATTCTTACTGAGATCTTTGCATAAAATGCCTTTTCTTTCATCCTCCCTTGCTCTCTCATTTCTGTATATCCAGATCCCATCAGTCATCAAGTCCAGTTCAAACTACGTCTTCTTGGAAGTCTTATCTGATCTTTGTTCCTGCCTTCCCTCTATCCAAAACTATTCCTGCTAAATTACCATTAGCAGTTTAACCTAAATATCTAAAGAAAGAAATGTAGATTTTCTTGACTGTGATCTTTGCATCTTTGGCAATAAGTCACAACCTGTCAAGATCATGAAAGAAGAAATACAGGCAAAACTATGTTACAGAATATAAGCACAGGTTAAACTGTCTTACAGAAGATAGCAGTCACCTGTTTTTAGTTTCTAGTGACTGATAAGTTTGTTTTAGAATATTAATACCTTTTTATTAATCCTTCTAGGGAATACAAACTGCTACTGAGTGCCCATGGAGTTTCCAGAATCATGCAAAATAAGCCTCTGGAAAACCTGTTGAAGATGATTTTATTCTTATTATTTGTGATGTTGTTGTGTTATCATTATGTTTATGATATATATTCCTTGATGTTGTATTTAATAGTAACTGCCTATCCTAGGTATGTGAAAGGAAGTTCAATGTTTATACTACTGTGTCTTCTGAAATGTTATTTGCTCTTATCAGTACCTCCTCCTTTATGCTCACTTTTATCACCTTTTGCTAAACCTTTTAACTGACTTTCTAGCTTTACAACTCATCACATGAAGTCAACGTTCCTTTATAAATCACTTTCCTGACTATTCCTCTGTTCTGAAGCCTTAGATGGCTTCAAGATTTGAGTCCCCAGGTTTATGTTCAAATACCAGAAACCTTTTCTCATTTTAACTTCTTACAAGACCAAAACACCTCGGCTTTGGCTAAAACAGTCTTGTATCTCCTGTGATTCTCCTAGTAATACTAGCTGGCTGACTGTCCATTCATCCAGCTCAAATTAGACGTAAAGACAAACTTGCCTTTATAGTAAACTCTGTGTCTCTTTTCAGAGTCTGTAAATAGGTCGATAATGTGATTCTTAGACCCCAGCCCAGTCTATTGAATTAAAATTTGGGGTTTGACTCAGAATGCATTTTCAACAAACTCTGCAGCTAATTCTTACATACACTAAAAATCTGAGAAACTCTGCTTATAAATTCTTTAGCGAACTATTCTTATACTGCTTGCCCTTTATCTGACCTCTGTGTTTGGTTAATATTTGTGTAATATGAAATAAAATCACGTAGCAGGTCATTTATCCAATATTCAGCTTGAATATATGAAGTTACCGTAATGCTTCTATTTAAGGTATATTTATTGTCTCTGCCCTCCCCATCCCACCTGACTCCTAAAATCTGAATTAAATGCTGTTTAGAAAATGTAATTCTCTTTCTGAAATATTTGAGTTACACAGTCATGATATTATAAGCCACTTATAATGTTTCTGCATTGATGCACCCAACAGAGACTATTATAGTTAAGCTAGCTTTTTCTTAATAAAGTATTTTATTAAAGCTAAGCCCTTGGATCTTAATACATGGTTGGTTTTTAAAATATCATTATGTGCAATAAGTTTAGAAGAAATGTAAAAGTCAGAAAAATCATCATTTGGCTTTTAGCCAAAATAAACTAACAGGGATTAAATTTATTGCTCCTCTCACCCTAGCCTACACACACACACACACACACACACACACACACCTCCTAAGCTATCTAAAAACTAGACAAAACATACAAAAGATTGATCTTCAAGACACTAGACATGAGACAACAAAAGACAATCCCTGAGAGAAGGGAAAGATCAAGGTGAGCGTGTGTCTACACCCTGTTTACAATGTTGACTGAATTTCCAGACCATTGCAGGCAAAGGGAACTCAGGCAGAGCCCCCATCTGCCTGCGATCCAGGGAGATAAGAGTGGCTAGAGCTTCCAGGACAGAGTACAAGCAGAGTTAAGACTGCAGGGAGGAAGAACTCTGGAGACATAATAAGGGTCCTTCAAGTATTCCTGAAGTTCTGACTAGTATGTGAAACTGAGGAAACTGAAGCTTGGGAGAGAGCCACCCACCCTCTACAAAAAGTTAGAAGAACGTGTCAAAACTTGCACAATGCTAAATATATTGCCTTTTTCCATGAGGCAAACTGGAAACCATGATTTACATACAGAGCAGTGAGTAGACTATAAAGAAGGGTTTAGCCTTAGTGTTGAATGAGTCATCCTTAAGTGAGCATGGCCTGGTTCCCCCTACCTTAAAAGAAAGACCCAGAAAGAAAGATCAAACTATAAGAAACGTAATTACATGCCAGGGCGAAACTCAAATTTATAGGATTGTAAATATATCCAGCAAAAGGGTAAATGTCAACGTTTAGAACATCCAACCAGACATACAGAGATGGGAAAATACCACCCATCATGTAACAATAGCCCAGAACTGACATGGGGTAGAATTACCAGAAGACATCAGAACAGTTACAACAGTATTCCATTTATACCAAAACTTAGCAAAAACATAAGATCCATGTCAAACTTGCAGATCCATGCCAGGCAAAGCACACTGGATGGGGGTAATAGTAGATAAACATTGTGGAAGGAAAGTATAGTGAACTTGAAAGCAGCAGTGGGAGAACAGGTTACCAGAGGGGGAGGGATGGGAGTAGAGGGGACTCAGTGGAATGTGGTGGGTGTAGTGTGGTTATGTCTATTCCATCTGTTGTAAACTAATGTTACCTCAGTAAAAAGAATTCACAAAAAAAGTAGCAATTAGTAGGAATTAGTCAAAATAAAATAAGGAAAAAGATCGAAAAACTGGGCAGAACAACTCTGAGACAATGTCAAGCAGTTTTTTTTTTTTTTAAAGATTTATTTTTATTTATTTTATTTATACAAGCACTGGGTACAGTCAGAAGCACGGGAGGGTGAGAGAATTCACCATAGCCAGAGCGGGGAGCAGAGCAGGCAGAAGGACCGAAGTACACTGCTGAAGTGGGCAGCGGGTGGCAGGAGAGGTCTGCGCGCCATGTGGGACCCTCCTCCGGTGGCCGGGGAGCAGCCCTGGATCAAACCGGCGCTGCAGAGGCTGCGGGCAGCTTCGCAACCCAGTGCTCAACCGCTGCGCCACCGGGGAGGCCCAATGTCAAGCAGTTTTAATGTACATGTAATGGAGTTCCCAAAAGGGGCAAGGAGGAGACAAAAATGATTTGAAGAAATAATAGTGAAAACATTTTCAAGTATGAAAACATCCACAGAGCCAAGGAAATCAATGAGCCTTAAGAACAGGAAACATAAAATATCACAATCAAATTGCTGTAAAACAGTGATTAAGAAAAACTGTCATTCAAAGTTGTTTGGAAAAAGGAAAATGAAAAAATAATTTTCAGACATAAAAGACTGAAAAAGAATCACCAGCAGACCTACACTCTGGAGAAATCTTAAAAGAAGTTCTTCAGGCAGGAAGAAAATGATGCCAAATAGAAATAAAAACCTACGCCAGAGAATGAAGAGCACCAGAAATGTAAGTGCATGGATAATAGGCGACTTTTTTCTCTTTAGAAACTCCTGCATAGTCACAGGCAGACAGGCAGCTGCCTGTAAGTTCCTTATAATATATGAAAAGTGGGGCTTCCCTGGTGGCACAAAGGGTTTAGATGCAATCTATGAAGCTATCCGCAGCCACTGTAGCACGAGTTCCATCCCCTGCCGGGGAGCAACCCACATGGCACAGTAGACCTCACCTATCTTGCCCGCTGCTCCCCTTAGCAGTGGATTTCAGTCAGTCTGCCTGTTCTGTTCTCCACTCTGTCTCTGGTGAATCCTCTCACCCCTAACACCTCTGGCCTGTACCCCAGTTCTTGTATGCATAAATAAATAAATCTTTAAAAAGAAGTGGCATAATGTTACTTGAAGATAGACTTGTGACAATAATGTATGCTGTAAATCCTAAATCTGCATTAAATCACTTGTAGTCAATTACCTAATAAAGAAGATAAAATGAAATCATAAAGGACATTCAACTAATTAAAAAAAAATTGAAAAGAGGAAAAGAAAAACAAGAGATGGGGCAAATAGAAATCAAATAGCAATAGCAATATGATTAATTTAAATTTAACTGTATTGACAGTACACAAAATGCAAGTAGTCTATATACCCCAATAAACTACAGTAATGATTGTATTAGATTAAAAAGAACTAACCATATGCTACCTACAGAAATGCAGTTCAAATAAAAAGGCAAAAATAGAAACGTCCACTCTCATAAAGGGTTTAGTTGAGACCCCATGTCTAGCCCATTCAATAGTCCTTTAGTCAGCTGAGTGAATCAAAATCAAATTTTGTCCACTAGCTTTCCTAGAGACTACAGAGAGGGTACTTCATCTCCTGTCTCATCATCTTTGTCACAGTAATGCTTATCAAGGGAAAGGATAAATCCTCTACCAACCCCTTTCACTTCCTAACCCTCACTGACCCTAACATCAAGAAAACAATGAATATTTGAGTTTCTATATCCTAATTCTGGACTCTCGGTGTGCCGCAATCTGACAAAGAGAAAATTAAGGAAACGCAATAGGAAATTAAAAAGTGGGCCTCCCTGCTGGCACAGGGTGTTAAGATGCAACCTATGAAGCTATTGGCAGCAACTGCAGCACAAGTTCAATCCCCAGCCAGGGAGCTACCCACATGGTGTGGCAGACCTCTTCTGCCTCGCCCGCTGCTCCCCTCAGCAGTGTATTTCAGTCAGTCTGCCTGTTCTGTTCCCCCTCTCTCTGGCGGATCCTCTCACCCCCCCACTTCTGGCCTGTACCCCAGTTCTTGTATGCATAAATAAATAAATCTTTTTTAAAAAGAAATTAAAAAGCACAAAGATTTCAGGATCTTTTGCAATGACAAAGTACTGCAAAGCTCATGTTGACAGAAATGACTAAAGAAAGAGAAATAGGGCCTCCCTGGTGGTGCAGCAGGTTGAGCACAGCGCTGTGAAGCTGTCCACAGCCTCTGCAGTGTGGATTCGATCACTGGCCAGCCAGGGAGATACCCACAAGGCACTGCAGACCTCTCCTGTCTTGCCTGCTGCTCCCCTCAGCAGTGTTTTTGGTCCGTCTACCTGTTCTGCTCCCTGCTCAGTCTCTGGTGAATTCTCTTACCCTCCTGTGCCTCTGGCCTGTATTCCAGTTCTTGTGTAAATAAATAAATCTTAAAAAAAAAAAGAGAAATAAATTTAAAATTGCGGAAGCAAATAAGCCCAAGCTAGAGATATTTAACAGTACCTCTGAAAAATGTACATAGTGTAGTGCCTTCTCCTTTGCCATATCTCATTCACTTTAACCCATGAAGGTATAGTTTCTGTCCAGTCCTCTGCAAAGGCTCCTGTCAATTCCTCCTGTGAGTTCTATTTTTTCCCAACCCAATGGATACTTTTCTAGTTTCATCTTACTCTAATTTATACCTTCCTCTTTTTTTTTTTAATTTATTCATTTATGCATGCAAGAACTGGGGTAAAGGCTAGAGGTGTGGAGGGTGAGAGGATTCACCAGAGACAGAGTGGCAGCAGAACAGGCAGATCCACTGAAATATACTGCTGAGGGGAGCAGCAGGCGAAACAGGAGAGCTCTGCTGTGCCTTGTGGGTTATATGGATCTCCATTCCCTAGTTGGGGATCGAACTAGTGCCGCAGCTGCCACAGATAGCTTCATAATGCTGCATCTTAACCCCTTGCACCACCAGGGAGGCCCCTACAGTGTCCTCTTTCTTGAAACGCTCTCTTTTCCAGACTGCTGATGAAATGTATTTGGTTTCCTTTCACCTAACTGCTTCCTTTCTCATTCTTTGCTGGACCTTCCTGTATCTGACATAACAATAGTTGGAATGAATACAGTTTTGAACCTGGACTCTCCTTTGTTCTTTATCTATACTCTCTCCAAAGATGATCTCATTAACTCAAGGATTTAAATATCATCTTTACCACTGCCCATGTAAAATTGATTTAGATGAATGGAAGAAAGTAAAGATTGTTAGGTCACAGGAAACAGCCTCCAAAATAAGAAGCCAGAGATTACTTGCGAAAGGCAAAGGATAAAAAAAAATGTGCCAACCCACTAAATGGTAACCAGGAGAATCAGGCATCATTGGTAGGTTAGGGTGACTAGCCTTGGGTATGTCATAGCTAGTAATCTGGATCATCAGATTAACAGCCCTGTTTCCATGGCAGTCCTATCCACCCCCTTTATTTATTCAAGCCTCCCAAACTTGGTTGCTGGGCAAGGAGTGGAGGCATAGTTTTTAATCTCAGTAATGATACTACAAAAATGAAGGAAAAAAATAGGAATGTCCATAAAATACCCCAAAACAGATGTTTATAGAAGCTTTATACATTGCCAAATCTTGGAAGCAACCGTCTTGTCCCTTAGTGAGTGAATGAATAAGTGTTCCATCAAGACAATGGAGTATTGCTCAGTACTACAAGGGACAATCTATCGAACCGTGAAAAGACATGGTAGAAATGTAACTATATAGAACTAAGTAAAAGAAGCCAATTTTAAAAGGCTATATAATGTATGATTCCAAGTATAGAACATTCAGGAAAAGCAAAATTGCTAGGGCTTAGGAGGTGAAATGGAATGAATATATAGAGCACAAAGAAATTTTAGAGCAGTGAAAACAATGTGTATGATGCCATAATAATGGAAAAATCCTTTGTCCAAATCCATAAAGTATATACTGCTAAGAGTGAACCCTAAACTATGGACTTTGAGTGATTATAATGTGCTGATGTAGATTTGCTCATTGTGCCAATATCCCACACTGATGGACGATGTGATGATGGGGCAGGTTGTATATGTGTTGAGGAACAGGGCATATGAGAAATCTCTGTTCTTCCTCTCAGTTTTGCTGTGAACCTAAAGCCACTCTAGAAAAATTAAATCTTAATAATAAAAGCAAGAGGGTTTATTTATTTATTTTTCATTTTTGTGCAGAAAAACTGGGGTGTAGGCCAGAGGCATGGAGGCGGTGAATAGATTCACCAGAGACAGCGTGGGGAGCAGGCTAAGGGGAGCAGTGGGTGAGACAGGAGAGGTATGCTGCGCTATATGTGAGTTAGCTCCCTGGTGAGGGATTGAACTCAGGCCATAGAGGTGATCACGCTGACTTAACCCCTAGGCCACCAGAGAGGTCCAGGAAGATTGATAAAATAAAGATGTGAAGAAAATTACAAAGGTGAGGACAAGAACAAAGCAAAATGTATGAAATTTGATTATATATTAATTTTTTAAAAAGCTATGAAATATGTTCTTGAAATGACTAGAGAAATTTAAATCAAAATTATGTTACAGAATTGTGAATCTTGTGAAATGTGACAATAGAATTAAAATCCTAGAAAAGACTGATCTTATTTTTACTTTTTTAATTTTTTTAAAAGATTTTATTTATTTATTTATTTATTTATTTATTTATTTATTTATTTATACAAGCACTGGGTACAGTCAGAAGCGCAGGAGGGTGAGAGAATTCACCAGAGCCAGAGTGGGGAGCAGAGCAGGCAGAGGGACCGAAGTACACTGCTGAGGGGAGCAGCAGGAGAGGTCTGCGAGCCATGTGGGACCCTCCTCCCCTCCTACTTAAAATTCTGACTCCTGTATCTTTTCCTTCCCCACACCCTTAGCTGCTGGCATTACCACATACTCAACTGAAGATTGATGCAGTGGGGCAGGGACTTCCTCAAATTAACTCTATTAATTTTGATAACCTGAATGCATGTGTATTTCTATCTTCTGCCTTTACTCCTTGTAAAGAGTTATTCTTCAAAATACAGTAATTCCAGGGGGAGGAATATACCTCACTACATTGACGTCAGGCTGGGCCATGAGATTTCACAAGTATCCCTGCCTTTAAGGAAGTTATACTACCCTACCCTGGTAAAGGGCACACTCTAAGGTGCTGGGGGTTAACCTTGAACATTGTTGTGTTAGCAACACCACACTGAAGAAGAAAAAACATGGGAGTCGTGGAGCAGGCTGTACAGTGCACGATGCTGCTTGAAAAGCAAGCTCCTGAGCTTTTATTGATAGAACAAAGAGGAAAAGGTGGGTCAAAGTGGAAATATGATTATGTTATTTAGGGCTTAGGGAGGGTGAGTCTACTGATCAGGTAAATCATAATCCTGACCCCCACCCATGGTTCCAATCTTATTAACAAAGCGTTCCACTTATCAGTCTCTGGGATCCAAAGTACATCAGTCAACAACTCCCTCTTCCCCTCCCACCTCCCTGCCAGGCATTGCTGGTCATACCTCCTGATGTTTACCCATTGTTCCAGGATGCTCCAGTGTCCTGCTCTTGTTTAACTTGAAAGGAACCTTGTAAGGTTGTTGTGGGGGAAGGATGTCTTGAACAAACTCCACAAATTGGTTTTATGGACCCCACCCTCACCTCAGACCAAAGAGATCCAAGACACCAAGTACTACAAATCCCATAAGACAACACCACAGAAGGGAGGATTGCTGGGAACTGAGGGTGAAGTTAAGCAGCCAGGTTTGGTATATAACCAGACATGTGGGCTTTGGATTTTTCAAAGGCCTTCAGTTTGCTATTGGGATTCCAGCTCAGCAGAATTGGTAGGACTCATTCACCAATTTCTCATTCTCTCTTTCTCCCTGAGTTATTCCTTTCTTCATTTCCCCTTTTTGTAAATAAACCCTTTATTAACCTGTTTGTGTGTGCCTGCACTTGAGTCTCATAAGTCCCTTAGAAGCGAGTGGATGAGGACCCACAGTCAGGCCAACCCAGTCCACATTGTGCTTGCCCTGTAACAGGGGTATGGTATGCTACATTTAACAAACTCATAAAACATGTCATTTCGGGGATCACAAATGGTCCCATAACACCTCCTTTTACTTAATGGACCATTCCCATGATCATACAAACATAGTCTAGTACTGTACCCTCTAAAACTAAACATGACAAAACAAAGCTCACAATCCTCTGTGGCTCTTATGTCACCCTCCAGCTTCCCTGTTTTATTTTACTCCTTCACAGAAAAAAGTTCTGGGAAGGATTTTCTTTTTTTTTCTTTTCTTTTTTTTAAAAATATATTTAAAGGGCAGGTTTATTAGGGAAAGGGGATAGGAAAGTAAAGGACACTTGTATAGACACAAGTGGACAGGAAGAGCTGCCCCAGAAGGGACACGTTTGCTAAAAGAGGCCTGCATGGTTGCTGGCGGGTGGCCTTGAAGAGAGCGGCCTCTGCTGAGGGAGGTCAGTGAAAAGAAGCCTGGGAAGGATTTTTGCCGCGGACCAGCACAGCAGTAGACAATGAGGCCGTCTCAGGGTTGAGAGACTGCGCAGGGTGGTCAGGGATTAGGTTAAAGAAATGACAAACAGACACACTTCAAGAGAGAGTGTAAATCTGAGTGTAACTTTATTTTTGTTAGTGGTCAGTATATATATGTTTTTTCTAAAGGCATAGGAACAGTGAACATCAAAGAAATCAGTTTGTTCATAGGTTTAGCTTATTATTGACAGGGCAGTGATTTATGTCCAAAATACATCTGGACCTAGTCTTATTCCTAATTGGACAGGTTATTAACTCTTTCTATATTTTTGTACTAACTACTACTACTATTACTTACTTATGTTTACTCATAATTAATTGTCATAGGTAAATTTATATTATAATGCAGTTAATATCAAAGGTACTAAAGTTAAGCACATAATAGAAAGATTATTAAACTACAATTCTATTATAACACAGTGTTTAGTAATGTTTTATTTGCATTAGCCTAATTATTAAATTACGTATGCTTTTTAATTAGCAATCAATGACCAGAAAAAGGAAAGATTTTAGAGAGACAGTTGTAGCAGAATAAAGTTTATGGGCCTTGAGAAAGCGAGATAAGGTTCCAGGTGGTCATCATTTCTTTTAATCATCTTTGTGGCAGCTTCTGGTGGTCGTTATCTCTTGGCAGGCATTCGGCTTCTCTGCATCTTAGGGAGTTTGCTGTTCTCCCCCTGCGCGCTTGGTTCCTTGCCCACGCAGGACCTCAGGGACCATGGCAACAGCCATTAGCCCTGAGGGTCACTGCAGGGGGAGGTGCAGCAGATTTTCTACAAGACCAGAGTCCAAATCTATTGTCTGTTCCCCCATTCTGATAGCCTGACAATTTCAGTGACGCTTCAAAGAACTTGACAATGTTAACTGGACAGTGATGATGGCTGCACAAGTCTGTGAGTATACTGAGAAACTTGGGATTTACACCTTGAAAGGCTGAATTGTAAAGGTAAATATAAAGCACAGAGTGACATCTTAAGTTGCCTAGAGGTAAACCACAGAGTATTTTAGGCCCTGGAATACATTTTTTCTTTTGCCTGAACAACATAAGAAATAGCTTTACGTATAGGAATATTACAAATGGTCAATATTTTTATCTTCTGCAGTAAGCATGTTTACTAATTGTTCTTTTATAGACTTTTATGTCACTAGTAGCAATCATCAGCAGAATCTACTCCAATGCCTTTTCCTATTATGATTTCTTTTCACATTTAAAATGTGCTGTCTTCAACCCTTGGTACTGGAAGTTACCAAGGTACTCAGTCATCTTTAACAACAGAATGATTACACACATTATTGAAAAGAATGGCTTAAAATAGTCTTTTTTTTTCATTTTGTGGTGGCTGGGTATCATAAATGTGCTGAGGTGCGAAATTGTACACTTCAAACCTATACATTGCTGTCAACTAGTGTTACTTCAATCAAAACAAATAAAGTCTAATTTTTGAAAATCAAAATGTATTATATTCATTTTGATAATTTTAACTAGTAATTTATATATATATATTCAAAAAATAATTGTGAAATATTCGCTTTTTTTTTTTTTTTTTTTTGCCGTGAACTGAGTATGGAGCTGATACAGAGGTGAAAAACTTTGCCCTAGGGGGAAGAGCACAAGAGACTATGGTGATGGTTCAAGGGTGATATGGTGGCTGGAGAACTCTGGGGACTACAATGATGTAATAAAAAGTTAATCAAAAAAAAAGAGGGAGAGGGAGAGAAAAGTAAGAACTTTTCCCTAAAGTTTACATAGATGAGTAGACAGAGACAGTCATAAGGTACAAATAATGGTAATCATATACATCAAAAAGTGCTATAAAATATAGGTAGACAATGCTGTGGGAGAGGAAAACGCAAGTCCTTTAAATGTTCTGAATATAGTGCTCAGATACATGTCTGATGATTATTTTATTATTTCTCCCTGTCAGTTTTGTTTATTCATTTTCTTAATATTTTATTTTGATGAGCAGAAGCTTTCAGTTTTGATGAATTTTAATTTATCAATATAAAAAAATTGTTTAGTTCTTCATACCTTACAGGCACTGCATGCCTAACTCTGCAGTTTACCACTTGCTATGTGAGCTAAGTGGGTAGAGCATTTTATATAAATATATATACACACACATTTATTTTATAGTTCTATTTGAATGGCAATTTTATTGTTGTTCTTAAATTGTTAGACATAATCCAGAACAGCGGTTCAGAATTTTACTGAATATATCCATCATCCATGACAGTGTTTAAAAAAAAAAAATTACGTGGGTTCCTCTCCTATAGAGTGCTTTTGTTTTGTAGATTCAGTAGTGCCGGCAGATTCGGTTTCCTTTTTTGCTTTGGTTTTTTAGAGCCAGCAGATCTGAGACTCACTGACCTGGAAATCTTAAATTCGTGGCCAGCCTTAAAGCTACCCCACCTACCATTTTCTCAGGGGGCAACAGCACAATGTTAATGAAAATGACTGTTTCAATTTGTGTTCTGTTACCACCAGTGTCTTTTATGGTCCTCTAAATAGTTAATTCGGACTGGGAGTGGGTGGGGAGGAAGCTCTGGAGAACTTTACTAAGTCGATTCTGTTGTCATAACTGAACAAAATATTTCAGAACCGGAATCCGTTGCACAGTCTGCAGAGCTTTCCCAACGTTGGCTCTATCTTTTCTGCAAGAGCAAATTTGTAAGGTCTTCACAGAAAGGATTTTTTGTTTGCTCATGTTTTTGTTTTGTTTTTTAAATGAGCTCGCCTCCTAATGCCTTAGCTATAAACCCTCGCTTGGCGGGCTATTAAATATGAAACTTCTCATTGGATATTTTCAAGGACAGCACGGGGAATCAGCTGCCAGGTTACTGCAATGTGGCAAATTGCACGAGATTCTGGGATTGGAATCAAAGTGCTAATTTAAAAGGTCGACAGAAGCTGCAGCTCACGTTTTTTGCGTGCCAGCACTCTCCGCAGGCAGAACAAAGACCCGGCTGGAGCAGGCGGAAGCTGAGATCCAGTCCACAAATCTGTTTTCCCCAGAGAATTTTGGAACCATGCCTGAAATGCCGGAGGACATGGAACAGGTAAGAGGGAGCTATTCCAGAAATGAAGCATTCTGGAATTAGTTGCTTAAAAGCACCCCAGTGACCATTTGCCAAAAAGCCTAGACGGTGTTAATTTTTTTTTTTTTTAAAGGGGTGTTACTGGTTTCTTTGAAACCTTCCTTTGGTGCTTGGAAAAGAAACCAACTTTAATTGCTGATTTTAGGAACCAGATTATGGAGAGCTCAGCTAAATCTAATTAGTAGATAAATAAAATGTGAAATGGAACTGCACAGTTTCACTTACCATATTAAAGCTAATGATGTGGATGAAGGTTGTATATTAGTAAGCTTTTATCTGTTGTGCGGTCTAGCCTCTCTTTGTGTTGGCATAAATTCACTCTGCTCATTAACTTTGAACTCTGGGCTCTCTTTAAATGTAGCCACCACAGGAACTTGGATATATATTGGCATTTTCATCCCCAGAGAAACGATCATCTTTAAAGAGAGTGATTAAAAACAAAACACCCACATAGTCCCTAGAAATTTACCCATTTTACCTGTCAGGATTCAAACTAGATTCTTAAATGTAGGCAAGTAAACTATTTTCTATTCCTCAGTCTAGACTGGATTGCTCTGAGAATCAGATTGCTAATTACATGTGCATGTCCTTAAATCTTCACCCTGTACACTTAATTTTTTTTTTTTCACCTAGAAAGATAAGAGAGTACCACAGGTTGTAACTAGAAACTTTGAAGAAATTCCCAGTTTTTAGAAAAGAGGCTTAAGAGGATCTGGAATGGGCATCCACCCACCCACACCTTTCAATGAGGGGGCAGCCTTCTCTAGGATTCCCTAATTAATGCTAAATTGATGCACTGTAGCAGCCTGGATTAAGCAAAACGGGAGGAGCCTCTGGCTCTTTCAGTTCCGTTCCAAAAAAACTTTGTTTGCTTGAAATAGGAAATGGAGTCTGGTGGGGGTTATGTGAGGAAGGCATCACAGGACTCCGACCTAGAACACTTTAAAGTCTGATAGGCTTTAGCCCTACGATAAACCCAAAGAAATATAAATTATCCCTCTCTGTATTTCTTCTTAAGAAAAAAATCCAAATAGTGGGTGACTTTTAGGTCTTGGTGTCATATGTGTCTGGACGAAAACACCATGTTCGGTGAAAAGTTGGCCAACCCTACACAGGCTGTGCTGGTTTTTCTCCAGTGTCAATTTCACGGGCATGAGGGCTGAAGGGGATTGGGGGGTTTGAACTGGATAGACACTTGCACACTGGGTCATTTGATGCTTTTTTATTTTTTTAAAAGATTTATTTATTTATGCATACAAGAACTGGGGCACAGGCCAGAGGCGTGGGGTGTGAGAAACAGAGTGGGGAACAGAACAGGCAGACTGACTGAAATACACTGCTGAGGAGAGTAGGGGGCGAGTCAGGAGAGGTCTGCCAAGCCATGTGGGTAGCTCCCTGGCTGGCCTCGAACTCTAGCTGCAAAGGCTGAGGATTGCTTCATACTGCGGTGGTTAACCCTTTGGGCCACCAGGGAGGCCGGGATTTGATGCTTTCAAAACTCGACACCGGCGACTGAGGGTCCTCTCTCCCCTTTAATTTTCGGTGGTTTTGGAGGCTCGGCTCCCCAAGGCGTTGCTTCACCAAGTAAGGTCTGGACGCCTGTTGACACCCAAGTGTAGAGCCAGGGCTCTGCTGTCTCAGCTCCTCATTCTGTAATCGTGGGGAAGAGTCTCAGAATCTGCGTTTGGAAGAGGCACCAAAATCGTTCACCTCCCTCCTCTCCCTCCCCAAATCCCCACGTTTTTATTTTTAACTGCTTAAAAATAGACTTTGACTTCTTTGGAATTTCACACGTACTTTTTTTTTTTTTTAGCATCCCAGAAAGGCAAATGGGTTCTTGAGGTGTTCATGACTCAGCTGCCAACACTTTTATTTTTATTCCTAGTTTCTTCCTAAAAACACCCTGAAGGCCCTTGCTATCCTCCACGGCCTCTCCCTTTTGGCTCCCCAAACATTCTTCTTTTTTTTTTTTTAAAGATTTATTTATTTATGCATACAAGAACTGGGGTACAGGCCAGAGGCTCAGGGAGTGGGCGGATTCACCAGAGACAGAGTGGGGGACAAAACAGGCAGATTGAAAGACACTGCTGAGGGGAGCAGCGGGTGAGTCAGGAGAGGTCTGCTGCACCATGTGGGTATCCCTGGCCAGGGATAGAACTCGTGCTGCAATGGCTGCGGACTGCTTCATAGGTTGCATCTTAATCCCTTGCCCCACCAGGGAGGCCCCCTCCCGGAACATTCTTTAGAATGTTTGTCACTTTATAGATCACTTGTCGGGTGAATGCTTAGGCAGTGCGCACAGTCTGCACATTTATAACTCCTTGTAATTTGCTTCAGCCAGTTCCTAGTCAAGAAGAAAGAAGACTCGGAGCAGGGAAGCAGGCAAACCATCCCCTCCCAAAAAACCTGCTATTAGTTGCTCAAGGCCTAGGGCTCTGTGGGGCGTATTCCTTTAAGAGTCGGCGCGTGGGCTGGAGCGTCCTGTGTGCGCCCGCCCTTTGCTGGGGCGTCACTGGCGCCCGGACCAATCAATGCGCGCGGCTTTGGCGGCGGAAGCCGGAAGCAGAGCAGGGGCTGGCCGGGAGGCGGGCCGAGTGCGACGAGCTGCGGCCCGCGGAGGTCTTGGGCCAGTGGAGGTGGCGGCCGCCGGGGCGGCGGCTCCAAGACGGCGGGCATGGTGGGACGGGAGAAGGAGCTGTCCATCCACTTCACTCCCGGGGACTGCCTGCTGGTGGAGGTGAGCCAGTCGGACCCCCGGGCTGAGGGGAAGCGGGCGCGCGGAGGGGGCGAGCCCGCTGGCGGGAGCGCGTCCTCGGGGTCTGGAGCGCCGGGTCCCGGGCGCGAGGGCGGCGCCGCCGAGTGTTTACGGCCGCGAGCGCCCTTGGGTGTTTCCTGCAGGAATCCCGTAGGTCGGGTTTCACTTTCAAGTCTCCCTGGAGCGGAGAGGGCTGGAGGGGGCTTTGGAGCTGTTGGGATGCTCGCTCTTGAGTCCTGTTTTCATCATTTATTCGTCTTCCTCGGCCTTCACTGCTCGTATTTCAGGGAAGGGAATGGTAGATTTTCAGAAATAAGAGCTTTGGGTGCTGACAATCTGCTTAACTCTTGGTTTTATTATACAAGGCACTGTGTTAAGCACTTTACGTGCATCATTTGCTTTCATTTTCACTGCAAGGTACTTTTTTTTTTCCTGCTTCACAGATGAGGGTGGCACATTAGCCCAAGTTCGTTCAGTGAGAGTGGAGGTGGGATTAAATTCCGTTTTTTGTTGTTGTTTAGGGCTTCGAACCATTACAGAGGCTACATAAAGGAAGAAGTAACTGTGTTAGGGATCCATCCCTAGATTACTGCACACCCCTGTGTTCTTTCCTTGGTTCCATTCCAGCCCCCCCCCCCAGCATTCATTCATCCACCCACAGAATCTGTCAAGGACCAGGGATAAGAATTTGTTAATGCCCAGACTAATAATTTTTTTTTTAAGGATTTACTTATTTTTATACAAGAACTGGGGTACAGGCCAGAGGCGCGGGAGGGTGAGAGGATTCACCAGAGACAGAGCCGGGAGGAGAATAGGCAGACTGACGAAGTACACTGTTGAGGGGAGCAGCGGGCCAGACAGAGTTCTGCCATGCCATGTGGGTCTCTCCCTGACCAGCGCGAATCGAACCAGCGCTGCAGAGGCTGCAGACAGCTTCACAGTGCTGTGCTCAACCCGCTGCTCCACCGAGGAGGCCCCCAGGCTAATACATTTTGTGACGGTGAAGAGGGTATAGGAGGTAGCAGTTTTTGATAATGCAAAATTTTGTGCTTTCAAATAGCATATTTAGTGTTTTCAAATCACCTTAGGGTTTGGGCATAGGTGACCTATTTAAATCCATCTAATACTCTTAAGCTCCGAGATTGTGCTGAGTGCATAATATATATTTATTTACATCTATGGACACATATACATGTTTATTCCAAAAGATTAATCTCTTCCCAGTAGTTCACGTAACTTATTTAAAAAAGGATTTTCATGTTTTCTTTCATTAAAAATGGCAAAACCAAGAGCTTTGCCCACATTCGCTGTTCTCAAAACTTGTATAATTAAAACTCACTGGTGAGAATGAGGACTGTGATAATAGTTTGTTAGAGAAGCAGACCGCAGTGGTTCCTATTAAAAATACTGCCTAGGATATATATATAGCAAGAGTGACAAGGGGACCACTGACACATAGGTAATCAAGTTTCTTAATATCTCAGAGTGCCTCCTCACAGGGGAGTGTTGTGAGGATCAGTTAAATGAATGGGAAACTTTGCCAAATTTAACAGGAGATTGTAAATATTAACAAAGTAGTTATATTTACCATGACAATTTAAGAAGATTCCTTGTAAGATACCAATGATAATTCATTCTACTTTTTCTAGCACATTTTAAGGAGTTAATGCAAGTAGGCCAAAGTAAAAAAAAAAATCACTGCCCCATAGTACTATGCGGAACCATTTTAAAAGACTTACTGTTTCCATTACCTGCCTAGTGTGGTATTTAACTAGATAGCATAGTAAGAGTTCTCTGTCGATTTTTATGTGTTTACTTTTTCATGAATTTTTTTGGTGTTTATAAATAGGATCATTTGAAGTTACTGGCTTGAAGAGCCAGTGTATTGAAGAGTTTGTGCAGTAAGAGGCAAATATATTTAGAGTGTCTTAAACTGATTTTTGATATATTTTATCATAAGATAAAATACAATAAGATAGTAATAAATACCATAAGATAGTGATACAAATTGAGAAAGTAGACTTTTTAGGCAGACAAAATATTTTCAACTCTTCAGTTGTGTTTGGGTTAACTAGACAACTTTTTTCCCTCCCATTCTCAGTTTCTACAGTGTTTGGGTATTTCTGTTTTACAGGACTAACATAATTCATGGAGTAAACATCCAGAGTTATTTTTAGAAGAGAAATTCTTTTTAAAAGAAAAAAATCAAAACAAAAGTTTTGAATAGAGTTCTGTTTGTATATAGAAATTCAAAAATAGAGATATTTTCGCCATCTATTTCAGAGTGATGGATATTTTATTTGCTAGCCACCAATAAACTTGTAATCTGACTGAAAAAATTCTTGTTTTGCCTCCTTTGCCGGTGACAGAAGGTGGTGATTGAGTCTCAAGAGAGAATTGTGTGAAAAAGAGGGAGTTATATTGAAATAAGTGAGCTACCTTTTATTTTTCAAGACCCTCTTTGTGGTAAGGATGATAAGGAAAAGGTTAGAATTATGGGCTTGTAGAGCTAGATGCGCCCTAGACATTTTTCCAACTGCCTCATTTACCAATGAGGAAATTAGAGGAGATGGAGTAACTTTTGAATACTACAGTTTGTGGCAGAGCAGATAAAACGGAATTGTGAGAAAGGAAAAGGTTAAAGGATTGAGACAAATCTCATATGTATTTGTATTTTCTTTTTTTCATATGTTTTTGAAGCAAGGAGACTGAAGTTCTGGTCCCAACCTTTTCCCTTTTTTACTGTGGGCAAAATGTAGGCTACAGAATCCTCAGTTGAGAAGTAATGTCTGGCCTATGTCTCTGAAAAGGCTGTTCTTATGATCAAAGGGGATGGTGTATGTTTATATTGTATTTAATGCTTTTCAAATTCAAGATTGTATAGTATTCTTTCCACTTTCAAAAATGCTTCTACTTTAGAATCTTTTTAATAAAGAAAATATTTTCATCTGAGAACTTAACATATTATCCCAGGAAATAGGGTATTTTATTCAATAACCCCAATCCTTTTTAAAAGTATATTCCCTAAAGAGTCTAGTACTTGTAACATAATACTGTGTTTTCATCAAGTCTAAGTTGCCCTTGATTATTTGGGGCTCTTAGGTTAAGATGCACTCAAAACCAAAAAACATCCCCCAATTCTGGCACTTGTATATGATGCAGCTCTTTCATTCATTTAACAGAGATGTTGAAAAGAGGGAAAAGCATGCTGCAAGGCGTTAGTGGAGTGGCAGACATCTCATTCACTGTGCAATGGCCTTTGTGGATTGCCTCGTGCTGCCTTTGATTTTTGCTCCTTTCCTTTTTAAGAGGGAAAGATGTGGTCACTTCTGGAAAGGTAGATGGCAATTTTTTTGACTTGAGTAAGAAGAGTGAGCTTTCCTGGTGTTCACAGTTACAGTTCCTCTTTCATCATCATCAGGACCTTGTCAGGCTATAAAATTATCAGATCTTACCCCAGATCTACTGGATCTGGAAGACTTGCCAGCTGTGTGTGAGCCCTGAAGCATGAGAAGCACTGACCTAAGAGCTGTTATCTATTCCTTTGCATCTTCAGAGTGAAGGAAAAAGGGAGACACTCAGAAACTGTACCAAATCATAGCCCTTTCTAGTGCTTTCCTAGGGATCTTTATGGTGTCTAGCCTATGTAAATTGTTTTCTGATTATATCTCTACTAGCTTTGGCGTGCTTTCTCCTCTTTACAATTTAGTCTTTGTAGACCTGCTCTCTTGCCAAAATTCAAAGGAGGTATTTTGCTGGCTGAAATCCTTGTTTTCATAGATCACGGGGGCTCAGAGCCATGTTTGACAACAGGATCTAGATGGATTTCCCTTTTCCTTTTAAAATATCTTGAAACTGTTTGAACTGAGGAGAAAATACCTTTAAGAGTTTGCCTTTATACTGACTCTGTCAGTCTTAAAACCATTTCAGATTTTTCCTGTGGTTTGGATAGCCTTTTCTTTTCTTTTTTAAAGATTTATTTATTTATTTAAGCACTGGGTACAGTCAGAAGTCGGGAGGGTGAGAGAATTCACCAGAGTCAGAGCGGAGAGCAGAACAGGCAGACTGACGAAATACACTGCTGAGGGGAGCAGCGGGCTCACCAGGAGAGGTCTGCGCGCCATGTGGGACCCTTGCCAGCGGCCGCGGGCTGCTCACGCTGTGCCACCAGGGGAGGCCCTGAATAGCCTTTTCTTGGGGGGGGGGGAATAATAATAATTGGGCCTCCCTTGCAGCCTAGGAATTAAGTCTCAGTACTGTCACCTCTACAGCCTGAGTTCAATCGTTGGCCAGTGAGCTAACCCACATATGGTGCAGTAGACCTCTCCTGTCTCACCCGCTGCTCCCCTTAACAGTGTATTTCAGTAAATCTGTGCTCTTCCCCACTCTGAGTCTTCTTACTGCCTGCACCTCTGGCCTATACCCCAGTTCTACACAAAAATAAATCTTTTAAAAAAAATTTTAACTTGAATATTTCAATTTATCTGAACTCAGCACTTAAGAAAGGAAAGTCTTTGGTTATTGTGTGCATATGTAAACTTTCTGTTATTTCAGGTGACTGTGGCAACACTTGACAAAAAAGGTCTTAAGCTGATAAGATTTAATGTTTTTTTTTTTTTTTTTTTAATTTCCTTAATAGTAAATGTTGATTTTATGCAATAGTCTGGGAGAAACCTGATGTTACCCATCTTGGGAAGAAGGGAACAATTATAAAACTGTGTCTTTTAATTTTAGTTTGTAAGGTTGCTGGGTGTTTTCCCCCTTGCTTCATAATAGCACATAAAAGTCTAAAAATATTTTTGTATTTTTAAATCCTTCTTATTCTCTGTTAATTAATTCTAACTGTTCTAACTGTTCTGTGTAACTACATAAATTCTGTGAAATGTCAATTTCCTAACTTAGACCTATCAAAATCTGACAAATCAGTGAGATTTGAAAGGAAATTTTGGATTAAAAACTGAGGGCCAAAAATGTCCGCTTGTAAAGAGATTGGTGAAGATATGACTTGGCTAGACTCTTTAATCAAAACTTTAAAATAAGTAAGCCTGAAACTAACTTTTTTTTTTTAGTATGCTTCCCTGTGCATTTTTAATAAGCCAAAGAATATAATTGAAGTTGCTGTTTATTACTCATTTGCACACCATTGATCATAAAAATACGATTTCCCATTATTAACATCAGAAATCTAAATATTTGAGTAGGTAATTCCTGGCAGTATCATCTTTGTTTCTGTTTTTGGGTAAAGATTATAACCTTCTAAGTGATGCAAATGTTGATACAACTTGAATGGTCTTAACTTCTCACTTAAGAACTGATGTGGAGATACAGAGCATGGATCACATGACTTAGAGCTAAAGTATTTAAGTAAATAAGCCATGACAATGTTTCATTCCTTTGAGAGAAAAATTTCTAAGTAAACAATCCCCCCCCTCCCCCACCTTTTACCTTTTAGGAGGAAGTTAACATCCCCAGTAGGCGGGTTCTGATTACTGGTGCCACGGGGCTGCTTGGCAGAGCTGTATACAAAGAGTTTCAGCAGAATAATTGGCATGCTGTTGGCTGTGGTTTTAGAAGAGCGAGACCAAAATTTGAACAGGTGAATTTGTTGGATGCTGCTGCAGTTCATCACATCATTCATGATTTTCAGGTATGGTTTAAAGTGTTTATTTTAATATATATGCAAAGTAGACTAAGACTTGTTTCGGATGACTAGAAAATGTTCTTGTTCTTAAGGAAGTTGCTGTACTAAGGCTCTAACCTATTAAGCAACAATAGTGTACTTTTTTTTTTCTTAGCATGGCCAAGAATGTGCAATTCTTTTTTCTTCTTATTTTATTTTTTTAAGAGGCATGCATTATTTATTTATTTATTTGTTTGTTTTTTTTGTACATGCACTGGGTACAGTCAGAAGCGCGGGAGGGTGAGAGAATTCACCAGAGCCAGAGCAGGGAGCAGAGCAGGCAGAAGGACCGAAGTACACTGCTGAGGGGAGCAGTGGGCGGCAGGAGAGGTCTGTGCGCCATGTGGGACCCTCCTCTGGTGGCCGGGGAGCAGCCAGGGATCGAACTGGCGCCACAGAGGCCGCGGGCAGCTTCGCAACCCAGCTCTCAACCGCTGCGCCACCAGGGAGGCCCAAGAATGTGCAATTCTTACAGAGATTTGGTTGAGACTTAGGTTGACAAGATATTAATGAAGCATTTTTTAAAAAGCTTGTGTTTATAGAGTACTTTTCTGATTAACACTTTCTATGCCAGGGCTTTTAAAAATCTTATTTGTAAACCTTAACAATCCTGAAAAGATGCTGTCATGTCCATTTTAGAGATGAGGAAAGGCTCAGAGAAGTTAAGTAACTTGGTGGTTATGGTCACATAAAAATTTGGGTTCATTACACTTTCTGATGGAATTGAGAGTTCAAGTTTTTCCTAAAAACATGATCCAAGAAACATCTGCATTAGAACCGCTAGGGAAACTTGTTCTTAGGCCATACTCACAGTGATCTTAATTCAGTAAATCTGTGGTGGGACCCAGAGCTCTGTATTTTAAGGCATACCTCAGATTATGCACATTCACATTTGAAAACCGTCTCTTCCAGCAGCCATTGTGAAGGAGGAATTCCGGAGTGTGGTCCTCCCACATCTTGTCTGGCTAACCTTCTGGAAAGTAGCTGTCCCTTCTCACAAAGGACCCTCTGCAACCCTCTCTCTCTCTCTTTTTTTTTTTTTTTTTGAAGATTTTTTTTTTTTTAATTTATGCGCACAAGAGCTGTGGCACAGGCCAGAGATGTGGGGGGTGAGAGGATTCACCACAAACAGAGAGGGGAACAGAACAGGCAGATTGACCGAAGTACACTGCTGAGGGGAGCAGTAGGTGAGTCAGGAGATGTCTGCTGCACCATGTGGGTTGCTCCTTGGTGGGCCGGGGATCGAACTTGTGCTGCAGAGGCTGCAGATTGCTTCATAGTGCGGTGCTTAATCCCTATGCCACCAGGGAGACCCCTGCAGCCCTCTCTTCATGTCTGTCTTATTATCCTGAAAAAGCCTCTTTACTTACCTGTCTTATCCATTGGATTATGAAGACCTGGCTTACATAGGCCTTGTGTAGCATACTAAATGCTTAGCTGTGGATATGACTTTTAAATTATTGGTCTCAGATTTGAGTTTATGAATTTAATTTGCCATTGATTTTCCTCTCCCTTTAGCATAGACTTATTGTTTTGATCAAATTACAGAAGTATTAGTTCATTTTTTTCCCCATCTAAATTAGGAGATGAATTTATTTTCATTTAAATGTAGTCCCTGATGTAGAGTTGTCTGGTTCACCCTGAGGATTACTAAATTGCTCTTTGATTTTCAGGTTGTCTATAGTTTTAAGGAAGTTCAGATCTTGGGGGAGAAAAGGGAAGCATGATAAACTATGTTAAAAATTACAGTGCATAGATGAATGGGTGTCATTTTTAAGAAACATTTTTTTCTGTGAAATAATTTACTCTTAGAAGGCTATAGTTCTTGTTTTTTCCTTTTTGGGCTAAAAATACATCAATGCTTAACTTCCAGCCCCACGTTATAGTACATTGTGCAGCAGAGAGAAGGCCAGATGTTGTAGAAAATCAGCCAGATGCTGCTGCTCAACTTAATGTGGATGCTTCTGGGAATTTAGCAAAGGAAGCAGGTAATGATGGCTTTATAAAATCTTCATAAAATATTAAATGGATTGCAGAGTTTTAAAGATTAAAATTTTATAGGTTGCTTATCAGAAATTTATTTTCATAAATGAAGAATGACCTATAAGTTCCATTAAAAATATTGTCATATAATAGATTTATTTTCTTCTATCCCTTTTTTGTAGCTGCAATTGGAGCATTTCTAATCTATATTAGCTCAGATTATGTATTTGATGGAACAAATCCACCTTACAGAGAGGAAGACATACCATGTCCCCTAAATCTGTATGGTAAAACAAAATTAGAAGGAGAAAAGGCTGTCCTACAGAACAATTTAGGTAAGACACAATCTTTTTAACCTCTTGATTATATTTGAGGACTTCTGTTTATTATATACGTGTGTTTATGTGTATATATATGCATGTATATATTTGTAATTTAAAAGAAATTAGGGAACATATAACTAGAAAATTTAGAAAATATAGTTAGAAAGGATTTTAGAAATTGTGAAAGACTTAAAGATTATTTTTTTATTCTTTTTTTTTTAAAGATTTATTTATTTATGCATACAAGAGCTGGGGTGTAGACCAGAGGTGGGGGGAAGTGTGTGTGTGAGAGAGGATTCACCACAGGATTCACCAGAACGGGGAGCAGAATAGGTGGATCTGCCGAAATTCACTGCTGAGGGGAGCAGTAGGTGAGACAGGAGAGGTCTGCTGCCCCATGTTGGGTTAGTTCCGTGACTGGGCGTCAAACTCCTGCTGCAGAAAGCTTCATAGTGCTGAGACTTAACCCCTTGTGCCACCAGGGAGGCCCTGCTTTTATGATTCTTTCTAGACTTTTTTCATGATCAGTTTATACATGACTATTTCATATAGAAAAAGAATCACATCGTGGAAACTTTTTAATCTTTCCCCAAAAAGTGACAATTTTATTTCTCTTAGTTTGAGGTATTTTGTTAGATATATTGTTTATCTTTTTTCCTATGTCGTGTATGCACTGTTTGCCTATTATAAAAAGTATACCCTCCTAGAAAAAAGCACTAAATTTTAAATTGTAAAGAGTGAAAGTCTCTTGTAATGCTATCTCAGAGCAGCACCAAAATGTGATTCTAAATGGAAGCATTTTTTGTGAGTTTTAAAAAATATATGCCTATTCTTTTGTAACATTGCTCCCTTCCATCCCCATCTTTGTGTTTCAGTTCCTATAGAACCATTTCTGAGCTATCTTTTTCTTACTGGTCTTCATAGGAATTAATTTAATGATCCCCTGCCCTAGACAGTCTAATCCTTGAGAAATATCACCTAGAGTTTTAGATGCCATATAGGTATAATAGTAACAGGTACTTTCTTTTTCATTTTGTATTATAAATTATTATGCAGGAACAGTCCTTGAACATATACCATCATATAGTTGTCAATAAACTAAGTGAATTTTTTTTTTTTTTAAATGCTCCTCCTTTCTGTAAATCAGAACTCAGTTCCTTTTCTGGTTCCTAAGAAAGAATCCACTTTGAACGCATACCAGCATTTTTTTTCCTCTTTTTTAAAGATTTATTTATTTATACAAGCACTGGGTACAGTCAGAAGCGCAGGAGGGTGAGAGAATTCACCAGAGCCAGAGCGGGGAACAGAACAGGTAGAACGACCGAAGTACACTGCTGAGGGGAGCAGCGGGCGGCAGGAGAGGTCTGCATGCCATGTGGGACCCTCCTCTGGTGGCCGGGGAGCAGCCGGGGATCGAACCAGTGCTGTAGAGGCAGCGGGCAGCTTCGCAACCCAGCGCTCAACCGCTGCGCCACCGGGGAGGCCCAAACTAAGTGAATTTTTAAAGAAGTTTGATTTTTCAATTAAAGTACTAATTATCCTGACTGTTCTAACCTCTCAGTAGGGAGGTTAGAAATTGAAATACCTCAGAGTCCCTTAATTAGTGGTTTAAAAAATTAACATGGTGCTCCTTCACATATCCTTTATATACTTATATGTATTATGTTTATATGTAATATTTGGATCTGTTTTTTGCATATATATTTTTTTTCTGAGCCTGTTGAAAGTTAGTTGAATTTCACTCCAGAATTCATTGTATCTTAACTTTTGTATATGCCAAGGATGTTCCTTACATAATTACAATGCATTTATCACACAGGAAATTTAACATTAATACAATAACAAAGCATAATCTATCTATAAGATTTCTTCCCCAATAGTAGCAGTCTATCAATATAATGCAGTAAAGGATTTTATTGGATCTAGGATCCAACTAAGGATCACTCATTGTTTTGTCATGATCAGTTTTATTTTTAATGATCATAATAATGAAGAAATAATATATGAAAACACTGCAAATGATGGACAGTTAATATTTGGGATCACATTTGTTAAATGTTTTTACAGGTGAGTTGTGTTATTTTGGTTTATTGTAAATTTTCTGCTGTCAGTCTTCAAGTGTGTATACACTTTCAACTGGCTAACCTTAGACCATCACTACTTGTGTTAATCTCCAGGAGCTGCTGTTTTGAGGATTCCAATTCTATATGGAGAAGTTGAAAAGCTTGAGGAAAGTGCTGTGACTGTTATGTTTGATAAAGTGCAGTTTAGCAACAAGTCCGCAAACATGGACCACTGGCAGCAGAGGTTCCCCACGCATGTCAAAGACGTAGCCACAGTGTGTCGCCAGTTAGCAGAGAAGAGAATGCTGGTAAGAATCTTTGGGAGGAAGAATTTCTGGAGGGAAAGTCCCTAACTTTCATCTTCATAAGAATGCTGTTGGGCCTCCCTTGTGACACACAGGGTTAAGACACAATCTATGAAGCTTTCTGCAGCCACTACAGCACGAACTCAGTCCCCCAGCCAGGGAGGTGACCCACATGGTGCAGCAGACCTCTCCTGACTCGCCCGCTGCTCCCCTCAGCAGTATATTTCACTCATTCTGCCTGTTCTGTTCCCCATTCTGTCTCTTGTGAGTCCTCTCACCCTCCACACTTCTCGCCTGTACCCCATTTCTTATATGCATAAATAAATAAATCTTAAAAATAAAATAAAAATGCTGTTACTGAATAAATGTGCAGTGTTTTTGACAACTACAAGGAGACCAAATGAAAGTAGTAGGCTATATTCAGGACTAATAAAAATACTGTGCTTTGTCAGAAGATTACTTTCCAAAGGCCCTGTGTGTTCTTTGTTTTACTGCCAAATGTCTGAAGCCTTTTTTTTTTCCCTTTGGGTAGTAACAAAACAATCTCCTAATGTTTCTTAGGAAGTTGTGGTTTAGGATCTGTGGAGCCCCAAAGGAGAATCTACATAGGAAATGATAATTTTAGCCACTTCATGAATAATTTTTAATTAAAAGTAAACCCATTAGATAGGTGTTCATTTTAAACATTCAGAAAAAGTTGGAGCTAAATAGAATAGCCATAAAAAGAAAGGTTAGAGGCTTTTAAGTTTAGAATATTAGTAGTATGAGTGTCGATTTATGTATATATAAATTCATTTTTATAAAAGAAATAGTTATAGTTCATAGTTTATTTTAAATAATCAGTACTTAAATATATGTTTATGGCTAATAATGTCACCTTGAATACTAGTTCTGTTGATTTTTGGTTTTAGCTTTTCTGGGTAATTAGAAATACTTGTAAAATTGGGCTTGGATTTCCATAAAAATATGTAATCGGGCCTCCCTGGTGGCAAAAGGGGTTAAGACGCAACCTATGAAACAATCCACAGCCTCTGCAGCACAAATTTGATCCCCGGCTGGCCAGGGAGCAACCCACATGGCGCAGCAGACCTCTGCTGACTTGCCTTCTGCTTCCCTCAGAAGTGTGCTTCGGTCAATCTGCCTGTTCTGTTCCCCACTCTGTCTGTGGTGAATCCTCTCACCCTCCGCACCTCTGGCCTGTACCCCAGCTCTTGTATGCATAAACAAAAATAAATCTTAAAAAAAAAAAATCTCTAATCACTTTTAGTATACCTAAAAGTGTACTAAAAAAATTTAGGCTGAATCTCGTAAGTTGCGTTTCTTGCTTAGCTGGGAATATTCATAGGAATTTGATTTTTGATATTTTGTGATGAGCATTAGGGAAGGGAGGGATGCATTTTACAGTCCTTGGACCCTTAGAATGAGCTTTTTTGGCAAGCCTGCTATTATTCCACTTCATTCAAAAAGTTGAAACTACTGAATTTTTTTGTGTCCTTGTTAGGATCCATCAATTAAGGGAACCTTTCACTGGTCTGGCAATGAACAGATGACCAAGTATGAAATGGCTTGTGCAATTGCGGATGCCTTCAACCTCCCCAGCAGTCACTTAAGACCTGTAAGTGCATGGCATTTAAAACCTCCTTCTGAGCCTCCCTGGTAGCCTGGGCATTAAGACTCAGCACTGTGATCCCCTACAGCCTGAGTTCGATCCCCGGCCAGGGAGCTGACCTACATGGTGCAGCAGACTTCTCCTGTCTTGCCCACCTGTTTGCTCCCCACTGTCTCTGGTGAATGTTTTCACTCTCTACACCTGTGGCCTACACCCCAGTTCTTCTACAAAAAAATAAATAAATATTTAAAAAACCTAAAAACCTCATCTGAAAGACATGCCCCATCCCTAGCATATTGATTATTGATAACATTTTCCTTGTTGCTTTGGTGGTGTTAGAGAACTTCACTTTCTAGTATTAATCTGTGAATTTTGCTTGTTTATTGACTGTTTATATTGTTCCTCTTATCTAAATTATGTATAAAAACCCATCATTATTCATGGAAGTTTATAGGAAAAATGACTGTCTTGATTGTTGCAGTTTTGTTTTTGGTTCCAGGGAGGATCAAGCCAGATTTCCTGGCACTGAGGGCAAAATGAAGTAGAGAATATAAAACCTCAGTATGTAGCTTTGCATTTATTTTTAACTTTGTTTTTGTTTCACTTTCCAAGATAACTGACAGTCCTGTCTTGGGAGCACAGCGTCCAAGAAACGCTCAGCTTGACTGCTCCAAGTTAGAGACCTTGGGCATCGGCCAGCGGACTCCATTTCGAATTGGAATCAAAGAATCACTCTGGCCTTTCCTCATTGACAAGAGATGGAGACAAACGGTTTTTCATTAGTCCATGTGTGGCTTTTGTTTGTTCATTTGTATAGTATGTGGCACTTTTTACAGAAAAAAGGAAATAGTTTTGTACGAGTGCTCTTTAATTGTGACTCCTGAGCTTTCAGGTAAATGATGCTCTTGCACTAGTGAAATTTTTGTCTAAAGAAACCAAGGGCAGTAATGCCTTGTTTGAAGTAATGATTTCTGTTTATCATTTGTTTGTTCTGGCTTCACTTACTGTTTGAGTGTAGTAAATTATGATTCTTAAATATTTGAGAGCCAGGACAAAACTGATCTGCTGTAGACTTTTTTTTTTTTTGGATGAAATGCATTATTCATTCCAACAACCTCTACCTTTGCTGGACTTCACAACTGTTGAATCTTTTACGTTTTAAGATGTATTGAATAGGATGAAAATCATTGTGTTCATTATCTGCTTTGCTTGAGCTCAGATCAAAATGTTTGAGGAAAGAAACTTTATTTTTGCAGCGTCAGTTCAGTTTTTATGCTTGAGATAGTTCAGTGAGTTATGTATATTGGAACTTCTCCAGCTTCATGCCTCCCAATTTTGTAGCAATGTATGGTGAGCCGTGGAGAGAGGAGGGGAATGTGTGTGTGTGTGTACGTATTTTTTTAATAATATATAAAATTGTCATTTCCACTCCATGTCACTAAGTGCTATTTCATCTATGTAAGTCTTTGGACCATTCATGAATAATAATAAATATGTACTGCTGGCATGGGAATGCTTAAGTTCTCTTGTATTTACTTCTGTTTTTTAAGTATGTACCAAAGTTCTAGTTATTTTGGTTGCTTTGATTTTTAAAATTTTCGTCCTTATTTTCTGCCATTTGATGCCTACAGGAATCATAGTTAATATATATTGAGATGCAAAACACAATAAAGTAAACTTGGGGTGAGCCTACCCCATGACATCCAGAATGCCATAGATAAAGTAAATAATAAGTAGAATGTTCCTTCTGAAGAAGGCAGAGTGTGTTTGAATGTATTATCTATATTAAGTAAAATTGAGGTGACCTTAGACTCAACAATATTTCTGGCCCTTAGTAATAAGGAAGCAGAAAGTTAGTGTCTTATATAAGTTGCCTGATTCGGGAATCAGTGCAAACACTGGTTTCACATTTTCTGATTTTACTTGTGGGTTATTGTTTCCCTAGATTATACTCTTGTTCCTTTACTGGATAGAAAATACTTGTTTCTATTTTCCTTATTAGAATTTTGGGTCCAGAAAGGATCACATTTAGGTGATTGGATTAATGCACAATTTCCAAACCACACTAGATTTTATGATTAAGTAGGGACATTTTACTGATCTCTGAATCTTGGCCAGTGAAATAGACTTTCTGGGATAGAGGTCTCTAGCTGAATTTTAAATACTAAGGTAGCCAGCCTCATACTTGGATTTGGCAACCTCTGAATGAAAGTATTCTGGATCAGTTTTGTTTTTGTTCATATCTTTATCTTTTTTTAGAAGTTACTTCATTTCACCTGGTACAAAGTTCAGAGTTTCTGAGTGTTAAAAAGCCTCTCGTTTCTCCTCTAGCCACCTGTTTTCCATCTGAGGGAACAAGCCTGTGTCGATCCTGGTTTGTTTCTAGAAGCTCTCTGCATATATGAGAATATACTCAATGCAGCATGTGTGTATTTATACTCTCACCACTCCGTTTTTGTTTATACCCTTTTCTGCACTCCCCCGAACACACACACATTTAACAGCCCTTGGAATGTGTTGTTCTGTATTATAAAGAATGTCCATGTTTTCTTTTCTATTTATTCTGAAGTTTCAGTCTTAAAGAAAAAGATGCCATAATAGCATTTCTTCTTCCAGATTTCTCAGTTGTCAACACTTAGTCACATTTTTTTCTATTTTCTCTCTTCAAACACAAGATTTACTATGTATTTTTTCCCTGAGCCACTTAATAAGTTGCCAACATGATGTTTAATGACCCACTTAGGAAGTAAAATCAGTGTAGATTTTCAAAAAATAAGGATGCTCTTTCGCATCACCCCAGTAACATAACTATTGAAATCAAGAAGTTAGCTTTAGGGGCCTTCCCGGTGGCGCAGCGGTTGAGCACTGGGTTGCGAAGCGAAGCTGCTCGTTCAATCCTCGGCTGCTCCCCGGCCACCAGAGGAGGGTCCCACATGGCGTGCAAACCTCTCCTGCCGCCCGCTGCTCCCCTCAGCAGTGTACTTCGGTCCTTCTGCCTGTTCCGCTCCCTGCTCTGGCTCTGGTGAATTCTCTCACCCGTGCTTCTGACTGTACCCAGTGCTTGTATAAATAAATAAATAAATCTTTAAAAAAATAAATGCAATCTGGGACAGTTCTTCCATCTTATTCTTTTGTGACTTTGACATTTTGCCATCTCTCTATAAGAAACCATTAATTTCCATTGATACCTCTAGTCCTTTAATAAAGGCCTTAATTTCCCTCTATTTCGGGAGCTCCTGTTATTCTCAGTCTCTTTAATCATTTGCTCAAGTCATCGGTATGACCGTTCTGATGATGCCACGTCCCCACTGCACCCCTTCTACAGGTTCCAGGAACCAGCTGACCATCCTTGATCCTCAAGCCCTGGCCTGATGGCATTGATTATGTGGGTCACTATTCTTGATCAAGGACTCTATCCCCAGCCCCACCTTCCCCGACAGGCACTGCACCAACAACCACACGGCCCTCACAGCAGAGCACCAAAGAGGAGGAACGAGGTGTTTTACAGCAGCATTCATTCCCTCGTGTTCAGGAATGAACCACAATTTTTAAAAATTTGTCTCTTGGGCCTCCCTGGTGGCACAGGGGTTAAGTCTCAGCACTATGAAGCTATTGGCAGCCACTGCAGCACAAGTTCGATCCCCCAGGGAGCTAACCCACATGGCACAGTAGACCTCTCATGTCTCGCCTGCTGCTCCCCTCAGCAGTGTGTTTCAGTAGATCTGCCTGTTCTGTTCCCCACTCTGTCTCTGGTGAATCCTCACAACCCCCACACCTCCACCTCTGACCTACATCCCAGCTCTTCTCGGCATACATAAATAAATCTTTAAAAATCATTTTAGTCTCGTGAGACTTAAAGATCATATACACTTACAAGTATATGCTACAGTAGGTCTGCATATCAGCCTGCAGTACAGGAATTAATTCAGAGAACATTGATTACTCAAGTAGGAAAACCTTTGCAAGAGGGATCTGAAAGCATGAGGAACAGAATGTGCCTTAAATATTTCTCACACTTTTTATGTTACCTGCTTAAAACACTGTCCAAGATAGTTACGGATGCTTATTTCACATGGGTTTTAATAATAGTAATCACTTTGGCAACTTGGTGGAGTAAGTAAGAAACATCCCACTCTCTTGTAACGAAATCTTTGGAAAAAATTGTGGTGTAAATTAAATCACATCGCTTTGAAAACCAAATTATCATTGGCAGTGAATATGACCGTAGGTACTAATTCAAGTGGATGGGCAGTCTGGAGAGAAATTTCTGACTTAAGGTATCATTAGGCAGAGTGCACAGAAATGATCAGATCTAGATAGGAATGGTGTGTTTCTAGCAAGTTACTGTTTCTTTACCTAAGCTTCACATTAAGTGCAGGATGGAAGGTGGTGGAGTTGGGGGGCAAGTCCACCTGTTTCACAGTTCTGTTGTGGAAACACCTAGAGCACATGATAATCGAATGGCGCTATGAGCTTACAAAATGCGTTGTGTGTGGGTGTGTGCTTGTTACCGTCAACATTACCTTCACTTTCTGCCATAAATTTTCTCTAATACAGAGGATTACCAGTGGTCTTTGTGACTTTTAATATTTTCCAAATTTTCTGCAATGAGCACATTTTTTAACATTTTGGATGTTAAAGATGAATATAAAAAATTTCAAAGAAAATGTATAATTTTTGTCCTCTTTTGCCTAACAACTTTGCTACATAAATGAATTTATGTTTACATAATTTTATCTCTAGGAATTGAATAGATTCAGACTTGGTGTTTATTTGCTTAATTTATATGGAAAGAGGTAATTAAATCACTCTGCTTGTACCCATGATAGTTTTGCTTTCTATTGCCCCATCTTGATCTAATTATGTTAATAGCCAAACGTTAAAGTTAATTCATATCCTGCACTTGAAATACTCCTCCCTGACATCGCTGGCCGAGAATCAGCCAAATCCTTAACTACTACACAGCAGCAACCAACAACTTAAGGAGGTTTCTCTCTAGCAGTCTGACAGAAGCCAACCCATTCCTCAGTTTCTTCTTGTTACCAAGTTGATTTGCTGTTCAGCACTAAAGGTCTCCACACAAAGATGGGCTTGGCTCTTTTTTTTTTTTAAAGATTTATTTATTTTATACAAGAACTGGGGTACAGGTCAGAGGAGCGGGAAGGTGAGAGAACTCACCAGAGACAGTGGGGAGCAGAACAGGCAGATGGACCAAAGACACTGCAGAGGGGAGCAGCAGGTGAGGCAGGAGAGGTCTGCCGCACCATGTGGGTTTCCCCCTGGCTGGCCGGGAATAGAACCCGTGCTGCAGAGGCTGCAGACAGCTATACAGCGTGGCGCTCAACCCGCTGTGCCACCGGGGAGGCCTGGGCTTGGTTTTTGATTAAGACGTTGGCAGCCTCAGGAATTCCACACGGTAGGCAATGGTGAATGAGGGCTTCTTTGGCATCTCTTGCAAAGCAGTGTTAATACCCATTACATCTCCAGGAGCAATGCCTTCTTCGGTTGTGGTGCACCTGAGCCTTTGGTGGTGATAGGAGAAAAGCTTGAGTCTAATTTTTGACAAACTTGCTGTATATTACTAAACAATTACAATTCTTCTCCAATCTGTTATATAACTCAAAAATTGCTGCCTTTGAAATGTTTTAAAGCTTCAAAATGTTTGAATATGAGATGCTAAGATTCTGGATAACTTTCATCCCTTAAACATTTTTCTTAGAAAATACTTTTACTTGTGAAAATAATCAGACATCCAAAAGCATGCAAAGTATATATGTACAGTTTATTTTTTATTTTTTTAAAGATGTATTTATTTATGCATACAAGAACCGGGGTACTGGCCAAAGGTGGAGCAGAGAGAGGATTCACCAGAGACAGAGGAGGGAGCAGAACAGGGAGAGTGACTGAAATACACTGCCGAGGGGAGCAGCGGGTGAGTCAGGAGAGGTCTGCTGCGCCATGTGGGTAGCTCCCTGGCTGGGGATCAATCTTGTGCTGCGGTGGCTGTGGATAGCTTCATACATTGCGTCTTAACTCTTTGCGCCACCAGGCAGGCCCTATATGTACAGTTTAAAGCATAATAAACATCCATGTATCAGCCACCCAGGTTAAGAAATAGAACATGATGGGTAATTTAGAAGCTCTTTACATGTCTTCTCTCCACTGTGCCCTTATTAGTCGGTTCTCCAGTGAATCAGAACCAATAGAGGGTATGTGTAATGTAGAAAAAGATTCATTACAAGGAGATAGTTTACATGATTGTGAAGACTAGCACGTCTAAAATCTGCAGGATGGGTTAGCAAGCTGGGGATCCCGGAAAGCTGATGTTCCGCTTTGAGTCTGTAAAGACTGGTGTGGAAAGCAGTCTGCTGGAGGAACTTCTGTTGCTTTGGAGAGCTCAGACTTTTTGTTCAATTCAGGCTTTTAGCTGATTGAATGAGGTATACCCACATTATTGAGGAATTCTGCTTTACACAATATCCACTGATTGAAAAGTTAACCTCATCGAAAACACTTTCAATTGGATCCTCCCTGGTGGTGCTGGGGGTTAAGATGCAACCTATGAAGCTATCTGCAGCCACTGCACACAGAGTTCTATCCCTGGCCAGGGAGCTACCCACATGGTGCAGCAGAACCTCTCCTGTCTCGGCTGCTGCTCCCCTCAGCAATGTATTTCAGCCAATCTGCCTGTTCTGTTCCCCACTCTGTCTCTGGTGAATCGTCTCACCCCCCACACCTCTGGCCTGTACCCTAGTTCTTGAATGTATAGATAAATAAATCTTTTTTAAAAAACACCTTCAACAGAGACATTTACAATAATGTTTGACTAACCATCTGGGCACCCTGTAGTCTAGCCAAGTTGGCACATAAAATTCACTACCACCAAGCCACTTTTGCAGGTTAAAAATCCAATGAGATACCATTTCATGCCCATGAGAATATTGAAAAGACCTTCAATGACAAGTACTGGAGAAGATGTGGAGAAAGGGGAGCCCTATTATATATAAACTAGTGCCGCCATCATGGAGAACAAGCTATAGTAACCTTAAAAAAACAAAAATGGAAATACCATATGACTTAGCCATCCCACTCTGGACCATCTATACAAAGAAAATGAAATCAGTGCAAAAAACTACATGTTCTATGTGTTCATGGTAGCCTTATTTACAGTAGGTCACAGAAGTAGCCTAAATGTCCATCAATAAATGACGGGATCATGAAGATGTGATGTATCCACATTATATAATATGATTTAGCCATAAGGAAAGATGAAATGCAGCTACTTTTAGCAAAATGGAGTAAGAGAATTATGTTTAGTAAAGCAAGTCAGAACATTAAGAACAAATACTGTATATTTACATAACAATTTGATAAAGCACATATAACCTAATGGACATTAATAAATACTGTGAGGCCTCTTATTAGGTTAAGAAGGAGAGGGGAGAGAAACTGGCAAATGGATATAAAGGATGGTGGTGGGGCAAAATTAACTGGGAATTAAATTCAATCAGAATTTTGAAGACATCATTTCATTGTGCTTATGCTTCAAGTGTTGATATTGGGAAGTCCAGTGTTGATATTGGAAGCCCAGAATCATGGTGATTTGAACATTTGTCCTTGGCACTTCTCTTTACCCCTCTGGAAGGTTATCGAACCTTTGGGTCTTTGATGTTCTCAAATTTTACAGTGGTGTACCTTATAGATCTACTTTCATATAGTTTGCTTACCACTTAACTCCTTCAATGTTTAAACTTAAATCCTTCTATTTCACAGCTATCTCCTCCCCCCATTTTCTTTTTCATGCCACTTTATGGCTTTCATAACTGATATTTTCATTGTGATAGAATAATGCCCCTCAACCCCAAGATGTTCATGTATTAATCTCAAGTCTGCGAATATACTTTGTTGTATGGAAGGTGTGATAAAAACTCATGAGATTATCGTGAAATATATTGTAGGTCCAATATAAACTACAGGGGTCTTTTTAAGAGGAAGACAGGAATGAGAGAGATAGATGTGATAAGGTAAGCATGAGTTGGAGTGATTCACGGAAAAGCTAGTAAGTCAAGGAATGCTCTCAGCTTCCAAAAGCCAGAAAAAGCAAGAACAGATTCACTCCTAAAACACCTTCTGAAGGGACACACAACCCTGCCAACACCTTGGTTTTGACACAATGAAACCCATTTCAGACTAATGAGCTCCAGAACTGCAGGTTAATACCTTTGTGGTTTTTGCATCACCAAGTCTGTGGTATGTTACAGCAGCAAGAGAAAATGAATACACTGATTTTCTGATTTCATTTATTTTCTTCCCTATTTTTCAGTTGAACTTTTTTACTCTACCTTCTAGGAGACTGACATACCTTTAAAAATTCCTCCCCAATTATTCCACTAAATTACATTTCTTTGTTATCATAAGTTTGCAGGAGACTTTCTTTGTTCTCCATGTTTCCCTTTTAATTAATTATTTTTTTTAAATTGAAGTATCATTGATCTACCTCATTGTCGATATTTTGTAAGTATAGGATCACCCCCCCCAACCCCCTTCAGGAGATGGTGTGGTTACCACAGAGCATCCACCACCAAAGTACCCATAATCCACCACTGCAATCCCAATTTTTCTCTGGCCCCTCCACTTCCCCCTTCCCCTCTGGATGCCTCCTAGGTCAGCTTTCAAAGGTTAGTTTTTTAAGTTTTCAAAAAACACAGCATCGTGGTTTAAAGGGCTCATGACGGGAGCAACATGGCGGCGAGGAGACGCTGCGAGTAAGATCTCCCATTAAAAAAAGTTAATAGGGAGGAAAAGCGGCAGGTCCCAGTGAGAACTGGGACACGGAAGATAAACGGACGACGCCAGCGAACTGCCCGAAGAAGAAAGTGGCCATAAAAGAGGACCAGAAGGGAGGGAAGCGCAGAACCCTGCTCCCCTCCCCCGCCCACAGAGGCGGCACTCTCCGACCGGCAGAGAGGAGGAAACAGCAAACCAAAACAGCCAACAAGAAAAACGGACTCAGCAAGCGGGACTGTGAGTGGAAAGGAACTATTGCAGCCACCACACCCCGTGAACGGGAGCTGAGGCGAACCCTGCAGGATCCGCCGCGGAGGTGAGCTCCAGGCGCCATTAAAGAGAGCCCCGCCCAGGAGGAGACCAGCACCAGCACACAGCCCCGGCCGCCCGGTAAGCTTGCGCGGAAAGTGGCGCGGATCCAAACCGGATCGCAGCTGCCCAGGTCCCCGCGCCTGCGACCTAGGCTTGCGGGGAGACTGCGGAGGCCCTCCCTGAGTGAGCAGGAACAAGGCGCCCAGGCAGGGGAGCGGGATTCAAAAGGCGCCATTCCCGCGCCACTGATCTGGGCTACAGCCCGCGTCCTGGAACTGAGGGCTTTGGAACTGAGACCCGGGGCACGAAATTAGGGGCGTGGGTTCCCCACGACGGTGGGGCACAAGGCAGACACAGCACCCCAAAGCCCTTGAGGTGTACCCTACCATCCCCGCTCTGCTCCCTGTCCCACGGGGTGGAAAATCAGCTCCCCAAGGGCTCTAGGAGAGATCTCTGGCGCCACCTAGCGACTTGACCCCAGCACAGGCTCCTGAAGGAGCTAGTGGCCAGCTGGGGAGTTAGCCCACACCTGGCTCCTTCTGAACAAGTAGTCTGAGCCCACAGGGAGAGCGAGCACCCACAGCCGGGGCAGACCAGGCGCGCAGAAGAGTGTGCCTGAGACCAGACGTGCAGGGAGTGTGTCCCACATCACCATTTTAGAACAGGGACATTTCTTCAGTAAAGACTACCTGCAGAAGGCTTCCTCAGGAGCCAGAGGTGAGCGGGGGAAGTTCGCCCACGCCAGACCCCCTCTGGCCTGCAGTCCAAGCCCAGAGGGGAGCAGGAACCCACCGCCGGGGCAGACCAGGCGCACAGGGGAGTGTGTCCCCACATCGGCATTTTAGAACAGGGACCTTTCTCCATTAAAGGCTGCTTGAAACTGACAGATGACTCCTGGAAGAACCAGAGGGGAACAGAGAAGCCCACCCAAGATGCCGGCCAGTCCCAACAACACAGTGTCCCAACGCATACGGCAAATTAGAAAACAGACAGTAGGGAGGAGAAGAACCACACGCAACCTAGCAACTCTCCAGAGAAAAAGCACACCACAAAAAGAAAGCCAGCCCCCAGATTGCAAAGACAATAACTTGGAAGAATTTCTGAGCCTTCCAGAAAGAGAATTTAAAATTGCCGTGATTAAAAAACTGACAGAAGTCATAAAGGAAAACAATGATAAGGGAAAAATAATCAACGATCAGAAGAATGCAATTGAGTCCCTAGAGAGGGAAAACAATGGTCAGAAGAAAGAAATTGAGTCCCTAAAGAGGGAAGTAAAAGAAATGCAGGAGATCAAAGAATTAATGGAAGAACTAAAGAATTCTGGGAAAAGCAGTGAAAGCAGAATAGATGAAATGGAAGAACGAATAAGTAATCTTGAAGACAGAAATAAAAAGAACCAAAACAGAAAAGGAAAGAGAAGTACGAAGGAAAAAGAACGAAGAAAGACTTCGGGAACTATCTGACTCCATGAGGAAAGGAAATATAAGAGTTATAGGAATACCAGAAGGAGAGGAGAGAGATGTAGGAACAGAGAAAATATTCAAAGAGATAATTGAAGAGAACTTCCCAAATGTGAAGAAGGAGCTGAAAATTGATATACAAGAAGCAAGAAGAACACCAAACTTCCACGATGAAAGGAAAAATACAGCAAGACACATAATAGTAAAGCTCCCAAGAATCCAGGACAAGGAAAAAATAATGAAGCTGGCAAGAGGGAAGAAACAGATAACATTCAAAGGAAAACCAATCAGGCTGACATCAGACTTCTCCGAAGAAACACTACGGGCAAGGAGAGAGTGGAGGGACATAGTCAACAGACTCCAAGAAAACAGATGCCAACCAAGAATACTCTATCCCGCAAAGCTCTCCTTCCTCTTTGAAGAAAGAATATGGACCTTCCCAGACAAACAGAAACTCCGGAATTTCATTGCAACTAAACCCCCACTCCAAAAAATACTACAAGGAGTCCTAAAGCCAGAACCTCAGAGGGACGAATAACAATGAAAGAAGGCCAAAAAAAAAAAAAAAAAAAAAAGTTATTAAAAGAATAAATAAATAAAATCAAAGTAAAGACAAACACAATGGCAAATACAGATGTTAACATATCAATATTAACTCTAAATGTAAATGGACTAAACTCTTCAATAAAAAGACACAGAGTGGCAGCCTGGATTAAGAAACAAAACCCAACCTTTTGCTGTCTCCAGGAAACACATTTAGCTACAAAAGATAAAAATAGGCTCAAAGTTAAAGGATGGAAAACAATCCTACAAGCAAATGGACCAAAAAAGAAAGCAGGAACAGCTATACTTATATCAGATAAAACAGATTTCAAACTCAAAAAGATAAAAAGAGACCCCAATGGTCACTACATTATGATCAAGGGGACAATACTTCAAGAAGAAATAACACTCATTAACATATACTCACCAAACGAAGGAGCACCAAAATATATCAGACAACTGTTGTCCTCTCTGAAAACAGACATCAGAGAAAACACATACGTAGTGGGAGACTTCAACACACCACTATCAACAATGGATAGATCAACAAGACAAAAAATAAGTAAAGAAACCAAAGCTCTAAATAAGGACCTAGAGCAATTAGGCTTAACAGACATCTATAGAACACTAAACCCCAAAAAAACGGAGTACACATTTTTCTCAAGCGCACACGGATCATTCTCCAGGATCGATCACATACTGGGGCACAAGACAAACATCAACAGATACACCAAGATTGAAATCATATCAACCATCTTTTCTGACCATGAAGGCATCAAACTAGAAATAAACCATAAAAAGAAGGCAAGGAACTTTCCTACCTCATGGAGATTAAAAACCACACTACTGGAAGACCATTGGACTAATGAGGAGATCAAAGAAGAAATTAAAAAATTTTTTGAATTGAACGACAAGGAGGACACTAATATCCTAAATGTATGGGATGCAGCAAAAGCAGTAATAAGAGGAAAATATATAGCAATAGAAGCTCACATCAAAAAACAAGAAAGAACGCAAAGAAACAACCTCATCTCGAAGCTCAAAGATCTAGAAAAAGAACAACAAAAAAACCCCAAAACCAGTAGAAGAAAAGAAATAATAAAAACCAAAGCAGAAATAAATGAAATTGAAACTAAAAAAACAATCCAAAAGATCAATGAAACCAAGAGCTGGTTTTTTGAAAAAATCAATAAAATAGACAAACCCCTAGCCAGGCTCACAAAGGAAAAAGGGAGAAAGCACAAATAAACAGGATCATCAATGAAAGAGGAGAAATCACAACGGACACAGCAGAAATCAAAAGAATAATCAGTAACTACTATGAACAGTTATATGGAAACAAATTTAACAATCTAGAGGAGATGGACAAATTCCTACAACTCTACAATCACCCAAAGCTAGATAAAGAAGAAATAGAACACCTAAACAGACCAATTACAATTAGCGAAATTGAAATGGTAATAAAAAACCTCCCCAAAAACAAAAGCCCAGGACCTGATGGATTTACAAATGAATTCTACCAAACATTCAGAGACGAATTAGTGCCTATCCTTCACAAACTCTTCCAAAAAATTGAGAAGGAAGGGACAATACCAAACACGTTTTATGAAGCCAACATTACACTAATACCAAAACCGAACAAGGACAACACAAAAAAGGAAAACTACAGGCCAATCTCCCTAATGAACACTGATGCAAAAATCCTCAATAAAATTTTAGCTATCAGAATCCAACAATGTATCCATAAGATAATTCACCACGACCAAGTTGGATTCATTCCAGGGGCACAAGGATGGTTTAACATCCGAAAATCAATCAACGTTATCCAACACATCCACAAAAAGAAATATAAAAACCATATGATAATATCAATAGATGCTGAGAAAGCTTTCGACAAAGTGCAACACCCATTCATGATAAAAGCCCTTGAAATTCTGGGGATACAAGGAACATACCTCAACATCATAAAGGCCATCTATGACAAGCCAACAGCCAGTATCATTCTCAATGGTGAAAAGCTGAAAGCAATTCCATTAAGATCTGGAACAAGACAAGGATGTCCACTCTCACCATTGCTTTTCAATATAATACTGGAAGTCCTAGCCAGGGCAATAAGACAAGAGAAAGACATCCAAGGAATCCAAATAGGAAAAGAAGAAGTCAAACTATCACTATTTGCAGACGATATGATATTATACATAGAGAACCCCAAAAACTCCACAGAAAAGCTAATTCAACTCATCAATCAGTTCAGCAAAGTGGCAGGATACAAAATCAACACGCAAAAGTCAGTAGCCTTCCTATACACAAACAATAAATCTGAAGAAGAAGAAATCAAAAAGACCATCCCTTTTGTTATTGAAACAAAAAAAATCAAATATTTGGGAATAAATCTAACAAAAGAGGTAAAGGACCTATACAAAGAAAACTATAAAACACTGTTAAAAGAAATAGAAGAAGACACAAAGAAATGGAGAGACGTCCCCTGCTCATGGATTGGAAGAATAAACATTATTAAAATGGCCATCCTACCAAAAGCAATATACAGATTCAATGCTATTCCAATCAAAATTTCAATGTCATTCTTCAAAGAAATAGAACAATTATTGATGAAATTCATATGGAATCACCAAAAACCCCGAATAGCCAAAGCTCTCCTGAAAAAAAAAGAAGGGAATGGAGGCATCAGACTCCCAGACTTCAAACTATACTACAAAGCCATAATCATCAAAACTGCATGGTATTGGAACAAGAACAGACATACAGACCAATGGAATCGAATAGAAAATCCAGAAATAAACCCACAGATTTATGGTCAACTAATCTTTGACAAAGGAGCAAAGAATATGCATTGGAGCAAAGAAAGTTTGTTCAATAAATGGTGCTGGGAAAACTGGGTCGCTACATGCAAAAGAATGAAGCTTGACCACCACCTCACACCATACACAAAAATCAACTCAAAATGGATTAAAGAACTAGACATAAGACCTGAAACCATAAAATATATAGAAGGAAATATAGGCGAAACACTACGTGATTTGCACATCAAAGACATCTTTACAGACACATCACCCAAAGCAGTGATAGTGAAGGCAAAGATAAATAGCTGGGACTACATCAAATTAAAGAGCTTTTGCACAGCAAAAGAGACAATAACAAAAACAAAGAGAAACCCCACCAACTGGGAGAACATTTTTGCACCCAACACTAATGATAAAGGACTGATCACAAAAATCTGCAAAGAGCTGATGAGACTCAACAACAACAAAGAAAATAATCCAGTCAAAAAATGGGCAGAAGAGCTTAAAAGAAACTTCTCTGAAGAGGAAATGCAAATGGCCAACAGGCATATGAAAAAATGTTCAACATCACTTGTCATCAGGGAAATGCAAATCAAAACTACCATGAGATACCATCTTACACCAGTGAGAATGGCACATATTAAAAAAACTAGCAACAACAAATGTTGGCGAGGGTGTGGAGAAAAAGGAACTCTTCTGCACTGTTGGTGGGAGTGCAAACTGGTCCAACCACTGTGGAAAGCTGTATGGAGATTTCTGGACCTACTAAACATAGAGCTTCCATATGATCCAGCAATTCCACTCCTAGGTATTTACCCAAAGGACACAGAAACATCAATTCCAAAGAACACCTGCACCCCTATGTTTATAGCAGCACTGTTTACAATAGCTAAGCTTTGGAAACAACCCAAATGCCCAAAAATAGATGACTGGATCAAGAAGATGTGGTACATATATACCATGGAATATTACTCAGCATTCAAAAAAGATAAACACATGCAATTTGCAGCAACATGGATGGCGCTGGAAGGGATCATGCTCAGCGAAATAAGCCAAAAAGAAAAAGAAAAATACCGGATGGTCTCACTCATAGCAGGAATCTAGAAAACTTAAATAAGGGACCAGGAAAATGAATAACTATAAGAAAGTGAAAATCAAAATCAACAAAAAACTATGAACCAGAGACACTTTTAGGGGGGCGGGGGTGGGAGGGGAGGGATTGGGGTCAGAATGGGGGGGCTGCAATTGTATGGGGAATATAACAATAAAATTTATTAAAAAAAAAAAAAAACACAGCATCGTTATCATATCTCATAGATGTTTGGATTTTCTTCTCAGCAATATTTGTGATAGTTTCATTTTCTTATTTTATTTTTGTCTGCGCAATGTTTTCTCCAAACTACCTTTGTGCTTGGCCTCTTTTCTTGACCATTAGAGGCTTTGCTGAGCTGCCTGGTTATCTTTGGCTGTTTGATCATGATTGAGAATGAGACACTGAAAAGCTAATTGGAATTGCTAAGTATGTGTGCAGGAGGCTATCCTGGGTATTGTAGGATGATTAACAGCATCCTTGGCCTCTACTCACTAGATACCAGCCACCCCCTGTAGTCAGAACACAAATATTCCCACCACCATTTGCTCCCACCAAATGTTACCTGGGAGCAAAGTCACCCTAACTGAAAAAAACAGTGCTAGTCAGGGGCCCCTCCCCATTGCAGAGCTGCCAGTGTCATTATTTTCAGGTCTTTCCTGTTGGGCAGGTCAGATGTCCCAGTAAAGGGTGTTCCAGTCCCCTGCTTGAAAGAGAAGGGTCTGAATCATAAAAATAGTATTGCTAGTGCCAGGAGAGTGGTAAGCACATCAGGACCTCACTAATGGCTCTTAAAACTGCCACCAGAGGGCCTCCCTGGTAGCTCAAGGGGTTAAGCACCACACTATGAAGCAGTCCACAGCCTCTGCAGCAGGAGTTCAATCCCCTGCCAGCCAGGGAGCAACCCACATGGTGCAGCAGACCTCTCTTGACTCGCTGCTGCTCCCTTCAGCAGTGTATTTCAGTCATTCTGCCTGTTCTGCTCCCCGCTCTGTTTCTGGTGAATCCTCTCACCTTCTGCATCTCTGGCCTGTACCCCAGTTCTTGTATGGATAAATAAATCAATCTTAAAAAAAAAACGAAAACAAAAACCTGCCACCAGAGACAGCAGTACACCATCCTCTCCCTGCTAGGTTAATTATACCTTTGAGATTCCATCAGTTGTAACCTCCAGGTCCATTGTTAGAACCAAGTTTACCTTTGATATAACAGGCTTTCTAAAGAGTGTCCAGTTCATCCCCTAGAGACCCAGATCCAAGAGGCAGGGTAAGCAATTTTGGATTTCTTGTTGCATTATGTTAGCGTCCCCACACAGTTCAGAGTTCCTGCAATTTGGATTTAGCTTTCCGAGGTTTGCTCACTGCTGGTTTCAATACCTTCACCAGCAACCTGCTCATCTCAGTCTCCTTCCAGAATGGAAATCATCTAAAGTCCTGGAGGTCTTGGGGAGAGGATGTGAGAAAGTAATTTCACTCATTTTGCTTGACTCTTTCCCATGTCCTTCCCCCAAAATTCAGAGGTATCTGCTTCTGAGCCTTTTTGAGGATTTTCAGAGAATATAAATGTTTGGTTCTTAGCTGTCTCTGCTGCTGGTTCAAATTGAGCCTTTCCTTCCTCTCTCTCTCTCTCTCTCTCTCTCTCTCTCTCTCTCTCTCTCTCTGTTTTTCTTTCTTTCGCTGGGGTGTTAAGCCCTTTATCGTGTTAAAAGATAAACGGATGTATATTAAATATTGTAGGGATTTATTTAAGCAAACATCTGCATTGGGAAGCACCAAACCATAAGAGGTTCAGAGCCCTCTGCTTAACAGGAGCCAGCAGAGAGAATTTTACAGCAGTTGCCCTTTATTCTCGATTGACTAAGCGATCCAGGTCTGAAACATTAAATGGAAAATCCCAAAGACAATTCATCAATTTTAAATCACGTTTCGTTTTGATCCGGGTGATGAAATCTCCCCAGCCCTGCTCTGCTTGGCCCGCAACCCGACTCATCGCTGGGTCCAGCATCGCTACGCCCCACCTGGTCACCTGACACTAACGTCACGTCACGGTGCTTACGTCACTCACCCACTGCGTCACGTCCCGCAGACATGGCACCTCACAGCATCAGCAGAAGGCGGGTGAGTCCCGTGCAGTGAGATATTTTGAGAGAACACAGTCACATCACTTTTACGACCGTGTATTGCTGCGCTTGGTCTGTTTTATTAGTAGTTATTGGCGTTCATCTCTTACCGCGCCCAAGGTGACGTTACCCTTTATCATAGGTGGGTGTGCTAGGAAGAAACTCAGCATACCCGGGCTTCTGTACTCTCCACGGTCTCAGGCAGCCACTGGGGGCCTTGAAACTTATCCAAGGCAGGAGATGGGGGACAGATGTAGACAGAATGTGCAGAAGCGAAGAAAGGAAATTGTCGATTGTCTGTAACTTACAGCCTAGTTGGCAGTTTTGTGGCTTGACCTTCCATTTTGATTTCGTCATCTGGATGCATACATGGGCTTACATTCTTTTGTGCTCAGGTGGGCCGCGTTAGACCATCTGCCTTTGAGGGCCCCGGGTATTTACTTAACTCAACAACCAGGAGTGCTCCCCCCTCCCCCTGCTTTCAGTCTCCAAACTGTTACCTTTCTTCCCATTCCCGCTGCCCTTGTTATTTTGCCTTCTACACACACACACACACACACACACACACACACACACACCACACACACACACACACCCTCCCCCCACCATGAGAGAGCATCAGCCCCTCTACACACACACACACACACACACACCCCACCACCACTAGTGAGAGAGCATCAGCCCCTTTAAGCCCCTTCGCCCCCCACCCCACCTTGCAGAGGAAAAGAAACTTGATACATGCATTCATTCTGCATCTTACAGTGGAACACCTTCCACCTTCATTGTATGGAGTTGACATTCCTAACAACTTTTGAAGCTGACCACTCATTTTTCCTTAGTTTGACCCCTTCCATAGCAGTTTTTGTGATCCCTGCCCCTTCTTGCACTGCTATACTCTGCTAGTATGTCTTTGAGAAAGTTAATCAGAGATAACTGGAATGTAGGTATGTTAGGTAAGGGCGTTTAATACCAACGAAGCACCAAATGAACCGTTTTATTTTTGGCTGTTAATATTGGCATTCAGTAGAAAAAGTGATGCTTTTATTAGTCATGATTCCTATTGTCTTTGGAGTATCTTTTACTTGGGAAAAAAAAAAAGTAAATATTTCTTGAATTCCCATGGACTCCTTATTACAGGCTGCCAAGGCTAAACTTTAAAATTGAGAACACTCAACTGTCTGATTCCTGCCAAGAGCAATTCTTGGGAGATGGTTTAATGGTCAACATGGCATATTAACATTGTTGATCTAACACAAAGCTAATCATTTTTGTCCTCTACCCAGTGTCCCAATCAGTGTTCTTGAAACTGTCAGCCTCCTGAAAGGACACTAGAGTCCTTGTGTTTTCCATTGGTGAGATATAATTTAATTTGATTTTAGCAAGCATTGTTTGAATTTTCATTGCCCAGGGTGATGCTGACTAAATGCTAAATGATAATAAAATGGTTATTAAATCTCTTGCACTCGGTAGCTTCAAGGGTGATCTGGGTACCAAAATAAGAGTTTATGATATATTAACAACCTATTAGTTTTGTATGTGGGTTAGCAAATTACCATGTAGTGGTTTAAACTACTCACATGTATCTTTTTAAAACTCTTGGGGTCAGATGTCCGGCAGATCTTACTGCACTAAAAATTAAGGTGTCTTCAAGTTGAATTCCTTTCTGGAGGTTCTAGGGAAGAATAAGTTTCCTGTTGTTTGGGGTTGTTGGTAGATTTCAACTCTTTGCATTCCTGGGAACGAGGTCCCCATTTTCTTTTTTTATTTTTATTTTAAGATTTATTTATTATTGCATAGAAGAACTGGGGTATAGGCCAGGGATGTGGGGATTGAGAGTATTCACCAGAGATAGAGTGGGGAGCAGAACAGGCTAGCAGCTTGAAGACTCAAGGCAAAAACACTCTCCTAAGATGAGTAAGTGTTCCATCATTGTCTCAGACCTGTTAAAGGGGGATTACAGAAACACAGTCAGTTACTAACATTATTCCTTTTCCTCTCCAAATGATTATTTTATTCTTGCTTTAATCTGTATTTATTTAATCTTTGGTTAAGATTCCTTAGGGTAACAAAGACTACTTTTTCATTTTGTCAGTATTGACTGCATTTACCTCCAAAGTGACAGTTATCCCAATGGGTCACATAAAAATGGGACATTTTTTTCTTACCGTTCTTAGACACTAATGAAGTTATTTAAGTGGAGAACAAATTAAAACGGAGATGCTACATAGTTTAAGAGGCACATGTTGCCTTTCTTTACTGCCTTTCTCTTACCCAAAAACTTCAGCATGTGATCCTGAGACAGACTGGCAATATTGTCTACTGTCTTTTATCATGCTCCAAAAAGCACTTGATTATCTTGGAAGGGCTTCAAAAGCAATTAAGAAAATCCCTTATGTCAAGTTACATTTCAGACAGGACAAATTAGATGTACTGGGAAATGTCCTGATAAAGTGCTCGAGAAATAATGAATCTGTGTACAATTTGTAATTGCTCCTGCAAAAAATTTACAACATAAAAGAGACTGTTAACCTGAGACTGGAAGCTCAGAGATGTATTTTTCTGTTTTCATTACAAATGCAAATGCCTTATGAAATTGAGCCCAGGGCGTTTTTTAAATGTCCAAAATGTAATTCAAACCATTGTTTATTACATTTCTGTCTGGGATCTTCTCTGTATCACAAGCTGCTTAGTAAATGTTGATTTTTAAGCCACCAGGTCTGCAGTGAAAAATGGCCCCATTTGGTCCACTCCTGTAAAGCAGGTTCTAAAGGGCAGCTCTGTGCCAGAATGAAGGATGCAGGGTTAGCATCAGTGCCATGAAAGGACTGTACTGGATGGCAGCTGGAAAGACATTTAGTTGTTAAGTGTCTGTGAAATTGTTGCCTTTGGTTTCTACTTTATGCATTAAAGGCACATGAGCTTCAATCTGCATAACCCCAGCCTGTCCATAATGGTGGGGACAGGGGTTGGTGGTTAGGGTGCAGGAGGCTGGGGATACTGAGCCACAAGAGATATCATCTAGATAGAGTTTTTTTATCCCAATGCTGAGAAAATGCAAAGGCAATATCCTTCCCTTACGAACTGCTATTCCCTTCTGAGTAAAATGATTTAAACTCTGCCAAACTACTTGGATTTTATCCTCAGTTTCCTAACTTTTGAAGTGGGAGTGTGCCCATTGCTAATTCCCTCCCTCCCTCAGAATAAACATTAGCAAGTGGGAAGTTATTATAGGTTTCTGATACAATATTTATAGACCACATTTTATTTGTGAAGTGTTTGAAGGTCTCCTAAATATGAACTCTTTCCAAATAACCTTGGGCTCATTTTTCATCTTGATCCAAATCCCATGGAAGCAAACCAATTATGAAGCTCTCTTAAAAAGTCACTGGGAGCCCCAGGCTCAGGACCCAGCTGTGGAGCATGAACTATTAGGTTCTGTGCTGCTAGGAGCTTTGAGTAACTGAACCATGGGGACGACTCTCATTTAGGAATCAAAGTTGGTGCTTTGTTTCCTGAGGCCTTTGCCTGAGCTAAAAAAGGTGGACTGAGTCCCTCAAAGGAATTCAGATTGGGTAGTCTTTCCTCTTTACACAATTGTTTTTGAGATGACTCCACAACGTGATGTCTTCTGTTTCACAACAGGGAAAAATAACAAAGTCACCAAAAATCTGATGCCAGGGTATTCCTATCTGTAGGAAGACTCTGGTTCCTTCCCCAAGTTAGTCTTCATAAAGGTTCTGTTCCGGGCCTCCCCTGGTGGCGCAGCGGTTGAGTGCTGGGTTGCGAAGCTGCCCGCAGCTTCTGCAGCGCAGGTTCGATCCCCAGCTGCTCCCCGGCCACCGGAGGAGGGTACCACATGGCGTGCAGACCTCTCCTGCCGCCTGCTGCTCCCCTCAGCAGTGTACTTTGTGAGTCTGCCTGTTCTGTTCCCTGCTCTTGCTCTTGTTAATTCTCTCACCCTCCCGTGCTTCTGACTGTACTCAGTGCTTGTATAAATAAATAAATAAATCTTTAAAAAAGAAAAAAAAAAGGTTCTGTTCCACTTATATTCTCTCTTGGTGAGCTTCCCCCTACTACCATCTCAAATATCATCACAGGTACATGCACTGAACCCTTCCCATCCTTTTTTTCTTACCTTGGTATACCTTCTTCTGACTTACAACTTGATCAGATCCCTTTCTATCTCTCATCAAAGTATGTTTGTCCTGCTTTGCTCCTGTGTCAGCATCATAGGAATGCTTACTAACTGCATGTCTGAGTACTGTACTTGTGTGAATCTATTTATGCTGGCTGTGTGTGTGTATGTGTGACCTTGGGAAAGTTAAGCATCTTCTCTGAACTTTAGTTTCCTCAGCTTACAATAGAGAGAGTTCTGTGAAGAGAATGGAGATACCACCATAAAAGTTTGTGTGGCCTTACTAGATGCTGGAGAAAGTTGAAATTGTTCACTAAGCCTTCCTCTTCCTCATTATTCTCTCTTTTGTTACATAATTTGCAAAGGAAATACAGCTGCTATGATGGGGAAAGTGGTTAAATATTTATGCCTTTCTTTTGAGGTAACTTCTGGCATCCTTATTTTTCAGAGTTTCAGGCTTTTCAGCACTTTCCATTCACCAAGGCAAGGACCACTTCTCTTAAGTTGTGTCAGCTCTCATGTTCTTGGGTGTATTTGTTTTTGATCTGGAACTTGTATTCACTGCACATGCACTCACAGATAGGACCTTCAGGAAGGTTTTGAACAAAGAAATGAAGTGGAGCAGCAACCACCTGCTGGTGGGACTCTGTAGTGTCAGGAAGAGCTAGTGGGCTGGGCTGGTGCTGCCAGAATGGCCTTGACCCACAGCCAGAGCTTTGAAACTGCTAGCATGGTCTCTGGCCAGAGGGCCAGCTGTTTCTAATGTTGCCTTGTGTGTTCGGCAGTTCCCTCACCAACCTGGACCCTTTCCAGGAACCACACGGGCTATTAGTTTTACAATGGCGAATATAACTGCAGATGTCGATGTGCAAAACAGGGTTGCAGGAGAAACATGATGAGTTATCCACTTCCCGGGGACCAACTGCAAAGTTCTATCATTTCAGTTACACTTATCACAATGGCAAGTGGAATGTGCAGGCTATTGCCAAGCTACAGTTATACAGTCTTTATGAGATAAGAAAAATATGAAAAGTTTGTTGGATTATATTTGTGTACTTCCTCAAATAAGCCCTTCCATTATTTTCATCATCAGTTTGGATGAACCTTTCTTACTACACCCCTTTCTTTACCTGGCTTTTTACCATGTGTGATCTGAGTGTGATGACTCAAGATCTTTGTTTTAAAAGGCCTTGAAATGGACTAAGAGTTACAAATCAAGTGTAAAAATGCTACAGTGTTAATGCTTTTGGACAATAGTTATTTGCAAACTATTGATTATTTAGATAGCCTCCCACAGAGAACCTATACATAAACATGTTTTTATATACATACTCCTTAAAAATACAGTTCATGGTGGGTGGAGTGTGGTGACATACATCTGCAGAGGTGTGATCATATACAGTGTTGTAAATGAATGTTACTAAAAGGAAAAAAAAAAGGCAATGAAAAGCATGCTGTGTGCACTGTTAAGTTTCTTGCTCTCCCCACTGGACAGTATGTTTTATAGGTCATTTCTTAGCCGTACATATGTATCTGTTCAATTAATTTTAAAAGCTTCATAATACACCATTCTATGGAAACCAATTAATTTATTATTACCTTACTATTTTAACCTAGAAACTCTATCACTCAGCTTAGTTTTGAATTTAATGACTTTTAGTTGATCTTTAAAATCTGTTCTTAAGAGAAAAACTTTTAGGCGCAGAAGTTTGGATCATTATTGAAAGAAATGTCTGTCTTTGTGATTATTTTGAAGGGATTGGCCTTTATTTGGATATATGGTCTGGTTATTAGTTGAAAAAAGTCTCATTGAGCCAGAAGGAGAGGACAGAGGGGTGGGGAGCAAAGCAGGGAGCGAGACCAGTGGGCTAAATTAGAGGATTATTGGGGCATTGGTGCTGGATGTGGTGTTGATGCCAGGTAAAACCACCAGGACACCAAAACCGATACTGGGCAAAACTGAGGAGTGCCCGGGGACCTCAAACTGTTAGGAGAAAAATCCATGTTGTTTGTACAAAGGGATTGTGCCAACCTGTGCATATCAAAGCAGAGTAACCATATTCCAGTGTGCTCAAAGCTCTTTAAGCTGTGAGGGGTTCAAAGGGAATATAAAAAAGGGAGAAGAGGAGTAGGGGAGAGGACTGTAAAATGTGGACTTGGAGAAAAGAGCCATAGGCAAGAGCAGAAGAGGGAAGAGCCTGAGAATTGCCTCCGGATCTGTCTTTTAAAGTCCACCCTGAAGCTCCATTTTGCCCCTCAGTTCCAGCCTTCTGGGGGTGGATCAGCAGGACTCACAGCTCTCTCACAGTGTGGTAATATACATCCCCAGAGTGTGAGCCTGTACCCCTAAAACATATACATTGTGGTAAATCAGTGTCATCTCAGTAAACATAATTAGAAAAAAGTAGCCCGATTAAATCACAGTCACATTACTATAGCAAACAAATGCTAAGACAGTACCACAAGGGTTTTGAGTAGGGATCGTTGGAGTGGCTTTTAACAAAGCGATGTCCTCACATTCACGGCTGCTGATAACAGTGGGCATAATCCCCACCCTGCTTCACTTACTTGACCCTGGGGCTCTGGTTTTCTCACTCCAGGTTTTTAGAATGTTATTTTACTGTGGCAAGAAAAGTTAGCATGAGACAAATTTGTTAAGTATTGGTATAATTGTATAGCAGATCTCTAGAGCTAATTCAGCTCCTGTAGTTGAGCCTTTGTAACTATTGAATAGCAATTCTTCATTTCCTTCTGCCACTAGCCTTTGGCAGCCACCATTTTACTTGCTCTGAGTTTCACTTTTAGCTATCCTGTGTAAGTGGACTCAAACATGTTTGTCCTTCTGTGGCTGGTTATGCATTTACTTAGCACACTGTCCTCAGGGTTCATCTATGTCATATTGCAGGATTTCCTTCTTTGAAGGCTGAGTAATAATTCATTTTATGTGTCTACCATAATTTTCTTTACCATTTATCTGTTGATAACGGGCTATCTTGAATAATACTGCAATTAACATGGGAGTATAGATATCACTTTGAGATCCTCATTTCATTTCTTTTGGATAAATACTCAGAGGTGGGATTGCTGGATAATATGGTAGCTTGATTTCTGTTAAGGAATCGCCATATTGTTTCCATAGGCTTTAGTCCAATCTCCATTCCCACCAACAGTGCCCTACTTTATCCAGTCCTTGCCAGTACTAGTTTTGTTACTATTATTATTTTTACTATTCATCCCAATAGGTGTAAGGTGATCTAACTGTGGTTTTGATTTGCTTTTCCTTGGTGATTAGTGACTGATTATCTTCCTTGTACCTGTTTGCCATTTCATATCTTCTTAGCAGACATGTTTATTCATGTCTTTAGCCCACTTTTAATTTGAATTATTAGTCTTTTTATGATTGAGTTGTACTTGCTCCTTATATATTTTGGAAGTTAATTCCTTATTTTATAGATGGTTTGCAATTTTCCCCTTTCTGTTGGTTCCCTTTTTACTCAGTTGTTTCATTTTTCTCACTGTTTTTTTGCTTTTGTTATTCGTTTGCTTGGTTTTTTTTAAGATTTATTTATTTATGCATACAAGAGCCAGGGTGTAGGCCAGAGGTTGGGGTGGGGCGGGGAGGCAGTGAGAGGATTCACCAGAGACAGAGTGGGGAGCAAGATCTACTGAAATATGCTGCTGAAGTTTGCAGCAAGAGAGGTGGGACAGATCTGCTGCTGCCTGGGTCACCTCCCTGGCTGGCTGGGGAATCTAGCTTGTGCTGCAGTGGGGATAGCTTGATAGCTCTATGACTTAACCCTTGAGCCACCAGGGAGGCCCTGCTTTTTGTTGTTGTTATTTATTTAAGCACTGGGTACAGTCAGAAGCACAGGAGGGTGAGAGAATTCACTAGAGCCAGAGCCAGGAGCAGAGCAGGCAGACTGACGAAGTACACTGCTGAGGGGAGCAGCGGGCGGCAGGAGAGATCTGTCGGGCCATGTGGGACCCTCACCCCGCGGGTGGCCGGGGATCAAATCGGTGCTGCAGAGGCTGTGGAGAGAGCTTCGCAACCCAGCACTCAACTGCTGTGCCACCGGGGAGGTCCCTTGCTTGTTTGTTTTAAGCAACATAAAAAGAGAAAGAACATGCTCAGAAAATTTTATCAGGTAATTTTCACATCTTTAATACAATAACAGCTAGTGTTTATAATGATGCTTTGCAAATTCTTGTATTATTGTTGAAGAGAACTGAATGTGTTATACCTATATTCTGTATTTTTTGAATGCACTGGGTATTTTTTTTAAAGATTTATTTTATTTATACAAGAGCTGGGGTACAGGCCAGAGGCTCAGGATGGTGAGAGGATTCACCAGAGACAGAGTGGGGAACAGAACAGGCAGACTGAAATACACTGCTGAGGGGAGCAGCGGGCGAGACAGGAGAGGTCTGCTGCGCCATGTGGGATAATCGCCGGCCAGCCAGGATAGAACCCATGCTGCAGAGGCTGTGGACAGCTTCACAGTGCTGTGCTCAACCACCTGCACCACCAGGGGAGGCCCTGAATACACTGCTTTTGTGCTATGCATTATGTCATTGAATCTCCATATCATGTGAGGTATATATATTATTCCATATTATATATGTGGAAAGCTCATATAGACTAACTCACTGAAGAGCATACATCAAATGGCATAGTTTGAACTGAGTTGCTTGTGTCCAAAATCCCATTTTTTCTTTCTGTTAACCTACCTCTAAATCTTTCTGAATCTTAATATTACACATGCATGCAAACAGATACATGCACACCCACCCACAGCATTAATTGAAATAGTAAGCCCTCAGCTACTTCAGCTAGTCTTTTGCTGTGGATAAGGGGTTTAGATTCTCACATTCAAACTTTATATTTTTCTCTTTTTACTAGAACATTTATCTTTCTGTTGTTTTTTTAAAAGATTTATTTATTTATTTTATACAAGAACCAGGGTACAGGCCAGATGCACGGGAGGGTGACAGAATTCACCAGAGACAGTGGGGAACAGAACAGGCAGACTGACAAAATACATTGCTGAGGGGAGCCGCAGGCGCTACAGGAGAGGTCTGCTGTGCCATGTGGGACACTCGCCGTCCGGCCGGGATTGAACTAGCACTGCAGAGGCTGTGGACAGCTTCACAGCACTGCACTCAACTGCCTGCACCACCAGGGGAGGCCCTATTTTAAAGTTTTCTTTATTAAAAAGATGGCCTTATGGGCTAGGGATTAAGTCTCAGTGCTGCCACCAATGTGGTCTGAGTTGGATCCCCAGCCAGGGAGCTAACCCACACATGGCACAGCAGACTTCTCCTGTCTTGCCTACTGCTCCCCTAGGCAGTATATTTCGGTATATCTGCCTGTTTTGTTCCCCACTCTGTCTCTGGTGAATCCTCTCACTCCCTGCACATCAGGCCTACACCCCCAGTTCTTCTACACTGAAAAAAAAAAAGGTCTTATTTTGGAATAGATTTGAGGCAGAAAGCTTGAGAAACTGGTACAGGTGAGGAGAAATAATGGCAAAATATTAGTAAATGTTTTGTGTTTGTGTTTTACAAGCAGACAGCAGAACTCTGTAATTATACAGTGCAGGAGGGCATGTCAATTAGCCTCTGGAAATAATTAGCATTTGACAGACAATCTGATCAAATAAACCCGATAACTAGGTGTTTTTCCAGTGGGATATATACGTGGTTTAAACCTTTGATGAACTGTTTTTTTTTTTTTTTTAAATAAAGGAGTAGTTTTAGTGCAAGGAGAAGCAAACAGTAAGACATGTTAAAATACCCATTAACTAAACACCCTGAAAGGGTATAAAAATGCCTCTGACTGCCAGAAAACAATTAGGCTGCAAATATGCATTTGGTTACCTAACCACACATTCCCTAAACATTTAATTCTAATTAATTTTCTTCATTACACAACAGTACCTCTCCTAATTACACTAGAGAAATTCTATAAACCTACTAGCTATTCAAAGTCTTTATTGCACAAATTATTCTGGTAGGTCCCTATTACAAGCAAACCTCACACTCTCATTTATACATACCTCTTCTCAGCGGACGTGGGCTACTTAGTAAACCCTTGACAGCCAGGCAAACTAATCCAATATGTGACCATATTCCAAGTGAGTAATTTTAGTGTCATGGAACATCAACGCTGAATAATTTAAAACAAACCAAGGTAAAGGTGAAAGAACCATGTAGCATTTGAATTCATACACATGTTGCTTGTGATCCCTGCATCAGCGCAGAGGCTGACTCAGAGGAACAAAACTTCTGTGCTTTCCCTGAACTGTCAAGCACAAGGGGTGAGCAGGGGTGGACTTCAGGTCCCAGGAGTGATACAGGAAGAACAATCGATACAAGGACTCGGTGGGTCATAGAACCACAGACTTCTCAGGGTCAGGAAAGATTTCAAACTCATCACCAGTCATGAAAGAAACACTATGTGCTGAGATCTTATATTCCAGTTGACAGGGCTGGGACTAGGAGGAGGAGTCTCCAAGTCCCTGATCAGAGCTGTCTACACAACAGAGGGTCACTCTGCAGAGGTTGGTGCAACTTATCGGAACTTGTTATTGAGCTGCAGAAAATGTTTGTAAGTTGGGTCAGAGACAGACTTTGATCCTTAGGAAGCCATTTTTGACTTCCTTTCTCAGCCAAATGAAAGTTTGCGGTCTGAGTTATTAGGGTTTTCCACGATGGCATGTGGTCTAATCAGTACAGATGCATCCTTAGTATTCAAAGCTCACAGCCAACTGGTGGTATTTCATCAGCTTCACTTTCTATGCCTGGAGCGTGCTGATTAGCCGACCATTTCACCCCAGCCTGGGGACTTATTTCTGACTCACTCTCTCTCCTTTTAATATGAATGTTCTCTCATGACATTAGATAAAAAATAACCTACAGTTTTGCTACTCAAAATGTGGTCTGTGAACTAGCAGCATCAACATTACTGGGGAGATGATTAGCTCCCAAACCTACTGAAACAGAATTTGCATTTTAACAAGATCCCCAGGTAATTCATATGCTCACTGAAGTTTGAACAGCACAGGTCTGGAGCCCTGGTCCTTAGTGTTAGCCTGCCTCAGATTCATCTGGAAGGTGCCTAATCCCTTGTTACCAATTCACTCAGCATGGGCTGAGGCCAGGAATTTGCATCTCTAGCCAGTATGTTAGGAGGCTTCTGAGACAGCCTTCTTGTCTGCTGGTACAGACTCTTCTCTTGGTCAAGGACTTTGAGGGCTCTGGAGATTTCAACCTCTGGAGGTTTTGGTAGCGCAGGCCTATTCCAGAGTTATTATTCACAGAATGTGGATTTGTGCAGTCTTTTTAAGTGATTTTGAAAATGGCGATAAGTAATGCTTCAATTTTGATGGTCCCAACCATCAAAACCAAAAACAAACCCCAAGTTAGGGGTCCCGATAAGGTCCAGAAATCTGCATTTTAAATAAAAATCTAGATGACTTGGAGACAGGTGGCCAGTAGACACACTCTGAGAGTCAGTGATTTAAATGCGGAACATCTTAGGGAAAGAGCAGAACGTGTGCCCTTTCAGCCGCGGAGTTACAGCATGCGCCCAAAGCTGTAGCAAGTGCGGCTCATAATTTAGCAATTGAAGCGGTTCCAGGAAATCAGTCCACTGGGCCTTTCCCTCCTGGAAGCCCCAGTAGGACTTCTCATTCCGCCTTTCTTAATTATGTCTGGCCAGCAGTGAGCATTCCAGCGCTGTGCTCTTTAATCTACTTATCCATCTTACAGTTCCAATTAACCAGGTGCAGCCATCCATCTGGTTAATATGAGGACAAGCTGTTAATTTGTGAATGAAGAAAAAGGTCTGCAGACAACAAACTAGCAGGCAGCTCTGGAAGGCCACCCTAACTGCATCCTTCCAAAGCAAGGTGAAGGAACAAGGCAATTCATTTGGCGTAATGAAAGAAGGACCCACTTTTTGGTAGATGGAAATGAATGCAGAATTTGGATAGATCTGGGCCCTCAGGTGACTTGTTCCAGGCCATCTCTGAACTGTAATTCTGTAACTTTGAAATAGGGAAATAATAAGACTTAATCTTTGTCTCAGGGAAGTTAGGAGACTCCATTGAGATCAAGTGAGACAAAGCCCTTTGTAAAAGGTAACAGATATTTTCATTTGTTTCCTATGCTTTTCTTCACTTATTCTATACATATTTGCAGAGGAATGTCTTTTCAGGCACATTTAACATGATTAGTGTTTTGTATCAAGCAGATTGTACACTTTGATTACATGGTAGCTGTACTATTTTATAGTCTTCAAGTATTTCTTTTTCAGTTTCTAAAATCCATAATAGAACAGATTACCCCATCTCTTCCAAGCCATCTTATATATTTTTTTGTGCATGATGAAAATGCTGTGTCCTGCATAAATGATATGTTGAAACCCTAACCCCCAACATGATGGTATTTGGAGATGGGGTGTTGGGGAGGTAATAGGTTCAGACAAATCATGAGGGTGGGATCCTGACTGTATTAGTCCCCTTATAATAAGAGGAAATCTCCTCCTCCCACTCCATCTCTCCTCCACCTCCTCCACCTAGGAAAGGCCCTGTGAGTTTATAGGACAAATATGAAGAGAGCACCCACCAAGAGCTGAGTCAGCCACATCTTGATCTTGGATTTCCCAGCTTCCTGAACTGAGAAATAACTCTTTGTTGTTAAACTGACTCCCCACTCCCCTCTTATTCTATGGGTTTTTTTTTTTTTTTTTTTTTTGTCACAGCAGTCTGAGTTGACTAAGACAAAATCACTGGAGAACTTAAAACCCAGGTCATGGGAGCACCCCCAGACTGGTAGGGGTGACTTGGTGGGTCTGGGCAGGGCCTGAGCACTTATATTCATCTTGGTCATTTTCTTTTAAATTTTACTGGTTGTGGACTGTGTTTTGAGAACTATTGCCTGAAAACAAAACTTTCCCTGATTAAGTACAAGCTTTCTTTTCTTTAAAAAGTGGACATTTCTCTACCTGAAATTCCTACTCTTGGTCTCCAATTAAAGGGAATTATACTCTAGATTTGAGCTGAGTGAGACAGTAGGAAAAAAATACACATCCAGTCACCTTGAATGCAGTTCTATCAACAACACTATTAAGCACAATTTCTCTCTTTTTGTGTCATTAAAAAAAAGTTAAAGCCTTCCACCAACCCAGGAGTTTATGATCAAGCTGGGGAGACCAAACATACCCTGTAAAGCACCTTGTGAATAATTACTGAGCACAATAAACTATAAATGCAAAACAGGATTGCCAGAAGTTCCCAGGTGACAACGCTGTCACATTCTCAAAAGGAGAAATTGAGATGTAAATCCCAAATGCTCAGAAAGTCTACTTTATCACTTTGGCTTTTTTTTACAACTAGCTAGAGGCAAACCTCCTGTCTTCAGCTCCACTAGGGATGGGGTAGAACTTTGAGTAATTCCCCTGGCCTCTCTTGTCTGTCTATGTCATTAGACAAAGTTGGAAAGCAGTGTTTCTCTGGGTGTGATCAGTGGCCCATCTGTAGCAGAATTGCTTTGGAAAATTGTTCAACATGAACATTAACATTACCTAGTGAAAAAGAATCTTGACAGTGATGTCCTGGAAGCCCCTCACTTAACCTCGGATACACTGGATAAATTCTGTTTGTTTACATTGAAAGGACACCTTCTAGTGTGTTTTTGCAGTCCCATCCAGTGCATGTGACTTTGGAATTACCACTGTCTTTTTTTTTTTTTTTTTTTTTAAAGAACTGGGGTGTAGGCCAAGTGGTCGGGGGGTGAGAGGATTCACCAGAGACAGAGTGGGGAGCAGAACAGGCAGATCTGCTGAAATACACTGCTGAGGGGAGTGGTGGGTGAGACAGGGAGAGGTCTGCTGCGCCATGTAGGTCGGATTCCTGGCCGGGGATTGAATTTGTGCTGCAGTGGCTGGTGATAGCTTGATAGTGCTGAGACTTTAACTCCTGTGCCACCAGGGAGGCCCAGAATTACCACTGTCTTGAAGAGCACCACGCAGCCTGGGTCAGGTGTGCCTAAGCCTGCTGTTGTAAGGAGATGTTCAGTTATTAGTTTGAGTTCCATTTTCTGGGTAGATATAAGGTTGGAGCAGGGACTTGATCCTACCTGTTACAGAAGCCTTCCCTCTCACCTGCGAGAAGCACAGAGATCCGTGATGGACAAATGGGAGGTAAGACTTTAATCCATACATAGGAGAAACGGACTCCAAAGGGAAGAGAAAAGGATCAGGTCTGAGGGTGGACTTTGATGGTTGGTTTCCAGGGAAATCAATAGACTAGGTTCAGAGGTAGATTTCTTTTTATTGCTGTTCTTCTCCACTTTCTAAACAAGCAAATGATTTTCTCTTACATCTGTCTCTAAAGGCTAGTTCTGAAAACGTAGGTTTGTGGTCTGATTGTAAGCTTCAGGAGGGGGCAAACTCTTTCTTCTTGAACTCTGGGCAGTTTGTAAGTGTGAGTTAACACATACCCCATGTAGACCCCTCTGAAAGGAGCAGTAAGTGCAAAGACATCTTATCACACTGAATGAATCTACTGATGACTACTTAGTATAGTGTGGTGTGGGATTTCAGATTACTAATTAATGGAACCACACTCTGCATTTGCTACCTGCCATTTTCATCTACTTTTCATATAGTCACCACTTTTCTGCCCTAAAATATACTCTACTATCTGATTATTTTTATTTTTCACTTTTTTTTTGAACTTGATACATTTCCTTTTATTTTTAACATTTTTTTTCTTTTTACAAAGTGTGAATTTGCATTGGTTTTTAACATTATATGGCTTTCAGTTATATAGACATATATTAACATCAGTATACACTACCTTATGCTAACCACCAAAAGACTCATTTCCACTCATTGATCTGATTTTTTTAAATGGCTGCAGGGCTTTTCATTGTATTGATATTGTGGTTTATAGACATAGTCATCCGTGATGAGATGTTGCATCCCATCATAGTTCCCAGCGAGATTTCTGTTTTACACCAGATGGCATTTTGTAGGTCTGGCCTAGTGATTGAGAGATTATGTTGTGATTATAATAGTCATTCCATCTCCCACCCTCCAGATCACTTAAGTTTTTGTTTCATCTGTAGGGCCTTGCAGAAAGCAAATGAAACAATCCCAACAATCCCTCTCTTTCCTTCATTAATCCATTTATTCTGAAAATATTGAGGAAATGGTGATAGAGATACAAATCCTACCTTTCATGGGTTTAATTTTGTGACAGTCCAAGGGCAATATGCAAGTAAAAGCAAATATAGAGAGTATAATAATAGGTCATGAGAAGAATCTGTTAGATACATCTAGATTTATTACTTTTAACTGAAAGGACATGTTATATTACAAATACTATTGTTCCCTGAGTCAGGGTGGCAGAGTTAGGTCATGAAAGGTCTAGGGATGGAGACCAAGGACCTTTTCCCCCCAGTAAACACACACTTCTTGTTCTGTGACTAGTGGTTTTTCTGATTCCTTTTATCAACCATAGGAAGAGTTTATCTGACTTTTAGCTTTATTTCATCCAATTGGATTGATTTGCTGATTGTTTACACAAATGCATAGTTTTTAGATTACAACTTCACACCTTCACATGCACACATGCTTCACTCCACCAAAACCTCAGAGCCAGTACCACTCACCTTCCTTCCCTTGCTTCGTCTCCATCTTCTCCTGTTTAGGCTGGCAGCCACTTTGTTTTCTTTGGTTATTTATATTCGACAAATGAGTGAAACCATCTATAACTGTCTTTCACATTGTGACTTATTTTACTTGACATAATCACCTAAAGACCCATCAGTTTTGTTCCAGAAGTCACCATTTCAACTTTTCATACCTGAATAGTATTCCATTGATTATAGATTCCGCAATTTCTTTATGCAGTTTTCTGTCACTGGGTATTTGAGTTGTTCCATGACTTGGCAATTGTGACTTAATGTGACTATGATTATAGGGTTGTATAAGTGCTTTCATATTAAGGTTTTCATATTCTTTGGGTAAATACCTAAGGGTGGTACTTTGCTGGCTCTTATGAAATTTCCTTTTTTTTTTTTTTGAGGAATCTTCATTCATTTTCTACACAGGCTGCATGAAATTATATTCCCACAAAGAGTAGATGAGAGTTCCCTTTTCTCCACCTTCATTTGTTTCTAGACTTTGTTATAGAGGCCATTCTCACAGGTGTGAAGAGATATTTAATTGTGGTTTTGATCTGCATTTCTCTTATAGTAATTGAAGTTGGGCATTTTTTTTTGGTGTGTTTGAGACACCTGGATACCTTTTTTGGACAAGTGTCTATTTAGGTCTTTTGCCCATTAAAATTTTTTGTTGTTGTTGAGCTGTATGAATTCTGTATATATTTTGTAGGATATGTGATGTGTATATATCTCTCACAGTTCATAGGTTGCATTTCAGTTTTTGTATTGGTTTCTTTCAAGGCACAGAAGCTTTTTAGTTTGATGTAGTCCTGTTTGTTTATTTTTGCTTTTGTTTTCTTTACTCTTAGAATTGTCCCAAATGCATCTCAGTGGTTGGTACCCAGGAGTATATTCCCTGTGTTTTTGTTTGACTATTGGCTTAATGCCTGATCATTTTTAAATTAGATGGAGAACACCAGGCCTCCTCTCTAAAGAAGATTATTTTATTTATAATGGTCTTGCCTTTGGCTTGCTGCCTATTGTTTTTTTGTGGTTTTTCTTCTGTTGCCTTTTCCCTTCTTTCACTTTTTTTTTTTTTAAATCAATGAGCGATTTAGATTGGTAGGAAGCATTGGGAGTTGAATTTCTCTTTTCAAGTTGAACAAAATGCTATTTATTGTGTATTTCTGGGGTCAGGCAAATCAATAAAAGAGGCCAATGAAAGCCTGTCCTTCAGAAGACACCAGCTCTGTGACCTTGTGTTGTGGTAAAAGCTGGACTTTTCTATCTTAAGAAAAAGGGACTATCCCACAACACTCACTGTTGTGCCCAGCAACAAATGAAGGGAAAACTGTCCAAAAAGTGGCTGTGGCTCTTTGATGAACTTCCAGGTGTCCGTTTATAGAGAAGCTTCTAATTAACTAAGTTCTGTCTCCCATGAGCTCAGTAAAAATGTGACACCTTTTCAGAAGTAAATTTTAGAGTGACTTTCTGGTCATTTTAAAGAGCGTTGAAGCATAAAAACATTTTGCTTTCTAGGTGAAGTTCTTTTCTGTTAGTGTCAAAGATAAAATCTCCCTGAACCTTTCTGGGTTTCTAAGCACCATAACTGAACAACTCAAAGAATTTTCCCATCATTTTTCTGTAGTTCAAATCTAAGCAGGTGTACAAGGAACTGTTAATAAGGATATCTGGGATTGGCTACTGTAGAGCTAGATGGCTTTTACATATTTTCATTACACATTTATTTAGTTAATCAGAGGATGTTATTTTGATTCTTACATAACCATTTCTTCAGAGAGAGTAAAATCAGAATAAAGTGAACTATCAAGTGATACAGACCTATCCACATTAGAGGGAAAGCTCCTTTCACCTTCTCTTTATGGAAAAGGGAATTAGGACACACATGTTTAAAACTTGGTAAGTCTCATCATTGTAAGATCTAATTCCTTAATGTGACATTATTACATTTTGGTCTTTTTTTTTTTTTTTTTTTTTTTCAAAAAAGGGGGTGATGCGGTGGCGCAGCGGTTGAGTGCTGGGTTGCGAAGCTGCCCGAGGCCTCTGCGGCGCCGGTACGATCCCCGGCTGCTCCCCGGCCACCGGAGGAGGGTCCCACATGGCGTGCAGACCTCTCCTGCCGCCCGCTGCTCCCCTCAGCAGTGTACTTCGGTCCTTCTGCCTGCTCTGCTCCCCGCTCTGGCTCTGGTGAATTCTCTCACCCTCCCGCGCTTCTGACTGTACCCAGTGCATGTATAAACAAAACAAACAAACAAGCAAATAAATAAATAAATAAAACATGCCTCTATAAAAAAAAAAAAAAAAAAAAAAAAAAAAAGGGGGTGATGTATTCGTTGGCTTGGACTGCCAGGACAAGAGATCATAATCTGGTGGAGTAAAGAAAAGACTTTTATTTTCTCACAGTTTGGAAAACTGTAAGTCCCCAGAAAGTGTCAGCAGGGTGGGTTTCCGATAAGAGCTCTCTTCCTGATCTGCAGATATAACCTCACTGTGTCCTTTAGTGATCTCAGTGCCTGGAGAAAGGGAGGGGACTGAGGACGGGAAGGAGAGAGAGGGAGGGCTGGTTCTTTTTTTCCTCTGCTTTCCAGTCCTTATCAGATCAGTCCCTCATCCTTATAAGCTCGTTTAACCTTAATTATCTTCATAAAGGTCATATCTTCAAATATAGTCATGTATTTGGGGGTCAGTATACAGATGGATCAATTCTGAGGGACATTGTGGCGGATCTGTCTGAAAAAGGTCTTCCCAAATGTAAAAACCCTTCTAGGACCTAGCATTGAAGTGGGTAGGGAGGGAGATGGCCTTTGTGTTGACATAGGGACTGTGGTTCCTGACCTGGAGCCTGTGGATACTTCTGGTGCAGACCTGGGAATGCCAAGACTGAGCCTGGAGACTTTCCTGGAACAAGTGTAAGGCTTCAGTCTCACCGAAGCTTTTTTCAGCAGGTTGAGGAATAAAGATGTTCATTAATAACCAAGCCACCTTTTCCTTTATCTTTAGTATTAATCCCCAACCAAGCCAAACACATGTTTCTGAACTGTGGATTTAACTCATATCTAATGACCAGTTTTGTCAAGGATTTATGTGATCTTCCTGGTGCTCTTTGAGAAACTTGGGCAAGTCCGTGCAATTTTCAACACTGCTTTATATATGTCACACCTTGCAGCCTTTATCAGGGAACAGTTGCGCTCTCCTTGGACGTGAATGCTTTTGCTGTCAGTCAAATCGGGTCTATTTGCTCAATTATAGGACTCTTTTTGGATGACTTTTTCTGGATGCCTAAATTAAACATTTATGTCTGGTCTGTTGTTGGTCCCTTAACTTCTAAGTGAAAAGACTAGTAGAAAGTTATTTTTTTGCCCCCTATTAAAATCTTGGATGTTCATTACAGAAAACAGGAAAAAAGTCAAGAAACCCACATGTTTAATAAAGTTCATGATATTACCCTGCAGAAATAGTCATTGTTAACATTTTGACTTATTTTTAGCCAGTCTTTGTTTTAATAATACTATTCATAGAGTTTTGGCCATGCTCTAAATGTTCAGAGATAATTCTTGTTATCCTAAGTTCTTAGAAGCCACAACAGCACCCATAGACTAGAGGGCAATATACTTAGTGTGCTCGAACATCTGTATACCCTGGGGATGGAATCCTTTGTCTGGATCCCTCTGTACCTTATTTTATGAAACTTTTTACCATAGACATTTAATCATGAAAATTAATAATTTTTAAAATATCGACTTCAGGGCCTCCCCTGGTGGCGCAGTGGTTGAGCTCTGGGCTGCGAAGCTGCCCGCAGCCTCTGCAGTGCCGGTTTGATCCCTGGCTACCGGCAAGGGTCCCACATGGCTCGACAGACCTCTCCTGCCGCTCCCGCTGCTCCCCTCAGCAGTGTATTTCGTCAGTCTGCTTGTTCTGTTCCCTGCTCTGGCTCTGGTGAATTCTCTCACCCTCCCATGCTTCTGACTGTACCCAGTGCTTGTATAAATAAATAAATAAATCTTTAAAAAAAAATATCGACTTCATACTTCCAGCTGTGGATATAACAGAATGTAGTTAATCACTTCCCAGTTGTTGACTCTTTAATTAATTAATTTATTTTTAAAAGATTTATTTTTATTTATGCATACAAGAACTGGGGTTTAGTTCAGAGGTGGGGGGTAGGGTGGGGTGAGAGGATTCACCAGAGAAAAGTGGGGAGCAGAAAAGGCAGATCTATTGAAATATGCTGCTGAGGGGAGCAGTGGGCATATGTGGGTTAGCTCCCTGGCAGGGGATCAAACTTATGCTGCAGTGGCTGGCAACAGCTTGATAGTGCTTAGACTTAATCCCTAGCACAACCAGGGGGAACCCCAGTTGTTGACTTTTTAGGTTGTTGCCCCCTTTTGATACTGCTCTCAGCACATCAAAATGTTTATTTTCTGAGATGTGGACATTTATAATAGGTATCCTGGCAGTTTTGTTTACTTTTTGACTACTTGGAAATTGTCCCTTATAGAGGACTATAGACAAGCAGACTTTGAATATACAAATTTCCTGAAAGGGGGAGGGGCATCAGAAGAACTCTAAAAAGTTGAAGCACATTTTAGAATTTCAGTCCTTTTCCACCACAGCCCCTTTCATCCCCTGACTCCTCTTATAGAAAGGCAACGAGGTGGGTAATTTTTCATGCTGATGAAAATAAAAGCTTTCAAAATACTTGTAAGAAAAATGTAAAGAACTCCTTTTAATTTTTTTTTTTGGAATTCCATTAGTCTAATTTTATTTTATTTTTTTAATTCAAGCATGTTTCTTCATATAAAGTAGAAATTATAGATACATAATTGGAAAATATGGAGGCAACACTGGTTCAGCCACATAATTGGAAAATATGGAGGCAACACTGGTTAAGCCTTAGAAAGTTTTCTTTCAAATTTTTTTTACAGTAAATGTGACATTTTATATTATCTTTGGTAATCTCATCTGTTTTCCTTTCCCCCCCGACACTGTTCTAGATTTAATAGTGAGAGATTAAGTTGCTATTCTCACATTCTGTTATATAATGTACCTTTCTACATTGACAAATATTTATTATCCCATAAATGACTACATCTGTATTCCACATGTTATCGAACCTTCTCCTATTGCCAGACATTTATTTTAAGGCACCCTTTTTTGTAAAGAGACTTTACTTTTTAGAAAACTTTTAGATTTATAGCAAAATGAACCTAAAAAATTGAAGGGATGGTACAAAGATTTCTCAAAGACAGGTGTCCTCCACTTTTTGAAAGTTTGGGTTATGCAATTCCACTTTTATAGATTTACATTTTACCTGTTTTCCTTAACTGCAAGAAATCCAAAGAGGGTTTTCTCTTTTAAGACAATTGGCAGAAATGGGCATAGTGTCAGCATTGGTTTTGCAGCAGCTGTTTCAGAAGCAGCAGCACCCTGAGCAGCCAGAACGGCTCCGTCAAGTGCCTTTCCCAAGAACTACTGTATACTGGCTGGGTAATTATCATAGCCTTCCCATTTCTACTAGATGAGTGTGATTTCAGGTTTTATGAGTTGCTTGGTATGATATGATAGGTTGTTTTTGGACTCTGGGAATGCTGATTTTTTTTTCAATAAATTAATGGTGATTGGCTCTTCACGTTGTGTCATTTCTGTTTAAGAAAGTTTCCATTGGAACATTCTACTTTGAAGATACTGGGCAGAAAATTGTATCCCCAATTCCAACCCAAGCACAGCCTTCCTAATTATTAACCTGCCCCACCACAGTGGTATTTGTTATAATTAATGAACCCTCACTGACACATCATTTTCAGCCAATGGCTATAGGTACATGAGGATTCATTCTCAGTGTTGAACTGTCTGTGGTTTTGGACGAAGATATCCTGACATATACCTATCATTATAGAATCATGCAGAGTATTTTCATGCCCTAAAAAATCCTCTGTGCTCTACATATTCATCCTTCCCTCCCCCAGATCTCTGAAAACCACTGATCTTTTACCATCTCCATGGTTTTGCCTCGTCCAGGCTGTCACATAGTAGGAGCCATATAAGTCTGACTATTTTTAAGAATACTAAAAGCTGGAACCTGAGTGAGTGTGAGTTGGTCTACTGTGAGTTTCACTGTAAGATTAAGTCATTGGTTATTTCCTCAGGATACTCTAAACAGCAGTCTTGTTAGGTTTTTCTTCTTTGACTAGTCAGGTTCCCTAGAGAAGTCTTTTGTCATATCCTGCCCAGAGACTATAAGTTGGGGTTCCAACATTCTGGGCTCAGGTAAGGGGAAGGCTAAGGGTCTCATGATTTGATATGTAAGCTTTTTCTTAATTCTGTTTGTGGCAGGGGATCCCTGGCTTGGGCTCTGTCTACCCTCACTGGCCTGTATGGGGTCAGGGAGGGAATCTGGCATCTAACTGTGTAAGACCAGACATCTCCAGTTTTCAACTCCCATCCTTTTTGTACTCCTACAGGTCTCTAATTCAGTCAGCTCCTGTGCATTTTGGGTTCTGATGTGGATTGCTGCTTGGATTGCCCGACTGTCAGCTTAGGAGTCTGTTTTTCTTAGATCTACTAAATCAATGATCACTTAATCTGTTTTCCAGTTCCTCAGATTTTATTTTCATTTTCTCTTCTACGTCCTTATGAGTTTATGCCTTTTCCTTTAAAATCTCTTTGGTATTGATATAGCTGGAGAGAAAGAAGATATAACGTGTGTGGTCTATTTGCTGAATTTTATTGAAAGTCACCTAACACTTTCTTTGTGTTATGTTTTTATTCCCGTAGAGGTGAAGCATAGTTTTGAGTAAGAAGTCCTCCTGGTTTTCCTTATGGTCCCATTCTTACAGTTATGATCTCTGGAGGCAGACAGATTTCTTTGCAAACAAGGACTATCCTGGTTACTACATTCATAGCCCTGGGAGAGTTACCGCATCTCTTCAAGCCTCAAGTTCCTCATTTGTAAAAATGAAGATTAAAATGATACTTGGCTCATGGGAAGGTGTCACGATTAACCAAGATAATAGACTGAGTGCCATCCTCGGACTTGCCACACAGGAGGTGCTCAGAAGATGGCTGCCCTTAACTCATGTTCGTCCTTATGCCAGTTTAAGATAAGAGTAGAAAATGGTTGAAAGAGCTACGACATTTTCAAGAATTGAGCATGTTTCTGAAATGCTGAGGTAATCTTTAGGTTTCACTTGGATGAGCAACTGTTGACACTGAATGTGACTGAACTCACCACAGGGAAAGGCCATAGTAACCCTGATTCATGGTTTCTTGGATTTGTTGATTCATTCAATAGAGACCCACTGAGTGGGGCATTTTAAAGTAAACATTATATGTTCTGCTAATAAATCACTGATACTTCAAAATGCATCATCAACCTAGAAATAATTAGACTGTAATGTAATCCAGACAGTGGAATGATTTACAGGGATGATGGTTTGGGTTCACAATCAAGGGACAGTCCAGAGATAAAGCATAGGGGAGTTTTAAATGGCCTTATGAAGAGAGGTATTTGTTTATTTACTCCTTCATTGAAGTAACATTGGTTTAAATATTATATAGGATTCAGAAATATATTTACTTTTTTTATGCATACAGGAGGTTCACAGCTCTTCAGATGTATGTTACTATACCACACCCACCACCAAGGTACCCATAATCTTCCACTCTAGTTCACTAGGCCCATCCCCCTTTTGCTTCCTATTCCTTCCCTTCTCCCTATGGTAACATTAATTCTATAGTCAGATATTTTTTTTAATAGAGGCATGTTATTTATTTGTTTGTTTGTTTGTTTTGTTTATACATGCACTGGGTACGGTCAGAAGCGCGGGAGGGTGAGAGAATTCAAGAGGGGAGCAGAGCAGGCAGAAGGACCGAAGTACACTGCTGAGGGGAGCAGCGGGCGGCAGGAGAGGTCTGCGCGCCATGTGGGACCCTCCTCCGGTGGCCGGGGAGCGGCTGGGGGGGATCGAAACGGCGCTGCAGAGGCCGCGGGCAGCTTCGCAACCCACCTCTCAATCGCTGCGCCACCGGGGAGGCCCCTATAGTCAGATTTTTAGGGTTGTTTAGGTTTAGTTTTGCCTGTTCCTTTTTGTTTCTTTATATTCTACACATGAGTGACATTATCTGGTAATTGTCTTCCTCTTCCTGACTTATTTCATTTAGCATTATCCCCTCTAGTTCAAGATTTCCTGTTTTTTTTTTTTTTTTTTTTTTTTTAGCTGAGTAGTATTCTATTGTATATATTCCCTTTTATTTTTTAAAAAGATCTATTTTGGGGCCTCCCTGGTGGCACAGCAGGTTGAGCACAGCGCTGTGAAGCAGTCTGAAGCCTCTATAGCGTGGGTTTGATTCCCAGCTGGCCAGGGAGAAACCCATATGGCATGGCAGACCTCTCCTGTCTCGCCCAGTGCTCTCCTCAGCAGTGTCCTTGGTCTGTCTGCCTATTCTGCTCCCCGCTTTGTCTCTGGTGAATCCTCTTACCCTCCCGCGCCTCTGGCCTGTACCCCAGCTCTTGTATAAAATAAATAAATCTTAAAAAAAAATCTATATTGGGCCTCCCCGGTGGTGCAGCGGTTGAGCGCTGGGCTGCGAAGCTGCCCGCAGCCTCCGGCAGTGCCGGTTCGATCCCCGGCCACTGGGGAGGGGTCCACATGGCGCGCAGACCACTGCTGCTGCTACCCTCAGCAGTGCATTTCGGGCCTTCTGCCTGCTCTGCTCCCCGCTCTGACTCTGGTGAATTCTCTCACCCTCCCGCGCTTCTGACTGTACCCAGTGCATGTATAAATAAATAAATCTTAAAAAAAAAAAATCTATATTTATGCATACAAGAACAGGCATCCAGGCCAGAGGTGTGTACCATGAGAGGACTCACCAGAGACAGAGTGGGGAGCAACACAGGCAGATCTACTGAAATACACTGCTGAGGGGAGCAGTGGGCGAGACAGGAGAGGCCTGCTGTGCCCTGGCCAGGGATTGAACTCATGCTGCAGTGGCGTGACAGCCTAATAGCGCTGTGACTTAACCCCTTGTGCTACCAGGGAGGCCCCCATTGTGTATATTCTTTTTTTTAAAAAAAGATTTATTTATGCATACAAGAATTGGCGTACAGACTAGAGACGTGGGGGGGGAGGGGGCGGGGTGAGAGGATTCACCAGAGACAGAGCAGGGAACAGAACAGGCAGATTGACTGAAATAAGCTGCTGAGGGGAGCAGTAGGCAAGTCAGGAGAGGTCTGCTGCACCATGTGGGTAGCTCCCTGGCTGGGGATTGAACTCATGCTGCAGTGGCTGCAGCCTGGTTCACAGGTTGCGTCTTAACCCCTTGCACCACTAGGGAGGTCCCATTGTGTATATTCTTAATCCATTCATCTGTCTTTGGGCACTTAGGTTGTTTCCATAACTTGATTATTGTAAATAGTGCTACAGTGAACATAGGAGTCTGTATATCCCTTTGAATTAGTGTTTTTGCATTCTTCGAGTAGATGCCTAGGGGTGAGATTGATGGTTCATATGGTAGATCTATTTTTAATGTTTTGTGAAACCTCTATACCGTTTTCCATAGGGATTGTACCAGTTTATATTCCCACCAGTGTACCAGGGATCCTTCTACAGGCCCTCCCAACGCTTGTTTTTTCTCATCTTTTTTTTTTTTTTTTTTTTTTAATAATAAATTTTATTTTTATATTACCCCATACAATTGCAAGCGCCCCATTCTGACCCCAATCCTTCCCCTCCCGCCCCCCACCCCCCAAAAAGTGTCTCTGGTTCATAGTTTTTTGTTGATTTTGATTTTCACTTTCTTATATTCATTTTCCTGGTCCCTTATTTAAGTTTTCTAGATTCCTGCTATGAGTGAGACCATCCGGTATTTTTCTTTTTCTTTTTGGCTTATTTCGCTGAGCATGATCCCTTCCAGTGCCATCCATGTTGCTGCAAATTGCATGTGTTTATCTTTTTTGAATGCTGAGTAATATTCCATGGTGTATATGTACCACATCTTCTTGATCCAGTCATCTATTTTTGGGCATTTGGGTTGTTTCCAAAGCTTAGCTATTGTAAACAGTGCTGCTATAAACATAGGAGTGCAGGTGCTCTTTGGAATTGATGTTTCTGTGTCCTTTGGGTAAATACCTAGGAGTGGAATTGCTGGATCATATGGAAGCTCTATGTTTAGTAGGTCCAGAAATCTCCACACAGCTCTCCATAGTGGTTGGACCAGTTTGCACTCCCACCAACAGTGCACAAGAGTTCCTTTTTCTCCACATCCTCGCCAACATTTGTTGTTGCTAGTTTTTTTAATATGTGCCATTCTCACTGGTGTGAGATGGTATCTCATGGTAGTTTTGATTTGCATTTCCCTGATTACAAGTGATGTTGAACATTTTTTCATATGTCTGTTGGCCATTTGCATTTCCTCTTCAGAGAAGTTTCTTTTTAGCTCTTCTGCCCATTTTTTGACTGGATTATTTTCTTTGTTGTTGCTGAGTCTCATCAGCTCTTTGCAGATTTTTGTGATCAGTCCTTTATCATTAGTGTTGGGTGCAAAAATGTTCTCCCAGTTGGTGGGGTTTCTCTTTGTTTTTGTTATTGTCTCTTTTGCTGTGCAGAAGCTCTTTAATTTGATGTAGTCCCAGCTGTTTATCTTTCTCTTCACTATCACTGCTTTGGGTGATGTGTCTGTAAAGATGTCTTTGATGTGCAAATCCCGTAGTGTTTCGCCTATATTTCCTTCTATGTATTTTATGGTTTCAGGTCTTATGTCTAGTTCTTTAATCCATTTTGAGTTGATTTTTGTGTATGGTGTGAGGTAGTGGTCAAGCTTCATTCTTTTGCATGTAGCGACCCAGTTTTCCCAGCACCACTTATTGAACAAACTTTCTTTGCTCCAATGCATAGTCTTCGCTCCTTTGTCAAAGATTAGTTGACCATAAATCTGTGGGTTTATTTCTGGATTTTCTATTCGATTCCATTGGTCTGTATGTCTGTTCTTGTTCCAATACCATGCAGTTTTGATGATTATGGCTTTGTAGTATAGTTTGAAGTCTGGGAGTGTGATGCCTCCATTTCCTTCTTTTTTTTTCAGTAGAGCTTTGGCTATTCGGGGTTTTTGGTGATTCCATATGAATTTCATCAATAATTGTTCTATTTCTTTGAAGAATGCCATTGAGATTTTGATTGGAATAGCATTGAATCTGTATATTGCTTTTGGTAGGATGGCCATTTTAATAATGTTTATTCTTCCAATCCATGAGCAGGGGATGTCTTTCCATTTCTTTGTGTCTTCTTCTATTTCTTTTAACAGTGTTTTATAGTTTTCTTTGTATAGGTCCTTTACCTCTTTTGTTAGATTTATTCCCAAATATTTGATTTTTTTTGTTTCGATAATAAAAGGGGTGGTTTTTTTGATTTCTTCTTCTTCAGATTTATTGTTTGTGTATAGGAAGGCTACTGACTTTTGCGTGTTGATTTTGTATCCTGCCACTTTACTGAATTGATTGATGAGTTGAATTAGTTTTTCTGTGGAGATTTTGGGGTTCTCTATGTATATTATCATATCATCTGCAAATAGTGATAGTTTGACTTCTTCTTTTCCTATTTGGATTCCTTGGATGTCTTTCTCTTGTCTTATTGCTCTGGCTAGGACTTCCAGTATTATATTGAAAAGCAGTGGTGAGAGTGGACATCCTTGTCTTGTTCCAGATCTTAATGGAATTGCTTTCAGCTTTTCACCATTGAGAATGATACTGGCTGTTGGCTTGTCATAGATGGCCTTTATGATGTTGAGGTATGTTCCTTGTATCCCCAGAATTTCAAGGGCTTTTATCATGAATGGGTGTTGCACTTTGTCGAAAGCTTTCTCAGCATCTATTGATATTATCATATGGTTTTTATATTTCTTTTTGTTGATGTGTTGGATAACGTTGATTGATTTTCGGATGTTAAACCATCCTTGTGCCCCTGGAATGAATCCAACTTGGTCGTGGTGAATTATCTTATGGATACATTGTTGGATTCTGATAGCTAAAATTTTGTTTTGATGTGGGCCACAGATGTAAGATATTATCTCATTGTGGTTTTGAATTGCATTTCCCTGATGATAAGTGATGAGCATTTTTTCATGTGCCTGTTGGCTAGCTATATGTAGTCTTTGGAGAAGTGTCTATTTAGCTAAGGAAGCTGTGTAAAGAAAATATCATGGGGCCTCCCAGGTGGCGCAGCCATTGAGTGCTGGGTTGCGAAGCTGCCCGCAGCCTCTGTAGCACCAGCTCGATCCCCCGCCTCCGGCGAGGGCCCCACATGGCTTGCAGACCTCTCCTGCCCCCTGCTCCCCTCAGCAGTGTACTTCGTCTGTCTGCCTGTTCTGCTCTCCGCTCTGACTCTGGTGAATTCTCTCACCCTCCCGACTTCTGACTGTACCCAGTGCTTGTATAAATAATTAAATAAATCTTTAAAAAAAAAAAAAAAAAAGAAAAGAAAATATCATGAATGAATTATTCCGGACATCTGGACTTCTCCCAATGGTAAGTGAAATGTAGGATTGATTTCTTGCCTTTGAATAAAATGTATACCAAGAAAAATGACCCTATTAGGGTATCTAAGAAATACACTTTGGTGAACCAATGGGAGGATAGCTAAGTCCTGTAGGGTGGAAGTTTTGAGTTTAGATCAGATAGTTCTCTGAAAATCAGTTAGAAAATTGGGTGTAATTACAGGCACATACGGCATATTGATGTTCCAGTCAATGATGGATCACATAAATGAGTGGTCCCTAGGTGTTGGCTGGCTGTACTGTCTGGGCTTGTTAAGCACACTCTATAATGTTCACACAAGAATGAAATTGCCTAACAATGCTTTTCTTGGAATGGGTTCCCTCTTTAAGTGACACAGAATTGTATGTTACCATTTGTTTTCTATTTTGATAAATTTTTTTTTTAGGAGAACTGGGGTATAGTCCAGAGGTGTGTGTTGGGGGAGAGGATTCACCAGAGACAGAGTGGGGAGCAGAATAGGCAGACTGACTGAAATACACTGCTGAGGGGAGCAGCAGGCGAGTCAGGAGAGGTCTGATGTGCCATGTGGGTAGCTTCCTGGCCAGGGATCGAACTCGTGCTGCAGCGGCTGCGGATAGCTTCATAGATTGTGTCTTAACCCCCTATGCCACCAGGGAGGCCCCATTTTGATAAATTTGACATCTCCTTGGAACTGCCTTTAGTTTATCTGGAAGATAAAAGGAATTAACCTTATATGCACTCTCAGAATTTCTTCCTATTTCCCTTTTAAGCTCCAGATAGAATCCTTCTTAAGAGGTAAGAAGGAGGGTAGAATTGCATAGAAGCCACTGAATGGGGATTTGTGTTTATAGTGGCTTGGTTTTGAAAATATTTGGATATGAAAATTAGTGTATTTGAGTGAAAAGCACAGATTTCTTAAACTTGGAAATGTCTTGGAAAATCAGTTTTATAGTTCATCTCTCCCCACCAAATTTAAGCTTCTGCCATGAAACACTGTGTCTAACTTATTATTACCTCAACCAGTCAAATGATGTTTTCACAGAGTAGGTGCTTCATAAATAAATAGATGAATATAATTAGAATTCAGTCCAATTAAATTTCCTGAAAAGGTCAGTATACTTTAGATAAATTTAGAGCAACGAATACCATCATGGGAGAAAATGGAATGGATCCAATTACCATAAAAATGATGTATTAACCTCATAGAAAATGATGTGGAGTACATTGATAAAGAGGCCCACTATATAAATTAGGATATAGCATCCCATTATGTAAAGAAAAATAATAGGTGATATTTCAATATGGATACAAATATTTTTAGAGGAATATATATGTATATAATAGGCTTTGTCAATCAAGATGCAATTAGACAAACAGAAACATACAAAATATTTCAACATAAGGGATTTGCTACAGAGAAGTATAAAGTTGAAGTGCTAAAAGAGCAAGGGGGAATGTGGGTATCCCCTGCTTTTCAAAAGTTCAAGTTACACCATTTCACTTTGGTGAAAGACCTACATGAATACCTGTTTTTGAAGAGGATTTTTGCTTTTAGGACAAAAGACAAAGAGTGAAAATACTGTTCCTTGTGGGTTTTGCAGCAGTCAGCTCTTCTAGAGGCAGAGCACTCTCCACACACCCAGTAGCAGTAGCAAAAGTGGCCCTGCCAAGCAACTTCCCTGGGGGAACTACACTCAGCTTTGAGCTGTGTCTGTGAGCATCTGTCCTTTATCTCCATTTCTTTTGTGCATCCCTTTGCACAAGGTATTTGACAAAACTAAGAGAGGTCGAAGGGTATTACTTTTAATGTAAAACTGAGATAATCTACTCCAACCTTTTAGGATTCAGCCTAAAACACCATTGTCACCCCCTCTCTCAGACTCCCCAGGTGCTTACAGTCTTCCCAGTTCGGGTCGTGGAAATAGACTGTACATGCCTTATTTTTACTGCACACAGGCTGTGTTTTTATCATACCATTCCTGCTTTTACTATATGTTAGTGTGACTTTAGGTTTTATATGTTATTTGGTATGACTTGGTGGATTAATTTTGGGTTTGGGAACTCTCAAAAGCTTTTCCATATAAATGGGTGGTAATTGCTTTTTTGCTTTCCTGCCATTTCTATTTATGAAAGCTATCCTAGGAAGTTCTGCTTTCAGGTAACAGGGGATACCCGTATTGAGGTGTCACTGAAAGTGACTGTGGGAAGCAACTACCACTCCTGGGAATCAAAAGCAAAGGATGAATTTGAAGTTGAGTGTTAGCAGAGCCTCGGGAGGGCTCTGACCTCTGGGGCTGGGGTGGGAGCACTGCCTGGCTTTCTCTGGTGTATCTCCAAGGCCGTGGGGGCGATGGCAACAGGAGTACTCAAGGAAGCTGCAGCTGAACTCACTGCTCTCTTGGGGTTGTGGAGCATTGCTGGAGGGTTACTGAGGGGAACAACAAGCCAACGGGAAGTGGGACTTTACCTGCTTCTTGTCTGTCTCTTGTGAAAAATGTGAGGTGCAGAATCCTATTCTAAGCATCACAAAGCGGGTTATAGAAAGGCAGTAGTGAAGACTAGAGACAAGCACTTAGTAATAGGTGGGGAGAGGGCAATGCTCACACTTACTCTTACCTTCTGCATATTTTTGTGTTGTTTAAGTGGGTTAGAGTGATCAAGCCTTACTTAGGTTTTATTGATACATATTTCACCTGCCTTTTCAAAGTGTATATACATAGATCAGTAATTTTTTGTATATTCACAAGGTTGTACAATTATCCCCACCATCTACCAAAATATTTTTATTAGCCACAGAAGAAACACCCTAACCTTTAGCCATCACTTTCTACTCCCAGTACCCTACTCTGCTCCTGTAACACTAGATCAATATTATCCAGCCGTCTGTCTGTGAATTTTCCTGTTCTGGACATTTCATATCAATGGAATCATACCTTATGTGGCCTCTTTCATTAATTCCTTTTACTTAGCATCATGTTTTCAAGTTCCATCCATGTCTGGAACTTGGAGCATAGTTAAACTTCTCCTAGTTAAATAGTATGCCACTATGTGGATATACAACCTCTTACTTAGCCATTCATCGGCTGATGGGCATTAGAGTTGTTGCTCTATTTTTTTTTCTATGATGAATAATGCTGCTGTGAAACATTCGTGTACAAGCTTTTGTTGTTCCTATGCTTTCAATCCTATTGGGTATATACCAGGTGGTGGAATTGCTAGGTTTTATGGTAAACCTGTGTTGAACATTGAGGCACGACTTTAATGTTTTCTCAGCAGTGGTACCATTTTTACACCTTTGTGCAAAATGTGAAGGTTTCCATTCTGTACATCAATATCAAGACTTGCTATAGTCTGTCTGATTATATACATCCTCACTGATGTGAAGTGATACCGTGTGATTTTTCCCCCATAAAATGAAGTTATACTTAATAATCATAGCATCTTTTCATGTGCTTGTTTACCATTTGTATATATTCTTGGGAGAATGTCTTTTCAATCCTTTACCCATTTTTAATTGGCTTGTCTTTTTTTGGTAAAGATTTATTTATTTAATCATACAAGAGCTGGGGTACAGGCCAGAGGTGTTGGGGGGGGTGGTGAGAGGATTCACCAGAGACAGAGTGGGCAGACTGACTGAAATATACTGCTGAGGGGAGCAGCGGGCGAGTCAAGAGAGGTGTGCTGCGCCATGTGGGTATCTCCCTGGCTGGGGATCGAGTTTGTGCTTCAGTGACTGTGGATAGCTTCATAGGTTGCATCTTAAACCCTTGCGCCACCAGGGAGGCCCTTGTTTGTCATTTTGTTGTTGAGTTGTAAGGACTATTTATATATTCTGGATTTTAGACTCTTATCAAATATGTGATTTATAAGTGTTTCCTCCCATCCGGATGATAGGTTGCCTTTTTAATTTTCCTGATAATGTCCTTTGATGCAGAAATATTGGCAATAATGACAAAGTCTAATTTAATATTTTCCTTTTTTTGCTCAGATTTTTGGCATCACATCAGAATGCAAGGCCAGTTCCAAGCTCACAAAGATTTTCATGTTTTTTTTTTTTTTCTAAGAATCTTATAGTTTTAATTCTTATATTTAGGTTTTTCATCTATTTTGAGTAAATTTTTGCTTGTGGATTTCCAGCTGTCCCGGCATCATTTGTTGAAAAGATTATTTCTCACATCGAATTATCTTAGCATCCATGTTGAAAATCAGTTGATCATAAATGTGTTTTTTCCCCCTGGTCTCTCAATTCTGTTCTGTTGATCACTATGCTTATGCTAGTACCCCACAATCTTAATTACTTTCATTTTGTGGTAAGTATTAAAGTGGAGAACATTCATCTTCTTTTTAAGACTGTTTTGACTATTTGGGTGCTTTGCATCTCTGCATGAATTCCAGGGTCAGCTTGTCAAATTCAAAAAAAAAAAAAGCAACTGAGATTTTGATACAAAGTTCCTTGAATTACCACTCTTTACTTTTAGCAAAATCATTATTTTCATTTTCACCAGAAAGTCTTTGTTTTTCAATATGCTAACTCTCTTGGTAATAGGCAACATTGTAAACTGCATTGTTAACTTCGAGTAAAATCAGGATATTGTGTTTCTGTTGTAGAACATATCACATCTATAACTTTAGGTTACAGATATAGATAAATATCTGTGAAACTCCATGAGGGCAAGGACTCTGCTTTTGCTGACCAAAAAGGGTAAGCCCAGAGCCTTATGTATAGAGGGGCTTCAGAGCTGTTGAGAAAGGCAAGCATTTTCTAACAGGTTGGGGAAAAGGGCTCTCCGAGGAGAGGGCCAAGGCACTGTGATGCTTAAAAGGAACTCAGCTTGACCAGTTCTTTTATATTTTTTCATTGCTACAAAATGATCAAAGGTCTGGCGATAAGGAGTGACTGTAAGTGAACATGAGGTTTCTTTTTAGGTTGATGGGGACATTCTAAAATTAGATGGTGGTGATAACTGTATTACTAGAATTCATTCAATGGTACACTTAAAAGCGATATATTTTATGATAGAAGAATTAAAAATAACTCCTAGTTAAAATTAGGGTCTTAGCCAATTTCAGTTTTACTGGGGAAAGTGCCGATGAGGCAGGTCGAAGGAGGCTATATTTTACTGGCAAAAAAAATGTGGAGGTGGAGTGATTGAAGGGATGGGGGCCCTGGAGAAAGCAGAGGGGACTGAAGCTCACAGAAAAGATAATGAGGATCAAGGGCCAAGACTCCTGTCGGGAATTGGTCGACAAAAGGGCCTGGAATACAAAGTAGAGAATGGATGCTCGGTTGAAGGGAGACTAGGGACTAGAAGCTTAACCCATCTGCCCAGCTCTTGACAGCAAAGAAACTAAGAAGGTCGTGGGCTTGCTTTTTAGCTGCACCAGGGAGATCACATTTGAAACACGGCAAGGCAGGGCTGGTACCCTGGTGTGAAAAGACAGAGCAGCAGACAGAGAAGCGTGTCTGGTGAAAACTTCTAGTTAGGAGCTATCACTTTACCATTCTACCTTGTCAGTCCGGCCACTGGGACATCCTGGATGTGGAAGAGAATGATCGATAGTGGCCCCTGACAGGTTACAAGGGAAGAAGTAAATGTTCAACAAATGGCTGTGTGTCATGTTCGCTGTCTGGCTCCCCATCCTCTGCCCTGGGTCCTGATGCTGCAGAGTTTGCATTCCTCGTTGTCACCAAGTCCCAACTGTGTCCAGAGACTTTCTGGCTTCCGTTATTTTAGCTCAAAGTTAAAATTTTGCTGGCCTACAGAGCCTGCTTCATTTATTTACAACACCAGCTCTCCTAGCATACGTTTATATGTGTGATTTCCCCAAAACTATGCCAAAACCTATTTCCTAGCGTGGTGCAGTCTCACACCAGCCCGAGCAGTTGGGGACCGTTATCCCTATTTTATAGATTAGATTATGGATTAACTTGTTGAGACCACACAGCCAGTAAGGGGCGAGATAGGACTTGAACTTGAGTGTGTCTGATACCAAAGCCCATTTTCTCAGACAGTGCCATCCTGTCTTTCCAATGGGAATCTCCAAAATGCCTCCTAGTTGTAGGTCTGGTGAAATATTAAATATTAATGTCCTACTTCTACAGGTGGAATAAACAAACAACAAAACACTGAATAGCAGACGTACCTGATACGAGTAAAACAAGGAACAGATGTTTTGCCCCCTGCTCACTAGTTGGGGATTCAGGGTCCCGCAAACTCTTGTGACAGTTGGGGAACTGTGGTAGTAGCTGGGGCTGTACATTTGTCACTGAGCCTGTGGTGCTCAGGAGTACATGGGTCCAATTGATCAGGACCCTGCAATACCAGCCAACATCCCAGCACTGATGCAGCAGCAGCACCTGCAGCTGTGTCTGCTGCCTGGGGGCGGTAAGGACTTGAGGACTCCTCCCCAGACCCCTATCTGCTGCCATGACCTGGTTCTAATCCTTACTGGGAGCAAACAGGCATTCATGCCCTGGATCATAAAGCTTCAAGTAACCCACTAAGCTTTCAGATGATCACTTAAACAGTCATATTCATGAAGTGTAAATCCATGAAATATAAATGACAGAAATCCAAAGAGGATTTTCCTTTTTATGCCATGAGGTCAAAATAGCATTCAGCATTGGTCTCTGTTCCAGAAGCTGTTGACTGCTGGAGAAGAGCCCCACCAAGCTCCTTACCCAGGAACTGCTTTATACAGGCTGGGTATTTATCAGTGCATTCCCGCTTTGACTTTATGTTGAGTGTTATTTTAGGCCCGAAGTGTTTGGTATAGTGTGTTAAGTTATTTTTTAGACTTGGGAATGCTGGAAGTTTTCCATATAAATGAGTCGTCATTGCATCTCTGCATTATGTCTTGTGGACTTACTGAAGTTTTCTTAGGCACGTTCTGCTTTCAGAAGGTGGGAGAAACCTGGGTTGTTTATTTAGTTCAGGTCTAATATTGTATTCATTCTGTCTAGTTCTTCATACTGGGCAAGTTTTCCTTTCTGTTCTCCGTCCAGGCATGGAATTCCTGGCTTCTCCTTTGGAAGATGCTTACCCAGGAATAGCCTCTGGGATTATCTTACTATCATGGCTTTGATGGTGGAGACAGGTGATGGTTCAAATTAATGATGTGCAGCAAACAAATAAATGAGTGTGGAAGCAACAGGTCCCCCTACCCCCTTGCAAGAACCAGGCAGGAAGGCAGTGGTATACAGGCCATCTACGGGCATATGCAGGGAAGTGACTGATGTAGTCATTAGTTCCCAGAGTTGTGCTTTTTTGTTACCCAATTGCGTCTAATGACGCTTTTCCCCACTCTTGATTTCTTCTCCCTTTTTAAAGAAAGCTCAAGGTGGGATGAAGTTTAGTCCAGGGTTGATTTGAATAAAAATTTTATTACAAGTGATAGTTGTGTTCTTTAAAATGAAAGTTTCATCATATATTGTCTCATGTCAAAAATGATTTATATTTATGAGAGAGACATGTTTCAGTTGTAGCCTTTCAAGCCTCCTTGGAAAATCACTGCATTATGCTATTAGACCACACGAGGGCAGTGGTATCACGTGGAAAAGATGCCTGTCTTTGCTTTGTGAGCAGATGGCACATTTGTTAGACTTCATTGGATGTATTTTTTCCTTTATTGAAGCACAGGGGAATTTCACATTTGCAGGTAGAATGGGGGAAGATAGTTAAAATTTTATACTGTATTTTTATCTCTTTGTTTATGCTGATAAAGGTAGCAAAGATGGTTGATTTATCCTCCTTTTTGCCATTTTGAGGGATTGGTGTGCTAACAAGCTGGGCTGAGTGTTCATTACCACTGTGACCCTGGTAGAAGATGTTCTGTTGATTTTGCATTTAATTGGAAATGTCACAAAGATAATACATAAACCCATCCTTCCACCAAACACTCCACACCCTTAGATATGACTTAAATCCTGCTGTTGCTATCAGGAAATGCTTGCATTGAATCTTTCTCAACATCTATTAAGTAGGCAGAATCCAGCCAGCTTTCTCTGAAGATGGAAAGGTGTGACCTTCCTTAACCCTATAATCATAGAAATTCTGAAGTGTCACTTTCAGTCTAGTCCTGCTGGAAGCCTGATGTCTGCTGTCCCCTATGAATGCAGGAGGTCTTAACTTAGGGCTAATCAGCTGATGTGTGCTAAGGTAGGGTGATGCAGAGGTTGCACTGGTGGACATTTCTAGCGTCTGTCCTGCTGGATTGACTTGTCATGCTGGATTGGTCCACACAGGGTTTAATATTTTCAATTTGTTTGCCAAAACTTACATGCAAAGAGTTCTTAATAATGATCCAGGTTTCTTGCTTCTCTCTTGAAACAGTGGACCACTTATATCACCGTCCTCTCCTGGTGACAGTGAGCAGCAGGTACCTTTGTGGTCATATGTATGCACTACACACCCAGGTATCCCCTTCTGTTTCCCTGACACTAAGGAGGGTGCTGATGCAAATCATGTTTGCACTGTTTTTGTTACAGTAAAAAGGAAAACTAGAATTTAATATCGATGTCTGTCTCAAAGTAGAAAATTGAAACATACAGTGAAGGAGCCACATGTCTCAAGAACAATGAGCCTGAATGTAGATATCCCTGCTGCAACACTTAGCAACTGCCTGGCCTCCCCAGCACCTGAATTCAACACCTGCAAGTGTGCAGTCCCTTGGTTGACCTCCGGTATTGTATTGCTCTCCAGTGATCTTTGTTCCCTGTGGTTAAATGGAGATAATGTCATATAACCCTCACAACAGCCATGAGAGGCAGTTACTCCCTTACCAGAGCACTCTGCTTAGAACCGATCTGTCACCTCCTGGCTCTTTCTTACCTTCTTTTGGGAGCTGTGAGTTTCCAGACTGCTGCCTGGAGGAGCCTCCTAACTCTGCTCAATTGCAGATTCACTGCCTGATGGGGATGGCGGAAGAAAGGGTTAAGGGAGGGGGAAGCCGAATGACCTTTGCTTGGGAGCTGTGACCCTCTGGCCTCTCCAGTGGCAGCAGCTGAGCTTCAAGCAGCTCTGGGAGGTAGAGGAACAGACAGGAAATCCATTCTTGCACTGCAGGTACCTTGGCAAACTGCCCAAAGCAAACAGCAGAGGAAGTTTGCTTTAGTGGAGACAAACTCACAACTTTGCTCTTTGAAAGCCTCTGTTTACAAGTCAAAGCTGAGGCTCAGGCAGGTTTTCTTCATACCCTCATTTCCAGAGGTTCCACAGAGGTCTTTTGCTACCTGAATCGGAAAACCAGGTTGTGGAGGGAGCACCTCGAATGGAAAACAGGTTCACTGTCCTTTGGGGAACCCCCCTCCCAGGTGGGGTTTGGGGTCCCAAACTTGGGAAAAGAGATGAGAAAATAGCCCTTGGCACTGGGGGTGTTATAGAGGTAAGCATCACCTATAGAGGAGAGAGTGAGTGAGTCCAAATCAAAGGGACAGGCGGTGGTCTTGGGAAATGGCAACCTGAGGAAGGCACTAAACCGCGATACCCCCAAAATAGAAACCAGGGACGGTGTCTCTAAGGGGTGGTGTTGGCTCTGCCACCTGAAATGTATCCAGTGTTGCAACCAGATCGGGTGTATCTGCTAGCTTGAAATAAAATAGCTGTAATAATAGTGTCTGGGATAAAAATATGTTGGCTAAAGGTGGAGTTTGGTGAATTTTAAAAAAACATTAGCATCGAGGTTATACAACTTTATATTCCAGAGAAACTTTTCCTGTGGGGGAGTCAGGTAGAGCGAGACCCTCAGCTGACTGTGAGGGCAGTGGAGACCCAGAGGTCCCCGGGGGGTCCTAGGATTTACAAGAGTGACTGAGTTTCCTTTCCTTAGAGGAACTGAAGGGGCAAAGATCTTAGAGGTGGTTGTTATGTGTATTGGTAAAATATAATGATCCCAGCTTCTCAAGAAATGATTTATGTTATCACTTAAAGCAGCCACTCAAGGGGGGTGGGGGAGGGTTAGGACAAAGAGGGAAGGAAGCATAATGTACTGTGGTTTATGTGGTGGTGGATGCCCTATGGTGGCAGCACCTAATGGGGGTATCCTAATATTACCTGAATTAAAAAAAATTAAATAATAAAAAAGAAAAATTGGAAAAAAAAAGCAGGCACTTATTTATGAGGACATTGATAAACAGACTTGTGGGAGGTAAGACTAGATAGAAACCTAGCTGGGCCCAGAGGTCACATCCAAAATAAAACTGACAGGGGACCCTTATAATACACCTCTGAAATCCCTATAAACATGGGAGCTGAATTAAATGAATCTGAGATGCTTTGGACCCATGCCGGAGGGTTGTCTGGGTCTTCTCCAGGTTTTGGCAAGGTCTGCAGAAGTCTCTGCCCAGGGGAATAGACTTGTCCTCCCTACAGACTAAATCTGTTAACAGGGCAGGGTGAGGGGCGCCCCATGATCCCCAAACCATCCTGCTCTAAATGTGTTCTGCCATATTCTGCATCAAGGCAAAACAGACTCTAGTTTGCAAGTCCTTTAATGAAAAGGAACTTTAATACAATTAGTGTACAATAAAGAGAAGAGAAGGGAAAGAATAGATAAAATAGTTTTTACACGGAACACCCAGAGTTCCCCACCCCCTTGTGGGTAAATGCCCAGCCAAACAGGGTTGGTCCAGAGAGGGATAGCTGAGGCCCCAGAGCTTGCCTCGAGTCTCAGGCACCTTCTGGTGAGAACCCATAGGAAAGGGGTAGAGTGTGGGACAAAAGGAGCAAAATCAAAATCAAGATAAACGTTGCCATTGTTTCTCTCCCCACAGGTCTCTCACCCATATCTCTTCCAAGTGTTACCTTCTATGTCCCCCAAGTCCCTAGGGCAAGTCCAAGACTGAGAAGAAAGTACAATTTCTTCACGTCTTTCTGCTCCAGGTGCCTCGCCCAGGGCCTCCTCCTCATCCCTTTTTCCTTCTTCCAGTCTTCTCTTCAGATTGTCATGGCCCTCCTCAGCTCCACCCTTCCTTGGGGTGTGGGGACGGGGAACCTGGAACCTCCTCTTTCTCTGGGCATGAGCCTGTTACCACTCCGCAAGGCAGGCTCCAAGATAAGACTGCTGGAGAGCCTGCGGGTTTCCCAGGCCTCCCTTAGTGGTTCGTGGTAACCTCCCCCCTTTTACTGCCAATTGCACTATATGCCTGGATTGTTGTGTGTATTGGATTTCTCCTGATAAATCATAGTTTAATTATATGCCACTGGCTTGAGTCCTAAGTGAAACCTCTCCACTGGGTAGAAGTTAGCATGTTGAGATCCCAGCCTTGTCTTAACAGCAGTTTAACACCTGGAGATTCTTGAGGCAGCTCTGTCTGATTCTGAACCTGTGGTGCTTAGAACTGTGGAAGGTTGAGCAATCACAGTCCTCTGAACCTTTCCCCCCATTGCCAGGTAGGGGGCGAGGCGAGGTTAAGCATCAACTCAAGGTTACACAGTGGTAAATGGCAGTGCTGAGTTTTGACGGAAATGTCTAATTTCATAGCCCCTGACACTTTCCACCCCGTCTAGTCTCTGAGTCAAAACTACATTCCCTCTTCCACCTCCCCCCTGCCCTCCCCCCCCAGCCTTTCCTCCTGACTCACAGTCTGAGCTGAGCTCTCATCAGTGCTGCTTATCTTCTGATTGCTCAGCTCACCAACCACCCCAGCCTCTGTCCATTCAGGTTTTCCAGTTCTTTTGTAATCTGTCCCTGAATTTTTCAAACTGAATCTTTGATCTTCCCAACTATAATTCCCAGTTAATCTTTATTCCTCCTCATGTTTTTCCTCAAGTCTTCTCCACTTTCCCTTCTCCCGAGGACTCTTAAGTCTGGATGTGTTTCTTTGCTCATTCATTTCTCTGAACTATTTATTCCTGGAGTATGTCCTGTGGGGTTCAGTGGCCAAATAAGTTTGGAAAATGGTTCTTTCTAAATAAATTTTATGCTAATATGCATTATAAACCCTTCAGCTTTGTCATATGCAGGATTTCTCAAAGTATGTGGACCTAAAAACTGAACCTCTCCCTCCTTCCCTCCTCCCTTCCTTCCTACTTTCCTTCCTTTTTACCTTCTTTCATCTTTCCTTCTAACATTTCATAGGGTCAGAATGTCTTCACAAGTGTTTTAGAGGCTACAGCTCTGACCATTGTAACTAAGGTCCTCCTTAGGAGGACCCTAAGGCTACATTTGGGAACAATTCTCTTGGGAGGCAGGTAAGAGGACATCAGTCAGTCCTACTATTGTTACGCTGAGAACTCGTATTTTGCATCTAGAACTGCACTCTTACTGACTTATCTGGTAACCAGGTTCTTGTCCTATAAGGAAGTCTAGCAAATGCACCCCTTCTTTGGTCTCCTGTCCATTATATCTTTGGCCTGAGATAGCATCCTACTCTGCCCCTAAACTGATTATATTGCTAGTCTCCCTGTGATACCTGCTTCCCTCTCTACCTATTTTAAGTTTGTCTTTCCTGTGAGCCTGTTTGGTTGTCCTGCTCTTCTTGGTCCTGTGCTCTTCTGATCCATCCTAGCTCTCTGCCAAATGTTTGGTATGATTTAGTTGTTGGAAGAGTTCAGACTCTGGGGTCAGAAAGACTTCAGGGTTTCAGTTCCACCATCGTAAACTCTTGGGTAAGTTACTTGATCTTGAAACTCCAGTTTCACATTTGTAAAGCAGGGTAACTCCCTCATATAGTCCTGGAGAGGATTAAATGCGTTGTGCATGTGAAGTGCTTCTCATACCATCTGGTGTAGGGAAAGAGCAACAGTGACCGGGTCTATTATCTGACTCCCCAAATCTCTCCATCCATTGAGCTCACACTGAGCTCTCTGAATTCTTTTTTTTTAAAATTTTTTGAATTTTTATATTCCCCATACAATTGCATCCCCCTTATTTTGACCCCAAGGCATCCTTTCCCCACCATCCGCCCCCACCCCCCGCCCATAGTGTGTCTCTGGTTCATAGTTGTTTGTTGATTTTGATTTTTTCTTTCTTATATTCTTTTTCCTGGTCCCTTTTTTAGGTTTTCTAGATTCCTGCTTTGAGTGAGATCATCCGGTATTTTTCTTTTTATTTCTGGCTTATTTTGCTGAGCATGATCCCTTCCAGCTCCATCCATGTTGCTGCAAACTGCATGTGTTTATCTTTTTTGATTGCTGAGTAATATTCCATGGTGTATATGTACCACATCTTCTTGATCCAATCATCTATTTTGGGGCATTTGGGTTGTTTCCAGAGCTTAGCTATTGTAAATAGTGCTGCTATAAACATAGGGGTGCAGGTGCTCTTTGGAATTAATGTTTCTGTGTCCTTTGGGCCAATACCTAGGAGTGGAATTGCTGGATCATATGGAAGCTCTGTCTTTAGAGTTTGCATTAGATTTTACTTGTGACTTAATTATAGCTCCCCAAATTAGATTTGGACTTCATTAAGTGGATTTATAGATGATTTCAAGTTTTTCATAAGTAGAGAGACTAAGGCCACAGATCCTCCTGTGTTTGTCATTGAATTGGGTCTGTCATGGTCCTTCTTTTTCACTCTTCTGTCAATAAATCCAGCACTCACCATCCACAGGAGACATGACGTTGGCTCCAACTGCACACTAACCAGTCCCCTGTGTGTGAAGCTGAGTCGAAGGATGTCTTGGCTTAGTCTCTCTCTTGAAAAGTGGGGCCACCAAATAGTCCTCTTTTCTCTATTTTTCTAAGGAATAGGGAGATGAAAAAATTACTAACAAGCATTGTGTTACTTTCTGGAGAGTGTACTTTACTTCTGCAAAGCTAAACTCTCTTCCCTCCCATTGTCAATTCTTCAAGGGCTTGATTTGTATTGAATTCATTCTTATAACCGCAGTCTGTAACTGAACCTGGTACAAATTAATGTTGTTTGAATGAATAATTTCCTATTTCCCCCTAAAATTTTATTAGAACTGCCTTCTAGTATCAGATTTGAATCCCAGTTCTAGACCTTTGAGGCTTAAAGCTTTAGACTGGAGAACAATGCTGAGAGCTAAATCTCTTTCTTTCTCTCTCTCTCTTTTTTTTTTTTTTTTTTGCACTGGATGATTGACATCTGGGGACACAGCATATTGACTTCTCTCAAGAGGTTGGACAAAATAAAAAACTGTGCAGGAAGAAACATGATCTTACATTTATTAATGTGGCTTGACACAGTGTCTCTGGAAACACATGTCTTGTTCTGCAATTCCTCTTGATGGCACTGGAGCCTTAAATATCACTGCAAGTCCAGTCTTTTCACATTCTAAATCCTATTATCTAGGTTAGCTCATCTGTATTCAAAAGATCAATGTTGCATTATTACAAAGATCCTTTCAAGTGTAAAAAGGATGGCACTTCATTACAGAAAGTAAAAGAAACTAATCAAACTTTCTTGGTGAAATCATTGACTTTTTTAAGTAAAGGGCAAATTTAAGAATTTGAAAGTCCGAGATGCGAGAGAACTCGGTGGTTTGGGCTCATTCCGGCGTGTGTCTGGTTGTAGCGGGGCTTGGAAAATCTGAAGGAGAAAAAGGCTTTCTTGAAAGCATCTCTGGGCTTGCAGCATTTCCCTTTTCTCCTGCTATGTCTTGGAAAAAAAATGAGCGGCTGGTGGGAAGACTCAGAGGCAGCCCACTGCGTGTTGTATACAGGTTACCCAAGTACTGATCAGATGAATAGCCATTGTTAGGAAGACATCGGTGAATATTATTTATTCACCTCCTTAACTCTTCTTACAACAGCAATTTTTGTTTATCATCAGTCAGGTTCTGTGTGTTAATGGGCGGAATGTTTATTAGGGAGTGATTTTGGGATTCGAATTCATGGAGGGGAAAGGAAGGAAGCTGTGGTTAGAGGGAGAAATTGATCTATCTACCCTGTAACCCAAAGGTGTATTCAGAAGGATGAGGATGTCTGGGGCTAGGGTGGTTTTTAGAGTTGTCTTCCCTGAGGAGGAGAGAACCTGGTTATCATTGTATTATAAGCAAATATTCTGAAAAAGAGACTTGGCTTCAGTAAGCCATTGGTCTTTAGGGGGGTTGGGGGCAATTCTCATAGGGCCATGATGGCTGAGGGCTCTTTGCTGGCTGCGATACCAGTAGCCTGGTTCAAATTCTTCTTCTTCTTTTTTTTTTTTTTTTTTTTTTTATAGAGGCATGCTTTATTTATTTATTTATTTGTTCGTTCGTTTTGTTTATACAAGCACTGGGTACAGTCAGAAGCGCAGGAGGGTGAGAGAATTCACCAGAGCCAGAGCGGGGAGCAGAGCAGGCAGAAGGACCCAAGTACACTGCTGAGGGGAGCAGCGGGCGGCAGGAGAGGTCTGCGCGCCATGTGGGACCCTCCTCTGGTGGCCGGGGAGCAGCCGGGGATCGAACCGGCGCCGCAGAGGCTGCGGGCAGCGCTCAACTGCTGCGCCACCGGGGAGGCCCTCAAATTCTTCTTAATTCTGAAACGAGGTTCTGGACAGCACATCACAGTGTCTAACACTCTAGACATTTTAAAAGAAGATTGTTCACAGAAAACCTTTTATGGATAGTGCCAGAAACTGGACTTCCTGGGAGGGATAGGGACTAGTCTGTGCCTTCAGGATCAGCCCCTCTTGGTAATATTTATTGAGTATTAACAACCTTCTGCTTGGATTAACTAATTTAACCCACAAAGTCATATGAGACAACTAGAGCTGTTATTCTCATTTTACAGATGGTGGAAATGAAGCTTGTGATGTTGAATCGTGGGCAGGTTATTTCCAGAGGTCTGGTAGCCTGCTGTTATCACACCTCCCAAATGTCTTTTCTGTGAAATCAAAGCCATTCTTCTTTTGTACTTGTGTCTGCGCCAACTATAACAGTCATATTTGCTAATTGATAGATGTTTAGTGTGGCTTTGACTGTAGAGTTGCACTGTCCAGTGGTGGTGGCCACTGCTCAGTAGAAGTGTTTGAAATGTGGGAAGTCCAAATTGAAACAGGCTGTAAGTGTAATGTACACATCAGATTTCAAAGACTTAAATGGAAAAGAATTAAAAAAATAATCTCAGTAAGCCTTATAGGGGTTGCATGTGGAAATGATAATATTCAGAATAGATTGTGTTAAATAAAAATGTTTTAAAAATTAATTTTACTTGTTTTTATGTGGCTAATAGAAATTTGAAAATTACTTTGTGGCTCATATTTGTGGGCTGCATTTTATTTCTACTGGCCAGAATTACCTTCAGATTTGACATTCTTCCGATGGGAATGTATTTTGCTCTTAAATTCAGAGAAAATCCTATTGAATTTGGTATTGGGATCAGGTTCTTTTGATATGCTTCATTTAATGTGTGTTTATTAATAGGGATTCTATCCACCAGATAGCCACTACTTGCTGGTTGTTTAGTGATTGTTGAAAACTAGTTAGAAGCAGTTTGAGTGAGATGAATTAAAGTCCCATTGTTGTAGGGGAGCAAGGTCATCAACTTGAAATTAATCAACGGATTTCAAATCACCAGGAAGGGATATTTTACCCTCAGCTTTACAGTTCCAGCATGCAAATTGCTGTTTAGAGGAGACTCTGTAAAATCAATCCAATCTCTCTCTCTCCCCTCAGAAATTAAAAGCAATTTATTTTTATTTTTGGCAAATCCTGGTCAGCACTTGTACGTCCAGCTCTTGTGCCCTGACACCATTGTGTTGCGTGTTTTCTTGACTTTTGAGAAGTGGGAAATTCGGTGTCTTAGTGTCCCGCACGATTTGCAGGAGTCCCCTCTGACTCCCATTGGGAAGCCCATCTGTCCCTACCTCATACATTTTACTTCAAATGAGTCAGAAACTCAGAAGCTAAACTTGGCCCAAAGGAGCATATGTCATGTGGACTCCAACCAAAGCCATATAAATCATGCCCGGATCACACCAAACTTGGCCCCAAAATTGGGCACAGATTTTCCAATCTGGTCCTGGAGTTTGCCAAAAGGCAGGAGGACCACAGGGACATGTGGGCTGCAGCTGGCTTTTTTCCCAACTTCTGTGGTTAGTGAAGCTTGTCTGATCTGGGATTGGCTATAACACTGTGGATTCGAAAGACACCAGATCACCTTGAAGGGTCATTTGGTGTTTAAGTCCCTGCAGAAAACACTCCATCAACAGTTACATATCCAACCATCCAACCTTTCCCTTGCACCCTGTGCCCCAGGCATGAGGAAAGATCTAGAGACAGTTTGTAAATATATACATTAGGCATTCTAATTTAATTGCTTCCTCAGTTGTTCTTTTTTTTTTTTTTTTAAGATTTACTTATGCATATAAGAACTTGTGTTTAGGCCAGAGGTGTGGGAGGGTGAGAGGACTCACCAGAGGCCAAGTGGGGAACAGAACAAGTGGATCTACTGAAATACACTGCTGAGTGGAGCAGCAGGTGAGACAGGAGAGGTCTGCTGTGCAATGTGGGTAGCTCCCTGGCCAGGGATGAAACTCATGCCACAGAGGCTGGTGATAGCTTGATAGTGCTGAGACTTTAACCCCTGTGTCACCTGGGAGGCCCTCCTTCAGAATTTCTTACTATTAATACTTTGATGACAAGTCTAAGTTGGGCCTCCAAGTAATGAATTAGTGCATTTTCCTTAATAAATCCACAGAGTCTGCCCTGTATGGTAGAATGATTCTTAAATATAACAACAGTGTGTTTATCTGATTTCTAGGGCAGTTCTTTGAAAATGCATGCATTGTGCAAAAATGAAAAATGATGTTAAAATGCATAAAATTAAAAAAAAATTGAAAAAATTGAAAAAAAAATTGTTGTTGTTGTTAATGGAGAGAGGAACAATAATGATTAATTTGGCTTATCATATTTTGTTCTCCCAGGATCAGTGCAGTTTATTTTCTAGTTCTCACTGAGTTGACATTTGTTGATTTGTGAAGTAACCTATGTTTTGGAGAGAAGACCTGAAAGGTTTTCTCTTAAATCTATCTGTAAGTCCCCAGATAACTGCATTTCTGCAGAAAGGGTGGCAGAGATACTTCCTGCTTTTTGAAAGTTTGAGTCTTACCACTTTGCTTTTACAAAAGACCTACATGAGTTCTTGTTTTTAGTAACTGAAAAAAATCTGAAGAGGATTTTTACTTTTAGGACAAAAGGCAAAAAGTGAAAATTGTGTTCAATGTTGGCTTTGCAGCGGCCATTCTAGAGGCAGTGGCACCCTCAACATTGTGAATGGCCCTTCCAAACTCCTTTCCCGGGATATCATTTATACAGACTCGGTTTGTATCAGAGCATTTCTGCTTTTGCTAGATTTCAGTGTTATTTTAGATTTTTACAGGTTAATTGGTATGATTTAGTGGTCTCGTTTTTGGGTCTGGGAAAGCTCAAAAATTATATAAAATATGTAATATAATTTCGTGATCATTGCTTCTTTGCTTTATGGCATTTCCATCTACAAAAGTTTTCATAGGAACACTCTGCTTTCAGATAGTGTAGAAAAACCTATATTTCATTCTCATTCTATCCTCTTTTCTGCTTTTTCTAATATAAGATATTAATAGCCCTTTCGATAATCAATCAAGGACATTCCTGGAAGCAAAAGAACATGTTTGGCTGGAGCTTTCAAGGAACTTCCCAATGAAAACAATGTCATTGTTTTCACTAAAAAGATTCCTCAAGCTGCCCAGATGACTGGCCTGCTAAGTAAGAGCTCAGGACTTAATGACTGAATGTTGGTAAACTCTTTGTGCTTCCGTTTTTCATTTGAGAAATGGGGAGAAGACTTTATCTTAAATTGTTTTATGTCACATACATAAAAGAACACTGTAAAATGACTAGCATAGTTTCTAAATTGGGGTGAATTGCCAAATGTAGGGAAGTAGGTGGTAGAGGCCATAGTGAAGGATCAGATCTGTCAGTCCTTTGTTTTTTTTTTTTTTTAAAGATTTATTTATTTATGCATACAAGAGCTTTATTTATTTATTTATGCATACAGGCCAGAGATGCGGGGGGTGAGGGGATCCATCAGAGACAGAGTGGGGAACCGAACAGGCAGACTGACTGAAATACACTGCTGAGGGGAGCAGTGGGCAAGACAGGGGAGGTCTGCTGTGCCATGTGGGTTTCTCCCTGTCTGGCTGGGATCGAACTCGTGCTGCAGAGGATGTGGATTGCTTCATAGTGCGGTGCTTAATCCATTGCGCCACCAGGTAGGCCCAGATTTGTCAGTCTTTTTTTTTTTTTAAAGATTTATTTATTTATTTATACAAGCACTGAGTACAGTCAGAAGCATGGGAGGGTGAGAGAATTCACCAGAGCCAGAGCGGGGAACAGAAAAGACAGACAGACGAAATACACTGCTGAGGTGAGCAGCGGGCGGCAGGAGAGGTCTGCACGCCATGTGGGGCCCTCGCTGGAGGCCGGGGATAGAACCGGTTGTAGAGAGACTACGGGCAGCCTCGCAGCCCAGCGCTCAACCGCTGCGCCACTGGGAGGCCCAGATTTGTCAGTCTTAAAGCATTTCTGAAGCGAAAATATATTATTGAGCAAATGAATATAATAAAGATTCCAGCAGAACTTCCAGCCCAGGTGCAATGAACACCCCAACGCAGGCATAATCAACAAGTTTGCTTACTTACAGCTCCTTCCCTTTCAAGACTCAAGGCCAGGACCTCAGTACTCTTATCTGCAAGGTCGGGCAGCCGGCCAAGCTGGTCTGTCTCTCCAAGGCCATCCCTGAATGCCTGCATCTTTCCCCTCTTGTCTTGCCCCCCTTGTCTGGGGACTTTGCTGCAAATGGTTGCACCTGCTGAAAAACAATGCTATCAATGTAACAGATATGGACACAGTTGTGTATAAAATGAACCCTTGGTCTTTAAACAGGTGCTCAGACCTTACGGCGCTACCCAGGTCTGGGACCTCATGCATAAGTAATAAAGCTTCTCCTGACCTCACCATTCCTGAAGTACCGCTTGTTCTTCCTCTGCCTGGGTAAAAAGTAGAATTTATTCCTACAGCATTTCCACAGAGTTGTTTAAATATGGACAGAGGTTCCTAATAGCATTTGCCTCCATGAACATCTCACAAATAGAGTACATGTATAGTTCCTAGGAGATATGTCTTGTTTAAATAGAGTGTAAATTGGAGGAAAAGTCATGAATTCGATTGCCTCATGACTCAATATTTTCTTTTTCAAAAATAATTTATTTATTTATATATATTTTGCATCACTGTTCATTTTTGTACAATGTTTGTTTTCTCCTCTCAGGTGTAGTCCAGGTACATTTCCTACCACCAGTTCACCCATGCCCCATCACCATAGTCCCATGTGCTCTTCCCGCCCCTGTTTTGATCCCGCTCCTCCCCTTCCCTGCAGAATGTCTCTGATTTATAGTAGCCTGTTAATTTGGTTTTTAATTTATTGCTATTTTTTCCTGATCCCTTATTTGGTTCCCCTATATTCCTCCTTAAAATGAAAACATCCAATATTTTTCTTTTTCCTTCTGGCTTATTTCACTGGTGACTCAGTATTTTCAAGGAAGATGAATTGATAATAGTAAGCTACTTTTAGTTCTGACAGATGCCTACTGGTATAATTGTCTCCTCTCCAAGACACACAGTAGGACCACAACAATACTGTCATACTTCTAGTGCTTGATCTTATCTTAGGCTCTGTTTTAACATCCCGCCTGACCAGACATCCCATGGCCCACTGAAACGTGTTGTGGGCAAATTGTTGCTGACATTGTGAGGGTGCTGTTGTCATTTTTGTAGCGTATGCTTTTTTTTTTTTTTAATTTAGTATTGGGACATTCTTCTTTTTAGGAATCTGATGTTTGCTACTTTCCTGTACCATCTGGTCTCCATGCTACCATTTAGAGAATGTCCTTTGAAGAATAAAACTTCTCTAAATCCCATATTCATGTCTCAACACCTAAGTATGATTATTATCCTTTTCTGAAGAGTTCCCTTCAACAGGGTAAATACACATTGTTCCTTTAACTCTTCCTCATGTGGCAAGAATTGGACTGTGAGATGAGATCCTCATGTTCCAGTTCTCTATTGTTGAATAACAAGCTTAATAACTGAGACCATTTTTTATTACATTAATAACTGTTATATATGATGTAGTAAGGTATACAATGATAGGTATATTTTTTATAGCTCATGAATCTGCAGATTGACTGAACTCAGTTGACTGATGCTTGCTTGGCTCTCATGTGGTTGCAGTAAAATTGTGAGTGTGGTCGGCATGCTGGGCTAGTTGTTCAGAAAGTCTTTGTTGCTCATGTCTGGCTCTGGTCTGGGATGGTTTTTAGAGCTAGGACCTGGACTAGCTTGAGACTGGCTGCACTTCCTTCCCCACAAGATGAATGCAAAACTTTCCTTGCTCACAGCATGGTAGTCTCAGGGTCGAGGGGCCCTTGGAGCATCAGTGCCCCAAGGTGTAAGAGGCTGCCACGTGCCTTAAACTATGGGTCTTATTCTGACAGTCCACTCACATATAAGGAACAAGAGTTTTGCCTCACAATGGAAGGATGATTAAAAAATTTATGGTGATCTGCTCCACCACTCTCACATCTTCTGATGTCACTTATAAGATATATATAATATAATAAAGATATCTATATATTTATGGTAGTTATTGTAGTTTGTAATATACTAATTCCAATAGCTATCACCTATTGGAGATTCCTAGTAAAAACCTGTGTGCTTTACTGGATACTTTATTTATTTATTGCCTTTTTTTTAAAGATTTATTTATTTATGCATACAAGAGCTGGGGTACAGGCCAGAGATGCAGGGGGTGAGAGGACTCACCAGAGACAGAGTGGGGAACAGAACAAGCAGACTGACTGAAATACACTGCTGAGGAAAGCAGCAGGCAAGACAGGAGAGGTCTACTGTGCCATGTGGGTTGCTCCCTGGCCTGCCGGGAATTGAACTTGTGCTGCAGAGGCTGCGCATTGCTTCATAGTGCAGTGCTTAATCCCTTGTGCCACCAGGGAGGCCCTTTACTGGATACTTTAAATCTTTATTTCACAAACTATTATCTGGTCTCATGTTTGTATGCACTCTTTTTGCATTGAAAGGCAAATTTGAATTTTGTTAATGGAAATTTGACTCTTGATTCAGCTGGTTATGGTTTTGGTAGTAGCTAACTTAAGGATATTTGAAGAGTGTATTCACAGCTCACATGGAGTTTATGACTTTGCTTGCTCTTGCCAATCCATTGTAGTGAGGGTAAATTCCTTATAATGCAAATCTGGTGATTAGCTCCATTTTCTGGTAGTTCTCTGCCAGCTTTATCACTCCCATAACCAAATGGCCATAAGGCAATTTTGATGTAAAAGAGAAAAGATCTGGTTCACAGTTTGGTTTCATTTCTCCTTTAATGAATGAATCAATCTACCACTTTCAGCAGACTTATAATGTATTAATGTACTTGATAGATTTTAATGTATTTTAGTTTTAGTTTTAATGTATTTAAATTAGTTGTCAGTGTCGTGTCCTCTATTCCCTGTTGCAACTCTTTGCAAACCAATGTTCTGTTATCTTCCAGTATAGTAACATGAGATCTGTTTTTATACTCTCTGATTTCATACTTCCAGTAAGATTAATCACCCAAAAGTACAAAAAAATACATGTAATACTATGAACAATGGTATAATTTGGAAGACAGAGCTTAGGTACAATCCACAAGTGAAAATCAATTCTTTGTAAAATGTTGTCTTGACTCTACACCCAAGAAAGAAGTTGTGTTTCATTATGTCTCTTTGAATGAATGACCCTCTTTTATTTTTCATTCTTTCCTTTTTTTATGGCAAAATTGCCTTTTTGGCCAATTAATTTTACAAGTGCTTGCAAGGAAACTACCTATAATTAGTTTCCCTTTGGGTAAATACCTGGGTAAAAACAACAAGCAAACTACCTATAATTAGTAAACCCTTCAGAGCTCTGAGATGTTGCCCTCAGGAGAAAGTAACACTTCTGTGCATGAAATACAAGGTTTTTCTTACCTGCTTCCTGAGTACTCTCATTTTCACTCTTTCTTTTTGGTTGAGAACATTATGTTTCTTTTTAAAATTTCCAATTGTTTATTGATTTATTGCATTTCAGCTGAAAAATGGTGAATTAAAATGGTTGGTTTGTATAGGTGAGCCTACCTTTCAACCCTTTTTATTGCTGAGTAGTATTCCATTTAGAAGGCATCACAATTTTGTTTATCAATTAAATTGTTGTTGGACACTTGGATTGTTTGTTGTATTTGGCTATTAAATATAAGCTGTTATGAATATTCATGAATAAAGCTTTGAATGAACACCTGTCCACATATTTCTTGCATGAACTAATTGGAATAGAATGACCGCATCATATGGTTGGTACATGTTTAATGTTTTAAAAAAAATGCTACAAAGAGATACCATCTTACACCAGTGAGAATGGCACATATTAAAAAAACTAACTACAACAAATGTTGGCAAGGATGCAGAGAAAAAGGAACTCTCTTGTAACGCTGGTGGGAGGGCACACTGGTCCAACCACTAGGGAAAGCTGTGTAGAGATTCCTCAACCTGTTAACAATGGAGCTTCCATATGATCTAGCAGTTCCACTCCTAGGTATTTACCCAAAGGACACAGAATCATTAATTTGAAAGGGCACCTGCACCCCTATGTTTATAGCAGCACTATTTACAATAGCTAAGCTTTGGAAACAACCCAAATGCCCAAAAATGGATGACTGGATCAAGAAGATGTGGTACATATATACAATGGAGTATTACTCAGCAATCAAAAAAGATAAACTCATGCAATTTTCAGCAACATGGATGGAGCTGGAAGGGATCATGCTCAGCGAAATAAGGCAGAAAGAAAAAGAAAAATAACGGATGGTCTCACTCATAGCAGGAATTTAGAAAACCTAAATAAGGGACCAAGAAAAAGACTAATTATAATAAAGTAAAAATCAAAATCAACAAGCAGCTATAAACCAGAGACCCACTACCGGAGGGAGAGGACCAGATTAGGGTCAAAATAAGGGGGGTGGGAATTGTATGGGAACTATAACCAAGATGAAAATGCATACATTGTGCAAAAATGAAAAATGATGTAAAAAATATATAAAATAAATAAAAAATTCATCCATTTGAATATGTGTGTAGTGATGACTTATTATGACTTCAGTTTACATTGCCCTGATGACTGACAATGTTTTCCATTTTTCATGAGCTTATCAGAATTTGTGTATTTTCTTCATGTAGTGTGTATCTTTAAAGCTTTGACCTATTTTTTAAAAATTGGATTTTATTATTTTATTCTTCTTGAGTTACAGTGTTTCTTAAGTATATCCTGGCTACCAGTCTTTTCTCTGATGCATGTGTGTGGAGTATTTTCTCCTAGTCTGTGAATTGTTTTTTCATATTTTTAAAATGATTTATCTTAAAAAGCAAAATTGTTTAAATTTGAAGTCTACTTCATTATTTTTTTCTTTAATGAGCTGTATTATAGGTGTTCTATCTCTATGAAAGCTTTTCTCTGCTTTAAGGTTGTAAAGATTTTCTCCTAGAATCTTTATAATTTAGTTTTATATGTAGGTCTGTGATTCACTTTGAGTTAATATTTTTGTATGATGCAAGGTAGGATTTAACATTATTGTATTTTATTTGCTAACTCTTTGAAAATTATTTTTACACCCATGCTCAGGTGAGTTGACTGTATTTTTTCCCCTCATAATTCCTTATCTGCATTTGAGATAAGGTTATTCCATAATCATAAAATGAATTGGTGAGCTTGCTGCCCTTTTCTAGTCTCTGCAATAGTCTATGAGATTATTTATTCCTTAAAAGTTGGGAAAATTTACCTTTTAACAATCTCAACCTGCTGGTTCTATGTATTTATAAATATTGATTTAATTTTAATGATCCTGCTATTCTCTATTTTCAACATTGCCTTTAGTCATATTTACGTTACATTTTCATGGGAGATTATTTTTATGTTTTGAAATTATTACCATGAAGCCATTATGTTTTAGCTTTCTTTCCTAGCTGACTCAATACTATTAATTTAGAGCTATGGCTAAATTTTATTTATCACCATAGAGTCAGAACCTGGTTGTTGAATCAGGTATGATAGGTGGCATCTACCCTATCCCATGCATCACCATCTCTTGTCTGTACTCTCCCGCAGATTCCAGGTTTCTTGGTTCCACTCTTGCCCCCTACTTTGGCCTATTTCTAAGAAAACTTCCAGAAAATCCCTTTTAAAATGTTCGCCATATCTTGACTTCAGAGGTAACACAGCTTGATTGGTCCAGCTTGATTCCAGGATGTAATTTAGAACATCTAACATAAACATTGGTTCTCAGAAGAATGACCTGGTTCTTTACAAAAAACTGTGACTTCCTAAATTCTGTCACACTCCTACTACATCTGACTTCCAGGGGATGGGGCACAGGAGATGGACTTTACATTTTTATTCACTGTAAGCATATTTATTGAGATATAATTTATATACCCTTCAATTGAAATTACATTTCAGTGCTTTTTTAGTAGCTATAGATGCAGTTGTCCTATTGCCTTTACAATCCAGAGAAAGCTGCATATTGTTTTTTAAGTTGAAGTACCATCATTTTATATCCTTGTCAGTGTTTTGCCAGTATAGGATCCCCTGCTCCCCAGGTGGAGTCACTATGCTTTCACACCACCAAAGCACCCATAGACCCCCACCATGAACGCTGCATTTTTAATAACGGGCTGCTGATGGCTTGGACTGGGATCTCAAGTTGGAAAAGCCCATTTAATGGGATTAGATGGATAGTGGGAGCTTCACCTAATTTGCTTTGAGCATTAATGTTACAGAGTGCATCTCTGGGCAGTAGGTAGTTCACAAGTATTCTGTAATCTTGGCAATGATAAATTTGACATTTTTTGTTTTTAGTATGCCCTGATGACTGTATGGGTCTGTGATGATGCACTGAAATTTCCTTTGGCTGAAGTACAGATTTGAACTGTTCTCACTGGGTCATTGGCTGGGACACTGAATCCCTTAGGTAGTGCGCAGATCCAGCCAACTCTCCAGCATCCATATTTCGGAACAGCTTTCTTGGGTTTGACTTGCAAGCTCTATGGCTAGTTGTCTTGGAAGTGAGAAATTATGCTCCAAACTAAACTCTGATTGTCATTTCTGACAGTGGAAAGCCTTAAATGTCTTTCATTTGTAGGCAAAAAATGGAAATTTGAATGCTTCTAAAAAGTGTGAGTGTTGAGGAGTGGGGAGGGTAATGAAATGCTAAGGAATCTACATTAGAAACAGGGATCCAGGAAGTCTGAGGCATTAGAAATGATAAGGAACTTCTTACAGAGGGTCTTCAACATTTGTCAAGATATTTAATTAGCATGTTCCTAGATACAGTATAAAGAATGGGTTTTATGGTTAACTTGCAAATCCCTGAAAGGTTAATGCAACTTATTTTTGCAGGATATTTCAGGCCATTGTCCATTGTGTATAATCACTGGGGGCATGTGTTCTATAGTGCAGCTATATACTGTTCCATAGAGCATCTCTGCAGGAATGTTGGTCTATTATTATTTTTCCACCTCACTCCAATTTATCTGATTTTGATCGTAAAATATCAAAAAATTATTCACAAAGATAAGTAATTGTGAACAGTGGCAGTTTTTAGAAACAGATTGCTTTGCTATGTTAACATACTTGTCAATTAAACCGAGCAAAAGTTTAAAAGATGAGAAGTAGGACATTTTGTTTAAATTGTCAAGTTTTTGTTTGGTGCCTAGCTTAGAAACTTTTGATTGATATAGAACCTATGTGTTTTTCACTAGCTCACTCAAATTATGGTCTGTGGACCAGCACTGTTTGTTACTAGGTCAAGAAGAGAACATCAGTGGACAGTTAGTGTTTAGAAACTTTTACAGCAACTTTTATATCAACTTATTAAATGCTGTGACATCCAAGCCAGTGATCAGTGGATTTTTCCTGTTAATCAGGGTCTAGTCCCTTTGGGTGATGTCAAATCCATGCGAGTCATATAGTACAAGCCACTTATTTTCATCAACCTCTGATGAAATAGAAGGCAGTAAACTAACAAAACAGACTTGCTACTCACAATAAAGCACTGCATGCAAGGACAATTCAGCTGTTGGTCATACATATATGTTGTGTATTATGTTATATACAATGTATATTTGAAAAGGAAATGGTCAAGTTGTTACTATATCCATGGTATTATAACTGTCACACTTTGGAAAATGTTTATTAATTTATTTTCAGATTTATTTATTTATTTTATACAAGAACTGGGGTACAAGCCAGATGCGCGGGAGTGTGAGAGGATTCACTAGAGACAGAGTGGGGAGCAGAACAGGCAGACTGACAAAATACACTGCTGACAGGAGCAGCAGGAGCGACAGGAGAGGTCTTTCGTGCCATGTGGGACCATTGCCAGCTGGCCGGGGCCGGGATTGAACTGGCTCTGCAGAGGCTGCAGACAGCTTCATAGCACTGTGCTCAATCACCTGCACCACCAGGGGAAGCCCTGCTTATTTATTTTTATTGAAGTGATATTACATTATAACATTATATAAGTTTCAGATGTGTATTATTAAAAGTCAGTATGTGTGTATACCACATTGATTGCACCACTAAAAGCCCCGTTCTATCCTTCACCATTTTATCTTATTTACCCACCTCCTTTTCCCTTTTCCTCTGATTAACTACTTTTAGGTCTTATAGTCTAAAAGTTTATTTTTGATTTTAATCTGTTTGCTGCTTTTCTCTGTATACCCCATGTTAGTGAAATCATAGTGTCTGTCTTTATTCATCTGACTTGTTTCACTAAGTGTGATAACTTCTAGGCACATTGGTGTTGTCAATAGCAATATTTAATTTTTTATAGCTGAGTAGTGTTCCCATTTGCATATATACCACGTATTTTTTTCCCCCAGTCAACTGTTAATGCGCATTGGGTTATTTCCACCTCCTGTCAATGTTAAATAATGCTGCAACAAACTTGGGGGTACATCTACCTCTTTGAAGTAGTGTCTTTTTTTTTTCATTTTTCAGGTAAATACCCAGAACTGGATCAGATGAAATTTCTATTTTCAATTTTGAAAATGCATCCATAGAACTTTTGGAAAGTTTGTTGAATTTCTACAATCTTTCATCAGACAAAACCTGATTTTCTTTCCCAGAGTCTTCAGGCATTTTCTTCTCCAATTGGAGATTTTTTTTTTATTCCAGAACATCAGAAGCATCAAAGGAGTAAGTCTTGCCCCTTTTAATTAGTTATTCTCCCACTACTTATTATTTAATATGGTTCATTGGCATTTTCTTCATCTGTAAATTCTATGCATGTAGAATTAAAGTCCAGCCCCCTTTCACATAGATTGCTGCTTCTAAACCCTGCCTGTATAGACATTCTGGAACAGCTGTGACCTGCAGACTTAAGCTTTTTGTGCTGTTTCTCTTTCTCTTTCTGGCGAAGACTTTCAGAGCTAGCTCTGTAATTGGAGCTCAATACTGTGTCAGAACTCAGTCCATGTTAACAATTACTAAAATTATTCTCTCATTTCTGGGTGTGGAGAAAGACAACTGAAGCAATTTCTACAATGAGAATTGTGGCATTGTTTCTCTATCTGGCAATTTTAGAGGACAATCATAGCTGATAATCACTTTGGGACTTTAGCAGCTTAGATATAATTGTTAAAAAACATACCTGAATGCTTTCATATTTTTCCTTAAGTACTGATGTGTTTTTGAATTTCGAAAATAAAAGCCTCTTGCATGATTTCTCTTTTTCTATTTCAGAATTATCCTCTTTCTAAGTACTTACAGGAATGGGATCAACCTGTATGCCTTGTTTTCTAACTTAACTTTTGCATTAAATGATATGATTTGAGCTTTCCACATTCATATGTTCAACTGAAGCATACCTCACTTTTTTTTTTTTTTTTGTATGGCGGTTGAGTTTTCTGTTGAATGAATGATAGTTATGTGTTCAGACACCCTCCCACTGATGAATATTTAGGTTTTCTGGCCAACCTGATTGTCTTCTTGACTATATAGACTAGCCAATTTCTAGAATATTGATGCAAATAAAATGTTTTCACATGCATGCAAATTGCCATGTGCTAAAGGGACCAAAGGAAATCATCTGGCCCCAACGGGAGAAAGGCAGCAATTTCAAAGGCATTTTAACAACAATGCTAAAATATAATTAATTAACTTCTCTTTAAACAAATTCTTTTAAGTGTTCATGCCAATTTGTGTTTGTGAAAAAATTGTTGGCATGTCTTCTATAGGAAAGACACCTATTTTCTGTAATCCCTAAAGATAGCAGGAAAGTGGGATAACTCCTAGGAGGAAGGAAAGACTCCTTAACTTTGGGCAGAGCAGAAAAAATGTTTTAGTTGTATGATTGTCTGCTAAACAGCCTTTTGAAGTAATCTCTAAGTCTCATGTGTTAATTCCATAGTAAAATTTTTCCAGAGGAAATGAAAATATATAGCCTAGATACCTGTGTCTAGTTTATTTCCTGACAACTTTTGGTGCTCAAATGTTTATGGTGTGAATGTGGGTGTGGGATGAATGACCCACAATGCAGACCCAAAAGCAAAGGTGGAGGAGTGGTCTAGTGGTGAGTCTACCTCTGGTTTGACCAAGAGCCCTGAACAATGATTGGTAGAGCACTGAATCCTCCTGCAGGGCTCAGAAGAGATGCCAGGGTTCAGGTAAATCCCATGATCTGCATTTGAGAAATAGGGAAAGCATTTCAGCCAGGCAGCCCGGCAGAAATTCAGAGAAGCCCCCACTGAAGACAAGCCCTCCTAGGTCCTTACATGGACACAGTAATAAAAGATCTTCACAAAGCACAGGGAAGACCATTAAAAGTAAATGGTGCTCTTAAGCATCATGTTAACCCACCTTACAGATCATTCCAGAAGGAATTGCCATTTTTTTTTTTTAATGGAGAAACTATTTTTGAAAACATCAGTGACCATAGCATATACGATTTCAATGTTTGATATGCAGAGGAGAACATAGACTCCAAAGAAAATTTGTACCTCCTTCAAATTGCTGTGGAAACCTGTGATTTAGAGTCAGGTGATACAGAGTGATTCCCTGGAACCCTAAATAATAACCTTGGAGACAATGTTGTAGGATCTAGTATATGAAATTTCAAAAGGTCTGGGGTCTAGCCCTCATTTTTTCTCTATTTTTATATCTTTGTAAGAAATGTGGCCTTATAGGCTTTATAATCACGAAGTTGTGAATAATAACACCCATCCTACTTATTTTTGCAAGATTTTGCAAGGATAAAATGAAATAAATGATTATGAAAACATTTTTGAAGCTGCTGTTACACAACTCTGGCCACACTACTTGCTGAGATTGTAATGTCCTCAAACTTTAGTGTGTGGATAAGAATCATGTGTGGTGCTTGTTAAGAATGCAGTTTCAGGAATTTCTATTTTCAGCAATACATAAGGTTCCAGAACCCCAAAACCCTCCTACAGCACAGCTCCTAGAAGTGCTGGGGAAAGTATAGCCAACATCTTTATAAGTGTATAACTGAGCATGTGATCAAGAAAGGAAAGTTCCTAGGGCCAGAAACTGGGAGGTGGAGCAGTGACGCAGGAGCTAACTAGTCATTAAAGTCACAGATGCCTCCAGGGGCAATAATCTAGTGACATCTATTTTAGGGTAGGAGGCGACAAAGTCTGAGGCTCAGCCATGGTGCCAAGTGAGCATGGGGCCCTCTTTTATGTCTGTGTCTCCTAAAAGACATAGAAAAGGCAGTAGGGCAGGGGATGGGCACTCCCTTGTGGGTGATACCACAGGCTTGCGCTTTTGTGACCTCATACCACTTGCATGCTTCATGAAGACCCCAGCCCTGAAACTATCTCTGAGTTTCTGGATTGATAGGGCTCAGGCATCAGGACAGAGGGTAGATGTCAAAGGACTTTTCTTTTCAGGGATGTCCCCTGTGTTCTGCGATTCTAGAGGTAATGCCCAGTCTTAGTTTCACTCCAGTTTTGAAACTCATGTGGTACCATAGGGCTTGGGAAATACAGGCTCCTGAGACTTTAGATATTGGCTCTACCACATGGAAAGTATGTTTAAAATGTTTGAAAAGTGCAGATTCCTGGGTCTCATCTTAGGCCCAATGTATCAATAGCTGGGATGGACCAAGGGACATGAATTTTAAGTAAGCACTCCAGAGATTCTCTCACAAGACCCACTGAGCATTATAACTTTGCCAATTTCCCAAATGTCATTCAGCTCACCAGCTGAATACTAAAGGTATCCACACTTAGTTCCACCTTCACATTAGCTTAAACCCTTTAATGACAAATCTCCTTTGCTCCCCCACTGTGGATATTTGGGCTTTTCAGTTCTTTAAACTCAAATTGATAACTTAGGTACTCTGAATTCCCCAATAGGCATCTCCTCCCCCACCTAAAATACAACCAAACCAGCACCACAACAAATAATGACACCAAACCAACATGAAGAGTAAATAGAAGTGACATTCTCGTCCCTTCTTGTGCCATCTGCTTCCTGGCCTCCCTAGTGTGTTGAATCTGCCCAGGCTGGAGGGTCCCTCCCATCGTGTTACAACGTATGGAGGTTAGAATGCATAAGGGGCCGTGAAGGCAGATGGCAACTTTCGTTACATTTACATCCTTGCCATATTGAAAACTTGAGGTTGATCCAGATTTATTTTGCCCTTCAGAAAAAGGCTGGGGAAGGGATTGAGGAAGGGTTAGATGTAGAAGACTGGAGAGAACAGTCTTGAGGAAAATTTTAGTCCTGACTCTCCTTGTTCTCATTCTGTGTTGCCTTTTCATCTATTGAACTCAACATGAGGAGTTTGCTTTTGAAAGGCCTGCGCAGGGAAGAGTTGTTTTTCCTATCTTTGAGCTGTTCAGCCATCTGTCCCAATTTCTTCCTGGTTTCCTGTTATTTTCATTCTGCCTTTTATAAAGATTAACATGCGGTGCAACCACATATTCTATTAAGCTTGTCTCCTCACTACTTTATCTCATTAACTGCTTGATCACTGTGAATAAAAATAATCTTCCATTAAGTCACAACTTCAAACGTCTCTGAGACTTTAGATCAAGCAAACCTTCAACAGCTTAAAAAAAAAATCTCTTTAAATCCAAGGGGTTCACTTCAAAGGAAAACCTATGGGTGTTCTCAACCCAACTGACAGGTAAATAGTCATTTGTAACTAAAGATATGCAAGTGTGAAAACACAGCTTACTTTGGAGTCTGTAACTTCTGTTAAAATTTTTCTTTGCTTAAAAGAACTGAGACCTGGCCCTGGGATGGGATTGTTTAGGCTAACACAGCTTCCTACACATGGAAATGGAGGTAGTATCACTGAGCAAACCTGCAGTTTTCTATCCTGTTTTGTATTTTTCTATTTACAAAGTTAATACAAAAAAAATAAAAGAGAAGGCAGGAAAAAAGGGGTAAAGGTAGGCACATACATCACACCAACCAGGTAACCACTGTGAACCACTTTATTGATAGTTCTTTTAGTTTTTCAGTGTGAGTGTGTTTGTGTGTGTGTGAGTGTAGTCAGATATGCATTTGCTTTTGTAGTCATCCTTTCCCCACATCCATTCACTTTCTTTATGCAAGATGGATAAATGCATGGATGCATGAATGGTAAATTTTCTACAATTTTTTTTTTTTTTTGTGCGTGCTGTTTCCTTTGCCTGCATACCTCCTTTTTTTTTTTTTTTTTAAGATTTATTTATTTATGCATTCAAGAGCTGGGGCACAGGCCAGAGATGAGGGGAGGTGAGAGGATTCACCAGAGACGGAGTGGGGAACAGAACAGGCAGACTGAAACACACTGCTGAGGGGAGCAGCGAGTGAGACAGGAGAGGTCTGTTGTGCCATGTGGATTTCTCTCTGGCTGGCTGGGGATTGAACTCATGCTGCAGAGGCTGCGGATTGCTTCATAGTGCGGTGCTTAATCCCTTGCGCCACCAGGGAGGCCCCATACCCTCTTTTTATATCCAAGCAACTCGTCTTCTTTCTTCAGATCTCACCTCTGGATGACCTTACCTTTTTTGATCTCCCTGGCCTAACCCCATATCGATGCGCTCAGTGGTTTGTGTCTCTACAGGCGCTGATCACAGTAGTAGTTGTATATCTTGATTCCTGTATAATTTTGGATTATTCTTTCTTTCCCACTAGACTGTGAGCCTCATGAGGATAAGGGTTATGTATTCTCAGAGCCCAGCATAGAGTCTAACACAATAGGTGCTTTAAGAACTTTTGTTTGGATGGATGAATGGTCAATTTTCTGGAAAATATTCCATGCATTATTCAATTAATGCTTATGCAGCTTTAGTTTAACTTTGAGGTGTCTACAAGCTATTAAAAATGGGATAATGGGGAGCTTTATGTGAAGCAGACTTGCTCATACAATCTTAGTTGTTTCTTAAGAAACATTCCAAGGAGTAGAATTACTGCACATTAGGGCATGGGATACTTTAGTGTGGTGCATGCTATTAAATTTTCTGATGGAAATGTAGTAATTATTCCATAGTTTCCAGTAGCAGATTAGTGTGCCTATTTCCCTATATCCTTGCCAACAGTGTCAAACATATTATTTTTTTACTAATATTGCATTTGCCCCTCTGCAAATGATTATACCTAATCTTTGTTTCTCTTTTTACTAGAACATTTATCTTTCTGTTTTTTTTTAAAGATTTATTTATTTTATACAAGAACTGGGGTACAGGCCAGATGCGCGGGAGGGTGAGAGGATTTGCCAGAGACAGGGCAGGGAACAGAACAGGCAGACTGACGAAATACATTGCTGAGGGGAGCAGCGGGCGTGACAGGAGAGGTCTGCCACGCCATGTGGGACCCTCCCCGGCGCGTGGGGATCGAACCAGTGCTGTAGAGGCTGTGGACAGCTTCACAGTGTGGCACTCAACCACCTGCGCCACCAGGGGAGGCCCTATCTTTCTGTTTTTATCACTACTCTGTGAATTAAGATTTTTAGGCCATATATCACATAGTATATTGACTTAAATCTTTTTAAATCTAATCTGTGATGTATGGGTAATTGCATAACTGCCAAACTCTCTGTTTTCTTTTATAGTGTTTATATTCAAACTTATAAAACTTTTCTCACACCAAGAATATAGAAATAATAGTTCAGAAAATGTTATTGTCATCTATGACTTACATCAAATTATGTGTCAGATGAATTCAGATCAAATTTAAAAAGTCTAAAAGAACTGAAAAAATTAGCAGTGAATTTATGGTTCTCCTTATCTGTTGTATTTGACTGAGTACTTAAATGAGTATAATAATTGCTTTGGATGGAAAAAAGTTACTTGTTAAAAATTTTGGCTAGAAATTTCGATAAGAAAATTCCCAAGTAGTTCATTGTTGAGAGGGAAACCCTAACCTTGGTTTCTGAGTCCCAAGTCTCTTTCTCTAAAGCACGTGAAACCATGCAGCTCTACTTAAGTGGGGTAAGTAAATATATAGTATGGTGGAGAAGGGACCCTGGACTTGGAGTTAGAAGATATGCTATCTCATCTAGTCCTGGCTTTATCTCATTACTCATCACATTGTTAGGTCATCCTAGCAGAACTTTCTATTAGGCATTTCTTTATTTGTAAAATGGAATAAGAGAAATCCCTGTGTTATTTACTTCACAGAGTTGTTTGGAAGTTCAAATCAGATACTGTAAATGAATAATACTTATTATGATGTGGGCTGTATGATGTAATAATTGTCCAGTGTTCTTTGTGTCATTGCTATTTATGTTCTTGTCTCTCGCATCTACAAAACTATTTGTTAAGTGTAAGTTTGCTTTACCCTACACCCTGAAAATGTCTGGCAAGATGGCTTTGCTTAATAGATCATATTTTGCAATGATTAAGAGTTCTGACTCTTGTGTCCTACTGAGTTTGGCTTGAGTCTACATTTGTCATTTATTTTAGCGTGACCTTGGGCATGTTATTTACTTTGTCCAAGTTTTAGTTTCCCTGTCTTTGAAAAGATACTAATATCACACTTACCTAGCTAAGTCAGGGTTCTTTGGTTACATCAGTAATCCACATTATGACTGCTAAGCTAACAAGGGAATATAGTTGCTTATTGCTTTCTCTTTTTGGGTTTCCTGATTCTCTCTTTCTTTCTGTATATCTGCACAGCCATCCTCTGTAGGAGCAGTTAGCTAATGTATGGTCTTGTCACAACTTCTGATTTGCTGCTTATCCTCACCTCAGTCTTATTTTGTGAAAAAGATTTGTCCACACTGCAGAGATGAGAATGTTGCAACGCTTAGCTTTACCAGTGTCAAGTTCCCTGACTTGAAATTTAAAAAAGTTAAAAAAAATCATAGTGAAATAGTCCTAATTGGATCTGCATTGGTCCTATCCCCACCCCAGACCAACCATGTGTTGGATGATTGTTTGGTCCTGCTCCACTTGTTCTCTTCTGGCCTCTCTCTTATGGGGCAGCGGGATCTACTCTGCAGCCACTGTCATGTGGTTGAGAACGGGAAGAGTATCTCCCCTCAGGAATGGGGTGGTGTATGGTGTGCAAACACACAAACGTAGCCCATGTCTGCTGTTTTCCTCTTAGGACTGTTGTGAGAATTCAGTGATATACTTTTTGTACCCTTGACACATAGCAGTTGTGCAGAAGAAAAGAGAGGAAAGAAATGTACTGCTGTTATTCATGGGGAGGACGATTGTTTCGAGGCAGTCACCTTCTGAATTGTTGTAGTTCAACGGGCTTTGAATGGGATTATTGTGAATATCTAGGGAAGAGTTTAGGAGTCATGTGATAAGAAATGATGGGAGAGAAGGCCATTTTTACTCTTCATAGGAATAAGCCTAGAGCAGTGCACTAGGGTTCAGAGTAGGAGAAAGAAATCAATTTTTTTCTTTCTAGGTGATCCTCATGAAAAATGCTCATGTTCAGTGACAGATGCAGGAGTAGACCAGCTTTGAGTCTCCCCTGCCATTTCAACCTCTCTTCAGAGTCATGTGGCTAGTCTTAAACACAATTACAGTGACCCAAGACCCTTCTGTTTTCTTCCTATTGGTTAGTTTGCTAAAGGTGGATTTTTGTACTTTGGTTTCAGACTTGGTTTTATCTTAGTTTTTTTTTTTTCTTTTTGTCTGCTTCTGGTCAAATAGAGATAAAACCCAATATTAATACATAATGAGAAAAAATAGAGTTTAATTTAGCATTTTTGCATGTGTTGCATCATTGAGACTTAAAAAGAAACTGAACCTTTTGACTTAGAACCATGGAAATACTCTTATTTAATAACAGCAACTCAAAGTTGAGGCTTCTAGTGGGTGTAGGTCATCACAGTATGCAGGGAAATATATTGAAATAAACCCAATTACTTTTTCTTAAAGGCAGACATAAGGAGCACATAAAATCATGTGCACCAGGATGTATTTTGGGTGGTAATTTTCCTTGATTATAAACAACATTTGATGTACTTGTCTCTAAACTATCTATGAGAGAGAGTGAATAAATAGTTTCTGCATTTCTTGATGTGATTTTAATTCTTCCACCTTGACTGCTGAGAGATGACAGCTTAATCTTATATCACTGAAAATAAGAAATATCTGTATTTCCATGATCACTGAAAGTTCAAATTGGATTGTAAACTCAAAGAGAACTGACCTGCGGCTTATCAGAGCTGAAGCCGTGGACCTGCGTGAGAATAGAGATGATTTAATCAGGAAGAAAATTCTGCTTAAGAAACCGTCTGTGCCTCATTAAAAGACACTTGAGTTTAAGAGGAAGGAGGACAGGATATGGGAAACAAAATATGGAGCCATTTAAACATTTAAAGAAAAGCATACTCCCCTGCCCCCACCCCATAACTTTCCTTTTAGGTTTAATAAAATGTAATCCTGCAGTTTCCTCGAGGTGTCTCCTGGTTATATTCTTGAGCAGGTGGAAGAATGGAGTTATCTGCCACATTGGGAAGTAGCACAAATTCATAATAGTGTGTATTTGTCATAGTGTTTTTGTCATGTCCTTGATTCAGGGTGTTTGGGAGCAGGCCTGGAGACAAGGACCTTGGCAGGCTCTTTCTCAATTCCTGACTTTGGTGCTCTCTTTCAATGTTGAGAGCAAAGATACAAAAAAGCAAGAGATTTATTGATAGCTAGGAAGAAGAGTAGGAAATCTTTCTGAGTGGAGAGGGTCCTGAGTGGGTAGCCGATTGAGGTGACAAGAAGTAGGTGCTTATATAGGTACAGGGGGTAAGGAGGAGGGGTTTGGCTATTGGGTGTCTCTGAATTGTGTCTCTTGCTGATTGATTGGGCCCACGGGGGCCTCCTAGGCTACTGAAGTCTACTGAGTTTGCCCACATTTCCTGGCCTACCTCTCCAAAACTAGCCTTGGCCTGTTGCGTTAGCATTGTGTTACTGTTTTGGTGTTCTGGACATTCCACTCTTTACTGGGATGGGGGAGGGGGTCACCTTCCTGGCCCATGATTGTTCTCCAATAAGACTGATAAATGGACTTGGGTTCTTGGGGACCCTGTTGCTAACTGACTGCCTGTTCCTAGCTTCCTCCTTGGCTTTGCAGCTGACTTGGATACTCTCTGTGTAGTATGTCTGCTTTATTTACAGATGGGGTTTGTATTGCCTCTTTTCTTAGTGGGTGTGTTTGGAGGACCAAGAGATAGTTATGTAAGCCTCTCTGGAGGGCTGGTAACCAAACCTATAATTTGCCGTGAGATCCTGAATTCATAACCCATTTGGAGACTGGTGTGTTACTATGGCTAAAGGGATGCACATCACTGTTTTCTGATGCTATTCAGAGGAAACAGATGTGGGCCTCAAAGCTGTTGCTATTGGAGGAATTTCCTGCTCAGGGAGATCGATGTCCTAGGTTAAATGTTTAATTTTAGCAAGTAGGATGATTGTTGCTTCTTTAATGCCTCTGATGAAGGTCAATAACAGACTATTCTTGGGAACAACTAAGATTGCTTTCATGGGAAAATGATACAGTGGGAAAATTATTTTGTGTCTTGAAAATGGGAGATGCCCAAAGGAAATAATGTTATGTATAGATAGTATAAGTCATCTAATGCTATGTGATGTACCACGTTAAAACATAGTGGTTAGAACAATGACCATTTATTTACTCGACTTTTGCAGTTTTGGCAGGACACAGCTGGGCTGGCTCATCTCTGTTCCACATGGTGTTGACTGGACATTGTCATGTTCATGGATTACGGGCTGGTACCATGGCCTCTTTGACATACAAGCAATTGGTTGGGATGCTTGGTTCTGCCTTGCACAAGTCCTCAGTAGGATAGCCTGGGTTTCTTACATTGCATTAACTGCAACATATATTAAAACTCAACTCCCTTAACAAATATTTCACTGCCTTCCCTGGATCATTTTCTATACTTCCTGTAGATGTGTCACAAATGTTCTCAGTAAATTCCCTACCATTGAACCTGTCCGCTTCTACCAGTAGCAGCCTTTGCCTGTCTCTCTAGATACTCCTACATGGCAGGGCTGCCATTGCAACCTGCTCATACTGCATACCTGTTTAACCAGGTTTGGGTCTTTAGAGTGCTAACTGCCACAAAGCAGGAAGCTTTCACTTATGACTCAAGTCAAATGCATACAACTACAGTATGAATTCATTGGGTGAGGGGAATCCATACTGCAATCTTATAAGCATACAATTCAATTGGCAGCAAGAAAGGGAAGCTAATGAACATCTTGGCAAGGCTCAGGAGACTGGCAATGTAGAACAGGTGGGTGCTATTTGGAGCATTCCTGTCATTCATCCATTTGTCTGCAGCGCGGGGAAGACCACTTCATAGGGCAAGAGTCCACTGCTGCTCTTGCCAAAATTTGGAAAGGGCTCAGGACTACAGGTGGCAACCCTGCCAAGTGTCTCAAATGGTCTTTATATTTATTTATTTGCTTGTTTATTTAATGACCTATTTATTTATTTTTTCTTGTATTTACCAGATTGCTGCTCTAATGAAGTAAATTAAACATTAGACTAAATGAGCAATTTATTTTAGCTGGTAAATATGCACTTAGTTATATATTGAAATTAATGATTTACAAAGCTTGTTTGACAGTGATAGAGAAATACTGAACTCACAGAAGTCTTTATGACAAGCTTATGTAAGTTTGCAGAAATGTTCATTGAAGCATTTACTTATTTCTTAAAATTTATTTACTTATTTATTTTATCATGGTAACATTCCTTTACAGTGCTGTCTGTGATGCAGAGGTACAGGATCACACTTCTTCAGATACATGCCACCTCCACACCCACCACCAAGCCACCCACATTGGGTGCCTGTATTTATATCACTATTCAGAAGAATAGTATTAGGACCAACAGTAAATTTTGACTTAGGTGGAACCTCAGCACAGCCAAGATTTGTCTGCCCTTGCCTTTCTGTTTATCAATATCTTTATAAAGAAGTGGTTGTGTTTTAACTGATAGCTTAAGTTACTCTATGTTAATTGCCCCTGCCTTTTGATCAGTGAGAGCCATTGAAAGTCATTACAATGTCAGTACATATAATATCTCATTTAGTCACGATCATTACAATATCATTATATAGAACAATACCTTTATCCATGCATCGGACTCTTGTGTCCCCAAAGCAGGTGGCTCCTTGGAGCAAGGTAGGGTTCTTTTCTCTATCTCTCTTTTTTAAAAGATTTATTTATTTATTTATACAAACACTGGGCACAGTCAGAAGCACGGGAGGGTGAGAGAATTCACCAGAGCCAGAGTGGGGAGCAGAACAATCAGACTGACGAAGAAATACACTGCTGAGGGGAGCAGTGGGCGCGGCAGGAGAGGTCTGTGCCCCATGTGGGACCCTCGCCTGTGGCTGGGGATCAAACTGGCGCTGCAGAGGCTGCGGGCAGCTTTGCAGCCCAGTGCTCAACCAATGTGCCACTGGGGAGGCCCTCTTTTCTCTTTTGGGCTACTGTTTAGGAGAGGTCCCTAAGCAGGACTGCTGTGTCCTCATTTTGTGTTCACTTCTCTCCACTTTCAAATATTTTTTGTTCACTGCGGACTTGAATGCAGCATGATGTGGCTGGGAATGAATGAATTTGACCAAGAGCACCATATTACATTAATCTATTGATATTTTATTTGCTTAAGCCTATAGTGCCCCATTCTCTCTATTTGTTAGGTGAATTTTCTCAATGTCCTATTTTTCTACATAGCCTCTGATCCTCATCTACCTGTCCAGCCAGGACCCCTATATACCCATCACCCCTCTAAAGGGCCAGGACCACTAGTCAGTAAGGTTTGTCCCATTTTGAGGTTAAGAAACTCAATAAAGGAGATGGGACATTCACCTGCCCTGACTTAGACAGCTGCTGCAGGTTAGGGCAAAAAAAGTGAGATTCCAGGGCTCTATTTAATCCATCCCTCAGTTGGTAAATCCTTCTTATCCTAAGAAATCATAGATATCCTGTGGGGGTAGCAATGAGATACTCCATATGGTGTTCTGCTCTTCCTCACCCTTTTAATTTGGCTCATTGTTCAATCTTAATTTGCAATTGTCACAGCTGCGATTACATTCCTGACATTCCACCAACTCCTAAAACCCTTGGCGGTTTTAATTTTATTTTTGTTGAGAAAGGTTATGTTGTCACAATGGGTAAAGCTAGCTCTTCAGTGAGGGAAAACATTTTTTTGGGAAAAAGATAATTCTAATTTTGTATTAAGTCTTAGAATGGGCTGCAACTGTGGAACCTCAAGTGCAGGGGAGTTGACAACTCAGCCATAATCAAGCTAACTGAATTGGACAGAGCAATGTGAGACATAATTAGCAATTCCGTTCAGCGAGCTGTCTCCTGAAAAACTTAAAATACCTTCTTTGCCTCATGCATATTCAGTGCCTCATTTGCTATTGTTTTTATCCAACAGGTTGAAATTCAAAAGGAAAAAATTCTGAGTTGTCTGTCTCACTTTTCATCCTCCGCATTCTCCTCTCTTTTCAGCAGCAACCTGCTCCCCCTCCCACCCCAGCCTGTCCCATTTCAATACAGCAGGTCACCCCAGTGCCAACAGCACATTGACAAATACAAAATACTCTGAGCACCCTTTTTTCTCTTGCTCCTATCTTTGTCAAGCTTTCCTCTCAGTTAGCTCAAGTGAGCAGGTATGTTCGCTCTGTGAAGTTATGACCAGTTGGTTGTTGTGGTCAGGCTTCTGTCAGGAATTTTTTCCATCACCTGTTTCCTGGGTCATGAGTAAGTTTGTGCTGAACTGAGATTGATGGATGAGCCTACACTTTCCCTCCTGAGCTTCGTTGACCTTCATGGATTTCACTTACCTTGATGTTCCAGGTGGTTGGGCTTTTGCCTGTGGATGTGCAGGGAGCCTGGGAGGCAAGGAGAAGGGAGGGGGGAAATAAAATACATTCCCATTTCTTCATTGAGTCCCTAGCTTAGCTAGTTCTAGAAGTTTCCCATTAGGTTACTTACCCAGCACCCAAAAATGTGTTGGGGGTGATTCCTTGTCATATTTATTGACATTATAATAACTCTGATGGAGAGGTGGGGGCAGCTGAGATAAGGCAACTTATCAATTAAAAAGCAACTACTTGTTTACAAAGACCCTGATAAATGGACATGTGAAAAGTAAGGACAGAAAAAATCCCCACTGTGCAGAGGGAACCTACTTAAATAAAAATTAACCAGCAGGCTGATAATATGCATCTGAAAGGTGGTATAACTATAATGAGGCACCAAATATGAGGCAACTTGAGATGCTTATAGGCTTCACGTGCACAGTCCTGAAACTTTGCCCAGATTCTGGCAAGTGGTACTTCCCTCTCTGCAGATGACCAGGCATCAGGCACTCCTCAGGCCAGCACCTACCCTGTGTTGCCAGTCTCCCAAACTTTGCCAAGAAGTTTGTCACCTTCCATTTTTTCCCGTACAATTGAATTGTATGCTTATGTTATTATAATGTGAATTTCCCTCCAATAAATTCACATTGTGGTTGTATGCATTTGACTAGAGTCATAAGTGAAACCTTCCTGATCAGTGGAAATTAGCACTCTAGAGATTCTGAATCTGATAAAACAATCCTCTGGAAGAACCCCTACTCCCTGCACCCCCACCCCAGGGTTTGGTTGTTTAAGGAGGCAGCATAGTGCCATGAAAGAGTCTAAGTTAGAACTGGAGTCATATTCTATGTCCAAACTTATTAGCTGTGCGATCCTAACCAATGCATCATACCTCCCTAATCTTTAAGGGCTTCATCTATAAAATACAGGTGATAACAACCTCAGTGAGGATTTTACCAATGAGGACTACATAAGATAACTATGGGGGGCACCTCAATAAGTGCCTGGCATATTAACAATGATGTAAGAAAAAAGTACTAAGAAAAGGACACATTCTAGCAATTAGTAAGTACTGATTTAAGACTCATCTTCTTTCCCTGTTCCCTATTAACATTTGGTAGTGGTGACTGACCAAAGGCAAAAGTTGAGTAAAATAAGAACTTAAATATTTTTCTTTCCTTTTCTTTTTTTTTTTTTTAAGATTTATTTACTTATTTGTACAAGAACCTGGGTACAGGCCAGATGCGCGGGAGGGTGAGAGGATTCACCAGAGACAGAGCGGGGAGCATAACAGGCAGACTGATGAAATACACTGCTGAGGGGAGCAGCGGGCACAATAGGAGAGGTCTTGCACCATGTGGGACCCTCACCGGCTGGCCGGGGATCGAACTGGCACTGCAGAGGCTGCTGACAGCTTCCCAGCACAGTGCTCAACTGCCTGTGCCACCAGGGGCACTTAAATATTTTTCTAATCCTAAAATTCTGGAAGCCTCAGTGTATTTTCTCAAAATAGCTTCTTTCCAATTTTAGATTTTCCATTTGGGAAGCATTAGAATAATGGGCAGTATATTGACAAAATTTCAGGTTCAAAATACCAGTATATTTTCTAACTTTTGGATGCTGGAGGTTTGATATTCACCTCTTTTTTTAAGTGAAAAATAGGAAGTTAAGGCAAACTCATGCTTCTAATATTTTAGAGAAGGCTAAATGGATCTCTAAATAGATTCCTCTATCAAATATGAGTTTAATTTTGGTAGAGATTGTCAAGGGGAAATAAAAGGAGAAAGGTCACCTGTGTGGTAAGTCAACATGAAAGAGTTGAGACCTATTCCTTTTTAAAGTTAAATTTGTCACAGCCGGTTGACATCTGAATGAGTGCAAATATTGGATTAAATAGAAGCATATCTTATCTTTTCCCCTTCCTGAATGCCAGTAGATCTTATTGTATGTATCATACCATTTATCAGGTGATTGAACCTTCATTAATTACCAACACACAATATCCTCTGATTGTTTTTCCATGTAAAAGTTTTGTTTTTTTATCTAAAATAGGGTAAATACTTGAAGGATGGATCATTTCACATACTATATGATGTGGCCACCTACAGTTCTTGGCCCTATCTTATACTTGTATTAAGCAAGAAAGGAGACAGAATGGGAGCATATTGGAAACAGATTGCGAGAAAATGAAGCAATCTACAGAATCTCTCTCTCTCTCTCTTTCTCTCTCTCTCTCTCTCTTTCTCTCTCTCTCTCTCTCTATGAATGGGTCAAGGCATGTCCAGGCCAAGGCTATGATCTCCCATGCTCCACAGAAATGGATGTACAGGAGGGATGAAAAGAGGACAGAAAAGAAGCTTTTGAGATGAACATGTTAAATTTCAACAACGGAAAAATATGAAGATGGAGTGGATGCGAAATGGAAGACACTTGGTGGTTGATCAGCTTCCGTGGAGACAATTTGGGCTGTGAACAACTTCCAAACTAGCTTCCAAGCAATCAAGAGAAGCGGATATACTAGAAATCATGACCTCTTTTCCTGCATAGCTTTAGTTAGGTCTCCAAGACACCTTCTCTGGCTCCCAAGCAGGAACTTGATAAGCAATACTTAATCGAGAATTGAGGCAATCAGTACTCCAAATAATGGGGATGAAGTTGTATTTGGACACTTGAAGTTAGGAAGGTGTTTGCACAATTTTAGCAGTGAAAACACTATCCTTTGCCTCCTTGAGAAAAACTTCCCAGAGTTTTGAAAGGAATTAATATGGTGTTTCTACTTTCACCCCAACAGAAGCCTAAATCCTGAAAAGCTCTGCAAAAAGTATATTTTGTTGACAGGTTATTGTATAGGGTATAACCTCCCACAACAATCTTGTCTAAATCCACCAGAATGGTGAAAATGAATGATACTGTATCAAAGCTGTGGCTGTATTTGCTGCATGGCCTTCTATTTTTTTTGCTTCTTTCTTCCTCACACATTTTTTTTTTTAAAGCAGTGAGTCTATTGAGAAATCTTATTAAAAATCACAAACTGAACAGCAGACCTCTTTTTTTTTGAAAACCAGAAACAGATTTTAAATGACAAAAAAAATCCTTTAATCTTTTTGTAACATCTTGACAGTTGTGCCAGAAGATGTCTGCTTCTGCCTTCAAAATATAATTGCTTTTGGTCTGAAATAATTCATTTCCAACTCTTTTCTCTACTAGAAAACCTTGCCCTTTAAGCTGGATATTTTTCCTTAATTTTGAGACTACTTTTTTGGAAGTCCGTGGGAAGGGTAAGGAGCCAGGGAACTAGATCCTAGTGAATGTCATTACACAATATCTTATGAAGATTGAAGGTGGGGTAAAGTGATCATTTGTGAATCAAGCATTGAAAAATGAATGTATTTTGTCATAAAAATGAGGTTTGCTGTCACTGTGTTGAATATCTAGTGTCATCAAGGTATTTGATCTTTGAAAATCCACCAGAGCATGTTTCTACTTATTTTGGCTTCAATAATTCAAGGGAAGCCATCTCACAGTTGAAAATCTTTTCAGCTGTTAGTGTCTTAAGGCCCCAGATCTTGTGTTTTCTCCAAAGAATAACCCTATACACTATGGAATAAGAACATCATCAGATTTTCATAAAATCTGTGTCTGTGGACTCTCAGCACGCATCATTACTGATCTATGAAATTTGAAAGAGAATGGGAATTTGAAAGAGGCAATCTCAGCAGGGCGAGGAGGTGCTTTGCTGGTGGGATGGGGAGTTCAGGTATCAGTAAGATCTGTAACTGCAAAGTGGCATGGTGTGCCTTCTATCACCTGTGCTCAAGTTTGAATCACAAACTACAGAAGAAGGAAGATAATAAGGGGAAAAGAAAAGGTGAAAGAGTCAGAGTTGTTGACCTTTTCAGTAAATTTGATCTTTTTGGGCTCCTGGCAATGTCGTCTACATGATCTTCCATGCATTTCTTCCATTTTTTCCAAACCCATTCTGTGAAATGAGCATAGTCCATCAGCTCTTTGATGAGTCAGTTTTACAAATGATTTTTGGCTTCTTTGCAGCCATGTCTCTCCATCATCATTTGAACCCAGAAGACCAGGTCAGTACAGGTTGGGGAACTTGTGATTAGGCAACCTTGTATTGCCCACATCTGTCCAGATTTGATCTGCTGGATAAAGGGAGATTTGTCTGGTACATTATCCTCTTTGCTTTCCTAACTGCTGAGAATATAGGAAGTATGTGAATAAAAGGGGAAAAAAGGGAACCCCAAGCTTTGTGGGTAAGCACTCTGTGGAAGCTATCAGGAGCTGTTGAAGACCAGGGTGTGAGAGTGCATTTCTGTGTAAGTAGGAAACTAAGGTGCATTTGGACAAGCAAATTCAAGTTGAAGTTTTTTTTTTTTTTCCTTAGGGAAAGGAAGGAAGAGAATTAACAGTTGGTGACCACTTCCTATGAGCCTGACATTTGCTTTACGCTCCCCACAAAAGTGGTTGGGCCTCTATCCTATTACATAGTAGACAACGATGATCTTAAAATCAAATCCACAGTTTGTGCTATATATAGTTATGGTGCCTTATGAGTTCTTGTTTGATGAGAACAAAAAAATTCAGTCTTGCCAGATGAATCCAAGACCTAGAAATAAGAAGTTGATTATTTTTTGTTATATTTCCTTATGTTTCTCTTGTATTTCCTCCCTGAGTCATATGCCCTGACAAGATATAGATATCCCAACCTACTACCCCCTGTCCAGGGGTGGTGTTTGGTTTCTCTATCTCTCTTTAGAGCAACATATGTCTTTGTCATTTCTCTAAACTTGTTATTTAATGCTGTATGTTCCTCTGGGGATCTAGGGTCTCCCAGTTTCATTTCCAGGATTCTTACTATACTCTGTTACTTTTAATCCAACCCTTCCTTCTTAGAAGCAAAGCTCTTACTTATTTCAGTCTTTTGATGCCAGCAGTTTTATACAAAACTAAATGATAGTTTATTATTATTTGGAGCCCTGGTTTTTCCTGGAGGTCTTGTTACCTTTTAACACCAGAGACTCATCTCATTTTATCCTTATAAAAGCTTTGTGAGGTAGGTTGTGGTGCCTTTACTTTACAGCCATGGAAACTAAGATCCAGAGTTAATAAGTTACTTAAATTATGTATTTTTTAATTGGAAGAACCAGAAGTTAAACACTGGTGTGTTCAGGTCTGATGGAGATGTCTGTGTTCCTTATATATAGGATCTTTTAAAATTAAACACTAATTGAATACCAACTAGTGGGTCAAGGACAGTGCCAAGGTTCCTGTGCTGAGGAATTCTAAACTGAAGTTGGCATATGGCCAAAGCCTTCCTGAAATACTTTGAGGAGAGAGATTCTATGGTCCCATCTGTTCTCAGTGGGAAAGGATGCTAGTACTCACTATTAATGTCCATCATGGGAATACCATAGGATGGCTTCTCTCACAGACTCACCCACTAACACAAGCAGGATGATATGATATTTAAGATCAGATCAAGACCCTAAACCATAATGTACCTCACTGAGATGTCTCAAGGAAATCACTCAAACTGAGTCTGTATGATCTCGTCCTTTAAAGGAAGATGATCACAGTATCAACTCTCGGGGGGTATTGTGAGGCTTAAATGAGACAATGCACTTAAAAGTATAATACAAAGCTGGGTACATTAGGTCATCGTAAATGTTACCCATTAGAAATAAGTGTAATGAAAATGGAAGTTTAACTTGATAGACCACTCACTTTTATTTTTCTTTCTTTAATCTTGGGGAGGTTACCTTTCTAAGGATACCTAGTTGATGTATTTTTTTTCACAGTGACATAAAAGAGTAATTACTTTCCTATATTTTTCTCTGACAGATTTCTCTTCAGTTCTTTAAGGTTAGAAGTCCTAATTTGTCTAATTGGATTAGTCATCATGAGCACAAAGTGCTGAATAGGAGACTCAGGCAAGAAGTCATCTACAGAGCCACAAATGAAGGCATGCTGCATTTTGAAAAGTTAGAATAAGTGTGATAATTTTAAGGAGTGGTAGGGGATTCAGGAAGAGAAAACCCTGATGTCTGTGTTTAGGGTGAAGATGGTATGGCTTTTGCAGACCACAATTTCTCTGTCTATGCTGTCTTATGAGATAAGAGAAATATAAGCGAGTTTCGGGAGGGGCTGAAACTGAGAAATGTAGCCACAAACCACTGTTTCTTGTTCCAGTTCCATTAGCACCATACAGTCAAGTGCTCTGCTATCAAGAGTGTACGCGGGTAGCTTGTAATTGCCCTGTGCTTCAGTCGAGAGATGGGTAATTGCTCCTATGGGCCATGGATTTCCTGCTAGCAGCAGCTGATTGAAACCAGCCATTTATTGTGGTTAAAAACCCCAGACTTACTGCAGTGTTTACAGATAAACCTTCTGTGCGACAGTCATTTACTCTATCCAGCCATCCATATATTAAAGATATTACACCCTACTCCTCCCTTTTCTCTCCAAGACTGATCAACTGTTCTTTTCAGTTTGATTAAATTTCAATAAATAGTGCTGATGTACCAACTCTTATGTCATAGCTGGTGCTTTAAAATAAATAAAGTGGCATTTTTTTGGACCTAAATTCTATTTTGGGAGCATTTGTTAATAACCACAATCCTGTAGGTTTAGTTAGATGCTTTTGCAAAAGTCGCTTTTCCTCTTCTCTGTTCCTGAGGTTACCAAATACAGATGCTAGCCTGTTAGTCCGTGCCTTCAGGACTAGGAATCTAGAGAAGGTAAACCATTCACTCCTTAGCAATCATGAGTGTTTTGGGGTTGGAGAAGCTGAAAGAGTACTGTTTTTTTTTTTTTATATTTTAATGACACCTGTATCTGCAATAGATATGTTAAATGATGCTACATAATATCACAAGGTAGATGACACTCTGTGTCCATACTTAATTTGTTGGGGGTCCCTATTTCTCCACCTTTGCAGTTTGATCCCCAGTCAGGGAGCTAACCCACATCTGGAGCAGTAGACCTCTCGTGTCTCGCCTGCTGCTCCCTTTAGCAGTGTATTTCAGTACATCTGCCTGTCCTGCTCCCCACTCTGTCTCTGGTGAATCCTCTCACCCCTGTACCTCTGGCCTATATCCTGATTTTTCTATGCATAAATAACTAAAATAAATCTTTTAAAAAATTATGTTTTAGGGGTTAAATGAACAATACAACATCTATATATGATTCAAGTGTGTTCAGTTGCCCTTGAGATTTTGGATGGTTTTAATTTATCTGTCAATGAATAGTAACATTGATGCTACCTTCCTCTTGTTGCCTCTTCTTGTGATGAGAGCAAAAGTAAGAATGGTCAGGGATAAAATGAGAATGCTTTGGACTTGTGAAAACAGCAACTGTGATTTCCCATCACACCCTCATTATTGAACTTTCTTGTTAATGCATATTCTTGGTTGGAATCCATAAGTAATTTCTGTTCTTTTTATAGGAACAAACAGGATTATCTGGTAATCTTCACATTTGAACATAAATTCTCTAGTTTGGTAGGAAAAATGGTTAATCCATTTTATTTTAACAGAGTGACTGTGAAACTATTTATAACGCCTTGGTCTGACCTAGTCAAAGTAACAAAAAAATGAGATTTGCCTTGAATGTTTTCTTTAGCTTGGTTATCTCTTTTTATAGCTCTGTTATCCTTAGATAGATGAAGGTGATCAATATATTTATAATGCAGTGTTAAAGAACATACTGATTAGGGTTTTTAGGGTTACGTTTATGTCTAGGTTACTGAGCCTCACATAATGACTGCCAATTAGGCCTCTCAATTCTGAGGTTGCAATGAGTATTTTGAATAGAGGTAAGATATAGCTGTTGAGTTAAAGTGAAAAACTCTGCCCACAGTATACAAATCCATGAATTTTGTCCTCTAGTAGATGGCAGAAGGTGTGTGTATGTCTGGGTGTTTAAAAATGTAGATATATGACAAGAAAACAAAGACTTGACTCTAATGGTATAGTTGTATGAAGTATTTTAGCAGATCTAAGTTTAACACAAAGATTAATGGAGTATAATTAAATTTTAGAAATTTCTTCTTCATAAAAGGCCAAGGGAAATAAATGATAAATTGATGACTATTTTCTTGTATGCCCAGTACTCTACTTAATTCTTCTCATTTATTGCTTAGCATAGAGATAGTTGATCTTCTTACCTAAAGACAGGCAAAGTCTAAATAACTTGGCCCAGGAAAGAAGAATTGCTCCAAATCATGTAAGCCTGATGTCCAAATCTGTGTGCTTTCCATCATCTTGCCTAGTTCTTGAATTTCTTAAGATTTCTTTTTACATCACCTCTCCTTAGGGTAATTCAACATGATTTGAGTGATCAATGCAGGTATTCCTTGATTTTAAAAAGTTTGAATTAAGCCATTTGGATTTTAAGAAAGACTGGGACGTTAGTACCTGTTTTGCTAACTGAAAGAAAAATGAAGAGGACTTTTGCTTTCCTAACAAAAGGCAAAAAGCAAAAATAGCATTCAGCTTTGGTTTTACAGCAGCTATTGTAGGAGTTGTGCTTACCCTAAGTAGCAGGAGTAGCTGTGCCAAACTCCTTCCTTCAGAGCTACCTTATACATCTGTGTACTGATCAATGTATTCCTAATTTGTTAGTGTAATTTTAGATTTAATGTGTTATTTGGTACGATTTGGTTATTTTTTGGGTCAGGGAATGCTCCAAGTTTTTTGCATATAAATTTATGGTAATTGCTTCTTCACTTTATACTATTTCTGCTTGCAAAAGGTTTCATAGGAATGCTGTTCTTTCAGGTAGTGGGGGAAACCTGTATCAGGTTTTCACTGGTAGGAATACATCCACTTATTGATTTATTCAGCTAATATTTGCTTTTGTTTCTCCCATGTGTCTGGCACAGCTAGGCTCTGAGAATACAAGATTAATGAGACATTATTCTTGTTCTCAAGAAACTATCAGGGAGGGAACAGATATGTAAAAAAAAACAAAACAAAACACACACTTGTGGGAGAGCCACTTTAAAAGTATGTCCAAGCTTCACAGGTGGAATGAAAGGATAAATAATGGATGTGTTTGTGAGAGGAGGTTGTGTTTGGCAAAAGGTTTTTACAAAAAGAACTTTCACTGGAGTCTTAAAAGATAGTAATAATAATGATGATGAGACTGTTAATAGATGATAGTTTTGGAACATGTAATATGTTCTCAAAAACTCCCTGATGAAAGTCTTATCATATGTAAACCTCTTAACTTCTCTAGGTGTTACTCTTTTTCATACCCCAGTCATGATGAGAGAAGTTAAGTAACTATTATATGGCACAACCATGTCCGATGACAAATTCTCATGGCTAGTTCCAAAGCCATTTCCTTTGTGACTCTGCTATGAACTAGTAGTGAATAAGCGTTTACCTGGAAGATGGTGCCGTTGGGTAAGGGAGGGTTGGGGTCTTGGGAAGGGCTTGCTGACCAAGTGAGCAGCATGTGCAGAGACAGAGACATGAGCAATGGTGTGGCATAAATTGAAGATTTGTAAGTGAGAGCATATGGTGAATGTGCCTTGAGAAGAGGTGTGTGGAAACTGTGCTCAAGTCTTGAAGGACCTATTTGGACTTGATAAGGAGTTTGGACTTGATGTCATTAAAGGATTTTTAATAGGACAATGAAATGATCGCATCTCATGCTATAAACAACACATACACAATTATGAGAAAGTCTAAACCTCCGGGGTATGAGTTAAAGCCCTCAAAATGTGTTCATAGGCAGGAATTTGATAACCTCAAGTTAAAAAAGTTTATTAGTATACGTATTTGAGTACTTAAAGATGTGTTCATCTTAACATTGAATTGCCTAGCTTTATTTCTAGTCAAAGCTCTGCTAACAAAGAGGTTAGACCCAGAACCTGAAACTGAAATCTGCAAATGTCATGATCATTTATCTGGGTTTCAGACAGACCAGCATAACCTTAATCATCCTTTCGGTCACCTGAAATAGTGATTTATTCTGGATCTGAGCTTATGATCAAATTGCTTTTTCCCAAAGGAGGGCCTCATGGAGAATTTGTGAATCAGATTTAGCTTCTGTGTTTTTTCAGGAACCCATTCTAATGTTTCACAGTCTATAACCCACACTCCAGGCTGCTGAGCCCACAAATACATGTTGACAACCCATTTTGGGAAGGGAGAGCCACATTTGAAAGGGCCACTAGGTTACTGGTTTTGATTGCTGCCTTACTTGGCACTGCAGCTACGAGAGGGAATGCACCACACGAAGATTTAAAGCCAATAGCTGTCTTAATCTCTCCTGATATTTTCCGCCTGAGATTGGATCAAGCATTGCCTGACACTGGCAGCTGTTTTCTCTGACTTGCTTTGCTGTTATATGATGACCTTTTCTTTGTTTATTGTTTTGTTTGAACTTGCTGGGAGTTTATATAATTGATGGGCTTGGATGCCATACTATGTCTGGGAATCTGCTGATGATATACTACCCTGTCTATCACCATGCTGGTGATTCATGTCTGAATGTGTAGTTTTTTCCTGTCTTTCTTCCTCTGCTTTCACCCCTGATGTCATATAGTCAACATCCCAACTGGTGAGCTGATAGGGTAATAAAGACACTTTCTTTCCTTGAAAGGGAAAGGTCTGGGCCAATCAGAGTCACTCTGGGTCAACCTAGATTAGAAATTTCAACTTTTCTGTGAACAGTTTCTTGAGTTCTGATATAATATACCTGAGTTTTAGGTTACAATGTATTTCTGAACAGAGATCCACTTCAGCTTACATTGTATCAGCTTGAATAGGATGTTGAAATAATACAAATCATGAAATTGTTCTTATGAGAAATAAGGGGTTTGGGGCTGTCAATACAGACTTTCTAGCTAATCACTTAACATTTTTATCTAAATTTAAAAAACTGTAAGTACTAGAGAAAGACAAAATGGAAAAAAAAAGCCAGTCCTATATATAGCCAGTCCTATATATAGTTAGTATATATCCTATATACTAACTAAATAGTATGTAGGATCCTATTTTTCAAGTAAATTATATATGATCTTATTTGGAAAAGTATGGAAGAAAAAAGTCAGTCAGCAGGGATAACTTTTGCATATAAGGTCTTTCTGTGTCATCCTCCCATGTATTAACGAGTATGTAAGTTCTTATGCCTAGAAAAGTTTAAAAGCACAAACATTATGCTGCTGGTACAACTCAAAAGTCTCTCTTGTGCGACAAGGTAGACTGATTAGCAAATAATTCAAATATGATGTATGTTTCAGATGAAGAAGTTAATTATCCCATTGACATGGCTAAGCCTTCCTTAGGTTTCTCATATGTTATTTAAAATTAAAATGTGCTCGAATTTTGTAGGAATGATTGAGTGTTTTACATTTTGGCACCAAAGGAATCAGGTTTGGTCAATTTCTACTTTCATGTTCTTCAAATCTTGAACAAGATGAACATTAAAAACACTTCCATTAGTTTGGGAATTGATAAATAGAGGTACTTGTGATAATTGTTGCTTACCTGCAATGGTAGTCAAAGTCTCCTCTCCTCCCCCCTCTATTAGTCAGCCTGACCAACAGCTATTGGAAGAATAGTTGTACCAAATATGGATGGGTGTTCTGAATAAAAAATACATGCTTCCTGTCCTCAGGGAGCTCAAGGTTGCTTTGAAACAGAATTCAGTGTAATTATTCAATTTCATTGCTTAGCTGTGTTTTCCTATAGAGGAGGAGATAATTTCTAAAATTGGTTAGGGTTTGCCATCCCTCTGAGAGGTGTTGTAAAACAAGACATAATTGCCAAGACGATGTTGTAAATGTGCATTTTATAGACAGCATGTAGTTAATCATTAAACACCTAGTTTGGTGCAGATTTAGCAGTAATTCTCCATGAGTGTTCACAGTTGAGTCTTTCCTTGAGTTCCTTAGGATGGATTTTGAAATCTGTAAGCTGCCATTGAAGTGCTGATTTTGTTCAAGAGCCTAATGTGGAGGGACCTTAGAGTTTTTGCACTGACCTGTAAAGTTGATTCTGGAAGTAGAGCCTTCATGGAATAATACCCTAAAAGAGAAGCATGGAAGGGAAGACCAGGTATGAGGCAGTGAAATGAGCAAGGGACATATCAAACTCAGAGAGTGTTGGTCACGGTTGACTAGTGTGTTAGTCTACTTGCAGTAATACAACAAAATAACACAGATTGGGTATCTTATGAACCAAAAATATTTGCTTTTCAAAGTTCACTAAAGCTGGGAAGTCCAAGATCCGGTTGTCTGCATGATTAGTTTCTGGTGAGAGCCCTCTCCCTGGTCCATCGTCAGGGCTTTCTGTTTCCTCACATGGTAAAGGAGTCAGGGAGCTCTCTGGAACCTATTTTATAAGGACTAATCCAATTCATGAAGGCTCTACCTCCAGAAAGCACCATGTCTTAATACCATGAACTTTGGAGATTAGGATTTCAACATAAATATTTTGGGAGACACAAACTTTAGACTAGTCATTGATACATATCCTGATTGGTCTCAGGTTATCCTAAAGGGTTGGATCTTGTGATCTGGGAAACCAACAGGGGTGAGGGTGCATGTATTTGTTCCTCCTGATTTCTGGTTGCAAATATGTCTGCTCTGTTTGTGTGGGTCTTGACAGGCAAGATGTCAGGGCAAAAAACATTTTGAAAATAAGCTAGTAAGAAAAATGTTGTCAGAATCCTTTCTAAGGTAGGGGAAATGTTTTTTTTCCCCTTTAATAATTCCTCTCTTTGGAGAAAAAACATTCAGATTTTATATTGTTTTCCCAGATTTTAATATTTTCTTGTAGTATCTGTCTTTACTTGTCAATTTGATCTCTAGATTACCTGTCTGTCTGTCTGTCTGTCTAGCTATCTACCTATCTATATTTGATCACTATACATATCTGAATTTGATCCAGCTGTATTTGATCCAGATATTGAAGAGTAAAGGTAGGACAGGATATTAACTTAGCATTTTAGTTGACAGGATACAATTAATAAGTGTTGAATAATTTAGAAGGGGATGAGTCTTTCTGGGTCAGGGTGTCCTTCTAAGAAATAACTATATTCTAGATTCTACCTACATTTTCTCAGGGCTAGAAACATGACATTATTCATTGTGGTTTACTTACAGTTTATGGTTTACTTATGGGAATTTGCTGGGATGAGAACATCTTCACGTGTCCTTTCTTGTTCATTTTTTCCTGTCTACTTTGAATACCACCTCCGGGAGAGTTTCTGTATAGAATTCATAGTTACTATTTACTGAAATCATGTTGTAAAATATACAAAAAAAGAAATAAAAGGTTTCAGGATTTTCATTTTAGTTTTCTGAACCTAATTTCTTCTTTTTTGAGATGGCGACATTGATGCTTTCCTCTCTAGGTTTGGGGAAGTTCTCTGGCACATGGCAGGCACTCTGATTCGTTTGTGGGAATCAGTGAAAAGTATTTAGCAAAAAATAAGGTGTCCAACAAATGTTATGCCCCTTCCCATCTTTAGACTGGGATAGGAAGATGAGTGAGATGTAATTTGAAATCTGGTGGGAAAGAGAAACATAAATAAATGGAGCCCATTTTGCCTCTTACTTTTGGTACTTTGTTGAAGAAACATGACTGTAGGGCCTCTCTGTTCTAAGTCAGAATTGTCCAAATCAGTCTTGGTGTTTACACAGGGTATCATTGAATGCTCATCCAAAAGACTGAGTCATTGGAAACCTATAAAAAATGTGATGGTGGAAGCTATTCACATGTGCCTGAAAGTGACATCAGCTTGTGCTTGTTTGTAAGTACAACAAAGTACCACAAACAAAGTTTGTGGTACAACAAAGTACCACAAAGTGGGCATCTTAAACAACAGAAATTTATTGCCTTCAGTTTTGGAGCCAGAAGTGTGAGACCAAAGTGTCAGCAGAGTTGATTCCTTCTGGGACCTGTGAGGAAGAAGCTACCCCAGGCCTCTTTCCTAGCGTCTGTGTTTTTCTGGCCATCTCGAGCATTCCTTGACTTCTGTGGCATCAGATCTTCACTTTCATCTTCATGTGACATACTCCTTGATTACCTGTCTGTCTCTTTACGTACTAGCACCAGGCCCATTTGATTAGGTACCACTCTAGTCTAGCATGACTTTATATTGATTTAACTAATTACACCTGCAACAACTCTATTTCCAAATAAGGTCATATTCTGAGGTTCCAGGGTTAGAACTTTAACATATAACTTTTTGGGGGATTCAATTTAACCCACAACAGGGCCCTTTTGAATATTAAAAAAATGTTTCAATGGACTCAACATAACTGCCCATTGAAAGAACACTGGATAAACAAGTTGTAGAATCTATACTCAGTGGAATACTATTCAGCTATTAAAAAAGAGGTAGTGCCTTTTAGGTCAATATGGCTGGACATTGAGGTGATTAAAATTATAAAAATGGAAGACGGTCAATGGATGGTTACACACCTTCATGGAGTATAAATAACCAAAGAAAACAAACTGGCAAAACACAACAAAAAAACTCTGGACTCTGAAAAATATGGTGGTTACTAGAGGGTGGGAGGAGAGTGTAGGGGATATAACATGGCAGGGTAGTGGCACTGGAGCTTTGGAGGTAGATTAATGAAAACAGTGTGTGTTGAGGTATGAAGGTGTACTCCCCCAAATTTATAGTTTTATAAACAAATGCCAAATTGATAAAATTTGATTTAAAAATGTCTCTGTATTTTCTTAAGTTACAAACAGAAGGAACTATTTAGCATTTCTCCCAAATGCTACAGGTACTGGAAAGGTACATATTTGACACTGGTGAGAAAAATGGCAGAGCCAGTGTTGGGAGAAGGGGAAGGAGCTGGATGCTTTCTATAATCCAGACACTTAGTATTTTTTGTCCAAGTTATTGTATTTAGAATGATTTAATTCTCATTAAAACATGTTTTTTTAAAGACCATCACTGTTTTGCAGAAATTGAGGCTCAGGAACATGATTGACCACCCAGAATCTGGGGCCATAAAGGGGTGGGGATAGAACTTGAAAGTTAACATGTTGGGTTCCAGAAAACATGTTTTCTTCCTTCTGATATGATGTCCTCCTAAGAAAAGCTATGATGATAAATGTATGATTGCGGAAGCCACATATCCTAGAATACCTTTCATATAGAAAGTGTCTTTCCCCAGATGGGGTAATTTTATCAGTTATTTTCTCGGTGACATTTTAAAACTATGATGAGCATGGATACCCTAGCATTCTGTCATTCTTGCAAACTTCCTTTTATAGGTTGAAATTAGACACATTATCAACCTAACCTTCAGTTCGAAAACTTTACAATTGTCCACATTTCCTTACCCCATGCACCAGCCTGTTGACCCCTGTTGGCAAGAACTGAATTCACAATTAATTCCTGTGAAGAAACTGGTATTGGTTTACGCAGAAATTTTGATTGGGCGCCTAAAATTTTACTTTCTTTTGTTCAGCATTCAACATATTCAGTCTCTCTCCCTATCCCTTTCTTCTTCTCTATTCTTGTCCTACCACATCCATGTCATGAAAATGGCTACTGAAATAAATTAGTTTAATTTGTGAAATCACATTCTGGTTCTTTCTGCTCATGCCAGTTTGCCCAGATTAGCCCAGGCAGATGGCTGCGGAGCTTCATTGCTGGTGAGAAAGGGGCCCTTTCCAGAGATGAAGTACAAGTGTGGGAGAGATGTAGTGGATGCCAAAAAGCTGTGTGCTCGAGTTTTTTGGGCAAGCAAAAGCAGTACCCTGCATCAGGTCGACTCTGCCTTCTGAAGAGGGGGCTCTCGGAGAGCTAGAAGCAGCTGGTTCTGGAGAAAAGATGGCTTGAAAAGAATCAGAGGCATTATGAGTCTTAAATTATTTAAGTTCCTCCTGTGGCAGCAAACTGTAATTGCTTCCTATTTCTGTAAATATTAGCAGCTGTGAGCCTTTCAAGTAAGGAGCTAAAACAGCGCTTAGTGTATCATATTTGAACTCTGGAATATTGTTAAATATCTGACCTTGGGCTGTTGAAGCATGCTCATTACCCACACTAGCCCTTCTTCTGGGAGCTGTTGACACTCTCAACTGGTACATCATTTTCAGCCTGGACGGTCATAACCTCAGTAGATGGAGAATCGGGGCAGAGGGAATTGTAAGTCACCTAGTAGCAATGTCCTGATCCATTTCCTTGGGGGAGGTCGCTGCAATGACTCCCGCCTCTTCATTGTTGTCACATCTGTGACTCCACCCACAGCTGTCACAGTGAACCCTTTATCGAACTGGCAACAACTTGAAATAGGACTACTTTGCATACCAGTTGTTACCTCTTGAGTCTCAATTGATCTCTCTGCCTTATGTTCAGTGAGTTAGTCATGCTGCATTTTTTCCAACCTTCAGACATCATATTCTCACTTGTCTCTTGCACTCGGCCTATGCTGAGTCTTCTATCTGGAACACACTCTGCTTGTCCCACAGCATCTTCACCGTAGCTTCTAACTATTCTGTTGGTGACACCTGCTCTTGCAAGCCGCCTCTGACCAGCCATATGTGACCATCCACAGAAGATAATCACTCTGACCATAATCTACATTGTTGTCCCACAGGCACAGGGACCTTCCCACAAGAACATATATCTAACAGCCTGTTCACTGGTCCTTAGCAGCCATTGTATGATGAGCTCTCTGTGGGTGAGACACATATTATTCCTATTTGTTATTTGGTTGCAGGGATGATATGGGGATTGGTACCTAGAAAGTAACTGACAGATGTTTTTTGTGTTGAAATCTCCTGTATATGACATTGTTGGGATACAATACCAATGGGCTTTGTTTTGTGTGGAATTGCCAAGGTCATCTGTGTAGATGGCAGACTATTATAGATACCTTTCAATGGTCCGTTACTCTTCTTCCTTGCTAAGACACTTATTTGTGTTAAAATGTGCCCACCTTCAGTAGATGAATCATGATTGGCCAAAGAAACCAGTGATCACAACTGATTTATGCTGGTGACTGGCCCGTGGGTGGGCATTTCTGGCAAATCAGACATAAGGAGAAAGAAATCCATTAAAGGTGTTGAAAATGATCTGTCTTTTTATTAATAGAGTGTGTAAGAAGGAAGCCATTTTTATTCTTGTCCTTTCTTTACCACTTGGGTATTTTCACAGAAGATGAAAAGAGCTGCTACAATCATTTGATAATTTTGAGGAAATACACCCAAAGAGGAAAGAGACACCTTAGCATGGGCAAGTGGACAGATGCAAAGTTCTTAGGACCTTGATGATGTTTTTGAGCTATCAGAATTAGCCTGGAAAAATTTGCCTCCAGATGTATTTAAATAAGAAATAATCTTCTGATTTCAGGTACTTTTTTGCTAGGTTTTCTATTACCTCACCTGAAGTCATCCTAGCTGATATAGACACCAGGAAAAGGGAGGTGTGTGCATGGGTTGGAGCTTATTCAAATATTAAAGGCACTAAACCACATAATGAGAGAAGACAGAATATAAAATACATTGGTGGGCCTCCCTGGTGGTGCAAGGGGTTATGATGCAACCTATGAAACTGTCCGCAGCCACTGCAGCACATGTTCGATTCCTGGCCAGGGAGGTGACCCACATGGCACAGCAGACATCCCCTGTCTCGCCTGCTGCTCCCCTCAGCAGTGTATTTCAGTCAGTATGCCTGTTCTTCTACCCACTCTGTCTCTGGTGAGTCCTCTGGCCCTCCCACACCTCTGGCCTGTACCCCAGTTCTTGTGTGTATAAATAAATAAATCTTAGACAAAAAATAAAATGCATTGGTCTTGTAGTTTAGACATCCTAGAACACCTGAATCTTTCTTGTGTGACTGTGAACATGCTATTCATTTCCCATATTTCTAGTCAGACAGTCATGTGTTCAGCCACAACAAAATATATTTGATCACCAACTTTGTGTTATACATTATGCTAAGTGTTTATTTAGGAGAACAGTTGAACTACATGATCTCTAAGCTCCCTTATTCGTAAAATTCCCATTCCTCTTTATGTCTTTGAAAGGTTTTATCAACTATGTGTCTATAAAAGTCTGTAAAGCTGTCCCCTGCAAATCTGTCTTGATTCTAATCATATTTACCTCTGGCCATTCTCATCCATTTTTTTTTTTAAGATCCTTGTCTGATAGAATTAAAACAAAAACAAAAACAAAAAAACCCCACAAAATCCACAAGCATCTGTCTCTGGCAAGCAGGCTCATGAGTCACATCTCAGCAAAAGCAAAGTCTCATGAAACCAGCTGATTAAAAGGAACACATAAAGAGGAGGCAGCCTGTTAAATTTATTTTAGGTCCAGCCCTTTAATTTCCATTCCATATGCACTTATTTTTTTAGTCACTGGGTCTTGGCAGGTGCAAAATAGTTAGGTGGCCTTTGTCTGGCTCCTCTGAAATTTCCCGAATGGAGAAAAGACTGCTGGGCTCTCATCAGGGGTGTGCTGCTTTAGCTGCTTCCACTATGTCTAAATTCCAATAAGTGGGAAGAAAGAAAGAATAATAGAATTGTTCATGTCTAATTATTTGGGAGTGTGATCAGAAAGTCGTATAAGTAACTTCTGCTCCTGTCTCCTATTAACTAGTACCTGGTCACATGCCACATCTGACCTTAAGGAAGGCCCAGTAGTGTAGTCTTTACCCGGCAGCCATGCAGGCACATAAAGCTTCTTTTAATGTGGAAAAATGAACATGGGTCAGGAGCCTAGAAATTTCATGCAGTGGTCCTCAAGAATGGCAACATAGGGACCCTCCATGGCTTTACAGCTCAGAATTTTTTATGGAATGATAATACCTGGGGCAATAACTCTAGTTTTCTTCTAGCTCCTTTGTTCTTGTCTCTTTTCTTTTTTAAAAAGATTTATTTATTTATGCATACAAGAACTGGGGTACAGGCCAGAGGTGTGGGGGGTGAGAGGATCCACCAGAGACAGAGTAGGGAACAGAATAGGCAGATTCACTGAAATACACTGCTGAGGGGAGCAGTAGGCAAGTCAGGAGAGGTCTGCTGTGCCTGTTCTTGTCTCTTTTCTGAATTTGCTTCCACTTTCTGGGAGTGGAAAATAATCTTTCAATACTGGTCTTAGGGCAGTGGCATTTTTAATGAGTTAAATAGTATTTGCACAATAGCTATTGTTTTTATAGACTGGAGAGGCAGGTTGACCCCTAAACACATACATTCAAAATGTATCCTTTCCCCAGATGTGTAGAAGAGCTCTGCCTTGGATAAGAGAGCAGAATCTTAGTCCCAACTGGGAGTACATGAAACCCAGACACTTAGAGGAGTTTTATTATTTATTTATTTATTTTTACCTGGTGAAGATGTGTTCCCTAGAGATGTTTGTGCCTTGTTAAGGAGAATCACTTAACTGCTTTTGGCCTCTCTTTTAAGATTTGTGAAAGATAGCAGAAGGTAACTTGCTAGTTGTGTTTTCTCCAGACACCTCACCTCTCCCTGAAAGCTATGGAGAAATGACATATTATCTGTTTCCTGACAATGTGATCTTGGAATATTCCTCAAAAGAACAATTCTTAGTTTGTACTTTGTTTTGTCCTTTTAAAAGAAAGCCTACTAGGGCATTTAAAAGTGTAATATTTCAGATTTTGGTTCTGTCTATTATTTTGGTCATGACCTGCTGGCTTTTGCTCATCCCTCAGTGCATCTCTAGTGTGTCCGTCAAAGGCTCAGTGAGCATAGAGATCTATTCTCTGGTTTCTACAATGATTGAAGGGAAATTGTGAGCAATTCTTCTCTAGTGTTCTCTGTATAACTAAAAGTTTAAAAAGTGAACTGTGTACTTTGGTGACTTGTGGTTGTTTTGGGAAAGGAAGCTGTTGGTGGATTTTTCTTATGCATACAAGAACTGGGGTACAGGCCAGAGGTGTGGAGGGTGAGAGGATCCACCAGAGACAGAGTGGAGAACAGAATAGGTAGATCGACTGAAATACACTACTGAGGGGAGCAGCGGGCAAGTCAGGAGAGGTCTGCTGCACCATGTGGGTAGCTGGCCGGGGATGATTGAACTCATGCTGCAGTGGCTCCGGATAGCTTCATAAGTTGTGTCTTAACTCTTTGTGCCACCAGGGAGACCTGGATTTTCATTTTCTTAATGTGTGGTGAAATTCACAAGAATTTTTTTTTTGTAGAAACATGAGAAGAATCAGGAATATGTAGGTGTCAGGTGGGTGAATGAACAGCAAGAGCACATCTGGTTCCCTAGAGCCTCTTCTCTGGTTCTGGGCTGGTCAATAAGTGCCACCTTGGTACCAAACATCAGCAGCCCTTCTTCTAGAGAGGCAGCAAGTGCCTGATCTCTGCCATCTCTTCCATGTGGGTCAAGCTTGTGTCCTATGTCCCACACCTTCCGAGGCTACTTCTCTGCTAGGTGAAGGGATGATCAACTTAAGGAGATGCTTGAGTCGTGGAACACCAGGCGCTTAGGTAGTTAGGCAGAGGAGATATTCAGAGTTACATTTTAAAATATTCCTTATATATCCCTTAGAATCATGGGCTATTTCCAGTTAAAATAACTCAAAAGATTAAATATCCTGGTGAAGAAGGAACTGAAAGAAACTTGAGTGGCAGAGTCTTGTGGATAAGAAACAAAATTGGAAAAAGACAGCAAATTAAGTGGATTTGAATAATCTTTGCCTTTCCCTCCATTCATCCTTTTTGTCTGGTTTATAGGTATCTATCTATCTATCTATCTATCTATCTATCTATCTATCTATCTATCTATCTATCTTGTCTTGTCTATCTGAGGATTCTCTGTATATGCTGGCTGCCAAAATTTTGCTTTTACCATTTTAACTGGGTGGAGAGCAATGTGGGTGGTGGAAGAAGATGTTTGACTGCTACAGTGGATTTGATGTCAGTGTAGATTTATTGATCCATTTGGTTCTGTGAGAGAGTGATCTTTTGTAGGTTCTGAGCATTTTTGCAATAGAGATCTGAAGACCATATTGCCCAATTGTTTATTTTACACATGATGGAAACTTAAGGGTACAAAGATAAGTGACTTACCTAAGGTCACACAAATGCATTGCTTTATTGCCTTATTTTTTGGATAGCAAACTTAAAAAAATTGTTTTAAATTCAAGTATAGGGCCTCTCTGGTGGCTCAAGGGATTAAGACGCAGCCTATGAAGCAGTCCGTGGCCTATGAAGCAGTCCGCAGCCTCTGCAGCACAAGTTCAATCCCCAGCCTGGGAGCTACCCACATAGCAGAGCAGACCTCTCCTGACTCGCCCGCTATTCCCCTCAGCAGTATATTTCAGTCAATCTGCTTGTTCTGTTCCGCACTCTGTCTCTGGTGAATCCTCTCACCCACCCACCACACCTCTGGCCAGTACCCCAGTTCTTGTATGCATAAATAAATAAATCTTTAAAAAAATAAATTGAAGTTTACATCACTACCAGTATTTTGAAAGAATAGGGTCATCCCCTTCAGATGTAGTCACTGCTGCACACCCACCATCAAAGCACCCATGATCCTCCACCAAAGTCCACTGTCCCCACCCTTTTCTTGCCACTTCTTCTTGCCTGACCCATCTGGATGCTAACCATAACCAGTTCTATGCTTAGCTTTCCTTTCAAGGGTTAGTCTAAAAGTTTGTCTTTGTCTAACCCTTTGTTTAGTTTTTCTATATTCCACAATAGGTGACACACCATCTGGTATTTATCTTTCTTCTTCTGACTTATTTTGCTTAGCATAACCCCTTCCAGCTCCGTTCATGTTGCTGGAAATGGCATGAGTTTATCTTTTTTGATGCTGAGTAGTATTCCATTATATATGTGCCGCATCGTCTTGATCTGCTTGTTTTTTGGCACTTAGGTTGTTTCTGTGTCTTGGTATTGTAAATAGTGCTGCAGTAAGTAAACACAGGATTACAAGTTTCCTTTCAAATAGTGTTTTTGTATTCTTTGAATAGATACCTAGAGTGAAATTGCTGGGTTGTAGATTTTAAATCTTTTGAGATACCTCTGTACTGCTCGAAAAGTAAACTATTGAATAATAACAGATTCAGAAAAGTACAAAAAATTTCCCAAAGGGACTAGATTTGTGTAGCTAGCTCATAGATCAAGCAGATGCTATTGCCAAGCACTCCAAAAATCTTCTGTGACCCCTACGTCAGTCACTACCTTTCCCTCACTCCCAAAGGTAACTACTATTCTACTTAAAATATAGTAATTTTTAATGTTGCCTGCTCTTGGATTTTTATATAAATTTAAGCATGCAGAATCTGTTCTTTAAAAAAAATCTGGTTCTTTCATTGAGGTGATGTTTATGAAATTAATCCATTTTCCATGTTGCTACAGTCTGTCCATTTGCATTACAAGGCTTTATTCCAGTGTGTCAATAAGAAACAATGTATTTATTTTCCTTTTGCTTTGTTTTTAATGACTAGAGATTCCTGGTGCTGATTTTCATAGCTATCTTAATTATTTTGCCTCTGGGTAGGAGTATTTTCTCAAAATCCACCTACAAGACAGTGATCTGAGGTTGAATATTAAATACAGCAACCAGAAAACAAAAGTATATACCACTACTGATTATTTGCTACAGCTATTCTTGTTTTCCTTTGGTCTAACTTTCTCTGACTATTGACAATTTAGTGGAACAGGAGTTGGATGACTTTCTTCTGCATTTTCACTCTTCATTATGGCTGTTTGCTATTAAGAATTGATTTACAATTTGGGTTTTGAACAATTATGTTAAAGTAGTTTTTCTAGAGGAGACTTTCCTTGTTCATTTCCCCTAGATCCTCTGGGAGAATCCAGATGGTTCTTGCATTTTTAGTGAATGAACACTTGCCATCTTGCATAATCTAATTGTCTAAAGCTGCCCACATGCTTTCCTTCTGCAGGAGCACTGTCTATGAAGGTGTCAGGTTATTTTTCATGTGGCTTTAAGAAAAGAAGCCACTTAAACCTGAAATGATGGTATTCAAAAGCATCTCTCTTGGGTAACTAAAACTGACAGTTCTTCTATTCCTTTATTAAGAACACAATTTGCCAGTCTGAAAAAGAAAATCTAATTATTTAACAACAATTTTCCCTATGGTAAAATAAACCTTAAGTGTTTACAATCAAGTTAGCTAGATTTTAACCAATTTACTTATTTAACCAAGTATTAAAGAAATCCATACCATACCTTGTAAGTTCTTCTAAACTTTTTATTTCCATTGATTTTGATTAAACAGGTAATTGGCAGCTGATCGATAGGTACAATTCTGATGAGCTGGTTTGCCTGAGCCTTCCCTGTGACAGAGCTCCGGGAAGAGGGAACCCAGAGGTTTACTGACATGCCAATCTATCTTCAATGAATGCAAGCTGGCTAATAAATATTTAATGGGCAGTTGTTTGCAGTTTAATAGAATTAGATAATTCTATTAGAATCCTGTTTGGAGACCTACAGGTATCATATATCACAGTTGAAGACATGGTTAATAATTTAAGCTAAGTGACTAGTAATTAGAGAGACAGTCAGATTAAGCAGGAACTTTTGGTTTTAAGCCACTTGGGAATTTGTGTGTGTGTGTGTGTGTGTGTGTGTGTGTGTGTGAGAGAGAGAGAGAGAGAGAGAGAGAGAGAGAGGAAGAGAGGAGAGAGAGAGAAGACTATATAGAATTTTAGACTGTAAACTGTTACAAGGATTAGCTAATGCAGCAAGTCTGGGCCAAGCCTTAAATGTGGTAACAAAGCATGAGGCCCCTGGGGTTTATTTAATATCTCATCCTCTCAGTTAATGAGATGGAAAATAGTTCACTGTTTATCTACAGTAGATTGAGCAGATGTTGCCAATTCCATTTTATGGAATTGTCCATTTTATGGTGAGATTGTCTTCTACCCATTACCTTTTCATGGCCTTGATCTCTCCTGCACAATTCTTACTTGGAGGGTGCAGATACCTTCTTGGTCATGGACTGGAGGAAAAAACTTCTAAGGAAGAACTTAGTGACCTCTTCATGTTCTGAACATTCAGTCACTTCTAACAAGGCAAAGTTAGTGGGTTGACACAGAAAGGCTTAGGGGGCTTCTAAAATTGAAGACTGTTGACAGTGTGAACCTCTTCCTTCAGTTATTGTTTATGAAATGCCTCAAAATTACAATTTTATTTCATTTTCTTCTTGTACATATCCTTATTCTACAAATACATGATACATTGGTTGGGGCTTCAGGTCTAAGACTCCTACTATGATTCTTTTCTTTTTGTTAAGTAATTTCAATTTTCCAGATCCATCAGATAATCAGTATTTTCCTGAATTGTGGTATCAGGAGACAGTGGCTAATTTAGGAACAGTAGGTGGTAGATATTTAGCCACTGGAAATAAACCCCTTTAAGAAATACCTATGGATCTGTTAGGACTTGCTTTTGCCTATAGCAGAAATCTGTGTTTATAATATGCATGAATATACAACAGCTTATTTTTTCTCATGCATAAATGTCTGGAGGTGTGTGATGTTTGCTGTTAGATCAGTGGTGCAAGGGTGTGAAGGCTGAAGTTTCATGATTCTCTTGAATTTTTGCCTTATATTCCAAGAAGGCTGCTGCCAACCTAACCATTATGTATGTATTGAGGTAGGAACTACCAGAAATTTTTGGAACTACATCCAAAAATTCCCAGGCAACATCTGCTTATTTATCATTGATTGTAAATGTATCATGTGGCTGCCCCTTGTTGCAAGGATCTATGGGAAGGCAAGTTTTTTTTTTTTTTTAAATCATTTATTTATTTAGCTGAAGAACGGGGGTATAGGCCAGAGGTGAGGGGGATGAGAGGATTGACCAGAGCAAAGTAGGGAGAAGAACAGGTGGATTTACTGAAATACACTGCTGAGGGGAGCAGCGAGTGAGACAGGAGAGGTCTGCTGCACCATGTGGGTCAGCTCCCTGGCTGGGAATGAAACTCAGGTCTTAGCATGATAGTGCTGAGACTTAAGCTCTAGCCCACCAGGATGACCCAAAGGTGAGTTTTTATTTTTCTAGTCTCTATAAAAGGGAATTGGAATAAGTAACGAGTACATTATTCTACAGTAGTTGCCATATTCTTAAGGAAATTTCCTTATTTTGGAGTTGAACACTGATGTAGATTTCTTCTACCTGATATAAGTCTTTCAAGTTTGGTTCGGCTCAGTGTTGTAAATGCTAGCTACAAAGCCATGCACTTGGCATATTGGCAGTTCTTGATAAATTATGCTATATTCTTGGGAGGAGGAAGTAGAAAAGGGAGAAAGCAAGGTGGGGGGAAGGAGGCAGAGGCCAAAGATTATGCTAACACATATATAGTTTATATATCTTTCACATATATGTATCATACTGTACCATTGGAATGTTCCAATCTTTAATTATTCCCAATTATCTTGGTTAAAGTTTTAGGTTCAGTTTTATTTATGTTTACTGAGACTGTTATTATGCAGGTATTATCAAGTAATATTTCCACTTAAATTTCCTTAATGTTTTTCCTTAATGCTTCAAAAATAGTTACTTACTTTTTGTTTCAAAGTAGTGCATGGTCATTGCAAAAATACAGATTAAAAAGGAGAAACATTTAATATCTAACTAGAATGAAGCTGTTATGTCGATACTTTGTTGTTTAACAAGATTTTATTTTGTGCAAACTTAAGGACATGTGAGATAATGCAAATATTAGTGTTGAATTCAATGTACAGATTTGAAATAGTAAGAATTTCTAAAAATTAAAGATTATGCTCTACAAGGGTAAAATTTCTTTTTTTGAAAGATTTATTTATTTATGCATACAAGAACTGAGGTACAGGCCAGAGGTGTGGGGGTGTGTGTGAGAGGATTCACCAGAAACAGAGTGGGGAACAGAACAGGCAGACTGACTGAAATACACTGCTGAGGGGAGCAGCGGGCGAGACAGGAGAGGTCTGCTGTGCCATATGGGTATCTCCCTGGCCGGGGATCAAACTTGTGCTGCAGAGGCTACAGATAGCTTCATAGGTTGTGTCTTAATCCCTTGCGCCACCAGGGAGGGCTGCAAGGATAAAATTTGTAAGCTTACCAGTCAAAGGAATTGTAGAGGATGTTTTGTGCTGGGGTGGGGATCACTTAGCTGGTAATCCAAAATCCCCAGTTTGTTTTATTGGATTGGTGCAGATAACTTCTCATTTGCACCAAAGTGACCATCCTGGGGATCTCTATGTGAACTCTATTTATCTAGATAAATACAAATTCATGTTCTACATTCTTTCATGGCAATATCTTTCATTCTCTCAAATAGCTTATTTGAATTTGTTACCTGGTTTGTTATCCATTTGTTCTCAGCAGATTTGTAGTAGTTAGTGAAGAAAATTTTTAGAGATGCTTGTTTCGTTGCTATCATAACTGGTCAAGCTAGTAAGACATAGGGTATGCTGTATGATTTTCTCTCTCTCTCTCTCTCATTCTTTTAATAACATGAGCAAGATTCTGACTCAGTTAACATTAATTGTGCTCCAGTTACGTTCGAGGCATATTGCTAGGCACATTCACCAGCAAAGCATTAGTTCATTCATCACCCAGAATAATCCTGTGTGAAACGGTTATATTATCTGTTTACCATTACCCTTGACTCCTTTCACTGCCTCCCACATCTACTTAGCACATTGTGTCAACTCTACCTGCAAAGTGTATCTCAATTTGACCACTTCCTATGTCTAGCACATCATTTTCTGGATTTTCTGCTTTAAGAATCTTCGAGTTGCTCTCCTTCCACTTCTCTCTTCTGCCTCTCACCTCCTTTTTACACTCCCTCCTCTCCCCTCAGTCCTTAACCATTTTCCTCCAGGGAACACAGACATATCTTGTGACTCCTCAGATGTATGTGGAGAGTGCAGGAAAAGGAAGGTTTGGAAGATTTTGTACCTTTAAGTAATCAGAAATATGAGATTGTAAGGAGAGGATTCAGTTCTCATTGATGTCTAAGCAACATGGAAGTGTTGAATATGTTGAACATGCAGTTTAGACAATTTCCATATGCTCTGTATTCTTTCTTGTGTTGTGAATTATGCAAAATATAATTTGTCAGTGTTCTTCTCTTAACAGAGCAAGGGCAGGTGTCAGCTCCACAAACAGTGACTGTGACTGTGTTTGTCATGGTGTATATTTTCTGTAGTCTGAATGCAGTCATACATTTTGACCCACTATGCTGGATGAAATACTGATCTTTTCATTTTCTTATAGAAAGCTACAGTGCAGAATTATTACCATATAAAGAGGTGACCATAGAGCCTGCAGTGCCAACGATAGCAGGAGTAGGATAAAGTTATTACAGCAGTCTTATAGGTCAGCTAATTAGCAAAAGCATGAGGGCATTTTTTTTTTGATTTGGTGGTATTTGTGGCATTTGTCAACATTCAAAAATTTAGTTTGCTGTGATTTCTTTTCTCATTCTTAATAAATCCTCACTTTCCTCCTCATTTTTGCATTTGAAGTGACAGTGACCGCCCCAGCCCCATCATTGTTTAAGCTTTGAGCCCTACAGGACTTGGATTTTACCCTGCTCTTGCCTTATTTTTGGGAGTTTACCTAGTTACATCATCTCCAGATGTTAATTGAAGTGAGTTTCTGCTTCATACAAAACAGAGAATTTTAACGAATGCAAATACCGTTAAAGAAATGAATGGAAAGCTGGGACCCAGGGGCAAAGAGAGGACTTGTCTGATGGATGGGCCAAGAAAGGTCCCTATGGGGGAACAGCTAACAGGGAAGGCATGGCCACCTGGGGTTGGGGCAGTCCTTTTGGAGTTTCTGAAGATCCCAGAGGAACCTTTTGTTCTTGGCTAGTCAGTCCCCAGTCCCACAAGGCAACAAAAGCAGGGAGCCAGAAACAGACTGGTGAATTTATCTGGCAGCCAGTCGACAGCTCTTATGCGGGTTGTTCACACTCCTCAACACAACCAGTTGACGTTGGAGGGGGCTGGGTGCCATGCTCCATTCACACAGCCCCGCGCGCCATGAAAGCAGAGCGGCAGGAGTCCTACAGCGGAGAGGGCTCTTTTGATTTGTAGCTTCTTTTGTTGCTTTCCTTTTGAGTATCCTGGGTTCTGTGGTTTGGACCTCCACAGACCTGCAAAAGTTCAGAAACTTGAAAGGGAAAAAGCCCTTCCTCCCCAGGGCTGGCTTTTCCACTTTTATCCAGTGTCAGGTGTTCAGCCTCACAAAGATGGTGCTAAATGGAACTCTCCGCAACCTCTGGTAGCTGGGAGTCCTTCGGAGATGTTCTGTTCTGACAATAATGGAGTCTTGTCACTACAGGCTGTTAACACGCACCCTCGCATTGTGGAAGAAAGACTTCCAGGCAGCCACAGAGCACGTGGCTTCCAGGAGAATCTGAGGCTTGAGCATCTCTTAGGGACTTTGGTTCTGTGAAAGGAACATAGAAACCTCAGGCCTTTACTTCTAAGAGTTCTTTTTCTCTTTTTCCCCGAGTAAGTTGTTTAATTTCATCGCTATGTTTTGCCACACAAGGAGCTAAAAGTGGCTGGTTGTAGGAAGCAACCAATAAGTACAAGCAATTTCAGGGACTGTGTTTTGAACTGTGGTTGAATTATCTTCTTTGAAGGATTAAGAGTCTAAATATCTATTTATTTACACAATAGATTAGATATATTGCTTTCTGGAATTTTCTTTGGCTCATTCTACCTTGACTCCTGGGGAGGATAACTATATGGAATATGTTCTGACATGCCATGACCCCTGCTGTGTAGACATTGCTATTCAATAGTGACATTCTTTCCTCCTAAGCTCAGATGTGGCTTTTAAACCTCTTTCAAAGAGGGTTCTTAGTCATTCTCAATCAATTGAAGCTGGTGCCTTAATGAAAAAGATCTTGCTCTCTTTACAAAATTCCTAGATCCAAAGAACTTAAAGACTAGGCACTTATTTGCTTACTTTTAAGATAAGAAAGGAGAATGTGAAATTTCATAGAAAGTTTTAAATAGATATGGGCTAGTAGGGCTGGTGAAATGGTGGGGGGAGAGAGAGAGAGAAAAGAGAGAGAGGGGTGAGTTTAATTTACATTAGGTATTTTTGTCTGCTAGGCTGATTATTAAAAAAAAAAGCTACTGTAGCAAATCAATTATAGTTGGAATGACAGGGAACGATAGTAATAGTTGAGACAAGCTTCATTAGGCATTTGTTGAGTGTGGCTTTTTTTCTTCTCAAAGGTCGGCCCGGGTCACTGGAATAACTGTGAATTTGGGTCAAGGACCTGAGTAAGGAGGGGAAGGCTCATTTATCATCAGAGAAGGAAGGGTGAGATAATTGTCATCACACCAATTCGTTCCAGCCATGAAGTGAACAGCTTATTTTGTTTTTGTGATGATTTGAGAGAATCATCAATAAAATCACCAATACTTTTTGCAGTGCAGGATTCTGTGTTTGAGTGTGTGTGTGTGTGTGTGTGTGTGTGTGTGTGTGCGTGCTTACTGCCAGCAGAAAAGGAAAAAAAAAAACCCTTTACCTTTACCCACTTATTTACATATGAGTTCCTCCTCTCCATCACTGACTTTAGGAACGCATCTCAGAGCTTCCAGCTGGTCCATCATTGTCCCTGATGGTTAGCATATTGAGCTTGTTTCACAGCTTTATTGCTCAAATGTGCTTTGGTTGCCTACTGTGCTACTCATTTAACCAAACCCAGAGGATTCTTTGGAGGAGGGAGTGATTAACTGAAAGAAATGGACTAAGTAGTTTGTCATCAATCACTTTCCTTTATTTTCAAGAGCTCATCTCTTGAAACTTAATCATTTTGCAAACTCTAAGGTCCTTGTAAATAGTTCCTGGGTACTTACTAAGCTAGCACACACTCAGCACTTAGGATGTGTGAGGCCTGGTGCTAACTTTCCATTTTTTGTTCATCTAATCTCCACAACTACAGTTGGAGTAGGTACTGTTATTGTTCCCTGCATTCATTAGTGTACGTTAATTGTTCTGATAAATAGATCCAAAGCAAATGATGGCTCTGATACTGTAGAAGTGTCTTTCTTTCACATAATAGTACTGTATAGGTGAAAGTCCTCTAATCTTAGAGGAGATGCTGTGCCTCCATATAGTTATTACGGGACCTGGACTGATGGAAACTTTACAGTCTTCAATGGTTTTTAAGGTCACTCTGGGGTCCACCTCCATCCTAGCAGTTGAAAGGTAGATAGGATACAGAAGCAGTACAATGGGAGAATTTATGTCTTGAAGTTGTGGTTCATCGACTCTCTTCTCAGTCTATTAGTTATACCTTAGTACATGACTGCATGTAATGATTAGGGGTTCTGGGAAATGTAGTTTTCTGGCTGTCCTGTGACTTTCCTGAGACAACGCTACACTGGGGATTTTGGGTCATCTTTTGGCTATCTTTTCCCTAGTCTATTTCTCTGGCTACCAGACAGTCAACAGCATCTTTGTTCTCATACTGCTCCCTAAGAAAGACAACCCAGAGTCCCAATTAGTTACTGTTTCTGAGTCAAAATCCAGGCATTCTGGGTACAGTACTGTCTTACATAAAGTATGAATGGAAGTGATTCCTTGTGTTTTGCAACATATGAGTAAAGCTGAGTTGACTTGCCTACTCCTATCAAAATCCCAGTAAGCAATGAGTGTCTGAGCACACGTGCACATACATACACACACTCCATCCCTGAGAATTAAAGAATGAGCACCGCACAGCCATTGCTGATCACAGTAATGATGAAATCATTCCTGACTTTATATATGATAGATTTGTGAATCCTAACTTCATATATGATAGATTTGTGAAAAAAGAGTTTCATGAGCATTGAAATAGTATGGATCTTCTCTTTTTGGTACACACATACATATATGAATAGGAAATATACTGCATATTAAATTCATATTTATCTATAATATTACTATAGACATAATATTCATACTTATATGTGAAGAGAGAACCCATATGTAATATCGAATGAATCTTGTTTTTCAAATTCTTATATCTTGTTTAGATCTTTGTTCTATGAAATAAAGCACTGAGAAAAGTGCCTAAAATATATGTGCTGTTTAACTTAGTAATAGAGTGAACACTGGTATAATCATCATGCAGATCAAGAAAAATATTGCCAATATACTGGTTATCTCACCCTTGCTTCTCATAACAACTCTTTCCACTGCTGCCTAAGATCATTAGTCTCCTGACTTACTGAAGCTCACATTCCTGTTTTTCCATGTATCACCTAAACATGCATTCCTAATATGTGTACTATAAATCTGTTTTTGAATTTTTTATGAGCAGCTCATCTTATGTACATTTTTGGATATCTTACTCTTTTTAGTAAGCCTAGTGATATTTACTAAATATTGCTATAGTCCATTTATTTTCATTCATGATAGAAGTGCTTATCTCTTATTTTAGCCTGTTCCATGCTCAAGTCTTACATTTTCAGGAAATATATATATATTTTAAAGAGTTATTTATTTATTTATTTATTTATTTATTTATTTATTTATGCAAGAACCGGGGTACAGGCCAGATGCATGGGAGGGTGAGAGGATTCTCCAGAGACAGAGTGGGAAACAGAACAGGCAGACTGACGAAATACACTGTGAAGGGAGTAGCGGGTGAGACAGGAGAGGTCTGCTGCACCATGTGGGACTCTCGCTGGCTGGCAGGGATTGAACCGGTGCTGCAGAGGCTGCAGGCAGCTTTGCAGCCCAGCGCTCAACTGCCTGCACAATCAGGAGAGGCCCTTCAGGAAATATATTTAACCCTATGGCCTATTGTTTTGTCCAAAGTCCATCAACAAAACTTATTCTGTAAATTTTAGATCTGTTGGTTTTTTTGGGTCTGCCTCAGCTTTCTTCCTCTTTTGTTCTCTTGAATAATAACATGAATACAATAAAGTATACAAACTTTAAGTACGTGGCTTGATGGAATTTTTACAAATTTATTTACCCTTGTACAGCCATTAAGGATCAAGTTATAGAACTTTCTAATGCTAAAAAGGCTTCCTCATGCCCATTGTAGTATGAACGCAGACATTGATAATAAGTAAGCAAACAGGTGGGCTGTGTTTGCTGGTCATTGTTCTAAAATGTCTTTTCTATAATCTCTGCATCCTAGTCAGTGGTTAGGGGAAAGGAAAACAAAAGGCTGTTTCTTTTCTTAAAGAGACTGGCTCACAATTGCACCAATCACTTTAGTTGAGCACCTCACTGGATATACTTTTGTCACATGACTAGTTTGCAAGAGGTGATAGGAAATTGTTTGGCTTGGTCCTCTGTGATCAGCTAAAATTCTCAGGGGTTCTGTTGAAAGAAGAAAGGGAGAATGGATATTGGTGGACCACTAGCTGTTTTTTTCCAAGTTTGGCCATATCCTGTGGAAAATTTCTTTAAGTCAAGGGAAATTGATTTTTATTTCTTTCATTATATGCCCCTCTCCATGTTTTTCATTCTTTTGGAACTCATGATAGTCAGATTCTGGCTTTCTGAGATCTCTCACTCTTCTACTCTTTTAATGTCTGTATCTTTGACCACTTGATGGATTTCCAATTTGTTAATTTTTAATTGATGTCTATTTTGATATTCACTTGATTTATTTAGTTTTCTTTAAAAAACATCTTAGCAATAATTTTTTAACTTGCCAGTTCTGATTATATCTCTAAGTTGAAGTCTAGACAGATAAGTACTAGCAGTTGGAATGAATTTCTTTAGCACAAGTGAAAATAATTGTTCTTTTGGTAGGTAATTCGCTTATGATGACAGGATCCAGGACGCTACAATTATGCAGAGCAGAGGACAGAGGAACATTTGATTGTGTATTCTTTTCTTTAGATTCAGGAGTACCTTTACCTTTGGGATGCCAGGAGTTTCATGCAGCACTATTAGTTTTCCAAAACTCACTTAACATTTCTTGGGGGGGGGGAGTATATTACCTACTTTGTTTAGAATGATATACTTGATGCTTATTCTTCAAGAGATAATTGAAGTCACTTTGAAAGTGGGGACCATGACATTGGTTCTTCAGCACTTTAATTAATTTTCTTGCGGACAATCGCACAGTCTCCTCCAGGACTTGAGCCCCAAACCTGATTTTCTTATTTGGGGATGCTTTGGTAGTTCTGTTGATCTTTCCTTTTGTCTGCATAGGGTTGTAGTTACTCAGTTCTTAGGGAGTGCACTTTCAATCTTATGACAGTTTTTTTTTTTTTTTAAATCTTTCAGAAGTTCCTTAATGAATAGGTCAGCTGGTGCACCCTCTGTGCCCAGTCAGCCATCCTGAAGTGGTCCTGCCTCTCAGTTGAATTTTGTGTCAGGGCTGTGGGAGGACAAGCCAAGAATCTCCACAGGGTTCTTGAAACAGGTTATAACTTTGAAAGCAGCATCCTTTCTGTGTTTCAATAACTTGTTTTAAAACATTCCAAAGGAATGTTTCATTTTGCTGGAATCCAGTGGAAGGACAGTTTTGTGGTAAGCCTGGGAGGCATAGATCTGCATAATAGCAGAGAATCTGGTACAGGAGGCACCACAGGACTATCAAGGGGGACAGTTACCATGCCAGCAAAGGCCTGGAGGAACAAATTCAAGTGACCAAATGGGAGATGGGGTGGCAAGAGGATTTGAATTGTAATTTGTTACAGCACACTGTGGTTTTGCTTGCCTTTATTGAAAAGGAAGCCCATAGACGCACTTGAAAATGGACTTTTGACTTTTTCTTTTGCGATATTAGGAGAGGAACAAAGTTGGGAATCTAATTGTTGTTTGAATTCATCAAGAATCACTCTATTAAAACTGTTTTTTAATTTGTGCTCTAGTTTCCTTAGTTGTTTATTGTTAAATACCATATTTGTTTTTCTCACTACAAAAAGAACATATGCTCATTGCCAACATTTTTAAAAGATGCAAATAAATTAAAAATAATTTAATACTCAATCCCCCCTATCCAGAGATAACCACTGTTTACTTTTAAAATATATATATATATATATATATATATATATATATATATCATTAACTCATGTTCTCCCATGTGTGAATTTGACTTAATAGAACTCAGGTAACATAGTGACTATCACACAGTAAATAGTGCAGCCATGGTATAAAATAAGGCAGACTTACTCAAAGCTTTTTCTGTGAAACTCCACAATTTATACTTGCCCTTATGGACCCAATCCTGGCCTTAGAAGATGTAGAAAACTACCAGTGGTAGCCAGGTATCTACTGGAAGAGGTTGATTATTGTGTATCATTTTGTCAGGTCCCAAAAAAAAGTTACTCTTTAGAGGGTCTGTTTGCCAAAGGTCTTGCTCTTGTTGATGACTCATACCTTGCTGGCTTCAAAATGCTGCTCCTTTCCAAGTATTTGCAGAGTGGATTCATTATGTTTGTTTGTTTGTTTTTTTTATTTAAAATAGCAACTCTGCTCTGTTGAACTCTATGGAAAAACAAAGAACTCACATGGATTCTAATCTTGTGATGATCAACTGGGGAACAGTATTCTCCCGGAGGATGAGCACAGATAGAGAAGGCAGTGTGCCTGCCACAACCTTCTTCATTATCCTTTGATGTGCTCATCTTCTTGGCAGACTTGTGGACCTTTGCTGAGGACCCAGAGAACTAAGTTGCCAGAACATCTCTCTAAGATCTGCCTCAGGCAGAGCATTTTAGCAAAGAGCAAGCTATGTAAGATCACAGGTATCGGAAAATGCAGGTGATGGACCACATTCTTGGCTCCAACTATAAAATATTGATTTCCCCAACTCCTATACTGTGGGCTTTCTTGCTCTGAGGCCAGGTTGGCACTGTTTGCATAAAGCACTGTTCCATTCGAAAACAGCTGTGCCGAGAAGCAGATGAGAGTCGGCAAAGTTGGGATCATAAGTCAGCAGAACTGTGCTACAGAGGCATTTTCTGTTGCTGCTTTTGGTGGATGCTGACTAGCAAATCAGATTCTCTATAATCAACAGAAGTTTACATCGTGCATTTTAGAATTTAACAATCTAAGCTCAGAGATCCTTAATGATTTATTCCTCCGGACAAAGCTGCAGCTTGTAGATTCTATGTTTTATGGCACATATATTATGATCTCGTTGAAACAAATGTTATCAGAACCCTTTTAAATAGTTTTCTTTTTAAGTTTGCTAACATGATTGCAATTTCTGCCTGTTCCTCCTTTGCTGACTGTGACATGGTTTCATTTTCTCTACTTGTGTGACATGAGCTCTATCACCTGCTGTGCATAAGGGAGGGATCTTGGCTGGGGTCTTAGTTACATCCAGGGACAAAAGGGACATTGCCATTTTGATGTGTGAAGGAACCAAGGTGTTTCCTGTCACCTGGCTGGTGAACTTGGCATGCTTCAGCACACTTCTTACAAATGATAAATTGTTTTGTTTTGAAATTTGTGAGTCTGTGGTCTTTTTTACTCACAAAAAAGTTCAGCCATCCTGATTGACTAAGAAACATAAGTCAAGCAGAAGTTTAAGTTTTCAAATGATATGTTGTGTAAGATATTCCTCCCACATCTTTCTTTCTCTCATTTGCCATTTGACTATCATCTTTGACCACAGCCATCTGACTATTATCTAATCCCTTCTTCCACAGTGAACACAGTCATGAACTGTGATCCTGAGTTTGACCTGGATAAGAACCAATTCAATGCTGAGGCCAAAGTTACTTTTGTTCTCACATCTTGATCAGATCCCCAACGCAGAATTAGATACGAGCCAGTAATCATATTAGGTAAAAGGTTTGGGAGCAGAGAGACCAAGAGTGTTTAAACCAATCAGCATTGTCTCTTTCCTCACAAGAAAGGCACTTGTACCTTATTTCTGCTCCTGATATGCTCTTGTAAGACATCTTGACAGTACGCTCAAATCATCTCCAAAATCATGAGGAAACAAATTCTGTATGATAAGCATATGCAATGACTGATGATGAGAGAGCAGGAAGATGTGATGCAACACTTCTAGTCAATGATAAAGAACATGTTGAAATAATTGGGATTAAAAATAGCTCCTAAGTACACATTTATACATGAAAATATGCGATTGTAGAAGAGAAGCTGTCTACCTTGGTCCCGGGGAATCTGCCCATCTACGAGCTACATTCGCTGGTCCTCTTTGCATCCAGATGTGGCCATTATTATTAAGAAGCAGAAGTATTATTCCAGGGCCAGTGTCTGAATATGAGATATCTCTTCTGCTCTTCTTTCTGTCACCTGGATGTGGGAGTCCCCAGGACCCTGGAATTAATAGAGCCACAAGATGGGAGAAAGCTGGGTTCTCTAAGTCTTCATGGGGGGATAGTGGCCTGTTCACCAGGAACACTCCCACTGGACACAGATAGTTTTATTTTTAAGAGCAGCTGGCATTGCTCTAAGTAGCACAGCTGGGGAGGCAAGTGGGATGATGCATTAGTCACAGCAATGACCTTGTCTGTATTTGTGTTTTGTGTTTCAATAACCCCCACTATGTTTTATCCAGATGCTAATAACCAGATGCCCCAGCAATTGATGTACTTATCTAAGTTAAGCTACATGATCCTATTCCTTTGCCACTCGATTCACTAGCCAGGGTGTAAAATGGAATGTTCTCCTTGGTCTGAAGACATGCTACTAATGTCCTTCAACTATCAATACCAATAGAAAATGCCATGATTAAAAACCTATTTCTTTTAGATCTGTTTCTGCATGGCTCCTATTCTCAATGTCACTGTGTATTGCCTGCCCTCCCACCCCTAAGTGGTCATCTGGCCTTCCTTAACACAGTGCTTTGATTTCATAGAGAACAGCCGTTTGTTAAGTTCTGGTGGCATATGTGCTAATCATAGTTTAATTGGTCTCTCCTGGTCTGTGGTGGTACAGGTGCGATGCAAATAAAACATATATGTGCTATGGAGGGGATTGGAATTATGGTCAACTGACAGGAGGCATCAACCTCTCAGTGCTTGAATTGCTGGTTTATTGGATAAGACAGGACAATTACCACAAATGGCCTGTCAGAATGGTTAGGGCTCCCCACAGACCTTGAGGCAGGTGTTTGTGCCTTCAGTTTAATCTCTTCTTTTCTGGTTCCAGGCTGCACGCAGCCCTTGGCACTAGTGGAAGCATTTATATAGAAAATATGGGTCATCGGGAAGCCCAGCCAGTGGATCCAAATGTGGCACGAGCTCCCTGGCATGCTAGCTCCGATTCTCCAGGCAAAGGTAACCTGGCTTGCAGCCTTTTGTAGGTCATCTGTGCTCGATTTAGTAGAATCTTGGAAATGTAGAATGCTTTTTCATGAGCTCCAAGTGGACCATCCTAGTCCTACATTGTTTGACTCTCTAGTTTGACAGTGGAGGATTTGGGGTCTCAGAGAGGTGGAGGGGGTGTCCCAGGCATAGCCAGTCAGCATCTCAGTCAGGGTGACCTTTTGGGGCTTCTCAGTCAGTGCTGAGTGGGGATCCATCGCTGCTGTTCTCAGTATCTTTTCCCATCACCTGTGGACTCCTGTTCATAGAAAGAGTTGAAGCCCCAGCAGCTTCAGTGGTTAATGAGGGAATACAGATAACTCCAGGAGAATGAGTGAATGGTTGTTTTCTTCTTTAACCCTTCTCTTTTCTTCTGCCAGGATTTTTGTATCTCACCCCTTGAAAGTAGTCATTATTCCAAGGTGGTGCTTTCCTTTCTGCTGATGTCAGAATTGTTTGAGATCAGTGACCATCCTTTATAATCTAGGAAGTTCTAGTTCACTGAGTATGACTGTTCATCAAAGTTTTATTTCATGAAGGACAAGTATTATTATAACTAATTTAGGGGTACAGAAAACTAGGCTTAAGTAATATCTTACAACTTTCCTTATGACACCAAGGCAGTTGTGGCAGAGCTGGGATTTGAACCTGAGACTGGTCTCTACCAAACCTACACTGATTCCATGATACACCATCCCGCAGAGTGCTGAGCATTTCACTTAACCCCAGGGTGGGGGTGGGTAGATCCAGTCTTGGGAGAATCTGCTTCACAACATTGAAATATTTTCTCACAACTCCTCTCTCAAGATCAAGAAATCAGCTGGAAATCTTACTTTTCAAACTCCTTGAACCAACTGCAGTCACCATTGTTTCAGGGGTCAGACTTGGAGTTAGGAAATGGGCCTGGGTGGTAGAAGGATCCAGAGGTCTGGCTGAGTCAGCTTTCCTCAGTCAAGGAAATCACTGCTAAGCTGTGTTCCATATCATTTCAGTCTCCTCTGAAGTAACTTTAGTTCCTTTTTTTTTTTTTTTTTTGAGGGGGGCGTCAAAATCAGTCCTGACTTCATTTTATGTATTTATCATTTTCCTTTTAGAAATATAGGCCTTGCACTTGGGTCATTTATGTCAAAACTAAACAATTTCTAGGCTAGTAAAAAAAATTTGAACATTACAATTTTATGGACCAATTTATAAAACTGTCAGTTTTCTGGGTGGCATGTTTTTATTTGTGGATTTTTCTCAGAAAACTCTTTGACTTGAAAAGCCATTTTTTCCCCCACAGTTCATTACACACCTTTTACCCCCATGATATCCCTGGTGATTGTATATAATTCATCCAGTTTCTCTTATTCTCATTACAAAGAACAAAGGGGATAAAGGCGGTGGAATGGCTTGTTAAGAAAAGCCAAGTTCTGGAGAAATTGGCAGGCAACACTCAGTTATTGGTTTAGGAAATGTGCTTCTAAATCCTTGTTTGGATGGCAGGACTGAATGTGAAATTTGGGAGGCGTTCTAATCCAGATGGTTTTCTTGTTCCCTCGCAAGTCTATATTTTCTTTTTTGGAGGATGAAGACAGGAAAATGAAAGATAGCAAAACTCAGTTTTTAGTTAGCTTCATATTGGACAATTACTCCAGTCCTCCCATGTCTGGCATGCACTGATTTTCATAATTACCAATTAGTGTATAAGAATATACAAATGTATGGTCAGTTTCAAACTCTGCAGTACTCGCACAAGGAACTATTGCTCTGAGAGAGGTACTCATGGCTGAAGCTGACCTGGACAGTCATGTCCTTTCTGCCAGGAACTTGTTCAGTGTCCACCTGCATACTTGCCATGTATCTTTGAAGTCTAGACTGTATCTTCTTCTCTTCCCCCCCCCCACTTTGCTTTCTTCTATGCTGTTTGTCCAACATGTGTTCCATTTTCTTTGGTATAGTTCTCCTTGGTTAGCATATATTCTTATAAATTAAAGGAATTTGTAACAGGGCCATTAACAAGATAAATGGAGGGTTTAGACATCTGCCCAGAATCTGTCATGTCTTTTGTTGTAAGAGCTTTGGATTGTTAACTTTGATTTGACAGTCTGACTTTGGTTACACTAACGATCGCAGGGAGAAAGATGAGGGTGGTGTTTTGTCTCTATCACTTTGTGCAGTGGAATGGGTCTGAGTTTTTTGGTTGATGGGGCCCTGATCAGAAGTTGTTGTAATTTTTATTACTATTTTTTTCTTATGAGAGGCTTTAGTGACTGTGCCAAGCACTGGTGTTTCAGTGCATAGGTGTAAGAGAATGGCACAGCATGAGAGAAAAAATGCTCTAATATATTTGGCACCCTAGAACTGGCATTTTGGAGGGTACTCAGGAGATGGTGCTTTTGCCTGGGAACTGGCACTCATGAGTGGACATGGTCGGTGGTTGCTGAGGGGAGGCTCAGAGGGCTTGGGGAGGCAAAGGGCAAAGGAGAGGGAGAGTAGGGTGCTTTTGAGTAGGGAGCTAGCTGACACATGGATTCAGGGGCATGTGGGAGGCATTATCTTGGGAGTGAGAGTGACTGGGGAATAGATTTTTTTTAAGAGTATTTATTGAGCATCTAATAAACAGAAAGATGGGGACCAGGAAAATCGAGATGTTTATTTATAGTTCAGTCTATTTCAACTCATGAAATAGAAGAGACTTACTTTTTGAAAGTCATTAATCATCTTCATTTTACATTTTTTTTTTGCAGTTAGTAAATGAAGTTTTTTTTTAAATTATTTTGACTTATTTTCTATTTTTTTAAAAAATCATTTTTGAGTATTACTTGGATGTGTAGGCTCATACCTCCTCAGGTGTGTGTTACCACCATACCCACTACCAAGACATCCATAGTCTGCCACAGTCCATTGGGTTCCTTTCCCCTTTGGTAGCTTCAGATTTGCAGGCAAATTTCAAGGGTTTATTTTAGTCTGTATCTTTGTTTTGTTTCTTTGTATTCCACATATGAGTAAAATCATCCTTCTGACTCATTTCACTTAGCACAATCCCCTCTAATCCTATCTAGGTTGTCCCAAATGGCAAGATTTCATCCTTTTTAATAGCTGAGCCATATTCCATTGTGTATGGAAGGATGGGGGATATTTTAAATACCCCTGATATTCAGGAGTCAATAATTTATTTTTCCTGTGAGGAAAGGGTTGCTTTTGTTCAAGTTCATGTGAATTCGTTAAGTTTGGTGGGGGTGGGGGGTTTGTTCAAAACTATGAAGGTGTGAAATTTTACCCTACTTGCAAAGTAATAAATCTGCCTCCTGGCTGAGCATGTGAGACTTCTGTATAGCTACAAGAACTTCATTATTCACAGCTCAGCAAACAGCATGCACTGTATGATCTGGCTGGATCTCCTTGTCCTCCAGGCCCACAGGAGGATCCTGAGCTTAGGAAACCCCAATAATTTAAAGCGACTGCTAGTTAACCTAGCCAAGCTTTGTCTTGGAGAGAGACATAATCTTAACACACTGGTCAAGAAACAAATATGACTTCTGTCCCAGAGGGAGATACTATTTCTATCTTCCAAGGCTCTTTGCTACTCAAACACCCTTGACAGTATAGTCTTAAAAATAACTCCACAAAAATTGTCAATGCCTCTTCTCAGAAGACTTGGAGGAATGTGAGACATCCATGAAGAGATGGCCCCAAACAATAGGAGTTCCAGAAAATGCTGTTTTTATAATTATTACAAGTAGTTAATGCCAGAAGTCCAGGAGCAGCAACAACTATGGTGAAGCCAGGGCTGTGCTGGTTTTGGATGTTTCTGAGTTATAATCAGCAAGGCTTCTCCTCCTTTGACCTATAACTTGGAAACATTACCCAGGGCGGTGTCTTGTCTCCTGTTATTTAGGCTCATCTGGCACAAATGCTGAGGATCTGTCCACAGTGCTAATAGGTTTCAGACTACATGTTCCAGTGTCCATTAAAGTGTAGTGACAGGAACCAGAAGCTATCTTATCATATCTTGTCGCTCTGTAATATGCTGAATGACTTCAGCAGATTAACCAGCGAATAGTGTGTGTGTGTGTGTGTGTGTGTGTGTGTGTGTGTGTGTGTGTGTGTGTGTAAAGAGGAGCAGGCAGAGAGAGAAGGTGGGGTGGGATGCAATTGCAGCCTGCATTTGGTTGGAGCCTGCATGCTTGGATACTTTTGGCACCATTGGGCAGTTGTAACTCCCTTGAAAGGCATTTTAAAGCTCTTAAATTGATTCTGTCAAACTTTCCAGACTTTTCCTGCAAATGAAAACCCAAGCCTTTTGGAGGGTGATTATTGTGGGTAAACACGAAATTAGCCTCAGAAACACCTCCTTTTCATTGAGATATCATTTAACTCAAGGCTTAGTGTTACTGAGTCCTAAAGAGTGTGTAGGCAGGAGGAGAAAAGAAATCAGTGTTTTAATGAAGTATTTGAAAACAAAGGGAAAAGAAGAAAATACCCTATACTTTAGGAAGAGCCTCTTAGGCCTTTTCATAGCTAATCTGTGTGGAGTTCTTTGGCTAAGGTGGAGTAAATGTATTATTGAGGGGCTCTAGGGGGCACAGTGTGATGGTGTTGAGTCTGACTGTGTCTGTATCTCACCGAGCACTGTAGCCAGTCAATACTCTATTATTGCAAGTTAAGTGGTTTGCTACAGTATTCCACGCACAGGGTATTAGAAGCTGTGTTCCTTAATTTCCTAAGCAATAATCGTATAAGCAGTATGCATTTTTTATTATAAAAACTAACAATTGCCTCCACAGAGTTAATGGTTTTTTATATATCAGTAGTGCCCAGGAGATTTAGTCTTAAATCAGAGCTGAATTAAATGTAAAATGTCCTAAATTTTGGCAGAATTAGATTTTCTTTGCAAAGGCTGGAGTCTTCAGTTTTGCCTCGAATCAAACTTTGGTTTTCTTCCTGGTGCTTCTATTTTCATTTTATTTAAATGGGCGTGTTGTTTCCTGATTAAAATGGATTCTGGATCATTATAACAACAGTAATTCACAGCATGGACCTGGACAGCATTCTTTATAGCTCCTGGAGGCTGTCCTCACGCAGCATTTCTGTGCCTGCCAGTTTTTAAGTGTTAACTATATCTGGTTGCAGAAAGGGTTATGAACTGGGCAACAAAGAACACAGAGTGCGAGATTATTCCTCCTTTCAGATGGCTTCTGGCTTTACAGGTTGGGCAGTGTGTGTAGAACAGAATTTATCTGAATTACTTATCTGCTCATTTTACAATAAATAGAAAGTAAGAAAGGACAATGGTTTTTCCTTGTTAGGCGACATGGTTAAGAATGGTTAATTTCACAATATCAGAAGCTCTGCTGCAAGAGTGGGAGGGAGAGGGCAGGGTATTGAGAAGAGAGGAGGGTCTTTCATTCTGATCAAAGGTAGAACTAGAGCTGCCCTTGGGTGACAGGCACAGGAAGTTCAAAATCAGCACAGTCAGAGCTTACACTCTTATCTCTCTTGCAGTCTTCTTTCTGCACATCGGTTTCATTTTTCTTTCTGCAGTTGGGCGTTTTTTTGTATGTGCAGAATATGATGGGCTCACAGGTTCCTGGGTTGCAAATTCTCAGTCTCATGGCAAGTCCTGTTCCAGTGGGCCAGTCAGACCCAAAGGTGTCGGCATCTGGGCCACATTTTAATTCACAGGGAGCCAGGGCACAGTGGCAATATTCAGACTGAGTTTCTTGCTTAAAAGTGTTGAAATTAAACAGTAATACTGGCCAAAAAAAACCATAGGCATAGTTTGCAAGCCACATGTGATTGTGAGGTTGCCAGTTTACGATCCCTCATCCAGCCTTAGTTTCCCAAATTCAGAGGTGCCTACCTTTGTCAGCAGGAGTAGAATAAGTTGAATGAAGGCCTGTCTGAAGTGCAAAATTTTCAATGACCCAGGTAAATAATGTTTCAACGCTAATTAAAAAATTAATGCAAAAAATTCCATGATGAACACAATGGAGAATTCTGAATGAAAACAGAAGTGTTTTCACAGATTTTTCGTTTGTCTTAGGTTCCAGTTTGGATCAGGGTAGCAGAATTTGCCAGGGGTCTACCTGGAGAACAATCAGTTTTGGGAAGGAGACTGAGTCCCATCCATGGGTGGTGATGGAGCTCAGATCTCACCAGTAAGGATGAGGACCAGGGAGGCCTGACTAAAAAAAAATCTGCCAAAGGAGAGGGCTTGATACTTTCTTTTAGGGATGTGATCCCTGCATTATAGTTAGCTTGATCTGCTGTAACAAAGTACTATACTTGAGTGGCTTAAACAATAGGCGTTTATTCTGTTACAGTTTCAAAAGTTGGAAACTGCAGTCAGTGTGACAAGATGGTGGGAATTGTTGAGGCCTCTGCCTTCTTTTATTTTTTTATTATAAATTTTATTTTTATTTTCTCCATACAATTGTGACCCCCTTATTTTGACCCCAATCCCTCCCCTCCCCGCCCCCCGCTCCCCATAGAGTGTCTCTGGTTCATAGTTGTTTGTTGATTTTGATTTTTACTTTCTTATAGTTTTTCTTTTTTCTGGTCCCTTATTTTAGTTTTCTAGATTCCTGCTATGAGTGAGACCATCCGGTATTTTTCTTTTTCTTTCTGGCTTATTTTGCTGGAGGCCTCTGCCTTCTTGCTGTGTTCTCCATGGCTTCCTTTGGCGTCTGCATGTCAGGGAGAGGAAGAAGTTAAGTCTCTGGTGTTTCTCTCACATAAGGACCCACCAGGTTATGACTCCATCTAAACTTGATTACTTGCCAAAGACTCCATCTCCAAATCTCATCACATTGAGGGTTAGGGCTTCAACATGAGAATTAATTAATTAATTAATTAGCAGTGGAGATATAAACTTTCCATCTATAATGGCCCCTAAAGATTATGGCTATAATCCAAACATTCTTAAGTCCTGCTTAGTAGTCCTTCTTGAGTTTTGCATATATAAGTTAATTTTACCTAAAAAATCTACTTATCTTTTGATAAAGATAAGCCTAATAAAGTACGTTATAAATATAAGTAAATATAAGCCCCATAAAGTATGTTAAGGTTTTGTCATTGACTTCTTATTCCAAGTTGCCACAGAAATTTTTTTTTTGCAAAGTTGAATTAATCATCTGAAGAATGACTCAAGGATTTAACTAGAAAATGAGGCTTTGGTGCTTAACCATTTCTAAACTTCCTGGGACTTGACCAGTAATTATACTTCCCATCTGTAAGAAGACAGAAACATTTAGTATATGGTTTTTCTTTCCCATCTAAAATCAATCAGAATATGTCACTTTGTAGCTTACTGTAGTCAATCAAAATGTTGTGCCTGCTTCTTCTAAATGTAAATCTCCTAAAGACATTTTTCAGAAAGAACTGTCAAATTATTAACTGTAGGAAAGTTGGTAGAGAAAATAAATTCCTTTAGACATTTTATAGGGACTAAGAAATTAGGAAATGCGTTTTTTTCCCCCTCAAGGTCTGTTTTGGTTTGGATGTTCAAACACCATATTGGAAAACATTTTAACTGTGAATATAATTCTGAAAACACATCGAGCCCTGACAATATCTGTCCTGGGTAACCTCGTATCAAGCTGGCAAAACAGATCCTGGAAAAACAGGGAAGTATTTTTGTTTTCAGAATGCTTTATTTGCAATTCCCCAGAAACAGTTCAAAAAGATAGATACTCTTTTCTAAAAGGTTGCTGGTTTAGCACTTCCCAACTTATAAAGGTTGGAATTTCCCACTGGCTCAGAGGAGAGATTTGTATCAGTTATTTTAGATTCACTTAATAGCACATTTGTGTTTGAGATGAAGCGTGAGTCCCACCAGACAAGTAAGATTGTTCTTAAAAATTGGCCTCCTTCTCCCTCCCCCCATGTATACTCAGATCTAAAGTGGAGTCTTCTAAATGTTATTCCACAGCTAGATATGACATCTTATCTTAAAACAGCAGTAATAGCTGCTGTTTCTCTTTGTAGAGAACACGGCAGGATGTATAGAAATTGAATCTGTGAAGGCTGGTGATTTTTCTCTACCTTCAGTAAAGTCTAATTTTAGAATCATTCTCCTCCCCTCCCCCATTTTATTTACATAGGGGAAAGTAAGTGTTAAAAGTGGTAATACATGAAAAAGTACGATAAAGTTGTATGTAAAACACAGTAAGTAGCACTTATGATGTTGGGGTGCAAGGAATCTCACCCTAGTCCTCTGGATTCTTCTCAGGCTGGATGAATAATCAAGGCAGTGTCAGACAGGTAAGTAAAGGGAAAATAACTTTAGTGACATATGTATGGAGAATTTCCATGATTGTAAATTCTAAAGGAAAATGGAGCAGATTGGGGGTATTTATCCTGTTTAATAACCCAAGATATTAAGTTGAGAGAAAGGCAGACAAGGAGGGGGTGACCTCATTGTTTTACTAGGAGAGTGAAGAGATGAACTTCTCAGATGGGAGGAATATGTTCACTTACAAGCCCCCTCACCCCCAGACTATATTCTTCTAGGTCATAAAAGGGGGAACAGTGATTGCTTCTTTGATTAGAAAATGGGCAACAACTGGGAGGACAAAGCTTTTGTTAGCTGCTGAGGCCTTCACTGCTCTTCACATAAAATAATCTCCCTTCTTACGTAGTGATCATAGACTTTCTGGGACCTCAGTGGACCTAATCACATATAATCTCAGCGTGTGCAATGCATGTTATTTTCACTTCTGCAAATGTATTCATTAAGTCCTATCTTTTTTATTCCCTTTTGGGTCAATTTTATTATGATATTTTAAAATATTTTTTTTAAGGGTCATAGCAAAAATTGAGAAGAAGATACAGAGACTTCCCATATACCCCCTACCCCTACTCAGGGGGACTCTTCCCCATAACAAACATTCCCAACCAGAGTGGTACATTTGTTGCAGCGGAGGAACCTACATTGTCTAGTCATAATCACTCAAACCCGTAGTTTACATTAGGGCTCCCTTTTGAGTTAGATTCTATGGGTTTGAACATATGTATAGTAACATGTATCCATCATTATGGGGTCATACAGATTATTTTCACTGTCCTAAAAGTCCACTGTGCCTAGGTTTCCTCCCCAGCCTCCTCAGCTCATGGCAACTGCTGATCTTATTATTTATAGATATCTGCTGTCACAAAAGAGATTGCAAATGGCATAACCACCTGTAGTTTTGGCTAATTAATAGTTAATCACTAGACACCTGCTAGGAGTATATGGTGCACTTTGTCAGATAAAGTCAGTGTAGTTTCTTATTCTTCCTATTTGTTCTTTCTAGATGTTGTTATCCTGATTTAGGTCATCACCCTCACCATCAATGTTTCAATGCCCGTATATGTCTCCACTTGGCATTAATTTGGTAGGATAGGTTTGATTAGCCTCCATGATGTCTAAGTAGAAAAACTAATGTCTTCAAGGATGTTGCTAAAGTTCAAATGTCTGATCTTCAGTGATCACACCGTGCCTTTCCTTAGAAATATGTCTGCCTCAACATGAGGAAACTGGAGGGGATGATGCTAAGTGGAATAAGTCAGAAGGAGAAGGACAAACACCAGATGATTTCACTCAGGTGGAATAAAACCAAAACAGTGGACCAGACAAAACGAAATCAAAACAAACTCTAAAAATCTGATGTTAAGATGGAGGTTAGTAGAGAGGGAGGGGAGGGTTGGGGAGCAAAGAGGGCACAGTGGACTGTTGTGGAGGACTGTAGGAGCTTTGGTGGTGGGTGTAGTGTGGCAACATTATCTGAAGAGTGGGTCCCTGCCCACTAAATCATATACAGCGTATTAAGCCAATGTTACCTCAATAAAAATGCTAGTCAAAATATATGTTTCCCACTATAAGGATTTCTCCTGTTCCTATATTTTTCTAATTTCCCTTCCTTTTTAAAGTATTCTTTTTCTACTTCAATTTTTGTTCTGCTCCTTCTACTCATACCTATTTTGCTCTTCCACATATGCCAGTTTTAATTATTTTAACTTACTATGTTGTACTTTAACATCATGCCTCTGAATAACATGCTTGTTATTGCTGTTTATTGATTGTCAGATTTAGATGTTACCTATGCAAATTCAGATATAGAAGGATTTAGCTGTATTTTGCCCTTGATTCCCACAACAAAACAAAATGTTCTCACTTCTTCATTTTTCCTAGTAGAAATAGTTTAAATTTGTTAGATTGATAGTTCTAGAGCCAATCATTATGCTTCATAAGCACGATTCACCATCAAGCCATGAAGTTCCTTGCTTGGAACTCTCTTCCCACCTCTCCAACCTTAGAGTTAATAAATAATTATCATGTGATGCTTCACATGAAGCAGCAAAACAAAATGAAGAAACTGTGACAAGAAGGACACAGAGGATCTCTCTCTCTTTCTATGAAGACAGCTATGCAGCAAACATTAAGCACAACTGGTCAAGATTACAACAGATCAGATGACTCCAGGAGATATTTCTTCAGAAAGATAATACAGATGACCTGGTGATTCTGAACATATAGGAAAAAAGACTAAGTTACTTGGAAGAAGGTTTAGGGTTGAATTAATAAGTACATAAAATACTAAACCATAGGAAGTAAATGATAATTATTGGAATACTTATAGCTATCTGTCTGTCTCTCTCTAGCATACAGTTGGAAAATATGTACAGCATAAAATTTTATGTATGTATCTTACCTCTCAACCTCTACCTTTGGATTGCAGTGTTTTATCCATTTACATTTAATGCAATTACTGCTAAGGTTGGATTTATGCCTGCAAGTTGCTGTTTCTGTCTTTTGTTCTTCTTGTTTCTTTTTTTCTCCATTTTTTTAAAGATTTATTTATGCATGCATACAAGAACTGGGGTACAGGCCAGATGTGTGGGAGGCTGAGAGGACTCACCAGAGACAGAGCGGGGAACAGAACAGGCAGACTGATGGAATACACTGTGGAGGGGAGCAGTGGGCGAGACAGGAGAGGTCTGCCCCACCATGTGGTTATCTTCGCTGCTGGCTGGGATCGAACCCGCACTGCAGAGGCTGCGGACAGCTTCACAGTGCTGAGCTCAACCACCTGTGCCACCAGGGGAGGCCCTCCATTGTTGTTTTGCTTTGTGTTCATTAGATATCTGTTAGTATACCATTTGAAAGTCCTCAGGCTGCTGTGGTTGTTAGACTGCTAGTTTTCAAGGCTATTGCACAACTAAATTGAGGGTTATGGGAATAGGTTAAGTTTGAACACCACAAAACTTACAGTCTTTATGAGATTCAACTCATGCTTTCCTTGAGTTAACATTCCTTGAAAACTTGTCCCCTGGATAAGTTCTGAATAAATTGATTTTTACTTTTTTTTTACTAGGGTTTCATTGTTTTTGTGGTACGGTAGATGTTTCAGATATCCCTTTCTCACCATTCCAGAAGCACTTTTAGAAATTTCTTAATGGTTATTTTTAATTCTTCCTTTGACCATATTTATTCTCTGTGTATTATTTTTTTTTTTTTTGAAAAATGAATGTCTGTTTTTATTTTCTGGAGACAATAACAAAAATATTTTATCTCTCTAAAAGGATTATTGGACACTGAAATATTTTCACCTCATATAATCCTCATTTCCTCTAATTTTCTTAGGCATCTTCATTTTGTTTGCTGTTGTATGTTATAACTTAATTTAAAAAAAACATTTTTAAAAAAGATTTATTTATTTATGCATACAAGAACTGGGGTACAGGCCAGAGGTGTGTGTGTGTGGGGGGGGGTGAGAGGACTCACCAGAGACATAGTGGGGAAGAACAGGTGGATTGACTAATATACACTGCTGAGGGGAGCAGCGGGCGAGACAGGAGAGGTCTGCTGCACCTTGTGGGTAGCTCCCTGGCCGGAGATTGAACTCGAGCTGCAGTGGCTGTAGACAGCTTCATAGATTGCGTCTTAACACCTTGCGCCACCAGGGAGGGCCCTATGTTATAAGTTTCTTTAGACAACAATGTCAACTGTAGTAGCAATCAATTATTAAACATTTTCTTTGTGCTAGTTACACTAGTGCATTTTACATATCAACTTATTTAATCCCCATAGTAACTATTGGAGGTGAGTGCTATCCTTTCTTCAATTTTACAGATGAGGAAGCTGAGTATAAAGAAATTAAATTACTTGCCTAAAGTTACTTTGCATGAAATTGTACAGTTGAATTCAATTCCAGATTGACTTCCAAATCATCTTTCTCAGACATAACTCATTCTTGGGACATCTGCTCATATTTACCAGTGGGGCTCTAAACAGTTTAACCATAAGGTGCATCTTATTGACTGTGGGGGTGTCTGCTGTCATCTGTGGGTTAAATTCAGTGCTTCTTGGCTTTTCTTATCTCTACTTTAGAGAGTAGCTTTTTCTTGTTTGCTAGTCAGTTATCATGAGGCGATTAGCTTTACATCCTCCAATTTCTTTTCTTCTGTCTTTGTTTTCTCTCTCTCTCTGCACTTGTGAGTTTATGCCTTAGGTGGGAAAAAGGTTTACTATGATTTTATTAGGACTTTTGGAGAAACCAGAATTAAATGCATGTTTTCAGTACATTGTCCTTTTAATCATTTTAAACGTACTAAAAAAAGAAATTCCTGACTGTTTTGTTATCTGAAGTTCTTGGGCATCTAGTCCTGTTTTATTTTTAAATCTGCTGATTTATCATAAATACTAGATTTTTCCCCCTTGAGTTCTGTAATTTTGTTTTTCATGAGCTTCCTCAGTGGGGCTTTATCCATAGGATTCCTGTGTGGCTTGGGTTGAGTCTCTGTCTAGAAAAGCTTCTCATTTTCTCCTGCCAAGTGCTCCAGGATGACTTTTATGTTAATTTCTTGCCTTAGGAATACAAGACTGTACAAGGATAGTTGTAAAATAAAACCCAAACTCCTGGGAAGATAGACTTCTGGTTATGCAATTTCAGGGTAGGTTTATTCTTACTCCCTATAACTGGAGAATGGGACTGAGCTGGCCTCTTGGTTACCTCATGTGCCAGTGAGCATGTAGAACACAGCTTCATGAACGTGCAGCCTGCAGAAAGTCCTGCATTAAGGATGAATGTCTCTTCACTTCACACAGGTCCCAGGTCTATGCCCTATGTGAGCAGCTGTTAAAATGAAAACTCCTGGACTGAAACCAGACCAACTGCTTTGCCAGTCACCAAACAGAACAGTATAGCACCAATTCAGTGAGTTCCCCTCTGTATTCATTTTTGAAACTTGGGGATTTCCTTTACTTTCTTATGAGCTTAGACATGTATTTAAAAGAATTCTTGTAATATTTTAACCACAATATTTGTATATTTTACAGTAGTAGTTTTCATGCTGTCTCATCGGATATTATTTCCTAAGGTGTTAAAATTAACCTTTTCTTTTGAATATTTTCATATACACTGCATGGACATTATTCTTACATTGAAGGTATAATTTTTCCCATGACATGACTAAGCAAAGAATGTATACTCTTTTCCAGCTTTATTGAGCTATATAACATTGCATAAATTTAGGGTGTACAATGTTGATTTTTTTTTTTGTTAGTGACTAGTAAAGAATAAAAAATCAGATTTTTTTTAATTGATGTAACATTGCATTATATAACATTATATGATGTTCAGGTGTGCATTGTTGGAATCAACATGTATATATACTCCATTAACTTTACCGCTAAAAGTCCATTTCTATCCTTTTTTTTCTTTTACATTTTCTTAGACAATATTTGCTTCCTCCCATCCCCTCAGATTGAGTCCGCATAGAATCTTCTTCCCCAAGGCACCCATGCACCATCACCACAGCTCCCTGTGCTCCTCCCTCCTTCCCTCTGATCCCTCTCCCTCCTCCTCCCCTGCAATATGTCTGGTTTATAATTTTCTGTTTTTGCTTTCTTGTGTTTTGTACTGTTATTATTATTATTATTTTTACACTGATGTCTTATTTGGTTCCCCTATATTCCTGTTATAAGTGAAACCATCTGATATTTTTCTTTTTCCTTCTGGCTTATTTCACTGAGCATAATTCCTTCTAGCTCCATCCCCCTTGCTGCGAATGACATGAGTTTATCTTTTTGGATTGCTGAATAATATTCCATTGTGTATATGTACCACATCTTCTTGATCCAGTCATCTATTTTTGGGCATTTGGATTGTTTCCAGGTTTTACCTATAGTAAATAGTGCTGCAATAAACATAAGTGTACAGCTGCTCTTTTGAATCTCTGTTTTTGTGTCCTTTGGATACAAAAGGACACAACCATAACCAGATCATATGGTAGCTCCATTTTTAGTAGACTGAAGAACCTCCAGACAGCTTTCCACAATGGTTGGCCCAGTTTGCATTCCCACCAGCAGTGTAGGAGAGTTCCTTTTTCGCCACATCTTCGCCAACATTTGTTGTTGCTTGTTACTTTGATATTTGCCATTCTTACTGGTGTAAGGTGGTATCTCAGTGTGGTTTTGATTTGCATTTCCCTGAATATAAGGGATGTTGAACATTTTTTCATATGCCTGTTGGCCATTTGCATTTCCTCTTTGGAGAAATGTCTTTTGAGTTCTTCTGCCCATTTCTTGACTGGATTGTTTATTTTGTTTGTATTGAGTCGTGTGAATTCTTTGTATATCATTGTGATCAGTCCCTTATCAGTTGGATGGAGTGCAAAGATTTTTTCCCAATCAGTGGGGTGTCTCTCTGTTTTGGTTAATGTCTCTTTTGCTGTGCAGAAGCTTTTCAGTTTGATGTAATCCCAGGTATTTATCTTTGCCTTCACTATCACTGCTTTGGGTGATGAGTCTTTAAAGATATTTTTGAGATGTATATCTTGTAGTGTTTTACCTGCATTTTTTTCTATAAATTGTGTTGGGAAAACTGGACTTCTACATGCAAAAAAAATGAAACTAGACCACTACTCTTCACCGTGCACAAAAATCAACTCAAACTATATAAAAGAATGGGACAATGTGTTGATTTTTGATACATTTATGTATTACAAAATGATTGTCATCAAAGTGTTAGCTGACATCCCCTTTACATCACATAATTGCCATGTCTTTTGTGATGAGACTATTTAATATCTATTCTCTTAGCAACTTTCAGGTATACAATACAGCATTATCAAATATAATCATCACTATTATATTTGCAATTTTGTGCTCTTTGACCAAATCACTCATTTCCTCCACTCCTGCCTGTCAAAAGCACTTTTCCAGTCTCTTTCTATGAGTACAGTTTTTTAAAATTCCACATATAAGTGATATCATACAGTACTTTTTCTTCATGATTTATTTCACTTAGATGACTTCAAGTTCCATTCATGTTGTCTTAAAGGATAGGCCTTCCTTCTTTCTCATGGCTGAATACTATTCCATATATGCATCTATGTACATATGTATATATAGAAACATATGTGGTATATACATGTATGTATCATATCCTTTTTGTATCTTCTTTATCCTTTTATCTGTTAACAGACACCCCGATTGTTCCCACATCTAGGCTATTGTGATGCATGTATAATAATGCTGCAGTGAACATGGGGGTGCATATGTCTTCAATATCCTGTTTTCATTTCTTTTAACTTTCTATGCTGAAGTGGGGTTGCTGGATCATGCAATAGTTCTATTTTTAAGTTTTGAGGGACCTCCATTCTGTGTCCCTAGTAGCTGCACCAGTTTATATTCTCACTAGCCATGCTGTGTCCACATCCTCATCAACACATATTGCTATCTTTTCATTGATAGCTATCCTCACAGCTGTGAGGTCGTACCCATTGTGGTCTTACATGCATTCACCTGATGAGTGGTTAGTGATGTTGAGCACCTTTCACATCAAAGAATGTATCTTTTTTCATCTTTTATTTATTTTTATTATTTTAATTGTGGTAAAATTAGAATTCTCAAAAAATGTATTTTTCAGGTAGACTCATGGAAACTGTCCAGGCCAGAAGAGATATTACAGAGACGGATTGTTACAGAGAGGAATCTCCATAAAAATGGAGGTTCCATGTTCCCTGTCCCCCCTAATGAAGGATGGAGCTGGGTGGCAAGGGAAGCTAGAAGACTTGGAGAGAAGAATTAGAGGAGCTACATGGAGCAGAGAGACATGTGAAGTGTGCACTTTCTTCTTGGTTTTGGACTTGGGGGACACGGTACAAGATGCAGGGAGTCAGGACATGTAGAGTCACTTGGAAAAGATGTAGGTGAGATACGTGGGGAGGCTGACAGTGGCAACCTTTATCTTGATTTGTACCTTAATTTTGCTCCTTTTATCCCATACTTGCCTGGCCACTTCTGTCCCTTTCTTATGATTCTCCACAAGAAGGTACCTTAAACCTTCTTGTGGAGAAGTTTTGGCAAGTTTTTGGCAAAACTTGTGGCAAGTTTTTAGGCCACAGTGGTCTCGTTTTGGGTCAACCCTGTTTTACTGGGCATTTACACTTGATGTGGTAGGTAACTTTGGGTGTTATGGAAGGTTAACTGTTATCCTTTCTTCTCTCTCTGTGCACACTAACTCTATTAAAGTTCTTTTGCACTGAGAGTATGATTTTTTATGCAGTGGATGGCAGAACTCCTTTAGAGTTTGCAAGTTTGGGGGTGTCCTAGAATAGCCCTCATTCTGCACATTAGCATAGGTAATAATAGTTTCTTAGTATTCTGTGCTGACCAGAACTAATGGGAATATGGCATGCTGTACTTTCTAGAAAGTATGGATACTATACTTTCTAGAAAATTATAGAGCAGTGGTGTATCATGATAGGGACAGTTATGAATGGGGAGTTTTGGGATGATATGTCATTTGAGGAGCAGTTTTAAAGTCAGACAGATTGGGAAAGAGGAAACTTGAGGAAGTGTGATGAGTTGTGTTGTGGAAGAACAAGTACGTATATTCTTTGTATCTTCAGAGGGCTTTACAACAGATACAAGCTATGAATGGAGATCTATTTGGGCTTGATGTGAGGAACATCTCTTGCTGAATCAAGGCATCTGACATGAAAAGCTAGTCCTCCTTGTGGATGAATGATGACTTTGTTCATTCGTCATCATAGGAGAGGGAGGAGGGTCAAATATAGGTAGCTGTTATCTTATTAGAGTGGTTAAGATCTCAGATTTGGGAATCAGATTACTTGGGCTCAAATCCTGACTTTACCACTCACTAGCCTTGTGACCATTGGCCAGTTACCTACCCTCCCCAGGCCTTTTTGCCTCTTTGCCAGATGAGGTTTTGGTGGTATCTATGTCATAAGGTCATTGCGAGATGTAAATAAATATGTAATGCTGTTAGAATAGTGGATGACACATAATTGGCCTGGAACAGCATCTTATTAGTATCATTATTAATATCATGAAGGATATAAAAGGTGTCTGTAATCAAAAACTTGTAGAATATTGGACATAGGAGGCTGTATTAGTTTTCTATGATTGCTCCATCAAGTTATCTTAAGCTGGGTGGTGGTTTAAAACAATAGAAATAGTTTTTCTTCCATTTTCAGAGGTTAAAAGTCTGATATCAACTTCAGTGGGTCAAAATCAGGATGTCAACAAAGCTATCCTCTGGAGGCTGAGAGAAGAATCTGTTCCTACTTCTTTCAGCTTTTGCTGGCTGATGACATTCCTTGGTTTATAATTCTATCGCTCTAAGCTCTGCTCAAAGAGTCACATGGCTTCTCTGTATGTTGTCACATCTCCCCGTGTCTCTCTCCTATAACAATGCTCGGGATTATATTTAGGACCCACCAGGATAATTCAGGATAATCTCTCCATCTCAACATCCTTAATTTAATTTCACCTGAAAAGTTCTCTTTTTGATGTAAGGTAATATTCACAGATTCCAGACATTAGAATGTAGAGGTTTCGTTGTTCAACCTGCCTTAGCTTCTTTTTTTTTTTTTTTTTTTTATAGAGGCATGTTTTATTTATTTGTTTGTTTGTTTGTTTGTTTGTTTTGTTATACATGCACTGGGTACAGTCAGAAGCGCGGGAGGGTGAGAGAATTCACCAGAGCCAGAGCGGGGAGCAGAACAGGCAGAAGGACCGAAGTACACTGCTGAGGGGAGCAGCAGGCGGCAGGAGAGGTCTGCGCGCCATGTGGGACCCTCCTCCGGTGGCCGGGGAGCAGCCGGGGATCGAACCGGTGCTGCAGAGGCCGCGGGCAGCTTCGCAACCCAGCGCTCAACCGCTGCGCCACGGGGGAGGCCCCTGCCTTAGCTTCTTTTGTGGACATCAAACTTACATCTTCTTTGGTCTGAAAAGATCCTCTACAACATCTTGGGCATGTGTCCTCTAGCCTCTCCTTGAGCAATGCGAGTGTCGTGATGTTGTACTGTTATACCCTTTAACCCTTTTATATTGAGTTTGGAATGATTGTTTTGAAGTTCCTTTTGTGGTCTGGTTTATAACTGCTTACACACACACACACACACGCGCACACACACACGCGCACACACACACACATATATATATGAGAGAATGAATTAAGCTAAGTGAATTTATCCCAGTTCATGCCTGAATGATTATTGAAATTTTACAGTGATCTATCACATTAAAAATAAGGGGCAATGTATATTAATCAAAATTTTATATTTGCAAGTGTCAAAAAATAGCTGAGTGACTTAAGCAATGACTGGAATTTATTGGCCAGCGTAACAGAGAAGTCTGAGGCTATGTATGACTTCAGCAGGATCCAGATACTCAAAGTGACTTGATTGCTTAGGACCAGTCTCTCCATCTTTTAGTTCTGGTTCTTTTTGACTGATTTTTTTTTTTTTTCAGCAAGGCAATGCTAAGATGTCAAGATGATCACCAGTCTCCAAACAGCCATCATATTTTCTTAGGTCCCAGGGAAGAAGTTTCATTTTTTCAGTAAATGCATTAATCTCTAGAATTTGCACACATTGTGCTGGCCAAGGTCATAAACCAAATGCTGGATTGAGCCAGTCAATAGAACCTTCTGGGACATAGATTGGGAGTGCTGGTTCTCCTTCAAAATGTTAGAAGCTGCTTCCAGGAAAAGGGACATATTTGTTGGTTAGGCCACAGTAACAGATGTAATATGCAAAACATCACGTCACATGCAAAATATTACATATGTTGCACGCAATCAGAGTTTCAACTCTGCATTTGGCTGGAGGCTTATTGAATCATTTCCCCTGTTACAGTCATGTGTCAGACTCTGTGTACATTTGTGTTTGTTTATATCTGAGATAAAATTTGCCAGATGGGAGAAATCCGTCGGTGCTGCCTAGCCAGTAAGCTGGCCTGGTGGAAGTGATCAGAGGATGTGGGTAAATTCATCTTTGAACAAATGAAATAAATATGCACAGTAAATGGTTTAATGCACAGCAGGAAAGGGCCGCCTAATCGTCAGGGAAGAAAGCAAAGCCAGCGGAGCAGCAAGCCTCACGCAGTCACTCCCACGGTTGGGTCTGAGAGGTGGCCATAGCCAGGAGGCTAGCAGAGTTCTCTGTAGCACAGCGCTCGCCTGAGTGCGCAATATGTTACCTACAGCTGGGTCTGGCATAATCATCCCTGACTAATGGGAGGCGAAAGGAGGGGGTTCAAGTACTGAATAAATAAATTACTTAATTACATATTATCGAAGAGAAGAACAGATGGTCAGCTTTGCCCATCTCCTGATGCCTTCGGCTTTGGATGGGAGAGTAGATCCTCAGAGACTGGAGCAGGTTGGGCTCCCAATTCTGTTTATCTGCAGGTCCTACCAGGGGCCCATGGTCTTCAGCAATAAACAAGCTCATTTCCCCAAGGCTGCAAGGCACTGGGTGCTCGCATGCCCACTCTAAGCTGAAGTTGGACAGGCCTAAGCTGGTCGGCATTTTCCACTTTGTTAATTTTGGCACCAGATGGAGGTGGAAATGGATTTCATTTTCTGTAAAATGGTTGAAAAGTGATTTTCAATTGAGGATCTAATCAAATGTGAAAGGGGTAGTTGAGCATTTACTTAATGTGCTCAGGGGCATCTCCTATCAGTCCAGACTGCATACTTATTTTCCTCAGCTTTCCATGTCTCCATGGAGGATCCATGTCTCTTTCTGAGTGTTGATGGTTCTGGTGTCAGAGGGGAGTGTAGCAGCAGTTCTGTTCTAGAAACATCATGCTTGTTTCCAAATGCATCACTTTGACTTGGTAGGGTCTGCAGAAGAGTAGGTTCCACATGCTGATCTGGGCATAGGGGGAAGGTTGCTGCATCAGTCACCTAGACTGTTCGTTAAAGTTACATATTCTTTAGCTACAAGCCTAGAGATTTTAATTGCTTAGGTTTTGGGTAGGACCTGGGACTCTATGTTTCTAAAAAGCTCTACAAATGACTGTGAAGCAAACTGGAGATCACTGTGTAGCAGGTGGTGAGCAGGAAACAGACAGTACAAATCTCTTACTGAAGAGATGTTAATAATGGCTTGTTTCCAAAGATGTGGGAAAGCTTACGGGAAACTCCTTATTTCAGTTTTTAATTTTTTAAAACTTTTAGTGAAATAACATTGGTTTGCAATATATATAGGCTTTAGGTGTACGTATTAAAGACTGACATCTGTATATGCTGCATTATGATCTCTAGTAAAAGTCTAATTTCTCTCTAACACTGAATAGTTTACCCCCTTTACTTGTATTACCTGGTGCCCATCCCCCTCTTCCTAGGGGACCCACCTTCTGTTGTCAGAATCTGAGGATTTGGGAACATATTATTAAGGTTAGTGGGGCACCCATGGCTAGCAAAGTGGGAAATGGGTGTGAGACGGGGGAGGTAGTTCTCAGAACCTGTTGATACTTGCAGGTATCAGAGAGGACCCCTGGAGAGGAACTGCAGACAGACACTGTGGATCCAGGGTCTAGAAGGGAGTAAAACCTCTACCATTTTGACTTTTGATCTTCTTCTGGTGCTTTCCATTGACCAAATCCAAAGTGCAAGGGAGTCCAGGTGATGCAGTCTATAAAAGTGAAACTCCTGAGACACTTATAGAATGGATGGAGAAGATTGGAGAATGAGTCCGGATGGGCACACAGAGAATATATGTCATACGTTGATACAGATACCATTTCTAGTGACGCATCTGAGTGCCAGTTTGTGGATAGCAGATATGTTGATGTGCTTTGTTCTATAAACACACTTCTTGGTGTAGAAATCGTCTTCACAATTTCATCATGTAGACTGGAAACTCTTATAAAGCAGGGTGACATCTCTAGATTCATCTTCCTATGTCCTGTCTGTGGATCAGTCAGATCATATTCTGTGTCTGGAAGGGTTGCAACAAGAATATTTTGAAAGATCATAATTGTCTGTCAGGTTGTCAGCTTTAAATTTAGCAGCATTCCCATGGGAGACTCTTATTCTCTCTTATTAATTACTTATGGATCTATCATCCTATTCCTGTGAATTTATTGTACTTTCCAGGGAACCGTTTGTATTTGTAGCCAATAGGCTCTTCATGTTGTCTCTTCAAAACATATCTCCTTAAAGAGATCACATTGCTCTACCTTATAAAAGACTGCTTTCAGTTCTATTGCTTGTTTTGGTTTTATGGTATATATTTCTTTCACTCTATTTGAGATACACGCTTAGTAGTCATTTGTAATTATAACGTCACATCAGAAGAATTTTGATTTTAGGCTGTTTCACAAATGCTCAAAATAAATGCATACGAATGTGTATTTATGCACATATATATGAATATATGTGGATATATACAAATGTGTATGTGTATGTTTGTGTATATATCTGCATTATGTGCATGAGTGTTGGTGTCTACTTTTTTTTGTGTTTTTACTCCAGGAAGAGATGCTTCCTACCCACTCTCTCAATGGGAAATCTCTGTCTTCTGCCCAGAGTCAGGATATGTACGAAAGAGATAGTGGGACCAACACTCCAATAAAGAGACTTGATGGTGGAAGTTGTGAGAGAATTGAACTGTATTCCTCATGGTCTTTGGGAAACCTTGGAGTAATTAACTCTCCATGAAATATGATCTAACAAAGATAATAACCTTTAGTGGGATATAAGTTCTCTCTTCCTGCCTTGGAAAGCAGCAGCCTGAGTGGTCAACATTTATGGTACTTCGCTCTCTCTTACAGACCCCTTTGAAATATATATTTTTTGAATTTAGTTTTGCTTGAAAAATCTGCATCCAATTTGAATGAAATTGAATATGTTTCAGGGCTCAAGCAGCATGTCTTCCATCTGAAGCAAAATGGAGATGAATTTCAATTAGATGTTCCTATTATAATCTGTCTCCACCTGTAGTTTTCATCAAAAATTGCTAGGAAGTGTGATATAATGTATGATCAGGATTTGCCCACTGGCAGCCAGTGTCCCATTATCTTAGTAAAAAAGCACAAAATAATTAGTCTGATGCATATAGATAGCAGCTTCTTACAGCGAGTGACTTTAATTGTGGTGAGTAATATATATGGAGTTTGAGGCATTATATATTTCCCTCCCAAGAAGACACCAATTACTAATTCAGTTGACAAAGTAACAATGTTTCAGAAGATTTAATGCAAACTGAACATCATAGTCAATAGCCACTGCAAAATGTCCATTTTATGGCCTTATTTTTGCCTGAGCTTAATTTATGATAATTTGGTGGTTGCATATAGCCTGGAAGTATGCTCTTGGCTTGAGAGTTAGTACTTGGGTATTGCATAAATCACGGCTGAATGTGTTGGCTTCATCTACTGCTCTTCTTTCCCCTACAATTGGAATCCTCATCTTGTCAATTCCCCTGCCTCATTCTGCCTGCAAATTCATGGGGCTTGAGAACTCAGCACTTAGATCACCTCTGCATAGCGTGGTATCTTCCAAATGCCAGGTAGTGTTTCTGGGTTTCAGAGGGAGGAAATTCAGCAAATGTTTTTGTGGAATGGGTGATTTATACCAGCCTGTCTTGAAAACTTTAAAGGAAAAATTATAATTTCTCTCCCTACCCTCCCATTGCCCCTAAACACTATGTTTATATAAAAGGTGACATTTGATAGTATGTTATCAGACTTATTTTTTTCCCCAGACGTATTTATATTAGTTGTTATTTTGATTAACTTAAAAAAGCACAAATCTGTCAATAAATTCTAGGTAGGCCCATATGTAATCTATCTGAAGATAATAAGTAATATGAATCAAATAACTTTTCTGAGAGATTTAATCTTGGTAAGGTCTTGAAAGAAAGATTTTGGATGTTTCAGAAATAGTGAAATATCTTCTTACCTTCTACTGTTTTTTGTACTTGTTTATCAAGATTTTGAAATTTTACTTGTCAGTAGTCATATTCAGAAGTGATTACAATTTTTAAATAATTAAATATAAAAGATAACCTTGTTCTAAATGATGTAGGAAATGCTTTAAAATTTAGTTTCTTCTCTTGAATCCCCCAAATCATAATACAAATATTGCCATCAAGTCATAAGTTGCATAATAGTAATCTAATTCAGTTATACAGCTGTCTTCCTTTATCTTATAGTTGTAGTAGCTAACATCTAATATAAATTGCACAGAACTTTTAAGCATATTATGACTTTTAACCCACATATTTACCCATGAGGTAGGCATTACATCCACAATTTGAATGAAGAAACAAGAAAATTTAAAGTGGTATTTAAAATTATCATATTTTTCTAATTAAAAAAAATGACACGTTTATTGTAGGAAAGCTCAAAGGTGTTAAAAGTACACATATGTTGTAGATAAGACTGGACAAGCAAAAAGCAGGGAGGCATAGAGAAAGGCGGTGAATTACCAATATTAGGAATAATATAAGAGGCTATCACTACAGACCCCACGGACATTAAGTGGGCAGTAAAGAAATCCCTCAAACAATTCTATGCATACAAATTCAATGTTCTACAACAGGTAAAATGTACTAATTCCCTAAAAATTTAATTAAAATTTTAAATTATTTAAAAACAAATTACCTATCTCACTAAAGATGAAATAGGTTCTATTACTATTTAAAATTGAATGCATAGTTATAAAGATTCTATAAAAGAAATCTATAGTTCCAGTCTCACTGGTGAATTCTAGCAAACATTAAAAGAATAATTAACATAAATTTTATATAATTTCTTCCAGAGTATTGGAGATAGACCTCCCAGCTTATTTTATAAGTCCTGCAATGTTCTGATGTAAAAATCATACAAAGATATTATATGAGGAAAACTACAAAACTTCATAAGTATCAACACAAAATTTGTTCATATTAGCAACATTAATATTACCAACATTAGTCCAATAATATATAAAAAGAATAAAACATGAACAAGGGTTTATCCTAGAAATGCAAGATTGGCTTAGTATGTAAAAATCAATCAAGGTAATCTACTGAATTAACACTTTAAAGAAAAAAGTCATATGATCATACCATTTGAAGCAAAAAAAGTACCTGTTGAAATGTATCATCTCTTCTTTACATCTCTCCAAATCTAGAAGAGAATTTCCTTAATCCAATAAAGAGAATATGTTTAAGAAGGCATAGCAAAATCATAATGGTGGGAACTGAGCATTTTACCCTGAAGATCATTAGTAATGAAATAATTACCTATCTTACCATTTCAATTCAAAATTCTACTGGCAAGGCATAATCAGTGTAATAGGCAATAAACAAAAAATCAAGACATAGTAATTGAAAATGAAGAAATAACAATTGTCACTACTTGCAGACAACATGATTGTCTCTATAGAAAACCCAAGAAGTTTACAAAGAAACTTATGAATAATTAATTTGCTTTCTCAGTGTTGCTTTATCTTTCTGTTTTTCCTTTTCATCCTTGTTATTTTTCATGGGAATTTATAATTGAACTAGATGACTGATATTCTTTTTAATATTTTAATCTATTTTTTTCTACTTTGTCCCTCAAGTACAAAATAATGCTTTAAAACAGGAGTTTAAGCTAGTGTTAAGAAATACATTTATGAAAATAGTTTATTTTTCAAAGAAAGGGGTGATGTTACAGAATAGCAAGACTGCCTTTTTAGTTCACTTAAAATAGGAAGTTGGTGACAAGGAACCCAAGTAGGACCTTCAGAAGTAAGCAAGTAGATATTCTTTGTCACTGAACAAATGAGTATAAGATTGGCCAATTCCATTTTTACCTTGTTCTTATGTTCACAGCTGAACTTTTTGGATGTATCTTCTATGAGAAGGAAAGGGTAGATCAAAAAAAGAAAAGGGTAGGTAGTCTTTGGTTTCGCAGTGTTGCTCAGAACACATATTTTGGCTGTCTTAGCTCTTAGTTCAGTTCTTAGCTCAAACTCATGTTTGAAAATAGGATTATTACTATTGCTCTTATATAGTGTTGCCTGAAAAGTCATGATGCATTTTTGCTTGAAAAACAAAAAATATGTCATGACTTTCCAACAACCTATTAAAATGAATTGGATGGTTAAAATATCTACAAAGGATTTATACTGAGTACTCTTTAGGTTTCAGTAGTTATTTTTTAATGGACATATCTCTTTACAGAAAGAAACTTAATGAGCATTATCTTTGGCATCAGAAATGGTTGGTATTCAAGGGTGGGAAAAACAAAAGTCACTGTTTCTGGCTTCCTGGTGAAAACAGCCTGGGAATATAGGTGGGTATTTAATAAAATAATCATTGCATATCATTACAAAGTATATGAGTTTTAAGAGTAGAGTAGGAGGTGGACATGTCTGGGGAAGCAGGTGTCCCTGAGGAAATGTTGCTTGAGTTGGGATCTGAAGCGGGGTATTTTAGTAGGTGAAGAGAGGTAAGATTGGGAAGAATTTCAATCTGAGGCAACAGTTTAAAAAATTCCTAAGACTGAAAGGACCACAGAATGTAGACAGAACAGAAAAAGGTCAATTGTACCAAAACATAGAGAACAAAGCAAAAGTGTTAGATAAGAACCAGGCACAGGCCAGATGATGCATCATCTTAAGGATGCCACTAGGTATCTTGGTCTGCATCTAACCAGTCATCTCTAACAGCTCTGGGGAAACACAGGAAAGTTTTATACAATACTCAGATGTTCAGCATTTGGTTTTCTAAAGTGTCACTTCACATCTCTAAGTGTGGAAAATTAACTAGGATCAAGGTAGTTGGAGTAGAACAGGGTAGTTAGGAGGCTGCTTAGTAATGATCAGACTAGTGATGGCTTGGACTAAATAAGGTGTTTTGGATGAGATCCGTGAGGAAGCTATTGCAATAAAAGAGGCAGGAGATGAGAGTGGTTTGGACAAGAATGACAGCAGGAAAGATGGAGAGAAATGAATGTGTCTCCACAGTTGTCTTGTTTCTTCAACATGCTGTAACCAGTATAGGCTGTCCATGTAACTGATACAATGTATTAGCTGCCTAATGCCAGTTGATATGAAGTTTGCAGGCAAGGTTATGGTTTACGAATTCCATTTTGGAGATGAAATAACAGTGCAGTTTTTTTTTTTTTTAAAGGACTGAGATTTCCATCAGGATCTTCTAGCAGTTTTGAGAAAGAGGGCATGATACTATTGGGAATGACAGTGCAGATAATCTGTCAAAACTCCAAGAAAATACCATGAGAGGAGGACCCTTGACTTGGGAGCTGATGCAATGGTTGGCCACTAATACAGCAGCAGGAGGTAGGGAGGTGACAGACACGCTAGGTGGATGTTCTGCTGAGCTCCTCCATCTGGATGGGGCCTTTTGGTTCTTACTGTTCTTTCCCAGTCATACAGGAAGCAAGTGCCAATGATGCATCTTCATTAATTTGAACAGGGCTTTGGACAGAGGAAAAGCAATTGCCACTTATAGAAAGTCCATGGTCAATGAGAACTCAAATACTGTGCTCTTAGCTTAGATAGGGCCATAACCTGTTCAGCAAGTGTTTGAGTTTATTTTTTTAAAAGGACTTGTTCATGGTATTAGGGGAAACCATTTCATCTCAACCACTATGCATTTAGGAATGAAATGTGTTCATAATAGTTACCTTATTAAATACTCACTCTGGGCCAGGCTCTCTCTGATGTACTTCTCTACCTTTACCTTTCTCAGATTTCATTGCCTCTTCTATCCCCACTGGCCACTATACATCAACCACAGTAACCTCCTTGTTGTTCCAGAAAACCTGAAGTATGTTGCTATCTCAGTGAATTTTCACTTTCTGTCCTCTCTGTGTAGAATTCTCTTCTTCTGCATACATGCCTCTGTTCCTTCAGTAGATCTCCACTCAAGGTCATCTCCAAAGGAGGCTTGCCTGACCATCCTTCCCCCAAGAGCAGTTTTTCACACTCTCTGGTCTTTCACATTGCTTTTGTTCTCTACAGAGTTCCCTGCACGGCTGCCTATAAAGTGCACGTTTGTCTGTCTTCCCAATTAGAATGCAAGTCCAATGATGTAGAGATTTGACATTATTCCCTGTGTTATCTGAGTGTCTTTAACAGTATCTGAACAGAGTCGGCGCTCAAGAAGTGTTGGAATGAATCACCAAATATATTTCATTTAATATTCACAGCACAATCTGAAAGTAGGTGTTATAATTACACAATTTAACAGAGGAGGAAACAAGATCAAGCATTTTATGCCAAATCAAACAGATATTGATTTCAGAGCCTGATCTTTACTGAAGCGATTGTGTCCCAACTGCATCTTTGATTTTCTCTGCATCGTATAAGCTAAAAAATGCAATACTACTTACCTTTATCATCAAAGGTATCCTTTTGCCAGGCTGGCAGGTGTAATACAAAGAGAGAGCAATGGTGTAGTGTAGGTATAAGAAAACTTGACTGAGACTGAAGGTGGTAACAGATAGGAACATGGTTAGGGGATGAATATTTGTGTCACTTCAAAGTTCATGTTGAAACCCAAACCCCAATATGATAGGAGATAGGGCTGTTGGGAAGTAATTAGGTTTAGAGGAAGGCATGAGAGTTGAACCCTTGTATGACGTGCAGTGCTGTCATAAGAATAAGAAGAAAACTCCCTCCCTCCCTCCCCTCCCTCCCTCCCTCCCTCCCTCCCTCCCTCCCTCCCTCCCTCCCTCTCTCTCTCTCTCCCCTCCCTCTCTCCCCCTCTCTCTCCCTCCCCACATACACTGTCATATAAGAGTATAGCATCAAGTGTCAACAAGTACCTTGATCTTGGACTTCTCAACCTCCAGAAATCTGAGAAATAAATGTTTGTTGTTGAAACCACAATCTGTTCTAACTTCACAACCTAAGTCAAGAATATTCTCTGAACATTAGTGCTCAAGCTTGCCTCTGTTTTTTTAATATATCAATGTATGATAGTTCGATATATTTATCATAATCTCATTTTATTTTTATGTCTTTCAAAAATGGATACCAAATTATCTTAAATCCATTCTAACAAAGAAATTGTCATACTACTCATCAAAATACTGTATCATTTTTACATTCCATTCAAAAACATGCAAGAATATTTTTCCAAAGAATCTTGTCAATTTTGGGTTTTATACATCTTTTTTTTATTAAAGATTTATTGATACAAGAACTGGGGTACAGGTCAGAGGAGCATGGGAGGGCGAGGAATTCACCAGAGACAGAGTGGGGAACAGAACAGGCAGACAGACCAAAGACACTGCTGAGGGGTGAGGCAGGAGAGGTCTGCAGCACCATGTGGGTTTCTCCCTGGCCGGCAAGGAGTCGAACCCTCACTGCAGAGGCTGAGGACAGCTTCACAGAGCAGTGCTCAACCCACTGAGCCACCGGGGAGGCCAGCTTGCCTCTATTTTGAAGGGCCTAACCAAGAAGTGATACGACTTGTCTCAAGGAAGAGTCTTACATGATGCTTCTTCTGAGGAGCAGATAGAACCTTTCTGAACAAAGGACAAGTGAAAGAAATTGAAGACAAATGTGCAGGGTCTTAGCTCTACTCAGAACTCTCTGGGAAGAGAAACTGTGACCTCTCAGTCTTTTGAAGGTAAAGCTCTGAAACACCATTTCCTTCCTTCACAATCTGTGCAGCCAGAGGCAGAGTGGCGGCTCTGATGAGGATTTAATGATGTGAGACTCTATTTGTGCAAATAACTGTGGGAAATCCCAGAGCTTATAAGTGGTAATGACCATAGACTACAGCTCCCTAAAGCTAGGTGTGCAGTATGATCTGTGCTTGTCTGGGTGTACCTTATGTTGAATGCTTTTGGTGGGTGGTCATACTGTATTTCCTTCCAGATTTCTCAGTTACGGTTAGCTTGTATGAAAAACCAGAAGTTTTGGGCCTCCCCTTGTGGCACAGGTGGTTGAGTGCTGTGCTGTGAAGCTGTCCGCAGCCTCTGCAGCGCTGGTTCGATCCCGGACGGCTGGCGAGGGTCCCACATGGTGCGACAGACCTCTCCTGTCTTGCCTGCTGCTCCCCTCAGCAGTGTATTTCGTCATTCTGCCTGTTCTGTTCCCCACTCTGTCTCTGGTGAATCCTCTCACCCTCCCGCGCATCTGGCCTATACCCCGTTCTTGTATAAATAAATAAATAAATAAATAAATAAATAAATAAATAAATAAATAAATCTTAAAAAAAAAAGAAAAACGAGAAGTTTTCCCCACAAAATGAGCTAAGTTTTTGACTCTTTGGTAACCTTTATTATGATTACGGTTTGTTCTTGAACACCACCATGTTGTTAAAAGTTGTTTTGTTATAACTTTGATGAGAAGAAACAAAACCTAGCTGAGGTGAAATAAATGATGGTTTTTTGAGATCCTGGATTTTATGCATTGTTTTGCCTAAAGTTGCAGTTTCTAAGAACCTATCAAGGACATTAATGAAGCCTTACTCTTTGTCCTGGAATGGTTGGTTATTTATCTATCTATCTATCTATCTATCTATCTATCTATCTATCTATCTATTTATTTTGTTTGTTTGTTTGTTTGATTTTAGTGTTACCAGTTGCAGAAATAGTTCTTCTTTGTTAACAAATTATAATTACTAGTTGTATACAACAAAATTATATAGCTAATCCAAATTATATGCAAAATATCAAGTAGATGTGGTAAGCAGTATGCCAAAAGTGAAATCAGCATTTAGTAATAAGACTTGGATAAACTCAAATGCTGGAAAAATGGGATATTCTGGATAATAAACTTTTAAAATTTTCACTTAACTGAGGATTAGGTATCCTCTTATCTTTACCTCCAACTCAGAAAATCTTTAATAATGGTTGAGCTCACCTTTCTGTTTTAGAAAACAGCATATTAAACCAAATTTTTAATTAAACATCTTACAGTGCATCAGATAAATCATCCTAATTGATTATTTTTCATTGATTATAGTAGATAGAAGATGGTTCTGTATGTTGCTTATTTTAAAGCCATGTCTAGAAATGTTTAAATTTGTCTTTATGGATATTCCAAATTTTAGTCAAATAGTAAAACCCTAGGTGGAGGAAAGTAGTGGTGGTTTGAATTGCAAAGCTCTATTGTATTTTTACATTTTCCCTATGAAAGAACATTTCTCAGTTTCCTTCTTTTAAATATCAATTTAATGTCACCACAATCTTATAATTCCTTTGCTTAAATACTATTCTAAAATTTCTAATAATGGATATGACTTTAATTATCATTGTTATATTGGCTCATTTGATTTAAGCAACTTTAAAGTAATAATGGCAAGTAGAGTTTCTTCGTTTCGATTGTGATAAAGAAAAATAAAGTGATTGGATAAAAGAATACAAATGAAATATCCAAATAAAACAAAATACATAATTTTTATCATGATCTTAATCTTAATGTGTGTTGTCACATCATAATAGTTTTGTTTAACAAATCCTTCTAGAGCTCACCATAGTCAGGCCCTGTTCTCAGACCTGGATATATTAAGTCCCTCATTAATACATAGAACAACCCTATGTTGCATATAGTTACTACTTTCCCCATTTTGCACATTAGAAAATGAGACCCAGAGAGGTTATATAACTTTCTCAAGACTACACTAGTAATAAATGAAGGAACTGTGATTTGAAGCCTTCAGAATATGTGCTTTTAGCTATTGTACAAATGTTGCTTGAAAGAACAGAGTGTTCAAAATATCTACTTCCAGCACCCTTCACTGTTTGGGGCTATTCATATCTGAAGTGGATGGATTTTATGACCCATCTCTTATGCCAGAAATATATAGTGAATATAAGTATGTGCAGTTATGCATGCTACACACATACACACACAACACAACAGTGAAAATACAGTCATAGAGTTACTTTATGGTTCTGATATTTTCTTAGAATGTGTTCACTCCAAGGATTGAGGCATTTTTAGATAATCCCAGAAAAGGTTGATGGAAATGTCCTGGTCTCATTCAATTTGTAGTTCTTCTGCTTTTGTCTTGCTTCCCCACGTGCCTTGTGAGTTGTTAATCTATTAAGGCTTGCCTTATATCATGGTCGATTTATTACAGCTGCGAAATACCAGTTCACCTGTAGTAACTCAAATTTATCTCTGTGAAATAAATCAGAAAAGTCAAAATTCTTATTTTGATTTAGATGTGAATAAACACATAGCTTGCTTTGTTTTCCAAAAGTGATTTCATAGTGCTCTCATGTTTTTCTTTTACTTATTCCCTCTAGTGGAAGCAAAAAAAAAAGACTTTCCAATTAATGCTCACTGGGACACCTCTGGTTTGAAACCATCTCTTGAAGATACAAATGCAGTCAATTCAGAGTTGACACTACCTCTTAGGGCTGATTCCTGAACTGTGTGGACTGCTCATATGGTCCCTAGGCATGCTGACATCTGCTGCAGATAACCTTAGACCGCTTTGTCTTTGGTTATGAGGTCCTTTTTCTAAGGTCTTCTTGTTCTGACCTCTGGTCTTCGCCCTTCTTCTATCCATTTTATTACCAGTAACAGAATGTTGCAATATAATTTTTTCAAAGGTAAGAAGATGTTATAGATAACTTCTTAGCAAATAAGATGTTAAGTTGAAATGCAGCCTATTTTATTTTATTTATCTATCTACCTATCTATCATCTATCTCTTTACTTATATGGAGTATGAGTGTTATACATTCTTGTTAATTTTCCTTGACGATAGAAGATTCTTGCCTCAGGCTTGGTTGTCATAGTTCTCCCACCATCAGAGCACCCTTTGTTCCCCACCATAGAACATTGTGCTCTACCCTTCCCTCCCCCCATGGCTTAGGCCTTTTCTCCTTTCTCCTTTTCCTCACAGATATCTCAGATCTATGGTCAACTTTCAAGGGTTAGTTTTAAAGTTTGTCCTTTTCTAATCCTTTGTTTTGTTTTCTGTATTCTACATATAATTGACACCATCTGGTATTTATTTTTCTCCTTTTGGCTTATTTCTCTTAGCATAATCCCTTCCATTTCCATCCATGTTGCCACAAATGGCATGAGTTTATCTTTTTTGATCACTCAGTAGTAGTCCATTGTATCTATAGCCCATGTCTTCTTGATCCACTCATGTATTTTGGGGCACTTAGGTTGTTTCCATATCTTGGCTATTGTAAATAGTGCTAAAATGCAGCCTATTTAAAGGAGAGGAATCCTTTCAATCAAATCAAAATTTGAGGGGAGAGGATTTGGTGAGGAGAAATGCTGTGGTAAATAAACCCTGTTAATAGTCAGTGTTCTCCAAGGAAACAGAATTAATAGGCTATGTATATACATAGGAAGAAATTTATTTTACAGAATTGGGTTGTGTGATTGTGGAGGCTTGTCATTTCTAAAATCTGAAGAGAGAGAACAGTGGACTGGAGACTCAGAAAGCATTGTAGTTCAAGCCTAAAGACTGCTGGGAAACAGGGAAGAGCTGACATGCATGAAGTCTGTGGACATATGCTGGAGAATTCCCTCAGGCTGACAGAGGTCAGCCTGTTAGTCTCTCAGGCTTTCAAATGATTCAGTGAGGTTCACCTACATTATGGAGGACACTTACTGGGTCATATGATATTTCTGTGTTGACTTGTTCTAAGGAGTCTCTCTGCCATTTTCCAGAGAGGCTTCATTACTTTACATTCATTCCCACTAAGAATGAAAAAGAGTTCCTTCTTCTCCACACCCTCCCCAAATATATGTGGTTCTGTCTTTTTTAAATAGGCCATTCTCACAGGTGTGAAACATTTTTTGTGGTCCAAATGCAGGTCCCATGAAGATGAGACCTGTCCCTTACTAGGGCTCGCCGTAGTGACAGTCTGTGTGGAGAGTGTTCGCTGGAGAACCTGAGGGAGATCATTCATGTCATTAGTGCAGTTCCAGCACTGGCCCTGAGGGAAAGAGGCTCAGAAGTACCCCGCAAAGCACCACATTAAACATCTTCCAGGCACAGGGGATATGTTACTCCATAAACTTTCATGAGGCTTTGATCACAGTGTCATGCATAGCACTTGGGCATAAGATGCCCTGGTCTCTTCTGCTCAATGGAGCCCACTAGAACAAGTCCTCCACTGCCAGTGTTCTCAGATCCCTGCAAAATTGCCCAAGTGATTCCGTGCCTTTTCTCCCTTGAAGGTTGTAGGTTGTTGGGCTCCTTGCACTCTTTCTTTCTTTTCCTCTTCCTAGCACTGGAAAAGTTCTCTAATATGTTAACACTCATTCTTTTTCTGCTTTTTATTAGTGACATAATCATAATATAAGAAGGAATACAGGGAACCAAATGTATTTCAGCAAAATCAAAAAATGATTTGGAAGACAGTTTCATGACTGTTTCTTTAGAAAAGCTTCTTTCCTTTGTTTCTGTGGGTATCACTGAAATTTTGTGGATTTTTCTTATTTTAGGGCTGTTTGGGTAGAACCCTCATTGCACTAAGAACCTCTACTCACAGTAGCCTCCTGCATCACACAACTCATTTCTCTCCCTTTGTCTAGCTACACACCCCTTTTATTCTTCTTTTCCCTTTTTGTAATTATTAATTGCAAGGTTGCCTTTCTAGCCTGGATTAGAGAAGAGTTAAAATAACCTAACTCCAGTGCTTTACTTTCTTTTAAACACAATTTTAAGAATGGAGAGCTGTGTTGAGATTTCTGGACCTACTAAACATAGAGCTTCCATATGATCCAGCAATTCCACTCCTAGGTATTTACCCAAAGGACACAGAAACATCAATTCCAAAGAACACCTGCACCCCTATGTTTATAGCAGCACTATTTACAATAGTCTTTATTTTGGAAACAAACCAAATGCCCAAAAATAGATGATTGGATCAAGAAGATGTGGTACATATATACCATGGAATATTACTCAGCATTCAAAAAAGATAAACACATGCAATTTGCAGCAACATGGATGGCACTGGAAGGGATCATGCTCAGCGAAATAAGCCAGAAAGAAAAAGAAAAATACCGGATGGTCTCACTCATAGCAGGAATCTAGAAAACTTAAATAAGGGACCAGGAAAATGAATAACTATAAGAAAGTGAAAATCAAAATCAACAAAAACCTATGAACCAGAGACACTTTTGTGGGGGTGGGAGGCGGGAGGGGAGGGATTAGGGTCAGAATGAGGGGGTTGCAATTGTATGGGGAATATAAAAATAAAATTTATTACTTAATAAAAAAATAAATTTAGTTTAATATATATTTTTTTTTTTTTTTTTAATAGAGGCATGCTTTATTTATTTATTTTACTTGTTTGTTTGTTTGTTTATACATGCACTGGGTACAGTCAGAAGCGCGGGAGGGTGAGAGAATTCACCAGAGCCAGAGCGGGGTGCAGAGCAGGCAGAAGGACCGAAGTACACTGCTGAGGGGAGCAGCGGGCGGCAGGAGAGGTCTGCGCGCCATGTGGGACCCTCCTCCGGTGGCCGGGGAGCAGCCGGGGATCGAACCGGCGCCGCAGAGGTCACGGGCAGCTTCGCAACCCAGCGCTCAACCGCTGCGCCACCGGGGAGGCCCTAATATATATGTTTTTAATAGCAGTAATGTTCGTTTACAATATTATATATATGGATTTAGAGGTATAGGATCTCCCTCTTCAGTTGTTACCACATCACATGCACCATTCTTCACCTTAGTCTATGGTAATATCTTTAAAGTTGAGCTATAATCGACATATAACATAGTTTTAGATGTATAACATAAATTCAGTGTTTGTATATATTATGAAATGACCATCATCATAAGTCTAGTTCACATTCCAACATTTTACGTAACTATATATACTTTTTCTTGTTGTGTGTTAAAGATTTGCTCTTAACTATTTCCTTATATGCAATACAGAATTATTAACTGTGGATACCATATTGTACATAGCAACTTTGGGATGTTGTTTGTAGAATCTGAGGTCAATCATTGGATTTGAAAGAATGGATAAGCTGAGTAATAATTATATTAAGCTTTCCTCAAAGGTATATGAAATAAATAAAATCCTGCATTTCCTTTAGACAAAAAAGACACATGAATTTTCAGTTAGAATATTGATTTCTAATAATTGAGATATTTTGTCTCGATACAGTGGAATGATTTTTCTCTTTCCTGGGGAGGGGTAGAGGCATATTTTCAGTAAAGATTTTAATTGTGTAATTTGACTTTTTAAAAATAGGATGCTAGATGTAATGTCTGTATATGCATTTTCATTAAACATTCTTTTCAATCAGATACATTTAAAGATACTTGTTTGGGTTCAGTCAGATTTGTCAGCTCTTCAATCAGTTTGTAGTACATTGTAAAAGAATATACTCAACACAGAGCTAAGCTGTCAAGCTGTGACAACTTTGAATGAGGAAGATTTTCAAAAATTATGAGTGAGATATTTTAAATGTCTCCTTGACACCCACAGCACTATTCAAAATACTTCATCAGAAGCATGTGCTTTAAAAATGTACTTGAAAATTAATGTGAGGAGTGCAATTTGTCAGTCTTTGTCTTAGCAACCGCCTCACTGACAGTCACCGGGCATCTGCGGTAATATAGCTCTGAATCTCTCTACCGAGGTGTTGCCAGATTTGTAAGAGATAGAGTGACCTGTTTTAGGGGCAGTTAGCAGGGCGTTGAGCCCAGCAGAAACATAAGGGCCCTGATTCCAAGTCCTGTTGATGCCTATTTGAGCCAGTGGCGAGTGGCAAACTCCATTTGTCCTTTGCCAGGAGGATTGTGTGATTTAGTGATTCCTCGAAGGAGTCATTTCATCCTTTGCTGTGAGTCAGGGACGTGAGCTATTTGTCCTGACCTCAGCTCATAATAGGGAAGACTATGGCAAAGAGACAAAGCCTGGGATATTTATTTTAAATAAGTCTCTTAAGGGGTGAAGAAATATCACAGGCCTGAGGCTGTCCAAACCTAGCTTCCTCTAAATTCAAAGAAACCTTTCCAACACCTGCTCTGGAAGAGCCCCCCAGGGACGTCATTTAATTGGTGAAAAGGCTTAAGAATGGATCATATTGAGCCGTGGACTTTCTTGTTTTTCTTCACTGCTTCTCAGTGCCTGTCAAATGCATGTGTTGTATGCTTGTCTATTGCAAAGGTTTAAGACATCCAGGTGGGAAGGGTATACACAATGCTGCATATTGGGGAGTAAAACTTAACATTGGCTGATTTGTTGGTGGTCCTGTCCTCCATTTGCATAGCATCTCTGGTTTTTAAAACTTTGTCCCCATGGGCCTTCCCTGGTGGCGCAGCGGTTGAGCGCTGGGCTGCGAAGCTGCGCTCAGCCTCTGCAGCACCTGTTCAATCCCCGGCCGCCATCAAGGGTCCCACATGGCGCGCAGACCTCTCCTGGCGCACCCACTGCTCCCCTCAGCAGTGTATTTCTTCGGCCTGCCTGTTCTCTTCCCCGCTCTAGTGAATTCTCTCACCCTCCCGCGCTTCTGACTGTACCCAGTGCTTGTATAAATAAATAAATAAATCTTTTTTAAAAAAAAAAGTTTATCCCCAATGAATTCATAGTAAGGATTGTTGGAGGAAGTAACTCAAAATGATTTGACTATTGGTTTGCCCAGGCAGAGATTCCTCATTCTCCTTCACTGTGCTTGGAATGTTCTCTCTGTCTGCCATGTCTTACGGGGAGGACATAGCCTTGAGAATGTGTTGTTGAGAGTATCTGCATGGTGTACGTGATCGGACCCCAGTAAGCTCTATATCACCTCTGAAGAGCCTGGTGGGCGAGTAATGAGATCTGTTCATTTTACTCGAGACAAACTTACAGGATGAGTTACTTTGCTTTTCAAAATGGCCACCACAAACATGGAGTGACCTGTCTCTCTTTCTGTCTTTCGTTGCTCTCCGTGTATAAGGACCAGTTTCCAATTTTACACCAGGAACTTTGGAACTTGTGGATTCATGGTTAGTGTCACAGAACCCAAACTTAGGAAGGTCCGCAACCAGGTTCCAAGAGAAAGAAAGTAACTCAGGTGACTGCTCTCTCTCCAGCCATGATGGTTTCTTGTGTATGACTGTGTCTGCCTTTTTCCCTCTCTACAAGGAGAAGGTGGTATTTCAAGAAATAGGGAATGGTGTAAACAGTGTTTGGTGCTGTTAAGCCATCGTGGTACAGAAATGATTATTGGCTTAATGCGTGACAAGGCTGACCTTAAGATTTCAGTGGAGATGGGAGTCAACAGGTCAACCTGGAGTGGGTTGAGGAGTGCTTGAGAGGCAAGAATAGGGTGATGAGATAGTTTTCTGATGCTTTGTATATTATTATTGTAGCAAAGGTAACCAATTATGGAGAAAGGACTTTAGAAAGATTCAATACTTCTCCTGGGATTATACAACTAGTATGGTAGATGCTGGATTTAGATACATAAATGTCTGCTTTTGAGGACTGACCTCATAACTGTGGTTAATTTTCCCATCACATTCACTAAGGCCATGGATAAGTGATCATTTAACGGAGAGAGAACCTCCTCAGTCCTGGGCATGCTGTGTACATTTGTGGTTGCAGATACTGTACAGAAGTGACGGTTTCCATGTTTTGTTTAGTTGACCCCAATATGACCCAGCATAGTGGAAATTTATTCTTAGTTCAGTTATTTGGTTGGACTTTCCATAGACATAATTGTCTCACTTGCCCCAGCTTCCCAATGTATCTTGAATATACTTTTTTGCCTGTCCCTTATAATTATTTTAACAATGCAGTATTTTTAGTATATTTGCCTTGTATATTCTGTCCGTAACTTTTCAAATAAAAGTAGAGACAATTAGTTCTGCTAAATGCATCTTGGAGCCATGTGTTAGCTTATCTATGGATTTTCTCCTTAGATGTTTAAATATTCCCCCTGCAATTTAGGTTTCATCAAACAAAGGAGATCTGATTTAAGATAATTCTCTTGGTAAGAAAGCAATTGCTGTTGCAATCTGCCATTCACCCAGTTCCATTGATCCCAGGATAAACATTCATTTATCAGAGAATTCAAAATAAAACACAACATATGCTGTCGTTTAATAACAAATTGATGGGAGAATTCTGCATTTTTCCGAGGTTCTCCTATCCAAGTGTTGTTTCATTATCTTTGGTGAGAATTACTGTAAAATATCAGTTTCATCTCCAGGTACCTCATTATTCTTAATTCAAACTACAAGCTGCTTAACTTTTTATAAAGTCAGTCCATTATCGTAACCTCCTCGCTCTGTTATATTTATTTAAAATTGTCTTTTCAAAGCACTAATACATGTTTTAAAATGGTCTCTTTTCTAAGCAGCTCCAGCCTTGGAGCTATTCTTTCAGCTGGGTGCTAGAAAGGTGCTTGGGAGCAGTCCAGGTGTCTGGTTTGTGACTTTGTGTGTGGTGACCATATAGCAGTAGCCGTAGAGTCATCTTCTGAAGGCTGTAGTCCAGGTATAAAGACTGTGGCCGTCAAGAAATGTTTCTCATCAGAGTTGTTAGGTTTTGCAATATGCAAGTAGCAGGTAAAGTAACCAGAGAGAAAAAACATTCACAATTCTGGTGATTGCAAAGCCTCTGAACTGTAGATTACAACATTCCCCCCCCAACATAAAACACTTGTGTGAGCAGAAATTCCCTCCTTTCGTTTGTTTTAATGTAGGTGATATTTTTTTTTCTTGAATGATGAATGTCTTGTAGGACAAGAGGCTCTTGACTGAAGTTTGGCTTTAAAATACTTGCTATCTAACAGCAGTATAAGCAGATTGTACAAAGGAGACCACTGTTTAATCACTGAAGTTCAAAACCAAGGTTTCTTTCTATGAAGGGTGTTTGGAGCCTCTAAAAAATGCAACAGATGGGTACCTCAAATTTAAATTCTTTTGATAATGATTAAGGATTTTCTGCTTAAAAATGATAAAAATAAAACTTTCACTGACAGTCTTTGAAGATGACAGGAGAAGATCTATCAGGAAATTATAAATTTTTTGTGGGATTCATTTTAAAGTAAATGGTTTTCACTTCTCTGTGCTATATGATCTGACTTCTCTGCATTTTAATAAAAGTTTTCACTTGAGCTCACATAAAACTCAGAAACAAGCTAGAGTTATAAATAAGTGTGTGTGCATTATTTCTTGCACTTTTAAGACTTAAAAAGACTTAGAAAACATTTTTTTTAATCTCTGGTGCAAAAGAAGAAAAATTGGTGCAATGTAGTAGTTCAATTATTTATCTTTCTTCTCGTATTCATTGTTTAGAATGTTACCAACTCAAGCAACAAAACCCGCCAATGACCTACAGACACAATGGTGCTACTTTTTTCATCTGTGATCTGGATGAGATTATGTAAAACTCCATAAACATCAACTGTGAATGTATTTTTGTGAATGCCTAATCACCTCTCAATCTGTTTTCCCCGAGTCATTAGAAAGTTGTTTTGGAAAATTTCTCTGAAGTATGTCCCTCAGATTTTTCCAGGAATTGTTACCCATGGTTTCAATGCCTAGAGGAAGTCTGCCCTGAACATACTTTGATTATATTCAATGTATAGGTTAACATGATGTTTATTATTCTCCTTATAAAATTGATCACTGATCCATCATAACCTATCTAAGAAATTCATTCTAGATCTTTATAGAATCTCAAAACACAGTGTGTAACATATTTGACTAATATCTGGAGAAAACTTTTTATATTATAAGCCAGCAACAAATATTGATTGGAAGAGAGAAGACTGAGGAATTCTGGAGTGACATATTTGTATTAAGTGTAAATGAGACATCATATAGAGTCATAGAAGATTTTTGTAAGCTCCAGAGGGACTTTTTATATCATCACTGTATTTTGTAGTTTGTATGGCATATTGAATATGGATGAAAAAAATCAATATTAGATGCATTTTATTTAAATTAAAAAATATACATCATATTCAAATGCTACAGCTCAATGGTTGAGCTAGAACAATCTAAAAGTTGTTAATTCCACAGCATGAGGCCCTATATATGCAAAATGAGATGAAATCTACTATGTGCCAGAACTCCAGATTGCTGCCTGCCTTTTGCCTTCTGATATATGCAAAAGCTCAGTAAGATATGCTATGTGAGAAAAGAAATCAGTGACTTTAAGTTATTATTTCTAGTAGAAAAAAGCTACATCTCTTTGTTTATGAAAAAGTTGAGTAGCCCATTGTTTGCTGTTCTTTTTATTTCATATTGCAAATCCCTCTTAGAATTTAGTGGCATTAAAATTTTTTTTAGGAGTTAGTCATGAATCTACATATAGTAGGCTTCTTAAAGGTATATTTGCATGACTGCTTTGAAAGTAACATTTGTTACAAAGTCTTGATGCCATTACCCCATAGTCATTAATTCTAACCACTGTGAAATGTCAAGGATGATGTGTTTATAGTGTGACCCTTGCTCTTTTCTCCTTGCCAAAGTAGAAAACATCCGATAAGCACTTAGACTCTAGGAAGCTGAAAAACAGATATTTATTTATATTTTATTTGGAAAACAGATATTTAATATCCCTGATGATTGGTTATTCTTCTACCCCTTCCCTGGGGAAGGGAATTAAAGGAGAATTAGTCTCGCTGCTACTAGGGTTAAGTTCTAAAATGAAAATCTGATCAGGACCTTCATTGCCCTCAAATTGATCTATTTAGAGGGACTTGCCTGACCAACCTCTCTACAGTGGGGATGGTTCTCATAATTTGTTTATAATTCCTCTACTAGAATCAATCCTCCCAGAAGGTAGGGACCTTATTTTCTGTTATGAGGACTGTTATTTGTTTTATATATATATATGTATATGTATATATGTATATATATGTATATGTATATATGTATGTATGTATGTATGTATGTATGTATGTATGTATGTATATTTACAAACAAATACATTTCATTTAAAGACAAATTGCAACTCAATATTGTGCCCTTGGTCTTGTGGTTCCATTGTTTGACCAAAGCATTTTGTGTTGTTTCTCATTTACTATCTCAAAGAGACATATCTTCCTGCTTGGAGATGATGTGTGATTTGTTCATTCTGTGCTTTGGAGATTCCCCCGCTTAAAGATATATTCATGAGACATAATCAATACAAATGACAGTATGTATGTTAAGCTCTTTTTTTTTTTTTTGCTATGAAATTATTTCTTTGGAAATTTTGCTTCCTCTAATCTTTGCAATCTGCCGTAAGATTATCTGTGAAATTGCTACAAGATTTGCTTGTGGTCTCTGGGTATTGGGACTCTAGCATGAAAATTACACGTAGAGAATTTTAGTAAAGTACATCAGGATTAATTTGTTGTTGTTATTGTTTTGATCTCTAGGCTATTCAGATTTGCACTGGCCTCACTGGTACATATGGCAAAGATGCATAGATAATTTGTGTTTTTAATGGCAGAAGTTCTTACAATTGTCTGCATGAATGTCCTGACAGCAAAGACAAAATTGCCCTATTTGCCACTTAGAAATGTGGGATAAAGTAACTGACATATGAGATCTGGAACTTTCTGTTGTACAAATATCTCTTCTTGTTTCAGCAAGGGTATGCTCCTGTGATTTTATCAGTTTCCCTAGAAATAAAGGGTTGGTTCACATAAGACAGTCTGGAGATTATTGATATAATCACAAATTGAATTGGGACCCTGGGCTCTCTGTTCACAGACAAGCTTGCCCAGCTCTCTTTGTATTTGAAGTGAGTCATTAACGATGCTGCACCATTATGGGAAAATGATATGTCTATAATTATAGGAAGCCATAGGAGGGAGAAACCCTTTCTGATACTGGTCTTTGAAGCCCCCCCCCACATTATTTGCATCTAAGCCATGAAGGGGGGAAACAGGAAGGAAAAAATAAGACAAATATGAAAAAGCAAGAGAATATCAGTATATGTAGTACTGGGTCAGGGGATACTATGTGTGACAGAGGAAAAAAATGGGTGGAGGTTAGTGGCAGGGAGTTGACACTGGTCAGCCTTCAGACAAGAGGCTGTAAAAGTCACGGCTCCCTGACTGACCTCTTCTTTGACAGGTAATCTACCTATTGTCCCTGTCCCTTCACCCTCCTTTCTGACCTGTAATATGGAGACAGTGTTTCCCACCAACTCTGTGGGATGCAATGACACAGACAGGTTTTACTAAACCATAAAATACTACGTCAGTATTACAGCAATGATGTGGAAGAGGGGGCCTTGTGGCTTCCCCATCACTGTCTACTCCTACCTCTCTTTGATGCTTGTTAAAATATAAGCATCCTTAAAATGAGGAGAGGCTGTGTCCTTCAGAACCCTCTGTAAAGTGTCGGGTCTGCGGAGCTCGGTTTTCCTCCTGGCCTGGGTTTTCCTCCTGGCCTTGGTCACTGCTCTGAGGCGATGGGTGTTGGGTCCACCGGCTGGAGGAAGCAAACGCAAACTGGCAGCCAATTCCAAGCCTGCCCACTTGGTGTCACTCTCGCTTTAGAAACTGCTCAGTCGCAGCCCAATCCCAGGAAACAGCTTCCTCCTAGATTGCTTTCTGTGCTTTCAAAGACAGTCCTTGTTTTGAAGAAGGTCATTTGGAGAGTTCGGTGGCTGATGTGATTAGAATGTGTACAGCGAGTCTCATTCCAGGTACTTTGTGTGCTAACACTTTGGTGTTACTACCAGCATTAATTATCCAAGGGACATGTAACAAACACGGGCGGGGGGTGTGGGGGCTTGTTGTTTCATTTAAAAGGTGAGACTCTGCAGAATGCTAACCGCCAGGTAGCCTCCCCTGTCTTGAACTTGGCCTATAATTTGGGGATAGGCTGGAACCCACCAGATTAGTTTAATAATATTTTCGATGTTATGAAAAGAAAAATAGCTCAATATTAGTTCCCCCTCAATATAACACACACACACACACACACACACACACACACACACACACACACACACACACCCTATAGTAAAAACAGCAAAAACTTGAAAATGTTATTATTGAGTCAGCTTAAAAGTCATAATACAGTAGGTTAGGCTTTTTTTTTTTAAACCTTTATCAACAAAAAGGACATTTTCTTAAAAAAAATTTTTTTTTAATTGTTCACAGACAGGCTTGCCCATTCTCTCTGTATTTGAAATGATTAACGATGCTGTACCATTATGGGAAATGGTATGTCTATAATTATAGGAAGCCACAGGAGGGAGAACCCTTTCACTTGAAATGATGTTGGTTTATGACATTACATAGGTTTCCAGTGTTACATGATTATAAATCAGCATCTATATACTCTTTTAAATTCACTCCTAAAAGTTCAATTCCATCAAAAAGGACATTTTCTTTCCCAGAAAGAATCATTTTTCAGTGTGTTAACTCTCTCTAGTGCTATCCAAAATGTTACCCAAAAGACATGTTACCCACCAGACACATCTTCCTCTCTCCCCACCTCTCTCTCCTGGGATGCTGAGGGAGTCGAGGGAGGAATCTGTGCTTGGGCTTTTACAGCTTTGAGCTGACTTTCTAAATTGGAGGACATTTCAGCCCTTAACGGAAGGTCCTGTGTTCTGTTTTAATGGCTGCCCAGGAGGGAGGCTTGCCCACTTCTAAAGATGCTACTGAGAACAGTGCTTTTCTGATTCATTAATTTGGAAAGGCAAGAGGAGGCTGCCATTAAGAAAAGTCTTTGCATTTAATTGCATATAAAACCTCAAATTTTCTTCTGACACATTTCTAGATAGCACTTTGCTTGCTTTATCCCTATGTACTTCTGCTGGCCTTACCATGAGTTGATGTGCTCCCAGGCTAAACTGAGATGCTGGCAAAATCTGAGCCCCTCTAGGAAATGCAAATGGCCAACAGGCATATGAAAAAATGTTCAACATCACTTGCCATCAGGGAAATGCAAATCAAAACTACCATGAGATACCATCTTACACCAGTGAGAATGGCACATATTAAAAAAACTAGCAACAACAAATGCTGGCGAGGGTGTGGAGAAAAAGGAACTCTTCTACACTGTTGGTGGGAGTGCAAACTGGTCCAACCACTGTGGAAAGCTGTGTGGAGATTTCTGGACCTACTAAACATAGAGCTTCCATATGATCCAGCAATTCCACTCCTAGGTATTTACCCAAAGGACACAGAAACATCAATTCCAAAGAACACCTGCACCCCTATGTTTATAGCAGCACTGTTTACAATAGCTAAGCTTTGGAAACAACCCAAATGCCCAAAAATAGATGACTGGATCAAGAAGATGTGGTCCATATATACCATGGAATATTACTCAGCATTCAAAAAAGATAAACACATGCAATTTGCAGCAACATGGATGGCGCTGGAAGGGATCATGCTCAGCGAAATAAGCCAAAAAGAAAAAGAAAAATACCGGATGGTCTCACTCATAGCAGGAATCTAGAAAACTTAAATAAGGGACCAGGAAAACGAATAACTATAAGAAAGTGAAAATCAAAATCAACAAAAAACTATGAACCAGAGACACTTTTAGGGGGGTGGGGGCGGGAGGGGAGGGATTGGGGTCAGAATGGGGGGCTGCAATTGTATGGGGAATACAACAATAAAATTTATTATTAAAAAAAAAAAAAAAAAAAAAAAAAAAAAATCTGAGCCCCTCTGATTTCATTGCTTACCTTTCCCTTCTCTGAACCTAAACCTTCCCTCCATTTTCCATTAAACCTCATCAATTTTGACTTCATTGCCTGTGACATTCATCTTGCCACCTATGGCTTGTCCTTAGATTTGGGGATCTGGGAGCTCACTTAGGATCTTGGTTTTGCCAATTCCTTCTGTGTAAATTTAGGCAAATTATTTAACCTTCTTGTACTTGGTGTCTTGATCTGGAAATAGGGCTATTTTTAGCATAAATAAGACTGCATGTAAGGCACCCTGTCTGGCAGGCACCATAGGAATTGCATACTTGTTAAAAAAAAAGAATTTTCTGAATCATATTCTGGATAATTAACTCAGAATCTTGAGGAAAGGCCCATAAATCTTAGATTTTCAAAGTGCTCTGGGAAATTCTTATTCTCAGATAATTTCTGACTTATGGAATAAATCTTCTAAGGGGTAACTGTCCTTACAAAGAGATCTGGGAAATTGGCATAACCAAAGGAAGGATGAGTAATTAGGGGACTTGGGCATCACAGTTGTTTAGTGGAGGAGGCATTTTGGGGCAGCTATAGGGCTTGATTTGACTAAGGCTGGTCTGAATCCTATATAGAAAGGAAAGAGGGACTTTGGTTTGGTGTAAAGTACACTGTGCTTCTTTCTAAAGTAAGATGCTACAGCCCTCTACTACGTTAATGTGTCACTTTCCACAACTTCTTTCTCCTTGTTTTGGGACCCCCAGATGTGTATAAATGAGGCAGGGATGGTGCCCCCTGTGTCTGTAGATTATCAGACTTGCTCATTAGACTATAGGTTCTACAGGGCAGAGATTGTAATTTTGTATTTCTTAGGGATTTCTGGGTCTACCTTGGAGCACATGTACAGGGTAGGAACTTGGGCTAATTGAAGACATGACTTGATTAATCTCCCCATTTTCCTCTCTCAGCTCATATTCACACACACACCGAAGGTTTGATCAGATTCAACTTCCTAGAGTAATAGAATGATTTGGGTGGGGGGGAGTTCATTCTCTGGATGAGGCTGTGTCCTCTTAATTGAAAATCAGGGAGGACCAGACATATGGAAGGTAAATTTTAAGGGAAATTAATTCATTATCGGTTTGCTGCCAGGCCATCTCTCTAGCGCAGATCATCTAAAAGATTAAAGATCTGCTGACCCAATACAAGTCCGATTTGCAGACCATCAGGGGCCTTGATTGATGGGGGCGAGGTGCTGCCTGCTGGGCTTTGGTGTTGACCCCAGTGCTTAATGCCAAGTCAGATATTTTAAGAAGCAGTGATGGAGAGGTTGATTTGGACTTGGTTTGTATTTCCCCAAGGCATTTGCAATCATCTAATTTTTCTCAAAATCCAGTGTAATAGGAGAAATGTAAATTGCTGGGTCCTACTCCATATCAAACCTACACAGGGAAAAGTGGAGCAGAGTCTAAAAGAAACTTAAGAGAATTCAGTGGATCTTGGTCTGGAAGAGGCTTTTCATGGGGTCCAGATCATTCCATGCCTCCCCAATCCACCATTATGGCCATTAAAAGGATCTATACCTGACACCTGGAATGTATTCACTACTCTCCTTATGTAAAACTCTGCCCTGGGTATAGAGCATTCTCTGGTCTCTACCTAATATAGTCTGGTCTCCAGATTTCAGACTTGCCATGCGCATAACTAAGGACTACATAACTTTTTTAAAATTAAGGTTATTATAATGTTTGTAGCAGTATTGAGGGGAAGGCATAGAGGTTTCCCATCTACCCTCTGCCCCCACACATGCACAACGTTCCCCATGCTCAGCATGATGTTTGTTACAGTTGATGAACCACCAAAGTCTGTAGTTTACATTATAGTTCATGTAACTTTCTTCAACCTCACTTGCTTCACCTGTAAAATGATTTAAGCAAGCAAACGTATGTGTTGGTGGTTTCTGTTTCCATATTTTAAGTAAGTAACTAAGTTGTTTATAGATTTTTGTTGTTAACATTGAACCCTTTATAGGAGAGAGACTATAAACTCTCCTTGTTCTTTTAATTCAGAGCTGTGGCTCCCAGTATGTGGACCCTCAGCTTACAGTATCAGCATCCCTGCAGAACTTGAGAGGAATGTCAGTTATTGGGCCCCAAACCAGACCTAGTGAATTAAATGCTGGCGTGGGGTTCCACCAGCTGCATTTTAATGAGCCATCCCAACTATTCTCATGGCGTCATAGTATGTATGTATGTATGTATGTATGTATATATGTATGTATGTATGTATGTATTTATTTATTAGGGCGTCATAGTTTGCGAACCACTGGACTTGAGGGAAATGTTGCCTATTAACTTAAAATTTTAATGAGCACCAATTTGGCTGAATGGGTGATCCTTCATATAGTGGAATTTAAGGAGAATAGAAAAAGACCAGGGGCCTCCCTGGTGGTGCAAGGGGTTAAGATGCAGCACTATGAAGCTATTCATGCAGCAGGAGTTCGATCTCTAGCCAGGGAGGTGACCCACATGCATAGCAGACCTCTCCTGTCTCGCACACTGCTCCCCTCAGCAATGTGTTTCAGTGTATCTGCCTGTTCTGCTCCCCACTCTGTCTGGTGAATCCTCTCACCCGCTGCATCTCTGGCCTGCACCCCAGCTCTTGTATGCATAAATAAATAAATCTTTTTTTAAAAAAAGAAAAAGAGCAGTGTGTGGCAAGATGTGGGCAGGATAGTATTATGAATCTACTGTGTCCCAGTCACTTCTATTTTTTTCTCTGGGGTTAATCCCACAAATATATTAGAAAGATGATTTTTATCTCTGGGATTCATGGTCCTTGTTTGAGAATTCAGAGTCCTGCTTCATTTGGCCATCGTGGGGTTCAATGAGGATACAGGTGAAGTACCCTGTATGTTGTGGTGTACAGTAGGTGTTTGTGGCCTCTTTCCCACCTAAGGCCTCTGCACCTGTGTGCACATGGCCTCTCTGTGCTCCTATGTGTGTGAAGGATTTGGATAAGGCACTCCCGCATGACCGCCTTGAGAAAATGACCCCCTTCACAAGGCAGCCTGGGATGCCTGGGTTACCTCTGACTGATTGTGTGGCCAGGGTCTGAGATGGTCTGGGAGTAGCTCGGAAATTATACCAAGCACCTGCACCAGAAGTTATCCGGTATATGTGGCCAACATGTCCCTTCCTGTTCCCCATAAAGTTGATTACCCTTTGTCTCCCCTGGACCCTGTTCCCATAAAGATGAATATCCTTTGTTTCCCCTGGACCCTGCTTCTCCTACATTGTCACATAATCAGTCATGCTTGTTACTAAATAAATATGCTTTATTACTAAATAAATATCAAGAGTTCTGCTCACTCAGTAGTAGAGTCTTGCCTTGCAAACCCGCTCCATGACTCGTCTCTCAAGTGTGCTCCCAGGGACATGCAGGCATGTCCTTGACCACCAGAGGTTTTCAGTGGCACGTCCCTTTGCTGCCATCACAGAAGGTGCTGAGTGATGGTGGCTCTGCTAGGCTGATGCTGGGGAGGAAGGGCTGTGGCTCCTTTGATCTCTCTTACAGCTCCAGGAACTACCACAGTTCCTGACCCTGAACGTGTTCAATGAATATTGCTTCTGGAAACAAATAATGAATGAGTAAATGCAAATTACAGAATATGAAGACAGTTTTATTGAGTAGGTTGGCAGCTGTAGTATAAATATGAGGAAAAGTTAACTTTTTGAAGCAAAGGTTAGACCTATTACAAAAAATGTAAGAGCCACACAACACTTCCTCTATCATTAAGAATAAGGTGAAGAGGTTCTTTCACTAAAATGTAATGGTGATGGAATTAGTGTGGGTGTTAACAGGTCCTGTGTAAGTGATTAAGGGATATTTTTAAGATTTCAAGTGACAAAACTGAATGTAGAGATTTATTGCTGAAACTATTTAGACTGACTAGAATCCAGATTAGATCAACTTTGTTTTTTTAAAATTTTTATATTTTATTTCATTGGTTTACAACACTGTATATATTTCAGGAGTGTCTGTTATCAATACCCACAGAGTATTGATAACTCTCCACCATAGTCCATTGGTCTCCCTCCCTCTATTGTTTCTACCTACCCACCCCTAACCCTTCCTTAATCCAGAAGTCAGATTTCGGGGTTTGTTTGGGTTTGGTTTTGTCTTTTCCTTTATTTGTTTCTTTATATTCTACATATGAATGAAATCATCTGGTGTTTGTCTTTCTCCTGACTTATTTCATTTAGCATAATCCCCTGCATTCTATCTATGTCATTCCAAATGGCAAGATTTCATCTTTTTTTTTTTATAGCTGAGTAGTATTCCCTGTGTATATATGCCACCTTTTCTTAACACAGTCATCTATTATTAAGTACATAGGTTGTTTCTGTAACTTGGCTATTGTAAATAGTGATGCAATGAACATAGCAGCGTATATTCCTTCAAATTAATGTTTTTGTAGTCTTTGGGCTGGATCATATGGTAGATCTACTTTTAATACCTTGAGAAACCTATATACTGTTTCCCACAGGGGCTGCATTCTCACCAACAGTAGAAGAGGGCTCCTTTTTCTTCATACCCGCATCAACACTCACTGTTTCTGGTCTTTTTGATGTGGGCCATTCTTAGAGGTGTGAAGTGATAAAGGTAGATCAACTGTGAAGCACATTTTTGTCCTTTGATTTCCTAATGATCCATTTATTTTTTTATTCTTTTTAAAATAGAGGGCACCAAAAAAGTGTCTGCAGTGAAGATTGACCCTTCCATTTACTTTTTCACTCCTCTTTTTCTTTTTGGTCTTCCTCTTCATAACTCCCCAATCTTATTTGTGTTCTAACTTAATATGTGCCAGCTATATTTAGCACCTCATTGACTTCACCAATCAGCATTCTTAACAACCAACTGGTACCAGGCTGAGGCCCCACAGTGTAAGTAATGTGAGCTAAGCCACGACTGGGACTTGTGGCTGACTTCTCTTTTCACTATAGCACATGGTGCAGAGAAACAACTTTCATTTTAGATGTGATTACCTGTTATTCCTACACTTGGTAAGGGTATGTGAGCATACTGATTCTCAGAAGGCTTGCATCGAAAACAGGCATGGAGAAAGAATTGTCAGAACACGGACCATAGCAGAAGAGAAGATAGCATTTCCCTTCATCTAAGAGTGAGTATGTGATGATCAGAATGGAAAAAAACTTAACAGGGAAAGGCTTTGGTGCCTTGGGAATTAGAAGAAGCAATATCCTCAATGTTCTGTGCTTTTTCCTTACTACTACTCGCTTACTTTTAATTCAAATTCCATGGTTTGAGCTTAATTTTTCCCTGGGCTCTGACATTCCTGCTTGTACTCTCTGATCTCTCCGAGATCATGATTCTGTTTGATGTGCTTCAGGTACTTAATTACATATTGCTTTGTGGTAGCGATCAATTAGCTTAATAAGAACTATTTAATACTGGATACATATTGCATTGTTACTCAAACACAATTGAATTGTAGAGATTCCATTCAAAATGGCAAACATTTAGGATAACAGTAAAAATGAAATAATAGCTAATATTTACTGAAAACATTTACAGCATATCATGCCATTTATTCCTTATATGAACTTTAAGAGATGGATATTTATTATTATTCCTGCTTTTACATGAGGAAATGGAGGCTTGGAGAGATTAATTTGTCCATGTTGATATAAATGGAAAATGTCATCCAAGTGAGAAAATAAAATCAACATAATCTTCCCATCCAGCAATAACTACTCTTAAATTTTAAATACATTGGGGACAGAGACATTTTTTACAAACTGAAAATGCTTAACAAAGTGCTAGTCAAATAATGATTGCTCGAAGTACCTTTATTTAACAAGCCAGTACATTCCAAAAAACAAGTGAATAAACTTATAAGGTAGTTGAATCCTATTTTCTTTACTTGAACACTATTTAATTGATAGCTTCCCTTATTCTTCCCACACAGCTGACTGTCCAATACAAATTTTTCTACCCACTGATGTCTGACACTGTTGTTATGGAGAAATTCTAATAAAAATCCTATTTCCCAGCTCGGCCTTTTAATTTTTTGAAAGAAGCCAGAAAAGATAAGTTTAATAATTTGTTAAGTAAACCTTCTAGGCTCTAGTAAGTTGCATTTTAGGAACATTTTACTCATCTCTTTTGTGCTTCTGTATGTCCTATGTAGACAATATTTTGGAATAACAATGTTCCTTTGCCTCTGAAAGATGGGATCCCATTTGATCCATTAATTATATATATATATATATATATTTTTTTTTACAAATACAACGTTCACCATATTTTCCTTTCCTGTTGAATTCTTGGTCATTTATAATAAAAAGGTTTATTATTTTCTCTGAATCTTTCTTTTTCATTTTTTCTTACCCTTTCTTCAAGATGGGTGTCATGCCTAGAGTCTTGATTGGAAGCACTCAGAGCCTGAGAGTTTGAGTTTCATTTTCTCTATCACTTTAAAGCATTGTAATCTCGGGCAAGTTACTTAACAGCCTCTGTGATCTCATCTGGAAAATGGCAACAGTATTATCTACCACATAGGGTTTTAATGAGGATTTTATGAAGATATTACAGTTAAGATGCTTACTAATGTACTGATTGATGTTTGAACATAAGAAAAGCTTCCTTTCCCACCAAATATTGTCCTCTAGAAGACTGAGTGACATTTGCTGAAAAGTTCTTAGAAAGCCTCTCCCAAGGCTTTATCGGCAAAATGACACCAGGTTAGTGGAAAACACGTAAGCCCCACTATCCTCAGTGAAAGGCACTTGTACTTTCAGACTTCATCAGCCAACGATAGGGTTTTTGAAAAAAATTTTTAATAGTAATTTAAAAAAAATTTACATCATTGTTCATATTTATTTATTTATTTATTTTAGGATTTATTTATTTATTTATACAAGAACCAGGGTACAGGCTAGGTGCACAGGAGGGTGAAAGGATTCACCAGAGACAGAGCCGGGAACAGAACAGGCAGACTGATGAAATACACTGCTGAGGGGAGCAGCAGGCACAACAGGAGAGGTCTGCCACGCCATGTGGGACCCTCCCCAGCCGGCGGGGATCGAACTGGCATTGCAGAGGCTGTGGACAGCTTCACAGTGTGTGCTCAACTGCCTGAGCCACCAGGGGAGGCCCACATCATTGTTCATTTTTAAACAATATTTGCTTCCACCCCTTCAGGTGTGGTCCCCATAGAGTTTCCTTCGCCATTGCACCCGTGCACCATCACCTCAGTCCCCTGTGCTCCTCCCTCCCTCCCTCTGATCCCTCTCCCTCCTCCTCCCCTGCAGTATGTCTCTGATTTATAATTGTCTGTTTTTGCTTTGTTGTGCTTTGTACTGTTATTATATTTTTACACTGATGTCTTACTTGGCTCCCCTATGTTCCTGTTATAAGTGAAACCATCCGATATTTTTCTTTTTCCTTCTGGCTTATTTCACCGAGCATAATTCCTTCTAGTTCCATCCACGTTGCTGTGCATGGCATGAGTTTATCTTTTTTGATTGTTGAATAATATTCCATTGTGTATATATACCACATCTTCTTGATCCAGTCATTTATTTTTGGGCATTTGGGTTGTTTCCAGGTTTTATCTATTGTTAATAGTGCTGCTATAAACATAGGGGTGCAGGTGGTCTTTTGAATCAATGTTTTTGTGTCCTTTGGGTGGAAATGATAGGTTTTTTTGAAAAAGAAAAAAACCAAACTTAACACAGTTTTAATTATTGTCCCTGAAGGTTTGACCTTACAACTTCAAGCAATAGATGCCACTGTTAACAAAAATTCTGAAGCCTCCTTAGGAAAGGAAAGTTCTTTGTTTTTGTGGAAATGAGGGGTGCGTTCCTATAAGGCGCTGTGGAGGACAAGTGCTCTAAGGTCCTGCTGATGGGCCCTTTCCTTGGAATTTGCACAAATTCAAACCCTTAATTGGTAATTTGGAATTATTGTTTTATTATTACTGTTTTTAGAGATCTAGTTGACTTTATTAAACAATTCATGAATGGGTCAGCATCCTATCTAGAAACTGCCAGTCATTATATGATTATTACCTTTGAATAAATTATGACCTCACGTATATCTGAGAAAACTGTAAAAGTGAAAATAAATATATTTGGACATAAAAAACAAACAAAAATGAATTACTATATTGTGTACATGGTGATTTTAAACATACATGTATAAAGAAATTGAAAAATTTTAGAAGTAAATTTTTAGCTCTTTAATGGAAGAATTATTCGTATATGTGTAAAATGACATCACAGTAAAAAGCATATTCTATAATCTGTGCCTAACTTAATATGTTGTGGGTGTCTTTAAATGAAAGGTTTTGACTTTATTTTACTGCTTCCATAGTATTTATTCATCAATTTAGATGATAATGTAATCATGGGAAAATAGGAAACTGCGTGGAGATGAATATCCTTGTCTTCATCATATCCATAAATGCCAATTTCATTTTTCCAGTTTAGGCTCAAACCTTGACCTTGTACTTGATATGTGCTTCTCTTTATCTAACACTCCATAACCAATTCATCAGCAAATCTAATCGATTTTATTTTTTAAATCTATGCAGATTCTATTTTTAAATACATGCACATATTGGTCATCTCTCAGCACCTCATACCACCACCATCTGGTCCAAACCTTCATTGCTGCTTATCTGTGTTGTTGCCATCATCTTCAAGCAGTTTCTCTACTTCCCAAGAGCAGCCAAGAGTGAGTTTTTAAAACACAATCTGATAAAAATCATTCTACTGAAAGCTCTTCAGTGAAGATTTATCTAACTCACTGGAATCTAAAGTACTTTGCTATGGTCCTTAAGGCCCCCCCCCAAGCATCCTACTGTTTTTCTGACCTTGACCTCTCCCCCCATTCACTGCATACCAGTCACATTAAAGTTTTTGCCATTTCCAGAATATAATAAGTCAATTTCCCCCTATGTTCTTCCCTTTGGTTGTTTTCACTGCCCATCCCATATTTGCCTGACTCACTCTCTGATTTCTCCTTTAGATCTCTGCTTAAATGTTGCCCTGTCCTAGTTGTCAAATGACAAATGACATTTCTTTATCCATTTGAATAATGGCTTCTGTAGAATAAATTTCTAGAAGCCAAGTTGCTTACTTTTATACTGAAGCAATTGATTTTTTATCTTTCCAGTCCTTGGTTATTACACTCCCCCTCCCACCACCCTTCTGATTTGATTTTAGTTATTCTCATGCCCTTCTTCAGAATGGTTCTGTGAGTCTGTCTGCTGGCTTGCTTCCTCTCTCTCCTGGGAGTTCTGGAGGAAAAGCAGGCACCCGGCAGCTGGTCTGATCCCCATGGGCCTCTTCACAAGGCTGTGATTTCAAGAATGACCTTGGGGTATGACAGAGTTGTCATTAAACAATTTAATAGATGAAAGAATCTCTTCTTCAGACTTAAGTCACATTTCTTTCTCTCCAAATGCCTGGCACTAAGTTGTAAATACTCAATAGCACAAAGATAAGTTACAAAAAACATCTGATGTATCATATTGGTTTAAAATTTCTAGAACATATATTGAAATTGAGTAGATCAGAGAAATCCTGGGATTTTAGTCATGGAATACAATCCCTGCCCTGCGTACCTTAAAAAATAATTGCAGCACATTAGTTTATCAGGACCACTCTCCAGTTACAAAAATAATCTCGCTGCAGTTCTTTGTTAGGAAATTTGTGATTTACATAGTTTCCTGGAACAATAGGAGCCGCTGAAAGTATAAAGTTTTAGGAGTTTTGAATGCGAAGGATTTATTTGTTTAATCCTCTCATTTTGCAAAAAAAGGAAACAAGTCCACGGTGACTGGGTGACTTATTCAAGGTCACATAACTAGTTATGAGTGGGTCTTCTGACTCCCCAAACCGTGCTCAATAGCATCCATTGAACAGTGTCAATGAACCAAGCTCTGTGCTAAATGGTCTACCCACTAGATAATTCCTGTTTTTTCCAATTGTCCTGACACCCTGTAGTTTATTTAGATTATGTGATTTGGCCTCATATTTCTTCTGGAGCTAGTGGGATAAGGATCACCCTATTAGGTTACTTAATTTTGTGCTAATGATCCTCCTTTCTGTCTGAAGTCTGCAGGTTACAGTTTTTTCAAAGGAACTCTGTGCCGCTGGTGCTTTTTCACTGGCTGCACGGTGTGCACATCCTCGCCTCCTGCAGCCTTCCACTTTTTATTTTTTTATTTTTTATTTTTTTCTTCCACTTTTTAATTGCCTCTCCTTCCTAATGAAGCCCGTATCAGCTCCAGTGCTAATTGAACTTCGTCCTTCATTCAGACTGTGTTATTAAACAAATAGTCACAGTGTTTGGTCTCACTTTAATAGGAGCATTGATGTTTGCTTAACATCAAAAACTTATTAGTAATCCATTGAAAAGGCAATTAATGGAGGACATGTGGGTAAGGAAATTGAACCAGTCTGAGGCACAGGACAAAGGATGGCAAAGACACTACAGAGCTCTAAGGTTTAACTGTCTGTGTCCTGGACGATTGTTAAATTTCAGATTCCCAATCCAAATCAGTGAAGCTATCACTGATATGAAGTAACATTGGAACATGTGATTTGAACTGAAGAAAAGACAGAATGTTTTCTTTGCACTGAAACTCTTTGTTCTGTCTGTACCTGTCTCTCTCCTGTTTCTCCTTGTCTCTCTGGTGTCTCTGTTTCTTTCTGTTTCTCTCACTCCTCTGTCTGTCTGTATCTCTCCAGCACTCTAACTCTACCTGTCACTCTCTTTGTGTTTCTCTGTCTCTTTCTCTCTGTCTCTGTGTGAATCTCTGTTGCTGTCTTTGTATCTCTTCTCTGCCTCTCTTTCTCTCTATCTCTGTACCTCTCTGTCTCTATTTGATGTGTGAGCTTCTGTATGTGCACACACACACACACACTTTCCCCATTCTTTCTGCATACTGAGATCATATTTACCACTATGGAAAACATTGAAAAGGTAAAAGAAGCAGACACTTCATCTGTAGTCTGACCACCCAGAGCTAGCCACTGATAACATTTCAGTGTCTATAGTACATGGGACTGTAGGTCCTTAGAAGGTGACTGAGTGAAACTATCTATAAGGAATGCAGGTCCCCCAGTAATGAATTTCTTTCCTTTTTGCCTGGAATTGTGTTATTTTTCAGAGACATTATAATGCAGTGACATTAAGTGGAATGACTGCTTGCGGGACCTACTTACTTTTCTTTCTTTCCTTTTTTTTTCCTGAAGATTTTTAAAAAAAATTATGCATACATGAACTGGGGTATAGGCCAGATGTGTGAGGGGTGAGAGAATTTACCAGAGACAGAGTGGGGAACAGAACAGGTAAGTACACTGCTGAGGGGAGCAGCGGGCAAGTCAGGAGAGGTTTGCTGCGCCATGTGGGTTGCTCCCTGGCTGGCCTGGGATGGAACTGCGGACAGCTTCATAGGTTGCGTCTTAACCTCTTACACCACCAGGGACACGCCTTACTGTACTTTTCTGTGCTCCATTTTAACTCAAATATGAAAGCACAGAATTGAATCACATACCTCAATGACCAATTATTTATTTTTTATTAGCACTATATATTGGATAATAAAAACGACTTGTATATTATATTCAGTGGCTTTGACATAATCTCTTGGATGAATAGATTGCAATTTATTTCATAATATTGTTGAAGGCTTGGGAGCAAGTACCTCTTATTTCATTGTTTGTATATCCCTAACTGAGCATCATTCTTTGGGTAAGTAATGTTAATTAGGGTATCAAATTGGCAAATCACTGTTATAAAACTATTGCCCTCTATTCTGTGAATATTGGCAATATTGGGTGTCATTAGGCTTAATACAGATTTATATACTAAATAACATTTCTGGATATCACATTTCCTTTACTTAATGGTATGCCAATAAAATAATTAAGAAATAACAGGTGACTGATCAAGAAATATTCTTCGTGACGGCTTACGGTGTGATTTTCCCACTGCTGTGAACTCATGAGGAGAAATGGTACCTGGATTCAAATTGGAAAAGAAACTCTGAAAATATAAAGCCAGCGGTATTTGTCAATTACATAAGGTATTGCAGAGCAAATTCTTTTTTATAATCCATGTTAAATAGAGATGAGAGGCGAAAAACCAATGATAGATTCCTCCATTCCTTTCACAGTGCTTGGAGATGGGGTGGGGCTCCCGTCTGCATTAAGGTGAGTCCTGTATGGCTAGGTCCTCAGGCAATATTTAGTAAATGAATGGTGTTACTGCCTGGCAGGGATCCTTTAGAAAATGCTGTTGTTGGGAGAACCTAATATGTACACATATACACACTCTGGGTTAGCTAGGATTATGATGCATAAAATGCTGGTAAAAGGTTTAAAAGATTAATATAGACAGTTTTCTTTGAGATTGTTCTTAATATAAAAATTAAATGTTTTTTCTAATGTCATCATAAAAGTAAAGCTGGAAGATTATCGATTTTTGTAGCCTTTTACTAGATGGCTTGATAATTGACTCAAGTTTTTAACACTTGGCCCTGGGATTGCTGTTTACCTTGCTCAAGAAATTTGGTATAATTAATTTTAATAGCTGTATTTACTTTTAGAGTTTATACTTTAGTGGAAAGATATCTCTAATGAGAATCTTACAGAATTATTTTCTCTCCTTGAATTAAAAGCATACAATAGTTTACAATAAGAATCTCCTCTGCAAAATTAAATGAAGAGCACAAATGCAAAATGTTTAAACATCTTTATAACTACCTAATATAGAAATGTCTTAAATAACTACTGGAAGGAAAAAACAAGACAAGCATGAAAACATATATATTAATATAAAGATGATATTAATATATATATTTTTTGATATTAATATATTAGATGGTAAAACTGGTGATACACACTCACACACAGAGGTTTTTTTTTTTTTTTTGGCTACTTCCATAGAAGTGAGTTGATATTTATCTGTCAAAAAATTTACAGGAAAAGTAGTCAATGATCGTATTGACTGATAAATGGAATCAATGAGAACTTGCGCACTGCTCCATCAGCTTCTTGGGGAAAGGGGAGAAATAATATGTCAGTTTAGAAAATAGTAAGTTGTCTAGCATTGGAAAAAATCTTCTCCTCCTCTTCTTTCTCTCCTCCTCCTCCTCCACCAACTTTCTTTTTGTATCCCCAAGCTTGTTGGTTGTTGATCTTTAGGAAGTGTGTTTTCACCATTTGGCACTGGATCTCTCCATATCTCAGGCTGGCAACATGCTCTTTCTTATGTGATAACGAAGGTGGATACAAAATTTAGAAAAGAAAACAGTTGTGATCTGAAGACTATATTTTGCTGTTAAAATGATTTTTGGTAAACGTTTGTAATTATGCTCTGAATTTTTAATATAATACATAATGGTTGAACAAAATGAGAAATGTACATAAAATCAAAAAGAAACAAAGAATAATTGATCACTTCTCCATTCAGAAATATATCCTCATGTTCACTAGTTTTATTTTATTCTAGTCCTTTTCTTTTCTCCAAGATGGGTACCATGTGTTCCTACTTTTGCTATAACAATAAAATAATGCTGTGATGAACCTTTGTGTACATATATTTAGTGTACAGTTTTGATTGTTCCCTTAGGATAAACTGCGATTACTTTAAACACCTCTAAATTTTAAAGTTACCATAGGACCTGGCTGGAGAAAGGATTGGTGATATGGAAACTGTTCATTTAAAGAGGGAAGGAATCACAGTCTATTTCAAATACTAATCCCTCAGCTTTGTGGGGAAGACCGTGGACTGAATTATAATTCTGAGAACCCCCATCTGCAGTATTTGAAAAGAAAGTTAGGCAAGATTCTTTTGCATGTAAAGCACTCATTAAAAGTTGTGTAGAGGGCCTCCCTGGTGGTGCAAGGGTTGCATAAGAAGCAACTTATGAAGCTTGCCACAGCCACTGCAGCATGAGTTCGATCCCTGGCCAGGGAGCCACCCACATGGCACAGCAGACCTCTCCTGACTCACCCGCTGCTCCCCTCAGCAGTGTATTTCAGTCAGTCTGCCTATTTGTTCCCCATCCTGTCTCTGGTGAATCCTCTCATACCCCCACAACTCTGGCTTGTACCCCAGCTCTTATATGTATAAATAAATAAATATTTAAAAAGTTGTATAGAAAAAATGGAAGGTATTTCAGTGTATAATAATCTGTCAACATTCTAATTTATAAATTTAGTTTCTTTCCTTGGAGAAAATATGAATCACATGAATCCTGAATAATTTTTCTTTAAAAGAGAACATGAGTTCAATAACAGAGACTCACCAATGGAGGAATAAGAGAAATAGGAAGTTCTGCTTTTGCAAACATACTGAAGTGGAAAATAGAAAAGCCGAAATCAACAATAACAAGAAAAAAACACCACATCCATTTGGACTAAAATACATGTATATATAACACAACTTTCCAAGCATAAAACGAAAATGCTAGCCAAGGGAATGAAAGAAATACCTTTTGAAAAACTGCTGAAATAGGCCTGTTGTTGAAATAGTTTTATTTCCTCTTTAGAAGATCTATTTACTACAATTCTGGGAATGAGAGGGATGATTTTGAATAAAGAATAGAGCCATTTAAGATGTTGTGCACAGTCCCAGAATTTATGAAGACTGGCTCGAATTAAAACTAAATGTCACCAGCAAATAGAAGCCAACAGAAATGTACATTTCATTTATTGTACTGGGAATTGGGGAGGGAAGCAGGGATGGACTTAACTCTGATAGGATGCTCTTTCATGAGGCACGCATTCTTACAGGAAAACATAGACCTCACAAAAGCATGCATTTCTCTCAAATCTTCTTAGCTGTTCAGATTAATTGGCCAGAGTTGCCCTTCTACCTTCTACTAGACAGAAGGCAAGGAGGGAAGAAATTCAAATGCTTAAATGCAATCATCCATGCAGCAAATCTGTAATAAAAACTTTCTCTTTTGCTAGGTGTCATTCTGGCCACTGTGAGGACAGTGGAACCAGACAGACAGGACAGTGTCATTGGGAGCTTCTAGAGTTGAGACAGGTCATACACAGCAAGAAGGGTACATGTTTTGCCAAAAATATAATTAGATGGGGGGGTACTTTGGCTTGGGCTATCTGGGAAGTTCATATTTGGGAACACCTTCTAGGAGAATTCTGTAAGCCTGTCCCTTTCTTCCTACAGTTTATAGAGTTTCTACCTTTCCTCTTTCTGTGGTTTTTCCCTTCTTAGAGAGGGTTTACTGTTATGATTTGCTTTTACTGAGGAATGGTACAACTGAAATAAAAATGCAATTAAAAAAAAGAGCTGGAAATGCATTTTTTATAAATCAGAGGCTCAGGTGCATCATCATTTTCTCAGCTCCCAGAAAATAATAAATTATTTTTTATTAGGGGAATTACTGCAGCTCTAGATCTTAATGATTGCTGAATAGGACGATTTTTTTTTTTTTTTTTTGCTAAACATCAAGTAGCTGCCAGTTTTAATTTTCTCTTAGAATTTACACATTAAAAACATTGTTCTAGCTGTTGAACAAAACTGTCTCTTATATCCAGGGGACAGAGTATGAAATGCGTGTCTTGGTTTGATTTCTTCCCCTCCAGCCTGATTCATGAGTGAAAACCAGTCTTGCATTTTATGATTAGAGGGCTAGTGTTCAATATTAATAACTATAGAAAACATCAAGTTCCAACTTTACCCTTTAATATCTTCAAACTCAGAAGTTGTGTGTTTGGGAGTTGGAAAGCAGGCTGACCGTATTTCCTGGTATCTTCATTTGATGGTACTTTGTGAGTGTTTAGCACAGATTATTTGCACAATAATTCTGCCACTTTGGATTCCAAGGACCAGTAAAATGGCAAAAAAAAAAAATAGATTAGCAAGTATTTATTCAACATTTGTTATATGTCAGATACTTTCAAGGGATGACAACAATGAACAACACCTAATAGACAAAAATACTGCTTTCAGGTATAGTACATTCAAATGGGAAGAGGTATTGACAGATGTAGCAAAAAGTAATACTAGATGGTGGGAAATACTAAGAAGAAAAGTTTCAGAAAAGAGATAAAGGGACATTTAGGATGGGGGTGAGGCTAACAATTTGAGAAAGGAGAAAGAATTGACTTGCAAAGTTCTTACTGGATCGGTACCTTCTGAGTATTAAAGGGAAGGAGGTAAGGGTAAAGCTAATGTGATTATCTGGGAAAGGGGCCTGTAGCAAGTGCAAAGGCCCTGTGGCAAGTGCCTGTCTAGCATATCCTAGGAGCTTTGGGAGAAAGCCAACTTGGCTAGAGGAGGGGGAGGGGAAGCAAGATGTGAGAGAGCCAGACCATGTTGGTTCTTATATTCTGTTAGAAATACTCTTTGGCTTTTAGTTGGAGTCACATGGAGGAGAGGATCATTTCAGGATTGGAAGCACAAGGAAGTCATGATTGACTTTCTAAAAATACACTGAAGGAGAGCAAGTGAAGAAACAGAGACCAATCAGGAGGCTTATAGTAATCCAGATGATGGTTTGGACCAGTTGCAGTAAAAGTTGTTATCCTATCTGAATATGTTTTAAAGTAGAGTCAAAGACTTCCATGGCCAAGTTGAACAAGGGATTTGCTAAAGAAGCATGAAAGAGGTGACTGAGGCTTTCAACTGGAGCTACTGGAAATGTGGAATTGCTTTGTGCAGGAATAGGAAGGCGGTGACTGGCAGAGTTGGGGACTTGAGGGGACAAATCAGGATTTTGGTTTTGAGATGCCCATTCCACACCTGGGGACATGATAAGGATTCTGGGAATGAGTGGCTCAGGTTGGAGATACACATTTGGGAACGGTCAGCCACAGAAAGTGTGTGCCCTTTACTATTGTGCTTACTGTCTATGTTAAACCATTTGCGATTTGCAAAAAATTATGTTTGTGGCATCCTAGAGTTGTAACTCAGTTCAAAGTCATGCCTCTCACATTTTATCACTGGCTTAATCCTGAATTGGGAGTGATTTTATGTTTCTTTATCTTAACAATCTCCCCCTGCCCTTCCCCACCCCGGCTGTACTCTCTATCTGTAGCTTCTTATTGTCCTTAAATCCCCAGAAAGTATAGGTGAGGGTCTGAGGGCCTTATACTGATTTATCAAGAAAAGCAGTGCCTTTTTGATATTCATTCCTTCATAAAGAGAATTTGTTTGAGTTTTTGTTATTTTTCTTCCATGAACCCATCTTAGAGTTGATTATGACTTTAAGTTTCATGATACAATCTGTAACATTTATATAGTGCCATTATCTCTTCCAAGTGCTTTGTGAACATTTGTTAATTGCTTGCTATATTACCCCAGGAGACAGGTAAAGGGTATTTGCATTCACTGGAGGAGTTTTCTGAGAATGTGGGTTTGAGTGGTAGAGACTGCCCATCAAACACCTGGCCAGTCAGGGATAGAAGGATTCATAATGCCAGTAATGATGATAACCTCATCTCTATTAGTTATTATTATTTTAGTACCTCCAGCATTTGCCTCGTAAAAGTCAGAACCCCAAATGAAAGAGGTGTTTTCTTTCCCTAGAGATCATGACTGTTAGGACTGACTCACTGAGCAGATGGAAGATATTAAGCAACAAGAGGATAAATGAGGAGGTGGGACCAAGTTGCCTTAAACACTTCTGATTATGGAAACAGAACTGCAGCCTAGAGGACTACAAAGCAGTACTCAAGTCACCTGGTAGAGTGAGAGTAGATGCGTTGGATGAGCTGGATAATTCACCTTCATTTTTGCTTATATTCTTGGAGGACTCAGGCAAAAATGTTTTCTATTTATTTAAAAAAAAATTTACCCTGACAAATTGATTAACATGTCCTAGATAAGGGATACTTCACAGGCCCTAGGGACTATAGCCATGTATAAAATGGACTGGCACCTCTGTTCTCATGTAATTCTCTAGGGTAGGAATAATGTAACATATTTATTGAGTGCTTACCATCGCTAAACTGTCTTCTATTACTGCATTTAAGAAATAATTTAATAACAATAATAGTCTTATTATTAGCCCCATTTTGAATAGAAGATAACTAGGATATAGAGAAGATAAGTTACTTGCTCAATTGCATAGTTAGCACTTGGTCAGGTTTTAGTTCAAAGAGAATTATTTTGATTTAGTTTAGTTTTGTTTTCTACATGAAGTATTGGAGCTGAAGGGGTGGTTGACTTGAGTGATTCAGTTTAACTAGTGAAGGTGGTAAAATTCAACATATTGGTCTTAAATTCTCGAGAGCCAGAATGCATGCATCCAAAATTATGTCATAGGTCAGAGGAAAAAAAAATTGATCTCACATTGTTTTTCTCTAAGTTTTTGCCTTGGGCAACAAGGACATGGGCTACTCTATTTTCACGTCTTCTCTTTCCTGATCATTTATATTTAATGAAGATTGCTAGTTCTTTGAGATAAGTCTTATTTCTAACATACCTGGAGATGATAATTCTGGACTAGCCGTAGGCAAAATTGTAAAGCCTGTTGAGTTAGGAATCTTAGATACTCTAAGTCTCTCACTATTTCCCCACACTCTTTTCACCTACTCACTGGCTCACAATTCCTTCTCTGTTCCTTTCTATGAATAAGATGCTTAAACCAGCTTAAATTGAGCTCTCCCCATGTAATAACTTTTAGGTATTTCAAGAGGGATTCTACTTTTCATGATAAAATTGACACAAACATTAACACATGATTGGGACCTTAGAGAACGTCTCAAAAAATAACTTGCAATGTTTTCAAAAAACTGTTAAGTATGATGCAGTGGAAAGAGAAGGGAATTTCATGTTGATAGAATTGGGTTTTCATTCTCACACAATCATTTACAAATTGTGCGATGCTGGACACATCATATTAACCTCATTTCCTCATCTAAGTAGGAATAAGTAATTTTTAATATATGTGAAATGACTCTGCACCTAGTGTTTCATAGGTGCTTACTAAATGGTTGATGCTTGTTAATATTTATTGAACAGATGTCTGAATACCTATTATGTATAGACGGGTTCTGGGGAGAGGCATTGTGTGTACTGAAAGATGATGAAATTCATTTTGAGTCTCATTTTCGGGAGCAGAGTGTCCTCCATTCCATCTCTTCTTCATTTTTTCCCCTTTCATTTCTTGCAACTCTTCTTAGGACCCAGCAGAGTCCTATTCTAGTAAGAATTGCCTCAACCTATCATCTTGCCCTTGTTTGTCTTATGTTTCAAATGATTGACCATGAATGTTGCTCCTTCTGTTCCACTGTTCTTTGCTACTCTGTTCCTCTGTAACATGAGAAGTTTGAACATTTTTATTTTAGCACCTTTACTTTTAGCATCTGTGCTGCATTTCCTCCCAGAAATAATTATAACCTGTGTCAAGCTCCAATGGGAATATAGTGAAGGAGCAGATTCCAAAACTGAGTGTAAGTGGGAAGGGAAGGAGAAGTTATTTTATAAAGTTCAAACCTGGAGGAATGGCAGTACCATTCACCAAAATTATGAGCATAGAAGGGGAAGGTGATTTCCAATGAGTGATAGGAAAGTGTGGCAGGTCTGGGCAATAAGAAGGTGGTTTCATCTGTGGGCATAGCAGTTTGACATGTTCAGTATTTATTAAAGTGGAGCTATCCTGTACATACATTAATAGAGAACTTTGAAAGCAGAAACAGTATTTTGTCTAACTCTATCTCTGTCTCTATCTCTAGTTCAACCCCTGCTACTTCCCAGAGTGTACAGAAATTAAAAGTTTAATAGGTAAATAAATCAGGAAAGAAACTACAATTGGAAGAGGAGTCTGTGTGGGAAGAGATAAGACATGGATCCAACTATTTTGGCAAAGTGATGATATTCAAAGTCAGGAGAATAGATTAAAATATCAAGACTACCAAGAGAGTAGGTGGAGAAGTAGAAAGAGTCAAGAGGAGGATCAGGTTACTTTTCCAGTGGAGCTCTTATTTAGTGAAGGAACCTTAAGAGAATCTGTTGGGCTAGGCCCTTGGGAACAGATAATCCCATGAGATAAGAGAGTTATGGAAGATAATTGTCAAGACTGGATGGTTGCATAGGGATCAAGATGAAGGAGAGTTGAGAAATAGATTCAGATTTTTTAAAGTAGTTTGGATAGGGTAGTAGGTAGATTGCTATGGATTAAGATGTTGGCACAAGTATGAACTTTTTCAAGCTCTTTGATGGTGAAGAAAGGGAGGAAGGTAGATAGGGAAAAAGCAAAAGAAGACTTAAATGATAGATGTTAGGGATAGGTAGATTAGGAATAGCTTTAGGTGGATGGGAAGGCTCCCTAGAAGAGAGAGAAAAAACAACCTTAAATCTCTTCTTGGAGAGGAATGGTTATTCTTAGCTCTAAGACCAGTGGGAAGATAGATTAGATACAGATTAATGTTGAAGAGTATGAAATAATATTTAGGGTTTATGGAGAAAGTAAACATGTGTTTATGGTAAACATATGCATTTGTTAGTTTTATTGTTGAGTAGTGGTGATAGTTCCAGATGAAGAGGATAGCAGATACTTATATTGGAATTCATTAGCTCCATTTTCATTTTCTCTGCTAATGCTTATGGACAAGTGTGTGCTTTAACAGTTTAATAGATAACTGGACAATCAATAGAGAAAGCTGTGTCTTTCCTTCTGAATGCTTCAGCATCATCACCTTAATACATAGAGATGTCTTCTATTTTCTATTTGTATCCACACATTCATTTTAGTCATATTTTATGATAAAAAAATGGCAGGTTTTAAGAAATTTAACTATCTAAGGGATTATACTATATTACCCATTATACTATATTACCACTTGATTTCAACTTATTAGCAGCTAATCGTTTTGTATTACTTCTGTTTTATTGAGGACATGACCTTTATTAGAATGATAAAATAATTCTTTTTTGACAGCCCTGTCTCTAGAGAGAGAGGTAAGAGGACTGAGACACAGGGCCCAGTTACTGTTCATGTGGCTTCAGTAGCTTCTTACTTTACAGGTATAATATCTGTCCCATGAAACTCTGAAAGCAAATATGAGAAAACATAATTTAAAAAAATCTTTGAATACTCACGTGCTTAATGGTATATATTTAATTTGCCAACCTTAGATTCTAGAGAAACCCATTGGTTTATTTGGATGATTAATACTTTACATGTTTTAAGCTCTGTTATTTCTGATTTGATACTTTTTTATTTAAAAAAGATTTTAATGAAAATCATTAATATAATATCTGATATTTTTATTGAAGTACTGTGCATAAATTTAATATTTTGTGTATACCACATACACATTATTTGAATAGATGCTAAAGAATGATAGTTTTCAAGACAATTGTTTACCAAGAACTTGCTTTCTGTCAGGCATTTCATGCTGTATTTAGAAAAAAGATTGGAAAATAAAATTAAATATGAAATCATCAGAATTCTAATGTGTATAGCTCAGATATATACTGTGTGCTTTAAGGAGGGAAAATCAGTATAGATTGTCATAGCTTGGGATAACTCCATTGAAAAGGAGACTCAAGAAAAGTATTAAAGGATGGGAAGAAATTGAAATAAATGAAGCTTCAACCACGAATGACCAAGGGTCTTTTAACTTGAAATTATACATTGTTTAAAACAAGGTCTGGCTGTATGCTTAAACATGGGTATAAAAATCCCAGAACACTCTAATCATTAGGTGTCTAATATACCAATACCAGCATTCAGATGTCCTTTCACACACACACAGCTCTGCACACACAGTTAAGAGTTGGTAAAGGGCCAGGCAATTCAGGGGAAGACAATTTGAATTAGACTTGTGTGCTGGGAAGCCAGTTTCTGCTGTAGTTTTGAGGAAATGAACCAAGGAATTTCCTTTTATTTTTCCAAATAATAAAAATGCACTTATATGTGAGGGACTGAGATGAACTATTTACTTACTTACATTAAAAAACAAAGAACCAGTTGAGCTGGGCAGTAAAATGGTAAATTTACACATAGTAGTGAGGGTGAGTGGAAGAGGAATGAGTCTGGCACAGCCTGTTGTTTCCAGAAAGGAGGGGTACTAGGAACACAGACACAAATATCTCTCTATATTTAAGGCGCTCTGTCCATTATATCATCTGATATTCCCTACATAATGTTTCCCTCAGAGTTGGGTACTATGTAAAAAGGCTTTGTGCTGCAAATACAAAGTATTCATAGAATACTCAAGTCTAGACAGCCCGTTGGCTTAGCAAAAAGTACAGAGAGAAGTTGCTTAGAGAGCTCATTGGTATCAGCAGAACTCATGGGAATTGGGCTCTACTGAGGGGTATTACTGCTTGGTCACAAAATGACTGCCAGATAACCAGAAATCAAGACCTGATGTGATCATCCTCAAAGTAGGAAATAGAGGAGTTACCATGGTGACAGGGGAACCAGATTTCATATTTCTGTTGGGCACAAAAAAGTTTCAGGAGAACTCCAGAAATTTTGTTTATTTTACTTTATCTTAAAAAATCTGTTTTACAGGCATATAGCCAACCTCATAATCATGACAGAATCTTTCCATCACTCCAAAAAGTTGAGATGTTCATTTTTAATGGATCTGGGAAGAGTACACATTCTCTAACTGGCAGTCTTAAAGTCTTTCTGTTTATGATGGTATTTTTCATTGTGCTGTTCATCAGGTCCTAGTGAAAGCTGCTATTACAATAAAGGCTAACATTTACTATGTGTTAGTCACTACAATATTTTACACACACTATCTTCTCTAACATCTGAACATATTTGATATATATATATATATATATTACTTTCTTTAGTTCTTGAACCAATAGGATGAGATAGGTTGTATTAACAGGACTGCTGCTAGTCTATAAGGTGCCTTTGTGCATCGGAGGCAGGTGCCATATTGGGCTAAGTAGAACAGGGATGGTTTTTGATTCCTCTTTCCCCTTCAACTGGACCCCTTTGTGTATGTATCAATGTTATGCTTTGATGAGACAATCTAGCCACTTGTTCCCATTTACAAGATGAAAGCTTCAGGTTTATATAATATGAACACTTCAGGTTTAGAGGAGTCAATCAATGGTATTATAGTAGGGGGCATGTTTTGACTTTGGATAATAGGATTTTGTTCTCTAGCATCTTTGGTAGGTCTATAGAGATTTGTACTTGACTAATTCCTTGAATTTCCTCCTCAGTTTCTATTATCTATTTACCCACTCTCATACACTTATTCAGGCTTACCTCTCTCATTGATTGATCCACATGGAATAATTTTCTGTTATTACACTATTAATGATTGTTATAATTACTATTTGTTCTTGGAAATTTATATAACTGTATTTATCTTTCAGAAGAATTAGCTTTGGAATATAATTATTACATTAATTTTTAATTGACTAGTTACCAATATCATGTTTAGAAATGAGTTCATTTGCACTCACACATATGAAAAGCTCATATGTGTATGAGGTTTCCTGTTTTTGATAAAATTATTCTTCATAACAAAACCCAGTTATCTTTGAATAACTCATGAATCTCCTTTTATTAGTCATAGAAGGTTATTAAGGTCTATAGAAATTGCTTGATTATGCCATAACATAAAATGACAAATCTGGTCGAACATTATATGCCTTGTATAATTTTTATATAATTTTACAATTTTTAAGCTGTCGTAGACGATCCCAGGGGAGATATGTTTGGGAATTGCAAAACAATTGTTTTTGAAATAAATTGGTTAGAAGCTGTCAGTCTATACTATATTTTGCAAATGTAACTTGTAATTGGAATTTTCTTTTTTTCCTGATGTTGAGAGCAAGTAAATTAAAATCAGATGTTCATTTCTTGCTGGTTAAGTCCATGGTTTACTCATCTTGTCTTCTGAAAAATAGGTATAATTAGGTCTCTTGCATAATTTACTAAATATTCTATAAAAAGCAGTATACAGATTAGTAAGACATTAGAAATGTTGGCAGAAAAGACTCCCAATTAGAATATGATTGATTAGTCTGTTGAAGCTGATAAAGTACCGGTGTCATATTTTCAGATTCTAGGACTATAAAGCAGGTAACTTAACCTGGAGTATTAGACTCAAAGAAACTGCCAATTCTTTGAGACATACTCCTTTTTGGAGAAAATTTGTTTTACTCTTTCTGCTTTGTTTTTGTTTCTCAGATATCATTCTTCTCCTCGAAATATCATAGGAGATAGCTTTGACAAAAGAGGAATTTCTTTATTGCATATTTCGATCAAGGTGAAAATCTGGGGTAACACTTTACTCTAGAGCAGTGATTCTCAAGATGTAGTTCTTAGATCAGCAGACTTAGTGTCACCTGAGATCTTATTAGCAAAGCAGATTTTAGAGCTCTACCCCTAGATCCTTGGATCAGAGACTCTGGGAAGAGCTAAGGGATCTATCTGTTTTAAGAACCCTCCCTAGGGGATTGTAATGCAAGCTATTTATAAGATTGGAGAACTGCTGATCTAATGGAAGTTAGGGTACCCAAATATACCTTGGATGCTGTTAATTATTTGCAATATACTCTTGGGAATAGAACTGCTTAGTCACAGGGTATAGACATGTTCAACTTTACTAGATGATGCTAAATAGTTTTAAGCAGTTGTTCCAATTTAGACTGCCACCAGTCTTACTGTCTTATTAAGTTTGCCAAACACTCTTAATTTTTACAAATCTGGTCAGTCATATTTGTCCTTAAGTGCATTGCCTATTTTACCTTATGTCCATCTCTTGATTGAATGGTGTTTTGAGTCATAGGAGTTTTAAAAATATTCTGAAAATTGGGGCCTCCTTAGTGGCACAGGGGTTAAAGTCTCAGCATTATTAAACTGTCACCAGCCATTGTGGCATGAGTTCAATCCTTGGCCAGGGAGCTAACCGACTTGGCACAGCAGCCCTCTCCTGTCTCCCCTGCTGCTCCCCTCAGCAGTGAAATAGTGATCTACTATTTCAGTAGATCTACCTGTTCTGCTCCCCACTCTGTCTCTAGTGAATCCTCTCTGCCCCCCACCTCTGGCCTACACCCCAGTTCTTGTATGCATAAATAAATAACAATAAATCTTTAAAAAATATTCTGATTATTAACCCCTTGTCACTTTTTACTTCAATTATCTTCTCATTAGTTGTAGTTTATCTTATCATTCTTTTTTTGATGTCTCTTAGAAAGAGGCATCCATAATTTTAATGTGGTCAAATAAATCTTTTTCATTTATTATTTGGAATTGATTTTGTAATGTAGGGAGAGATTCAGTTTCTTTTTCTCCCCCATTCTAACCTACCAATGATCTCAGCACTATTTATTGAAAAAGGCAAATTTCCTCATTAATATACAATGAGAGTTCTGTAGTATCCTGAGATGATACTAAAGCTATTTAAAAGCAGGTACAAAAATGGGCACTTTCTCTTTTTTTTTAGAGCCATGGTCAAATAGTAAAGATTCACATGAATTTTTTTACTTTATATTTTAAGTTAATTGATATCTAATAAGATTCTTTAGAGCTTGGACTGTTTGTTAGGAAGGTGGGCATCATCCCTATATAGTCTCTTCCTGTCCAGCGTCCTATTCTATTTTCTCTCTCAAAAAAATTCTTAACACTGAATTTTAAAAACTATTCTTTTAAAATTATATTTTATCTAGAATTTTAGGTGGTCTGTACTTAATCTGTATACTAGATCTCAGGTTAGCCATATTGCTGACAGTGGACGTCCTCTCTGTTTTACTTTATGGTTCATTCTCCCTCTGCATAAAAAAAAATATATATATAAAAGTATGAAGAAGAAAGCTATCTCTTATAAACTTACTTTTCAAATATAACTGTAACCATTATTTTTGTTTTATCAAAATACAGATGCAAAAACTTAAAGAAATTATTCAAAATAATTTAGTATTAAAAATTATTCTTAGTTCTTTCTTCTTCTCAACCCTGTTCTTTCATATGCCCTTTAACATTAAATATAAAGTCTGTTCTGGAATGACTATTAAGATTTCTATGTTTGACTACTGTTAAAATGTAAAGTTAAAACCTAATAAAACGTATTTATGTTATTGTGACTGTATATTTGTATCTATTTTGTATTGTTTGTATTTATATCTATATTGCATCTATATCTGTATATTTATTTATATTTTATACAGATAATACTAAGATACAAGCACAACAACAAAATATATGATCTGAAAATTGCAATTAAGAAATTGTGTCCTCAATGGAATATTATTCAGCAATCAAAAAAGATAAACTCATGCCATTCACAGCAACGTGGATGGAACTAGAAGGAATTATGCTCAGTGAAATAAGCCAGAAGGAAAAAGAAAAATATCGGATGGTTTCACTTATAGCAGGAATATAGGGAAACCAAATAAGACATCAGTGTAAAAAAATAATAACAGTACAAAACACAACAAAGCAAAAACAGACAATTATAAATCAGAGACATCCTGCAGGGGAGGAGGAGGGAGAGGGATCAGAGGGAGGGAAGGAGGAGCACAGGGGACTGAGGTGATGGTGCACGGGTGCATTGGTGAAGGAAACTCTATGGGGACTACACCTGAGGGGGTGGGGGGAAGCAAATATTGCTTAATAATGAACAATGATGTAAAAAATAAAAATTAATATAAAAATAAAAATAATGAATGTGTGATAATACTAAAAAAAAGAAGAAATTGTGTTCTAAACTTACCGAGATCACACCATTATCTGACATGAAAACAGTGTTTGCTCTTTTTTTTTTTTTTTTTTTTTTAAGGCCCGACTTATAACATGCTTATCGCAATTTTATTAAGTACTGGATAGCTTACTATCCAGTATGAGGTCTGTTTTAACATGATTAACAGAGATTCAATTACCTAATCTTTCGTTTTTTTTTTTAGATTGTTAAAGCATAATTTTTTTTTTTAAATATTAAATTTTATTTTTATATTCCCCCATACAATTGCAAACGCCCCATTCTGACCCCAATCCTTCCCCTCCCGCCCCCCACCCCCCAAAAAGTGTCTCTGGTTCATAGTTTTTTGTTGATTTTGATTTTCACTTTCTTATATTCATTTTCCTGGTCCCTTATTTAAGTTTTCTAGATTCCTGCTATGAGTGAGACCATCCGGTATTTTTCTTTTTCTTTTTGGCTTATTTCGCTGAGCATGATCCCTTCCAGTGCCATCCATGTTGCTGCAAATTGCATGTGTTTATCTTTTTTGAATGCTGAGTAATATTCCATGGTATATATGTACCACATCTTCTTGATCCAGTCATCTATTTTTGGGCATTTGGGTTGTTTCCAAAGCTTAGCTATTGTAAACAGTGCTGCTATAAACATAGGAGTGCAGGTGCTCTTTGGAATTGATGTTTCTGTGTCCTTTGGGTAAATACCTAGGAGTGGAATTGCTGGATCATATGGAAGCTCTATGTTTAGTAGGTCCAGAAATCTCCACACAGCTCTCCATAGTGGTTGGACCAGTTTGCACTCCCACCAACAGTGCACAAGAGTTCCTTTTTCTCCACATCCTCGCCAACATTTGTTGTTGCTAGTTTTTTTAATATGTGCCATTCTCACTGGTGTGAGATGGTATCTCATGGTAGTTTTGATTTGCATTTCCCTGATTACAAGTGATGTTGAACATTTTTTCATATGTCTAAAACAGTGTTTGCTCTTAATCTGAGTCAAAGATGTTAAATTGTGATAATATTTAGTTTATATCACAATTTTTATAGAAACATTACAGGGTGAGATAGATAGATAGTGCAAACTGAATTAGTCTATTTTAAGTTTTTCCTGACAAAATTTATGCTTCCATTCCCAAAACAGAAGCTTCAAATTTATTTTGTAATATTTAAATTCCATAGTTAAGGGCAGAGGCAAGTTTAAAATGTCTAATCTCTTAGGGTTTAAAAATACAAGCAATTATGTATGTTGGATTTATTGCTTTTGTAGATTAAGATCAATGGGATTTTAGCAATTAATGACAAAATTGCATATAGTGATTTTATGGTATTAATAGTCTTAGCAAGCCATCTGTAGCAGTTTTCAATTCTCAACATAATTGCATCGAGTAGTTTATGTTTTCTGAGGAAAAATCTCTAGACAAACTATGCCTCATTTTACTTCTATTTTAAGCTCATCCCCTGACAGAATCTGAGATCCAGGAGTTATTCCTCTTTGGAGATTTGGGAGTTTGCAGAATATAAGAGATAATAAAATTATGATTTGAAAAATTGCATACTATTTAAAGACAACAGTGTCTTTCCATGCCAATATCAGGGTTTTGTTTTTTGGGGGGAGGTTATAAGGAAACCTGGGAGAAAGGAAAAACAACACTCTCTCCTTACATTTGGGTGTACAAGTTTACATTTGAACATACGAGTATTTCACCCACCTGGAAATCAGTTAGGTGAAGTGGACTGTCAATTGTTATCATATTTAGTTACATGACACAGAGGGTTATTTCTCTTCTGTATTCAAATGTGTGACAATTACTTATTTGTGGACTATAAAGAAGTGCAAAAGTAATCAAACAAATGAAACAAAACCAAAAACAAACCCTTAGACTCTGACAGCAGAATTGTGGAATCAGAGGGGAAAAAGGGAGAAGGGAACAGCTTGGCAGTGCATGGCAACTGGACATTTGGTGATGGGTGTGGGATGAAACACACAGTTGCTGATGTGAGAAACTGTGCACCTGAATCCTATAAAATTGTAAACTAATGTTACCTCAAAAAAAGAGAAAAAATTAATTTACAGCAATCTTATCACTAATTAATTTCTTTTACTTTTTTAAAAAAGATTTATTTATTTATGCATACAAGAACTGGGGTATAGGCCAGAGGTGTGGGGGGCGGGGACAGGGGTGAGAGGATTCACCAGAGACAGAGTGGGGAGCAGAACAGGCAGATCTACAGAAATACACTGCTGAGGGGAGCAGCGGGCGAGTCAGGAGAGGTCTGCTGTGCCATGTGGGTAGCTCCCTGGCCAGGGAACTTGTGCTGTAGTGGCTGGTGATAGCTTCATAGGTTGCGTCTTAATCCCTTGCGCCACCAGGGAGGCCCTCTTTTACTTTCCTGTATGATGTTTGTTCCCCCCTTTATCTTCAGTCCATAGACTCAAACCTCTGTGTCTGTAAGCACCCATTGAATGTAACGTGTCTTTCTGCTCTTCTTGTCCACATGTTGATTCACATATATGTCCTTAATAAACATTCAGCTGTTTGTGTGTGTGTGATTTAGTTTACAAAGAGGGCATTATGCTCTAAAAACCACTCCTGATTTTTTTCACCACATTTAAAAATACTTTATTTATAAAGTATATTATTATTTACTTCTATTGTATATCCTTGTTACATTTTAATTACCCTTTTTCTTAGGGATGGGACATGGTGGCTACACAAAGCATGAAAAACAATGTTTCAGTGATCTCTATGGATATTTTCTTAAGGAAAGTTTTTGGTGCCAGGATGTACTCAGACCCAATCTCCTCCCACCAGTAGTTCATGAGGCTTCTAGTGATTGATGTCATGTGATCTTTAAAATTTCACCATTCTAATAAGTGTAAGGTGGCAACCTATCCCTTTACCTTGCATTTCTTTGCTTATTAATAAGGTCAGATGTCATATGGATGTCCCCCTTTAGGCGTTATTATCATAAATGCAAAGTATTTTTAAACTAGAACAATGGAAGCCCTGGAGGCTAAGGAGAAGCTCCTTTTCTGCCCCCCATCCCTTTGCCACTCTCCCATTGTCAGAAAAGTGATCAGTGCTTCTTTCAATTATCAAATGGAATGTAGCCTGTTGTGTACCATCCAAGTGTAGGATTTTCTATAGACATGTTCTATTTGAGAAACCCATGTGTATTCTAGAAAAGATGAAGTTATTTCTTTGTTAGATGAAGCCACCCTCCTATCTCCATATCACCTAAGGCTGCCTTACCTCAGTTCTTGCTTTAGGATTTAAGCCTTACTCTGACTGAAATTGGGACCTGCTTTATCATTGCAGCTCCCTCACACACACATCACTAAATTAATCTTTTCCATCTGCTAATCCCTATAATGCAGTTTTGATGATTAAATCAGTCTGTGAAGAACCCACACAGGTGAGAGATTTTTTCTGCACCTTGACACTCATTATTTTTCATCTGTCTATCTATAATATCTTTATCTTTCTGACTTTATAATATTAACTAGAGCAAGTGCTCCATCCTTTGTCTTCTAAATTGTTCTCCCTAGTTATGATTCTATATTCTTCCATATAAATTGTAGGGATAACCCGTCAAATTGCATCATTTTTCTCTTTTTTTTTTTTTTTGGGAAAGGCATGAAATTTACTAGGTACTCTGGGGACCATTATTATCTTTTTTTTTTTTTTTTTTTTTTTTTTTTTATAGAGGCGTGCTTTATTTATTTGTTTGTTTGTTTGTTTTGTTTATACATGCACTGGGTACAGTCAGAAGCGCGGGAGGGTGAGAGAATTCACCAGAGCCAGAGCGGGAAGCAGAGCAGGCAGAAGGACCGAAGGACACTGCTGAGGGGAGCAGCGGGCGGCAGGAGAGGTCTGCGCGCCATGTGGGACCCTCCTTCGGTGGCCGGGGAGCAGCCGGGGATCGAACCGGCGCCGCGGAGGCCGCGCGCAGCTTCGCAACCCAGCGCTCAACCGCTGCGCCACCGGGGAGGCCCCATTATTATCTTTTAATGATTCAATTGTCCCATCCATGAACATCATATAACTTTAAATTTTCAAATAAAATTATTCTGTTTTTTTTCTGCAAATGTCCTTTTACATTAGAGTGACTACTAAATATTTCATTGATGCTGTCAAAGCTATGACTAGTATCTTTTTATTACATGTATGTTTTTTAGTATGTTTTTTATTACATTATTTTGTTAGCTGCTATTGTTCAAGACAAATCTTTGACTTTCCATGTCAGCGTTTTATTTACAAGCTTCTCCCAAGTCATTAATAAAAGTATCTTGTTAACTTGGGGATTAGGTTAGCGATCAAGTTTATTTTCTTTGTGACAATGGATAAGTACTATGTTGAGAAATGGTGGTATTTCTTTTGTTAAAGGAAATATGTCTAAACTTGTACCAGTAATTATGTATTTTCTCTGGAATTTTGGGCAGTTTTATTAAATTAAGGAAGTTCTCTTTTGTTTTTGGTTTTCCAATTTTTTTTTTTGTAAAACAGCCCTCTAAGCTGTTGAGATATGTGTTCTTTATTGAAAAGATGTCATCTTTTCCTCTGCTTTAGTTTATTAATATAATGTATTATGGTGATTCGATCCTCTGATGTTATATTAGCTACATTTCTAGAATAAATTCCTTTGGGTCATGACTCTTTAATATAGAACTAAAACAGCTTACATCATATTTAGGTTTTGGGGATCTATGTGCTATGTTAAATTGATCCTATTATGTCATTTCCTTGTATGTAGATTTGATTTTATATTAATACTTAAATTGTGATATAATCAGGGAGATTGCATTCTTTTTCTAAGTTCTAGAATTTCTTGAATAAGATAGAATCATCATTCCCTAACACACTTTCAAGGTGGGGGGTGGGTTATTTTTTTAATGTTCCTTTTTTTTTTTTAATGCTTCAGATTTGCCAGGCTTCCCAAACCAAAATATTACTGTTCTAAATGTTCTCATCTAAGTGTTTTCTCTCCTTTGCTCCCCCTCTCCCCAAAATTAAGTGTTGAGATTTATAACTTACTATTTCATTTTTTCATGTTTTTCTCTTGGACTCAGTTTACTGAATTCTGAGTAATTTCTTCAGTTCTGACTTTCAGTTCATTAATCATCTCTTCAGAGGCATCTACTTTTATATTTAACAAACCCAACATGTATAAATTTTTATGTTTTATTTCCCATGTCTGAAATTTGTCTTTGATTTGTTTTCAAATGTTCTTGGTAATTGTTGATACTTTCCTTTATCTTTGTGCTTCCAATTCATTTTTTATAGCTCTGTGAACACACTGTTTGTTCTTAATTTATATTCTAGATATTATAGTTATAGTTTTTACTGTTTTCATTTGATCCTCACATGGCTATGGCAGTCTATTACTCTCACTATCCCTATTCCTAGGCAAGGAAAACAAGACTGGAAGTACTAAATTATTCACTCAACTTACAAATTTATTAAGTGTCTGGGCTAGGATTTTAATGCTGGTCTGTTTGACATCTTCTACAAAGCATAATAGAACGAAGACATTCACTATCTGAGAGTCACATAGTCATTGGATATCATCACTGAATCTCAGATTTACTACAGATTTAGTAAGTTTATGGGGCCCACTAATTCTTGGCTCACTAGCCCCAGACTGCCTCCATGAAGGGTAATCCTATGCAGCACTATCTTGGGTATCTTTATGGTTTTTTACATTCTACTTTTTGGTCATACTGTTGGTTGTATATTTCTTTCTTCATTTACCTTTGCGTACTTTGATTCTCTGTGGCCTGTAATACATTAATCATACTCTTCTCAGAGGCATTAACATAGTCTTTAGTAAACTCCCAGCCTTCTTTTTCAAACTTACCACTTGCTATCTTCTTATATAATAGCATCTAATACTTAGCATTTTCTGTGTCTGCCTCATCTGCCTATATATCATGCCATTTAATATTTGAAACAAATCTAAGGGTTTGTACAGTTGTCTTTATTTTACAGATGAGAACACTGAGGTTTAGAAGACAAATAATTTGCATAAGTTCTCATTACTAACAAGTGGAAAAGCTGGCATTTGAATCCAAAGAGCCTCACTCCAAAGTCAGTGCTATGAAACACACACTGCACTCAGTTTACCTGTCCTATTCCTAAGCCAGAATTGATCATTCATTGTGTCTCAAACTTGCATTATGCATTTTTTGGTTTCCACTCCTTTATTGATACTTTTGTCTTCTGAAATGATTCCTGAATCACATATCAAAAGCTCCCACCATAGTCCCAGTGTAGATTTTATTTCCTGCAAATCTTCTCTCATTTCTTAATTCCTGAAACACTGCATGTGCTTTGGGCACTGTCACAGAAGCATTTATAACACTGATCTTTATCCATGTCCTTTCTCCCTGGCTCAGGATCAATTTCTGGAGAGTAGATGATGTCTTTATTTCTCCTGAAGGAACTTGCATGGGTATTTGAGCCAACACATGCAAGTTTGGTCTCTGTGTCTGCCATTTTGCAGTTGTGTGGTCTTGAGCAAACTGCTCAATGCTCTCTCTTTGTTCCTCACTGTTAAATGAAGATGGCAGCCTAACTCAGGGAGCTATTATGAGAGAGAATCAAGGTACCACAGGTAAAGCTAATGGCATGTAAGTGGTGTTCCTCCAATTTTACATTCTCTCCTTGTGTGCTGGTATAGGACCTTGCATGTATTGCATATGTGGTTAAAAAAATTATTGGAAGATTGAGTGATTGTACATTGGGACTCTCATTGATTGACTACTGGTATGTCCTGCTGTTGCTTTCTTTGCATAGGATTTTCCTGATGTTGTCTCTCCTCCTCTCAAATAAAAGCTGATAACCTTATGGTACATTTTCAATTCTACCGTATTTTTTCTCGGTGATAGTGGCTCTAATTGTTTCAAGAGATAAGTTAATCCTTTCTATTGAATTCACTGTCCAATGTTTATTTCTTTGAGGACAAGTAAGTCTTAATGCATTTCAAGGCAGAAACCCTATAAATAATGAGTCCTTTGTGGGAGTCTCCAGTCAGATTTAAAGATTGTTGTTTTTGAATATATGTACTTATATTTTATTTATTTATTTTTTAAAGATTTATTTATTTATTTATATAAGCACTGGGTACAGTCAGAGAGTGGGAGGGTGAGAGATTTCACCAGAGCCAGAGTGGGGAACAGAACAAGGCAGACAGGCCTAAGTACACTGCTGAGGGGAGCAGCGGGTGGCAGGAGGGGTCTGCACGCCATGTGGGACCCTTGCCTGGTGGCCAGGGATCGAACCGGTGCTGCAGAGGCTGCGGGCAGCTTCGCAACTCAGCGCTCAACCACTGCACCACCGGGGAGGCCCTATGTACTTATGTTTTAAAGGAAGTTTCAAGGTTGCTGTTCTTGTCATAGGACTAATCTTATTTACATTTTCCTTCTTGTTCCTCTAAGCAAGTGGTGTAGCATTTGGATAAGTGAGGAGTTGGAAATAGAATTTGTCATTGCTGAGATCATGTTCATCATTACAGATGAGAAGTGAAAGCCTTTCCATTGTGGGCACTGTATAAAGCCATCATGGTCAACGGGTAGCAGTGGGTCCTGCCCAAATGCAAATTAGTTTTCATCATTCTTTCTCTCCTTTCTGAGAAAACTCATGGACATTTTCTTGGAGCTTTCAGTTTCTGAAGAAAGTTCAGTGTCCTACATGATATCCTCAGACATTCTTCCATCATTATTTTCATGTAGAAGATAGGAAAAAGTTTTTTGGAGTTCACATGTGAACGCCCAAATAAATAAATTTTAAACTGTCATTGTACCCAGAGGGGAGGGAACTCAATGGATGATGGGGCTTTGGTGATAGTGGGTGTGGTGTGATAACATACATCTGGAGAGGTGTGAACCTACACGTGTAGGTCACATACGGTGTTGTAAACCAGTGTTATCTTAATAAAAATTATATGGCTAAAAGTAACAATACATGTGGGAAAAAAAAAGCTTTTCTGGAAACCTGCATATCTATGCTTAATGCAGCACTATTTACAATAGTCAAGATATGGTTATAACCTATGCACCAAAAAACAGATGAGTGGATCAAGAGATGTGGTATATACACATTGGACTGCTTATTCAGCAATCAGAAAAAATAAACTCCTGCCAACATGGTTGGTTGGAGCTGGAAGAAATAATGTTAAGTGAAATAAGCTAGAAGGAGAAGGATAAATATTGGATGTGTCACTTTTTTTTTTAAAGATTTATTTATTTTTGCATACAAGAACGGGGGTACAGGCCAGAGTTGTGGGGGGTGAGAGGATTCACCAGAGACAGAGTGGGAAACATAACAGGCAGATCAACTGAAATACACTGTTGAAGGGAGCAGTGAATGAGACCAGAGAGGTCTGCTGCACCATGTGGGTCGCTCCCTAGCTGGAGATTGAACTCATGCTGCAGTAGCAGTGGATAGCTTCATAGGTTGCGTTTTAACCCCTTATGCCACCAGGGAGGCCCAGATGGTGTCACTTATATATGGAATTTGGAGAAACCGAACAAAGAGTCAGACAAAAACAAGTTTTAAATCCAACTTTTGAAAATTGATCACAGATCTGAGGTATCCAAGAGGGTAGGTATGAGACCCTGTGGGGAGAGCACAGTGGGCTATGATGGAGGACTATGGGTGCTTTGGTGTCGTGAGAGCTGCAGTGAGCACACTGGGGAGAAATCCTATACTGCCAATATATTAGCAAGCATGAAACAACAACTACAAAAATCTTTCTATGTTAGAAATTACCTGTAATGGAAAGGCAGCATCAGAGCTAGTCTTTGGCCCTTGGCCATCCTTTATCTCTAAACCTTGTATTTAGGTATTTGAAGATATCTTACACTGGATCTAGATTAAAAAGAAAAATTTCCTGTTTGGTACTTGACAATACTATGATCTAACAATACTGCTAGCTCACAGCACTATGACCTGAATGTACTTAGTAGGCGAAACAGGCCACAGGGCTACAAATGAGGGCTTTGATGAGACTGGCCAAGTTTGTCCAAAACCCTGGATTTTCCACTTGCTAAGTAAATTTGCGCAATTTATGTAACCTCTGTGTGCCTATTTCCTTACCTATAAAATATGGATAATAATGCTACTTATTAACACAATAGCACAACTTTTCATTGTGCAGAGTGTAGCCCCTTAGTGTGAGTAATAAAATCAGTTTCCTATGTCACACACACACACACACACACACACACACACACTTCAAATAAATAAATGAAAGGTCATCACAATAGGTTGTCTCTAAAGACTGTTTTATTTGCATATTAGTTTTCTGATACTCTTTATTTATTTGATACAGTTTTAATAATAACAGTTATTATGAGTACCTTGGAAAAGAACACAAAACCATCCTTTTGCACATTTGTAATAGTGATACAATGCCCACAAACTCTGCAAATGTAATCAAGTGAAGCAATCTTTTATCCAAAACAAAATAAAGCTGTTGCTGTAATTAGTGTGAACATACCAAACAAAACAAGGCTAATTACTGGAGGGGAAAAAAAAGAATGAATTTTGTGAGAAATAGGCCATCTTCCTCACAAGGCAGCTTTTTTTTTTTTTTTCTTTCACTGTTCCTCTATCTCTGGAGACTAGGAATTTTGATGACATTAACATGGCTTATTAATGATCATTGTAACTCACTCCCTCCACCTAATTAAATCATCAGCTACAATTGCTAACAGGGGAGCATAATTTAAATGGAACTGTTCTGACAAACTAGATACCACCACACTCCTAAATATTTAATACTCCCTGTGGCTGGATTAGTGGGAATATTTAAGGAGCCATTTAGCCAGGTCTTTCAGAGGTGACTGACAGATATTTTCAATGCCTTGAAAAAGAAGACAAATTAATTATAAATACATTTCTGCTTAAGTTCTCTTGTCATTGGGTATTATGTAGAATGAAAAATTATAATTAAAACCATTTTTTATTCTATTGATAAGATGATGGAGCCCCTGAAGAAAAATTGATTTATTTTAAACACTTAATTAAAACCAGAAAGTTGAGTTAAAGAATGTAGATTTAGTTGCATTAAAAAACTAGATGAGAGGCATAAATGTTTCACTCAGGAAGGCTGTTTATTGAGCATTTATTATGTAGCAACACTAAAGTAGGTTGACCAGATATAGTTAACAAAATGGAATTATCCCTGCAGTATTATAGCAAGGAAATAGATGTTAATAATGACAAGTGTGGTGAGTGGGACAAAGGAGAAGAGGGAACAAAATCTTTAATCAGACATTTTAGGACCTATAAAGGGGAAATCCATATTAAATAATGTTCACTCTCCCCTACCCATTTTTCTAAAAAGTGCACTTACTAAATGGTGTGGTAAAATTTCAGTGTTTTTTTTTTTATCCTTTTAGACAAATTTGGATTAAGTTTTCTATATGGGCTTGTGGAAAACAGAAGTACTGATTTCTGTTTTCTGGTTCTTCAATAGGAAAAGGGCATAATAGACCTGCAGTGCCTGCTACCAGCAATGATCCTTACTTTTTGTTTTTACGATTGGTTTCATAATTTCTGCCTACCTGGAAGCTTCTGCCTCCAATGAGCTTCAGGCTAAGTTACTGGTTAAGTTATTTCCCTCATTTCCTAGTTGCACGTCAGAGCAACACAACTGGGCAACTTTTCAGTTTTAAGGGTGTCAAAAATGAAGCTGATAAGGGAATAGGAAATTAACATTTTCTAATGCCAGAACCTCTTATCTCTTGTTGAAAAAAATGTTCACCGTCTATTTGCATTATGATTCAGGATTACCTTTCTGCTGTCTTTCCATGGTCCAAAAAAGATTGGGTACAACATGCTGATTTTTCGTGATGGCTTTTGTGTACGTGTGGCTAAGCATTGGACATAGGTTGTGACAATTACTTTAGACAAAGTGTCAGATTAAGTGAAAATTGGGGAGAGTTTTTCTGGTCAAAGAACAGCATGCTAGAATTTAGGAAGTGTCACCCTTGAAGATCAGAGAGAGCTACAATATGACTAGCAAGGATAAAGAGTTGCTTGAGAGGAGCCTGGGGAAATAAGCAAGGTTAGCTTTATTTTTTAACCTTTGGACAGATGTAGAGATTTTAGGCTCATGGTTGCTAAAAAATATCATCTCTGCTGGATTTTAAAACAAACTTAAATTTTAGAATAGTTTTAGATTTATAGGAGAGTTGCAAAGATAGAATAGATAGTTCTACTTTGATCTATTTCTCTTATTACATCTTGCTTTACTGTGGTACATTTGCCACAAACCAATGATAATTATTACTATTAAATTAATAATAATTATTAATAAACTCATACTTTATCATATTTTCTTAGTATTTACCTCATGCTTTTTTCTGTTCCAATATCCCATCTAGGTTACATTATACTTAGTTATCATGTCTCTTTGGATTCCTTTTGGTTGTGACAGTGTCTCTTTATTTTGATGAACTTAACAGTTCTTTTATTTTAAGATTTATTTATTTATTTATACAAGCACTGGGTATAGTCAGAAGCACCAGAGGGTGAGAGAATTCACCAGAGCCAGAGCGGGGAGCAGAACAGGCAGACTGAAGAAGTACACTGCTGAGGGGAGCAGCGGGCTGCGGGAGAGGTCTGCGCGCCATGTGGGACCCTCACCGGTGGCCAGGGATTGAACCGGTGCTGCAGAGGCTGCGGGCAGCTTCGCAGTCCAGCGCTCAACCGCTGCGCCACCAGGGGAGGCCCGATGAACTTAACAGTTTTGAGGAGTACTGATTGGGTACTTTGTAGATTGCCTCTTAATTGGGATTTTCTGATGTGTTTGTCATGATTGGAGTAGGGTTAAGGGTATGAGGGAAGAAGAGTATAGAAGTAAAGTGTCATGCTCATTGCATCATAACAAGAGCACACACTGGCAACATCACTTATTTTTGTTGATAGTGACTTTGATCATCTGGCTGAAATAGTGTTTGTCAGGTTTAGCTGCCATGCAGTTACTTTTTTTCCCCTATTCCATACTGTACTTTTTGGAAAGAAGTTCTTATGAGCATCTCACACTTAAGGAGTGGAGTTATGCTTCCTTTCTGTGAGGGTGGAAAATCTGCATACATTGTTGGGAATTTTTCTACATGGAAGATTTGTCTCTTTTCCTGTCTTCATTCAACTGTGTTTATTTTGTTGTTCAATTGCTTTGGAGAATAGGAATACTGCTGAAGTTGTATTCTGGTGGTATTTTATAAGTTTTAGCAGACTTTGTGGTTTAGTTGGAAGAACTAATCACTACTAAAGTAATTGATAATTGGGATTAGAAGCAAGAGTGATGAATGTTTGAGTTAGTACCTTTGCAATTTATGCTGGACCTCTTCCATCCATCCCTTCAAATCCACTCTTCAACTTTTTCTCCTTTTTGGGAGTCTGACCTGTAGAGATTACTTCAATGAGGATCCTATGTCTTCTGGCTCCAGCTGCATTAGCCTAATGTGGTACCCCATTAAAAAAACCAGAGAAATGGAGAAGAGTGAGGCCTGAGGGGTAGTCTTCTCATTTTTTATTGATACATGGTCACATTTAGCTAGATACATCTCTCAAATAAAGGTCTCTGAAGGAGAATTCCTTTATACCCACTTCCTTTTTTTAGGTTTGGGCAACTGTTCCCTCTCCTTCCTTGACCTTGGAATATAGGAGTTCCACTCCTTTTAGATCTAGATTGCTGCATTTTTCTCTTTTTTTCCTCTGTATTCATACTTCTGTGGATCAAATATTTTAAATAAATACACTTCAAATTGTTCTGAATTCATCCAGAATGTAAATACTGTAGTTTGTCTGAAATATAATGTAATGAAGAATAGCTTCAGGCTGTGTCCACATGGCAGCTTCTTCATCTGTCTAGATGCTCACAACATGGAGGAGTACAGTGACGGTCAGATGTTTGCTGCTTGGGAACTCATAAGTGGATAAGTTTTAGGAGTTTGCTTGTTGCTTTTGTAAATGCACAAAATTATTGTCATGCAGAGGTTTGTCCTTTTATAGCATACATATATGTACATGCCTGTATATGTATTCCTGTGTGTGTACATTTTATCCTTTTATCTTCAGTCACTTGCTGAAAAGTTGTTTCATTTCTCTTGTGCAGGCACTGTAGCCAATAAAGATGGCCCATGACTGGTTCAAAGGACTTTCATAGGTGAATGTGAAAATCCAGGGGCTCAAGCATTACTACCTCCCTGGCCTCTTCATTCTAAATATTGTCAGGGCTATGGCCTTGGGAGCTTGTAAGGTTAGAAATGTCAAAAAGATCTAATGAGCGTGGGGTCCGTAGAGGAGTTATAAGCCAAATACCACAAACAGTGACAAATCTTGCTATTTTAATTCTGTTGCTATTACATGATGGATAATCAAATTAAAGGGCATAGATATGGCACCCTAGTTTCACATAAAACAGACCTTGCTTTATTGCCATCATCAGAACATCTGGGGTTGTGATCCAGTGGACCTGCAATTCTAAATCTCATAAATATGGCTTTATAATATCCACGTGGGATTATTAATATTTATTGCTTGTAGGTTTCCCTTGGTGGTAAATTCTTCACTGCTCTTTTTTTTTTTTAAAGATTTATTTATTTATGCATACAAGAGCTGGGGTACAGGCCAGAGATGTGGGGGAGGGTGAGATGATTCACCAGAGACAGAGCAGGGAGCAGAACAGGCAGACTGACTGAAATACACTGCTGAGGGGACCAGCGGGTGAGACAGGAGAGGTCTGCTTCACCATGTGGGTTTCTCTCTGGCCGGCCGGGGATTGAATTCATGTTGCAGAGGCTGCGGATTGCTTCATAGTGTGGTGCTTAACCCGTTGAGCCACCAGGGAGGCCCTCTTCACTGCTCTTTGTGGTTTATTCTGAATTCGGTGGTTGGAGTTCACAGTGTCTCTGAGATCATGTGCTAATATGCATTTTTGAGTCATTATCTAGTATTCTTGAGGGGCATGATGGCTGTATGGCCTCTGAGCCATTATCCAGAAACAGAAATGTTTTGTGTTCTCATTATATATTTTTTCCTCACTTGTGACCATAAATTTTCTTCCATGGGGATTTGTTGGACCAGTTTTAAACCTCTTTAAGGTTCAGTTTCTTTCAGTAAAGCAGCTCTATAGTGGCCCTTCCTCCCTGGTGAGGTAAGAATGATGCTAATCTATGTAAGCAGAAGCGTGTGACATGTGGCATTTAGTAAGTGCTAAAGAAATGTCCCCCACAAAAGCCATTGGGACTCTCAGAATTAGATAATAGAGTATAGCAAAGCTCACACTCATTTTAATTTGCTAGTGTGATAACATCGGTGTTTTTTGTTACTTTTATTCCCCCTTAAAAATACCTACTCCTAGACCTCAGCACCAGGTAATGAGTAGCAACCTCTGAAAGTTACATTCATTTCTAGAGGCCACTTATGCACCATTAAATAAACTAGTTCTCTTGGCTCTGAATGATATCCAAGAAGAGTTAACACTTTGCTGCAAAAGGGAAAAGTAGTTTATTCCCTTCTCACTCCTATTTTCAGACCCATTAAGCTGTAAGTGATGGTAAGATTTCCATAACTGCTTTGAGGAAACCCTGAACTCTGTTCTCCCCCTAAAGGGCCTACTACAGCTTTATCTTTGAGTTGTTCGTTCTTTGGTTTCCCTCAAAGAGAGTAATTCCAGAAGAGGTTAAGAAAGTCCTCTCTCCCTCCCCGGCAGCCTTTCCACTCTTTGATTTAACATTCACCAATTATGAAAAAGTTAAATCACCAAAGAATTTTAAAAAAATAGTTAAATTATATGAAAATATCTGCCAAAGTCTCTGCCAGAGACTTAAAGGGCACTATGGGTTTTTTTTTTTGCTTTCTTCTTGGACCCAGATAAAAGAAATACTTATCACCAGAACTCCTGCATTGTGATTAAGGAGGGAAAAGGGAGAAAGGGAAGCTAACACTCCTCAAGATGGAATCAAATTTTAAGATCTTCAGACTGCTATACTGCTGGAAATGAAACTTATGAAACCAAAGGGCAACTATTCTATGACTTTTAATAACTTTTGAAGATGAAATACTAAGCATGGAGTGTAATGTGTCTGCCTGTGTATTTGATTGGGTAATATCTATTTCTTTCCCAGTTCATTTCCCATTTCACCTTTGAAGTAGGGGGATAATCTTTTCACAGATTTACAGCTCTTCGGAAGGAGGACTCTGTTGGGTACAACTAGTGAAGACTTTGTATAGAGAAATTCTACATGTCTCTACTTTTACTGTTCACTTAATTTCACCAAGGTGGACAATACTCTCCTACGCAAGTAACTCACAGTCAGATGTCAAGGTAAAATTTAGCAGTCACTGCCTCTTGTCATCTCAGAGCTCTTTTTGTATAAAAACTTCAGGATTCATGTGATGCTTCCAATTGTATCTTGTGTGGAAGAGAGAATTAGGTGGGATCTCTAAATGAGGCCCCCAAGACTTCTATAAGATATCAAGAGAGGTGAGTCATCAATGCTGATTGTGATTTAAAATAACTTTGAATATGGTGAAATGCTAAATCCTGGAAAAATCCAAGCTCTTGAAGACTGCTCTAAAACAGGCTATTGTGACATGTCTGCAGATGGTTCTGCCCAAGGGTCTCCATTACTCTGGGAAATGCTTATTTTATTTTATATTGGTCTTTTCTAGTTACACCTGATCTTGGTGAGGTTTCTTTTTCTCTGCTCCTGGCCAGACTGCCATGCTCTACATCATTAACCCTAAACTCTGGGGAACTGATCCCCTGACAGCCTCTTTGATATTAGACTAGATTCCTTCCAGGCTGCATTTAATTGACTGAGCTCCCAGGGGAAGAGCTTGTTCCCATTCCCTCTATTTCACTTGGCCACTCTTTAGTAGCTGGCTTGCAAATCCACTGTGCCCCCGTGAAGAAGGAAGTGTGACAGATAAAACACATGACTATGATTCTGAATTCACCTTTGTTCCCTTCTAATAACATGTCTACTGTTAGACCTGTCAGCGAGTTCCTTTGTTCTTTTTGAATTCTTGTCTTCCAAGAAATAAGAAAGTGGCTACTTTCTTCTTATGTCCTTCTCATTGCACTTTTTCTGTTTTTTTGAAAGTGAAAGACAAGGGTCTTGGTAATTAAAACACCACCTCTTTTTTTTTTCTTTGACTCTTCTGTTTTTAAACTTTTAAAATCTTTTGATTTTTGAAAAATGACTTGTCCATTGTAAAGATTTTTACTGATCTTTCACTTCTTGCAATCATTAAAAAAAATAAGACCACATTGTTTTCACCAAATATAAAAGTCATATGTTCACTGTCAAAAATTCAAACAATGTATAGGTATATAATATGAAAAGTAATCATGCCTGTAAAAACAATCCCATCCTCCCTACTAAAGGGAATCTTTGTTTTTTTGATGTGTTAGGTACACATCAAAAAGAGACAGGTACACATTAATGTTTAGTGGCCATAATATCATCTTCCAACAAATGAAAAAATGAACTTGGGAAGTAGTAGTTAAAATTCACTTCTACCCCTTCATTAAGATGTGTATGAAGACTCTTGTAAAAGCATCCCCAAATACAATTTGTAGACTTATAATTGGTTGAAATATTTAAATCTGGTCAAGTCACTGAGACCCCTCTTTCTTAGACCCTTATCTCCCCCAATAGAGACAGAGCACAGATGCTATTCTCATCCTCTAATACAAGATGCTAATGTCAGCCTGTGTGTTCCCTGCCCTTGAACTTAATTCTCTCTGTTGTGTCTCCCCTGGAATTTGATTGCTTAAGATTAAGACCACAGATGTGTTGAGTTTTGGCTTTGCTGTTTACTATCTGTGTGGCCCTGGGCATATGTCTTCACAAAATGAGAAAAATACCAATTATTATGGTTAATTCTTGCATTCCCCTTTGTTTCTAGATAATTGCCATTAAAAGATTATAAGGGACCCATCTACAAAGCATTCATTTCCCTTTTCCTTTAGGTGGAAGCAGGGTTTTAACGTGGAAATAAGATGGGCAAGAACTGCCTGTACCTCCCAATCCTTTACCAATTATGCTTCAGCCTGAAACCAAATTGTGTAAGCCCAAATTGTCCCCCCACCACCACCTAAGTCCAAGTGTTATGAGACTTTCTTTTATAATTTATTTTTTTCACTTGGTATAACAAAAAGAATTAGTCATCATTCAGATCCAGGAGTTTTCATGGTGACTTTTAGATATGTCAGTGAATTTGAAAATATTTTTGTGCCAGTCAACAGAAGGTTACATGGTAATGCTCTCACTTATTAAGTTTTCTCCCTGAATATCTAAATAAGATATTTACCTTTCTCTTTTGTCCTGGGATCTTACAATGAAAAATCCCAAAAAGAATTTTCCTTACTCTTCTTTCTGGCATCTTATCCTTGGAGAAAATGCACAATGAGGAGCTGGTTCTGTTCAGGTAGATAGTATTTGTGAGGCGCCCTTTGAACTCTGGACTCCAGGTGCAGATGAGAGTTTTTCAAATTTTTTAGTACCTCCACTACATCAGAACAAAGCCCCAGTATCCTAATCATGTCCATAAACTTCTCTAGGAATGGGAAAGAAAGTTTTAGAAGAATCTTAACATTAAGGCCACTGTATGTGATACCCACCCTAAAGCATGACATGCCCAATTCTTGAAACCAAGGATGGTTGTACAGGTAAAAGGGGGGCCTGTAGGGAAGTGATACTTTTATTTTCTTAACTCCATCACACTAAATAAATGCACTCCCCTCCCCTCTTTAGAGTTCTTATTTTGCTTAAATCATATGGATGAGCTGAAGAAAGTTAAGAGGTAAAATGAATGGATTTAGCCCTACACATCATTCTGTAGCACCTGCCTACTGGTATCTGTAAGTGCCAAGGAAATGTCTGTCTGATGGCAGATGACACAGCACCTTTTAGGGACTTGTTGTTGCTATTTTCATACCCTTTCCTGATTCTCAAGTTATCCATGTCATTATGCTACATAAAAAGTTGTCACTTTGTTGTCACCTCTCCTGTTTTTATCTTTGGTGTTTTTATCTTTGGTTATTCCCAGTGCCAACAGTATTGAGTCTCCTGAGGTGGGATGAGAGGAATGGTCTTTTCATAGATATAAAAACTTTTTAATTTGGTCCTCAATCTGTACCTCTTATGTTGCAACTCTTGATTTGCTTTTCCAATTTCTGATTTCATCTAACCTTGAAAATGTCAAAAAATAATTCTTCTGAAGGCTCTATTGGAAGGTAACTCAAAGAGCATCTCCTAATTTCATATTTAAATTTTTTTTCCATTTATGCTAATCAGAGCCTTGGGGATAGGGTTAAACACCTTATCATTTTTCTACTTTTAGATATCTTTGTTATTTATTCAAATATATTTATTGGGTATCTGTTTTGGGCAAGGAATTCTTTTAACATTGAGAAAAATACAACTTCCCTGACCAAATAAAATATTTATGTCAGTGGGAGAAATAGAAAATAAGCAAGAATTCAACAATAAATTAAACCAATGATTTTAGGAAGGATTAGTGCCAGTTACAGTGTCATGTAGAAAGATAAAGAAAGATGCCTATGAAACAAGAACAATTACAGGAGAAAGGGATATTTTATGTAGGCCAACCCTAGGATGGGCTATTTGATCACAAACATGAATGAAATGAAGGGTCACCCTGTCAGAAGCCCTGGGTAAGGAGAGTTCCAAGGGGAGACAGAAAGTACAAGAGCAAGCCAGGACTGAGCCTGGAAGGCAACGGAGACTGGAGCAGAGGGTGAGCTGACTCAGAAGAGCCCAGAGTGGTAACTACAAAGCAGATTGTACTGGGTTTTGTAGGAAAAGAATTTTGATCCTCAACTCATTGAGAAAAATACTTATTTAAGAATTTCTCTCCTTGGCCTCCCTGGTGGTGCAGGCGGTTGAGCGCAGCGCTGTGAAGCTGTTCGCAGCCTCTGCAGTGCTGGTTCGATCCCCGCTGGCCTCGGAACAAGCCACATGATGAGCAGACCTCTCCTGTCTCACCCGCTGCTCCACTCAGCAGTGCATTTTGTCAGTCTGCCTGTTCTGTTCCCTGCTCTGTTTCTGGTGAATCCTCTCACCCTCCCGCACATCTGGCCTGTACTCCGGTTCTTGTATAAATAAAATAAATCTTTAACAACAACAAAAAAAGAATTTCTCTCCTAAAGTTGTTAGAAGAACTTGTCTCATTGTTTCTCCCTGGAAAGATACCAGGATTTCTCATATGATACCATATTCTTTCCATTGTAGGGAGCTTTTTCCCCCCATAAATTTGTTATACCTCTGAATTTTGGAATTGACTTATAATTTTGACCATCATAATTTTATTGATATCATTTGTCTTTCCTCATGGTAAATAAAATAATGAGGCATCTTATAAGAGATGATGTCTCAGATTTGGTGAAACATGTCCAGATTCTAAATGGTTCACTGTTGACACTGCTCTCATCTCCCCAGCTTCACGGACATGTGATGGAACAGAGCCCTTGTACAAAGCTCTTAAGTGTTGTGGTCTTTTTTTTTTTTTTTTTTTTTTTTTGTAGTGAGTATGCCTTTCAGCCATACTCACTAGGAATCAATCTTCCTATTTGTGACTTTGCAAGATGATGGATGACTGACTGGACACATAAGTGTAGCTTATAGCTTTGGGGCAGAGTTGGTCATGTGCAGAACTAACTGGCCATGAAGTAAATGAATCCACTAACCTGACTTTATTGCCAGTCTATAGTAACTGACTGAGCTAAGCAGACAATAATGAGCCATCTGTAGATTTGGCATAGTTTCCTAATCTGTGTACAACTTTGAATATTCTTGCATTCTCTTCACATGTATGGGATTCTTTTTTTGGCGAACCTATGGTGCTCCCCAGTTCAGCTGTTTCTTGTTTTCTGTACTAGTTTTTAAACTTCTTGTGTATAAGGACTATAGCATTCATTTCTATATTTTTAGTGCCTCCTTTGATTGATAGATATTCAATCAAAATTGATTAAATTGATATGCATATATCACTTCAATTAGCTTGTGGCCTAAAGAGCTTGCTTCTTAACATAATGAAAAGTTAAACCCATTTCTAGTTCAAGAGAGACAAAGTCTGCAGCACTACAACCCAATTAAAAACAATATGACTCTCTTTATGATTTTTATAACTTAATCTTATCTTGTTTTGAACGTCTATTTCTGCTGACATAGAAAATATTTAAACCTCATATTTAAAATGAATTCAAACTCCTTGGGTATAAACCAATCTTCTTTGGGTAAATATTCAATAAGTTCAAAGCTCAGGAACTTATCTATTTTTACATTTTGAGCAGAATTTCTTCTTCTTTCCCAAATAACAGCATGTGGGAGTAACCTTGGTTCAAAAGATATTTACAGTTTCTAGACTGGTTTCCAATGAGGTGTTTATTCATCTATTCAATAGATGTCTGGGAGGTGATATTAAGGCATTCTTAGCATGTGTGGGTTTTGGGGGGCATCATATTGGTCCCACTATGCCCTGGTGTGAGGAGGCCGTGGTATGCATTCCAGTTGATGCTAGCTGTGACTAAGTTCTCTAGTTATAGACATCATGATGGCTAGACTTCTGAGTGAATGAGACTTCAGATGCTTGGAATCTTCACCTTTCAAGTCTTCTAACAGAGATATCAGCTACCGGGGCACAAGATCAAGCCATCCCTATTGTATCTGGTCCGTATTTTTAACCCACAAAAGCCATGAACATGACATGCATATTTAATGCCACTAAATTTTGAAGTTGGTATACATCCTAGTTATGCAAATTTTTCCTCCCTCTTCCTCTAGCTTTTGCTTTTCCTTCAGGGAAAAAAGGGAAAGAGTCAGAATATTTGGAAGACAGTCTTAAAAAACAAAGACTATTTCTTCAGGACCATAATTAATGAATATTTTAATCATGGAATGCTTTGAAAATGTGTTACAGAAAAGCATTCACTGTTTTTTATTTTTTTTTAAAAGAACTTTATTTAGAGCCAAATTATATGAAGTTTTGTTGTTGTTGTTGTTTTTTAAACTCGGGACAATTCCACCAGTCTTACCCCAGGCCAAAAGCTATTTTCATTAGAGAAAAAAATGTTTTTCATTTCCTCAAATGGTAATATGTGCACCCAAGTAAGTACAAAGTTGAAAGTCAAAAGTTGTGATACAGCTGGCTGCATTACTTGATCTCTATCTGAATGTTAGTCGCGCGATTATTGGAGTTCGTTGTCACAGCGGGGTGGGGAGAGGACGTGGCAGCATCAAAAGGAAATTACATTTGCTAAAAAATATGGGTGAAAATGTCTTCGGCAATTACCACAGGTCATCTGTGCTGCATACAGTAAATGGCAGAGAAAAAGGGCTTCCTGTGGGAAGAGCAAAGATGAGGGTTAGAAATGGGCTATTGTGAGGTACGGAATCAAAGAGACCCCCCATTATGCAGGGTACAGAGTAAACAGCAATATTAGTATAATGGGCTGTAATAAATTACTCGCAGTTTTTAAGATTTCTATTTTGTACTTTCAGGTCAGCAAAAATGCCATCATCTTTCCTTGCTTTGTGTCGTCTGTGCTACCCTTTTAGACTTAGATGAATCCCATTCTATTCCAGCTGGCTGCCTTTAGATTTTTGAATTAGCACTCAATATATTTTAATTCAATTTGGAAACTAATGGATGCCTGAACTTATTTAGCCCATCCATTCAAGCATCTTGAAGTGCAATTCTGATTGAGGTAATTTTTCTAATTACAATTTTAATTCTTCATTTTTCTACCTCTCAAAAAATTAAACCTTGCTCCATTGATGACTGGAAAATTCTAGGTAAGCTATATAGGAAAGTAGAGTTTATGTGGTTCATCCATTTCTTTTCCTGGTATAGTGGGAAAAATAAGTATTAAATAAAGTGAGTTTCATGTCAATTGTAACAGTCTTGTGTGTAATTTAGGCTGCTTTTACTCAGATTTTATGGGTAGTCTGGGGGTGGGGACTTATAATGTTTCTAAACCAGAAAAACACAACACCCATGAAATTCTGTTGCCTATTTCAATATTCAGCTTTATAAACAAGTTTATCTTATATAAAGATTAGTCTGAGTTGGGTTTTCTGAGACTTGTGACTAAGTCTTCTTATTATGTCCTGCATGGGTATTTTTTTCTTTTTCATGGGACTGACATTTATATTATTTATTTTTTTAAAGATTTATTTATTTATTTATACATACAAGAACTAGGGTACAGGCCAGAGGTGTGAAGGGGTGAGCGGATTCATCAGAGACAGAGTGGGAAACAGAACAGGCAGATCGACTGAAATACACTGCTCAGGGGAGCAGTGGGCGAGACAGGAGAGGTCTGCTGTACCATGTGCGACAGTTACCTCCCTGGTTGGTAATTGAACTTATGCTGCAGTGGCTGGGATAGCTTCATAGTGCTGCATCTTAACCCCTTATGCCACCAGGGAGGCCTGGGACTGGCAGTTATTATCTCTTTTTCAATACCCTTATCCACTTTCTATAAATTGACTAAAGGGATATTCATTAATAACCTAATGTGTACTAATTGTTTGATTATAAAAACAGTAAGTTTATGAAAACGCTTAATGAGTACACACACTCTTTGGGGAGACTGACATGTAGATAAACACAAATCACTTTTCAAAAAACATTTTGCTAAACACTTGCCCTACAAATTATCTTGTGAAAGGGCCTTCCTGGCTCTATGAATTTCATTACTACACAAATTTGGAAAAATTACATTAAATCATAATCTCTTTTATAAGTTTTACAGTGCATGTGAGACCTCAGAGATGCCATATCTTTAGTCAAATCTTTCACAGTGTTTTGAAAACAGAAGTCCTTTGTTCTTTTCTGACCCATTGACCCATGAAACTATGCTCCTCAGAAAGTATCTGAGTAGAGAGACAGACAACAAAGAAAAAAGGGAGATGAACAGTTTATTCACCTTTGGAGGGGATGGAAGTGACTTCAGAGAGGAAGTAAGGATTGGGTATTGTTAAGTGAGTTTGGCATCTCAGAGAAGAGAAAGAATAATCTGGAAAAATACTACAGGATATGAAAAAGCAGAGAGGTAAAAATAAAACTGTGGTTTATCTGGGAATAAATATATAGCTTCTAATGGGACTGGAAAGAGCACAGAAAAGAAAAATCATAAAAAGAAACACGAAAGGAAAAGATGGGCATAAAGTATCAGGGGAAGCCAATTGCATGTCCTGCAATAGTGAAGAGCTGTTGACTGTTGTTCTGTAGGGCCTATATTTATTTCCATTACAACATAGCTCTTGATATTTTTAATGCCAGGGACATTTTTTCCTCAATTGCAGTTTTAAAAGTTTTGCTGATTGCCAGAGTGAGCAGATTAAAATTGAGGGATCCAATTTGAAAAGAATGAGTTTTGCTTTTTCCCATCCCTCAAAGGATTATCATCTCCAGTGTTATATCTTATTTTTAAAGAGTCCAGTTTTAAATTGGAATATGCGTGGAGGTAAACAATACCTTCTCATGTAAACCTTTAATGATATTTGTGTTTTATAAAGCTTTAATGATAATAACGTTTATTGGACTGTCCCCTCTATTCCATTTCTGTTTTACTCTTTTAAATTCCTGTAAAACTCATTTAGAACTCCATCTCTTCCCAGACATTTTCCCCAGCTACTCCAACCTACTCACTCATTAGGAAGCATCTTTTGAGTGCCTGCTGTCCATGAGATCTGGTATACTAGAAATCAGTTACAATGGGTTCTTCCAGTCTTAATGGTCTGTGAGTCCAAGGGAAAGACAGAGATGCAAACAGAAATTCCAATACGATCTTTTGCTTACGGTAAGTCCAAATGCAAAGGATGCTGAGATAATTGAGGGTAGAGATGAGGGTACCCAGATCCCAGCGAGGAGTGGTACGGATGGAAAGAACATGTTTGGAAAAAGATAAGAAAAAGGGGAGAATATAGATTAATATATAGAGTTTAACTGGCTATCAGTGTTAAGGGAAGAGGGGAGTGGAGATCTGAATGACTTCTCTGTTACCACATAAACTTCGATCTTAATGGAAAAGCATTTCCATTAAGATCTGGAACAAGACAAGGATGTCCACTCTCACCACTGCTTTTCAATATAATACTGGAAGTCCTAGCCAGAGCAATAAGACAAGAGAAAGACATCCAAGGAATCCAAATAGGAAAAGAAGAAGTCAAACTATCACTATTTGCAGATGATATGATAATCTACATAGGGAACCCCAAAAACTCCATAGAAAAACTAATTAAACTCATCAAATCAGTTCAGCAAAGTGGCAGGATACAAAATCAACATGCAAAAGTCAGAAGCCTTCCTATACACTAACAATAAATCTGAAGAAGAAGAAATTAAAAAAAACCATCCCCTTTATTATCGAAACAAAAAAAAATCAAATACTTGGGAATAAATCTAACAAAAGAGGTAAAGGACCTTTACAAAGAAAACTATAAAACACTGTTAAAAGAAATAGAAGAAGATAAAAAGAAATGGAAAGACATCCCCTGCTCATGGATTGGAAGAATAAACATTATTAAAATGGCCATCCTACCAAAAGCAATATACCGATTCAGTGCTATTCCAATAAAAATTTCAATGTTAATCTTCAAAGAAATAGAACAATTATTGATGAAATTCATATGGAATCACCAAAAACCCCGAATAGCCAAAGCTCTCCTGAAAAAAAAAGAAGGGCATGGAGGCATCACACGCCCAGATTTCAAACTATACTACAAAGTCATAATCATCAAAACTGCATGGTATTGGAACAAGAACAGACACACAGACCAATGGAATTGAATAGAAAATCCAGAAATAAACCCACAGATTTATGGTCAACTAATCTTTGACAAAGGAGCACAGACTATGCATTGGAGCAAAGAAAGTTTGTTCAATAAATGGTGCTGGGAAAACTGGGTCGCTACATGCAAAAGAATGAAGCTTGACCACTACCTCACACCATACACAAAAATCAGCTCAAAATGGATTAAAGAACTAGTCATAAGACCTGAAACCATAAAATACATAGAAGGAAATATAGGCGAAACACTATGGGATTTGCACATCAAAGACATCTTTACAGACACATCACCCAAAGCAGTGATAGTGAAGGCAAAGATAAACAGCTGGGACTACATCAAATTAAAGAGCTTCTGCACAGCAAAAGAGACAATAACAAAAACAAAGAGAAACCCCACCAACTGGGAGAACATTTTGCACAGAACACTAATGATAAAGGACTGATCACAAAAATCTGCAAAGAGCTGATGAGACTCAACAACAACAAAGAAAATAATCCTGTCAAAAAATGGGCAGAAGAGCTAAAAAGAAACTTCTCTTAAGAGGAAATGCGAATGGCCAACAGGCATATGAAAAAATGTTCAACATCACTTGCAATCAGGGAAATGCAAATCAAAACTACCATGAGATACCATCTTACACCAGTGAGAATGGCACATATAAAAAACTAGCAACAACAAATGTTGGCGAGGTTGTGGAGAAAAAGGAACTCTTCTGCACTGTTGGTGGGAGTGCAGACTGGTCCAACCACTATGGAGAGCTGTGTGGAGATTTCTGGACCTACTAAACATAGAGCTTCCATATGATCCAGCAATTCCACTCCTAGGTATTTACCCAAAGGACACAGAAACATCAATTCCAAAGAGCACCTGCACCCCTGTGTTTATAGCAGCACTATTTACAATAGCTAAGCTTTGGAAACAGCCCAAATGCCCAAAAATAGATGACTGGATCAAGAAGATGTGGTCCATATATACCATGGAATATTACTCAGCATTCAAAAAAGATAAACACATGCAATTTGCAGCAACATGGATGGTGCTGGAAGGGATCATGCTCAGTGAAATAAGCCAGAAAGAAAAAGAAAAATATCGGATGGTCTCACTCATAGCGGGAATCTAGAAAACTTAAATAAAAGACCAGGAAAATGAATAACTATAAGAAAGTGAAAGGGTCTCCCTGGTGGCGCAGCGGTTGAGCGCTGGGTTGCGAAGCTGCCCGCGGCCTCTGCAGCGCTGGTTCGATCCCCGGCTGCTCCCCGGCCACCAGACGAGGGTCCCACATGGCGTGCAGACCTCTCCTGCCGCCCACTGCTCCCCTCAGCAGTGTACTTCGGTCCTTCTGCCTGTTCTGTTCCCTGCTCTGGCTCTGGTGAATTCTCTCACCCTCCCGCGCTTCTGACTGTACCCAGTGCTTGTATAAATAAATAAATAAATAAATAAATAAATAAATCTTTAAAAAAAAAAAAAAAAGAAAGTGAAAATCAAAATCAACAAAAAACTATGAACCAGAGACACTTTTTGGGGGGTGGGGGCGGGAGGGGAGGGATTGGGGTCAGATTGGGGGGGTTGCAATTGTATGGGGAATATAAAAAAAATAAAATTTATTATTTAAACTTCAATAACCCTTGAATTTATCAAGTGTCAACTAAAAATATCTTGTCTCACGTAGTTCTTCGACATCCCTTGTTTATTTTCTTTCACAATCTAAACATAAACCTAATAAGGGGAAGGAGTGAGCTTATATGATATGTGAAAGCAAATAGTGTGTGCTAAAAATAGTGAGTATCTTTTTCTGTCCCTGAAAAAAAAATCACATGTGCTTTCAACATTTTTATGGGAGAAAATGCAGTAAGTGCGTTTTGCCACAGTGATTCTCTCAAATACATACTAATAACACTTAACCCGATTTTTCAAGTTCTCTACTACTTTATTGGCATGGTTTAAAAGTATTTTTGGTTATTTCATTTTTTCTTCCTGTTCTCAGCTGTCAGCTGATAAGTACTTTTTCCTTCTCTCACTAATCATTGCTATCGTCTCTGCAGAGTTATCATTGGTATTCTCAGTTTACACTTCTTGGTCACCCTGCCTTTAGCTCTGGGAGCCAAGTAGTTATGAAGTATCTGATCTGGGCTTCTAAAATATAAGTGAAAAAAAAAAAAATGGAATGCCTTTGGGAGATCAAAGCACCCTATCCATAGCTCCATGATGCTGGGCGGGTTCCTCATTAACCAGAGTGTGTAGTCATGGAATCCTTGATTCTAGGTAATTTGACCACAAGCATCTTTGCAGCAAGCATTTTCACAGCAAACATTTTTACCACATAATGAAAGGGCCACAACCCTATTTTGCCATAAAAGAGAAAAGAACTGATTGGTTGACAGTTTGGTTTCATTTCCCCATTGGGGAATAAATCAGTCAGCTGACTTTGGCAGACTGTGTTTGTTGTATTTAGGCAGGTTGTTAGTTTGGTTTTATTTCTCCAGTAACAAAACAAGAAACAAGCTCTGCAAACTGATATGTTATTATTTTCTAGTGTAGTAATCTGTACTCTCTGATTTCACACTTTCAGTAATTTTGGTCACCAAAAGAATGTCCAATACTATGAAAGATTTGGAAGATGAGTACTTAGATATAAGCCACAAAAGTAAATCAGTTCTTTGTGCAGCATTGCTATGAATCGACACACATTTTATATTTTTATTCATTATTTTATTTAAATTTAAATTTTAATTGAGGCATTAATTTGGAAACCCTCATCAGGTTCTAAACACATTTAAAACATATTTGAATACTTTACAATATATTTGTGTTTTAATATTATATATATATATTTAAATTTTGATGTTTCATGGTATTCTTTTGAAAGTCCCTTCTCTCTTCTTCTCTTTTTCATTATCTTCTCTTTTATAGCAAAGTTGCTTTAAGGTCAATTAGTTGTGTAGCAATTATGTTTGCAGCAAAGATGGGAACCCTCATTGCTGGCTGCTCCCAAAGTATGTCTTGTTCTAAAAGTCTAGCTGATTTCTCCACATCCTTGCCAACATTTGTTGTTGATAGTTTTTTTAATATGTGCCTTTCTTACTGGTGTAAGGTGGTATCTCATGGTGGCTTTGATTTGCATTTCCCTGATACCGAGAGATGTTGAACATTTTTTCATATGCCTGTTGGCCATTTGCATTTCCTCTTTGGAGAAGTGTCTTTTTAGCTCTTCTGCCCATTTTTTTCATTTTTTAAAATAATTTTTCTGTTTTTTTAAATAATGTATTTATGTATATTTTACATCGTTGTTCACTTTTTTTTATAGCGTTTGCTTTCTTTTTCTGCTTTTTTTTTTTTTACTGAATTGTTTACTTTGTTTTTGTTGAGTCTCATCAGTTCTTTGTAGAGCTTTGTGAGCAGTCCCTTATCAGTAGTATTGTGTGCAAAAATTTTCTCCTGGTCAGTGGGGTGTCTCTTTGTTTTGGTTAATGTCTCTTTTGCTGTACAGAAGCTCTTTAATTTGATGTAGTCCCAGCTGTTCATCTTTTCCTTCACTATCTTTGCTTTAGGTGATGTGTCTTTAAAGATGTTACTGAGATGTATGTCATGTAGAGTTTTGCCTATATTTTCTTCTATTTATTTTATGGTTTCAGGTCTTATGCCTAATTCTTTAATCCATTTTGAGTTGGTTTTTGTGTATGGTATGAGGAATGATGTTTTATATATATATATATATATATATATATAGTCTGGCTTATTATCAGGGGAATGCAAATCAAAGCTACAATGAGCTATCACCTCACACCTGTGTGAATTGGCCTATATCAAAAAGAAGAAATAGGGCCTTCCCAGGTGGCGCAGCAGTTGAGCGTTGGGCTGTGAGGCTGCTCGCAGCGCCAGTTTGATCCCCGGCCACCGGCAAGGGTCCCACAAAAAAAAAAAATAGTGTGCATTGGTGAGGGTATGGAGAAAAAGGAGCCCTCATAGGGTTGGTGCATATATACACTTAATCTAGCCTTTATGGAAAACAGTATGGACATTTCTCAAAATATTAAAAATATATCTACCATATGGTCTTTCAGACTGGGAAGGCAGATTTGAGGTTTTCCTTTTGCCTCATTGTTGGTCAAATTTGCAACAAACTTTTCTTTTTCTCAAAAACTGGCATCATGATATTAGCTTCCATGTGTTTTAGGCAGTGATGTTTCTTTAGACTATGGAAAGGGATTTACATTGTATCTTGGACAATATCAAAGTAATGAAGAAAACAATGGTTTGGAATTTTTCTAATTGTATATCCGCCTCAAATGTGTTGTATTACCTTTGATAAATCCCCTTAAATTGAGGAGGCTGGGGCCTCCCCTGGTGGCGCAGGCGGTGGAGCACCGCACTGTGAAGCTGTCCGCAGCCTCTGCAGCGCCAGTTCAATCCCAGCCGGCTGGCAAGGGTCCCACATGGCGAGCAGACTTCTCTTGTCTTGCCCGCTGCTTCCCTCAGCAGTGTATTTCGTCAGTCTGCCTGTTCTGTTCCCCTCTCTGTCTCTGGTGAATCCTTTCATCCTCCCGTGGATCTGCCCTGTACCCCAGCTCCTGTATAAAAATAAATCTTTTAAATAAATAAATAAATAAATAAATAATTGAGGAGGCTGGCATTTCTAGATCTAATATTCTATAATACCCATAGTTGGCAATCACTATTCATTTATTCTCTTTTCCCAGTGGAACATGGGAATGGTATTTATGTATGCCTTAACAAGCTTTCAAATATTATGAAATCTTTGATCTCTCACTTAAAAAAAAAAAAAAACAAGAAGAGATCAGTAATGCAAGATACTCATTTTATTCCAGGTTCTCCTTGATCTCCAGATCTTTCATAGAAAATAGAATATTAGGAGAAAGTCAGGTTTTAATCTTTTAGTCCCACTTTCCCCTCTCTACCTCTTGCTTCCTTAAACAAGGAACGTGAGAGAGAAGCTTATGTTTGAAAAAGATGGATTGAATGCCAGTGTGATCTTGGGAATTATGTAGTAAAAGTGGCAGAACTACTGAGTCTGGTTTGCTGAATTGTTATAGGATAGGGAGAGGGGCGGCCCAAGCCCCACAAACCTGCCTATTTTAAATGGGTTCTGCCATCCGCTGCATCAACACAAAACATATGAGACTTTAATGGGAAGGATCTTTAATAAAACTAGGAAACAATACAGGTAAGGCAAAGAGTCTAGTTTCTAAATGAAGCACCCAAAGTTACCCGTCCCCTCGTGGGTAAAAGTTCATCCATATGGGATTGGCCCAGAGCAAGGCCCCAAGGCCTGCCACAAGTCTAAAGCATCTTCCAGTGGGAACCCACAGAAAAGGATCACAAACAACCAAACAAGCCCAGAGGCAGGGAACCTCCCCCTTTCCTGGGGACCACCCTGTTATAGAATGACTGTTAGCAGAATCTCTTTTGCCTCCCCCATGTGGTCCACTCATACTAACTCATGGAACCACCATGCACTATTACATGAACATGGGATAATCTCTTACGTTGAGCCACTAGGTATTGGGTTTAATTTCTTACTGTAGCCTAATGTAGCCTAATGCAAAACATGGTGCCTTTGAGAGGGTTAGACCCACCAACTGCAGTTGCACACATTGGTTCCCTTCTGTACTTGTTTTATTTTTTATTAAATTTATTGTCAATTAATGTGACATAAAATCCAGATTTCCAAGTATTTTAAAAAATTAGATGAACCTGATAAATCTTTGGGAAAATTAGAAGAACTGGCACTGCTGAGACTTCTTAGCTCCTTGAAGAGAATTTTCTGGAGCTTGGCAGTAACTGTCCCAATGTTTGGGACCCATGTTACTCAAGTTTCCTCTAATTCTTACCTTTGCCTTATACTCAAGTCACCTACCTGATGTCACTCATTTGTTTATTTTTCCTGACTGCTCTGGGTATTTAGGTTTATGTCCCTAATCTAAAGGCTGACCCTTAGTTGGGAATAAAAGTCTGCCCACCCAAATATGTCTTTTGACTAAATATGCTATCAGGAATGCACTCTGAAGACTGGGTAAAGCTTTTGATATTTATATATAAACTTTCTGTGAGGGTCTCTTTCAGGAAGACCCGATTTTCTTTCTCTTTTCACTGGAAAAGGCAGAATTTAAATTTGCCTATCTTTGTCTATTGTGCCTTCCCTGTAACCTTTTTAACTTACCTTCCCTTTTGACTCCCCAGTCTCCCTTATCTCAGCTATTTATGATGATGCCTGAAGCCATGTGGGCATGCTTCTGTCCCTTTGTGTAGAGGGGGCATGCATCTTATCACTAGACTTCTTTTTGACTTTTTTCTGTTATCTATCCCTCTGATGCATGTTCAATTTTTTGCCAGCCAAGAACCCAGAGGGTTATAGGTTGATTTCCCTCTGCTCTGACACTCTAAGATTGTAGCCACCATGAGTACAAAAGTTTGGGAACCTGCTACACTTAGGAATAAATACTGTGATATTTGTTAAAGTGATATATTTAAAACGTGGTGGTTGGGGAAAAGTAAAAACAACAGTCTTAATGCTCAGAAGCAGCTCCATTAAATAATTTGGTGTGAGTCCTTTCCCAGAACTTTCTATGTCAAAGAATTTGAAAATGGGAAATGCAGGTGATGGATTGGAAATTTGTGGTCTCAACCAGGCTGCATCTGAGCGATCAGCCACTCTGCAGGCAGGCAGGTCCAAAGTCAGGGTGTGTGCTGGGCCTTACTGAGAGGGGATTTCTGTGGTGTGATTACATAGCAGGACAAGTGCCAAGCAGCATGCCTTAACTTCTGTACTTATCCTGTGTGAGGGAGATATAATACCCTGTCCTGCTGCTCCTGGCACACCAAGCTTCAGTTCTTCTTAATTTAAATTCTCTTAAATGTTTGGGGAAAAGTCTGGGGATACCCTCAGTCATTTGCTGTCAAGTCTACCTAGAAAATAGGTACATACCTTCCTACCTCCAAGGAGCATTTACCTTCAAACTGGGGACCATCAAAATGATCATTAGGGGTGCAGGGGGGGAGGTGGCAAACGATCCTTCAGAGGAGGCAGCAAGAAGAAAATAACCCTGTATAGATGCTATCATTTTTTAATTTTAATTTTTCAGCCACCTTAAATGTATTACTTCATTTATAATGTATTAATACCTTTACTGAGAGATGAAAAAGACATAGTAACACTCAAGCTTCAAAGGAAATCGGCAGCCCTGCCATAGCCTTGCATCACAGCAGTCCGCAGAAGTCCTTTATTTTATTTTAACAAGTTAAATTATCAAAACTTAATCATACTGTTGCTTGCAAAATACCTGACTCCAAATTCACTAATAACTATTACTCCCATGTTTACTTTATTCATTTATTGTAAGTGTAATACCTACTTTGGCAAATAGTTTATCATTTGGAGGGTGATGCCAGGAAACACAGAATCCTCTCTTCATCTCCCCCATGTGCCCTAGACTCCTGATCAGCACAACCCAAGCTTCCATCCTGACTTGGCTCTGGGGCTGTTTCCCTGGGCGGAGCCGCCAATTTCCTGCTGGCCCCCGGTTTGGCCTTCACGCTGCAGCTTGTGTTTGTGTGTGCGTCTCACTTATTACTCTCTTGAATTCAATTAGTGTCCCCGTGCTGCAGGAGACCCCCATGCTCTCTGAGAGCAACAGAGAAACAGCCTAGAGCTTGTCTGTCGCCCCGACTTGGCATTTACATGGAGTCTTTACCTCCTCCCCAATTTAAATTCAGTCCACAGCCAGGGTCACAAATCAGCAGTTGTTAGAATGTATTATGAAGAATAAACATTTATCAAATTGCTTTTAGAGAAGGTGAATAATTTAGCCCCCCAAAATTACACCCCCGTCACAACAAAATTGTGCTGCTGACTGACAATTTATTTTATTCCTCTGAGATGCTGGGAGCTAAAGCATGCTGAGTGAATATTGATCAGCTGGATGCAGATAAATACAATTCTTTATAACTCGGGTTACTGGCTTGTTGCAGTTAAAAGCCAAAAAAATTTAAATGCCCCCCAAATCGTAGTGTGGGCCCTGGGGTTTGCTGATGGCCAGGGTACCATGCTTGGTTTTGCTAGTTTATTGTTTAATCATCACAGAACCATGAGTTATTGCAGGGGTACTTGAGAGAGTCCTTTCTCTTCCATATGAAGCTGTATTCCTCCCCAAGGAATGTTTTTCTGAGCATTTATTATTGTTGTGTATCCTAATATTTATTGAGTTCTTGGCCTGTGTTGGGTACCTCTTTTATATAACTGACCTAATAATTAGTCTCCCTAACAACTTATATTGTAGGTCCTATTATTTTCATTTTACTCATGGGGAAAATTGATGTTCAGAGAGGTAAACTTACTTGCCCATGATCACACAGATTGTGAGTAGCAAAGCAAAGGATTGTGTCCAGCTCAATCTAATTTCAAAACCTTGCCGTAGGGTAAATGAAGGTAAAAATCTGGCTTTCTCCACCTTCCCCTCATTAGCCTCTATGGCTAGTACCTGTGGTCTTGCATGCCCACCTGTAATTGTGGACACCCAGGCCTACAGAGCATGGGTGTGCGTATGTGTAAATGCTCACAGCTATGCCAAGAGGCCAGCAATAAAAGGCAGCCTCACTCAGAGACAAGTTGACAGCCACAGGAGGACAACTTTGAGGCAAGGCCACGAGATCACAATGAGAATGCCAGAGAGAATCTCAGGGAGAATGTCAGAGAAGGCCCGAGAAAGAGCCCAGAGATTCATGGGGGCTGGGAAGCTTGGTTGCCTGCCTGCCTCCCAGCACCCCCTGCCTGGCCCATGCCTGCCTCCTAGCCTGCCAGCCTTCCTGCCTGGTGTGGCCTGTGTACCTGGTCCCCTGAGAAAGCATTAAAGGCCTAAACTCCATCCATAAAACTCCATCGAGGACTCTAAGACCCTCTTTATTTGTCTGCCCCAAATGGACAGTGAAACTGCCCTGTGCATGGATGCACTGGACTTGCTCACAATACACAACTGTACCCCATATTATGTAAGAAATGAGTCACTTATGAACAGCTCTAAACCATTTTTGATAAAGCTTGTGATTTTGGGAGTCCAGCTTAGCATCTTTCATTCAAAAAAAATTGGGACATAAGTAGGATTTTCTAAACCTCTAAAGAATCAACAACCTTTGGAAACTTACATAGGGCAGGTGACCAGAATCAGCACTTGTTTGGCATTAAATCCAACTCAGTGGATGCTCATTAGGCACCTGTATGTTCACGTATGCGGCAGGGCCGTTAGCGATGATACAGTTTAGAATCATTTGCTTTGTGTTGTCTTGGGAATATAGAATCCATCATTCAGACTAGATATAAAACTTAGGGCAAGATTTCAACTGTCTAAAATTCCTGAATGGACAATGGTGTTGATGGTACTTATGTGCTGAATATTTGCCTATTTGCTCTCACTCTTTACTCTTTACTGTTCAACTCTGAATCACACAGGGACTCACCACCTATGCTAGCTCATCCTCTGGCTCATTCTGTGACTGGCTAATGGGAGCCACCTGTGGAGAGCAGGCGTTTGGAGGAGAGAGAAATTAGTTTTTCTCCCTCTGCTTCCTGTACCCTCTCTCTGGAATGGCTGCCTCTTCCAGCTCTCTCTGCACATGTCTGCTATGGCGTCAGCTTCCACTACTTTTTTTTTGACCCATGGACTCTGGTGTGACGTGCCTTCTCTTATTCCTCCAGTCCTGAGGTAACAGCTTCCTATTTTGACTAAAGTCTGGGTAGCCTGACCACTCCATTAGACTTCTCAGCTCTCCTATCTCCTTTGTAACTTAGTCCTTTTTCTTAGCTAAACCTTGACAGATAAACCAATCTTTCAACATTCCTAGGATTCAGTAAAGAATGCCTTTATAGCACCTAGCATATTAGACGGTATTTTATTTTAAGATTTATTTATTTATTTATACAGGAACCAGGGTACAGGCCAGATGAGCGGGAGGGTTAGAGGATTCACCAGAGACAGAGCAGGGAACAGAACAGGCAGACTGATGAAACACTGCTGAGGGGAGCAGTGGGCGAGACAGGAGAGGTCTGCTGCGCCATGTGGGACCCTCGCCGGCCGGCCAGGATCGAACCGGTGCTGCAGAGGCTGTGGACAGCTTCACGGCGCTGCCCTCAACCGCCTGCGCCCCTAGGGAAGGCCCTCTAGCATATTAGCGATGCTTAATGAACTTCAAGGTACTTAAAGGTGTAGGAATAGCAAAATTAAGAGAATTACAGTCAAGTAGATTGTGAGATAGTAGAAAGCACTTCAGGTAGGAGTCTGGGTTTTTTTGCCTAAAGATCTAGCTATCTGTGAGAAATTAGGTGAATACCTTAAGTGCTCAGGGCCTCAGTCTACCTACCTGTTCAGTAAGACATTTGGAAAATAACGTATTTCTCAAACAGAAATATTAATTTGGATGAGGTAGAGCATTATGAGGGAGAGGAGAAGTCTGCATACTGCAGGATGACTAATTGAGAGGTTAGAGGTGTCATAGCTGAACTGGAAAACTGGGCAGGTTATAAACATTACAGATAAGAGCACTGGAAAAGATCACTCTAGAAACCCAGCAAGCTCTTGCCAGGAATAAAGGAGCAACAAGTTCACTGCAGATGTTTAGGAATCTTTAATCAGGTGAGACAGAATAAGATTTAATGACAGTCCCAAATTCTTTCTCCTCACCTCTTTCCTTCATGTGTCACAGCCAGGAAACAGCTCTGAGGACTTCTAACAAGTTGAGACTTTTGATGTCTTTGTAAAGAAGTTTGTCCTGTACTTCTGCAGCTTATTGGATCATTTTGCATTCCACATGGACTCTCAAGAAAGATCCTTCTTTGCACCCTGAATCAAATAGGTGTATTGGCAGCCTGTTAGATATTCAAACCTTGAGGTCATGCTGATGACCTAAAGGGGACCCATGAGATACCCACAGAATCTTTCCTAAATAAAGTATAAGCTGACATGTCAGATTTCCTGAAATAGGATCTTGCTTCAGAGTTGTGACTTATTTCCATGTCCTGAAATATATTTGAGTAAAAAAAAGCTCCACACAAACTCATGAGTTGGAGATTGGCCTAGGACAATATTTTGGAAACCTCCTCCTTTAGTAATTTGGATGCATTAAAAATTGTAGTGTTTGCAGTGGCCGCAGGCTAAGAAAATATTTATTGGGTATACATCTTCGCATCTGTGCTTGAAACCCGTCTGGTGTCTGAAGCTGGTGTTTTCCTCTGGGGGGATTCTCACATGTTGTTAATGAGGAAGGAGTTAAGTTGGAACGAGTGGGACTGAAGGAAGGAGAATATACATTTCCAAAAGAGCTGTTGCACTTTTCGATTTGAGTTTCCACTGCCAGATAACTTGGCAGGCGCCAGAGACAGCTACTGCAGGACTAGAAAGTTACATGAATACCAGAGGGAAAAAACTGATTTGCTCACTAGGAGGCTCTATTAAGTGAACATCTGTTAACTGTAAAAATCCCATGCACCAAATGGGAAAATATAATGAAATTCAGAGCTTTTGAGCAAATTAAAATCATAAAATACCAGTGGGCAGACATCATGGTGTGTTTCGCTGTGCTGAAATTTACAGGGAAACTTGGAATAAGGCAAAACAAAGCGGAAACATGATTATTTACTGTGGGGATGCAATCACACCATCCTTTGCTTTGGAAAAAGCTGGGTGCTGGGAAAAACATACTCCATGTAAGTTTCCTGGGAAAAGCTCCCCAGTTGACAACAGTTGACACAATAAAAGATCATGACCTTGCAGTGGAAGGACTAGTTAGAACAAGGAAAGCCTCTGTCCTTGGCAGAGTTGGGGACTTTTACAGATTTGTGCTACCCAGATGCTACTAAAATCCAAAAAGAAGGAAGAGAAGGAGCATGAAATGTGTGTGTTTTCCATATGGTGTGTGCCCAAGAAAAATGCCTTGGCAGCATGGCATGTGGCTGTAGATGTGTTTAAAATGCTCATACCATTTGGTGCTTTGAATCCAAAGGATAATACCAGGGCTGTCTGTAGAATTGGTACATGCTCACAGTTGTGGAAATTCCATTAGCTGTTGCCTAGGTTGTTTTGAATTGCAACCATCCTAGAGTAGGCAACAAGAGAAAAACACAGGTTAACTGGAAAGAATAGATCTATATTGAAGATAGGGGGAGGTCAGTTTAATTTCAATACTATATAAATCCCTGTGGCCACTTGGGCGTTTGTTATATTAATGGCTTTGAACGTTTTAGCAGTGGCATTGGAGTTATTTAATCTTGTGATTATCTTCGTTGATTTCCTATGGGAGTGAAGGAGGGTAGGGAGTTAACAAGGGGATGTGAAGCATAACAAAAGGGTCAAAGGTACAAAGCACACAAGAGAAATTTTGATTATCGTCAGGTGCATGTAAATGGAATGGGCTTCTGGAAAGATGTGCTTTGCCCTGCGTTTTGCTGAGCCCTAATTGGAGACCTAACTTTCCTAATTGTGTGGTGAGGTCTAGCTACTGTAGTTAAGAGGGAAGCTGTATATCACAGGGCAGAGGGTAACACTTTAAAATAGGGCTTCTTTCCCAAATGCCTAAGCAAGAAATTGGAACAGAAATATACTGTAGAGCTAAAAAGTCTTAAAGTGCCTCTTAAATCTTTACTACAATTACCATAATATAGAATAATAGGGCCGATACTATTTTTAAAAGCTTTTGAAGGTTGCAAGTAGCAGCCATAAATTGTGGGTTGCAGAAAATCTGTAACTGTAGTTTTTCAGAGGCCTTTTATTTTAATGAAAGAGAAAAGGTTTTAATAAAACCCGAGAGAACTAATAGGGACATTGTGAAGTAATGGAAATGCTTCCTTGGCTCTAGGAGTGCAAAGGAGTCTAAATGATTGGTGAGCGTGAGCTCATTTAAAAAAAAATCAGATTGTCCTTCCTCACCACATTTGGGGACTTTGGGGTATGTTTGACTTACTAAGTCAACAATGTGTAGGTAGCCAACCTTGAGAGATGGTCTGATACAGGCTGGGTTGTAAATGTTGTGGAGAAAATGAGGCAGATGTTATGGTTCCTTACATGAAGAAATGAACAATATAGGATTAGCATATCTTTTAGTAAAGAGCAACTCATTTCCAATCACCTGGTTTGCCTGGTGAAAATTGTGCCCATATCCATTGAGATTTGTTATGATTGGGATGCCTGAAAGAAAACTCTTAGTTGTGATTGGATGCTTACAGGTGCCTTCCCTTCCCTACCTATCTGTACAGATAGAAGAACGAAAGGAGAAAGTAAACAAACATTTCCCCATCATGTATATTGTTCTCTCTGTATTCTTTGACAGTTGTTACCACAGCATGTACAGCTGGTAAGTTCCATAGTTTATACCATTTTGAGCTCTGTCTTCCAAACTGCCTTAACTAAACTATCTGATGTTACTAACATGGTTCCTTTCAACTGTCAAATTATTTTTGGCTTTTTGTTGGCATATTATAAATACATCATAAATGAATCTCTGATATCACATGGGAATGATGTTCTTGGTTGGTATATAATTGTGATCCAGGAAATAGTGAGTAAAGACTCAACACTAAATCCTCACTCTGATCGGAATAAAGTTCTCTTATTTCTTTGCCCTTTAATTTTGGTCTCTCCCTCCCTTCTAATAATAAAATCTGTTATTTCTTCTATGAAGCTACCACCATCTATAGATGCTTTTTGCCCTGTGAAATTCCCGAGTTGAAGGAGCCATCCAATCTGCCCATCCCCTTGAAACGTGGGGGGAGTGTGGGGAAGCAGAAAACCAAATCAAGTGTACAGTTATAGAAATTATTTTGATAATACACACGCACACACCCCATTTTAGTTCTTTAGTATAAAGACCTAGAAGTAGTTTGCAGAGCCGAGGGTATATACCTTTTGGTGGTCTTATATCATCTTGCCAAGTTGCTAGCATATGGAGAATTTTTGAGCCGAACACTATCTAGATTTCCTAGCCCAGAAGTGAAATGGAGAGCTCTATAGTACCACTTTGGTCACTGCTCACTTTAGTCCTCTCCTTCATTCTGTATATATTCTACAGCAAGTGCTCTGTAAGCACCTTAAGCCCCTATATGTTGCCCCATTATCCTTTACCTTTAACTTTTGATATTTGACTAGAATATCAGATGGTGTAGATCACTTCGGGTTCATCTTCTTGTACTTGGATGTCTGTTTCTTTCCGCAGATTGGAGGAGTCATTATTTCTTCACATAAGATTTATACACCTCAATTTCTCTCTTATCCTCAAGGACCCTGTAATGCAAATCATATTCTGCTTCATGTTGTCCCACAGGTCCCTTAAACGCTCTTCATTATTTAAAACTCTTTTCTTTTTGTTCTCTATGGGTAAGCTCCATGATCTGTTTGAACACTTTTTTCTGTCCTTCTGTTTTATCAATTATGTAACCCCCAATATTGTATTTTTTTTTTTAGCTCAGTTATTGTGTTCTTCAACTTTGGCCTCTGTGTGGTACTTTCTTAATTTTATAGCTCTGTTAAAGTTCTCACACTGTCCATCCGTTTTTCTCCAAAGTTTGATTAGTATATTAGTATCTTTATGAACATTTCCTTAAATTATTCTTCTGCTGCATTGCTTATTAAGATCTTTTTCTGAGTTTTTTTAAATCTTGCTCTTTTATTTGGAATATATTCCTGTTTTTCCTTTTGTTTGAGTCTGTGTTGGCATCTCTGTGTTAGACGAAACAGTGCTCTCATTTAGGTATTGAACTTTATCATTCAACTTTACACTATTTGTATTGTCTTTCAAGTCTTTGTCTAGACAACCTGGTTTATTCTTAATAGGTTCCTGTTGTTGAGGGTGTGCCAACAGGTGTGGGTGTGTCAGTGTTCTAAGGGGAGGGATCTTTTTTTGTACTGGAAATAGTTTCAGGCAGAGTGATTATCAGCTTCTAAAATATGATAATACAAATGGTCCTTTGGGGCTGCTGTTGTAAATGCTGCTGGCTCCATACCTGCCTGTACAGAGCTGGCCCCTTGGGAAAAAATTGGGATTCTAGGTGAGTGTATAATCTTGAATTCTGAGACTTAACATTGAGTTGTAGTGATGCCAAGGGTCTAAGTATCTCATGGTCTATGTTCCCTGAGAGTCCCTCTGGCTTCAGAAGTGCCTCAGTACCTCTACTGACCTGCAAGAAGGTGGTAGTGGAACTGCGGAGAAACTGGTAGTGTTGAGTGTTGCTGAGATGAGCAGTGCCATAGCAGCTGGTACAGGTAGGCATGGTAAGTTTGGCTGCTTTCAGTAGTTCAGTGTGGTGGGACCTGGAAAATCTGTTAATTCAATAAAATAGGGGACACTCTAAAATGGTACCTGCCAGCTTTGGTTCCAGCAAGGTAAGATGTAAGTACAAAAATCCACCTGCCAGTGCTTCTATCCACGAGAGAGTTCCAGCAGACCTCTACCCCATGGCAGATGCTTAAAAATTAACTAATGACTCTCCTTCATGTATAACTTAGACACTTTTCAAATTGCTACTTTTGCATTGTGTTCTGGGTGAGTGAATCCTTTAAGAGCTGACTCTTTGTTCCCCACTGCCTCTTGGGTTTCCTTCTCACAGATCCCGTTGGTTTTCAAAGCTAAATATTTTGGGGGAGTCTATCTTTCCAGGTCAGTACCCAAGGATTGCAGTGCCTGTTGTGGTGTGAGCCTCTCACTGCTCGGGGGTATGCTCTGTATCTGTGTGATCCCTCCATATTGTAGTTTGTAACATCAGGGGTAAGATTTCTTGGGAAGACCTCATTTCTGCCTTCCCCATCTGTTTTGATATGATCCTTGTGTCCCTTGTTGTGGAGAAGTTGATAAGCTCATTCTCAGATATTTTTCAGAGAGAATTATTCCATATATAGTTGTGTATTTGGTGTGTTGATGGGGGGAGGTGAGCCCAGGATATTTCCATACCATTATCTTTACCACCTCTTGGTGGGGGGGTGTGTGTTTATAAATATATTATTCATACTTTTTGGCTTTGTAGTTAGATCTGACCCAATAGTAAAGGCACAAGTGGAACTTTGATTGCTAGAGAATCATAGAGTTAAGATAGAAAGTTCTTTGGAAGAGTGCCTGATGCTGAACATCAAACCTTTCGTTGCTCACTTACCAAAGTCATGTCTTTATATGTTATTTCACAGCAATGTGCAAATTGCTTATGACTGTACCCTGTAGAATGGTACTCTATCTGAGCTCATTTGCAGCAGTTTAAAAACAAACTCCAGAGCCCAATATCACAACTGTTTTCTTCCTTTTTGATCTTACCTCATTAGGGGGACAGGGTAAGAGTTGTATAATGTGCTGAAATCTGTCAATACTTTGTGTTTCTTATTCATTAAAACCTTTAGATGCTGTTTTCCTAGCGGCTCCATTTGCCAAAGAGGGCGAAGAGAAAAACACTAAACAGGTGTTCTTGACTTGAAAAACAGCAATTTCAAGCAACTCACAAGGGGGAGAAGTTGGAAATTTTCAGATTCTGAAGTTGTCACTGAGATAAATTTGGGTTACACATTTACCTCTCATAAACATGCTTTCTTTAACATAAATTTCTGCAGTACATGAGGCACCTGATTTCTCTGGGGGCAGACATGCTTCATGGAACAATTGCACTGCAATTGTGTATATTTTCCTACTTTCAAATGCACAAATATGAACTGGGGAAGTATGCTGAGCTGCTAATATGGAATTCTAGCTTCACCTGGTAGTAAGAAAAATATCTATGGTAAATATTTGGCTTGGTTGATGGGAAAGTGTCTGAATTTTGAGTAATCTAAACTCAAGCTTAAATGTTTCTGTAATACCATAAGAAGATTATTTGTCACATAAACAATAAGGTACTATAAGAATCTTATACAAAAGGTCTTCACATTATTGTGTTTGCTTCTGAAGTGGCAGCTATCTGAAGGGGAAATTTAGAAGAGATTTTTTTCTTCCCACGTTCGTGTTTCTTAAAACATGGTCCCAAGACCAGAAGCTTTCTCCTTACATAGCAATGGGTGTTGTTAGAAATGCATGCTATTCGACCAAATTTCAGCAGTACTAAATCAGAACTTCTAGGGGTTGGGTCTAGCAATCTGTTTTTGCAATTGATCCAGGTGATTGTGATGTCTCCTAAAGTTGGGGTATCATTTTTTTTACAGGAGTCCTGCTCATTAATTCATTTGAGAAATATTTATTGAATAGATGATAATTTCTAGCCATTCTTTTTAGCCACTGATAATATACATTTTCACAAAGGTGCCTTATCAAACTCTTGTAGCTTTTATTCTGATAAGCAATCTGGGGAAAGCAAAGGAGATGAGGAATTCATCAGTTGGAGCACCCTGCAGGAGGCCCTTTTTGGTGACCATGGTGTTTAAGGGAAGATTGAAAAAGTTGTGATCTAAGCATTGAGGAACTGAATCACACTTACTTCATTTCGCAGTATTTGCCACTTTCCCTTTTATAGCCTGCTTTCCTCGGACTGGTTTCGAGATCTCTACCTAGGTGCACAGGATCCATGACTTACGTAAATGGTCAGCTCATCTGCATCTATTGTTCCTCCAAATAAATTTTTATTCATCTTTCTGTATTTGGCATCCTATTATAGGCATTGGAAATGAACTGATTGGCATGATCTGGGCTTTTAAAAGATTATCAATGAACCAAATGGTATGGAGGACATACCACTGAGAACATTCAGCAAACAGATGGCTTAGATTATCAAATAAGTGTAAATAAACATTTTTTCATGAAAAAAATGGAGGAAATGTGGATCATGAACATTTGATATTAGGTAAGCTAGAGTCTATAGAAATTTGCTACCTTTCATCTAGCTAAGGGACTAGAGTATTGGAATGGGAGGTTTGGTGGAGTATGTATGTGTGTAAACTACTGGCAATAAAAAGCCAAAGGTTATTTCTCCCAACTTTGAACATTTTCAAAATAAAAAATAAAAATAATCCAGATACTGTTAATATCTGTATAATATCTTGTAAGATTTATCATATAGATTCTCTCCATCTATACCAAAATTATTCCATATTTATTTTTTTATTTTAAAGATTTATTCTATATATTAGTGAAATCCTCTGTTGTTAGGTCCTTTGGGTATTTCCATAACTTGGGTATTGCAAATGGTGCTGCAGTGAAGGTAGGAGGATTAGTGTTTGTGAATTCTTCTTTTTTTTTTTTTTTTTTTTTTAGATTTAGCACTGGGTACAGTCAGAATCACGGGAGGGTGAGAGAATTCACCAGAGCCAGAGCGGGGAGCAGAACAGGCAGATGGGCGAAATACACTGCTGAGGGGAGCAGCAGGCACGGCAGGAGTGGTCTACGCGCCATGTAGGACCCTTGCCGGCAACTGGGGATCTAACCGGCGCTGCAGAGGCTGTGGGCAGCTTTGCAGCCCAGAGCTCAACCACTGCACCACCAGGGGAGGCCCTGTTTTTGAATTCTTCAGGTAGATACCTTGGAGTGGAATTGCTGCATCATATGGCATATCTATTTTTAATATTTTGAGGCAGTCCCATACTGTTTTCCATAGGGACTGAGCCAGTCTACATTCCCACTAACAGTGCATAAGGATTCCTTCTTTCCATATCTTTGCCAACATTTGTTGTTTCTGGGTTTTTGCTTAAAAAAATATTATTTTTTAAAAGATTTATTTATTTATGCATATAAGAACTGGGGTGTGGGGAGGGGGGCGTGAGAGGATTCACCAGAGACAGTGGGGAACAGAACAGGCAGATCTACTGAAATACATTGCTGAGGGGAGCAGCGGGCAAGTCAGGAGAGGTCTGCCATGCTATATGGGTCCCCTTCCTGGCTGGGGATCAAACTCATGATGCAGTGGCTGTGGATAGCTTCATAGGCTGCGTTTTAACCCCTTGCGCCACCAGGGAAGCCCCACTTTTTTTTTCTTTATTTTTTTGAAAGGGACCATTCCCATGGAGTGAGGTGGCATCTCATTGTATCATTGTGGTTTTGACTTGCATTTCCCCAGTAAGTGATGTTGAACATTTTTTTCATGTCACTGCTACCCATTTATATATCTTCTTTGGAAATGTGACTATTTAGTTCATTTGCCCAATTTTTGATTGGGGTCTTTGCTTTTTGTTCAGTTGTATGCGTTCTTTGTTGGTTTTGGTCATTAGCCTCTGGATGTATGTTGTGCAAATATTTTCTCCCATTTGGTTACTTTAATGATAGTTTTTTTCACTGTAGAAAAACTTTTTTTTGTTTGTTTGATTTAGATTTAGTTCTTTGGAGTCAGCCCCCAAAGACATCACTGAAGTTAATTTCATGGAGTGTTTTGCTTATTTTTTTCCTATGTATTTTATGGTTTCCAATCTTATATGCAAGTCTTTACTCCATTTTGAGTTAATTTTTGTGTATGGTGTGAGAGAGTGATCTAGTTAGTTTTTCTTCATGTAACTGTGCAGTTCTTCTCAGCACCTTTTGTTGAAAAGATTTTCCTTTATCCATTTTATGCTCTTGAATTTTTTGTTGTGGGGTAGCTGTCCATATAAATGTGGGTTATTTCTGTGGGTTTATTTTATTCAGAGTTTTTTTTTTTTTTTTTTTTTTTTATAAATTTTATTGTTATATTCCCCATACAATTGCAGCCCCCCATTCTGACCCCAATCCCTCCCCTCCCGCCCGCCTAAAAGTGTCTCTGGTTCATAGTTTTTTTGTTGATTTTGATTTTCACTTTCTTATAGTTATTCATTTTCCTGGTCCCTTATTTAAGTTTTCTAGATTCCTGCTATGAGTGAGACCATCCGGTATTTTTCTTTTTCTTTGGCTTATTTCGCTGAGCATGATCCCTTCCAGCGCCATCCATGTTGCTGCAAATTGCATGTGTTTATCTTTTTTGAATGCTGAGTAATATTCCATGGTATATATGTACCACATCTTCTTGATCCAGTCATCTATTTTTGGGCATTTGGGTTGTTTCCAAAGCTTAGCTATTGTAAACAGTGCTGCTATAAACATAGGGGTGCAGGTGTTCTTTGGAATTGATGTTTCTGTGTCCTTTGGGTAAATACCTAGGAGTGGAATTGCTGGATCATATGGAAGCTCTATGTTTAGTAGGTCCAGAAATCTCCACACAGCTCTCCACAGTGGTTGGACCAGTTTGCACTCCCACCAACAGTGCAGAAGAGTTCCTTTTTCTCCACACCCTCGCCAGCATTTGTTGTTGCTAGTTTTTTTAATATGTGCCATTCTCACTGGTGTAAGATGGTATCTCATGGTAGTTTTGATTTGCATTTCCCTGATGGCAAGTGATGTTGAACATTTTTTCATATGCCTGTTGGCCATTTGCATTTCCTCTTCAGAGAAGTTTCTTTTTAGCTCTTCTGCCCATTTTTTGACTGGATTATTTTCTTTGTTGTTGCTGAGTCTCATCAGCTCTTTGCAGATTTTTGTGATCAGTCCTTTATCATTAGTGTTGGGTGCAAAAATGTTCTCCCAGTCAGTGGGGTTTCTCTTTGTTTTGTTATTGTCTCTTTTGCTGTGCAGAAGCTCTTTAATTTGATGTAGTCCCAGCTGTTTATCTTTGCCTTCACTATCACTGCTTTGGGTGATGTGTCTGTAAAGATGTCTTTGATGTGCAGATCACGTAGTGTTTCGCCTATATTTCCTTCTATATATTTTATGGTTTCAGGTCTTATGTCTAGTTCTTTAATCCATTTTGAGTTGATTTTTGTGTATGGTGTGAGGTAGTGGTCAAGCTTCATTCTTTTGCATGTAGCGACCCAGTTTTCCCAGCACCATTTATTGAACAAACTTTCTTTGCTCCAATGCATAGTCTTTGCTCCTTTGTCAAAGATTAGTTGACCATAAATCTGTGGATTTATTTCTGGATTTTCTATTCGATTCCATTGGTCTGTATGTCTGTTCTTGTTCCAATACCATGCAGTTTTGATGATTATGGCTTTGTAGTATAGTTTGAAGTCTGGGAGTGTAATGCCTCCATTCCCTTCTTTTTTTTTCAGGAGAGCTTTGGCTATTCGGGGTTTTTTGTGATTCCATATGAATTTCATCAATAATTGTTCTATTTCTTTGAAGAATGACATTGAAATTTTGATTGGAATAGCATTGAATCTGTATATTGCTTTTGGGAGGATGGCCATTTTAATAATGTTTATTCTTCCAATCCACGAGCAGGGGATGTCTCTCCATTTCTTTGTGTCTTCTTCTATTTCTTTTAACAGTGTTTTATAGTTTTCTTTGTATAGGTCCTTTATCTCTTTTGTTAGATTTATTCCCAAATATTGATTTTTTTTGTTTCAATAACAAAAGGGATGGTTTTTTTGATTTCTTCTTCTTCAGATTTATTGTTTGTGTATAGGAAGGCTACTGACTTTTGCATGTTGATTTTGTATCCTGCCACTTTACTGAACTGATTGATGAGTTGAATTAGCTTTTCTGTGGAGTTTTTGGGGTTCTCTATGTATAATATCATATCGTCTGCAAATAGTGATAGTTTGACTTCTTCTTTTCCTATTTGGATTCCTTGGATGTCTTTCTCTTGTCTTATTGCCCTGGCTAGGACTTCCAGTATTATATTGAAAAGCAGTGGTGAGAGTGGACATCCTTGTCTTGTTCCAGATCTTAATGGAATTGCTTTCAGCTTTTCACCATTGAGAATGATGCTGGCTGTTGGCTTGTCATAGATGGCCTTTATGATGTTGAGGTATGTTCCTTGTATCCCAAGAATTTCAAGGGCTTTTATCATGAATGGGTGTTGCACTTTGTCGAAAGCTTTCTCAGCATCTATTGATATTATCATATGGTTTTTATATTTCTTTTTGTTGATGTGTTGGATAACGTTGATTGATTTTCGGATGTTAAACCATCCTTGTGCCCCTGGAATGAATCCTACTTGGTCGTGGTGAATTATCTTATGGATACATTGTTGGATTCTGATGGCTAAAATTTTATTGAGGATTTTTGCATCAGTGTTCATTAGGGAGATTGGCCTATAGTTTTCCTTTTTAGTGTTGTCCTTGTTCGGTTTTGGTATTAGTGTAATATTGGCTTCATAGAACGTGTTTGGTATTGTCCCTTCCTTCTCAATTTTTTGGAAGAGTTTGTGAAGGATAGGCACTAATTCGTCTCTGAATGTTTGGTAGAATTCATTTGTAAATCCATCAGGTCCTGGGCTTTTGTTTTTGGGAGGTTTTTGATTACCATTTCAATTTCGCTAATTGTAATTGGTCTGTTTAGGTGTTCTATTTCTTCTTTATCTAGCTTTGGGTGATTGTAGAGTTGTAGGAATTTGTCCATCTCCTCTAGATTATTAAACTTATTTCCATATAACTGTTCATAGTAGTTACTGATTATTCTTTTGATTTCTGCTGTGTCCGTTGTGATTTCTCCTCTTTCATTGATGATCCTGTTTATTTGTGCTTTCTCCCTTTTTTCCTTTGTGAGCCTGGCTAGGGGTTTGTCTATTTTATTGATTTTTTCAAAGAACCAGCTCTTGGTTTCATTGATCTTTTGGATTGTTTTTTTAGTTTCAGTTTCATTTATTTCTGCTTTGGTTTTTATTATTTCTTTTCTTCTACTGGTTTTGGGTTTTTTGTTGTTCTTTTTCTAGATCTTTGAGCTTCGAGATTAGGTTGTTTCTTTGAGTTCTTTCTTGTTTCTTGATGTGAGCTTCTATTGCTATATATTTTCCTCTTATTACTGCTTTTGCTGCATCCCATACATTTAGGATATTGGTGTCCTCCTTGTCGTTCAATTCAAAAAATTTTTTAATTTCTTCTTTGATCTCCTCATTAGTCCAGTGGTCTTCCAGTAGTGTGGTTTTTAATCTCCATGAGGTAGGAAAGTTCCTTGCCTTCTTTTTATGGTTTAGTTCTAGTTTGATGCCTTCATGGTCAGAAAAGATGGTTGGTATGATTTCAATCTTGGTGTATCTGTTGATGTTTGTCTTGTGCCCCAGTATGTGATCGATCCTGGAGAATGATCCGTGTGCGCTTGAGAAAAATGTGTACTCCGTTTTTTTGGGGTTTAGTGTTCTATAGATGTCTGTTAAGCCCAATTGCTCTAGGTCCTTATTTAGAGCTTTGGTTTCTTTACTTATTTTTTGTCTTGTTGATCTATCCATTGTTGATAGTGGTGTGTTGAAGTCTCCCACTACGTATGTGTTTTCTCTGATGTCTGTTTTCAGAGAAGACAACAGTTGTCTGATATATTTTGGTGCTCCTTCGTTTGGTGAGTATATGTTAATGAGTGTTATTTCTTCTTGAAGTATTGTCCCCTTGATCATAATGTAGTGACCATTGGGGTCTCTTTTTATCTTTCTGAGTTTGAAATCTGTTTTATCTGATATAAGTATAGCTGTTCCTGCTTTCTTTTTTGGCCCATTTGCTTGTAGGATTGTTTTCCATCCTTTGACTTTGAGCCTATTTTTATCTTTTGTAGCTAAATGTGTTTCCTGGAGACAGCAAAAGGTTGGGTTTTGTTTCTTAATCCAGGCTGCAACTCTGTGTCTTTTTATTGAAGAGTTTAGTCCATTTACATTTAGAGTTAATATTGATATGTTAACATCTGTATTTGCCATTGTGTTTGTCTTTCCTTTGATTTTATTTATTTATTCTTTTAATAACTTTTTTTTTTTTTGGCCTTCTTTCATTGTTATTCGTCCCTCTGAGGTTCTGGCTTTAGGACTCCTTGTAGTATTTTTTGGAGTGGGGGTTTAGTTGCAATGAAATTCCGGAGTTTCTGTTTGTCTGGGAAGGTCCATATTCTTTCTTCAGAGAGGAAGGAGAGCTTTGCGGGATAGAGTATTCTTGGTTGGCATCTGTTTTCTTGGAGTCTGTTGACTATGTCCCTCCACTCTCTCCTTGCCCGTAGTGTTTCTTCAGAGAAGTCTGATGTCAGCCTGATTGGCTTTCCTTTGAATGTTATCTGTTTCTTCCCTCTTGCCAGCTTCATTATTTTTTCCTTGTCCTGGATTCTTGGGAGCTTTACTATTATGTGTCTTGCTGTATTTTTTCTTTCGTCGTGGAAGTTTGGTGTTCTTCTTGCTTCTTGTATATCAATTTTCAGCTCCTTCTTCACATTTGGGAAGTTCTCTTCAATTATCTCTTTGAATATTTTCTCTGTTCCTACTTCTCTCTCCTCTCCTTCTGGTATTCCTATAACTCTTATATTTCCTTTCCTCATGGAGTCAGATAATTCCCGAAGTCTTTCTTCATTCTTTTTCCTTCGTACTTCTCTTTCCTTTTCTGTTTTGGTTCTTTTTATTTCTGTGTCTTCAAGAGCACTTATTCGTTCTTCCATTTCATCAATTCTGCTTTCATTGCTTTTCCCAGAATTCTTTAGTTCTTCCACTAATTCTTTGATCTCCTGCATTTCTTTTACTTCCCTCTTTAGGGACTCAATTTCATTCTTCTGATCATTGATTATTTTTCCCTTATCATTGTTTTCCTTTATGACTTCTGTCAGTTTTTTAATCACGGCAATTTTAAATTCTCTTTCTGGAAGGCTCAGAAGTTCTTCCAAGTTACTGTCGTTGCAATCTGGGGGCTGGTTTTCTTTTTGTGGTGTGCTTTTTCTCTGGAGAGTTGCTAGGTTGCGTGTGGTTCTTCTCCTCCCTACTGTCTGTTTTCTAATTTGCCGTATGCGTTGGGACACTGTGTTGTTGGGACTGGCCGGCATCTTGGGTGGGCTTCTCTTCTCCCCTCTGGTTCCTCCTGGAGTCATCTGTCAGTTTCAAGCAGTCTTTATTGGAGAAAGGTCCCTGTCCTAAAATGTCGATGTGGGGACACACTCCCCTGTGCGCCTGGTCTGCCCCGCGGTGGGTTCCTGCTCCCCCTCTGGGCTTGGACTGCAGGCCAGAGGGGGTCTGGCGTGGGCGAACTTCCCCCGCTCACCTCTGGCTCCTGAGGAAGCCTTCTGCAGGTAGTCTTTACTGAAGAAATGTCCCTGTTCTAAAATGGTGATGTGGGACACACTCCCTGCGCGTCCGGTGTCAGGCACACTCTTCTGCGTGCCTGGTCTGCCCTGGCTGTGGGTGCTCGCTCTCCCTGTGGGCTCAGACTACTTGTTCGGAAGGGGCTGGGTGTGGGCTAACTCCCCAGCTGGCCACTAGTTCCTTCAGGAGCCTGTGCTGTCTACAAGTTGCTAGGTGGCGCCAAAGATCTCTCCTAGAGCCCTTGGGGAGCTGATTTTCCACGCCGTGGGACAGGGAGCAAAGCGGGGATGGTAGGGTACACCTCAACGGCTTTGGGGTGCTGTGTCTGCCTTGTGCCCCACCATCGTGGGGAACCCACGCCCCTAATTTCGTGCCCTGGGTCTCAGTTCCAAAGCCCTCAGTTCCAGGACGCGGGCTGTAGCCCAGTTCAGTGGCGCGGGAAGGGCGCCTTTTGCACCGCTCCCGTGCCTGGGCGCCTGGTTCCTGCTCACTCAGGGAGGGACCTTCACCTCAGTGAGGACCTCCGCGCCTCCCCGCAAGCCTAGGTCGTCTCCCAAGCCTAGGTCGCAGGCGCGGGGACCTGGGCAGCCTCGATCCAGGTCTGCACTTGCTTTTCAAGCTCCCTGAGCGCGCCGCGTTCCCGCGCCAGCTTACCGGCAGCCCGGGCTGTGTGCGCGTCTCCCGGGGTCTTTGTTCTTCTCTAATGGAGCCCGGAGCCATTCGCTCACCGCCGCGGCGAATCCTGCAGGGTTCTCCACAGCTCCCGTTCACGGGGTGTGGTGGCTGAAATAGTTCCTTTCCACTCACAGTCCCGCTTGCTGCGTCTGTTTTTCTTGTTGGCCTTTTGGTTTGTTGTTTCCTCCCCTCTGCCGGTCGGAGAGTGCAGCCTCTGTGGGCGGGGGAGGGGAGCAGGGTTCTGCGCTTCCCTCCCTTCTGGTCCTCTTTTATGGCCACTTTCTTCTTCGGGCAGTTCGCTGGCATCACCCGTTTATCTTCCGTGTCCCAGTTCTCACTGGAACCTGCCGCTTTTCCTTCCTATTCACTTTTTTTAATGGGAGATCTTACTCGCAGCGTCTCCTCGCCGCCATGTTGCTCCGCCCCCTCCTTATTCAGAGTTTTAAAGCCATCACCACTGTCTAGTTTTAGAACAGTTATTGTCTTCTCTACAAGAAACATCATACCTATCAGTTGCTATGTCAATTTTCCTCTCTTTATAGTCCTGTAGAACCATGAAGCTACTCTCTATAAACTTGCCTATTTTGTGTGTTTTATATAAATTGAATAATAATAAAATATGCACTATTTTGAGGTTGGGAATTTTTACTTATACTGTTTTCACATTGTAACATGTATAAACTCTTCCTTTTTAATGCCAAATAATATTTCATTGTATGGATATGCCATATTTTATCCATTCATCACTTAATGGATATTTGAATTATCTCCATTTCTGACTATTATGAATAATAGTCATGCTGCTATGGATATTCAAGTACAGGTTTTTATGTGGATGTATGTTTTTATTTCTTTTTTTTTTTTCTTTTAAGATTTATTTATTTATTTATTTATACAAGCACTGGGTACAGTCAGAAGTGCGGGAGGGTGAGAGAATTCACCAGAGCCGGAGCGGGGAGCAGAGCAGGCAGAAGGACCGAAGTACACTGCTGAGGGGAGCAGCGGGCGGCAGGAGAGGTCTGCATGCCATGTGGGACCCTCCTCTGGTGGCCGGGGAGCAGCCGGGGATTGAACCGGTGCTGCAGAGGCCGCGGGCAGCTTCGCAACCCAGCGCTCAACTGCTGCGCCACCGGAGAGGCCCTGTTTTTATTTCTTTTGAGTATATATCTGGAAGTGTGGTTACTGGATTATATTTCAACTTGATGTTTAACTTTAAGGCCATACAATGTTAAATTCCAATGAGCAATGCCTGATAATTACATTTTTTCACATCCTCAACACCATGCTATGTATTTTTTGTTGCTAGTGCATGTAAAATGGTATCTCATTGTGATTGTGTTTTCAACTTGTATTTCTTCTTTGGGGAAATGATTTCAAATTTATTGCTTGTCTTTAAAATTGGGTTTTTGACTTTTTATCATTGGGTTGTAAGAGTTCTTTATATAGGCTACGTGCATCTTAAGTGATTTTCAAATGCTTTCTCCCTTTCTCTATGTTTGGTTTTATTATTTACAGTAAAAATTTTAGAGTTTTGATGTAATGTCTTCTAATATAAATTTTTGTAGCCTTAATTTACTATTTACATAGTTATATAGTCCATTATAGTACCCCCCTCTCAATCCTGATACTGTTAGCTTGTGACTTTTTTTTCTTCATCTACCTGTGTATGTTTCTCAATGTTACTGATTTCAGAAAGAAAATTTTAATTTAATTGAATTTTTATTTTTGTTTTGTATTTTGTTGCTTCCTCCACTAAATTTGTTATCTCCTTTCTTCTTTGTACATTGGGTTTCACTTACTCTTGTTTTTCTTGTTGTTTTTTTTTTAATGTAAACACTGAGATTTGCGACCTTCCTTATTGCTTTAGATTTTCACATAAGCACTGTTTAGATGTATCTTAGAAAATTTTGATAAATTTCATTTTCATTTTTTTGTTCATTTCAAAACTCTTCTAAACTCAATTTTGATTTTTTATTTGACTCGTAGGATATTTAGAAGTATGTGGGATAGTTTCCAAATACTTGAGGATGTTCCAGAGCTCTTTTACTCATTGACCTCTACTTATATCATCATGTCATGAAACATATTTTGTATTACTTGAGTAATTTTAAATATATAATTTTATGATCTAGAATGTGATATTTATTGGTAAATGTTTTGTGTGTGTTTAGAAGGAATGTATGTTCTGCTGTAGTTGTTGGAACATTTATAAAAGTCAATTAGGTCAAGTTGATTGAGGTGTTTTTAAAATCTTCTCTAGCTTAACTAATGTTCTGTGTATTCTATTAATCATTTAAACAGTGTATTGAAATCAAGTATAATTGTGAATTTGCCCATTGTATACAATGCACCTCAGTATAGGTTTTTTTTAAAAAAAGATTTATTTATTTATACATACAAGAACTGGGGTACAGGCCAGAGGTGTGTGGGGGGAGAGGATTCACCAGAGACAGAGTGGGGAATAGAACAGACAGACTGACTGAAATACACTGCTGAGGGGAGCAGTAGGCGCGAGGCAGGAGAGAGGTCTGCTGTGCCGTATGGGTAGCTTCCTGGCCAGGGACTGCACTCGTGCTGCAGTGGGTATGGATAGCTTTGTAGATTGCATCTTAACCCCTTGTGCCACCAGGGATACCCCAGTTTTTTAAAAATATTTTTGAAATTAAAATGGGCAGAAGAGCTAAAAAGAAACTTCTTCAAAGAGGAAATGCAAATGGCCAACAGGCATATGAAAAAATGTTCAACAACACTTGTAATCAGGAAAATGCAAATCAAAACTATAATGAGATACCATCTTACACCAGTGAGAATGGCACATATTAAAAAAAAAAAAACCTAGCAACAACAAATGTTGGAGAGGATGTGGAGAAAAAGGAACTCTCCTGCACTGCTGGTGGGAGTGCAAAATGGTACAACTGCTATGGAAATCTGTGTGGAGATTCCTCAACCTGTTAAAGATGGAGCTTCCAGATGATCCAGCAGTTCCACTACTAGGTATTTACCCAAAGGACACAGAAACATTATTTCAAAAGGGCGCCTACACCCCTATATTTATAGCAGCACTATTTGCAAGCTAAGCTTTGGAAACAACCCAAATACCCAAAAATAGATGACTGGATCAAGAAGATCTGGTACATATACACAATGGAATATTACTCAGCAATCAAAAAAGATAAACTCATGCAATTTGCAGCAACATGGATGGAGCTAGAAGGGATCATGCTCAGCGAAATAAGCCAGAAAGAAAAAGGTAAATACCGGATGGTATCACCCATAGCAGGAATTTAGAAAACCTAAATAAGGGACCAGGAAAAAGACTAATAAAGCAAAAATCAAAATCAGCAAACAACTATAAACCAGAGATACACTACAGTATCAGGCATCAAGTTTGACCAAATTCATTTTTATTTAACTGGACTTCATAAACATGAGAAATTTTAAGGCTGAGCTATATGGATATAGTTATTACATATTATTCTGTCGAATAATTTGTAAGCTATTGTGTAGGCTAGTTTGGCTAGTCATTCTAAGTATATGAGGAATTACATGGTAACAAAGGTGAGGCTGTTTTGAGAGTATATTCAATTCACCAGTATAGGGGACATTCTGAAGGCTAACTTGATGGCAGATTGACCAGTTGGATAGAATAACAGTGGAAAATTCTTCCCTGAGTAGAACTGTAGTTATGCCAGTGGGGTTGACAATCTTACTGTCAGTCTAAGGCTTTGGTTATCTATCTGGTAGGAGGTACTGTGAAAAATACCAAATTTCTTCACCGTTTAACTCTGACGGTTGAAATTGATTGCTAGTGATTTTTATCTTTCTCCTGCCACTACTTTGTCATATTTGTATATAGTGTACATACTGCTTTGTGCTAAGTTTTTAGAAATTTAATTTAAAAACCACCTTTATTATTCCAGAATCTGTTTTCTAAATTTGTGACTGTTCCACTGATCGATTTTACTTCATAGACTTTTTTTTAGAAGATTTTAAATACAACTACTTCATCAGTCAAGGATATTTTGGGTATGTTTAACTTTGGTGGGGACTACACCTGAAGGGAGAAACAAAAATGAGCAATGATGTAAGAAAATAAATTTTAAAAATAAATTTAAAACAGTTTAACATTATTTTAGACTAAGGGAGTTGGAAAGGAGTATACACAGGACATACTTTGGAAATTCCTGGCAATGGCATCCTAATCTTATCTATCTCTAATAGTAAATGTATAGGACACTTCAGCTTGCTTATATTTAAAAAGAATTAACTTCCACAGGGCCTAAATATCAAGGACTAGGTAACTGTAGTTTATTTTGTGTCAGCAAGATAAGTAAGTATCTCAGCATTCCAGAACCCATAGTATTCCTTTAGCCAGTGCAGAGAGCTGACTATATTGACATATGGTCACTTGGCAATTATAGCCTTCACGTGAGAAGTCACAGTCCAAGGTGATTGGTATTTCTTTCTCATGCATTCTAAACACCAGAAACACTAGGGCTGATTCAGAGCCCCTGTCAAATCCTCTAGACTCCTGACATATGACCATTGGTCAATAGTTTTAAGTTAGCATTTTCAATGTACCTTCAAACTTTAAGCCTTTCTATAGACCTTCTGGAACTGCGATTGTGGTGGGGGAGGGAATGGAAATGGGGGAAAGCTTCTTATGTCATATTGTTAAATTGAAGGTTACAGCTGGTTTAAAAATTATTTTTGCACAGAGGAAATTTCCCCATTAATCCGATTATATGATCTTTATACCTAAGCGAAATGGAAAAATGAGAGCTATTGTTAAATTTGCCCAAGGGTATATTTCTATCATTTTTCTTATAAACATTGGGAATGACTAACTGGGGTTTCCCAGTCATATCTCACAAAGTCAAAAAAGTAAGGGATTGATTGTTTATAAGCTTGGAATAGAATCATCCTATGGTATAAAAATTTCCTGGGGCAATTTTTTGACAGCAGGAAGATGAATGGTTCACTGATGTATACTAATTGTAACTTACAATTATGCCTTTGAGTGCTGTCATTGAAATGATCTCATGTATCAAGGAGTCACAATAGATGTGTTCATGTAAATCAGTGAAGTACAATTGACTACAGGCAGGATTAGATTTATTTAATATTGTCTAAGAGTAAAAGCTAAATTGAATAAGACATAAAAATAGGAGGAAGAAATTACTAGAAAATGAAATTATTTTAAGAGAATACGCCCTCTCAATGGTTACTGAAATCTGTGTTGTTGAATTAGACAGTTGTTACTGGGAGAGGAAGATAACCTCTGGTATTATTCTCATTGATTAAGCATTTATTATAGTGACAAACTCAAAACCTTTGGAGGACAGATTTAACCACTTTAAGACAATGGAAAGTGGTACCTATGGCAAATTGGAGAAAGCCTTTTTTTTGCTTAAGTCATTTAAATTCAAGTAAAAATGAAGCCTATAGTGCTGGCCAAACAAAATTTGTGACCTGAATCTACTGTGGTAGGCATATCCGTATATTACAGGATTATTATTATATCATAAAAATCAATACTATATTATTCTCATTTTACAAATAAAGAAGCTGAGGTTGTCCAGAAGTTGGGTAATTTTGATAGGAATCTATCTAAGGTCATTTTTTTTTCCAGTGGAAGATCTAGGATCAGTCTCCAAGTATGCTATATCATTGTTAATTCATCTTTCTGACATTAACAAGTGAAATCACTTTTTTATCCTTCCCATATATATATACATACATGCGTACATACATACATACATACATACTTTTAAAGCCCAAAGTGGAACATAGACCACTTTAGTCCAAGAGTCAGTTTGGTTTAGGTCACTAACATCTGTTGATATTAATGTCCTTTTGTAGATGAGACAATAGGAAGGGTTATTCACACATAATTTCAGGCTGGGTGCCATAGGAAAATGAGAGTGGGTCTATACGGAGCCAGACCTTTATTTAAACAAAATATTTGATCACAAGATTTGTATCTACCCAGAACCTCAGGCTGTGACCTTATTTGGAAATAGGGTCGTTGCATTTAGGATTAGTTGCGGATCTAGAATGCAGATATAATTACTTAAGGATCTGGAGATGAAATCCTGCAGTTAGGGTGAATCCTCAATGCAATGATTAGTGTCTTTATAAGAGTAGAGGCCATATAGAAAGACACACAGACAGAGGAGCCAGTGACAGAGAAGAAGTCCACATAAAATTGGAGGCAGATATTGGGGTTCCATGCTGCTCCAAGCCATGCAATGTCCAGGCTTCCCAGCAACCACTAGACACTAGGAAAGAAGCATAGGGCAGATTTTTCCTGAAGGTCACCACAGGAACCATCCTGTTGATGTCTTGATTTCAGAATTTTAGTCTCCAGACTGTAAAAGAACACATTTTTGTTGTTTTGAGCCACACAGTACTTCATGGTGCTCTCATAGCAGCCTAAGGCCAGTATGGTGAGATGTGGGCTGTTCTGTATCTATCCCTCACCTTCTCTTCCCATTCACCTATAAACACACATGCTTTCTAGCTTTGCTCATTGAAAGAAACTGCTAGAATTTTATAAAATGAATTCTTAATAGATTCCTATCAAAATAAAATTGTGTTCCCTGGGAAGAGTGTTAACATATCAAACTTGAACATAATAGTGGAGTTCTTTAAAAAATATGATGATTGTTTCTAATATCCTGGTATAAGAGCTCTTGTGCTGATTTGGACAGTATTTTAACTGGATTTGAGTGAGAATATTTGCAGGAAAGAGTCAAATGTTTCTGGCTATTAGTTCCTAAGAGTTGCAATTATTATAAATCAGAAATGTATCTTTAAAGCATATTTTATATCATATTAATGTACTAAAACTCATGATAATATACACTATTTGATTAGAGTTTTCAGTCCAAAGGAAAGTAGTTTTAAAGCAGTAGATTTAAATCTGGAATTGAATATGTTTTCCATTTTTCAAGTATAGTAGAACTGCAAATTATATGCTAGCTGAAAATTTGGTAAGATAATTAAGCCTGTATTTCTTACCACTTAAGGTTACTTGGAAGGGTAAATATTTTAGTGGGTGCATTTTTCTATCTACTTTTTCTTCAGGTGCTTGTATGCAGGCAGACTTATTAAGCATAAAGAAATGCTCCTAGTGTAAATTTATGACAAGTCTTTTTATTCATAATGGAATAAAGCATAATTTTTATTTCTTCTGCATAAAATCCACATACATCGCCCATATACATTTGAATTATTTTTCTCATTTTCTTGGAGATGATGATTTCTTAAGAAGAATTGTAGCAAAACTTCTGAAGTGATAGTAAGAGAGAAGAACGAGGAAGAACGAGGAACAAATGGTGAATTGGGGCTTTATTTCATTTTTTTTTAAGACTAAGATTTACACAAACTAATTTGCTTTATTATTGCTGCACTTTGAAATTTTTTGTCCCACTCTCATTGTCTTTTGTAAATACCATCTCTGTATTGTTGTATATCAAAAGTATATGAAGGTAATCTAGATGTACATGTGTTAACCTGGAATAGTTAGCACATGTAATTGTGTTTTTTGGGGGGGAGTGCGAGGGGTGATGTGTATAGTAGGCTGTTTAGAAGCATTTCTGGCTTCACCCGCTAGATGCCAGTAGCACACTCCAGTAGTGACAGAAACATGTCTGGACACAAAAGGGCAAAAGTTGAGAAGCACTGAAGTTTACATGCATTTTCTCCACTGTTAAATCTGTCAATGGACTTCCAGAGGATTTTGAAATGGTTGGTTGCATCCTTTGATTTTTTCCCCATATTATTGATATTACAGACTACTGGAATTTTAGAATTAATTCCAAAGCTTCATTAGACAAATTCAGACTTTAAGATTCAACAAGCTTTGACTTACTTCACTAGTCACAGAATGGGTGAAATTATCTAACCTCTAACATTCTACAAATTATACTTCTTGTTTGCCTTTCCCTGCTTTAGAATTCACTAGGCTGCTGAGCATTTTAGCTTTTCCTTACTCTTATGACTAAAAACCTATCTTTATAGACCTTTTTTAATGTCTAGAGTTCTAATCTCTCCACTCTGCTCTACAGGTATATCTAGTTTGAGTGCAGTAGAAATATCCATGTACTTTTTTGTTTGTTTGCATTTAAATCATACTTTATTTGCGTTGCGTTAGGTCTTTTCTTCTACCAGTCATTTCATTCATTCTTTTATTTAGTGAGTACTCAATGTGAACATCTAATAATGAGTAAGACAGTTGTAAAACCAAGGCCAACAGACTTAAAATAACCTTGTGACTTACTTTTTCCTCTATCTCTCATGAGCTGAAATCTGTTATGTACCAATCAGCAGGTTTGGCAGTTCTCTCCTTTGGGTTCCCATTAGCATGTGACCCAGGGGAAATCTCTCCTTCTACCTATGAGCATCCAACTATTGTTTTCTCCCCCTCTTCAGAGGACCCATATATTGTTCCTTTGTGAAAAGTGGAATCTCATTTCATCATCCCCTCACTTAACTAGCTGGTTCTGAATATTTGTGGCTCATTGTCACTGACCATCATATAAATTTTTCAATTAGTCACCTGTGCCACTTTACTATGTAAAGCAGGGCTGTATGATGACTCATTCTATAAACTACGTAATACTTCCTGTCATTTTAGTGGTCACATAAAAAGGTAAAAAGAAGCAGTTAAAAATAATTTTAATAATTTATTTAACTGAATATGACCAAATTATTATCATCTTAACTTCAAATCAATACAAAAATTATAAATAAAGTATTTTTTTTTGTCTTGTACTGTTTTTAAAATCCAGTGTTCATTTTATACTAATAGCACATTTCAATTTGGGCTAGTCATATCACAAGAATTCCATTAACATGTGGCTCCTGGGTAACATTAAATGATAAAGGTTTAGAATATTAACTTTTCAGGGCTAACGCATCCCAAGACTGACATACCCTCCCACTCCAGAGATGTTATTTTTCCATTGTCATTTATGTTTTTCATTAGAAAATCCATTTGAGTTGTGTTTCATGGAAAGGAAAGGGTTATTCCTATTGAAATCCTCACTGCAGTGAATGTAATAGTTGGGGGTTTATACTATTACGTGCCTATAAAGCATGCTGTACATCTCCTAACAAGGCTGCCATTCATTTTTTCAATAAATCCTGCACAGGGGTATTAGGGTCTGTGAACTGACAATTGATTTACTGCCTAGAAAATTATTCTTTATTGATTTATATTACATGGAGGTGACTGCAAATCTATAGTGTCTCTAATCAGAGGGAAAATGCTAAAGTTAGTGTCATTCTTATTTAGACAGGCAATTCCAAGTAGGCGAATTGGTTTAGCACCTCTAGGTGACATCTACATATTATTCACTTATGAAGTTTACAGTAATCCATGAATTACAATATATAAAGCAAGTGAGCAGGACAATTAATGAAAAAAAAACACAACAACAACAATCCTTTCCCCCTCAAATGTCCTTTATGAAAATAAGCATTTAAAATGTCATTCTCTTTTCTGTGTGGAATTGGACACCTTGGCTTGATTTTTCATACAGGTTCTGGTTCATATTTGCATTGTTGCCTACTAAATTGAAAATGCAGAAATGTTTAAATGAAGAAAACCTTTTAAACAGAAAGTTCTCTATGTTGATTAATCAAGTTAGGGAAGGTTTTGAAAAGCTGTATTTAAATTAATTTCTCTGAGCTACTTCGGAAGTTCTTTAAGGTTGGGAAGGGGTTGAAATCAGCAGCCATCTTTCTCTGCCTTTATAAGCTTTCTTTTTTAAGTATTCTAGTCAAGAGGCTTCTGTCCAGAATATAACCTGAGTTTAATTTAAATGCAAAAATACAAAATACAGCAGCATGTTAGATTGCCGCATGGGTACAGGGCAATGGAATTATTAGGATTGTTGAGTGTGTAAATTGGCTTTGGAGAAACCATACCTTCTCTGAAATTGCATGTAAAACATTTGCATGTTTCAATGTACTTCTTCATTTTTCCTCCGGAGAAAGGACCTGTATGTCCAATTGTTAAATTTATCCAGAGCCTTAAAAAGAAATCTCATATGTGCATTGCATATTTGCTGCTGAATTCACAGTGCCAAAGACAGTGCTTAGCAAATAAGACATCTCTAAATGTTTGTGGATGAATGATGTGCTCAGGTATGTGCCAATATGTCAAGTGGGTTTCCAGGAATAGTTTTGTTAGTTCAAAGGAAAAGTTTTTACTTTGACTGTTTTTTTGCTCTGTCCACCAATTGTCACCACAGTTTAGTCGATAGTATGGGTATTGGGGTGGTGGGCATAAAGAGGTGTGAACTTATACCACTCAATCATATGTAGCATTGAAAACCAATATTATCCCCCAAAAAAGGATATACATAAATTTAAATAAAAATAAAAATTCTTGACATTAAAAATACCCATACTACATATATTTTATAGGAAAACAGATTGCTATTTGGAACTTGGAGCTCAGACTTTTGTTCTGATTGTGTCGAGTGACATTTCTCCACTTCCTGTAGATTTTCTCTTTACTGTTGTATTTTTCTGCCCTGGCTCCCCAACCTTTCTCTTCCTTGGATGTGCTCTAACTGTGGGAGATCAAATGGAAGCATAGGAAGAACATTTACCCTGAAAAGTTCACGTAAAAGATAAAGTTTTGATGTCAATCCAGGGACACTTTTTATTTGACTCAATAGGAAATTAAAGTTCATGCATTTGAAAGGCGTATATTAAATGTGAGTCACATTCTGTGCTTGGTCCTGGGGACACAGCTGTGTGCACGTGTGTGCGCACACACCATGTGCACACACACACACGCACACAGTCCTTATGATGCTTACAATATGGAAATGACTAAATACAGATTTTTAGCCAAAGGCACAGTGGTTTGGGTTTGTGTCAAGTAATTTCACCAACAGGAAACTTGGATGCAGTTCCTTACCTTGATTTCTTTTGAGCCAAGTGTGTTTTAAGTGAGAAAAGCTTTCTGTGGTTAGTTGTGGGTTCACTTCAGGGCCTTGAATGACATATAGAGTCCTGGGAACAAAGCTGGGCCATTTTGCATCATGGACCCTCTTTTGAGGCTCAGGGAGTGGGTTAAGAAATATAAACAAAGCCAGAATAATGCTTTCTCATTTTATTTTTCTGTCTCCCAACCTAAGGCAGCAAAAACAAAAACACTGTCTTCTCTGTAAATAATCTCTAATTCTATACTTTTCTACAATGAAGTACATGCCTAGGTCTTTTATTTACCATACAGTGAGCCATTAGGTTTACTATTTTTCCTCATTCTATTACTTTTTTTAAAAAAAATTCAAATGACAGAGATATTGGGTCTTTTAAAAACTGAAAACTAGATATTTTTTGGTTGTTGTAGACAAGCAATTTAATGAAAATGCTACTGAAATGCTTTTTCCTCTATGAAAACTAGTAAATCAATTACAAAAGCAATTTCCTTACACAGTATGATTTTATTGTGTTTGACCAGGGCATTTGGTAAGTATTAGTTCTTGCTGAGAGCAAAGAGTAAATTTTATTTCAAGATTTTCTTTCATGCAAACAGCAAGAGAAGCATCAGAAGGGCAGCTGGCCACTCTCCTTGCTTGGTTGGTGTGCACATTGAATGAGGGATTCATGGGCTGGCTGGACTCAATCAGTGTCTACACTGAGAAGAGTAAGAGAGAAACTCTTGTCTTAATAAAAAGGGGGAAAATGGTGGTGAATTCTCATTCCTGGGTTTGTACCTTCAGGAGTCAGTATCGTGCTATTCCTGAGAGACTTTCCTCCATTAAATGAGCATGTGTCCAACTTCGATTCATACAAAACAAATAAATGTATGACAAAAGAGAAAAATCTAGGGCTGATGTGTGAACATACTGGAGTGGAAGGTTAGCAGCTATGGATTTCATTTCTGCTCCTGAGCTGGATATACACAAGTACTTGGTCCAAATATATAAGAGCCAAAAAAAAAAAAAAAAAAAAAAAAAGCTTGTAAACAATTTACAGCATACCTAGTACTGTCCTAGGATTCATGGATTCTTGTGACACATGGATCCTCCCCTTACTCCCAGAGATTTTTCACCACCCTCTGAGGATTGCAGCTTTGCTGCATTGTGGTTAAGTGTCTGGGTCTTGACTCAATGTCTCTAAATCTATTTTCTCAACTCTGCAATATTGACCATATTTGACATAGTATGTATGCCATTCTAACTCATAGAGTTGTAATGAGAATCAGATGAGATAATGGGTGTGCTTAACAGGTGTTAGCCACAGAAACTGCTGGAATGAATGTGATATGGTATTTTAATATAGGAATCTAGAGAAAGAAAATTTTTTTAATGACATCTCCTATTTCTCCACATCCCATGTTCATTGCTCCCTCAGTATCTTCTAGGGTACCTTATCATGTCCTATGAAAAATATGTATTTAGAGATCAGCCACCCTAGCCTTCAGCACATAAGTTCTTAGATGGTATAGTATTGTTTCTTAATTTGACTTTCTTCACATGTGCTGAAAAATATTCTTCAAACATCAATATTTAAAAAATGCAAGGCAGGAAAAAGCACAGCCTGAAGTTGTCCTTGAAGGTGGCATGAGAAATTAATTGTGGGGAATGAAGGCATTTAAGATACTAGCAATAGAGTAATAACAGGCCAGGGGATGGGTGAGGGGAACAAGGAAGGGAAGGGTAAATAAGGGCAGTGAGGAGGGAAAATAATTAAAATAGGCTAAATAACAAAACAAAACAAAACAAAACAAAAAAACCGGGACCTCCCGGGTGGCGCAGCAGTTGAGCACTGGGTTACAAGCTGCCCACAGTCTCTGCAGCACCAATTTGATCCCCGCCACTGGGTGAGAGTCCTACATAGCATGCAGACCTCTCCTGCCGCCCGCTGCTCCCCTCAGCAATGTACTTTGTCAGTCTGCCTGTTCTGTTCCCTGCTCTGGCTCTGGTGAATTCTCTCACCCTCCTGCGCTTCTGACTGTACCCCAGTGCTTGAATAAATAAATAAATAAATAAATAAATAAATAAATCTTTAAAAACAAAAAACCAAAAAAAACCCAACCAACACAAATTCTTTGTTTTGGAAGGTGTTCAAAAAACATGCTTCCTATTTTGTTGATAAGGTCTTCCATGTCACGTGGAAAGATGTGGTAGGAATTTGGGTTTTAGAAATAATAGGCACCTATATCATTGATAAGTCATTTAGTGGGTGATATTTAGTGTTGTGTAAGGCCTATATGGGTTTCTAAATACATTTAAAGCAGACACTTAAGGCCATAAAGGAACCAGGAGTACCATTTGAGATGACAAGTCTTGAAATTTAGTATTTATAAGACAAGGAAGAGTTTGCAGCACAAGGAAAATTGACAACAATCTTCCAGTCTGTACTACTATTTGCAATTAGTTCAATAAATATTCAATGATGAATGCCATTTCAGCTAGGAGCTAGTATTTCAAATGGTCCTGGACTTAGAGGCGCATTCTGTCTGGCAGGGGAGTCAGAAAAATACTCAGACAATATTGTAGTATGGTAAGAGCTAGAGGGATTATACTAGTGGGGCATATAATCAAACCCGAGAAATCTGGAAGTATTCCCTCAAGGATGTGATCTGTAAGCTGACATCTAATGATGAACAGGAAATAGAGAAAAGGAGGGGGATGGAGCTAGTTTGGACGGGGGAAATGAAGAGATATCAGTGAGGTTGGAGGTCAGTGGCAAGGAACTATTTAGATGTGATCAGGGCCCAATCACGTAGATAATTGCAAACTACAGAGCAAGGTCAGCATTGCATTTAGAAAAAACCCTTCTCCACATCCTTGCAGAATAATTCAAGGTGGGTAAGACTAAACACAGAAGATGTTAGGAGGTTTCAGGGCAATCTAGTGGGAGATTGTTGTGACTTGAGCTAGGATAATGGGAATGTGGACTTAGACCTAAACACATGAATATCTGAGATATTTATGGGTCATATTGACAGGCAGTTCAAGTGCATAAATAGTGAGGGGGGAATTTAAGATTTATAGTGATTTTTTTTTTTTTTTTTGCTAATGCTGGCTTTTCAGTGGGGGGAAGCACTAATTTCTGAAATGGAGAGCAGAGGGTAGGGGAAGCAATTTGAAATTTGGGTAACATTAGATGTTGAGTCTTAGAGGTACTGGGTTTGGAATGTCATTGTAACTTGCCAGTGGAGATTGGTCATGTGAAAGTGGCCATCAGTTGGGAGTGAGAGAAACATGGAGATCCACAAGATAGCTGTATATGGGCATTAAGTGAAATGAAGGGAGGAAATAAGCTGTCCTTCAGAGTACAAATAGAAGAGAAAGGGGGGGGCTCATGGAACTCTAAGGGACACCAGTTATTTCTCTTGAAAATGAATGACATATACAATCATTGTATAGTGTATATTGAGGCATACAACAAAGTGTGCCCATTTTAAGTATTTCAATGATTTTGATAAATGTGTATATCAAATGTAACCAGCACATTAATCACAATACAGAACATTTCTAATGTTGTACTGAATCTGACTTGTAATTTCTGATTAATTTTTAGGAATTTCAGATGCTTGTTATTAAAAGCAGCCATTAGTTAAAAATTATATTTATGGTTTTATAATTAAATAAGTTATATTAAAAACAACAAACTCAAAATTAACATTTCCTTGTTATTTTATACTATATAATATTTAATGCTGGGTATGACCCTAGTGCTATTTATTTGTTTCATTTGAGTGGAGGAAATACAATATGTATTGGTATGTGTCCAGTGATGTCATCTCAGGAACTTGAAATTGGCCATAGTGAGAGAATATTTATATCAGGGAGCCTGGTAACCACTATAAATCAGGGCTTGGCTTAGTTTTTTAATTACTATGTAGACATCAGTAAGTGAAGGATAAAATGTTGATGTAGATTAAATTAAATGGTACAATGTCTATAGTTGTTACTGTTTGGATAGCACAAAAAAATTGAAGATATATTCTTTCTGTATTCAAAAATTGCTATCTGGTTCAGTAAAGAAATCACTCTATGTCTTTGATGAACAAGTTAGGTTCCTGCATACATGGGGCTGAAACTTAATGAAATTTTCAAGAGAATGAGGAAGAGTTTAACAGTGTGTCACTTATCAGATGTAATGACAATAAATTTATTGGGAAAAGCATTAGAGCTGACATGCTTGGTTAAACTGGAATCACAGATAACTTAGTTATGTAAGAGTTTGGCAAAAATCAATGAAAGTATTCTGGGAGAATTGATAGGATGGAATTTACAGTAGAGTATATCATATATTTTATTATTTATAAATTGTGTACTATAAATTTTTATATCAGTAGAATTTATAATAAGCGTATAATGCTTATAAAAGTGTGAATATTTATGTTTTCTTTTTCAGAGAGCTTGTTGTTGAGCTTTATCAGCACAGAACTAATCATATATTCTCCAACAAATTTCCTTAATACCCTTTGCTGTATCACTGGCCCCAAGCAACAGTTGACTTGCTTTTTGTCACTGTAGATTAGTTTTGCCTGTTTTAGAATTTTGTGTAAATGGAATCATACTCTTTAGTGTCTTGCTGCTTTTGCTCAACATGTTTCTGACATACATCCCTATTGTCATATATATCAGATAGCAGTGGTTTATTTCTTTTGATTGCTGGGTAGGATTCCACAGTCTGGATGTACCAGGTTGATTTTTCATTCATGAATGGTCGATTTTTCTTATTTTCTTCATTTTTTGGCTATTATGGATAAAACCGCTATGAGTTTTTGTGAACAAGTCATTTTATGGACCAAGATTTTCAGGTACATACCTCTAAGTAGCATTGCTAAGTCATGTGAGCATGCATGTTTCAATTACAAGAAGGTGCTAAATTTTCTCAAGTAATGACTGAGAGGTCCATCTGCTCCATATCCTCACCAATACCGCGTTGTGTTCATCTTTTGAGTTTCATCCACTTTAGTATGTGTGTATTGGTATCTTATTGTGGTTTTATTTTTATTTATTAGATTTATTTTATTTATTTATGCATCAAGAACTGGGGTGCAGGCCAGAATTGCAGGGCTGAGAGAATTCACCAGAGACAGAGTGGCGAGCAGAACAGGCAGACTGACTGAAATATACTGCTGCAGGGAGCAGCGGGCGTGGCAGGAATGGTCTGTCACATCATGTGGGACCCTCGCCAGTGGCCGGGGATCGAATGGCACTGCAGAGGCTGCGGGCAACTTCGCAGCCCAGCACTCAACCACTGTACCACCAGGGGAGGCCCTGGCACATGATTTTTGAAGAAATTAAAAAGTCCAGCAGAAAAGCTATCAGAACAAAGTGTGAGAGAAGCCAGGTCAGAAGAGCTTGTTTCATGAGAACCATGAAACAAGCTACATATTATGTGGAGCTCTGAAGGTAAAAAAGAGAACTGCAAAATTTACATCGAATTTTGAAGCAAAAGGTCATTTGTTACTTTGGTATGCATTATAGAGTCGAAATTGAAATCATTCAATAGAAACTCCCACTACTATCCACCCTAAAACCTAGAATCCTATACTATCCATGTATGAATGTTGCAAGTATATTATGAAATATCATTCTTTCTGAACACCTATATAAGATAAGGAAAATTTCTCCTTGTGTAGAACTTTAGGCTATCTCTGAAGCTCTCTTCCCCACTCATATTTTTATTGTATTATTTTTTATTTAAATAACATTTAAATAACATTGCAACACCATATGTGATTTCAGAGTATAGGTTCATTCCTCTTCAAATGTGTGCCACCACCCCACACCTACACCAAATGCCCATAGTCCTCCACTGTAGACCCTTGGGATCCCTTCCGCCTTTGACTGTCAACCCTCACCTATCCCCTTTGGTAGCTTCAGTTCTACAGTAAGATTTCCAGAGTTTATTGTGGTTTAGATTTGTCTCTTCCTTTGTTTTGTTTCTCTAAATTCCATGAGTGAATTCATCTTGTTTATTTCTTTCTCTTTCTAAATTATTTCACTTAGCACAGTCCCATCCAGTTCCATCCATGTTGCCAGAGGTAGCAATAGGAAGATTTCATCTTTTTATTTTTTTCTATATATCTGAACAGTGTTGTCTATCTCGTATAAATGCCACATCATCTTTTTCCATTCTTATATCTTTGGGCACTTAGATTGTTTCTATACCGTGACAATCCCATTTTCCCAACACCATTTGTTGGAGATACTTTCCTTTCTCCATTGTGTGCTGTTGGTTTCTTTGTCATAGATTAACTGCCCATATGGAATTGGGTTTATTTCTGGGCTCTCTGTTCTTTGCCATTGACCTGTGTGTCTAATTTATTCCAATACCATACTGCTTTGATTACTTTGATTGCCATTTTGTTCAGCCTTAGTGAACTCACTCTTGCAAGCTTATTCTTCATGTCCAGAGTGACTTACATTTTTTCATTTGTTCACTTCCAGACTGGCACTTTTCCATCTGCAATGAATAAGTAGATCATAGGTAAAACTTCAAACACCAAATGTCTTTGTATTTGGTAATCCCCCCCACCCCCAGGAGGATGTGGTAAGTCAGCTGAAATGTCCTCTGATTTCTTCTCATTAGGCTGTAATCAGCACATTTGTAAATGCCTACCACTTAAGTTTTATTTTATTTGTGTTTATGTTGAATAAAATCAGTAAAAAAATGAATGTGGACTTGAATGAGTTATAACATAAAATAAGCTTTTTGGTTAAAGTCCTCTGATTTCAATTTCCATTTTGTTTTTTCCTTTAACTACTTAAACCTATATGAAGGGTGGGTGGTAGTGGCTGACAAATAGTCTTGGAAGGAAACTTTGGGGAAGGTAGAGTTCTGAATTCTTGTTTTTTTTTTTTTTTTTTAAAGATTGATTGATTGATTTATACAAGCACTGGGTACAGTCAGAAGCTCAGGAGGGTGAGAGAATTCACCAGAGCCAGAGCAGGGAGCAGAACAGGCAGACTGACAAAGTACACTGCTGAGGGGAGCAGCGGGCGGCAGGAGAGGTCTGTGCGCCATATGGGACCCTCGCCTAGTGGCTGGGGATGGAACCAGCGCTGTAGAGGCTGAGGGTAGCTTTGCAACCCAGCGCTCAACCGCTGCGCCACCAGGGAGGCCCCTGAATTCTTGTTTTAATTAAGTGAGAACTTGAATGCAAAAGGAAGACTATCTCTTTCAAAATTCACTTAGAAAAGAATCAGCAGATTAAGAAGTGGCAATAAAAATCCTGATTATCAATTGCAAAGTTGATTCTGGAGTCTGGAGACAACACTGTTCTTTGTACATCTCCCTATTCACTGCATTCCCCAAAGTGTTGTTACTTGTTTGCATGTTTGCTTCTCACCCAAGAAGCACTCTGAGCTTCTCCAGGCAAGACATAGCATCTTATTCATCTTTGTAACTCCTGTAGGACATAACACAGTAATAGCTGCTTGATAACTTCTTGTTGAAAGAATGAAACAATTCAGGGAGGTGATAAATTGGAGACAAGGTTTAAGAGACAGAAATAAAATAGAAGGTTTGGTTGAGAATTGACTGACTACTCATCCAGGGCAAGGCAGAAGACTTGAGGTTACAGCTTCATATTTTAGCTGAATTCTTCAGCTTGCCTCAGTGCAAAACAAGGATTTATAATAAGATGCAACTTGCGTGGCAGTGTGTATTTGAGGGCTTTGGAAAACATCATATGTAGTATATGATTCAGGCTTCTTTATACAAAGATTTTCTGAAAGGAGATAGTTAGCCAGAACATTGGGATTCTCTTAATAAAGCATCAAATCCTTTTTCTAGGGTTAATGCAGAAAGATAGACGAGGAGCTGAAAGGCATCATAATGGAGTGCCACTGCTCAATGTGTTCCTAGCAAGAGTGCTACTTACCTTTCTTTCTCCATCCTCCTGGTCTCTCCTCTGCAGTCTGATGTGAATACACTAGGAGTAACCCATAAGCCTTGTATTTCTATATCTTTCAGCATCTTCAAGAAACCTAAGATTGCCCAGCTCCTCCTTCAGGATCTGAACTCTGTTGACTCTGCACACACCTTAACCTGATTTCCTTCTCCCCCGTCCTTTTTACTTATTCTACTTTTCCTAAAAGTGTGGTATCTTTATCACTATCAACTGGATACTGTAGTGAAAATGTCACCTGACATCACACAAAATCTCCTTTCCTGAAACTCAAAGACCCAGACTATACTACTTAATGCCAATCCTTTATTGCATCTTCAAGAGATACATCATTTCCTCATTCCATGAAGATTTTGGCTCCCAGCTCTGTCATTTTTCTCTAACACTTTCCATCATTGTTACTGACTTTAGTTTCTATGTTAATAATTGTTTTACCACCTCAACTTACAAATTCCTTGACCCCTTCCTTTCCAAGGATCTTGTCCTCTACCTTAATGCAACAATATACTCCCTTAGTTGAACCTCAGACTTTGGGATTGTCTAAAATTATACCTCTTCGGTAATTTTAAGCATCTCATTCTCTAATCACCACTTCTATCCCTCGATCTCACTCCCTATAATATAATTGCCAACATTTTTTTCATTCCATGGCTTTATGTCGATTCCATTCCACTGTAATTCTCTCCTCCCCCCAATTCCTTAGTAAACTTGGGTTTTCTAGTCTAATTATAAAATATCTCAGCTCAAACCTTGCATTGGTATTTGAGGTTTTGACCACTTATTGATGTTAAGTCTGCTGCCATCTTGCATCTGCTTAAAAGGACTAGATCATTCCTAACCCTAAGTCAATTAGACACTAAGAATCATGAATCATGTCCTGTTTTATTCCTGCACAAATGACCAGTTATGCTGAGATTATGACCATTCATAAGGCTTTTACTACCTCTCTCTATAATCAAAATGTACCTTTCTGAATCCTGTTTGCATTGAACATCCTCCTTCTTGCCCTACATCTAGCCTCAGAATTCACACTGAGAGTAACTCACTGTCCAGTCCACAATGACTTTCCCTTGCCTGGTAGATTCAGCTTTGATATTTCTGGTCTTTGGTTATTCTTTAACAGGTCTGTCATTTTATCACTTCCTGCATACACTCTCAGCTGCCTTCACTTTTCTTCCTTTATCCTTTGTATTTACTTGGTAACACTCAACCTTGGTTGAATCCAACTCTCTGCTTTGACTGTAGACCTTTAAAGTTGATCACAACTGTAGAAAAGCAAAGATAAGTTGAACAATCTTACTTGAAATCCCTCACCACTTTCTGAAGTTTTGAGGCTTCCCACCTCACTCTCCTAGTCCATTTGTCCCATTGTTCTTCTTGGTGACTGCTTTCTTTTCATCAAACTTTCAAAACACATTTTCTCATCTTAAATCCCATTTGATCACCTTGCTTCCTATTCCACTAAGAAAATCATATGTCTTGGGCCTCCCCAGTGGCGCAGTGGGTTGAGCGCCATGCTGTGAAGCTGTCCGCAGCCTCTGCAGAACGGGTTCGATTCCCGGCTGGCCAGAGAGAAACCCACATGGCGTGGCATACCTCTCCTGTCTCGCCCGCTGCTCCCCTCTGCAGTGTCTTTGGTCTGTCTGCCTGTTCTGCTCCCACTCTCTCTCGTGAATTCTCTGACCCTCCCACGCCTCTGACCTGTACCCCAGTTCTTGCATAAATAAATAAATCTTAAGAAAAGAAAATAGTATGTCTTAAAAAAAAATTATGTGTCTCCACTCTCATATCTGCCAGTCTACTTGAAACTATATCAGTAAAACTTGTCCTGCCTTCATTTTTAGGAATGAAATATCTCTCTAAGTCCAAATGCAACATTTGGGCTCTACCAATTTCCCTCCTTTCTTCTATTTTATTATTTACTCCTATTAGCATACACATATGTTGTAATTTATCACATCTGAAAAATCATTTCCTGACTTCTCATTTCCCTGCAACTTCTGCCATATTTTTCTGAACTTATTTCTAGCATAGTCCTTTTAAGAGGTGTTGTTTGCTTGCCCCCATATTCTCTTCAACATACCCAAAATGGTTTTAGCCCCAACACCTCACTGAAATCACTTGTCCAAAACCACTAAAGATCTCCACATGGCTAAACTCAATGGTTACATCTTAGTTTTTAACTTTCTTGGCTTCAGGGATAACACTTGGATTATGGGTTATCATTTTCCTCTTATAAAGTAGATAGTTTTTCTCTATCTCCTTTGCTAGTGTTTCTCATCTCCCCATCTTATCCTTGACTCTTTCCTTTTTCCTTTATTTACTCTTACCCCTGAGTGATCTTATCCAGGCTTTCGCTTTTGAAGCTATTTTTAAAATTAATGATTTCTGAATTTTTATTTTGAGCCTGTACTCATCTATCAGTCACTTCTCTCAACAAGTCCATTTGGATGACAAACTGACGCTGCAAACATAACATGTCCATAATTAATCTGCCAATTTTTCTTTTCATTCCAACCTGTTGTGTGTGAATTCTATCCTTCCAATTTATGCTAAAAACTTGATTTGTTCAGGGCCTCCCCTGGGGGTGCAGCAGTTGAGCACTGGGGTGCGAAGCTGCCCACAGCCTCTGCAGTGCTGGTATGATCCCTGGCCACCAGCAAGGGTCCCACATGGCGCAACAGACCTCTCCTGCCATGCCCACTGCTCCCCTCAGCAGTGTATTTCATTAGTCTGCCTGTTCTGTTCCCCGCTTTGGCTCTGGTGAATTCTCTCACCCTCCCGTGCTTCTGACTGTACCCAGTGCTTGTATAAATAAATAAATAAATCTTTAAAAAATAAAACAAACGATTTGTTCATAATTCTTGTCTTTTTCTCCTATACTACCTCCAACACATGATGAAATCCAGTTTTTCTAGCTTTATTTATATCTATATCTTTAAATTCTGATAATTCTATCTACTTCTACTGAATTAGAAACCATAACTTCTCACCTGGATTGCTGGAATAGCTTTCTAATTCCTCTCTCTCCTACATTGACTTACTCTAACATTTACTTGCCACCCAGCAGTCAAAATGATTCTTTAAAACTTGTAGATCACATTATCTTTCAGTGACATTCATTGACATAGGAATAACAGAGCAGAAGAAAGCTTTATTACTATTTGTTTTTTTTTCTTTTCTAATATTTTTTAATTTTTTACATCATTGTTCATTTTTAAACAATATTTGCTTCTCCCAGCCCCCTCAGGAGTAGTCCCCATAGAGTTTCCTTCACCAGTGCACCCGTGCACCATCACCTCAGTCCCCTGTGCTTCTCCCTCCCTCCCTCTGATCCCTCTCCCTATATTCCTGCTATATATAGGAATATAGGTTTCCCTATATTCCTGCTATAAGTGAATCCATCCGATTTTTTTCCTTTTCTTTCTGGCTTATTTCACTAAGCATAAATTCCTTATTGCTCCATCCACATTGCTGTGAATGGCATGATTTTACCTTTTTTGATTGCTGAATAATATTACATTGTGTATATACACCACATCCTCATGATCCAGTCATCTATTTTTGGACATTTGGTTTGTTTCCAGGTTTTACATATTGTAAATAGTGCTGCAATAAACATAGGAGTATAGGTGGTCTTTTTTTTTTTTTTTGTGGGACCCTCGCTGGTGGCCGGGGAACAAACTGGCGCTGCAAAGGCTGCGGACACCTCACAGCCCAGTGCTCAATTGCTGCACCACCATGGGAGGCCCATAGGTGGTCTTTTGAATCACTGTTTTTGTGTCCTCTGTGTAGAACCCTAGTAGTGGAATTGCTGGTTCATATGGTAGTTCCATTTTTAGTAGACTGAGGAACCTCCAGGCAGCCGTCCACAGTGGTTGGACCAGTTTACACTCCCTCCAGCAATGTAGGAGAGTTCCTTTTGCACCACATCCTCGCCAACATTTGTTGTTGCTAGTTTTTTAAGTATGTGACATTCTTACTGGTGTAAGGTGGTATCTCAATGTGGTTTTGATTTGCATTTCCCTGATTATAAGGGATGTTGAACATTTTTTCATATGCCTGTTGGCCATTTGCATTTCCTCTTTGGAGAAATATCTTTTAAGTTCTTCTGCCCATTTCTTTCTTTCTTTTTTTTTTAAAGACTAATTTTTTTTTTAAGATTTATTTTTATTTATTTATACAAGCACTGGGTACAGTCAGAAGTGCGGGAGGGTGAGAGAATTCACCAGAGCCAGAGCGGGGAGCAGAGCAGGCAGAAGGACTGAAGTACACTGCTGAGGGGAGCAGCGGGCAGCAGGAGAGGTCTGCGCGCCATGTGGGACCCTCCTCCGGTGGCCGGGGAGCAGCCGGGGATCAAACTAGCGCTGCAGAGGCTGCGGGCAGCTTCGCAACCCAGTGCTCAACCGCTGCACCAACGGGGAGGCCCTCTTCTGCCCATTTCTTGACTGGGTTGTTTATTTTGTTTGTGTTGAGTCGTGTGAGTTCTTTGTATATCTTTGTGATCAGTCCCTTATCAGTTGGATGGATTTCAAAGATTTTTTTCCCAATCTGTGGGGTGTCTCTCTGTTTTGCTTAATGTCTCTTTTGCTGTGCAGAAGCTTTTCAGTTTGATGTAATCCCAGGTGTTTATCTTTACCTTGACTTTCTTTGCTTTGGGTGATGAGTCTTTAAAGATGTTATTGCTATGTATGTCTTGTAGTGTTTTACCTATATTTTCTTCTATATATTTTATGGTTTCAGGTCTTATGTCCAGTTCTCTTATCCATTATTAGTTGATTTTTGTGCACGATGAGAGGTAGTGGTCTAGTTTCATATTTTTGCATGTGGTGGTGCAGTTTTCCCAGCACCATTTATTGAACAAACTGTCCATATTCTATCGCATGTTCCTTGCTCCTTTGTCAAAGATCAGTTGTCCATATAAGTGTGGTTTTATTTCTGGGCTCTCTATTCAGTTCCATTGGTCAGTGTGTCTGTTTTTGTTCCAATACCAAACTGTTTTAATTATTATGGCTTTGTAGTATAGCTTGAAGTTTGGGAGTGTGATGCCTCCTTTCTCCTTGTTTTCATCAGTAGGGCTTTGGTTATTCATGTTTTTTTGTGGTTGCATATGAATTTTTCAGTATTCTATTTCTTGAAGAATGTCATTGAGATTTTTATTGGAATAGCATTGAATCTGTATATATTTTTAAAGATTTATTTAAAAGAACTGGGGTATAGGCCAGAGATGTGGGGAGTGAGAGAATTCACCCAGAGATAGAGTGGGGAACAGAATAGGCAGATTGACAGAAATACACTGAGGGGAGCAGAGGGCAAGTCAGGAGAGGTCTGCTGCACCGTGTGGGTAGCTCCCTGCTGGGGATCGACCTCGTGCTGCAGTTGCTGTGGACAGCTTCATAGGTTGCGTCTTAATCCCTTGTGCCACCAGGGAGGCCCATGAATCTGTATATTGCTTTTAGTAGGCTGGACATTTTAATAATGTTAATTCTTCTGATCCATATGCAGAGGATGTCTTTCCATTTCTTTGTGTCTTCTTCTATTTCTTTTAACAGTGTTTTATAATTTTCTTTATATAGGCCTTTTACCTCTTTTGTTGGGTGTATTCCCAAGTATTTGATTTTTTTTTTTTTGTTTCAATTATAAAAGGGATGGTTTTCTTGATTTCTTCTTCTTCAGATTGATTGTGTATAGGAAAGCTACTCATTTATATATGTTGAGTTTGTATCCTGCTACTTTACTGAACTGGTTGATTATTTTGAGTAGTTATTCTGTGGAGTTTTTAGGGTTTTCTATGTATATTATCATATTGTCTGCAAATACTGTAAGTTTTTACTTCTTCTTTCCCTATTTGGATTCCTTGTATGTCTTTCTCTTGTCTTATTGCCCTGGCTAGGACCTCCAGTATTATATTGAAGAGCAGTGGTGAGAGAGGACATCCTTGTCTTATTCCTGATCTTACAGGAAAGGCCTTCAGCTTCTCGCCATTGAAAATAATATTGGGTTTGTTGTATATGGCTTTTATCATGTTGAGGTATGTTCCTTCTATCCCGAGAATTTCAAGGGCCTTCATCATAAATGAATGTTGGACTTTGTCGAATGCTTTCTCAGCATCTATTGATACGATCATATGGTTTTTATTTTTCTTTTTGTTGATGTGTTGGATTACGCTGATTGATTTTCGTATGTTGAACCATCCTTGTGCCCCTGGGATGAATCCCACTTGATCATGGTGTACTATCCCTTTGATGCATTATTGGATTCTGTTGGCAAGGATTTTGTTGAGGATTTTTGCATCAGTGTTCATTAGGGAGATTGGCCTGTAATTTTCTTTTTTTGTGCTGTCTTTGTTTGGTTTTGGTATTAGTGTAATGTTGGCTTCGTAGAACGCATTCGGTCATATTCCTTCTTTTTCAAATTTTTGAAAGAGTTTGTGTAGGATAGGCACTAATACACTACTGAATGTTTGGTAGAATTCATTTGTGAAGCCATCTGGACCTGGACTTTTGATTTTGGGGAGTGCTTTGATTACTGCCTCAATTTCGCTGCTTGTAATTTGTCTGTTTAGTTCTATTTCTTCTGTGTCCAGCTTTGGATGTTTATATTGTTCTAGGAATTTGTCCATCTCTTCTAGGTTGTTGAATTTGTTTGCATATAAATGTTAATAGTAATCTCTGATTATTCTTTTGATTTCTACTGAGTGTTATGATTTCTCTTCTTTCATTTATAATCCTTTTTATGTGTTTTCTCCCGTTTTTTCTTTGTGAGCCTGGCTAGAGGTTTGTCTATTTTGTTTATTTTTTCAAAGAACCAACTGTTGGTTTCATTGATCTTTTGTTTTGTTAATTTCCATTTCATTTAATTGTGCTTTGATTTTTATTATTTCCTTTCTTCTACTGGCTTTAGGGTTTTTTTGTTGTTCTTTTTCTAACTGTTTGAGATGTGAAATTAGGTTGTTTCTTTGAGTTCTTTCTTGTTTGTTGATGTGAGCCTATATTGCTATATATTTTCATCTTATTACTGCTTTTGCTGCGTCCCATACATTCTGGAAAGTGGTATCCTCCTTGTCGTTGAACTCAAAGTATTTTTTAATTTCTTCTTTGATCTCCTCTTTAGTCCAGTGGTCTTCCAGTAGTGTGGATTTCAATCTCCATGAAGTGGGAGGGTTCCTTGTTTCTTTTCATGATTTATTTTTAGTTTGATGCCTTTATGATCAGAGAAGATAGTTGGAATGATTTTGATCTTCATGTATCTGTTGATGTTTTTCTTGTGGCCCGGTATGTGATTGATTCTGGAGAATGATCCATGTGCACTTGAGAAAAATGTGTACTTGATTTTTTTTGGGTGCAGTGTCCTATAGATGTCTGTAAAATCCATGAGTTCTATGTCTTTATTTAGGGCTCTAGTGTCTTTATTTTTTGTCTTGTTCATCTGTCCATTGGTGAGAGTGAGGTGTTGAAGTCTCCCACTATATATATATTTTCTTTAATGTCTGTTTTCAGAGCTGATAATAATTGTCTAATATATTTTGGTGCTCCTTCATTTGGTGAGTATATGTTGATGAGTGTTATTTCTTCCTGGTGTATTGTCCCCTTGATCATAATGTAGTGTCTGCCTTTGTCTCTTTTTACCTTTATTAATTTGAAGTCTATTTCATCTGATATAAGTATAGTTGCCTTCTTTATAGTCCTGCCTTCTTTATAGTCCTGCCTTCTTTTTTGGTCCATTTGCTTGTAGGATTGTTTTCCAACCTTTTACTTTCAGTCTGTGTTTATCTTTTGTGGTTAAATGTGTTTCCTGGAGACAGCAGAAGGTTGGATTTTGTTTTTTAATCCAGCCTGCTACTCTGTGTCTTTTTTTTTTAAGATTTATTTATTTTATACAAGAACTGGGGTACAGGCCAGATGCGTGGGAGGGTGAGAGGATTCGCCAGAGTCAGAGAAGGGAACAGAACAGGCAGACTGATGAAATACACTGCTGAGGGGAGCAGCGGGTGTGACAGGAGAGGTCTTTCATGCCATGTGGGACCCTTGCCAGCTGGCGGGGCCCGGATTGAACTGGCACTGCAGAGGATGCGGACAGCTTCATAGAGCTGCACTCAACCACCTGCCCCACCAGGGGAGGCCCCATCTCTGTGTCTTTTTATTGATGAGTTTAATCCATTTACATTTATAGTTAATATTGATATGTTGGCATCTGTATTTGCCATGTTGTTTGTCTTCTTTGTGATTTTATTCCTTGCTTTATTCTGTTCTTCTTGCTCATTCCTCTGTTGGTTTTGGCTTTAGGACTTCTTGTAGAATTTTTTGGCGTGGGGGTTTAGTTGTAATAAATTTCTGGAGTTTCCATTTGTCTGAGAAGGTCCATATTTTTTCTTCATAGAGAAAGGAGAGCTTTGCAGGGTAAAGTATTCTTGGTTGGCATTTGCTGTGTTGAAGTTTGTTGAATATGTTACTCCATTCTCTTCTTGCCCGTAGTGTTTTTTCAGAGAAGTCTGAAGTTAACCTGATTGGTTTTCCCTTATAAGTTATCTGTTTCTTCCCCCTTTCCAGTTTCATTATTTTTTCCTTGTCTTGGACTCTTGCAAGCTTTACTATTATGTGTCTTGCTGTAGTTTTCTTTTCATTGTGGTAATTTGGTGTGGTAATTCTTGCTTCTTGTGTATCTATAGTCATCTCCTTTTTCATGCTTGGGAAGTTTCTTCAGTTATCTCCTTGCATAATTTCTCAGTTCCTTTGTCTCTTTCCTCACCTTCTGGAATGCCTATAACTCTTACATTTCCTCTCTTCATGGAGTCTTATGATTGTCAAAGAATGTCTTCATACTTCTTCCTTTGCACTTCTTTCTCCTTTTCTCTTTTGGCTCTTTTTATTTCTGTATCTTCGAGAGTACTAATCCCTGCTTCCATTTCATTGATTCTTTTTTCATTGCTTTTCCCAGAATTCTTTATCTCCTCTAGTAATCTTTTAATCTCCTGCATTTCTTTCCTTTCCTTTCTTGAGGTCTCAATTTTGTTCTTCAGTTCAGTGATTATTTGTCTCAAATTATTTTTTTCATTTTTGTTTTCTTTCTGCTTTTTAATCATAATGATCATTAATTCTCCATTTAACAGGCTGAGAAGTTCTTCATGTCATTGTTGAGCTCTGGTGACTGTTTTTCTTTTTGTGGTGTGACCTCCTCCTGTGGGCTTGCTTGGTTATTTATATTTTTTCTTCTCCCTGCCATTTGCTTTTTAATTAGTTTTATGCATTGGGACGTTGTGCCACTGGTGTTGGCAGGCATCTCTTTGGGGTCCTCCTTCACTGGTGTCAGAAACTGTTTACCAGACCGAGTCCAGCACTATATGCCAAAACTCCACCAGGGTGTAGATGCTGTGTTGCTAGGTACTGTCCCTTACTGTTCCCTCCCTCTGTATTTACTTAGTTCCAGCAGGGAATCAGCTAGTTGGTGATTTTGTTATGGTCACTAGGTGGCACCAGAGACCTGTACTTGCTGACCTGTGCTTTTTCCCAGTGGTTCTCGGCTGACCTTGGACTATTTGCAGGTCTGTCTGTGGATTCCTTATCTTTCTCTAATGGCCAGCTTTATTACTGTTTGTAGCACCCTTTGATAAATGACCCTTTGTGATCTCTCAGATACCATGTCTTATAGCCTTCTCCTGTGCTTCCTAAACTTCAGCCATACTGGCCCCCTTCCTCTTCTTCAAACATGCCAAGCACACTTCCACATCATAGCCCAACCTCTCTTCTCTTTCTTTTTCCTGATACATTCATTCTCCAGTAGTTACATGGGTTTCTTTCTCTTACGGTCAAATATTTCTTATTAGATAAGCTTTCTTTTACCACCACAAATAAACTTTTACCCCTGCCTCTATTGCTTTTTCTTTCTTTTTAAAATTTATTTATTTTTATTTTTGTGTAGAAGAACTGGGGTATAGGCCAGAGGTGTGGGGGGGTGAGAGGATTCACCAGGGACAAATTAGGGAGCAGAACAGGTGGATTGACTGAAATACACTGTTGAAGGGAGCAGTGGGTGAGATAGGAGAGGTCTACTCTGCCGTATGTTGGTTAGCTCCCTGGCTGGGGATCAGACTGAGGCCATAGTGGTCACAGCACTGAGACTTAACCACTAAGCCATCAGGGAGGCCCTGATGGCTTCTTTCCCTCCTCACATATCATTAGCTTCTTTCCCTCCTCACATATCATTTATATTTACTTTTATTTTGTTTGTGTACCTTCTGTCTTCTATGCAATCAATTAAAAATTGTGACCTCCAAACCATGAGAAACCTTATTGTATTATAGGGGTTAACACAAAGCAAGTGCCTATTAAGTATTATATAAATTAATATGAGATTATTCTCTGTCTTGGTTTCCTGATTTTTGTCTTACAAAATGCCTTTGTTTTATTAAAATTCATTACACGATGCTCCAAGAACCCCCCAGATTAAATTCCCCCCCCTCCCATTGGGCTGCTCCCAGTTCATCATTGGGTTTAGTGATTTACTTGTATATCATTTCCCAAATGCTTTCCACTGACTTAAAAAAAAAAAAAAACAAAACACAAGAAAAAAAGCGCAAAAGCAAACAGCAAATCATCAGAATGAATTTATTAGAGTAAAGTAAATATTGAGAAATAATAGTGAAATGGAAATGACTACTGGGGATGTTTAAAATAGTGGGAGATTTGGCCAATTTGAGGAGATCTGGAGAGGATTCTACAGATGTCTACAGCATTAGCATAGAAGGCTTGAGGAGCAGGTCAAATTTGCAGAGGTAAGTTGGAATTCATCCAGAGTGGGTTGTCAAAATTCTTTGCAGGCATTCTAATTGATTTAAAAAGTAGCAATTAGCTCTAAAAACCATTATTTATCTATTTCAGCATTTTCATTAGAATGCCATGTAGTTATTAAAATGCACACTTTGTGTAAAACTCATGATTGTTCTGGCCCTTGGCCCGAGAATTTGTTCCTATGACCCCCGTGATGGGAGAGGGGTCTCTCCTGCTTGTGGCAGTTGGGGAGGTGGCAGCCTCAGCCCAGATCACAGATGGTGACCGAAAACAATGCAATTCAACCTGCTTAGGTGACCTTGACTAGGCTGTTCATAGGTCTCTCTGTGCTCCATAAATTATAGGTAATTACGCAGAAATAGGAAATCAGCTCATTCCCTGGAGTCATCTGTGAGGTACAACTGATTTCACTTAGGGCTGAGCACCAGTAAAGTATATTAATATCAGCTTAATTTGTGGTAATTGAGGTAGCAATAAAGAATTATCCTTGGAATAGTTTATTCCCATGATTATCTGAGTATTTAAACTGTTGAGGTGGCTTTTTTGGGTCAGAGTATAAAATGTCCCATTCTTTTCCATCAGGAACTTAGTGTCATTAGCACCTGGCAGACAACATTGTGTTCCGTCATTTTCCTTGTCCCTTGGATGCATTTTTATTAGCCAAACCATCAAGTCACCTTATTTATTATTCTAGATAGAAGCATTTTGATTTCATTAGCATGGATAATTTTCTCCAAACTTATGTAGGCAGACTACAGCCAAAGCTCCCTTTATGACAATTAAGATATACTGTTTTTTTCTTCTGGTGCCCTACTATACAATTAAGATACCATTCAGATCAGAAAATTTATTAGTATATTAACACACTAATTGGATTACAAACACATCCTCTTATTTCTGAAATGTTTATGATTTAATTGACTTGTTTAAACTAATTTTCATCTCCCTATGCAATTATAACTCGTTGTTAATTGAACTTATTTACATGTGGAATACTGATACTGCATTCCCTTGTACCAAGAAAATATATTTAAGGGTCTCATCAGAGGGTTAAGTTTCTGGTTTTATTCTTTGGCTCCCTGCAACTGCTACTAGAGATGACAGCGATCATGTAATATTCATTTGCTGCAATGTGTTAGAGTTAGTTGCAGTTAACTTTTAGAACAAATAAGTGTGATGCCATTAGTCTAGAATAATTTATTTATCCATGTGCACTATATGGAAAGAGCTATTGCTTAAAAAACATATCCTTCTCTTCCTGCCCTAATTTAGGTAGAGGTCCATTACTGAAGTGGCCAGGGCCAGTGTCACAGAGGTAATGGACACAGTGACATGTTTTAGGCATTCTGCTCTCCTGCCGCCAAGTCTGGAATGCTTGCTGAATTAAAAATTTTAAAAGGAGAGACAAAAAAGAAAACTATATGCACATTTGTGGAAAGTGATTTTAAATGCCTTGCAGTGCCTGATGGTGATGCTTTATATCCATGTGATAAAAAACACTCATGACAGTGTTTTCCTGGAAGAAGGTAGCTAAGACTTAAACATAATTGTTTTTGAGGACATGTATCTGTGTAGTTTTCCTTCTTAAAGCTCTCAATTTCCTGCCATTTTTCTTGTTGTGAGGTATAACTGCAGCTGCAGAAAAGTCCAGCATGCTTCAATCTCCTTCCTGTCCCTCCCCAGGTCTCCCAAAGCTCAACACCATCCTGACTTGTAAGGGACTCACTGTCCTGCCTTCCTTTTCACGTTTTCACCTGATTCTGCATTCCTAAACTCTATAGAATAGCTTCTTTCAATTTTTATATAGATAGTCTTCTGTGTCAGGATTCTTCAGCTCAGTAGTTGTGAGTGCATGTTCAGTGAGTGTTTCTGTGTTGCTCTAGTTCACTCATTTTTATTGTTGTGTAGTATTGCAGTGTATAAACATAACCCGAATGATGTATCTATTCCATCATTGATGGGCATTCACAGAGTAGAGCTGTGACATATAATGCTGTTCTAGGAGTTATACTTGGAATGAAGCTGCCCAGTCAGAACTGTGCAATTTACTTCTTAAAAGAAGCTCGTAATGGTTCCCATTGTTCCCTATTCCTGTTGACCCTACATTGCCCCACAACATGGTATCTAGTCTGACTTTAATCTATATTTTCCTGTGAGTAGGGAGGTCACAACTCCTTTCCTAATTTATATTGGCTCTCTACATGACCATTTATGTCCACTTTCTACTAAAATCTTTTGCCCATTTATTTATTTATTTTTTGCCTCCCACCCACCATAGAGTATCTCTGGTTCATAGTTGTTTGTTGATTTTGATATTTTCTTTCTTATAGTTATTCTTTTTCCTGGTCCCTTATTTAAGTTTTCTAGATTCCTGCTATGATTGAGACCATCCGGTATTTTTCTTTTTCTTCTGGCTTATTTAGCTGAGCATGATCCCTTCCAGCTCCATTCATGTTGCTGCAAATATCTTTCTTTTTAATTATGTGTTGCCTTTCATTTAAACATTTGTTTTGATGAATAGAAGTCCTTAATTCTTTTCTTCTCCTTTTGGTTTGAAGTTGTGAAGATAGTTTACTCTATTACTGATTACAGGTAGATAGTGTTGCCATTCACATTGAAATATGCATTTCAGTTAGATTTGGTTTTAGTGTCTGTTTTCTTATATAGTTCAGATTTGGTGAGTTGTATTTCAAGATATTTTTCTATTTTCTCTAAGTTGTTGAATTTATTGCTATAAAATGTTGATCACTTTTTATCTATTTGTTTTAGCAAGATGAGCTGTAGTGGTCAATTCTCTTGTGTTCTTGACATTGGAGATGCATGTGGTATCTTTCTTTTTCACTTTAGGCCAATAGTGATGGGCGTTTTGGTTTGTTGATCTCTCCATGAAATTAACTTTGGCTTGTTAATTTTCCAAATAGTTCATTTTGAAAATTTCTGTTCTTATTTCTTTGCTTCCATTTGCCTTGGTTTTTTTTTTTTTATTTCTTTGCAGTATTTTGAAGGTAGACACTTTTTATCAACATTTAAAGCTAACTACTTGCCTACAAACCACCACTTCAGCTGAATTCTACATATTTTGAAAAATTGTATTTTAATGACTGGATTAACAATATTTTTTAAATTTCTTTTGTGAGTTTCTTAACTCATGGATTATTTAGAGGTGTGTCATTTAATTTCCAAATAATGGGGCTTTCTTAGATACATTATTAATGATGTTTTAAGGTAGGTTTATTGTACTCAGAGAACTGTATAATTTTGAGTAATTTTTTTAAGTTAATAGACTTGGATTTTTAGAGTTGCATTAGATTTATGAAAAATTGAATAGGTAGTTCAGTGAGGCACTATCTGTCTAGCTCTTTTGCTAATATTTAATTGGGTATTTTGTTTGTTATTGTTTAAAAATTCTGTGTATATTTTAAATATAAATCTTTTATAATTATATGTGTCTTGGAACTATTTTCTCAGTCACTTATTATTCTCTTAACAGTTTTTCACAGGGAAGAAATTTTAAATATTAGTAATTTGGTTATGGTCTTTAAATCTGAAAATTCACAGAAAGACCTTTGATCATCTAGATGATTTATTTGTTTATTTATTTATTTTTGATTACTTAGATTTTCTCCTATGTTATCTGCCAAAGTTCTGTAGGTTATGTTTTGGATCTATTTTGAATTGATTTCTGTTGGAAAGGCCACACTTTCTCCTTTGTATCACACGTGATCCATTGCCAAAGATCAATTGACTATATTTATATGGGTCTACTTCAGGGCTTTCTAGCATGCACCATTGGTTTATTTGCCTATTCTTCCACCAGAACCACATGGCTTTGATGTAAATGCTGTGTACATTGTTGTTATACTGTATTTTTTAGGAGATAATGACACAGAAAAGGAGGTCTGTAGTATTCAGCATAAATGCAGCTAATCCAGATTTTCAGAACTCATGGATATGGAGGACCAACTCGGTATTCTCAGATATAAAAAATGTTTTCTTTCCATTCTCTTCATTTCTTTTGATCCTCAGTAGCAGAGTCTTTATCATCCATGTTTCTATTAACTTTCTGAGATAATCTAGACTTTCTTTACCATGATCCCCAGTTTTTCTCCATCCACTTCCTAATTCTAAAACCATACCCATATTTTTAGATATTTCTTATAATATCAGCCCACTACTAGGTACCAGAGTGTGAATTAAGTTTTCTTTTGCTGCCCTCAAAGCTTTTCACAAATTGTGTGGCTTAAAACAATCACATGTCTATTGTTTTATGGATCTGAAAGTCATAAATCTTACAATAATCTATCTTGCTAAAATCAAGATGTTGGCATCACTGCATGTTTTGTAGGCTTTGGGGAAGAATCTGCTTTTCTTATCTTTTCCAGCTTCTAGAGAGCTCCTGCCTTCCTGGCTCATAGTCCCTTCCTTTCTCATATCACACCCCTCATAGTTTACTGCCTCCTTCTTTCTCTTATAAAGACCCCATTGAGATTATTCAAATAATCCAGGACAGCATCTCCATCTCAAGGTCACCTTAATTCCAGATACAGCCTTACTACCTTTGACATAGAACATAACTTATTCCATGTTTCAGGGATTAAGATGTGGGCATCTTCGGGAGTATTTTTTTTTTTTTTACCACCATTGTCATGGATGGGGAAGGGTTAGAAAAACCTTTGAGTCGTAAGTGCATTCTAGTTTGTGAAATCTTTGCTTATATAAACTCATGTCTTTGAACTTCCAAAGTAGAGAATTGACCTCAGTATCATAAAACATTAAAAAAAAAAGTCTTGCACAAGAAAGAAAAAAACTCAATAGAACAAACACCAAGAGGAAGATTATGGTCAAAATAGATCATTTCAAATCTGAAGGTGGCGTAGCTTGTTTGGAAAGTCCATTCTACCCACAGGCAGATCATACAGTGTGAGATAAATCTGTTACAGTGCAGACATATTTATCATTTTCACCTCTTCATTCAATTTGCGTTATAAGAAATTCATTTGGGGATGCTGGAGAATACTTCTCAAATGCATGCTGTTGATTAAACAGGGCAGAGTAGCAGTGGACCAGAATTGGTAAAGAGTTATAGAGGGAGAAGGCAGTGGGAATTGATGTGAGTAATGGTGTCTATCCATGCCTTGAAAAATCCTCTTTAAATTACACTTGTGAGTGGATGGGAGAACACATTCTCTTGAAGCTACTATCAATCCTCTGCCCAGGTTGCCATTCTCTTTAATTCATCAGTGAACCTCCCTTCTAGCACACTTGCTCTTCTGCTGTCTAGAGATGAGAGGCCTGAGTCTTCACAGTGGCAGAAGGATGGGAGAGCCATTGATTTAAGAGTGAAATCAAAGAACAGATTATTTCACTTCGAATTCCCTGGACAATTAAGTCAATCTCCCAAGGTGAAGGTTTTCTCAGTATAAGGCTTTTGCAACTGAGTTGCATTGAAATTTTAACTGATTCTCTTTTAAAGGAAAGTAAAGAGTTTCGAGATGAGCAACAAGTTATTAGCATCTTTACCGGTTCTTAGAGTGTACGCTGATGCCTTTAGCTGTTGTTTAAAATAGAAACACACCATAGTCCTCGAGGAAAAATATAACTAATTGGGGGTACACTAGATCAGCCATACAGACTTGGGTTCAAATCCCAGTTTTTCCCCTAGTGAGCTGTGTGGCCGTAGGCAAATTAATCAATATCCTTATCTGTAATTTGGGAATAGCCAGATTTAACTCAGTTGGTGCTTGTGATAATTATATCTGGGATAAAACCAGGAAAGCATTTAGCGAAGTGCCTCAGCATAATATTATGACTTCTTCATCTACATCTTTGTCTTCTACCAAGTTGAAGACGTCCTTCTGGAGTCATGGAATTGCTGTGCTGAGAGCTAAGTGTGAGAGATATTGTGTGGGGGAGTGGTAGCAAATTGTTGAGCAAAGAAATTACTTAGATAGGGCCTCTCTGGTGGCGCAAGGGGTTAAGCACTCTACTATGAAGCAATCCGCAGCCTCTGCAGCACGAGTTTGATTCCCGGCTGGCCAGAGGGAAACCCACATGGCGAAGCAGACCTCTCCTGTCTCGCCTGCTGCTCCCCTCAGCAGTGTATTTCAGTCTCTCTGCCTGTTTTGATCCCCGCTTTGTCTCTGGTGAATCCTCTTACCCACCATACCCCTGCTCTCTAGCCTGTACCTCAGCTCTTATATGCATAAATAAATAAATCTTTTAAAAAAATAAAATAAAGTTACTTAAACTACTGGTGCATCAAGAAAGATAGGACTGTGGACCAGCGTTGAGGTCCAGAGTCACAGTTTCTTCTCCTCTCAGATATCTATCACCATGATGACCACGTGTGGACACGCAGGAATTCAGAGACTGGTTTTGCTGCTTCCCTGGTTGTGCAAGCCACTTTAGTTTCAGATGACTCTCGATTATATTAAACTATCTATACGTACCTCACAAGGAAGCTCTGAGGATTAGAGGAATGTCATGAAGATAACTAGCAAGGGTTTAGACACTCACTCTATGTAATGATGTGTGGTAGAAATGGTTGCTCTCAAAACCAAATGTGGAATAGATTCTCATCTTTTCCAATATCTGTCATACTTACTTAATTCAAGTCTTTGTAGAATTACTAACCTCCATCTCCTTAATATGAAAGTGTTTATTTCACTCTCTTACTATGTCACAAAACCCCCTATAATCAGCTGTATTTGGGATTAGTGGGGCACAGGGGCAGTGGAAAAGCGTCCTTTGTTCAATGACATAAATAGAAAAATGTTTTCTTGCAATGCCAAGAATAAAAATCTTAGAATGTATTGTCTCACTGGAACAATTTTATATATTATGGCCAGATCCCGTATAACGTTATTCATCCTTGTGTGTTTGTGGGAACTCCTAGGACTATAAACACTGTGCTGTGGTTTTAAGTGCAAAGTGCTACAACTAAGCAGCTTATACTTGAGATACAACATAATAGAGTGGTGAAAAGTGGAGGTTGAGGTGTCAGAGAGCCCTTCATTTAAATCCCAGGTTTGCCACTTACTAGCCTAGTGCCTGGGTGAGTTTCTTAATCTCTCTGTCATTCACCTCCCTCTGCAAGGAGAATGGCATCAATACATACCTCAGGTGGTGTTGGGAGGAATAAATGAAATAGTGTATGTCAAACACTTAGAAAGTACATAGTTATGAGATATTAGTTGTTGAACATTACTGTTGTATGTGTAGATTGTGTTTAAAAACTTTTCAGAGTTAGTATTTGTATTTATATGCCTGAAAATGAGAAGGTAAGTGGAAGAGGGCATTGAAGACACAAATAACAATTTCCTGAGTGAATACTATTTTGTGCATTTGCCCAGCAGTTGAGAACCTTATCATGAAAGTATTTGATAGTCTTGATATTTAATTATTGCTCCCAACTTTAATCCTGACTAATTCCAAAAACAGACTTGTAGGATGGATGTCAGAATTAAAAGCCTAATAGTGACCTTAGAAGAGTGATAAATGTTTTGTTCTCTTGTTATGTGTAGTTTATATCAAGGTTAGTATATTTTGAAGTCTAATCTAGTCTGGCCTTTTCCTAATACTTTAAACAAAATGTATATAAGAAAATATAATGCTTTCCATTATATTGTAATTGATTTCTCTATATCTTTACATGCACAGACACACCATTGTGTTTTCTCAGCCTTTGTATCTTTTATTAAATGCAGTAACATGGACATAATATTAAATAAAAGAACAAGGGTGAAGATAACTCAGCAGTTTGTGTCTGTGGCATTTTCTATTAGTTATCCCGGGAGGCATTAAAGCATGGCTTTTGTTGATTCACAGTAGGAAATAAAAGTTAAAGAAGTTGACTGTGTAATCCATCTTTCCATACACAAATTAAATCTCTTTCTCAATGTTTACATAGTGCTTACTGCAGAATATAGAGGAATATGCCTTTGCACATCATCTAAGCTATTTTTCACTTTTTAGCGAGATGTAAGACTGCTTTAGAGACTAAAAATAGCAGTAACACCTAGATAACCAGCTGTTTGTGCCCAGTTTTATTCTAAGGTTGTGGAATAAGTGTAATGTGTATAGAAAAGACACATCTACATGATATGAACTATATCTTCTTATTTCCTATATTCTTAATGTATGGCATGGACAGCCTCACTGATGGATGGGGAGTGAGAGAGACGGCCCCACTGGCTGGGCTAGTGGATACCTGCCAGGGAGAGTACACCTTTGATTTGCAAACCAATCAATCCCGAGTCCAAGTCCATACCCCTGCCTGCCTCATTTTATCAGGCTCCCAGAGTCCTCAACCCTATCTATCCCCTTGCCCCAAACCTCCCCAGGACCAGTTACTGAAAAATTGGAGACCACCTCAGTTGCCCTAGAGCTCAACTAAATTTTCCAGCTATCCTATCCTCAGCTCCCTAAGCTGCTGATTCTGGCTTGCTCATTTCTTCTCATAGAAAGAAACCAAGGTCACGGTTTTTCCCCAACCTTCCCCTCGTCTTTTTTTGCCTCCTGACTGCTTCTCTGTGTGTTCCCACTCTCAGCCTCCCCCATCCCCTACTCTTCTCCCCACTATTCCCTCCTCCCCCAGGCAGGGCATGCACCCATCTCTTGGGAACACTGAGTCACAAACTGTCTTTTCAATAATGCTCATCTCTCATTTAGCCTGTAGATCTTATACCTGAATAACAGTAAAAGTAGTGCTCATTTTGAAAGATAAATTCAGGACATTTTCACAATTAAGATTCATTTTGGTGTCAACAAAATGACAGAAAGGTGGTCAGCAGAGAAAATAGTAATAAAAAGAGTGCTTTTCCCTCCTTTCTTCTTCTTTCATTCTCCAAGCAATGTTGATTATCTAGATATGTTCTTGTGACTTTAAACATAGGGATACAGCTTTGTGGAGGGGGGTGGGAATCCCTCCAGGGGCCCCATCCAATGAGAGAGCAAAGAGAAGCATCACTGACTTTAACCAAGGGTATTAAGTACAATACAAGTATATCACATGGGAGAGGAAAAAGTGAATGATCCTTTGACGGAGTGAGGGACCCGGCTGAAAATAATGAAATATTTTTATAAATGAGTGACAGCTTAGTGGAGATTTCCATTTTCTTACTCTTCTTTTAAAAGATGCAAAATTTACATACAGTACAAACCACCCTTGAAAGTGTCAGTCCTGCCACCTCTGACAGATGTCTGCAGTTGCATAATCACCCCCACAATCAAGATAGAACTTTCTATCAACACAAAGTGTTTCTCTTTGTCTCTTTGCAATCAAGCTTTTGTAGCCCCTGCAAATCACTGATCTCCTTGCTGACCCAATAGCTTTGCGTTTTTCAGTACCAGTGGTTTACTAATCATGTGTCTGTGCGTATTTGCCCCACCCCCTCCTTTTTTTCTTGATTTGTGTGTCTGTCCAACACCAGGCTGTCTGGATTACTGTTGCTCTCTGAGATGTCTTGAGATCTGATCTTGTAAGCCCTCCAACTTTGTTCTTCATTTTCAAAATTGTTTGGGATTTTAAAATTTCTTTTCCCTTTTCATGTTAATTTTAGAATCAGCCCCACCATTTCTGCAAAGAATACACTGATATTTTGATTGAGATTGCACTGATTCTGTGGGCTCACTTTTGAGCATTTTCATCTTAACATCTTACCAGTAGTGGGATTTCTAACCCATGCTCATGAATTTTGATGTTTTTATTTAGGTTTTTGAAATGATTTCCACTGTTTGTTGAAAAAGCATACCTATTAAGTTTGTAGACCTTCACTTTGACCGTATAGCTTTTACCATGCACTGGTCAGCAGTTTTATTTTATCACATGAATAAAATTGAGAAACAAAGTAAAACAAGGCAAAATACTAAGTTATAAACTCTTAATATTTTTGTATCCCTCTCATTCACCTGGAAACAAACACTTCCTAGGAATTGCTGGGAACTGCTAAGTCATTAGCTGGTTTTAGTGGAACAAATATTCATTGTTTGCTCAATTCATTGTGCCAGATGGTTGTCCTATGTGAAGTTGCCAGTTCACCAGTGGGAGGAATCAGTAGCTAACAGGAGGAATTATTGGTAAAGTGTATGCAAAATATGTGCAGGAAAGGAGACTGGGAATATTGAGAGTGTTCTGAAGATTATTGCTACAGTGATATCAATATTTTTTACATGGATAAAGGTACAACTATACATTTTATTGTTTGGTGATACCTTTAATTTTGGAATCAATCTCTTTGGGTTCAATGATTTCAACCGCTGAAAGTGCATACTTAAAAAAATTAGTGATTAAGTTCTGAATTTCTGTTTTCCCAAAAAATTGATGAAGAACATTTAGCTTATGCAAAACATATGCTGACAACTGCTACCTGCCACGGGGACCACAGTGATATCAATGACTACATGGCAAACAGAAGACAAATATGCTGAAGAAGCATCAGAACCAACTTCAAAAGTTAATAATTATATTAAGAAGAATGTGCCTGAAGTCTGTGATTTAATATGCAGCTGCAGATGGTACATTTACATGGCACTCTGTGAAATATCATTTATCATTTAGATAAAATGACTGTTTAAAGTGCCTATTATTCAGTTTTTATTCCAGAGTTTTGGGTGCATGTGTAAAAACTTCATAAGTAACTGTGAATGTGTTGGCTGTATTAGCAGAAACGTATCTCCAATAATTAGATAATGTCAGTTTCTATGAGAATGCTCAGAGCCTTCAAACAGAACTAGTTGCTTCCAATAATAGATCATTTCCCCCCCCCCCCATCTAATTCATGGAATCTATGTAGGTGTTGGATATTTTCTCTGTCAAATGTGAAATATCTGATATTACAGTGAATGCTTTTGTAAAATTCAGTTAAAATTTCAACATTCAACATATAGTGACTTGGTTTTGCTGTATCATTAAAAATGGTGGCACATAACCCAGGAAAACAGTATTATTACTAAATTCAGAAAACATGCTCGATATTCATCATTGTAAGTGCACAATTCATAATTGTTCCTATTCCATCAATGTTAACAGAAGCAAGAGTTGTCAAATTTATATAGTTTGAAACACATATACAGTTTAGAGTAACAAAATTTTTAAGCTCCTCTGAATAAAAACAGAAAAAGAGTGTTTGTTGGCAGGTGTGCTCTCCTTTGTTTGCCACCATCCAGCAGATGTTAAACATGTTTTAGGCTCAGAAAACTTCAGGAAAGAACCCAAGTGCCCTATCACCATGGCACTGGATTTTTTTTTTTTTTTAATGAATCATTTGAAAATTTTGTTACCTTTCATTCAAAACCAGTTGGAAACATTTAATCAGTGCATTTATGAATGAAGTACAAAGAAACAGCAGATCTTAATGCTTTTTAGCAAATTGCCATTGTTCACAAAGCAGGAAACTTGCGTCCCTATAAAAGCTAGAAAAGATGGGGACAAATTTATTACTGTTCCTCAAATGCTGTGTAAGATTTAAATTTGAAATTGCAAAATTTCACTTTGGAATATTTCTAAGTGTGGGGGAAAATATTTTGATGGTGCTTCTATTTTAAACTCTATATATTTATGTTCTGTACTAAAAAGGACTGAGTTACAGTAGTTCTGTGTGTTTTCATCAATTGTATCTTGTAAAAGATGTAAAGAATGTGAAAATAGAGAAGACTTACTTGAAAATTTCTATTTTGTGAAAATGTTTGTGAGGAGAGATACTCATAATTGAGGCAAAAGTCAGTGCCTATAACTGTTTTGTGATGGAATATTTACAAAGTTCAACAAAAAAAGAGAATATTCACCATTAACAGTTTGTTTTGCTTACCTTGGAGCTGAAATAGAAAATAATTTCTGTATTAAATACATACAGTCTATAGAGAGGAGTGAATGAAAGTCTCAACATTTTCAATTGCAAATTTAAAATGTAAATTTGAAGATAATTACAAGCAATTATATTAATAAATTAATAATAGGATTATATTGGAAAAGTATGTACTTCAGAACCAATACCTGTGACATATGAAATATAAGCATGATTATTCTTTCTATGTTATTTTTAAATGTATAATCAATAGAAACAAAGTTGCTTAAATGCATATCCATATGCCTTTATCTTTAGAAGAAATTTCACTCATTTTTGGAAATAAGTTTTGAATAAAGCTATCTTATAAATCTAAAAATATATGAAAGAAAACTGTTGATTAGGAAATACATATTTCAAAATGGCATTTTATGATTTTAAATTTGCTTTTATTTCCCAAATCTTCCCAAATTAAATAATAAATTATATGGCCACTCACCTCATCAGTTTAGTACTCAGTGATAATTACTATTAGCAAATTGGTATATATCAAAGCTATATATATCTTTTCAAAGATATATATATGTATCTTCAAAGATATATATATATACCTGTTTATATATATGTATAAACAGATATATACCTGTTTAAAAATTAAAATTTAGAACCCTGCTCCCCTCCCCGCCCACAGAGGCGGCACTCTCCGACTGGCGGAGAGGAGGAAACAACAAACCAAAACAACCAACAAGAACAAACGACGCAGCAAGCGGGACTGTGAGCGGAAAGGAACTATTGCAGCCACCACACCCCGTGAACTGGAGCTGAGGCGAACCCTGCAGGATCCGCCGCGGCGGTGAGCGAAAGGCTCCGGGCGCCATTAGAGAAGAACAAAGACCCCGGGAGACGCGCACACAGCCCGGGCTGCCGGTAAGCCTGCGCGGGAAACGCGGCGCGCCTGGCGCACTTGAAAAGCAAGTGCAGACCGGGATCGCGGCTGCCCAGGTCCCCGCGCCTGCGACCTAGGCTTGCGGGGAGACGACCTAGGCTTGCGGGGAGACGCACGGAGGTCCTCACTGAGGTGAAGGTCCCTCCCTGAGTAAGCAGGAACCAGGCGCCCAGGCACGGGAGCCGGGTGCAAAAGGCGCCATTCCCGCGCCACTGAACTGGGCTACAGCCCGCGTCCTGGACCTGAGGGCTTTGAACTGAGACCCGGGGCACGAAAATTCGGGGCGTGGTTTCTCCACGACGGTGGGGCACAAGGCAGACACAGCACCCCAAAGCTGTTGAGGTGTACCCTACCATTCCCGCTCTGTTCTCTGTCCCACGGGGTGGGGGGAGGCGAAAAACAGCCCCCCAAGGACAATAGGAGAGATCTCTGGTGCCACCTAGCGACCAGGAAAAAAAAAAAAGTCACTAACACCCTATAAAACAGGACATTTCTTAAGTCTGCTTGAAAAGGGCAGAAGGTTTCTGGAGGACCCAGTGGCCAGCCGGGAAGTTATTCCATGCCAGGCCCCTTCCGACCAGCAGTCTGAGCCCACAGAGGGAGCAGGCACCCACGTCCGGGGCAGACCGGGTGCGCAGAAGAGTGTGCCTGAAACCGGAGGCGCAGGGACTGCATCCCCCTTCGCCATTTGAGAACAGGGACATTTCTTCAGTAAAAACTGCCTAAAACCAGCAGAAAGCTCCCCCAGAAGACAGAGATGGCTCCTGGAAGAGCCAGAGGGGAGCGGAGAAGTTCACCCAAGATGTCAGTCAGTCCGAGCAACACAGTGTCCCAACGCATACGACAAATTAGAAAACAGACAGTAGGGAGTAGAAGAACCACACGCAACTTAAAAACTCCTCAGGAAAGAAGCACACCACAAAAAGAAAACCACTCCCCAGATTGCAACGACAGCAACTTGGAAGAACTTCTGAGCCTTCCAGAAAGAGAATTTAAAATTGCCATGATTAAAAAAGTGATAGATCAGAAGAAGGAAATTGAGTCCCTAAAGAGGGAAGTAAGAGAAATGCAGGAGATCAAAGAATTAATGGAGGAACTAAAGAACTCTGGGAAAAGCAATGAAAGCAGAATAGATGAAATGGAAGAACGAATAAGTAATCTTGAAGACACAGAAATAAAAAGAACCAAACAGAAAAGGAAAGAGAAGTACGAAGGAAAAAGAATGAAGAAAGACTTCGGGAACTATCTGACTCCATGAGGAAAGGAAATATAAGAGTTATAGGAATTCCAGAAGGAGAGGAGAGAGATGTAGGAACAGAGAAAATATTCATGGATATAATTGAAGAGAACTTCCCAAATGAGAAGAAGGAGCTGAAAATTGATATACAAGAAGCAAGAAGAACACCAAACTTCCACGACGAAAGGAAAAACACAGCAAGACACATAATAGTAAAGCTCCCAAGAATCCAGGACAAGGAAAAAATAATGAAGCTGACAAGAGGGAAGAAACAGATAACATTCAAAGGAAAACCAATCAGGCTGACATCAGACTTCTCTGAAGAAACACTACGGGCAAGGAGAGAGTGGAGGGACATAGTCAACAGACTCCAAGAAAACAGATGCCAACCAAGAATACTCTATCCCGCAAAGCTCTCTTTCCTCCATGAAGAAAGAATATGGACCTTCCCAGACAAAGAGAAACTCCGGAATTTCATTGCGACTAAACCCCCACTCCAAAAAATACTACAAGGAATCCTAAAGCCAGAACCTCAGAGGGACGAATAACAACGAAAGAAGACCAAAAAAAAAAAAAGTTATTAAAAGAATAAATAAATAAAATCAAAGGAAAGACAAACACAATGGCAAATACAGATGCTAACATATCAATATTAACTCTAAATGTAAATGGACTAAACTCTTCAATAAAAAGACACAGAGTTGCAGCCTGGATTAAGAAACAAAACCCAACCTTTTGCTGTCTCCAGGAAACACATTTAGCTACAAAAGATAAAAATAGGCTCAAAGTCAAAGGATGGAAAACAATCCTACAAGCAAATGGGCCAAAAAAGAAAGCAGGAACAGCTATACTTATATCAGATAAAACAGACTTCAAACTCAAAAAAATAAAAAGAGACCCCAATGGTCACTACATTATGATTAAGGGGACAATACTTCAAGAAGAAATAACACTCATTAACATATACTCACCAAACGAAAGAGCACCAAAATATATCAGACAACTGTTGTCCTCTCAGAAAACAGACATCAGAGAAAACACATATGTAGTGGGAGACTTCAACACACCACTATCAACAATGGATAGATCAACAAGACAAAAAATAAGTAAAAAAACTAAAGCTCTAAATAAGGACCTAGAGCATTTGGGCTTAACAGACATCTATAGAACACTAAACCCAAAAAAAACGGAGTACACATTTTTCTCAAGCGCACACGGATCATTCTCCAGGATCGATCACATACTGGGGCACAAGACAAACATCAACAGATACACCAAGATTGAAATCATACCAACCATCTTTTCTGACCACGAAGGCATCAAACTAGAAATAAATCATAAAAAGAAGGCAAGGAACTATCCTACCTCATGGAGATTAAAAGCCACACTACTGGAAGACCACTGGACTAACGAGGAGATCAAAGAAGAAATTAAAAAATTCTTTGAATTGAATGACAAGGAGGACACCAATATCCTAAATGTATGGGATGCAGCAAAAGCAGTAATAAGAGGAAAATATATAGCAATAGAAGCTCACATCAAAAAACAAGAAAGAACTCAAAGAAACAACCTAATCTCGAAGCTCAAAGATCTAGAAAAAGAACAACAAAAAAAACCCAGAACCAGTAGAAGAAAAGAAATAATAAAAACCAAGCAGAAATAAATGAAATTGAAACTAAAAAAACAATCCAAAAGATCAATGAAACCAAGAGCTGGTTCTTTGAAAAAATAAATAAATAGACAAACCCCTAGCCAGGCTCACAAAGGAAAAAAGGGAGAAAGCACAAATACACAGAATCATAAATGAAAGAGGAGAAATCACAACGGACACAGCAGAAATCAAAAGAATAATCAGTAACTACTATGAACAGTTATATGGAAACAAGTTCAACAATCTAGAGGAGATGGACAAATTCCTACAACTCTACAATCACCCAAAGCTAGATAAAGAAGAAATAGAACACCTAAACAGACCAATTACAAGCAGCGAAATTGAAATGGTAATTAAAAACCTCCCCAAAAACAAAAGCCCAGGACCTGATGGATTTACAAATGAATTCTACCAAACATTCAGAGACGAATTAGTGCCTATGCTTCACAAACTCTTCCAAAAAATTGAGAAGGAAGGGACAATACCAAACACGTTCTATGAAGCCAATATTACACTAATACCAAAACCGAACAAGGACAACACTAAAAAGGAAAACTATAGGCCAATCTCCCTAATGAACACTGATGCAAAAATCCTCAATAAAATTTTAGCTATCAGAATCCAACAATGTATCCATAAGATAATTCACCACGACCAAGTTGGATTCATTCCAGGGGCACAAGGATGGTTTAACATCCGAAAATCAATCAACGTTATCCAACACATCAACAAAAAGAAATATAAAAACCATATGATAATATCAATAGATGCTGAGAAAGCTTTTGACAAAGTGCAACACCCATTCATGATAAAAGCCCTTGAAATTCTTGGGATACAAGGAACATACCTCAACATCATAAAGGCCATCTATGACAAGCCAACAGCCAGTATCATTCTCAATGGTGAAAAGCTGAAAGCAATTCCATTAAGATCTGGAACAAGACAAGGATGTCCACTCTCACCACTGCTTTTCAATATAATACTGGAAGTCCTAGCCAGAGCAATAAGACAAGAGAAAGACATCCAAGGAATCCAAATAGGAAAAGAAGAAGTCAAACTATCACTATTTGCAGATGATATGATAATATACATAGAGAACCCCAAAATCTCCACAGAAAAACTAATTCAACTCATCAATCAATTCAGTAAAGTGGCAGGATACAAAATCAACACGCAAAAGTCAGTAGCCTTCCTATACACAAACAATAAATCTGAAGAAGAAGAAATCAAAAAAACCACCCCTTTTATTATCGAAACAAAAAAATCAAATATTTGGGAATAAATCTAACAAAAGAGGTGAAGGACCTATACAAAGAAAACTATAAAACACTGTTAAAAGAAATAGAAGAAGACACAAAGAAATGGAAAGACATCCCCTGCTCATGGATTGGAAGAATAAACATTATTAAAATGGCCATCCTACCAAAAGCAATATACAGATTCAATGCTATTCCAATCAAAATCTCAATGGCATTCTTCAAAGAAATAGAACAATTATTGATGAAATTCATATGGAATCACCAAAAACCCCGAATAGCCAAAGCTCTACTGAAAAAAAAAGAAGGAAATGGAGGCATCACACTCCCAGACTTCAAACTATACTACAAAGCCATAATCATCAAAACTGCATGGTATTGGAACAAGAACAGACATACAGACCAATGGAATCGAATAGAAAATCCAGAAATAAACCCACAGATTTATGGTCAACTAATCTTTGACAAAGGAGCAAAGACTATGCATTGGAGCAAAGAAAGTTTGTTCAATAAATGGTGCTGGGAAAACTGGGTCGCTACATGCAAAAGAATGAAGCTTGACCACTACCTCACACCATACACAAAAATCAACTCAAAATGGATTAAAGAACTAGACATAAGACCTGAAACCATAAAATACATAGAAGGAAATATAGGCGAAACACTACGGGATTTACACATCAAAGACATCTTTACAGACACATCACCCAAAGCAGTGATAGTGAAGAGAAAGATAAACAGCTGGGACTACATCAAATTAAAGAGCTTCTGCACAGCAAAAGAGACAATAACAAAAACAAAGAGAAACCCCACCAACTGGGAGAACATTTTTGCACCCAACACTAATGATAAAGGACTGATCACAAAAATCTGCAAAGAGCTCATGAGACTCAGCAACAACAAAGAAAATAATCCAGTCAAAAAATGGGCAGAAGAGCTAAAAAGAAACTTCTCTGAAGAGGAAATGCAAATGGCCAACAGACATATGAAAAAATGTTCAACATCACTTGTAATCAGGGAAATGCAAATCAAAACTACCATGAGATACCATCTCACACCAGTGAGAATGGCACATATTAAAAAAACTAGCAACAACAAATGTTGGCGAGGATGTGGAGAAAAAGGAACTCTTGTGCACTGTTGGTGGGAGTGCAAACTGGTCCAACCACTATGGAGAGCTGTGTGGAGATTTCTGGACCTACTAAACATAGAGCTTCCATATGATCCAGCAATTCCACTCCTAGGTATTTACCCAAAGGACACAGAAACATCAATTCCAAAGAGCACCTGCACTCCTATGTTTATAGCAGCACTGTTTACAATAGCTAAGCTTTGGAAACAACCCAAATGCCCAAAAATAGATGACTGGATCAAGAAGATGTGGTACATATATACCATGGAATATTACTCAGCATTCAAAAAAGATAAACACATGCAATTTGCAGCAACATGGATGGCACTGGAAGGGATCATGCTCAGCGAAATAAGCCAAAAAGAAAAAGAAAAATACCGGATGGTCTCACTCATAGCAGGAATCTAGAAACTTAAATAAGGGACCAGGAAAATGAATATAAGAAAGTGAAAATCAAAATCAACAAAAAAACTATGAACCAGAGACACTTTTTGGGGGGTGGGGGGCGGGAGGGGAAGGATTGGGGTCAGAATGGGGCGTTTGCAATTGTATGGGGGAATATAAAAATAAAATTTAATATTTTAAAAAAAAAAAAAAATAAAAATTAAAATTTAAAAATTCCTCAAATATAATTTTTCCTCTAGTGAGAGGATTTCTCTTTAACATAAATATTTTTAGTATTTGTTGGAGGTTGTGTATTAATAGAAAACTGATCACTAACATTTTCACCAATTTTTTGACATTTAAAAGAATGAGTATTTTAATGTATAAAATCTGTTTGATTGATTAATTCTTGTCTTGTCCATCCATTTCTATTTTAATCATTCCTAAATTTCATTACGCTTTGTAGCAGTATCATCAGTGTTTATATTATATAGGGCAGGGGTCAGCAAAGTGTGGTCTATCTTTATGTGCCTGATTGATTCACTGCCTCTTTTTGTAAATAAGTTTTATTGGAACACAACCACATCCATGTATTTATGTATTACTTGTGGGTTCTTTCACACTGCCACAACAGATTTTGTAGTTGGGATAAAGACCCATAGTCTGCAAAGATAAAAATATTTACTCTCTTGATCTTTACAGAAAAAGTCTGCCAAATCTGAGATGGGGAGAAAGACTCAAATCGTGTACTAAGGCAAGGTCAGTTAATAGACATGGTATAGACATAGTACTTTCTATTTGCTAACCCTAAGAGAATCCAGGACATGGTGAGGAGTGTCTTGGGCATAGTACCCTAGATTTACCATTCAGCTACATAGTTCATAATCCAATAAAAAGGCAAATCCATAGCTTTCTCCACTCTCTGGGTGTTTTTCAGTAGAAATATGGACTGGCTTAAAATAAGGTTTAGAAGGAATGAAAGTTGTGCATAGACTGTGTGAAATACATCCTATAAAAAGTTATGAATCACTTTCATGAGTGGGTTATATAAAAATGCACACAGGTCAAACCCTTTTATTATTTAAACTTTGAATTTTTATTGGTTTTAGATTTGTAGTATTATACTGGAAATTAACATCTGTTAAAATAAGATTCTGCAGGGGCCTCCCTGGTGGCACAAGGGGTTAAGCACCACACTATAAAACAACCTGCAACCTCTGCAGCACGAGTTCGATCCCCGGTTGGCCAGGGAGCAACCCACATGGCGAGGCAGACCTCTACTGTCTCGCCTGCTGCTCCCCTCAGCAGTATATTTCAGTCATCTGCCTGTTCTGTTACCTGCTCTGTCTCTGGTGAATCCTCTCACCACAATCCCCTGCCCCTGCCCTGCATCTCTGGCCTGTACCCTAGCTCTTGTATGCATAAATAAATAAATAAATAAATAAATCTTTGAAAAAAAAGATTCTGCAATATGAATCAAAGTAAGATCCAGAAACTGCAGCACATTATTTTATCCTGACTCTTATCCCAACCACAGGTACACACACTTAAGCACATGCCTGGGACACATACAAACATCACACATGTACATATATACAAATACACAAACATTATAAGTATAAGCTTATGTGGGCATTTACCCACTATCTGTAACTTTTATACTATGTATACCATACTGTATGTTCAAATGATATATTGTGACCCGATTTCCATAAAAGTAAATTCTATAGTCAGTATTAAGTCTTGATATTTTCCCATTGTGTGTGTACATTACAATTAATATAACGTCTTTCCTAATTTGAGGAACTTCCATTGATTGAATTTCTTACTATTATAAACATTCTGTAATAACTCTCTTATAGTTAAATTCTGCCGTTTCCTAATTCATTTCCTTTGCAATTTCTAGAAGTGGAATTTATGCTACAAAGGATATCAATACTTACCTCATTTTTTATTGCTGAGTAGTATTCCATTATGTGGCTAATCAGTTTGTTTTCCACTGTCTTGTTTATGGACTCTTAGATTATTTTTAGTATTTGATTGTTATGAATAAGTGTACTGTAAATTTTCTTGTATCAGATTTTGTGTGACATGTGTTTCCATCTCTCTTTATTAGTTATCTAGGACTAGGTGCATTGGGGTATTGGTAGATTTATGCTTAATTTGTAAGAAACTGTGCACAGACCTCCAAAATGATTGTATCATTTATGGTCCCACCAACAAAAAAGGAGAGTGCTGGTCATTTTGCGTGCTCACCAGCATTGTGTTTTAATCATCCGTGATGTTCTTGGTCAGTGAAATATTTTTATTTTTCTGCCAAATATCTTTTATTTTTTTCTTCATTATCATTTGTGCTTTTATTTCCTGTCCATGTCTATGCTAACATCACAAGAATACTTTCCTTTATTATTTTCATAGAAACTATTTTTCTGTTTTTCATACTTTGGGTCTGTGGTTTATCCAAGTTTTCTATTTGGATGGATAAAGGACAACATTTTCTGCTTAGCTTTCTTAGACTGTTGATTGAGGTGGTTGTTTTATGTTGACTGAGATGATTGAATAAGTAGCATCGAATAATGGACGTAGGATAAATATATTTTATCAAAATGTCTAGTTCTCAGAAGGAGACTTTATTTTTTGAAAAAAATTTTTTTAGTATTTGAAAGAACAGGTTTATTAAAAAGGGAGAGAAGAGTAAAGGAGGCTTGTACAGACATAACTGACAGAAAGAGCTGCCCCTGAAAGACAGGTTTGCTATAAGAGACTCCTGCATGGTCACAGCGGGCAGCCTTGAGGGGAGCTGCCTCTGCTGCTTCACAAAGGGAGAAGGTTAGTGAACATAAACACCTGCATGGTCACAGGCAGGCAGGAGAGCTGCTGCAGGAGGCTTTGTTTAAAGCAAACTAATTCAGTGGTCACAGAAAAAGTTATTCCCCTGGTTTTCAATTTCTTTTTCCATATACCCAAAGATTATTCTATTTGTTTTTATTTATATTTGTCTGATTTAGATTGAAGCTAATGTGTTAGTGTTTTTTTTGAGAACCCATGCAATTATATTAGAAAGAGATCCCCTCCCCCAAAAAAAGATTTTTTAAAAAAGAGTGAAGAACAGTATAGATTTTTTTCTTTTTTTTTTTTTAGTATAGATTCTTTGTAACTTAGCTTTCCCAACTCGAAGCTTTGAAAGAGTAGGAGAGATATAACTGATTGGCAATATTGGCAGGAGAGTGCTCCTTAAAGAGAAAGGGTTTTCATTTTGTGGTTTGCTAACAGCAGCTGGGATTAGCTCCTTCCTTTAGTGGCATCAGCAGCAGCAGCTCCTACATTACTTGGGTTGTTTGTAACAGTTACCAGTCATAATCCCCACAGAGGGATTCCTGATACATGGCCTGGAGTGGCTGGTAAATACTCTAGAAGCTTCTGTAGATGTTCAGTTATCTGCGGCTACAAAACAAATGACCCAAAACTTGTTAATTTAAAATAGCAAACATTTTGTTATAGCTCATGGTTTTCTGAGTTGCAATTTTTGACATCGGTCTACCCTGTAGTATGAATAGAGTTCACTTTGTGGTTTTCAGCTGGTGGGGCATGTTCCAGCCCATCCAGATGGATACACCGATCGCCAGTGTCTCAATGGAAATGGCTAGAAGACTGGACTGTCAACCAAAGTATTTACAGATGGTCTTTCCAATGTGGCAGCCTCCTTGTGTTTAGGCTCCCACAAGCAGGGCAGAAGCTGCTTAACTTTTTATGTGATAGTCTCAGAAGTCACTCAATTTCACTGCTATCTTCTATTGGTTAGGGCATTCACTAGCTCACTTGCATTCAAGCAGAGGGTATTTAGCACCCCCCACCCACTGCCATGAGAGAATTATCAAGATTTTGCATCCATGTTTAAAACTACCACTGTCTGCTTCTGGCCTTTTCTATTTATATTTAACTCACATGCAGAGTATGTTCATCCTGCCTAAGACTTCTCCTGAGTCTCTTTTGTTTTAGCATCAAACTCAAGCATGAGCTCTGGGATCTCAAATCAAATTCAGGAGCAGATGAAGCTCTGAGTCTATTTACTTGGGCATAATTCCTCTTGTAATGAAAGATTGTGAACTTCAGTAACAATGCCTTGCCTCCCCCCAGCCCCTACACAAACATGATATAGTGATGACAACTTAGAGACTCCAATTAGAAAGGGGTGTGTTGTTTCACATATCAAAATCAACAAAAAACTATGAACCAGAGACACTTTTTGGGGGCTGGGGGGCGGGAGAGGAAGGATTGGGGTCAGAATGGGGCGTTTGCAATTGTATGGGGGAATATAAAAATAAAATTTAATATTAAAAAAAAATGCTCTAAAATGAAAAAAAAAAAAAAAAAAAACCCAAAATGGAGTCTTTTCATACCAGGTCCCCACCCAGAGTTTATACTTACTCCAGTTTTAATTTCTCCCCAAACTTGTCAACCTGGAGTTTCCAGATGACATCAGTGAGGTAATTCACGTGAGAAGACCCCCTAACCCATCTCTGATGGAAATAATCTTTTAATTGTGAAAAACCTGTTCCACCTTCTCTCTGCTGTAACTACTGTCCATTTTGTGTAAGTCCTTGCATTTTCTAGATGAGATTCATGCATGTTTGATAAATCCAGTGAGATCTCTGAATTTGTGAATTTTGTTCTTTGACAATTGAAATGAGGGGGGGAACATGGCAGTCACTCATAGAGCAGCTATGAAGTTCAGCACTGTGCATATTGTCAGTTTTATAAAGAGAACTCAGACTTGCTCTTGTGGATGATTCTTTACAACTCTGCATGTGTTTGTAATACTTTTTTAAAAAAGATGTATTTATGCATACAAGAGCTGGGTACAGGCCAGAGGTGCAGGGGGTGAGAGGATTCACCAGAGACAAAGTGGGGAACAGAACAGGCAGAGTGACTGAAATACTCCTGAGGGGAGCAGTGGGTGAGACAGGAGAGGTCTGCTGTGCCATGTGGGTTGCTCCCTGGCTGGCCAGCATCGAACTCATGCTAAAAGGCTACAGATTGCTTCATGGTGCTGTGCTTAACCCCTTACTCCATCAGGGAGGCCCGTGTGAGTAATACTTTATCTAAAACAGCCATTATTGCAGCCAAGTAACTTTCTTAAACTGTTCTCTGTCCATAGATATTTTGGGGGATCCTATAACCTTCTCATCTTCTACTGTTCCTCTCCATTTTAGTCAAAGTTGACATAATTTGTTCAACAAGTTCTGCAATTTCTAATGTATTACTTTATACATCAACTCCATTAGGCAAATGATACTCACAAGAGTCTTCAAGATAATTCTGCATCTAGGGCTCCCTGTTAGACTCCTGTGGGGAACACCCTTGTGATCCTAGAAGCACTGTTGTGTAGTTGAGAGGGTCTATAAGCCATGCTCTTACTGTTCTTAGAAACTTCTGTGTATGTGCGAAAGGGTGTTTGAGGGGCTGACTTAAATCTTCCTCACATCTTACGAAAGAACCTTACCGTCAAAAGTTGGATTCCTTGAGGCTGTGTTTTACTTGCTGTGCAGAATTTGATCTTTTCCCTAAAGCTATATCATTGAGAACACTGAATTGCTTGGAAGGAATCTCCTGTATCCTTTTCATTTCTTCCAAATTCCTTGTGCAAACTTACAGTTTATACTTTCATTTCTTGATCTCTCATTTATTATATGTATCTGTCTCCAACACTGTCTAGAAATCTCCTTAGATATGCAATTGAATTCATTAAGTATATGCCTGTTTTCCATGTGACTATGTTGCCAAACATTCTTCTACTGTGTAACATGAATTTCTTTTCCTCTAATCTCCAAAAATTATTCTTCACTTTTCACAGAACTCCTGGCAGCCAATCTTGAGTTGATTATATTTCTATCCACTGCTTGCTCCCCAAATTCATGTCATGTATAGTCTCTTTAGTTTTACCACTTTTGTTATCAAAATCTGTTGCTGCATATAAACTACACCAGAACTTTGTGGTCTGAGCCACCAGCCATTTTTTAATATTTATCAAATTTCTGACTCAGGCCTTCAGGCAGGGCTTGACTTGTTTTATTCTTTGGGTCAAGGGGACTTTGATGGAGGTCACAACAAACCCACTGCCAATAAAAGTGTTGGTTAGGAGTATTGGTTTCAACCACAGGTCTGGTTCCTTGGTGTGGGTGTCTGGGAGAGGACTCAACTGGGAGTGCTGATCCGAGTGTCTATACATTTTTTTCTCCAACACGGGCTTCTGAGAGCAGTAAGAGTTGTTATTAGGGCCTCCCCGGTGGCGCAGCGGTTGAGCGCTGGGTTGCGATGCTGCCCGCGGCCTCTGCAGCGCCGGTTCGATCCCCGGCTGCTCCCCGGCCACCAGAGGAGGGTCCCACATGGCGCGCAGACCTCTCCTGCCCCCGCTGCTCCCCTCAGCAGTGTACTTTGGTCCTTCTGCCTGCTCTGCTCCCCGCTCTGGCCCTGGTGAATTCTCTCACCCTCTTGCGCTTCTGACTGTGCCCAGTGAATGTATAAACAAAACAAACAAACAAACAAATAAATAAAAAAATATGCCTCTATAAAAAAAAAGAGTTGTTATTAAATGGAGGCTGGGTATACTGTTAATCGATGTTACATTGAATGAGGCACAAATAGCATGGTCTTCTAACCACTTAAACAGTATTAGATGTTAGTCATATCTATTGTGCTCTTTTGGTCAAGGCAGTAAAATACTTACTCCGATTAAAAGGAAATCTCTGTAGGAGGAATGTTAAAGAATTTGCTGCTATATTGAACACCTACTCCAATTGACTCAATTCTTTTTTTTTTCTCATTTGTTTCTCTGATTATGAGGTCCCAGAATGGGGGCCCCTTCACTTACTCACCATCTTGGCATTTCCTTTGCATAATGGAAATTTTATTCTCTATTCCTTCTTTCCATTCTTTACAAAATTGCCTCAGCGTATCTAGTATTTGAATGAACAGTTAATTTTTTTTTCCAGCGCAATAATACAGATTTGTCCTACTAATGTTAAGAAAATTTTAAGAGCAAATATGGTGGTGCTCTATCTTTAAGCACATGTTTTCATCTGGAACATGAAAAATAAATAGATATATACACAATGGAATATTACTCAGCAATCAAAAAAGATAAAACACATGTAGTTTGTAGCAACATGGATGACGCTAGAAGGGATCATACTCAGCAAAATAAGTCAGAAAGAAAAAGAAAAATACCGGATGGTCTCACTCATAGCAGGAATTTAGAAAACCTAGATAAGGGACCAGGAAAATGACTAATCAATACAAGTAAAAATCAAAATCAACAAGCAACTATAAACTAGAGACACACTACGGGTGGGGGGCGAGCGAGGAGTGGGGAAAGGAAGGACTAGAGTCAAAATAAGGGGGGAGGTGCAATTGTATGGGGAATATAACCAAAATGAAAATGCATACATTGTGCAAAGATGAAAAAAGATGTAAGAATTATATAAAATAAAATATATAAATAAATAAGAAAAAAAAGACAAAAAATAGTTTTAAATCATGGTTAAAAGTGAAGAGGTCATTTAATTTTTAAATTTGTTTAATTTAAGGTACCTGAGCGAGATTCACAGGAAAATCTCTAATTACTTCTTTTTTTAAAAAAAATTCTATTTATTTATTTATACAAGCACTGGGTACAGTCAGAAGCACGGGAGGGTGAGAGAATTCACCAGAGCCAGAGCAGGGAGCAGAGAAGGCAGAAGGACCGAAGTACACTGCTGAGGGGAGCAGCGGGCGGCAGGAGAGGTCTGCGCGCCATGTGGGACCCTCCTCCGGTGGCCGGGGAGCAGCCGGGATCGAACCGGCAATGCAGAGGCTGGGGCAGCTTCGCAACCCAGCGCTCAACCGCTGCGCCACCGGGGAGACCCTAGAATATTTGTTTTAAAAATTAACTACAACAAAAAAATTTGAAGGTCATATCTTGGGATCTTGGGAGGAGGTAGAGAAAGAATCACAAATTTCATAGGGATCGATCCTGATCTTTGATTCTTTATTTTGTTTACTCAGTCATTTATTCCTTTAATTATTTGTATGTCAGTTCATTCATGTGACCACCCAGTCATTAAATATTTGAGTTCTTTCCTTAGTTAGGTATCTAGAAACCACTGTTTATGGGCCTCCCCAGTGCACAGCGGTTGAGCTCTGGGTTGCGAAGCTGCCCGCAGCCTCTGCAGCACTGGTTCGATCCCTGGCTGCTCCCTGGCCACCGGAGGGTCCCACATGGCACACAGATCTCTCCTGCTGCCTGCTGCTCCCCTCAGAAGTGTACTTCAGTCTGCCTGCTCTGCTCCCCACTCTGGCTCTGGTAAATTCTCTCACCCTCCCGCACTTCTGACTGTACCCAGTGCTTGTATAAATAAATGAAATTAAATCTTTAAAAAAAAAAAAAACACTGTTTTTGAAGCAGAAAGTGAATTTCTTGGTGGAAATTCCTAAGAAATTCCTAAGAAGAAAGACCTGGACTGGGGGTCCAAGGCAAATGACAATACAGGCCAGGCCAGGTAGGTGCCAGAGCTTGTCCTTGCTTTTATTTATTTATTTTTTTAATGACCATGATTGCCGACACCAGACTCCTGAGAGTGCACATACCTCCATGAATAACATACCTCCATGAATAATCTCTGTCTCATGTGCTTTGTTTTCTTTCTTTGGTTTCAGAGCCCTGGACAGGGGATCTGTGGACAAGTCTAGGTCTCAGGCATAATCCTTAACTTCTAGGTGTCAGAAAATGAGTTTCTGATACCACAAAGCATCTGTTAGTCCTGACTACTACCAAATTCATGCCCTGGAGGTTTCACTTAGGTCCAGAGAGTGAGTGTTGTATAGGGGATCAAAAATCTTTTACCCCAAAGTGTGTATTTTTAGAACAAGTTTTATTTCATGGGAGGGGCTTATAAGACTGGGTGGACCCTGCTTTTGTGAAAGATTTTTACTTGTAAACTTCTAAAAGAGCATGTACAGGAAGACCTAATCTTACCTGTTTTCAATGGAGAAGGCAGAACTTCAATCTACATATCATTGTCAGTCGTGCCTTCCACAGTGGTCTCCCTAACTGACCTTTTCTTTCTGGCTTCCATCTCCACCTCCCTTGTCTTAATCTATTTAAGGAGGAGTGTGAAGGATGTGAATGAGTTCCCAGTCATGCTGGGTCTCTCCCATGTACAGAGGAGGTAACCGTGTAATTATCATAGTTTTTTGACTTTTTCTCTTAGAAGTCTGACTGATGCTTATTTATTTGCTAGATGGGAAGAGCCCAAAGGTTTTTGGGATGATTTGCTTTGCACCCCAACAAATACTATACTACTGAAAAATAAACAGCAAATATCAGCTCTGGGTACTCGTTTGTCAGGCTCTACTATTTCTAGAGATGCAGTACTAAACAAGAAATGGCCTCTGCTCTAAAGAATCTCACAGCATGATGAAAACATGTGACAAAGTAGTGATTTGTATCATAGCACAGGGTCCACGCCTGGTCAGGTTAGAGGGACTGCTTACCTGTTCCAGTCTTTGGAAGGCAGATCAGTCAGTAAGATAAACTCCTTGGAGCACTGAAGTTAGAATGAGAGGCTCACAGAAGTAATTCAGGAGGGGGAGAAGACAGGACAGGTGTTCTGGGCAGTCTTTAAACTGCCTGCTGTGCAAATGTCCTTTATTCTGGCACTTCATACTGCAGGGGGAGAAATTACAGGGACAGAACAATCCAGAACGCACTCACCAGGTTAGAGAAGGATAGATACTCCCCTGCATTCTTTGAATTATATTTGATCACCTGCCTCTCCCTGGGCTCATGCACACACTGTTAAGGCTCTGGCACTGTTTCGCAGACTGCATATGCATAATATGCTTCTAGTACATAGTATCCTCTTCACTTTACACACTAATACACGTACATATGCATGCGTGCACACATTCACACACACAAACACACAAATGTTATTTTCCCTGGCTTGCTTGGCTAACAAATCAGTCAGTCAGAAATAAAATCTAAGATATCTTAGCCTAAAGCTAATGGTCTTTCTCTAAAGTAGAATCTTAACTGTTTTATTGCCATTCTAGTGATTCATATCCATAAATGCCCTTACTTCTGTGTTTGTGGACCCTATTTGGTGTTGGGGAGATCTACCCATGGGATAATATAACAGAAACTGGCCCTGTGCCTGCATCTACAGGACATGTATTCCGGACAAGGCTTTATTACATCACTAGCTTTTTTTTTTTTTTCAAGTCACTGTCCACAGTGCTCATCATTTCTAGTGGAGTTTTGACAGGGACTTTCTTATTTGTTGGTTAAAACAAACAAACAAACACTGTAGATATTGTAATTTTATTTTTTCAAAATGAAAAAGTGAAAAGGTAAGGATTTATTTCAGAACAGAAAGAAGCCTTTCAATGTGAAGTAGGGATGGGGGAAGAGAGTCAGGAGGAATGTGAATAAACGGGACAAAGAGGAGGCAGGTGGCCAATGGGACTGTGGTGGATGAGGGTATTGTTTTTGGTTCTAATTCCTAATTCTGGGTTCTCATGAGGAAAGCTGAACTTGTGTGTCCAATTTTGTGACCCACTCCTTTTAATTGTGGCAACACTAAGATATCAGGATTCTCTCAACTTTCTCACACACACATACACACAGTTTTGAGGGGGTGTCGGGGTGACTTTTTGTTCCTTTCAGTTATAAAAAAAACAAACCTCAGTGAATTCTAAATACCTGATAAGAAAGTGAAACTTGTAATTGGCATCATATGAGATCATAAAATGGTTTCGTTAAATTGTTCTTTACAAACTGCACTCACACAGGTGTGTGTATGGACTGACAATTCTATAGTTAGTTTCCACTGGAAGTGGTTCCACAGGAGGAACTGATGCCAGAACTTCTAAAATCTCTAACATTCACCTGAAGGGAGTATCCAGCAGAATCACATTTTTTTTTAAGACTCAGGCATATGAGAAGAACACTCTTTTTGCTAATAGTGATTTTTAAAAAGTGGATCCATGGCATGAAAGTTAAATATATATCTATTAAATATTTATTAAGATATATTTTATATTGTATTATACATTAAAATGGATATGTATTATAAAATTTATAGATATGTATGAATATATCTATAAAAATAAAATAGATATATTAAAATAAAAATATCTTTAAATATTTATATGTTAAGTATATATACATAGAGTGGTAGGAGAGTAACCAAAAAATTGCAGCATTTCAAAATTGTGGTTTAAGAATAGGTCAATTTATATTATGTTCAGGGATTAGTTTAAAAAAAAAGAATTAAAAAGTAGTTCCTCCTTCTTACCTAACAGTAGCCTTTCAAAAAAAAGAACACCCAGTTTTTGAATTCTGATAAACCCAGTTCTGATCAATTTCCTGAAGCTCAAACTCATATTCTTCATTTCTACCTGATTTTCAGTGTCGAGACAATTACTTTCCCGTGGGACCCAACTTTTTCCACATATATCTCAATATGCAACTGGAGCTTTCATTTGTTAGCCAGTGAATGAGAAAGTGTAAGGTCCCACATCCTATTATCTCATCATGTTCTCTATAGGAATTTTGTAGTATGATTTATTAATAATGTAGCTCTGCTGACTACCAAGATTGCCAGTAGTACTGAATCATAATATTCTGAATCTGGACTGAGAAAGTGGAGGAAAAATCTGCAGTAACTATTTTATATTTTTTTGCATCACATATTGTAAAGTGCTAAGAGAAGAGCAAATGCTTTAATTAAAAGGAGCAATTTTCGTGGGGAAAACAATCACTGTTGTTTACTCACCAAATCTAATGTATTGCATAGCCAAGCTGGGGTTTTCATATCTGCCATGTTTTTAAACGCAAGAGGAACCAGCGGTCGTTGTAACTGTATATTTATTCAGTGTAATTGATAGAAATGTTTAATTAAATATTATGGAGGGTAATTTTCTATCAAATAAATTGAAACTGTGAGCCTCTGAGATTATTCTTGTATAATTAAATAAAAACATCCAAAGAACAGAATAGCAATGCCGCCAAAGATGCTTTCAAAACATGTTTGTATAAAACCCCACTTGTTTCTTTAAACCCCGCACTGCTGCCCCATCCTTTCTTCCTTCCATCATCTACAGTATGAACTGACTCTATAGAGTAAGAATTGAGGAAAATATGGAACTTTCATTGAAGAGCTTACGGGCGAGCTGGAAAGGATTGTCTGATAAATAACACAGATAACAAATTGCATCTTAAATTGAGGGGAAAAAGCCCTTTTGAAATGATATAAATTTCAAAATTTTCCTGATGAAACAGATAGCTTTCATTGACTTTATTCAAGTTTTGCATTTTATTTTGTTTATTTTTGTGGAGGCGACATTGATTTATAACACTGTATATGACTTTGGACATGTAAGAGCGCACCTCTTCAGATGTATATTACCACGCCACACCCACCAAGGCACCTGTTTTCCTCCACCTTAGTCCATTGGTCCCTTTCTTTCCTAGATGCCTCCTTCCCACTAGGGTAGACCCAATTGTATGGTCAGATTTCTGGGGTTTATTATTGCTTTGCTTTTTCTTTGTGACCCTTTGTTTTGTTTCTTTCTATTCCGCACATAAGTGACATCAGCCAGTATTTGTCCTTTTCCTTCTGACTTATTTTACTATTTATCATAATCCTCCCCCAGTTCTTTCCATGTGGTTGCAAATGGCAAGTGTTTGTCTTTTTAAACAGCTAGCAATCACATGCCCCTACATCACCTTCAGAGAAGCTGTTTTAAACTATTTTAACTGTTCCATGTGGGATTTACCGCCAAGTCTTTAACAAGATTATCCTGCAGACATCTTTTTTGAATGATATAGCTATACCAAAGGTGATATTTTGGAAGCTTTGTATCATGCATGCGCAATTAGCCCATTTTGGGAAAGTAATAACTTGTTTCCATTTGGTGATCCGAAAAATTATTTTTTACCTCAACCTTTCTGAATAGAGTCATAATGTAGTTCTTCACTGAGCAACTAGTTTTTTACTGGGTGTCAATTTAATATATAAAGAATTGTGCGAGTTAGGGAATGAATGATATCATAAGGTCACATATTTTATTTTTATTATGTTGCCACCCTAGAAAATAGTAGAGATATGCCATTTCGCTAGTAGGAAGAGCTAATAGTAGAAAGCTCCATTTCGCTAAGAGGAAACACATCTTCAATGTGAATAATGCTCTAGCTAAATTTCATGTATCTTTACATGATTGAATATTTACAATAACTTATTCCATGGAAGAGAATTCCTGTTTCATGTAAGTTGGAGACTAAATTCCTTTGCTGCATCTTGCTTCCTACCCTTTGCCCCTCAGAGAAATCCTAATGATAGATGCTCTAATTATGTTCCACTGGTTTTATGTCTGTGTTTGTGGTCCCTAAATAATGCTTGTTTTCACCTCTATGGATTTTTTTTTAAATGTGTTTCCTAATCAAACTGTGTTGTTATGGAATACTAATTCTAGGATGTGGTAACTAGAACACTATTATCAAATATGTTTGGGAAGTGCTATATCTCACCTCATCTTGGAGAATCTCAGTTGGCAGGGTCATATTGAGCACTCTGAAAATTACTATAGTGTTGGAAAAAAACAAAACAACAAGCAATCCTTTACTCTGCTTACATCAGCCTCATTCTAGCTTTTTGGGTCTGCAACATATTTGCAACATACTTATAAGCAGCCCGCAAAACACCAATGAATAGGCAACTCTTTCTGGAAGCATTGTTTTGTGATATTCCCTTGTCTATAATTTATATAATATGTCGTTTTCCCAAGAATTTCTATGAAAATCCTGCTCATCCTACAAGATGAAGTGTTGGCCTTTGGAGGGGTAGATAAAGTTGATGGGCAGTGTGGGTAGGGAAACAGTAAAACATTTTTTTGCATTCAATAAGCATTGTGTCCATATGTAGTCTTTCTCTTAACTATATTCTAAAGTTATTGAGAGTATGGCTTGTTTAAAAACAGAGGTACTGTGAACTGTATTCAACACAACTTCTCCAATTATCCTGAAATATTAGGTCTAATATTAGCAGTTAAGACTCAAAAAGACATAATGCCACTGGAAAAAAAGTGATCTAAAAAAGAATGAGGGGGACAGGGTCATTGTATGATCAGAGCCAGAAACAGTACTAGGAGAAAATTGACTTTGAGTCCAAATTTGAAATAATAGCACCAGGAGTTGTTCTGTATGATTTGAGTGGAGTAAGTACAGGGAAAATTAAGGAACTAACTGCAAAGTTAATAGCAGATAACTGAGACAGAGCACAGAAATCAATATAAAGGGGTTGGTTCAGACAGCTTAGAAATACCTGTACCCTTAAGAGAAACTGGAAATACACCATTTTTAATTTGTTAAAGAAGAAAACCAGTTTCTTCCTTGGGGTCCAGGATTTTCCTGGAAATGACAATTTTCTAGCATGTTTCAGATAGCTCTCACTTGTTAGTTGGCAACCTTATATTATTTGACTGCTCTGGGCTACAGTTTCCTCATCTGCAGAAGGAGAATGATATGTAGTGACTTTCCATCGGGAAAACTTTCCATGTTATAAAGATTAAGCAGTACCTGGTTCTAAGAAGTACAGTGAGTAATAAACATAACTTTTGTTATTTCTTCTATAGTCCCTAGTAGCATTCATTTGGTGAACTCTTACTTACACAGCACTGATAAGTAAACATTATTATCTATAGTTTACAAATAATAGAAGGAGGAGCTTAGTTAGATTAAGAAATTTAGCCAAGCTTTATACAGCTAGTGAGTCAGGAGTGTTTAAATCTGAGAAGTCTGATCCTCCTCCTGACTTGTTCTCTGACTTAGATTTCCCTGTGGTTGTCTAGGGAGGATCTGCAGGTGTTCCATGTAATATATTCACGTGTGGGGGGACACAAAACAGTTGGGAAGGAGAATGCTAAGTCCTCAGAAAATACCAGTGAATTGAACAAAAAGATAAAGTTGTTTAAAAGAATTAAAGAAAAATCTCCAAAGTGGATTTTATTTTTGCCTAAATGTCACCCATTTTTTTTTTTTAATTGAGGAAATGTGGTTTACATTGTTGTTTGTATTTTGAAAGTGGCGGACCCCTCTGTTCTGGAGCTGTTTCCATTGTGTTCCCAACGTCAAAGCATCTATAGTCCACCATCATAGCCCATTATGCTCGTTGCCCAATTTGTGCTTGCCCCTCCCCCTCTGAATGTCTCAGACTATAGTCTAATGCCTATAGTCTATCTTCAAGGGCTAGTTTTTGATTTAGGCTCTATCTGACCCTTTGTGTGCTTTTTCTATATTCGACCTATAAGCCACACCATCCTGTATTTGTCTTTCTCTTTACAATTTATTTTGCTTAGTGTAATCACTTCCAGCTCCTTCATGTTGTTGCAAATGGCATGAGTTTATCTTTTTTGATCACTGAGTAGTATTCCAATGTGTGTATAGATTCCAATATATAGCAATGTGTTTGAATGAATTTTAATTGAAAAGACTTTTCCGTTCTTATTCCCTGTCATATCCACCATTTTCTTTATCCTTCAAAGATATGAAGCAATCCAAATATTATTCCCTCCCCATACTTGACTCTTTACATTTGATTCATTTCTACTTGCTCAAGTTCTATTCCTGCTCATGGGGCAGAGTGAGATTTGTGAATTAAACATTTCACTAAGTAGTCACTATCCCTGACACAGAGAGTCATTCTCAGTTCCAGCTATGTTCCCACACAAGTTTTGCATTTTTAGTATGTGATTCTTTTTTTAAAAAAAAATTTATTTATTTATGCATATGAGAACTGGGGTGTAAGCCAGAGGTGCGGGGTTTGAGAGGATTCACCAGAAAGAGTGGGGAGCAGAACAGGCAGATCTACTGAAATATACTGCGGAAGGGAGCAGCAACAGGTGAGCCAGGGGAGGTCTGCTGTTCCATGTGGGTTATCTCCCTGTCTGGGGATCAAACTCATGCTGCAGTGGCTGGTGATAGCTTGATAGCGCTGTCTTTAACTCCTTCACCACCAGGGAGGCCCTGGTATGTGATTCTTATCACTTTCACTGAAGCTGGTCTTATGACGGTTAGTCTGCCAGAATGTAGGATCCTTCAAGATGCACTATTTAGTTTTGTGTCTCTAATGCCCAGCACGTGGTCTAAGACCCATATATACTTAGACAGTGACTACTGCATTATTACAAGCAAAATCTTTTACGTTATCCACATTATTCTTTTTATGTGAAATCATTTCCTTGGATCATGAAGATGGAACATAGGTTTTGGAATCTATTTACTGCACTTACATTTTGCAATTTCTTTTTGATGTTAGTATTGTATTTTTGACAAGTAGGAAACTGTGACGAACTTTAAGTCTCACAGATAAGAATTACTCAGTCTAGTGTATCTATCAAAGTTGGTATAAAGTTTGCTTGAGACAGACTTTTTTTTTAAATTGATAACTTGGTCTTGTGAGTGTTGTTGAAATTCACATGTACAAAGAAAGAATACAAATGCAAGTGATCTGTGAATGATTTGACAACTTTCTGGCATTATAGAGATTGTATTATTTAAATCTTTCCTTCACATCCAATGGTTTCTTAATCATCCATGGTATGAAAGACTTTCCTAGACTTCTGCTGAAGTATGTCTGATTAGGGAAAGAGGGTTTTTACATATTCTGAGACATCTTAAAATATACAGAGTTAGTTATCCAGGAAATTATTGTCTGGGAGTATGATTCTGTTTGATGCTTTTGATTTATAATCATTGGACCTTATAGAGAAAAGAAGGATATTCCAAGAATATCAAAATACCAAGAACATGATTTAAATATTTTTGAGTGGAAAAAGGTTTTCATTATAATAAAAGAAAAATGAAGACAATTGTAATCTTGGAATATCCTGTGTAGCCTGGTACTATAGTTTATCCATGTCTTTGTTATCATCAGCTTGTCTTAATATGTTTTTTAAAATTGCAATAATGCCTGAAATTTTAATATCCTAATCAAAGATCATGGCACCATACTGAAAGGAGTCGAAGGAACAGCATTACTGTTCTGTTGTCTTGTTGTGTATATAAGGGGTTTTAAAGAAAATACATTTTCTGAGATCACACAGAGTCCAGGGTACTTTCTTTCCTCTATTTAGCTTTCCCATGAATTATAACCATTTTAGTAAATTTCTTAAAGATGGGGTACTGGTCACTTTTTTTTACTTTTTTTATTTTAACATTTATCATTTTTTAAATTTCTTAAACAATATTTGCTTCTCCCCACCCCCTCAGATTGAGTCCCCATAGAATTTCCTTCCCCAAGGCACCCGTGCACCATCACCACAGTCTCCTGTGCTCCTCCCTCCCTCCTTCTGATCCCTCTTCCTCCTCCTCCCCTGCAGGATGTCTCTGATTTATAATTGTCTGTTTTTGCTTTGTCCTGTTTTGTACTTTTTTTTTTTTTACATGATGTCTTATTTGGTTCCCCTATGTTCCTGCTATAAGTGAAACCATATGATATTTTTCTTTTTCCTTCTGGCTTATTTCACTGAACATTATTCCTTCTAGCTCCATCCACGTTGCTGTGAATGGCATGTGTTTATCTTTTTTGATTGCTGAATAGTATTCCATTGTGTGTATATACCACATCTTCTTGATCCAGTCATCTATTTTTGGGCATTTGGGTTGTTTCCAGGTTTTACCTATTGTAAATAGTGCTGCAATAAACATAGGTGTACAGGTGTTATTTGAATCACTGTTTTTGTGTCCTTTGGGTAGATCACTAGGAGTGGAATTGCTGGATCGTATGGAAGCTCCATTTTTAGTAGATTGAGGAACCTCCAGACAGTTTTGCTCTGTGGTTGGCCCAGTTTGTACTCCCACCAGCAATGTAGGAGAGTTCCTTTTCACCACATCCTCGCCAACATTTGTTGTTGCTTGTTTTTTTTGATATGTGCCATTCTCACTGGTATAAGGTGATATCTCAGTGTGGCTTTTTTTTTTTTTTAAATCCTACTTTTTTTTTTTAAGATTTATTTATTTATTTTATACAAAAACTGGGGTATAGGCCAGATGTGTGGGAGGGTGAGAGGATTCACCAGAGACAGAGGGGGTAACAGAATAGGCAGACTGACAAAATACATAGCTGAGAGGAGCAGCGGGTGAGTCAGGAGAGGTCTGCCGCACCATGTGGGACCCTTGCTGGCCTGCCAGGATTGAACCGCTGCTGAAGAGGCTGTGGACAGCTTCATAGCAGTGCGCTCAACCGCCTGCACCACCAAGGGAGGCCCGTCAGTGAGGTTTTGATTTGCATTTCCCTGATTTTAAAGGATGTTGAACATTTTTTCATATGCTTGTTGGCCATTTGCATTTCCTCTTTGGAGAAATGTCTTTTGAGTTCTTCTGCCCATTTCTTGACTGGATTGTTTTGTTTTTGTTGAGTCGTGTGAGTTCTTTGTATATCTTTGTGATCAGTCCCTTATCAGTTGGATGGAGTGCAAAGATTTTTCCCAATCAATGGGGTGTCTCTCTGTTTTGGTTAATGTCTCTTTTGCTGTACAGAAGCATTTCAGTTTGGTGTAATCCCAGGTGTTTATCTTTTCCTTGACTTTCTTTGCTTTGGGTGATGAGTCTTTAAAGATGTCATTACAATGTATGTCTTGTAGTGTTTTACCTATACTTTCTTCCATATATTTTATGGTTTCAGGCCTTATGTCCAGTTCTTTTATCCATTTTGAGTTGATTTTTGTGCACGGTGAGAGGTAGTGGTCTAGTTTCATTTTTTTTTTTTTTGCATGTTGCAGTCCAGTTTTCCCAGCACCATTTATTGAACAAACTATTCGTGTTCCATTGCACATTCTTTGCTCCTTTGTCAAATATTAGTTGTTCATATAACTGTGGCTTTATTTCTGGGCTCTCTATTCAGTTCCATTGGTCTGTGTGTCTGTCTTTGTTCCAATACCAAACTGTTTTAATTATTATGGCTTTGTAGTATAGCTTGAAGTTTGGAAGTGTGATACCTCCCTTCTCCTTTGTTTTCATCAGCAGGGCTTTGGCTATTCGTGGTTTTTTTTTTTTTTTTTTGTGGTTCCATATGAATTTCATCAGTATTTGTTCTATTTCTTTGAAGAATATCACTGGGATTTTTATGGGAATAGCATTGAATCTGTATATTGCTTTTGGGGGGATGGCCATTTTAATGAAAATGTTGATTCTTCCAATCCATGATCAGAGGATGTCTTTCCATTTTTTTGTGTCTACTGGTCACTTTTAATAAAATTTACTTTCTATGTGAGGCAGTTTGACCATAATTCTTGTCACCATGGCGACCTGGTTGTTGGTATTAATAGTGCCAGCGTCGTGGATTTCATTTCCAGAATTGACCCTTTATACTTAAGTCAATATTTTAGGGTTCAAATACTTCCAGGTCAATGTTTTCCAAGTGTATATTTCAATAGAAACCTAAACGCATGGCAAAAAAAAAAAAAATCATGAAATCCATCCTCAGCATTCGGGATAGAAGGGGCATACCACACCAAACTTCTCAAAGTGTGGTTTGTAGACCTCTGCCTATAAATCCTTGAAGTACTATTAAAAATGCTGACATAGTTTCTACCACACTGACCTACTGAATTGATGCTCTGGGAGTCATAGATACCATGTCAAATAAGCAAGCTCAAGTATAGTCTGCTAATGGTGGGAGGTGAAAAATAATAGCATTTTTGGCCTCCCTGGTGGTGCAAGGGATTAAGCACCATACTATGAAACAATCCACAGCCTCTGCAGCACGAGTTTGATCCCTGGCCGTCCAGGGAGAAACCCACATGGCGAGGCAGACCTCTCCTCTCTTATTTGCTGCTCCCCTCAGCAATGTGTTTCAGTCAGTCTGCCTGTTCTGTTCCCCACTCTGTCTCTGGTGGATCCTCTCACCCTCCCCCCCCCATCTCTGGCCTGTACCCAAGCTCTTGTATGTATAAGTAAATAAATCTTTAAAAAAAAAAATAGCATTTTCCCCCATGGAATTCAGGAGATTATCATTAATCTTGGTGGTAAATAGCTGATTATTCAGATATTTTCTTCAAATCCTACTGTTTTCTTATCCATGGACTAAAGACTTCCATTTCTATTGTAAAAACAAGATTAACTTTTTTTTTTTTTTGGTGTGGGACCCTCGCCGGCAGCCGGGGAATGAACTGGCGCTGTAGAGGCTGCAGGTAGCCTCGCAGTCCAGCGCTCAACCGCTGTGCCACCAGGCGAGGCCTAAAAAACAAGATTAACTTTTAACCACATCTGTGTGTATAATACATATTGATAACTGTAAGCATAATGTTGCACAGTATAGTGCTAGAATTTACTCATCTTGTATGATTGAAACTATATACCATGGAACAATGACTCCCCTCTCCTAGATTTTCCTAGACTTTTGATAGAGAAGTTTTGTTTGGAGAAGAGGGATTCCCTGCATTCTATTTAAACAGATATGATGTTATAAATTTGAAGAGGACATTTAATTCAATAGTCCGTAAAACAGGCATAAGTATACATATGTACTTTCCTTATAATGGCTATTAATCTCACCAGTATAAACTCATCAGAAGTTGTTACCTGTGGAAAGAATCAGAATGAATGATACAATCTCCAAGTGAGAGAAAGTCCAGTGATCAGAGGAAGAGCATGTGAGTTATGTCATTATTGTTTTCATGTAGAGGAGAGAGGAGTAGAGTAGAAAAGTGATAGAGAAATTGAAACAAGTTGTATCAAGTAATACTTACCTGTGGATTTTTCTTTCTCTAAGGACATATTTTCACTCTTTCTTTCAGCGGGGTAGGGAGATCATTATAATCTCTTTGAAGGCAGCAACATACATAATTTACAAATGTACTAAATGACATGGTGACAAGCATCAAATAAGTCTGTTAAACATATGCAAGATGCTTACATGAAGTGAGTAGTTTGTAAAAAAAAATAGCCTGCATACTCAAGAAACAATATTAAAAGGATGGTGCATGTTCTCTCCAAGGTTATTTAACTTCTTAGGGTAGTGTTAGAATAAGGACATGGGTATTTCTGAAACCAAACACAAATCTAATACTATGGGGCAGTGTCTTTTGGAAAGAGATAGATGGAGGAATAGGAGGGAGGAAAAGAGAGACCTCGTCCATTAAACAGTACTTTCTAGAATTGAAGTTTAGACACTTTAAAAGGAACATAATGACCTTCCCCTCCTTTTTTCATGCAAATGAGAGCAACAGGCAATGAACAAATTATAAATCCAGCCAGTATGCAATGTGAACATAGATTTCATAACCCCTTTGAAATTGAAGACTTGGGGGGGTCATTGCTTTGTCACTTTTCAGTCACAGAGAATAATCTCTTCTTTCATTTTCATTCCTTTGGAACCCTTATTTTTAGACAGATGAGCAGAGGATTCTGCTAAATTATAAGGGCAACTCATTTTAAAGGTTAAAGGATGAGATGCAATTAGCCTCTAAATTCAGACCTGATTATTGAAGTCAGATTATCCTTTGGTTTAGAAGAATGTAACCAGACATTTTAATGCATAAATGTGTCCACTAGTGGACAATTAGAGTTGTCAGTTTAAGTAGTCAATTGAAGAGGCAGGTTAAACTAAAATTGGTGGTGTCTTTATGACCTTGTGCTTAGAAACATTTCTCTGGAAATACAATAGTGAGTTTTGAATTGGTGAGGGAAGCAGCAGAATCTAATTATGGCTAAAGTACCAATGACTACACTCTTTTCACATATATCACAAACAACTGACCCATGAAAGGATGGATACTGGATGGATATTCTGGGAAAGTAGGCAGTAATTGGTACTCAGGTAACAAAGAGGATCAAGCAATTTTTGTAGCCTATAATATGCTTTTGAAATAAGAGTCCTGACTGGGAAGAAAGAGGATAAAATAAAATGTTGTTTTCTTCACCTTTCCCTTTCTCTCATTTTACGTGCCTGTCTATAAAATCTGCAAGAATAATTCTGGTTCTCACCTGAGCATGAAAATAGAAGCATCCTATCTGATGGCTAATTAGTCATTTTTAATGATCTTTACTCATTCTGAGACACTTTGTCCAGAGTGCTTGCCACCATGGCAACCAGTTATTTGGAAAGTGCATTAGGCTAAAAACAAACATTTGTGTGAGAAGAAAACTGCTCTTTCTATTCAAATTTGTATTTAATTGAGTGAATGGTAATGGGAGGTGAGATGAGACATAATTAACCTATACTATGAAGAGTTTCACAGAGGAAAGGCTGGGGTGAAGCTTTCATAATTCAGCCTCAGCTTGTGAATGGCAGCTCGGGACATGTGAAATCCAAGACATGTCAGAATACAAAGGAAGTGACTTTAAATGGCTGAGGCTACCAAATTTGGGGGAGAAAAATTAGTTCACATTTTGAACCTGGTTCAGTACTGAAGCCTAGCAGGAAGATGTTTTGTAGTTCATGAGACAGAATAATAATAATTATTAATTTTAGTAATGTAATTCTTAGAAATGCTAATTCTTATTCCCATGTCAGCAGAGTTCCTCCAGAGAACTTCACAGTGCCATGGGTTGCCCACCCACCTCATGGCATGAGTGGTTACCCCCCAGCCCAGACACACTTTGCTTCCTCCAGTTCCTTCCCCTTCTGGTCACTAACTTTAGTCGTGATCTCCTTGGGAAAGTTCTAGGACTGTGTACATGAGACAGAGAGCATCTGGATCTTCCTATGTTAATATATACATCTGGATCTTCCTTCAAGTTAATATATACATACATATATACAATATATCTATTTTGTATCTATTTTTATATATTTATTATATATATAGTTTTTTTTTAAGGGAGAGGGTGAGTCCAACCTCTCTATTCTGCCATGTTTTCAGCAGAGTCTTAAGTATTAGATATCTGGATAGCCTTTACTCTTCTACTTTCGTTTGTCTATAAGGAATATATGTTCCTAAAGAGAGCAAATGTGAAAAGGCTTATAAAGGAAAAAATTTTAAAGATGGGTGGATTCATTAATGATTCTAGGAATAACCCCCACACTAAAACCATACTAATTCTTCCCCCCCTTTCTTCTAAAGTTGCATATATTGCTTCTTTACCAACTTACTCTATTGTAACTTAATGGGTGATATTTCTCTCTACAACATATAAAGTTAAGTCCAAAACATGTTAATGAAGTTAAACTAGGTGACAGCAGTTTTTACTGAGTAACACACTTTTCTTTAATTCAAGTTTACATTATGTTATGTAATTTCATTGCCAAATTTGTGACTATTGATAGGGTGATATTTTTAGCTCTTCAACTCCTCAGTTTTCTCTTCCACATGAAAACATAGTAAATGATTATTATGTTGGAGAGTAGTATTTCCTTTTATTTTTAATTGAAATTAATGTATGAACTAGCAATTAGATCAGCTAAGATAGATGTTATTTTTCTACTGATTGTTTACATAGTTATAAGGAGATCAAATATAACGGGAGAAAATTAACTACCCTTAGTCTTTTCACTTGATTCTTAGTCTATATGTTAAGTGATTTATTTGTCAAAAGCTAGAGATACATGTAATAAAAAGGGAAATAGACTGAGTAGTGGACTGCCAGCTTACATACTGTGGTGCTTCAGGAAATGGTATTGTTATAAAACCATAACCAGCAAGATTGTAAGAGAGAAATTCTGATTAGTTGAATTTTCTATTTAGCTGAATATGAATTAGAAAGACTTTTTTTGCTATATAATGTTGGCTGAAAAGTTCTAAATTTCCTTCATCTTTCTCCTAAAAGGCACTAATGTAACTGCAGTTTCATTATGGAAACTGAGATTCTTCCTAGGGCACTATATAATAAGGTTGAACAATAATTTGCATTGCATAATGCTAGAGATTTGAATCATAAATTGGATGGAGATAAATATGTTTTGACTCCTGGACCAAACTATATGATGTCCACATATTGCTGAGGCACAATGGAGTCAAACACAATCTTTGTCAAAAATGTCCTATGTTTCAGGTATATGCAGTTCTCTAGTGAATAATGAATTACAAATTCATGTATGAGTGCTGCTGAATACACTGTGATGTGATCATGAGAATTTTTCTTAGTAAAGCTGATTATAAATTCATCTTCTATTTGGAGAGAAGATGAGTCAGTCATATTTAAAAATGACTATCTAACACTCACTGACTTCTAACTGCGGGTCAGATAGTTTTCTAAGCACATTACATATATTATCTCATTTAAGTGCTCACTAACTCTTTGATGTTGGTGGTTTCATCTCCACTTTATAAGTAAAGAAATCAAGGCACGTGGAGATGAACCATTAGGTTCAAGAGCATATTGCTAGGTATTGGCAATTAATGAGATATTAAAAAATATGTTCTTCCCAATTGAAAAATTTGGGACCCATTACTCTTAATGAAAGCATATATTGTTTAAAAACAAACAAACAAACAAAAAACCCTGGTCATTTATCTATTGCTAAAGTCAGAGGAGTGAGAAGAAATCTGGTTGGGGTTGTAGAATAATTGGACTCAGGTTAGTGGAAGTTTACTCCAAGTGGCTATGACAGGGGGGTCTATTTGTTGGTCTCTGTGGCAATCAGGAGATGTCTGTTGATGGGAGTCATAGCTGTGTCACCTGGCTTGTGTCTGCTTAGTATTCCTTGAGAACCTCTGCTTTTAGCCCTGTTTGAGGTATTCAGCGCTGCAGCAGGCATGGTCTCTGGGGTCTCAGCAGAATCCAGGCGCTTTTTTGCCAGGCAGACCTGAAATAACTGTTATTTATTTATAGCCGCTGGCACTGTCTGAAACATTCTGCCACACAACTAGGTTAACAACTTCAAGTTAATGTAAACACTCTGAAAATGAAAGCACCAGTGCTGAATTGCAAATATAGTCAGGCAAAGAAGAAAGATGGAAAGGAGTAGAGGAAGGGCCACATGCAGACTCCAAATCTGTGAGCCCTTCTCTTAGAAGAACTCTGAAAACGACTGGTAGTCGTTGGGTGCTTGATGTCAGGAAGGGTGTCTGTTGTAGACTTGTCATTATTTGGACATGGCTGTTTTAAGTGAAGGACATAGGTCTAAGAGACAGAATTTCATGATAGAATATTCTACTCTTAACTGTGAGCCCCTGCTCAAAACTCTGCAATTCACTCACAGTAGATCCTGGTCCTTGAAATGACCTAGCTCCCTCACAGCTCTATACTTTACTTATTTCATTTTGGGCACAGGGCCACTCAGTATTCCTGGAGCAAGTGTAGCATGCTTTCACTGGGTTCTTGACTCACTAGTATCCTTGCCTCATATTGGCATCTCTCACTCCATTATTTCTTTCAGACTTTTATTCCAGTGTCTCCTCATCAAAGAGGTATTCTTGACCACCTATTCCAGCTACTCATTGAACATATCAAACTTCCCCAAAATACAGTGACTCAGAACAAACTATTTTTATCATAGCTCACAATTTTGTGGATCGGGAATTTGATCCCGATTTGGCTGCATGACCTTCTGTTGGGCACTGGCAGAGGTCTTTCAGTGCTATTCAATTGGGGGACATGTATAGGAGGTCTTGCTCATATGCTTGGCACTTTGGCAGGAAATGTAAGGATGGGTAGATGGAAAGCTAGCCTGAGCTAGGATTCCCTTCCATTATATTCACAGCCTGTTGAGGTGTAACAGATTGCCCTAGAACAGCTTAAACTAGCAAACATTGTTTCTATGGGTTAGAAATCCAGGTAGAACTTCGCTGTGACCTTTGTCTTGTGGGAAACTCGGTCTTGAAGGTGTTTTCTAGGCTTGCAGTGATCTCAAACTCAAGCACCTTTTGAATTTGTGGTGCTATTGACAGATCTTAAGTCCTGGTTCAATGTTGATCAGAGACGTTTGTTCCTTGAAACAGAGACCTCTCCATAGTTTGAAGCCAACTGAGAGAGTGAGTGCAAGAGGATTCAAGCAAGACAGTTAAACATAGCTTCTGGAAATGTAATGTTTGATGTGACAGCCCAACATGTTTGCTTGAATTCTCTTTGTTTGAAGCAAGTCACAAAATCTAGCCAAGACTCAATATACAAGGATATAAATATTCTGAAGTTGGGAATGTTGGGAACCATTTTAGATGCTGCCACCTACCAGAGTGTTTATGGATGGTGCCAGCATGGTGCCCTGGGGGTTTCCAGAGAGAATGCTCCAAGAAACAGGGGCACTACCTGCAATTCCAGGTAGTAGAATTGCATATCATTCCCCCTGTCACTCTGCAAGGATCCTTATGGTCTACTCTTACAAATCAGAAAATCACTTTTGCTGCATCTTGTTGGTCAAGCAAGTCATCAAGAATAGCTCAGGTTCAAGAGTAATGGAACTAGACTCACTGGGTCAGTTCAAGGAGTGACAAAGGTAATGCAACATTCTTCTCCTCACTGAGTTTCAACTGCCTTCCTCATCCCATTTTATTTTTTCCATAGCACTTGTATTTTTTAAAATTTATTATCTGTCTCTACCAGCTAGAAAATGAACCTCAACCCCCACCTGGTCAGGGAATTTACCCTTTTTGTCCCTAGAGTTTATTGTAGCGGGTGGCATAGGCTGGGTTTTCAGTATAATTTAGTACAATTTTTGGATCTACTAGGAATTACATGACCTAGTCCCTGATTGCTTCTTTAGCCTTTTCTAGTTCAATATTCTCTAGCCAGATTGACCATCTTCTTTTTCTTGTTCTTGTTTCGTTTCTAAAACTTGCTAAATGTATTTCTGCCTTATATAGCCTTTGTAGTAGCTGTCCTGACTTTTACTTGCTTGGTATATTTTTGTCATTTGTAGTCTAAGTTTAAGTGTGACACTTCATAATAGCACTTAAAACTAATACTTTCTGTTACATCTATTTATCCCAAGTGTTTAAAAAAAAAGCCTGCCTGGTCTTATCCAAAACTCTATCCTGTAACACCTAGAAAAGCATCTGATTCATTGAAGGGCCTCAATATATATTCTTTGAATGAAACAAATCTCTTGATAATCAACATATGGAAATGCTGGTTTTCTTCTTAATATTTTTCTTCTAAAATTTGTTTAAATTTAGTGTCTATAAATCTTCCTTGTTGGCATCACCTCCCCCTCTTTTATTGCTATAATCATGAAATCACTGAATGTCATTACACCACTTTTCTTAATGACATTAGAATTTCTACTCAAGATGGGCCTAATGACCTGGAAGTAATTGCAAGTGTGTGCAAACAAAGAGAACTGCCAGTTGGCCAACAGGGCTGATATTTTATGCACAGAGTCTTGTCCCCTGCTTCTGCACTTGGTTTTAGGCCTATCATATGAATGGATAATTAAAACTTGGGAGAGTTTGGAAAGAATACCTAGGGACTAAGATCCCTTAGAAAGTGCATGTGGGAGGTTGTAGAGATAAAAAGAGCAACATTTAGGTTTGGGGGTGGGCTACCTTTTGAACTTAGCAAATTTTCAACAGATTGGGATATCTTTCTTTAAAGTCTTTCCTCCTGTCTTTCCATTTCTGTCCTCATCTACATTGTCATTTCTTTTTACAGACAATAAAATATCATTCCCCTTGCCACCCTGAAGTTTAGGATAAATTGAACAGCTCAGCATCCATGGAAAGTTCTTGCCTCCTTGCGAGAATTTGTCCTCATCATGGTGGGAGCAATGGAACAAAGGCAAGTGGAATCAGAAAAGTATTATGTCTATACTTAGGGGATGGACATTTCCACCTAGTCTGTTTCAAGCAATTACATTCCCCTCAACAGACCTAAATGCCTCCTTAAGCACACATTTCTAATATCAACATTGACCAACAGATCATTCACGCTGAAAGATAATTGCTTAAGCTTCATTTGTCTCCATAAAAGAGAAGATTAGATGACATAAGGAATTGACAGTATCAAAACTGATAGATCATGAATTCTAGGCTCACGTCACTGGAGTCTGTCCGACTGCCCTTCTTTCTCTAGTAAGAATCATAATTGAAAATGTAGAATATTTGGTGAGTGAGCTCTGTGAACTGGGATCTTATCTAGTGCCACTTCTGTACGATGAAAGAGTCACACACACACAGAGAAATACACACACACACACATATACACACACGCATAGCTACATGGAGGGAAATCAATCATGTCTATTGTGAACAATATCATAAAATTAATTAATGGGAGGTGAATAGGGCCCTGAACACTAGTTGTGGATATGAAGTCAAAAACACTGGCAACTCCCAAAGGTAAAAATGTTTTGACAGAAAGTATGTTTTGCAGATGAGTAGTGCCATAAGTTAGGGATTTATACTTGCATTTAGAATGTAGCCCTGTTATTTGTAATAATTTTTCATCATTAAGAAGCTAGTAAATCGTGTACTCTCCTGATCTTTCTTACGTTTACCTTCCAATCTCTTGCCTAAGTGTTTTTTCAAAATCCACTGGTCAAATTGTAGGACAGCTCTTAGAAGGCCGTTAGGTTGTAGCAGAAAAGTCACTGGAATGGGAGCTGGAAGTCTTATTGCTACTGCTCTTATACTGATTTGTTTATGTATATTATCTGCTGATAGATATAGCCATTAGGGCTGGATACACAGAAATAAGGTCCTGAAAAAAGATACTGTCCTTTCCATTATGTGATTTACCATATGTAAAACTTACTGTCTGTATGAAACAGCAATTTAGGTACTATATTCAAGGTTAAAAAAAGTAACAAGAGGAAGAAGGCAGATATATTCAGACTGTTTGGCTGTATTATAAACTATTTCCTGAATGGAGATGGTAGTAAGGAATTATGCTTAGACTAAGGGAGCTGTGTCTTTATGGCATAGTAATGGTCTCATACCAGTTTATAAATTCTCAGGGACATGGTTCAAGGACAGAGTCAGTGTTATATTTCAGGATTCTGAAAGATAGTAGGTACTTAACTAATATTTGTAAGTGAATGAATTAGGGTATAATTAAGGAGCAATTAATATTTTGATGTAGCTGGAATATATGAAGAGTTGAATGTTATTTTATAGATGAACCTCGAGAGAAAGATGGGTACCATGACTTTTGAATACTCTCAACTTCCTTTTCTTTGGTGGTCCTTTTTAATTTCCTTCTGATAATGCTTAGAATGGTAAAAAATAACAATACCCACACAACTTATGAAGTAGCTTCTACTTTCCCCATTTGACAGGTGTGTATAATGAAATTTGGAGTGGTTAGTATTTTTTTTTTTTTTTTGCCTGGGGCTCTCAGAGCTGGTAGTGGCAGAGTTTTAATATAAGAGACAGAGGCAAAGACCTGTGGCAATTCATCCTTGTAGATTACTTTCACTCTGAGGGCCTTTAGATCTTGTATCTATGTCTTTCAGATAATCTCGCAGTGTTGTATTAAACATTGACCACAGAGTCCCTCTGAGTCACACACAAAAATATGACCATGTTTGGAATGTTGGATGTTATAGAGCTCCCACTTAATAAAACATCACTCATTCCATTTTTACTTTAAAGACAAAGGAAAAATATGTTTCCTGATATAATCTCTGGAATGCCACATTGCTTTTCATTGCATTCCTTTAAAGTTAGCACAAAATGAAGAGAAGCAAGATTTTTGAAGAACTGATTAAAACTCCTAATTTTTCATGCCAGTAGCTTACAGATGATTGAGGAAAATACCCTGCTCCCGCTCCTGTGTTATTACTCACCCCCCAAATAGAATGCTGACATCATCCAGCATTTGACATCATCTGTTCATTTCAGAATCCACTTTCCCACCTTCCTGGTGGTAGTAACTGGTATTGATTTAGGGTTTTACTCTTCACAGGCACCTGATAAGCAATTTATTTATTTTTCCTCCAAACTTGTTTTTTGAGGTAAAGTAGGTTTACATCTTTGTAGTTGCTCTGGGGATTATTGGTTCAAACCTTCACAAATGTGTATTTTCACACCCTGTCCACCACCAGAGCTCCAGTAACCCTCTGTCATGTTTCCCTTCCCTCTCCCACTCCCACAGGACACCCTCCCGCTCTGGTTGCCTCAGTTTTATAGTCAGAGCTGACATATTAAGAGTTTGGTTTTGACTGACCCTTTTGTGGACTATAGGGAAACATAACAAAGGGTCAGGGTGAGCCCACTAAATGCATTACATTGTTATGCGTACACAACAGCCTTGTGGTTGCAGATCCCAGGACCGGGCTACAGTTAGACAACATTCTTTATAGGCTAGATTGGAATGCTGAGTGAATTAGGCAATGATGTGAAAAAAACAAACTTTTGTGTAAACAAGGGGGATGCTGAAAGGGCAGGACCCGTTTCAGTTCAGCACAGCTTCCTATGTATCCCAAAGTCCCTCGCTGGAGATCTCTCAGATCTAGTGACCCATTAAGATCTTGTCAGAGCTGAGAGTATTATCTTCTTTTTTTTTAAGATTTATTTATGCATACAAGAATTGGGGTATAGGCCAGAGGTGCGGGTGGTGAGAGGATTCACCAGAGACAGAGTGAGGATCAGAACAGGCAGATCTACTGAAATACACTGCTGAGGGGAGCAGCGGATGAGACAGGAGAGGTCTGCTGTACCATGTGGGCAGCTCCCTGACTGGCTGGGGATTGAACTGGTGCTGCAGAAGCTGCAGACAGCCTCACAGAACTATGCTTATCCCCTTGCGCCAGCAGGGAGGCCCTGAGCATGTTATCTTCGTTGTGTCAAAGCCATTGTGTCACCATCCGACAGTTGCATAATCAATATCTGTGTTCCCTTTTAGGAGAACCTTTACAATCACGGGACTATGAGGTTCTGAAATCAAACATAGTAATAACAAATCCATATCCTCATCTAGAAGCAGCAAATAAATGTATAGCTTATTCTACTTTTTTTGAATGCCATAAAATATATTTACCTGAGTCTAGTTACCTTCATTCTTGTTTAATAGTTTATTCAAGGCTGGGTGGTTCTGATACTAAGTTCATATGAGGACCATGAAAGCAAATCCATTTCTCCACAGGTAGATGTTATTGTCCTCACTTTGACGAGGAAATCGAGACTCAGAAATTAGAGAACATGCATAACCAGCCTGAGCTCTTAACAGTCATAGTAGTCTATTTATTACAGACTTTAATACCTGGACTTCTTATTGCTTGGAGGGATGAAGTAATTGTGTAGATGGTGATATAATATTTGGGGAGATTGAGATAAATTATGAAGAGCACTGTGTGAATTTGGATTTCCTGTAATATAATTGTTGTTGATACATGAATAAAGCAAGACTAACAGAAAAGCATAGCAATTCCCTCTTTTCTTACTTAAAAAAAATAACATTTAAAAAATACTCTGTTTTTATCCATTTTATCTTGAACAGTGTGAGATATTTGTATTGGTAATATGTGTGACTTATAAAGTAAAAGGCATGGACCTCTTTCTTTAGTTGGATGCTTATATGCAGCAGATGTGTGTGTGCAATATAGTTAAAAGCAAGGACATAAAAGTAGAAGCAAAGCAAATCAAAATATAAGTCTGCAGAAACTCCATAAAAAGTTCCTAAAAAGTGCTTTCTTACTTTCCCCCTGTACATTGGTAATCTGTACATTGCCTGTTCTTCAAAGATTTCTTTGAGCACAAATCTTGACAAGACTCCTCTGACCATTTCTAACTTCAGCAGTGTGGGATTTCTTGCATGAATTCGCAATGAGATTAGAACTGTGTAATACAAATTATTTTCGATTCCATTCCTTAACATTTATTTGATTCTAAGTTATTGAGGAAGGAAAACTCATAGTTTTTACAAGGTGTAGTAACTTACATTAAATTATCCCTTGATTTTAAGATAGAGTTCATCTCTACACATGTTCTGGTTTTAAAAAATGATGAAACTCAGGATCTAAAAAAGTGAAGCAAATATATATTTGTTGCTATGTGGTTTATTTTAAAAATATGTATCTATATCTTTTTTCTGTAGTTCTTATAATGTTTCTCAAAGTCAGGAATTTATATATTTTAGGCTCTTTTATACAGAGTGCCAGTACTGAAGATACATAACCCCCCCTTTTTTTCAGGTGAGGAATGATAGCTTTACTAAGATATAATTGCATATAATAAACTTTACCCATTTAAACTATACAATTCGACAGTTTTTGGTATGTTTTTTGGTGCAAACATTGTGCAAGCATCACTATAATTGTAGAATAAGTTCACCCCCAAAAGAAACCCCCTGCTCTTTAGCTGTTGTCTCCAATTCCCATAATGCTACTTATCCCTGGGCAATCACTAAACTTTTAAAATGATTAATCTTATTTTGTCAACTTGCCATTGGTTTACATAATTATATAGTTTGGGGAACACCACTTCACACCTCAACATGGGCATGGACTTCTCTCAGCCTCTACAAAGCTCCAGTGCCAAAACACTATCAACTTACTTACCCTATCCTCTACTGCCTCTCCTATAAAGCTGTATTTGTTCACAGAGCCAGAGAGTTATTTTTGTTGTGCATTGACAGTTTTATTTCTTTGATTATTTATAGTCCACAAATGAGTGAAACCGTCTGGTAATTGTCCTTCATATTTTTACTTATTTCACTTAGCACAATCACCTCAAAATCCATCTATTTTTGTCCCAAAGGGCATTCTTTCATTTTCTTTAAGTAGCTGAGAAGTATTCCACTGTGCATATGTACTATTTTTTTTAATCCAGTCATTTGTTGATAGACATTTAGATTATTCCATATGTTGGCTACTGTGAATAATCTGACATGAACATAGGGGTGAACAGGTCTTTTCATATTCTTTGGGTAAATATCTTTAGAGTGATCTTGTTGGATCATGTGGTATTTCCACTTTTATTTCCTTAAGGAATCTCCATACTGTTTTTCATAAATGCTGGACCAGTTTGCATCCTCACCAAAAGTGGGTGAATAATCCTTTTTTTTCCATATCCACATCAACGTTTAGTGTCTCCAGTATTGTAGTAGAGGCCATTCTCACAGGAGTGAGATTATAACTCATTGTAGTTTTGATTTGCAAGACTACTTCTCCATTTCTCTTTGGAGAAGTATCTGTTTAGTGTTTTGCCCATTTTTTGATTGAGCTGTTTGTATTTTTATTGTTAAGTTGTGTGAATACTTTATCACTTTATGTATTTTTGGAAATTAACACCTTGCCAGATATGTGATGGGTAAATACCTTCTCCCAGTTTGTAGGTTACTGTTTGTTTTTGTTTGCAGTGGTTTCTTTCAAGGTACAAAAGCTTTCTAATTTGATGTAATCCCATTTATTTATTTTTGCTTTTGTTTCTCTTGCTGCTCAAGTTGAATCCTCAGACCAATCTCCGTGGTTAATGTCCAGTTTATCACCTATGTATTCTTTTATGTGTTTTATGATTTCAGGTTTTGTATGGTTTCAAGTCTTCATTTAATCCATTTTTTGTTATAGAGTTAAATAATGATTTAGTTTCATTTTTTCTTTTCCCCACCTGACTGTTCAAATTTCCCAGCACCATTTGTTAAAGAGACTTTCCTTCCTTCATTGTGTTGTCACAGTTCTTTTATCAAAGATCAACTGCCCATGTTTGTGTGTGTTTACTTCTAGGTTTTCGATTCCATTGGTCTGTGATTCTGCTTTATTTTTACATGCCATACTGCTTTGACTACTATTGCTGTGTAGCCTGCTTTCTTTTTTCTCATGATTTCCTTGCATATTTGAGGCCCTTTGTGGTTCCATACAAATTTTATAATTGTTCTACTTCCTTGAAAAACATCACTGTGATTTTTAGAGGTATTCCATTGAAACTTTAAATTGATTTAGGTAATATTTTCATTAAAAAAAATGTCTATTCATCCATTCCATTTCTTTGTGTCTTGTTTATTTTGACAGTGTCTTATACTTTTCAGTGTGTAAGTCCTTCACCTCTTTTGTAAACTTAACTTAAATATTTCATCATTTTGGTACTATTGTAAAAAGTATCATTTTAAAGAATTCTCTGAACTTGAATTCATTGCATATAAAAACACAAAATATTTTTGTAATGCTTTTGTGTCCTCCCATTTTGTTGTACTCACTTATTTCTAGGTCAAATCCATTTCTGGATTTCCAATGTATATTTTCATGTCAACACTGAATAGTGATAATTTCACTCCTTTTCCAACTTGGATCCTTTCATATCTTATTCTTGCCTAGTTGCTGTGGCTGGGAGTTCCAACACCATGTTGAATAGTACTAGTGAGAGTGGACATCTTTGCCTTGTTCCTAATATTGAGGGAAGAGCATTCACATTTTTACCATTGAGGAGGATGTTAGCAGTTGGTTGAGATATATTACTTTTCATTTCAATTTATTGAGAATTTTTATCATAAATGGGTGTTGAATCTTGTTGAATGATTTTTTTTCATTTTGAATGAAATGATCATGTGATTTTATCTTTCTTTCTGCTGATATGCTGATGGCATTGGTTGATTGACATACATTGAACCAGCTTGCATCTCTGGAATGATTGCCACTTGGCCATGATTAATAATTTTCTTAATATATTGATGGCCTCATAAATTGCATTTAGGAACACTTCCCCATTCTGCTAACATTTTGAAGAGTTTGAGAAGGATAGATATTAGATCTTTTTTCGAAAGTTTCATGGAATTCACTAGTAAATTCATCTGGTACTGGACTTGCATTCTTAGGGAGAATTTTGATTATACGTTCAATTTCTGTGCTTGTAATTGATCTGTTCAAGTTAATAATTTTTTCCATGAATCAATCTTGGGTGATTGTATGATTATAAATATTTGTCCATTTCTTCTAGGTTGTCAAATTGGCTTATATATAGATGTTCATAGCAGTCTTTCATAATCTTTTGTATTTCTGCAATATCTTTTGTAATTTCACCTCTTTCATTTCTAATTCTTTTTATTAGGGATTTTTTTCTTTTTTTCATAGTGAGGGAAAACAAAAAGATTTGTTTATCCTTTCAAAGAACCACTTCTAGATTTCATTAATCTTTTGTATCATCTTTTTGGTTTCTTTTTCATTTATTTCTCCTCTAGTTCATATTTTTCCTTCTACTTATTTTTCATTTCATTTGTTCTTCTTTTTCTAGTTCCTCATATGTAAAGTTAGTTTGAGACTTTACGTGTTTATTGATGTTCACCTGTATTGATAATTTATTTATCTCTTAATACTGCTTTTGCTGCATCCCTAGGTCTGGGATTTCTTCCTTGACTCAGTTATTATTCAAAAGCATTTTGTTTATTCTTCACATATTTAGGTTCCCCCCCCCCAGGTTTCTTTATGTGATTGATTTCTAGCATTATACCACATTGATCAGGAAAAAATGCTTGATATAATTTCAATTTTAATATATTTTTTAAGTCTTGTGTCCCAACATATGATCTATCCTTGAGAATGTTCCATGTTCACCTGAGAAGAGTGTGTATTTATTTCTTTTGTGATGGAAAGTTCTGTATAAATGTATTAATTCCATTCTGTCCATTAGTTTGTTTATGGCCATTGTTTTCTTGTTTATTTTCTGTCTGAATGACCTATTGATGTAACAGGTATGTTGAGGTCTCCTACTATTACTGTCAATATGTTTTTATAGCTCTTTGAACAGCTGTTTCATATGTTGGGGTACACTTGTGTTTGTTGCATAAATATTGATGACAGTTATATTTTCTTGATGAATTTTCCCCTTAATCACTTTGTAATGCCTGTCACTATTATATTTTTTGGATGAAAGTCTAACAATTATGAGAATAATAGTTCCTTTTTCTGCATTGTTAGCTTGAAATATCTTATTCTTGCCTTTCACGTTAAGTTAGTATTTGTCTTTGGACTGAATGTGAGACTTCCGTATGTGTAATATAGATGGGTCATGCTTTTCGATTCAGTTTATGTTCTATATCTTTTGATTGATGATTTTTGCTATATGGGACTTATTTACTGACACTCTATCTTTTGTTTTTTTGGTTGTTTTGTCTTTCTGTTCTATCTTTTTCAGTGTGTTTATTCTGAGTGTCTATGCTCCATGTTTTTGTTTTGCAGTTACCATAAAGGTTGTATTGTTTTCTATATCCAGTGTAGTCTTTTTTTGTACTGGTATAAACTTGTCATCATTTGACTACACAGATTTGGTCCTTTACTTATTCCTCTTTACTTTTAGTATTTAATTTTTTTCTGAGGGATGTACATTTTATTGGAAATCTCAATCCTCTTCATATAGAACCCAATATATTCAATCAAGGTTCTCATGGGGCCTGTAGAGTAAACCAAAGCTTTGAATTAGGGGCAAGGAGAGAGAAAACATGGAGGACTAGTGTGTAGATTGCCACAGGACCCCTTCATGAATTGTCTTAAGCCGGTTTATCAGCCTTTGTCATACCTTCTTCATACCTTCTTCAATGGGTCCCACCATATAGAAGGCCTGTTCTGGGACATAATTATATTCACCTGCCAAAATCTTCTGGGATTCTTTAATGGTCTACTTCAGCCTCCTCATGTGACTTGTGAAGACCTTAGCAATGGCTGGAAAGACTGAGATAAGAAATGCTGTGTTTTCAGTGCATGGTGTGCATGAAACATAGTCAGTTTGTCTTCCTCAGAAAGTTCACCCATACCTAGGGGAACAATGATATCCTGGAGGGATTTGTAGTCCTATAGGATCATTTTCATCTCATGGGCAGCACTGAATGCTCATTGCCAACCATATTGGGATCCATGATGTAAGAGCTGAGTAGATGTTCAGATCAGCAATAGCATGGGATAGCACAGTTGGTAGCATCCAAATGGGCAGAAGTAGTGGCAGAGACAGAGTCAGTCCAGTCATCAGAAGGCACAAAGACAGCCTATACACAGGAGATAGATCCTTTCTTGGTGGTGGTGATTCTTTCCTGCATGGTTTCCATGTCACTGGCTAGAGCAGGTTGGTAGCCCATAGCAGAAGGGAGTCTTTACCTAATAAAGCAGACATCTCTGACTTTGCCTGTATGATGCAGAAGATTCTATCACTAGACAGCAGCACATCTTGACCTTCTTGGTCTCTGAAGTATTTTGCCACAGTCAGCCTAGTTCACTTCAATTTCTTTGGTGAAGAATTCCTTTTGTTCCTGAATCTCTTTTCTGATGTCCTGAATCTGCTGATCTGTGCTTAATTGAGTTTTAAACTTTGTTGAACTTCATTATTGCTCTTCTGAACTCTTTGTTAGCTTCTCCAACTCTGCATCATAAAGCTTGAATTCAGTTCCATTACCTTTTTTCACGTTGCTCTTCTAGGTTGTTCTTTCTCATGGGTGTTGCTCTTCTCCTTCTTCCCCCTACTCATTCTCCCCCTCTCTCCAGTGTGTGGTACAATGGCTTTAGATTTTAGGATTTTCCTTATTTATCAAGGTAGTGGGAGGGGGAAGGGAGTGGGAATCTGGATGCTTTGATTAAATATTCAGTCTTAGGTGGGGGAGGGCAAACTAGGGCTGTGAAGTCTATACTGCTACTTCTTTCTCCACAATCAGACCAAGCTCCGCTCTGTGCTGAAGCCTGATTCCTAGTTTCTAGTCTCAGCATTACAGGACTCTTGTGGTTTGCAGTGTACTTCCCTCCAGCCTCAGAACTCACTTCCTGAAGGGTGTTTGGAAGGTGGGACTATGCTATTGCTTACACTGTAACCACACCAATGCCCAGGGCTGAATCCTCTGTTCTAGGGCTCGGACTTGAAGCAGAATATTACTTCATACTCACTGTGTAGGTCCTCTGTGCCATTCTGTGCAAATCAGAGCCTATGTCTGCCAGAAACGATTGCAACCATGTCCAAGTCTCCTTTACCCTTTCCCTACCCCAAAGCCTTAGTGACTAACAAAGCATTGAACTTCTGGAGAAAGATTCCCAGGGTTGATCCAGTGATGCTGGTGATGACGTGGTAAACTATATGTGTGAGTTATGGTTGCTTTTTTGGTTATACTTGAAGGAGAGGTTTGCTGGGAGAGAGCTATTCTGCCATGTTTTACCTCTGCCTCACTAATTGAATTTCCAACTCTATAGATTTGCCCTATTCTGGATATTTAATAAAAATGGAGTCAAATAACATGAAATCTTTTGTGACTGGACTCTTTGACTTAGCATAATGTTTCTGAGGTTAATTCATGTTGAAGCACGTTTTAGCATTTCATAACTTTTTTATCGCTAAATAATACTTCATTTCATGAATACAGCACATTTATCTACTATATTAATGAACACTTAGATTGCTCCTGAATTGTGGCCATAGTGAATCATGTTGCATTTTCATATAAATTTTTGCATGCAAAAATGTGTGAATTAAATGGTATAGATCTAGGAATGAAATTGCTTGGTAAAATAATAATTCTATGTGTAGTTTTTTGAGGCCTTGCCAAACTGCTTTTCAAAAATAGTATGCCATTTAAAAACCCTATAAGGGGCCTCCCCTGGTGGCGCAGGCAGTTGAGCGCAGTGCTGTGAAGCTGTCCACAGCCTCTGCAGTGCTGGTTCGATCCCAGCCAGCTGGTGAGGGTCCCACATGGCACCGCAGACCATTCTTGTCTCGCCCACTGCTCCCCCCAGCAGTGTATTTCATCAGTCTGCCTGTTCTGTTTCCCGCTCTGTCTGGTGAATCCTCTCACCCTCCCACAAATCTGGCCTGTACCCTGGTTCTTGTATAAATAAATAAATCTTAAAAAAAACCAAAACAAAACCCCATGAGCAATGTATGAGAGTTCCAGTTTTTCTTTATCCTTATGATCTCCTGTTATCTGTGTTTTTGATTCTAGGCATACTAGTGGGTGTGAAGTGGTACTACTTGTGTTTTTGATTTGCATTGCCCTACTAACTAGTGATGTTGATTATCTTTTTACATACTTGTTAGCCGTTGGATATCTTCTTTGGAGAAAGTTCTACTCAGTCTTTTGCCCACTTTGTCAAATATCTATGTTTTGATTATTGAATTGAGTTATTTTAGAAGCTAAATTAATTTGCAGTTCTTTATAAAAGTTATTTTTATTTTCTAGATACAAGTACCATGCCAGATATATGATTTGCAAATATTTTCTCCCATTCTGTGGGTTATTTTTCACCTTCCAGATAGTGTCCCTCAAAACCCAAATGTTTTTATTTTTTTTTAAGACTTTCAGGATTTTTTTAACAGTTTTTTTTTTAAAGATTTATTTATTTATTTATACAAGCACTGGGTACAGTCAGAAGCATGGGAGGGTGAGAGAATTCACCAGAGCCAGAGCGGGGAGCAGAACAGGCAGACTGATGAAATACACTGCTGAGTGGAGCAGTGGGCGTGGCAGGAGAGGACTGTGGCACCATGTGGGACCCTTGCCGGCGGCCAGGGATCAAACCGGCGCTGCAGAGGCTGCGGGCAGCTTTGCAGCCCAGTGCTCAACCGCTGCACCACTGGGGAGGCCTCCAAATGTTTTTAATTTTGATAAAGCCTGTTTATCTTTTTTTTGTTGTTGTTTCTTGTGCTTGCTGTCTTACCTAAAAAACTACTACCTAATCCAAAATTTATCTCTGGACACACAATTATAGTCCACTGCTCTCTATGTTTATCTTATACTAGTGTCCTGCTGACTTGATTATTACTTCCTTGTAGTAACTTTTAAAATCAGACAGTATGATTCCTCTACCTTTGTTTTTCATTTTCAAGATTGTTTTCACTATTCTGAATCCTAAGAGTTTCCATATGAATTTTAGGATCACTTGTTGATTTCTACAAAGAAGCAAATTGGGATTCTATATACTGCATTGAAACCGAAGATAAATTTGGAAAGTATTGTCATCTCTATAATATTAAGCTTCTGAACCATGGTGGTAGAATGTCTCCATTTATTTAGAGCTTCTTTAATTTCTTTCAGTAATGTTCAATAGTTTTCAAAGTATGTATCTTGTGCTTTTGTTAAGTGTATTTCTAAGCAGCACATTATTCTGATAAAATATTTGACATTTTGATGGTATTGTAAATGGAATTGCTTTCTTAATTTTATTTTTGGATTGTTCATTGATATAATAGGGGAATGTGATTGTTTATATTGATGCTCTATATTAACTTGTTAATTCTAATAGATTCTATAAAATTTTCTGTGTGCAATATCATGTGATCTATGAAGGAATACAGTTTCATTCTTTTCCAAACTAGATGCCTTTTATTTTATTTTATGGTCTGAATAGCCTAGTTACAACCCCCAGTAGGATGTTTAAAAGCAGTTAAAAGAGCAGACATCATTGCCTTGTTGCTGATCTTTAGAGTAAAGCACCAGCCTTTCAAAATTAAATTGATGTTAGTTGTAGGTTTTTCAAAGATACCCTTCATAGAGTTGTGTGAATTCCATCTATTCCTAAATGGTATTTCAGTGTTTTTGTCATGAAAGAGAGTTGGATTTGTCAAATGCCATTTCTGCAAGTTAGTGATGATTGTGGTTTTTTTTCTTTTTTAATTTTATCTCCGGACATGGTCTATTACATTAGTCAATGTTTGCATATTAAGCCAGGCTTGCATTCATAGGCTAAATCCCAGTTGGTCATGGTGTATAATCTTTTTTCATATGCTGTGGGGTTTGTTTTACTAGTATTTTGTTGAATATTTATGTGTCTATATTCATGAGATACAGAAATGTACTTTTATTATATCTTTTTTATTCTTCAAATGTTTTGTAGAATTCACCCATGAACCCAATTGTATCTGATCTTTCCTTGTGGGTAATTTTAATTACCAGTATAATTTATATACTTGTTCTTTGTTTATGCATATTTTCTTTTTATATAGATTATGTCTTTGTTAGGCAAGTTTTGAACAAAATAATAGATTCACTGAAAAATAACTTCACAGAACCCACAAATAGCTTGCTCTTTTGTGTAGAACATATTAGTTTATGTCAATTTTACATCTTCAAGTTCTTGCCTTTTTAAATCTTTAAAACATGTCCTAAATTTTCTGCTTTTCTTTTTATCACACCTGGTTTCATCTCACATTTTCTTGTTGAATTTGATTTCCAAACTGTTTTCACACTAAAACATCATTTAATCTCATTAATTATTTTTTTTTTTTTTTTTTTGATAGAGGCATGCTTTATTTATTTTGTTTTGCTGGTTTGTTTGTTTGTTTTGTTTATACATGCACTGGGTACAGTCAGAAGCACGGGAGGGTGAGAGAATTCACCAGAGCCAGAGCGGGGAGCAGAGCAGACAGAAGGACCGAAGTACACTGCTGAGGGGAGCAGCGGGCGGCAGGAGAGGTCTGCGCGCCATGTGGGACCCTCCTCCAGTGGCCGGGGAGCAGCCAGGGATCGAACCGGCGCCGCAGAGGCCGCGGGCAGCTTCGCAACCCAGCGCTCAACCGCTGCGCCACCGGGGAGGCCCTAATCTCATTAATTATTATTCCTCTTTTTTTGACGTAAACTCTCACTCAGAAAGGTTATGTAACTAGCCATAGTCCTGGGTCTAGTGAATCTTACTACTGAGATTGAAAGAGGTCCTTTTATTCCACATCCTGTAATTGCTCCCTTCACTCCATATTTATGATAATTGAATTGAATACCAATTTGACTTTAATAATCTTCCAATTTACAATTGAACCTTTGATATCACCTTTCTTTTTTAAAATATGAAAAGTGATCAAATATATAGTGAATCTCTCCTCCGCTCACCCCAACTTGAAAGATATTGCAAGTCAGGGCCTCCCCGGTGTCGCAGTGGTTGAGCGCTGGCTTGCAAAGCTGCCCGCAGCCTCTGGGGCAGCCTCTGCGGCAACGGTTTGATCCCCGGATGCCCGCAGACCTCTCCTGCCGCCCGCTGCTCCCCTTAGCAGTGTACTTCGGTCATGCCTGCTCTGCTCTCCGCTTTGGCTCTGGTGAATTCTCTCACCCTCCCGCGCTTCTGACTGTACCCAGTGCTTGTATAAATAAATAAACAAATAAATCTTTTTTTTTTTTTTTTTTTAAAGAAAGATATTGCAAGTCAAACTGAAGTTTTGCAGAACTCTGAGACAGGAGATTCCTGCTTTTGGCTATGATGGAGTGGCTTGTATCAGACTAACCCTCAATGGAGCACAATCATAAAGGTTGAGCAAAAATATAAACGGAATATTAAGGCAACCAAAGCCTATAGGACTTGAGGGTTAAAGATCCTATAGAAAGAAGTGAGGTAAGCCCTCAACATTTTCCTCCAACTTTCCTTAGAAGTTTTCTCTGGTTCATAAATGATATGGGCACCAAACAACAACTCAATGCTTTCTACTGTCCCCTGAGGTTGAATAGACAAAATGTGGAGTTCAGGTCTATGAGAGAAGTCAGGATTTGAGAGACAAAGATTTTAGAGGTAAGGGAATAACAACAACAGTCTGAATTTCTGTGGTTCTTTCCCACATGAAGTAGTTTTGATTGATATGCTAGGCAGGGCAGAGGCTAAAAATTCTAGTGGAAAATAATGGAGGTAAAAAAATAAGCAGTTTCTATCATAATGCTGATTTTGGTAATGTAAAAATTGGAGTTGAAGACTTTGAAATAATTCATTATGCTCAAGGGAATAGATAAAAAATATGGAGACTTAAAAAAATGGAATCAGTAAAAAAGAATCAAATAGAATTTCTAGAACTAAAAAAATAAAGTAGCAATTATAAACCCAATAATTTGGTTTAATAGCAGAAGATAAAACTAATGTAACACAGTTCAATTAAAAAAATCCAGATAGGAACTATTAGGGAAAACATAAAAGAATATTTGATATATACTGGATGATACAGAAGGTTTAACATGTACATAAAATTTTAAAAGGAAAAGTGAGAATTGAATAAGGTAAAAACAATCTCTTCAGATGTAATGTCCGGGAATTTTCTAAATCTGATGAAATACATGAATGCACAAACTCAGGTAGGTTTTCTTTAAACTCCTAGCCATATGAATTTGAAAAGACAACACAGACACACACACCTACCTGTACTCAGACATCTAGGCTCATGTTAGTCTAACCAAAGATGAAGAGAACATCTTAAAAACTAACCAGGAAAAAAATAGGCATTACTTTCAAAAGTATAATGACAAGAGTGATGGATACATGTGTAGGGCAAATGATGATAGCCAGAAGACATTCAAGTGACTTCTTTAAAGTACTGACCCTTAAAATTCAAAAGCAAAGAGAGTAACATTATCAAAAGGGAAGGGAAAGTATTGTCACTAAAATAAGTTGGGGATTTCTCCAGATAGAAAGAAAATGATCCCTAATAAAAGTATAAAATTTAGGTAGTTATGAAGAGCATATTACGTTCTAACAAACTTGCATTGCTCCAGCAGTAGCAAAAGTACTAGCTTAAAGTAGCATTTAGTAGGAAAAACATGGTAGTATAATAATTAGGTCAGTCTTTTAAAAATAAAATAAGTAATGCTAACAAAAATAAAGTATAACTAAAAAGTTAAAATTAGGTGAAAATGGAATAAAATATGGTTAGATGTTTGAAAAGAAAGGAGAAAGACATGAAGCCATTAGAATCCAAATATATTAATAACCACTTTAAATAACCCAAGTGTATTATTGTCAAATTGAATTAAAAAAAAAAAAAAACAAGTCTGGCTATCTACTGTTTCTAAGAGAGACACCATTAAATATAACAAAGAAATGTTGAAATGGCAGGATTTAAAACAAGAGAGAAGAGACAAGGACTGTGTAAAAAAAAGCTAAAACATTAAAGTAACATCAGAAAAGATCATAAGAAATAAAGCATTGCTGAATACACAGAGATATTTCGTAATTATAAAAGGATCAATCTACTAGAAAAATATAACAATTTTTTTGTTTATACAACATAAATAAAAACATTAAAATTAGTCACCTTCTGATCTGAATGTTGACAGTCTTAATATGCTTCTCTCAAACCATAATAAAAATGACAGAAAATTAGTAAAAATCTAGAAAATTTTATCATTAATTCATGGCAGTGTCTACCTAGTATATGTAGAACATGATACTAATAACTGTCGGGTTATTTCAAAAACACATAAAATAGATCATATTCTGGTTCCTAAAGCAAATCTTTAAAAGCTTAAAAGATTTCAGTTATACAGGGAATGTTCTCCAACTATACCATAGTTAGTAGAAGATCACTAACAAAAGCATATTATTTAAAACATAACTTACACTTCTACATAATGCGCAGATCAAAGAAGAAATCAAAATCAAATTTAGAAAACATTTCAAAATAAAAAATATACTATTAATACATGTGCAGAGCAGCTACAGAGAAATATATGGCATTATGGGTTGAAAACACAATGATTTAAGGGCAAACAGAATAGAGTTCAGAAATAGACACACATATATGATCAATTGCTTTATGAAAAATATATCACTGCATTGTATCTTCCCAGTACTAGGTGCTGAAAAAATAGTGTATGTAAATGGAAAAATAATGATTTTAATATCTATGGACATCACATACAAAAACCAAATTTGGATTGTTGGCCCAAAAGTAAAGCAATAGAAATTCTAGAAGATAACAGTTCACCTTGTGAATTTGCAAAGGGCAAAGATTTTTCAAAACACAACATAGAAAATACTAGCCAGATAGAAAAACTTATTGATGAATTTCTTTAACATTGAAAACCTTTTAAGGAAGCAACTCACAGGACAGATGTTATTTGCAATATGTACATCTCATCAGAGATTTGCATCTGTCATAAATAAAAATAAATGACTTCAACTAACCCTTTAGAAATAACTGATAAATGTGAAAGTGTACTCATTTTCATTTGTCATCAGGCAAGTGCAAATTAAACTTACAGGGCAAGACACAACCTACCCTCTAGACTACTGAAGTGAAGTCTGACAGTGGTCACTTTTGTCAAGGATATGGAGGACTGCAATCTTTATCACTGCTGGTGGATATACTTCTATTCAGCAATTCATACTTATGTTTACCCAAAGACATGTATAAACATGATCATACAATCTACTCTTAAAGGTTCCAAGCTAGAAAAACCCCAGCAGTTCAACAGTAAAATGGGTAAATTGTATATAAAATATGCCTACAGGATACATATCACAATGACAATGAACAGCATACTTCTACATGCAGCAGAATGGGTAAATGTCAAGCAAAATGTGTGCATGGAGTCAGACGCAAAAGAGTAAATACTGCATTGAGTCTACTTACATACATTTCAGTAAGATGTGAACTAGTCTAGTGCTAGAATTAGGATAGTGCTTATATTGGGTGTGGAAATTACTTGGGAAAGAGTATGTGGAGGCTTCTGGAGTTAGTACTTTTTTATATCTTGATCCAGGAGGTGGTTACATGGATATGTTCACTTAAAAAGTTCCTAAACCTATACCTTTATAATTTGTGCACTTTCTGAATTTATTTTATGTCAATAAGCATTTAAAAGTTACAAGGATTTTTTTTTAAATCTCCTGGAGGGAGCTACAGTAAAAATCTTAATTAAGAATCAAATTGCCTCAGTGGCCTTCCATGTGATGAGGTTTCCACTTAACAGATGCATTGGTTTGGTGGCCTGTCCAGTGCATTATCATGTGGCCTTTCTGAACCTACCTTAGTGACCCTTGTGCAGGTGACTTAATCTTCTTAAGAAGCAGTTTCTTTAAGTATAGATTTTACTTCCACATTTAAAGCAACTGTGCTGAACAAAAGAGAAGGATTAATTGATGCTTTAAAATCCTATAAAAATGCTAAATCCTAGCAAATGAAATTTACATCTTAAACAATCAATTTTCACAAGCAAACGTATAAGCTCAGGAAGAAACAGCCTGGCAAATTCATCTGGTGTTCTGTATAAATACAATTTTAAACTACCTCCAGTTTTTTCATGCTTTGCCATCTGCCGAATGGCTCTTGGAATAGAATTTTAATCTCTAATTGCAAATGCAGGGATTAAAAAGGTTACATTCAAAATGTGCTGAGAGACCAAGTAACAATTCAGAAAGAAAAAAGTCCCCTATCTGCAGGTTTTTCTGGCATAGACGTTTTCTGGAAGTGATAACTGGGTACCAGGTCTTTTCAAAAAGGTCAGAGTACGAAAGGAAAAGAGCCTGCTTGGATTGGTCTGAAACTTCTGGATCCTGTTATAAGCTCCTGCTGCTTTTGACTGTAGAATCAGAGCCAGAATGGACAACTTCACTCTTTCATTTCCTCAGAAATGAGAGCACTATTTTAACGGCCATTTAAATACAATTAAAACAAAGATAAAAAAGAATATATCATATTCTTTATTGGGAGGGGGGTCCCTGTTAGGCATAGAACAGTCAAATAAAGATATAGAAAAAAAATTACTGTTGATTATAGTGCATTTACACACAAATCCCCAGAATATTCTACAAATAACACATTAATAATCATGATTCTAAACAGTGTAGAAATTTATTTATTTATATATTTTTTAAAGATTTATTTATTTTTATACAAGCGCTGGAGTACAGGCCAGAGGCACGGGAGGGTGAGAGGATTCACCAGAGGCAGACTAGGGAGCAGAACAGGCAGACGACAGAAATACACTACTGGGGGGAGCAGCGGGCGAGACAGTCTGAGAGGTCTGCTGCGCCATGTGAGATTCTCACCGGCCAGCCGGGATTGAACCGGCACTGCAGAGGCTGCAGACAGCTTCACAGCACAGCACTCAACTCGCTGCACCATTGGGGAGGCCAGGTGTAGAAATTTATGAAAAATTTCACTTTAATATTTAGTTTTAATATGAAGACATAGATGCTAATTCTCCTCCCTTATGAGCCTTCTCTTTTGACTGCTTCTTCCCAGGTTCCTGTACAACAGTACATAAAAATGTCCCCACCAGGTTTCTCTTTCCTCTGAGCCTTTGCACATATGGGATTAAGCTGAATCATATTCTATAATATCTTTGACAAAATGGACATTCCAAAATCTTATCACTGAATAAAATTATGTACATATCTGACCTCTCCATTACAAAAACTGAAAATCTTTCTTGCCCAAGCAGATAATCTGGGTGATCCATTAGGATTTCTGATAGTATATGGAATGGCCCAGAAAACTCATTGAACATTCACTGTGCTAAAAGTCCAAATGGAAAATTTGGAAAAATACTGGAAGACTTCAGACTTGAAAAGCTGTGGTGAATCAACAGTAATCTTGCCTCTAAATATTGGCACAGGACCTAATGATGACACATAATTTAAGTTTCTTTTTGGTAAGCAATAGGTAGAGGATAAATGAATGATCTCAAGTATATACAATATACATATTTCTTTATGTGTCCTTAGAAATTCAAAATAGTGACAGACATTGGGAAACCAAGAACTAAATGCTGTATACTCCCAAGGACTAAATGGTGTATCCTCAGTGATCTGACCTTTAGTCTTACCCATCCCTAAGTAGTAACTCCAGTTGTGGAATATGACCTCATTTTTTAAACTCAAATATCATTTAAAAGTAAATGAGGAATTACCCATACATTCTAACTTAAAACTAACAGTACAGTGTGACAAGGTAGCCATGAAATCAATAGTAGCCATGAATTCATTTCCGCTGTTTTTTAATGTGACTTTGTTGAAAAATAAAATTTCCCCAAATCCTTAAGTCTGGGCCATTCCAGAGAGGAGGAGTAAAAGGAAAGAAACAGATGTCAGGAAATACATTATAAAATTCAGTATAGTGGGAAAATTTGTATGCACGTGTCCCATTTAAAAAGTCTTAAAATATGGAGGAATTAAAATGTTATAAATATTTTATTATAAAAATATTATAATTTTAAATTGTTCCTTTGTTGTTATTTTTAAAGAGTTTTACTTTATGCATATATTATAATCCCTCTTTCATTAGGGAACATTAGAAGTCATGGTCCTTAGTCTAGAGTTGAATAGACAAAATATATAATCATCTCCTATCAGTCACCCCCCCATCCACTCAATTCTGTTATGACTCATTTATGAAAGAGAATAAAAAATAGCAAAATAGTCTTTCAAAACTCTACAGTCTCTAATTAAAAAGATGGTAATAGAGATGCCACTTCAATTTTAGTAAGTGCCCTTGAGTTCCAAAGCAGCATCACTTCCATATACTATCAGAAATCCTAATGATCACCCAGATTATCTACTTGGGCAAGAAAGATTTTCAGTCCATGAGATCATGAACTTTGATGTTTCTGCCTCTGGCTATGTTCACTGTCCTCCCTTTTGTTCTCCTAGCATTTCCTTAGGGGTCTGTTATTCTTTATGGGTAGGACTTCATTTTCTCCTTGGACAACAAAAATACATCAGCATTTTTTCCCCAGATGTATATATCCCATAGTTTGATGTGGCATTAAGTTAAAAAAATAATCATTGCTCCCTAAAATATCTCGTATGTTATGTAAAGGAAATCATGATTCATGGCATTTGTTAAAGAGCAGTAAGATGGACTTTATTAAAGGACTCTTATGATAGGTCAGGGACAACTGCATTAAGGTTTTGCAACAGGAGAGATAGGGCTATATTTTGGAAAAGTGGGAATTTAGAGTTAGGAAATAGGATAAAAAATTACTAAGAGAAAATATGAGGGGTAAGGAGCATTCTGGTTTAACTGGCCTAATAGGATTTTGCTAAAACCAAGCAAGCCAAGGTGATCAGATATTACCTTAGGGAAGTGGAGGATTATCAGACACCAAGGATGATCAGATATCAAGGGTGAAACATTCTGTATAATCTGACTTGCTAAAATGAGACTTTTAAGGAGGGATAGAGACAGGACCTAGTCAAAAAGAGCTCAGAGGAACCTGAGTAGAGTTTGCTCAAGGAGATATTCTTTGTCACTAAACATCTTGATCAAGGAGTGTATCAACTTGAATTTTAGCAGGAGTAGAGGGTGAATGATGAGGAGTGGATGTGTGGACTTTAAAATTTTATCCCTTCTTTTGACAGTGGAGGTCACTTCTGCTTGTCACCTGACATTTTCTGTTCTCCTCTGCCAGTCTGTACTTAACCATGAAAGGGTTCATGCCAAAATCTATGAAAATTCATAATTTACACAAGTCCTTTATCTATGTAAGGTATGTTGCAACTGAGATTGGTTTTTTATTCTGTGATTTTATAGTTCTAATAATAGTCATTGACTAACCACTCAGTGTCTAATATGTACAAGTACAATGTCTTTGCAGAGTGTATATGTTATGCAATAGATGTGGGGGGAAGGGGATAATCTGGTTTGTACATCCTTACCCATGCAGTTAAGAATATAGGACAATTCCCAAAAGTAGACATACAGACATGAAAAAATTTTAAATTATTTAATAGGGAGTGAGAGAGAAGGAAAAGAAAATTCATTGGCTGACACTTGACAGGATGCCATTTGTCCAACCACCAGATGGCATGAGCTGAAGGTGTAAGTGGAAGTCTAAAAAGAGAGAGCTGAGCCTGCCTATGTTAAGTCCTTTTAAGGTTCATAGAGCCCCCAGTTCCCTGCAGCCTGCATTCAGGGATGGAGTCTGGAAAGAGCTACCTTCTACTGTCAGGTTGGTTTTGAGCGCCACCCATTGGCTTGGAGGCTGCTTCTCACTATTCCTCTCACCTATATTTACTTTATTTTCTATTCATTAATTACTATTTTAACCTAAACTGCTATTCACTTGGGAATGTCCAAGAGTGACAAAACAACATATTTTGTACAGGAAATTTTAAATATAGCTATGGAACAATTCTGGTGAGTGGTGCTAGTCTCCTCCAAGGAAATTCAAAACTTATATCAAGCACTAAGGCCTGAAGCAAGACAAAACAAACAAACAAAAAAATTCTCCCCTCAAAGCAAAATAAAACAAGATAAATACAGAATATTTAACAGTAGAAAGCACTATTACAATAATTGTTTTGGATTTAATAATAAGTGGCTCCATCATCTTAGGGTGAACTCAATTAAATACATCCAGAATTTTATTGCTGATGTGTTTCCTCTTCAACTGAATCACTCTTGTTAAAGCTTTTTTTTTAATTTAAATTTTATTTTTATATTCCCCATACAATAACAACCCCCTTATTTTGACCCCTACCCCTCCTTTCCCCGCCCCCCCCAACCCCCATAGAGAGTCTCTTGTTCATAGTTATTTGTTGATTTTGATATTTTCTTTCTTATAGTTATTCTTTTTCCTGGTCCCTTATTTAAGTTTTCTAGGTTCCTGCTATGAGTGAGACCATCCGGTATTTTTCTTTTTCTTTTTGGCTTATTTCTCTGAGCATGATCCCTTCCAGCTCCATCCATGTTGCTGCATATTGCATGTGCTTATCTTTTTTGAATGCTGAGGAATATTCCATAGTGTATATGTACCAGCTTTGACCTAACTGGGGTGACATCAGAATGGAACATACGATCAAACTCAGCTGTTAGTGCAAAGAAATGGAGTGTGAAATGGTAGTGATAACAGGAATATTCTCAGTACATATTGAATGCTTTGGAGAGAGTTGACTGGTCTGCCTCATCCTAAACAAAAGATTCTGTATTTCATCAGTAAGAGCAAAAGGTGGTAGGATGCTGAAGGAAGAGATTCAAAGTGGTGAAGTATAGGTGGGAGAGAGAGGAAAGTGTATCGGGGTTGCTCTACAACACCTTGACTTGCTGTTTCAAGTAATAGTGAAGGGAAAATGGGAGTTGCGGGTCAGGGGCAATGAAATGTTAAAGGACCTTGTAGAAAAAGGCTATGGAAAGGCTGTGGTTCAAAGATGTTTTCCAAGAGCCTTTTGTCATTACGAATGGGTGATTAAAATGTGTAGAGGAGTTTGTGTAGTTGGTCCAAGGGTAATGATTGAGAGAAGAGTCATTTACATAGTCTTCAAATCAGCTATTCTACTGTGAACTGCCAGCTACCAAGTATTATGGCCCTTGTACAGGAATGGATCCGAATCTTTCTCAAAGTTCTGTTATGTTTTCTTCACAGGCCTGGGCCCAGTTGCTCAGATATATGTACATAACCCCCCCCCCCAAAACACACACACACACACACACACACACACACACACTTCGAGGTGCAAAAGAAATCATTCTTTTGCCCCTTTGAGTTCTTCTAGGTTGGCAAATAAAATTAAAAAAACAACAGAAAGAATGATAATAAAAAAATGAAAAGGAAGTTTAATAATAACATGTGTGCCTTCTGTATACATGGAAGAGATTATTGAGTAACTGCCACACATGTCTTCACATGCATCTTAAATGCCTTAGCTAATACAGGGGAAATTGGTGGTGGGGTGGGGAGAGAAAGGGTTAAAGGGTAAGAAAGATTAGGAAAGACACAGCAAAGATAAGCAGATTTAAGTCTTGCCTTCTCCATCAAAAAGAGATGAGATCAGTTCTTCCCAGGAATGAGCCCTTATAGAAGTTTACATGTAAATATCTTTTCAAAAGTAACCTCCCCAGCCTTGAGAGACTCTTCCCTGAAATCAATTTTTTTCTGTAAGACTTATTTGGGGGGAGGAGCAGGTTTTTGCTCCCCCCAAACACTCTCCTGAATAGCTGATAGTTTTCATAACTTCTAATGATATATACTGGAAAAGATAGTGGATTTACTGACTTCTGAATTGTAATTATTGCTTGTATTTCTGTGATATATGTCTCAACTAACAGAATTTCTTCCTAAGTCTCTTCATTGAGAAATCTCTGGAAAGCTTCAGTCTTCACTTTGGTGTCTTAGCTTGGTGTTTGGGCCTATGATTTTTTTCCTCTATAGGAGGAAACTTTTCACTGTCAGAATGGCTGTCAGATGCCTTGAAGCTGTCACTAGGAATCTGGAGAAATGTGTCTGAACTTAATCTGACTTTTCTGGTATTCTCCTTGATAGACATCAAAAGGGCTGGGATGAATGTCCTAATCTTTGGTTATGCAAATATATGCAGTTTTTTATTTCCCTAAAGCAAACTTTACAACAGATAAAGAAAATCTCCACTAGCACTTCAACTGTTCTACTGGCAGATAAATTTGAGAGCTACTGTTTTATGAAATGCACTTGGAGCAGCAAGTCTAGTATACAAAGGGGACTTATGCCTGAAACAGTTTAAGATTGGTAAATTATATTTCTCAGTTGTTGGGGATGAGGAGAACCAACTCTAAGCATATTCACAGAAGGAAATTACTTTTTTCTTGCATATGGAAAGCTATACTTTAAAGTCCTTTAGCTTCTTTTATTCACAAAAACTTTATGGAGTACCTCTCACTAGGTCAGGTACTGAGCTGGCCATTGGGGATTAAAGTTGAATGCATTGTTGTATTTGCCAAGTCACACATGGATTTGATGGCTGTTTGATGTTCTGCTTCTTATTCTGAAAAATGTGTGCAGGATACCAGCAGACTAGGGGCAAGAGTGCAATTGAAAAAGAAAAAATTCTGGTTTTTGTTTTTCCTGTGTTCACTGCTTCAGTTACTATCTAGGCAGTGGGGAAAGAAACCTGAACATTCAATCACAGAATGATTGGTGGTGTTACCAACATCTTTGGTTTCCACAGAACTAAGAGATGCCTAGACACGGGGATTTTTAATGCTCAAATCAGGAAAATATTGTGAAAATATTTGTTTTATGCCTATGTTTTCAGAGAAAGGGAGCGCTACAACTTTTTAAGTCTCTAAATGTCTTATTTTTAAAGGGAATGTTCTATACTATGTTGATGTGTAGTCAATTCTGTTGGCAGATTATCTACAGCCTGGCAGTGTATGTGCAGCATAACATTTATTTCCATAATATAACTATTATTTATGTCTAGGAGTCAACTCTGAGTCCTTATGGGCAATTCTGGGTGGGAAAGTGATTGCAGTAGATTAAGAAGCAAGCCATAGAAGAGGAAAAAAATCTTCTGAGCATTATCCTTTTTAGAGTTTCCAAATTGGTCCTTGTTATAATTATTTATACATGCGGATTGGGCCAGTTCTCAAACTGGTAAGATTCTTTGGGACAAAAGTCCACGTATATTTAGTTTTCATCAAGAAAAAAATATTCACTGAAGTTGAGAGATCACGGCTTTATTCTTTCTGTTTTATTATTTTTTAAAATAAATCATTCAATTCAACTTTAGGTGTATAATTCTCATTCTCTCTGTATTCTTAAGATACTTTTGAATACTACTAGATTTTGGGGGGAGGCAACCTTGAAGGGATTAAAATACTCAAAACATGAAATTGCAACTGTGGAAGATACATTAATCTCTTTATTTTGTTGCACTAAAACTTAGGAATCATTCCATTTTCTTTATAGTTCTTTAGGACATTTCACTTTAGTGGAGAACTGTTTATTGTCCCTACACTGCTCTCATGCATAGTAATGAAACAAAGCTCTCTGTGTTCCAGTAATTATGAACTCTTTATTTTGTTGTTGCTTTTTATCTTTTGGCCCTGACTTGATGCTACATTTTGTCTCTTATCTACTCTTTGAAGAAAAGTACTTTGTCTCTACTGTCACAGAAACACTCAAAATTGTCTAAAAATATGAATATTCAAGTTGTAGAAAATATAAATTTATACACAATTAAATTTGGCACAGAGATAGAAAATCACTGCATTAGCCATTAGTAGGAAGGCACCACCTGTAAATACTTGCCTTGGTAAAATGAATGAAAGTAATAATGTTAATTTTTTTAACAAGATTGTCATTAGATTGGGTTTACTCGAATTCCTTTGAAGCCCACATAAATAAACCCATAATCAATGTGCTCCGATTCAAGAGAAAGAAAATTAATGGTACAGAGCAACTCTGTGGGGAATGAGGGAGACTTGGCTTATGAATCCTCACCTTGTTCTTTATAATTTGGTGTATAGTTCCCAAAGCCTTTAAGCAGAGAGCAATGAAATAAAGAGGTTTCTGTGACAGGGGATTGAGGAGAGGGAGAACAAAAGGAGAGGGGGAGGGAAGGAAGCGGGGGGATAGAGAGAGAGAGAGAGAGAGAGATTAATTGGTCAGCATGTGGCTGGATGCTGTCTGTCCTCAGCACTAGCTGAGACTAGGATGTGCATCAAAGCTAGAAAAGCAAGAGAGTGAGCATGCATGTATGTATTAAGTCCAATGTGGTCACTTAGTTTGGCCCCTAGTTCCCATCAGTCTCAGCATTCAAGAAGTCAGGTTCATGGCTCTCTGGAAGTTGTAATCCTCAGGGCCTGAGATCTTGTTAGCATCGAGATGGGATGGAGTCTGTAACTGTGGAGTCCGTTCAGTACATCATTCACTGACTTGGAGTTTGTTCCTCACTGTTCCTCTAACATTAAGAATTACCAATCACAAAGTGCTAACTAAACTTGCTTAAATAAGGCAACTGCTTAAGCTATAACCTTTCAAATAATTTCTGTGCTATGCTTCTACATCTCCTCTATAAAAATCCCACCCCTAGCTTCTGTTAAATGTATGCTCCTAATTGATACAGGGTAGAAGGGGCACTAAAACTGGCCAAGGACACTGCCCAAATAGTTTACTGGTCACTGTCTGAGTTCCTCACCCTAGCACATAATTGCAAGACTACTCAGGCTCAGGGAACAACAACAATGGGATTTATTTAACAAACCAGGGAAAAACAAAGGGTACCTGAGGACAAAAATGGCTGTTTACCTCACTCAAAGCAGTGTCTAGTGTTTTTAATTCCTAAATAAAAGCAGCTAAAATGGTGTCTTCCCACCACTGAGGCTAGAGAGCTCCTCTCCTGAACAATAGGCCACATGCCCAAGATGGCATCTTTCTGCCACAGCCGACACATGGCAGCCAGACTATAGGCCAGGTTCTAACACAAGAACACAACAGAAGGCTCTACAGGAGATGCTCCTGGAGCTGCTGTGATGCTCCAGCACACCACCAGACAAGCAACACATTGCAGTGAGGTGCCTGATTCTGGGTCTCACCTTCTCTGCCAGGCTGTAACAGCAGCAAAACAGTTTCAGTTGCTTGGCTCCTTGCAAAACCTCTAAACTTTTCTTCTCTGAGGTTGGATGCTGGAGGCCTCTACCTGCAGAGGCCCACAACAGCCTTCTGAAAAATCGGCACAGTGGGGGCTAACATTGTTGGCCCTGAAAATGCTGAATCCAAAACACTGATCCTCAAACACTGAATCTGGAATACTGAATCCCGAAGACTGAATCTTCAAATGCTGAGTTTGAAACCCTGAATCCTCAAATGCTGCAGTTGCTTCTCCAGTCCCTTATATTTCTTTTCAGTTGCTTCATCCCCAAATTTGATATTTTTTAGCATTTTCCCTGGGGCTGTCTATCCTCACCAGCACCCCCTCCAGAGGGTATCACTGTAACAGTCTTTGGCTTCAGTCACCGATTACATAATTACCTTTGATTTGATGCTCCCCAATTTAAATCAAAGTATGCTCAAATTCTTGAAAATGTTTTAAGGTGCCTTAGTTTACCTTTTAACAGTGTTTTAGGCCACAAAACTTATGTGTGCAGGAAAACATTATTTTTCCACAATTGAGCATAGTTTATATTTTAAGTGTCTTTGGCAAAAAACATGATTTTATAACACCCATGTTTCAGTGTTTCAATGTATCAATGCCCATTGATTCCATTATGCCATTGTTATGATATAGATTTTGCTTGATTTTATTCAGCGTTTTTGCAGTTTAGGTGTTTTTAGAAATCCTTTAACCAGCAATGAAATACTTGAAGATCCTGATACTGATGTGTGAAGAATTTGTATTTATATGGTTTAGTGTGGATCCCAGATCAGCAACATCATCTTCTCCTGGTAAATTGTTAGAAACACAGATTCTCAAGTCCCATTGAGACCTACTGAATTAAAAACTTGGGTGGAGATTAAATTTGAATCCTCCTGGCTTCGACATCTTTTGTTATGGTATTGTGCTGTTCTCTACGGCATTTTTTTAGTGTTTCTTCTCTTAAAAGATCCAACATAAGGGAAATGGAGAGAAGATGACCAGAACATGTTGTCATCTGCATAGGAATAATATAATTATTCTCACCCTGAATGCTGTGAATATCTTCTGAAATTTATCATTGGAGTAGGTACAATGGATCTGTCTATGAAAAATTTACTATTAATATATCTACCATTCATTAACTTTGAGTGAAAAGTTTTAACTTCTATCAGAAGCATTGCAACAGATACATTTTTTTTCCCAATGAGACTTTTGGGGTTTAAATTAGCTTAGGGGACAAGAGAAAATAAATTATTGTTTTAAAAATATGTAGTGAAGTTTTCTTTTAGACAGTGATAAGGTGTGATGCCATCAGCATGCAGGAAGCAAACCCAGATAAATGATTTACCATTTCCAAAAAGGTGAAGGTAGAGGGAATACTGGCTTGTGGGAGACTGACCTTGAATTCTATCTCTTATTTTCAAAGAGATTTCTGTTTTCCATTCCATTCGACAACTGTGAGCTGCCCCTCAGTGAACTCTTTAAAAAGAATATCAATAAAGACGCTTTGCTTTGCATTTGTAAGCCACACAGAAGCTCTGCTTCTGTTATCTCTCACCTTCCAACTCTTCTAACTATACTTGGCATCAGCAACAAAGCAAGACAACTGATACAAATCAAAGAAGCAATTAAATAGAGAAGTTTCTTTTCCCTCTCGTCCTTACTGGATATTTTAGAAATAGTGAAAATAATCTCTTAGGTTCTGAGGTAAAGAAAGATGCATCCTGGAAATCTTATGGTCCAAATCTTTAACTAATACTCAGAAACTTAGAGATAGATATGTGTAATTTTTTGAAAGTATAGAGAGTCAAATAATGGTCTTTTTCTTTCCTGGAATTAGAGGGATAACTTTTGACATTTGCACATATATACATAAAGTACTTTTTAAAGTAGAATCTTACATAAAAAATTAATGTGCAAGTGGATTATATTGATTAACGATGTCATACCATAAGAGGAATAATATAGCTATACACACAAAATAGTACATATACAGATGTATTTTTTTCCACAAAATTTCAGGTCAATGACAAAGTCGCACTAGTTTAGGTTAAGAGTCTTTGCTTTAAGCAAATGTATGAAGTTGGAATGATTACTTGTTTATGGATAATCATGTTCAAATTCAGAGAAGTTCAGCAAATTAATAAAAGCTTATAGTCTGCAGTTGGTGAGGATTAAGCTCATATTAAGGTCTGTTTAACCCAAATGTCATTCTCTTCCCTCTCCACTACATTATATTGGAATTCTGATTATTTGGAAAAGATGTCTTCCCCAAGAACTAAAGTCACCATTTTCCTTTTCCTTCTTTCTCTTCAGACAACCTAATGTCTCATTAATGACAGTCATCCAGAGACTCATTTTGAGATCTTGGTGGAGATTATATTGTACTGTGAATTCCAACCTAAAACTATATATGAAAATTGCACCTGTTAGGAGCCTAGCAAATATTTGTAACAAATGCACTTGTTAGGAGTTTAGTGAGTATTTGTAAAATGCACATAGTTCGTTGGCTTATGGAGGATGCAATGCGATCTTTCCTTTTTTACTCTGTGGGATGGGATGAGTACAGAAGGAATACTTGACATCCCAGTGTATTTCCCTCTCTGTTCCTCAAATAGCCCCAGGGCCTGAGAATGAAAGTACTTTTACTCAGCTCCATATATTTTGTTAATTCAAAACCTCACTTTTGTGAGAGTTAGTCTGAGGGCCTTTGGGATTCAGCCTGCCAACATTTCAATATTGTAGTAAGTGAATGTTGAATATTTATTTAACACTAATGACCCCTACTCAGGACTGACTTTGTCAGATGTAGTTTCTATTGCACTCCATCATTTCTGCAACTGAAAACCATGTCAGTGATATTGAATATAAGAAGCTTTTTAATATATACTATTGTTTCTCATCCTCTTTATGAGAATTCTAATGGATTTGTAGAAACTGTCTTTTGTCTTTGCCTGAATATACCACCTATTATACAGTTGTTATTTCTTGTGCGCTACATGTCCTGTCAAACTTACTTTTGATTTTATCACTCCTGCAATTTGTTTTATGTAGGCAATTGTATACTTATAGAATAACTTCATATTTATTATTTTGTGCTCAAAATAATGAAGTGCCAATTAAATTCATGGCAATTCAACATTCATAAATTATTGTTAACTATTGTAACACCCAAGTACATACCCTGGAGGGAATGAAGATGTGTGTATGTATGTGTATGTATGTGTGTGTATGTGTATAGTATGTTTAAAAATAATTCTAATAATGGTAACAATAAGTCACAAATTATGTTTAAAATTTATTTTTTAATATTTACATGAAATGGAGAGCATTTTAATGAAACCTGTATCTTTATTCTCTCATTTTTGGTTCCTGCTCTTTATGTTTCATATAGTTATAATCTTCAATTCATGGCATTAAAATCTCATTCAAAGTAACTAAATTGACTATAATACCAGGAGCAGAGCATTTTCATTAGAGATAAGAAGTAATAATTCAAACCAAATAAAGTAATCAATAAATACCCATATTCTGATACTATACTCCTGTAAATGTGATCTGGATTAAAAGAAAAACATCAAATATCACAAATTAGAAACTTTACTTTTGAAATTGTCCATTGAACACAATAAATGGGAATAATCACAAAAAAGCTCTTAAGTCTCTGGGGAGAGATGATATATACTGATCCATCTTCTCACTATACCCCAGTTCTCCTCTGAGCCATCTAGCAACCCAAGCTCTCTTTCCATGTGTTTTCAAAAGAGTTGACTCATCCTGTGTTCACAAGTGGATCATGTGTCCTGGGTCATGCTAAACATGTCTTGCTCTCCTGGACAACAGTGATTACAATAGTGGGAACACACTGTCTCTTGAGAATGATTCAGAACCAATGATGCAATGCAGACTTCCTGAAAATCCTAGAAAAGGATTTCTCTCATACTTACCCTTTGGTCTTTTTTTTTTTTTTAAGATTTATTTTTATTTATGCATAAAAGAACTGGGGTGTAAGCCAGAGGTGTGAGGGGAGGTGAGAGAATTCACTGGAGACAGAATGGGGAGCAGAACAGGCAGATCTACTGAACACACTGCTGAGGGGAGCAGTGGAAGAGACAGGAGAGGTTTGCTGTGCCATGTGGGTCAGCTCCGTGGCCAAGGATGGAACTCATGTCACAGTGGCTGGCAATAGCTTGATAGCACTGAGACTTTAACCCCTGTGCCACCAGGGAGGCCACCTTTTGGTCTTATATTAGGAATATAAGGTCTGGATTTGCTGTTGTCCTCATAGAAACACAAAAGAAGAGGTGTCTAAGAACAAAGTTAGCAGACAGAAGAGAGTAGAGCTGGGTCAGAATGGTGCTTGTGTAACATCAAGTTATATCTGAAGTGAATTCTACTAAGAATTTCTTGTTCACATGAGCCAGCAAATTCCCATTTGGCAACATATCATTTGATTTGGGCTTTCTGTCTTCTGCAACTGAGATCCAATATGCTCTGCCAGTATGAAGAGGTCATATAAGGGGATGATTATACTTAATGTATTTCTCACTGCAGGTAAGATACCAGATTCTCATCAGGGGTTGGTAATAACTTTTTAGCATACCAGAAAATCCTGGACCTGCAGCAACGTAGACCTTATGGTGGAAGGAATGAGAAATTTCTGTTGTGTGCAAAGTCATTGCTTCTATAAAGGAAGTAGCAGGCCACAAGCTAATTTTATTTTTCATGTTCCCGAGAACATGTCTAGCTGAAGGGATTATTCATTTGCATAGATTTAGACTACATAATCCAATTGTTTGTCTAGATTTTCTACTACTTAACCAGTAGTGTTGGGGATGTATGGTGAAAGTCTATTTAAATACTAGAATTTATGATAAGAAACTTATTGTGAGAGGGAAAAAACACAACTCAAGCATAAGGATGTCAGTAAGTATAAGCAAACTCATGGATGATTTCAAGAACTATGTGCCAAGGGAAAAACATATCATTATAAAAGTTGCCGAGCATATTCTGGGCCCTTTTTGAGCCTCAGGATAGATATTAGAAATGAGGGAGATGGTAAAATAGAGGAGAAAAGGGGACTGCTGATTTCTGGTCTGGCATGTCAGTAGCTTTGAAGTCACCACTCTGTCCAACTGAAAAAAAATCATCAACTATTTTTAGATTCAGTAAAGAGGATATGTCCCAACTGGAGACATAGATAAGCACATATGGAGAATCAAAATTTACTGGAACAGAAGCCCATAGTCATGGGGACCAATGGTGGAGTGGGAAAACCAGAATTTCTAGTTGCTTGATTGTCAGAAACAAAGTATGAACATTTGGAACTTCAGGGGTGTCCAACCGTAAGCTCTAGGTGAGTTTGACCTCCAGCTTGACTAGTTTCTCTGAGTGACTCTCAGAGAAAAATCCTTTCATATTCCTGGTAGACAAGGGAAAAGTGACCATTTTGAAAGATGCCAGAGCATTCTATTCTTTTAAAAAAAATTTTAAAGGTTTGTTTATGCAGCTGGGGTGTAGGCCAGAGGTGTAGGGGGGTTGAGAGGATTCACCAGAGACAGGGTGGGGAGCAGAACAGGCAGATCTACTGGAATACACAGCTGAGGGGAGCAGCAGGCAAGACTGGAGAGGCTTGCTATGCCATGTGGGTCAGCTTCCTGGCCGGGGATCGAACTCGTGCTTCAGTGGCTGGTGATAGCTTCATAGTGCTGAGACTTAAGCGCAACCAGGAAGACCCCCATTCTATTCTTATCAAAAGAAACTATTTGAACAGTCTACACTACTGGGTTCTCTTTGAGACTAACCAACCTAGAGAAAGGAAAGCATTCCATTCTAGTCTGGTCTAGCTGTCTTGTGAGATAAGAGAAATACCCAACTCCAGCCTGCTCAACCAACCTGTCCTCTAAGGAGTAGGGGAGTAGTCTCAGAAGTGCTTGAGACATTCACAGTCCAGATGCCAATCTAAGTAAAGAACTGAGACCAAATAAGAACATAATCCCCTATACCTCCTCTGGACCTTGCTGTCACGCTCCTCAAGGTCTCCTCATTGCAGTTCCCTTTAAGTACTACATTGTTTCCAAATATCAAGAAAAATTTATAAGATAGGCTAAAAGGTAGAAAATAAAAACAAAAACCCACCACAACAAACAACTGAAAGAAGCCTTAGAGACAGTGAGTAAACATCAGAACCTGGCTCAGATATAGCAGGGAGATTGGAAATATCAAACTAGAACTTTAAAACAGCTATGATTAATATGCTGAAGGATCTGATGGATAAAGTGGACACCGCACAAGTACACACGAGCAATGTGAGCAGATAGAGGGAAATTTTAAGAAATAATCATGAATAGGGCCTCCCCGGTGGCGCAGCGATTGAGTGCTGGGTTGCGAAGCTGCCCGCAGCCTCTGCAGCGCCGGTTCGATCCCCGGCTGCTCCCCGGCCACCGGAGGAGGGTCCCACTTGGTGCGCAGACCTCTCCTGCCGCCCGCTGCTCCCCTCAGCAGTGTATTTCATCGGTCTGCCTGTTCTGTTCCTCGCTCTGGCTCTGGTGAATTCTCTCACCCTCCCACGCTTCTGACTGTACCCAGTGCTTGTATAAATAAATAAAAATAAATCTTAAAAAAAAAAAAAAAAGAAATAATCATGAATAAATGCTGTGTTTCAGAGACACTGTCACAGAATTGAAGAATATTGTTATTGGGCTCATTTGTAAACTAGACATGACTTAGGCAAGAATCTGTTAATTTGAGGATATAACAATGAAAACTTCCAAAACTGAAAGTGAATTTTAAAAAAGCTAAACTGAAAAAAAAAAAAAAACAAAACCACAAAAACATTCTGTTAAGAATTGTGGAACAACTACAGAAAATACACATAATGGGAATATCAGAAAGAGAAGAGTAAGAGAAAGGAACAGAGCAAATTCAATGTTAATATGCAACAGTCAATCATTTTCCATACCAGGAATGACCTTAAAGATCAGGGAAGAGTAGAATCTCCCCCTCCCAAAATAAAATATACAGGTATAAATCTGACAAAATGAGAAAAACTATAACACTCTGATAAAGGAAATGAAAAACCAAATGAATGGAAAGATATTTCATGTTCATATATAGGGAGATTCAATATTGTCAGGATATCTGACTATAGATTCAATCTATTTATAAATTCAGTGAAATCTCCATCAAAATTCCATGAAGTTATTCTTGTGGATATTTGACAAACTGAATCTAAAATTTATATAGAGAGGATAATATCCAAACTATTCAGCACAACATGGAAGAAGAAGAATAATGTTGGGAGGCTGATAGGACTGTGTGGTATTGATAAGAATAGACTGATAGATCCACAGGACAGAACAGAAGGTCCTGAAAGGGACCCACATAAATAGCTGATCTTTGACAAAGAAATAAAGGAGCTAACCTTATAGTCATCAGAAAAATTAAATTTTGCAAAATGCAAAATTTTAAAAGTCTTAGAAGATAACGTGGGAGAAAATCTAGAGCTTTTTTTTTGGCATTGGCAATAACTTTTTAGATGCAACACAAAATGCATGATTCAGGAAGCAAATAATTGATAAACCAGGCTTCTTTAAAATAAAAATTTAAAAAACCTGCTTTGGAAATACACTGTGAGGCGAGTAAAAGACCCGCCACAGACTGGGAGAAAATATTTGTAAAAGACTTAATCCTCTAAAGGACCGTTACCCAATATGTACAAAGAATGTATAAAAAATATAGTTATCTGTGAAGGGCAATGAATGCCTGTGTGTTTATCAATGAATATTGAGATGTATATGAGGTATTTAATAATAGTCAACATTCAGATTTTCCATTGCATATGAATAGATGTACAAATACACATTCACAAATAAAATTATATATTGCCTATATATTACATATTAAATCTCTCGGATATGACTGTGACATTATGATAATGTAAGAGATAATTGTTGAAGTATTTAAAGGTGTTAATATCTGCAATTTCCAAAAGTTTCAGTAAAAGTAATACATATGCTCAGTACTGCATAAGTGTGAATTTATTTTGTCTTCCAATGTGGGAAAGATTAGCAAAAATGATAACACCCAAATATGATAAGCCCCTGTGCGGGGGAATTCATACACTAACTGAAATAGAAATTGACATTGCTTTCCTAGGAGGCAATTTTGTACATATCTTAAAAAGGTTTCAAAATTGATGTTTGCACTTTGACACTTGAACAGTTTATTGTAAAATAATACCACTTCTACAAATTTATTCTTTTAAAACAATCAGAAAACAATACATATACATGAAGCTATTACTTGAAGGATATCTCTGATAACAATAAAAGAGAACAGCCGAAGTTTTCATCAATGATGAGTGACTGTGCTGAAGTTTCCATGATTGGCATATGTATTAGTTCTGGTCAAGCAGAGTATTAAATCTTTCAATGGCAGTGTTTGGTTAAGGATTGGGCATGTGCCCCAATTAAAGTAAACCTGAGACTGTTCTGGAGTGTTTGGGAGGGAAAATATTTGCTCTTCTGCTGGATTTGAACCTAAAAGAATGTAACCCAAGACTTGCAGAAATAAATCATAGAGTCATTTGAGAATGAAGCCAGTTCATAGGAAAGTAGATTTAAGATCTGGAAAGAGTCATGTAGGGACTGGCTCCATCCTTAAATGCTAGACCATTCAATTAAGTTGCTGAGTTTTTTGTTTGTTTATTCAAGTTCAATCTGAGCTGTGTTTTCTGTCACTTAGAACAGAAATCATTCTGGCCAATACAGTGTTCTTTGATGTGAAAATTAGATATATGCAAACATAAGGATAGATGAACATTCCTTAAGATAATGGACCCATTATTTCATTTGCAGTGGCAAACAAAAATTGTTACTAAATAGTTTTAAATTGGCATAATTGTATCCAACTGCTTTTCAGTGTTATTTTAATCTTTGTTTCTCTACAATTATCTTTGATTCAGCTGTTCAACTGATCATAAAAAAGGAGCCAGTAAGCATTCGCAGGATGCTCTTTTTGTTTGTTTGACAGATATCACCAAGCTTGTCTATATTACAGTGATTCCCTCTTCTATTCCCTACTGAGTCACCTTCAGGCATGTAGGGCAGCAATATAAATTGTAATTCACATTGTAAATGGAGTGAGGATGGTTCCAGTGAAAGCAAGATGAAAATAAAAATTTCTTATGTGTGGCGATGGAGATTGGCCTCTGAAATACTGGGACTCTCACAATGAGTTTTTCAATAGTTTCGGGTGTTTTAAGTAGGTTGGTGTTGTGGGTATGCAATACACAATGTATCTGATGATTTCTTTCATCTATCAGTCTCTCTTAAACGAAATTCTTCATCATCCTGTGTAGCCTCACAGGGTGGCAGTGTTGGGAGTGGCAAGGGATGAGGGAAAGACGGCTCAAAGTTCAGGTAGAGAGAGAGAGACCTAGAGGGGCTCACATCTCTGGAAGTGCAGCACCTTTTATTTATTTGGGATCAGGTTCAGGGAAGGTGGGCAAGTATGTGGAGGAATGTACATGGTGAGAATGTATATTGGGGATGCATAATTATCTGGCACAATCTAGGGGGGAGTGAATAGGGATTGTTGCCTGGGGGGCTCCATTGATCCCTGTGATCAAAACATCCTATATCTAGTCCCTGCTCTCACTTAATTTTCTGTCAAAGTAGTCTAGCTGGTTATGCTAATCTGACTTTTTGTCCTGGTGAGAACTGCCCCCCCCCCCCACTCTATGTTGTAGCTTGAACAGCAGGAACTCTGGGCACCAAGATAATACCCAAGAACAAGGAGGGATGGGGATTCCACAATCCTGTGAGATAATACCCTTAAAAATAAAATGAAGTAACAGTAACCTATGCCTCTGAAATTAAAATCATGATTTTCTAATGTGACACATGTTTTATCTTTATCCTTTGATTTAAAAAATACTCTTAGTATTTTATTAGGTTGAATGATATCCCGCTTACCTCCAATTCCTAAAATGTCTGTATCTCAACCCCTGTTACCTGTGAATGTGACCTATGACATTCTCTTGGAATAAGGTCTTTGCATATATCATTAATATAAGGATTTTAAAATGAGATCATCCTGTGGTTGAGTTGAATATCCATGACAAATAATATCATAGTGATAGAGACTAAGGGGAAGTCATTTGACAGCCAAGGTTGAGACTGGAATAATATACTCACAGGAAATACCTAGAGTTAACCAAAAAATGGAAGAGATTCTCCCTTAGAATATTTGGAGATGTTATCAGCCTGCTGACATTTTGATTTTGGACTCTGATCTCCAGAACTGTGAAAGAATAAATTTCTATGGTTTCAAGCCACTCAGTTTGTGGTAACTTATGGTAGCCATAGGAAATTAATAAAAGTATGTCTTAAAACTGATGAAAATAAACTCTGAAAGCACCTACATATGTAATCTGCTAAATTTGAACACATCCAAGATCACTAATATAGTCTTCCTTTTCGGTGAACCCATTTTTGTGCAGAACTAAGATAACTGAATGAAATTTAATCCTTTATTGTTAATGGAATACTATCCTAAGATTTCAATATAAGGTGTTAAAATACTGTTACTTGGTAACTAATCATCTCAGTGAATCAAATTATTTAGTTAGCACCCTTTCAGATGCAAATACTGCAAACTTAGGAAAATAATTTGCTAGTTCATAAAACTTAAATGTCTGGAGCAGTATGCCTGATTCAGGCATTCTAATACAGACTTGAAGTGAAATTTAGATTCCTTTCTTTGTAATGAAGGTTCAGTATTAGCATGGTTTCCTCACCCATATCTCTGTGATCTCGATTCAGATGCCCCTTGTTGAGAGGGTGAGCTTCTGTGGCTGTGCTAGCTAAAGCAGACTTGATGTCTTTTCTCTTTTGTTTCATAACAGACCACCATAAAACTTAGTGACTTCAAACAACTAGTTATCACTCATGATTCTGTATCTGAATCAGGCAAGACTGTGTCTAGCTCTGCTTGTCTCTGCTCTATCTGGTGTTGGTGGAGTAAATCAAGTGGGCCTGGAGAACCAATGCAGCATCACTCCCTTGTTTGGAGTCTTGGTGCTGCCTGTCAGTTGGGGCATTACAACTCTTCTCCACCAATTTCTTTCCTCCTATGATCTCTCATCTTTTGGATCTTTTCTTTTCACATGACCTCTCTTTCAGTGGGATAGTCTGGATTTCGTTATATTGAAGCTTCCTTCTAATAGTGAAAGTGGAAGCTATAAAGTTATCCACCCCAGTGCACCTTCTGGCTACTCTCTTTCTCACTTGCTCTATATGCAAAATATATTCATTCTCTCAGGACCTTCAAATCCTACCCAAATATAGCCAGCAGGCCCCAAATTCAATGTCTTGTGATATATATCTTAAGAGAATAAAATTTCTGAATGTAGTTCTTGATTAAGAGATTTTCAAACTAAAAGTCAACTCATCTTCTCCCAAGCCAACATACAGTGCTCTACTTGTCAAGCTGCTGTAGGATATGCAAGAAGCTTCTTATGTTTATCTTAATTTAGCCAAGGACAGTGCCAGTCTACATGGGATGAAGGCAGGTGCATGATAGTCATTAGGCACATCATCTGGCACTTTATTGGTTATTGGGACCTTGTTCTGCTCACTGACATGGTTTTCTGCTTTTCTCAACTATGTAGTTTCTACATGGTTTTTATTTTTTATTATTTTTTAAAGATTTATATATTTATGCATACAAGAACTGGGGTACAGGCCAGAGGTGTGGGGGGTGAGACAGAGACAGAGTGGGGGACAGAACAGGCAGACTGACTGAAATACACCGCTGAGGGAAGCAGTGGGTGAGTCAGGAGAGGTCTGCTGCACCATGTGGCCATCTCCCTGGCTGGGAATCGAACTCATGCCACAGTGGCTGCGGATAGCTTCATAGGCTGTGTCTCAACCCCTTGCACCACCAGGGAGGCTCTCTACATGGTTTTTAATTGTTTTCCTCAAATCATGGTTACGTGCACTGAGAATTCATGTGGTTACTCTTTAGTTGTTCCTCCTCTTTCTTTCTGCAGAATTAGGGACCCAAAGGCTCTTTTTATTTTTGTCTGTCTCAATTTCATTTAATCTAAGTGTGCATTGCTTCTACCAATGTAGCTCTTAAAACATTTGTGGACTTATCATATACCTTTCCAAGGGTCACTCTATGCCCCGAAGTCACATTGATAACTTTTATTTTTTTGCTCTACTTGTCAAGTTTCCATAGGATAATTCTGTAAGATTCTTGTGCTTGTCTTAATTTAGTGAAAGGATATAATGAACCTATTTTGATGAGTTCTTAATAGCTCGTATGGCCATACTCTTGATTTGGCTTTTACTTAAAGGCCATTTGTTACTTTGAGAACACAAGTGTTGCCAGAGTGCTTTGTCACTTTGTAATGCAGGTCATTCTTTCTCCAACCTCTAACAGCATTTTTCAACCAATGCTCTTCAAACCTCCCTTTAAAACTCCACCTGTCACAAAATTCCAAGAGCAATACACTGTGTTTTAGGTGTTTGTCTAATTCTGGTACTGATTTTCTGTTTCACTGATCTATTACCGCAAAAAAAAAAGCACCCTCAGAATTAATAGCTTAAACAACAATCATTGTGAGTCAGGAGTTCGGATAAGGTTTTGTAGAGATTATCTATCTCTGTTCCACCTGATAGCTGTTGACTGGTTTGTCTTCACTGGGGCTAAGCACCAAGTATGGGTTCACTCATGAGTTGAGGGTCTTGGCACTGCCAAACATGTATTCATTAATAAGCTGCATACCTTAGTAATTCCTTTGATGGTTCACTTTCATGGGGCTTTTCTCATCACATGGTCTCTCAGCCTTCAGAGTTCTCTCTCTCTGTGACCCCTCCCTGTAGCAGAATAGCCTAAAGTTCTATACATGAGGTCTGGTTTCCAAGAGGAAAGCAAATGCTACAAGATCTCTTAAGATGTAGGTGGAGAAGTCTCAGACTTATTGTGTATACATATCACATATTCTTGATCCGTTCATTTGTATTTTGGCACAGGTTGTGTCTGTAATTTAGTTGTAGTAAATAATGCTGCAATAAACATGGAGTGTAAGTTCCCATTTGAATTAGTGTTTTTAAATTTTTCAGGTAGTAGATGACTCAGAGTGGAGGTATTGGGTCCTCTAACAGGTCCATTTTTAATGTTTTGATCCACCTCCCTACTGCTCTCCATAAGGGCTATACCACGAGCAGTGCAGGAGGATTTCCCATGAGCAGTGTAGGAGGATTTCCTTGTCTCAGTCTTCTCATGGGATTTTTTTCTGGACACTACTTTTTTTTATGGGATGAATGACAGACTTGTAGAGGAATAGGAGTGATTCGTGGCAACTACCTTGTAGACCAGCACGTCTCTCCTCTAAATAGTTTAGCCTTTAATACCACATAAAGTCTCTTGCAAATTCTCCTTTTCCCTCTCCTGTCTATTTCTCTATACCTTTGCCCTTTTAACAGTGCTTTTAAAGGTAAAAGCCAGATTTGGTCTGTGAGATAGTTTGTTGAGCCTTGCTTTAGAGTATACTTTACTTCATCCATTACTAGGCTCCATAGTACTGAAATTATTCAAAAGCAAATTTCGTTACTCTTATCCCACTCAAAGTCAGCATCATGAGGGAAAAAGGTATTTGTTATTATATTGCTATCTTTTCCATCATCATCCTGATCCACAGTAAATGTTCAATAAATATTTGCTGAATAAATGAATGAATAAATTAATGTATCAGGATTTATTTTCACTTTATTTTGTGGCATGATCTTCTGTTTCAGTGGTCCTATATATAGTTAGGATGGCTACAAATTACTCCAGGGAAATGTTTCCAGGTTCAGATCTAGTGCCTATTATAATTGCAGAAACTTTTTAGGGTTGATTCTTCCATGGATCTAGACTGTATGAGATGCTCTGTTTTAAATTATTATCTCCAGGAAAAATAAGATCTGACTGAGTAGAATCTGGGTCAAATACTACATCTGAGGTCACAGACATCTCCCACTTATATGAACTGAAAACTGAGTAGGTGACCTCTGCAGGAAAATCACCTTATTGATTGAAGAAGGAACAGATACTTTTCAAACAAAATATGTCCAAATAATTGACTCCTTTACCCAACATTCTTTAGCTTTAGTTGAAGAAAATATTGAAGTAGTTTGAATCAAACTTTTTTTGGCACCCCAAATTTCAGATTATTAATTATTAATATTATTAATATCAATAATAATAATGATTATTAATATCAAGACAATAGCCTTATTTTATAAATTGTTGACCTTAAAAATTTATAATACTTAAAAATGCAGACTAAAAATAAATAGCATTATCTGACTTTTTGAGAGTTCTATTTTTCTTTTAATTTTGGGAGAACTGTGGCAGTGCTGTTAAAATGAAACTGCAAAGCAGTGGTTTAGATTTTATGAATCAACCTGTACACTACTTGTTTTATTAGGATTGTCTACACCTTATTAGTTACTCTAAGTTGGCAAGGAATATTGACTCTGTGAAGTAGAAACATCTTTCCTAAAGTAAGAGCTTTTAGTGCAAAATCTATTTTCTCAAAAACAAAAATCTGAAAATCCATTATTCTATATACTGTTTAAAATCAGTATGTCTTATCTAACCAGGGTCTTCAGGAGAACTTACTAATAATATTTGTTTTTTAAACTTGAACTATTGAAAATCCATTTTTAAAAATGTGCTGCCTGGGGCCTCCCCTGGTGGCGCGGTGGTTGAGCGCTGGGCTGCGGGGCTGCCCGCAGCCTCTGCAGCGCCAGTTCGATCCCTGGCCACCAGAGAGGGTCCCACATGGCGCTCAGACATCTCCTGCTGTGTCCGCTGCTCCCCTCAGCAGTGTAAAAAAAAAATGTGCTGCATGTTTGAGTATATGTTCGCTGCTCTCTTCCTAATATTTGAGGCAAAAATAGGCATAGAAAACATTAGCATCTTCTTCCTTCTTATAATAGCTCTCACATTCCTGTAGTTTCAGTTATAACCCATTTACAGTCTAAATGTTTCAGACCAGGTCAATATGCAGTACATTCCCATATTCCAGTTTGTAAGCATTTGGCAGTGTTTGCCTGTGTTCTTTCCAGGATGACCCTTTGTTTGTAGATTCTGAATAAAGAGCTTCCTCATTCAATATTGGATATTTACTATGCACTTCCTCAAATATTATATGGATAACAATAGAAAAGCGAAGCTGTGGTTCCCAGTATCTTTCAGCAAACATTGATTTTAAGTTTTCACTGAGGCTTTTGCAATTTTTCTAACAACCACTTTTGATGCGTGGGCGGAGTTGACTAGGTGGTACTATTAGCAAACCACCAAGATGGATGAGACTGCTATCTGGGAACACCCCTTTTCAACCGATTTAGAATCAAAGCTGTATTTCTGAGGAATTGCATAAGTGCCAGTTATTCCATGTTGTTTTCAAGCCAGTCTGCAATATCTTATGTGCTTGAACTCCCTCTGTAATTTTGTACACAACAAGAGGATTTGTTCTTTTTTTACCTTTTTTTTTGGTTAATAGTAATGTTGCCTAAAAAAAAAAAAAAAGCAGTCATTCTTCTCCACCATTCCTTTTTCCCCTCTTCTCCCACCTTTTAAATAAACATGTTTGAAATTGGGATTATATATAGCCCACCCCATCTCATTCAGTGAATTACAACTCAGCAGGAGTATATTTCTAGGTGACGTGTACAGAAGAGACTGGCAGGCCAGATGGTGTTGCTCTAAAGCAGTACAATCTATGGCCATCTCAGAGTAACTTCATTTAATATTGAACTCCTCTTCATTCTTCATTTTCCTGCCCCTCTCTCATTTTACAATAAATTTTAAGTCCTCCCAGCAGCCACCACAATTGTGTAAAGACACAAGAAGATGTATTTTGCTTTAGTTCTCCCAAGAGTAGAAACAAATTAACACTCCATATTGATTATTCTAACTTTTCACTCTGCCTTGAAAGGTTTTTGATGGTTCCTTCTGGTAGCCCTCAATGTGCTATCACTTTTCCGCCAAGGACTGGTGTAACTTTTTATTTCATTTTGAGCCATCTGATCTAATCCATTCTGTCTTCTTATATTGAAATTAACAAGGCATATACCCTGAGGCATAGGCCATCTCTACAACAGTGAGACACAAATGAACTTGAACATGAGGTCGGTCAAGTGCACAAAATACATCACACAGTTCTTCCAAGTCTCATGCTGTGTCTATAATTGCCCCTTGTTCTGTCATTAGAGTTCCCTTACAAGTCATTATTTTGAGTCAGCAGAGCTACAGGGAGTATTCTTCCTGATGGTTAGTATCAAGTTGAATTGATAACATAAATATCTCCCAGCACAAAATACAAGGAGCAGGTATTTAGATTAGATCTAATAAAGTGTGCAGCTGTTCAGTCTCTTTATGAATTCCGGCTGAAACAATAATCACAACTTTCAATATGGGTTCTCCTTCAGTAGCTCTGTGCAAGACAAACTGTGTTTTTCTAAATGAATGGACACATGCCCTATTAGCATTTGCCTATCTTCTAGCATTTGCCTGTCTTTTAGCATTTGCCCTTATCCTGGATTGCTTTTGCCTGGCCAAGACCAACATTATCCAGATTTCATGGGAATTTTGCTTGAGTCAGCACTGTGTAAAAATTATTCCATTTTAAAGTAGGAGCATCATTTATTCATTTATTTTGTGGAGAGAGGTGGTGTGAGTTTAATGCTGAAATAATATACTAGGTTTGTAGCCTCAAGCACATTTTTAGAAGTATAGCCTTTCCTGGGAAAAGGAGAATTCAAATCCCCTGCTCAAATGCTGGTAGCTGGCAGCACTCAGATGAGACTGGTAGAGATAAATGCTGTGTACATCCTTCATGTATATCTAGCCTCTGGACAAAAACAAAGTGGCAGGAAGAATGGGAAGGGAAATCTTAATGAATTTGTGTATACCCATGCACTCAATGAGGACACTAAGATGCTTTTTAAGAGGTGAGCAAATTAGGTGAATAATTATATTTGAGTCTAATTACTTGTCAATGAGAAAGATATTTTATGTATTTGGATGTCCTTTCCTAATTGTAAAATGAAGGGATTAGGCTATGACAGAGAAAACATAATAGTGACTGATGGTCCAGATCGGTTCCACAAAAAAATTGTGTTTGAATTGTTGTGTTTTCTAAAAAACATGTGAATTGGTAAAAATCAGGTTTCACCTAAGAATCTGGATTTGTATATCTGTTATCTACTACCATAATAATGCTACATAACAAACATCCCCCCAAATTAACAGCATGCAAAAGGAAGTTTATTGGTCATATATTGGGGAGGGAGCTAGGGGTTAGCTATGTGGTTGTGTTCATCTTGGTGGGCTCACATACCTGATTGTCAACTAGATTTGTTTTTTTCTCCCCACTGTTGTTTCTCATACATATCCTGCTCATTGTGATGTGTTCTCATGCTGATGCTATAAAGAGAACATGAGAAACATGAAGATCTCCTAGGCTGTAGTAAAACTCTGGCATCTGTCACTTGTATATCCTGTTGGTTAACTCTAGTGATACAGGTAATCCCATAAAGTATGAAGCCACTGTATAGTTTATATTGCAAAGGGCATAGATACAGGAAGAGGAAATGTTTTTGTTCTTTACCACACTTTGTTTAAAAATTCAGGACATCTGGCAATATTGGAATCACATTTCTGGCATGGCACTGATAGAGGCACATGAGTTTGTCAGTTTGTGAAAGTGCCTACCCACTCATTAGCTCTCTGAAATGCCCATTTGCACTTCTGTAGCTTTCCATAGAGAGATTTTCTTTATCTCTCAGGCTATTGTGAAAAGTGGGCAAGTGAGAGGCAGACCAAGGTAGTCATATCTATGTATTTTACAAGTAGATTTCATTCACTTATCTGGTTTGCCTAGATTTTTGGGGTCATCTGAATTTGGAATGCCTGACCCAGATGACTTCTCATTTTGACGCATTCTTTAGGAGTTTAGAATAAAGGTAAATCAAAGACCCTGAAACTCCTGAATAGTCCTAGCAAACTGAAAGTTGATGATAACATTGTAAAATTTCTAAAAATATGTCTTTGAGAGCTGGAAAGAGCTGTGAGAATTTATGTAAACACAGTACAGTCAGACACCATTGATTTGTTACAGTTCTTTAACTTTCACCCTAGACAAATATCTATAATCCTACATGGATAGAGGATGGCTGTCATAAAGATGAAGCTGGTTCAGATTAATAGGCTCAATAAATAGATGAGAAACATTTTTACTTTATCTTTTATTCATAATTTTTTATTGAAGTAACAGTTTATAACATTATATACATTTCAGTGTACAACATTGTAATTCAACATCCATATATAGTACATGCTGGTCACCACTCAAAGTCTATTTTGCATCCACCACCACATAATTGCTCCCTTTAACCATTTCACCACCCCTCTAACCCCCTTCCTTTCTGGTAACCACCTGTCTGTTCTCTGTAACAAGAGTTTGTTTTTGTTTTGTTTTGTTTTATTTGGTAATTTGTTTTGTTTATATGCCACATTAGAGTGAACCATCTGGTGTTTACCTCTTTCATTTTGACTAATTTCACTTAGCATATGTGCAGGGCTCATCCAGGTTGTCACAATGACAAGATTTCATCATTCTTCATGGCAGAGTAGTATTCCATTGTATGTGTAAATACCTATCTTTCTGTCTCTAGATATCATCGTTTTTATCTATTAATTCATTGATGAAACAATTTGAAAGGATATATGTGCCTCTCTCTTCACTGAAGCATTGTTTACAGTAACCAAACAAGGAAAGCATTTTTTCTCCAGCTCTTGCTGCATAATACTTCTCTAAGACTTGCTTTCAGGCATGCATTTCCTCAATAGTCCTACAGAAAGAGATGTTTCGAAGTTCTTTACCTTCCCTTCTTATCCCTTTCGCAGTCTCACTCCACTTATTATTTATTCCTTCTATTTTTCATGCAATTTTTTGAATGTTTGTATGTCTATGTGTGTATACATATATTACTAACAAACCTAAATACAGTTTCCTCACCATTATCACTATGGATTGTATCATATTTGATTTTTTGGTAGGGTGGGGAGGAACACAATTAGTTCAAATTAAGACAATTAGCTGAGGGGATGTTAAATTAATAAAGAGGCAAGTTCTGGGACAGCTCATGTACCTTCTTATCTCAGTGTCAGTGTTCTCACTTATAGAATGTGGATAATGGTTCATAATGTCAATAGAGTGAAATTTGAATCACATTATTAGTGTTTGTTATTACTTTTATGAATGTTATTGCTGTTTTTGAACTTTTCGTTATAGTAGAAGTTGTGTAGAAACAGGAAGGGAGTAACCATGATCTAGGCATGGACTTTTAAGAGGCTTTCTACTCCCTTAATCCATTTGGGTCCTCCATTCCCTTTGTTTTTCTTTTATGGGATTTTTCTTTATTATGCCCAACCCTGAGGAAAGCTGTACTTAAGTGAAAATAGTTAGGAAACATTTTTTTCATTGATAGAAACAAAATTATTAATTAAATTTTTAAAAATTGAGGTAGTGTTAATTTACATGGCTGTTTATATTCTGGGAGTAGTGGGTCCCTCTCCTTCATGTACTGTTAGCATAGTGCACCCTCTACAAATGCATCCATGGTCCACTACCCTGGTCCATTTGGCTCCTTCCCCACTTTGCAGTACCCTTTTGCCCCCCATTTCTCAGTTCTATAATCAACCTTTAAGGGTTAGCTTTTAAGTATGGTTTTATTTGACCCCTTTGTTTGGTTTCTCTATTTTCCAATTATAAGTGACACCATCTGTTACAGGGCAACCCCAATATAAAAGGGGTTGGCTGACTGTGGTCCTCTCCTGAGCACTTAAAGGGGACTTAAACTGCAGGGGACTTAAAGGGGACTTAAAGGGAACTTAAACACACAAAAGGCTAATCAAAAGTTTATTTACAAGGGAAGGGGAAATGAGGAAATGAACAATTCAGGGAGAAAAAGAGGGAGATAAATTCTTAAATGCGTCCTACCCATTCCTCTGACCTGGAATCCCAAACTACCCGCCGAGACCAAGCACTGCCTGGCCAAGAGAGCAAGCCAAGAGAGAGCGAGACCCCACTAACAAGGCTGGTTATATTCACGAACAGAGAAAACGGCTACTTAACTCTGCCCTTAGGTCCACGCAACCTCCCTTTGGGGATCATGGGATTTGTAGTTCCCAGGGTCTTGATGGTGGGGGTGGAATCCACAAAGCCTGTATGGAGTTTGATCAGGACATACTTTCCCTCTAACACATCCAGTATGTCTTTTCCTTCTGAATTATTTTGCTTTGCAAAATCCCTTTCAGCTCCATCCATGTTCAAGTGAATGACATGAGGAAAACTAATTTTTTTTTTTTACATTTTTAAAAGGACAGATTTATTAGGAAAAGGAGAAAGAAAGAGAGGCACCTACAGTAGAGGTCTGCAGCGCCACATGGGTCACCTCCCTAGCTGGGGATTGAACTAGGGCTACAGTAGCTGTGGGTAGCTTCATAGTGCTGTGTCTTAACTCCTTGCGCCACCAGGGAAGCCCCTGTAGTAAGTTTTAAATATGATGTCCTGTTAACTCTATGCTTTTCTGAAAATATTACATTTTCCCAAAAGTAGGCTACTGAGTCTGAATGGAATTCCCTAGAAAAGTCTAAGGTAAGTCAGAACCTGACCCACCAATTCTGGGATGGATTTTTTTCTCCTTGTGTTCTGTTAAATCAGTGTATTATTGGGTGGAAGAACCTAATGGCTGAGACTTGGTCACGTGCCCACTAGTTTGGAAATAGGACTTCACACGAGCACTTCATGGAAAGGCCCTGTGCAAGCAAGCAGTCAATAGCTCTGCAAAAGATTGGTGGCATGGAGATGATGGGAGGAAAAAGAACAGGCATTTACCACCCACCTCCCTTTAGGAGTATCACAGTGCACATTAGCTCTGAGTATTCTCTGCAGGCAAGAAACTATAAACCACATGTGTCCTGGCCATTTTTCATATTCATTGTTTTTATGTGATATCTATTACCCTCAGGAGACATGAGTACTCTTTCCAGTACCCCCCGGAAATGCTGACTTATCTCCTGGGCATCACACTTTAATCTTTGATTGGATTCCTCCTGTGCTCTGTATTACCATTGACTAATCCTTTGATAGGATTAGCCTGACAATTTCTTATAGTTTAAAATATCAACTACTCTGGATGGGCATTTGCTTTTTAATCACTTTGAGAAAAACAATATCCTTAAAGACACTAAAGATGCTTCCTTTTCTCCTCTGTGCCTTTCTCCTTGTCCACCTTCCTTCTCCCGTAGCTGAAGTCTCCCTCCTTTGGAATATCCTTTGTATTCTCTGGCTCACCTTTGAGCATTCACGCCTCTCTCAGCTTTTAGGGCTTGTGCATATAGGGCTCCTGACAAAGCTTGCTTTCTTACGGCTTTCTGTTTTTCTACTTATTGTTGACCTTGAGTCCTTCCTCGTGTCTCAATTGGACATATTCGGTAAATACTGCCACTCACACGACAGCCCACACCTGCCCTGTGTCTCACCGCTGTCTTATTCTTTCGTGCATGTGTCACTTTACTTATTGATTATTTCATCTGTCTTCTATCCAGGGTCCCTCAGTTATACGTTTTCAGGTTGTTTCAGGATTTGACTTGTAATAGCAAATTCTGAATCGGTAGCAACTCTGGAAGGAGAGAGAGCTAACTCACACAGATTTCAACAACAATAACTGTTTACCAAAAAAGAGAGCATCCAGCAGTCTGGAAAGTAGCTCAAAATGCAGGGTTTCAACATACAGACAGGCATATGTTCTTGATTAAGGCTTGATTAAGGCTTAACCATTAAAATGATTGCTTACTTATTCTACAGTTGTATTAGATTAACAGTCTAGCTGGATAATAAATGATGAACATCTTTTAAGGGGTCATATGCATCCATCAGGGAGTTTCCAAAGCTTCCCTTTAGGGATCTTTTCTGCCAGTTCTCTACAGCTCACTTCCCTTCCACTCTTCTCTTTTATTTCTATCGCATTATAATTGGCAACAGACACATAAATTGGCTGTAGGAAATGGACACCTGTTTTTTCCCCTTTATTCAAGGCCAAGATCGTAAACTACCACACCCACTACATTTTTTTTTTTTAAATAAAACTCCTAGGGCCTCCCTGGTGGCGCAAGGGGTTAAGATGCAACCTATAGGGCCTCCCCCGTGGTGCAGCGGTTGAGCGCTGGACTGCAAAGCTGCCCGCAGCCTCTGCAGTGCCGGTTCGATCCCTGGCCATGGGCGAGGGTCCCACATGGCGCGTAGACCTCTCCTGCCATGCCCGCTGCTCCCCTTGGCAGTGTGCTTCGTCAGTCTGCCTGTTCTATTCCCCGCTCTGGCTCTGGTGAATTCTCTCACCCTCCCGTGCTTCTGACTGTACCCATTGCTTGTATAAATAAACAAATCTTTAAAAAAAAAAAACAAAACCAACCTATAAAGCTGTCTGCAGCCACTGCAGCATGAGTTTGATCCCTGGCTGGCCAGGGAACAACCAACATGGTGCAGCAGACCTCTCCTGTCTTGCCCACTGCTACCCTCAGCAGTGTATTTCGGTCAATCTGCCTGTTCTGTTCCCCTCTCTGTCTCTGGTGAATCCTCTCACCCCTCACACATACCTCTGGCCTCTACCCCAGCTCTTGTATACATAAATAAATAAATAAAAATATTTAAAATAAAATATAACTCCTTCCAGCACCCCCTGCCCCACCCCATCCCCAAGAAACAGAAAGCTCTTCCCACTCTGATTTCTGACAGTTGCCCAGTGACATTTGCTTTTTATTACATGGTTACAAGAGATAAAACTGAAAGGACTTCCTTTATTCCAATCCCCTGGCTTTATGCCATAAACTCTATCTAACCTTTTCTAGCAGACATCCAGGTTTTGTGTGTATCACGTCAGTAGACACAGCATTTCAGTGTCATGCTATATCCTCTCTATGGATCTTCTACCAATGTGGTTCTTGACATTAGTTTGGGTTGAGGCAAGGGTTGCTGGAAGATTACAGGCAAACCAGAAATAGGAATGGAGAATTTATTTTTTTATATATGAATTTATTTATTTGAGGTGACATTAGGATTACCCCCATGGGGTATCACCACTGTAGTTCACCCATCATCAAAGCATCCATAGTTCACCCCAAAGTCCATGTGCTTCTTTCCACCTTTGTACTTACTCTTCTCCTCTCCCCTCTCTGGATGCTTCAGTTTCATAGTCAACTTTCAAGAATTAGCTTCTCCTTATCTGACTTAAATTATTATTATTTTTTAAATTTATGTATTGTTATGGAAGTACTATTGTTGCCCATCCTTGCCAGTTTTTTAAAAAGATTTATTTATACGTACAAGGCTGGGGTACTGGCCAGAGGTTCAGGGGGTAAGAAGAGTCATCAGAGACAGAGTGGGGGGCAGAACAGGCAGATCTACTGAAATACAAAGCTGAGGGCAGCAGCAGGCAAGACGGGAGAGGTCTGCTGCACCATGTGGGTAGCTCCCTGATCGGGGATCTAACTTGTGCTGCAATGGCTGCAGATAGCTTCATAGGCTGCATCTTAACCCCTTGCACCACTAGGGAGGCCCCTTTGCCGGTTTTTTTAAACTATAGGATTTGCCCCCTCAGCTGTAATCACTGAAGCCCTCCTACCATTGAAGTGCCCATCGTTCTCCACTGTCCACTGTACTCTACCCCATTGTGCAAATGTGCCACATCTTCTTGATCCACTTGTCTGTTTTGGGGCACTAGGTTGTTTCCATATCTTGGCTATTAAAATAGTGCTTTCACATAGTGTGGGGTTTTCTCAAAAGACTAAAAATGAAGCTGCCATACAACCCACCAATTCCACTCCTAGGTATTTACCCTAAAAATGAAAAAAAAACACACACACACAACAAAAAACCAAACCAAACCACTAATTTGAAAGGAAAACTATACTCTTATGTTTATAACAGGTATGGAGAATTTGATACTTTCATTTTTTGACCCTTTAAGTAAATGTCATCTGCTTCTGATTCGGAAAACAAGTGACACCGGGTATTTTCTGGGTCCTTTCTAGAGTCAGCCATTAGGCCAAGAATTTTGTACTTATTTCACATTTATTCTTCATAAATCAAAGAGTTAGAAGTAGCACAGTTCACAAGTTGTTCCCCAATACAATCTTCTATTTTTTTTGATAATAAGAACTTAGCTATAGCTTAGGCATGGCTATCTGGTCCAAAACTATAATTTCTTAGCTTCCCTTGCAGCTAGTATGTTTATTTAGTTATTTTTTATTTTTTATTTTTTTTACCAGCGGCACAGGAGTGCAAGTGATATGTGCAGATTCTGGGCCATAGCATTAATAGGAAAGAGATACCTTTCCCTTTTGTCACTGGCTGCCTAACAAGCCACCTCCAAATTTAGTGGGTTAAAATAATGGTAAATTATTTTTGCTCATGAATCTGCAGGTTGGTAGTTTGGACTGGGATCCCACTTAGATTCTTGCATTAGCTGAGCTTATGTCTGGACTAGCTAAAGCATATGTACCTGATAGCAGGAGAGCTTAAGCAGCATATTTTGACCAAAATATGGAAGCTGTTAGTTGAGGACGGCAGAGCAATGTGATAGAAATAGCTTTGTCCCTGGCACCATAAGCTACTATGAGTATTGGAGCTCAATGTGTTATTTGAGAAAGAAAATAACTTCTGTGCTCTTTGAGTCAATATTAGTCTATTGTCTGTGCTATAGAATCTGAACCAGAATCTAAATCCATTTTACAGATGACAAAATTGAGCTTCAGGGAGACTAAGCTTGGCTTTGTAAGACTAAGTTGGCTTTGTAATCTACAGACTAACTTGGCTTTGTAATCTACATCCCAAGTGACAAAAGGTTTTGAATTTGTCTGTTCTTGGGGCAGAAATTACAAAGTATATCCAGTATGGTAAAAGCCTCATCATCAAACCCAGGTCTGATGAATATCCATAGTTAGAACAACTTAAATCTATGAAAATGAAATCACCCTCAGTTTATGTCTGTAAGAGTTCATTCCACTGCTCTCATCAAGTTTGAGACTAATTATCTGGGGGCCTTATATAAGGATGTGTTGACACTGAGAATGAAAGCTGACTCTTTGTTGAGATTTGGTATTTGTCTGAGTAACAGGTAAAGAAAATTAGTGATCCAGAGCAACTGCTCCTTAGTAATTTACTTTCTTATACCTTGGGCCATTGTATTGTTCCTTTGGTTTACGGTAAAGACTTAAAACTAGATATTTCTATATTCCAGTGAAGGTTTTTCTGTGTCAAGTTATTAGAGGGGGAAAAAGACTGAATGCTGCTGGTGTAGAGAACTCAGAATCTTCTACAATTTCTTTCAATCCTTTGTGTACATGATGAGCTAGAATAACCTCACTGAACTGAATTATCCTTCCATGGTATGGTTCAGTGAATACCATTATATTTCAGCACAGCTTGAGTGATTTTTAATGCCAAAAACATCAGCAAGAAATACAAATGTTACAAAAATATTGAAACAATACCATAAAAAAGCCCAGGATCATAAATACTTTACTTTGCAAGGTCTCAGAGGTCAAAATAGCAATACCATGGAAAATTAAAATGCTCTCTGTGTGAGTGCTTTTCTGGGGGAAAGACACACACACACACACACACACACACACATAAACACATACACACAAAACAATGGTTTACTATTAAAATGCACAAAGCCACTTCCCGACTGTACTTTAGACTGATTATCAAAGGAAAAAAAATAACCATTTTCCAGGAGAAAAAACTTATGAAGATATTCATCTGCATTTTTCCTTATTTGATTTTAATTACAATCTAATTAAGAAGAATTACAGCCTGTGGAAGAAGGAGATGGCTTTTCTATGAATTACGCCTTTAACCACGAAAAGCAGGGAGTACATATAGAACTTAATAGAGGATTTGGATTTGGACAGTTAAATTATCAGACACGATTGCTTTAGAACAGAGACCTGGGAAACTTCTTTTAAGGGGAATGATCTTTGAGAGACTCTGTTACAGGTATATGTAAAGTAAGACAGGTGAAAGGAAGCAAAACACACATCTGTGCAAATCTGTACACAGAGCAATAAAAAGCTGCTCTTTATTCATCCACTGCACTCAGCTGTCTGTTGGATCCTGATGGATCTGCCCACTGAGGGTCACCTCCTCTTGTCTGCTACTTTCTTGGGTGATGTGTTATCGTCTATTTAAGTCAGTGAATCCATGTAAAAAGAATCCAACCTGATATTCTTAATAAATAGAGGTGGCCTGATGCTGAGAAATAGCAATTTATCAAAAAAGATGGCTGTGTGTTGTTGTCTAGAACATCTCATGACTTTTAGACCCTTTAGTAAGTTTGCTCAAGCCTCTTTCCATCTCCTCCTATATCTCTTGGGGCTTCTCATTTTTCACCTATATTTCAGTTATCTTGCTTTGTAGAACTACAGTGAGTCCCACCATTTCATTAGATTCATTTATAAAAGTATATCAAAGTTTCCAAAAACAGTCCTACCATTATGACTATTTTGATTTAGGCAAAGTTGCAAAGGCAATTCAATGGAGAAAGAAGTGTCCTTTTAAAACATGGTGCCAGAGGGCCTCCCCGGTGGTGCAGTTGTTGAGCGCTGGGTTGCGAAGCTGCCCGCAGCCTCTGCAGCGCCGGTTCGATCCCGGCTGCCAGGCGAGGGTCCCACATGGCGCGCAGACCTCTCCTGCCACCCGCTGCTCCCCTCAGCAGTGTACTTCTTCGTCAGTCTGCCTGTTCTGCTCCCCGCTCTGGCTCCGGTGAATTCTCTCACCCTCCCATGCTTTTGGCTGTACCCAGTGCTTGTATCAATAAATAAATAAATCTTTAAAAAAAAAAAAAAAAGACATGGTGCTAGAAGTGTAGGCTGGTCATGTGCTCAGAAGGAACCCATGCATGCAGTTTACGTGCAGTAACTTGTATAATGTTTCCTAGACTTCCTTGTGAAACTTAAAATTAGAAAACTAAGAATATTGGAATCAATATTTGTGATCATGGAGATTAGGCAAATATTTCTCAGATATGACACTAAAACACAATATTAAAGAAAAAATGATACATTGTACTTTGTTAAAAGAAAAATATCCTGCTATTTGAAAGACACTATTAAGAAACTGAAAATCTGTGTGTTACAAGAGATATTTGAAAACAGATACCCAACAAATGACTTGTATTCAGAACATATGAAGAACTTTGGAAGAAGAAAATAGGAAAATAGCCAATTTGAAAATATGGGCATATGTTTTGCACAGAGACTTCACCTATGAATGTAAAAGGAAGACAAAAATTTGTCATTAGTCAGTTGAAAATGCAAATTAAAACTGATGTGATCCTAATGCCAATTAAAATGACTGTGAGAAGTTAAATATGACAAAACCTAGTGCTGGTGAGGATGCAGAAAAATTAGATCATTTGGACATTGCTGGTGGAAATGAAAATGGACCCAGCCACACTTTGGAAAACAGTATTTTAATTACTTATATAGTTGAGTACATAGTTACATATGGCTCAAGGACCCCAGTTCTTACTTACCTAAGAAAAATTAAACCTTATGTTTACCTACAAACTTTAATGTAATGTTTATAGTGACTTTACTAATATTTGACATTATCTGGAAATAACCCAGTATCTTTAAGCTGATGAATGAATAAACAAACAGTGTTTGTTGGAAAACTACTCAGCAATAAAAATGAATAAACTTTTGATAAATGTCTGTATGAATGTGCATCAGATATGACTACATCTCATGAGCATTAAGCTAAATGAAAAAAAAAAACAGACTCAAAGGTCTGCACGCTGTATGATTTCATTTATGCTACATGCGAGAAAAGGCGAGACAATAGGGACAGAAGACAGCTTGCTTGTTGCCAGTGGCTTGGGTTTGGGGGATGCTAAGGAAGGGGGTTTATGAAGTAGCACAAGGAAATTTGGGGGGGATGGTGCAAGTGTACTATATTTTTGATCACGGTATTTATACAACTGTATGAGTTTTGCAAACTCATCAAACCTTACCATATAACAAGCTAACCTCATAATGTGTAAATTATAACATTCAGCAAATATCAGACAATTTGTTGAATCAACACCAGCGTTAATCATCCTGATAATACTCGAGTCTATTATCATATGTATTTTACTAGATCATTAATGGATTTTCTCCATCATATATGTTATTCTGGGCCAATTGATATGCTTGTTCAGTTGTGTATTGGCAGTGATAGCAATAGTAATAGTAATAGCAATCTCTTACTCTCTTTTTTCCTTTATAGTTACATTTTAAATATACAAAATAGATTAGATGCCAGTTTAATTGTCAAACTAAGATCTCACCTATACCTGTACTCATGTGCACACATACCCAGGCACTGATGCACACGTACAGTAGAATTCTGATTTCCTCTCCAGTATCATCTCCTATTTCTCCTGTGTGTCCTCTAGCACTACTAAAAACTCCAAAGGGCCTTACATCCCATGCCTCGATATCTTCTGCCACACTGGGAGTTGCCTGGAGTATCTTGATCCTCTCAAGCACCTGTTGAGGTCTTCCTTAGGTTTCAAGTTCATTCTTTCAGCCCTCACCTGAGCTTCCCAGATGGTGCACAGTCATCTTTGTTCATGGCTCTTTGATTGCATCTTTATTTCCCCTAGTAAACAGTATACAAGATACCTTGTTTTATAAAATTTTATATCTGATCCTGGTGCAGTATGGACCATATGAGAACCCATAGAGTAGGTTCTCATATTTTGCTGAGTGAAGTAATGAATGAAAGTGTCCTTTCTTGGAAAAACACAAAACATTTGCCAGTTGTATTATGCACTTATATCTTTGTAGTGTACTTCCAAATTGAATTGTAAATATATCAACTCAGAATCACTTTCTCTCATATGTGTTCAAGAACTACAGAATGTAATTTCTTAAAGATGTATTCTTTAATTTTAAACACCATCTAAAATTTGCATAAAAACAGAATGCAAAATAAAACAGTGAAGCAGCCACTTCTAAATAGGTTTGGCTTGGCCTCCCTGGTGGCCTAGGGGTTAAGTCTCAGCTCTATCACAGCTAAGGCCTGAGTTCGATCCCTGGCCAGGGAGCTAACCTACATATGGCGCAGCAGACCTCTCCCGTCTCACTCGCTGCTCCCCTTAACAGTGTATTTCAGTAAATCCTCCTGTTCTGCACCCCACTTTGTCTCAGGTGAATCCTCTTACCCTCTGCACCTCTGGTCTACACCTCAGTTCTTCTACACTAAATAAATAAATAAATAGACTTGGTTTGGCCTACTGATTTCATTCTGTTTTTAGAACCTTCACTTTGATTTGAGATTGGGTAATAGGAATAGGGGTATGCTGCTCAGAACTTGATCATCAGATGTTTGGATAGCACAAGCAATTAATTCGCATCTTTACTCATTTATGAGTAATAAACAGCCTGAAAAAAAGCAACAGCTAGGGTTATTTACAATCCCATGTGAAACATGGAGTTTATTAATCATGTTCACATCATTAGATTATTCTTGGGAACCAAAAGGAGTTCAGCTTCTATTTTTGATTTGTGGCCAAGGCTCATGAGTGTACCAAAAGGTTGACAGCCCTTGACTGGCGGTCATTACTAATTTAATAAGCAGTCTTCAAAGCTCATGTAGATACAAAGGAATCTGAAGTTACATGTGTAATATGCAACGTGTACAAAATACTTAATTCTATTCACTTTGAAACCTAGAGGACGGTTATTAAAATTGTATGGTGCAAATTAAAATTTCAGATTAAAATACAAGATCAAAAGAATCATTTTTTTTCTCAGTGCTATTAAGGATCGGCCTTCTGAATAGAGAGACTCAATGTTCAATGTCATGTCCTTTCCCTCTGGAGAGCCAGATTAGAGCTAATCAGAAATGACTAGAGGAATATATCTTTCTGTATTTTTTTTCAAATGGGAACACTTTTTTATTACTTTTTAATATATAATGTAATTGTAGTCAAAGGGCAGAAAATACAAGTCAAATAAGAGTATGGACAATTTTGGAGAAGTGAGATATGAGAAAAGATGAAAGTTGCATCGATGACATTCTTTGAACTCTGAAAAAGTACATCATTTCTTTTATATAACTAACATGAGTTGATACAGACTCACACAAATTCACCTGCTCTCTCATCTACTTAAGACTCTAAAAATGCACTCATGTACTTTTTGTGAGCTTTTATGAATGGTCCATGGGCATGGAGGATGAATTATGAGGAGTGCAAATCTCCTGAGCTTGTGGTTGTGAGTTTACTTCCCTAGACCTGTACTCATCTCCCATGATATGGGCATGCTTGACATGCTGTGGAGAGGCCACTTGCCCCTTGTGAGATAACTTCCATTTCTATGGCTTGGTGTCTTTGATCACCATTCAGGAAGGGTAAAGGTACTTACATCCTTTTTCACAGGGGAAAATTCCAGAAGGTGCCTAGCAAAAGTCTGCCATAGACAAATGTTGAATGGATGGTAGGTATTAATACAATATGCATTCAGCCCAGGTCAACTCACTGAGGTTACAGTTAACAAAATATTCTTGCTGTAACTATCAGGTAAGCCTAGTGAAACGGAATTAATAGATACTTAAGAGATTCCTATTGAATGAAAGAATAATTAAAATGAGAAATAATAAATGTAAAGTCTATGATTTCTCACTATTCTAGATAAATAAAATTTTACTTGTTATTTGTGGCAGTAGAAAATCTCAAAACTGGTGTGAATGCATGAACCCCAGAAAACAAGAAGAAGATATAATGTTATTGCTGTAACTCAGTGAGTCTCTGATTTCAGATTAAACTTGCCTGGGGTGTTTTAAATACTTTTACCAAGGCCTCAGTCCCAACAATTAGGATTTAATTGGTTCAGACTAGGATACAACATAGGAATTGTCCTGCAGGGCACAGCCAGGTTATTTTAATGAATGACATAGTTAAGAAACACTGCTCTAGAGTCTATGTTAAGTAAGTAAAGCATTGCACTTTGTATTGGGTGTAATATTTTAGGAACCAGTGGAGCTGGTACATAGGAAAAGGGTTGAGATGGTGGAAGGTTGAGAAATTATGACCTAGAAGCAACGGTTGAAAGAATTCAGTAGGAATTTTAGGGGGGGGTAAGAAACTTGGATAACAAACTCAAAGGAATGTGAGATTGAAGTCTAGATGGGATGTCCATGTTCTATGTTAAACTCTTGTGTTGTGAGAATTTTGACATATGGCCCCAGGGTTTTCAAATCTTCAGATTTTATGAGAGACAGGAGTCCAGATTTTCATGTGAGTTCTCCTGATTAATAAATGTAAGAAGCAAATGGTGGGTGGAAGTACATCTGTAGATTTTGTCTGCCTGTTGTTGTACTGTCTGTTGATTTGTGTAAGTAATCAGCAAACCATGATCTTAGGGTCAAATATGACTCGCACCCTGGTTTTGCATGGCCAGATAGATAGGAATTTTTTTTTTCACTATATTAATGGGGAAATTTCAGAAGATTAATTCCCAATGATGTGAAAATTATATGAAATTTAAATTTTAGTGTGGGATAGAGCCACACTTATTCATTTACATATTGTCTGGCTATTTTCAAGTTACAAGAGTAGAGCTGAGTATCTCAGTCATACCTCATGTACTATAAATTGCATTGATGCTGTTCCAAACTGACCACCCTTAAAAAATGCATATTATCACACAATACAATTTATTGAATTTTTATTATTATTGCATATTCATTCTACCAAAATGAGAAAAATGGACTTTGAATGTGCACTAGGTTGGCTGTATCTCAAAATTGTCCTTGTTCTCATCTCTGTCACCTTATGTGACAAAATGGACTTTGTAGAGGAGATCAAGTTAAGGATTTTGAAATGGGCAATTTATTCTGGATTATCAGGGTATATTCAATGTTAATCACAAGGGATATAAGAAAGTCAGAGAAGGTAATGTGATAACAGAGACAGAAATTGGAGGGAGGCACGTCATACACTAAGAAACAGATTCTCCCCCAAAGCCTCCAAAAGGAATGGTCCTTTGGATGTTTTGCTGTTACCCCATGAGTCTTATTTAAGACTACTGACCCCTTGAGCCATAAATTTGTGATAATTTGTTACAGCAACCACAGGAAGTGCATACAGGATATTATATATTTAAAACACAGTGGAGTGTGAATTATTTAATTATTGAATTAGATGCAAAAAATGTATCATGCAATGACAAAATGAATTTGCAAGAAGGTACAATGTATAGCAATATTACCAGAATAAGGGCACATCATAATATTCCTAATGCTCTTTAGTCCCATCATCTTTAAATTCGAAGTCCCTTGCTTATAAGAGCAGTAATTCCCCATACAGCATCTGTGGAGTCAGCTTACTTGCCAGACTCTCTGTTTTCCATTTTTCTTTAAGTCTTTGTCCCTTGGGAGGCCCAATGCATGCACAAAGTGTATGCACATATGTGTGCTTTTAAACTTCTGCTGGTTATTGTTCTAGAATTGGTCTGTATTTGGTGAAAGAAGGTTTTCAGTCAACAATAACGTAGAAATTGAAAACCATGGTTATTATTTAGCCTCCCCTCTCCCCCCCCCCCCCCCCGTTGAATGGACTACCTTGAAAGTTCCCAGTCAAAACAGTGGAGACCAAAGGCTAACAAAAGGCTTTACTGAGGGTGTTATAGGGCATCCCTGATATTGAACGGGTTGCCTGGCTGTGGGTCCTCACCTGCACGCTTAAAAGGGACTTATTAATACTCCACTACAGACACGCACAAAAGGTTAATAAAAGGTTTATACAAGGGAAAAGAAAATAAGGAAAATGTACAACTCAGGGAGAAAATAGGGAAATAAAGTCTTTAATGCGTCCTACCCGGTCCGCCGACCTGGAAACCCAAAGGCACTCTCAGAGCTGGCGGAGAGCCAAAATGGGGGAACCCCCCAAAGCCCACTTGTCTGTGTCTGCCTTTACATCAACCTGGCTGCTTAACCCCACCCTCAGGTCCCAGCCACCTTCCCTTTGGTGGTGATGGGATTTGGAATTCCCAGTGTCTTTGGCTTTGGCCTGGGGTGCGGGTGGAGTCCACAAAGCCTGTATGGAATTAGCTTTAAGACATCCTTTTCCCCCTAACAATTTCAGTGCCGAGATACTTTGAAGATATTCTTGCTTTTTATTTTATGTAAAGAAGATACTCAGTCACTACTGTTCTTATAAACAGACAAGAAAAAAATGAACAGCCAAAAAACCCTCGTTGCATTTCTCTTGTATAAATAATCTGACAAATGGTTGATTTAAAACTTTCAATGGTTACCAAAAAATTCACGAAAAATTCCTGGAAATGTAATATTTTTTGGAAGCCAGTATGAGTCAGCTCTAGCACATCATTGTATTTAATCCTTATTCCTGGATATGGTTTTTGTTTGTTTGTTTTTTGTTTTTTGTTTTTGTTTTTTTGCAAATAGGGCATTTTCACTTCTTGGTTTTAGTTCTTATTATTTTAGTTTGCTGCATTCCTGGTAAAGGACAAAGAAATGCTATAAAACTATGCTTCAGACTATGCTTCATAAGAGGGGTCACCAATATTTTCTGTAAGGTACCAGAGAATATTTTAAGATTTATTGGCTACAAACAGTATCTTTTGCATATTTCCCCTTCTCTTTTACCTTCCCCTAACCTTGCCTTCCCACAATCCTTTGAAATGTAAAGTCCATTCCATAGCAAGTCATTAGCTGAGTTTTTCCACATCTATAGTTGGCTAACCTTTGCCTCTGTCGTGGAAATTTGTGATTATTGCTGTCTTAAAACAAGCGCTTGTTGAAATTTCTGAGTAATAGTAAGAGAATAATTATCTCTATTCCCTAGCTTCTTGAATCATTTCTACAATTATCAAACCAAAAGTTTTCTCTGGCATCACTGAGCTGGGCAATACATTCTTGATCCTGATTCTTTGAAAACTATCCTGACAGTAAATGAATACATCACTAGAGGGAAAAGATTTAATTTCTAGAATTTTCCTTTCCAGGTGTCTTTCAGATTTTTTTTTGACACTTTTTGAAGGATCCCCAAGTAAACCAAAGTATTAGAGCATATGGATTATTGTCCTTATCCAAATGCTTGAGGTTATTAATTTTTCTTTGTATAAAAATGTTTTTATATCCTTCCAAACAGGACTTAAGCTTCCTTCCAGTGGTAGGTAAGGCATGAAACCCCATGGCTTAACTGCTTTATATTATTTTAAGGACTGTAGAAATTGATGGATTATCATCAAGAAAATGAAAACAGTTTTCAGAACTACTTTGCTTAGAGAATTGAGTCTTTCAAAGCATTCCCCCTCCTCAAACACCAAGTATTATGTGGTTTAAGCTCCTGTTATTTCTGCAAAGAGCTTAAAAGACTGACTGACCAGCATGAAAAAGCAAGAGTATTAATTGAGCAGATTTGAAATAATTGAGTTCTACATTTGTTAAGAACATAATAAAGGATGTTATCAGTGTTTCACATGTGGATATACCATTCCTAGAACTGCTTATGAAAATAATAGATTTTGATGCTAAAAATGAAGAAAATATATGCTTTAAAAATTCATTTCGAAACTTCCTATTAAAATGAACTATATAAATTTTTGCTTTATTGTAGAAATACCTTTTGACAAACTATAGTTATCCATTTCTAGATTTATGTATCATTGAAGCAAAATTGATGAAGATACAGGGCATTGTAGATTGAATACAGAAAATTCCATTTTCTAACAGCAGTCAAAAATAGAAACGAGATCAAATGAGATCAAATGAAAGAAAGAGGGCAACCGGGAGAAGGAAAATGGAAAAGAAAAATGTTTTTCTTTTATCTAAAAAGTAAGCCTGGGCAGCAAAATGGAGATGGTTGTCAGGATAAACAATAAGAAATCATAGTTGAAGGCGTATTATATGTACTCTGTTAACTGATCACTGTGCTAGCTTATTTTAACTCAGAAATGTAGTCACCACAACTTTGTAGTTGATAACTATTTGTCATAAACTGTTATTTGAGTAATCAAGAAATTTCCTATTAAAGAAATGAGCAAAAGCTTTAAGATACAAATCAGTACCCCCATAGTTCTGACTATTATGCTGAACTTGTAAAGTTAGTGAATCCTGAGAATTAAACATCTCTTTTTTGAAGTGATAATCCACATGAGGTGAATATATATATATATACACACACACACACACACACACACACACACACACACATTATTTTGTATGTATATATATTATATATATATATACACAAATATATGTATATATGCTTTAAAGGCAATTTCCATTTGTCATCAATGGCTGTCTTACAGAGGTTGTCTCTAGGTGATCACACATGGATGAATAAATTCATTGGCACATTACTCCTCCTTGTGATGAAGAACAAGCTAGTTTACCTTTTAAAGAATATGGCAGGGGCCTCCCCAGTGGCGCAGCGGTTGAGCGCTGGGCTGTGAAGCTGCCTGCAGCCTCTGCAGCGCTGGTTCAATCCCTGGGTGCCGGTGAGGCTCCCACATGGTACGCAGATCTCTCCTGCCAAGCCCGCTGCTCTCCTCAGCAGTGTACTTCCTCATTCTGCCTGTTCTGCTCCCTGCTCTGGCTCTGGTGAATTCTCTCACCCTTCCGCACTTCTGACTGTGCCCAGTGCTTGTATAAATAAATAAATAAATCTTTAAAAAAAAAAAGAATATGGCAGATAAGGAAGGTATTAATCCATTCATTGAACAGAGGTTTAATGATTGCCCCTTTGTTCTAGGCACTAGCGATACAGCAGTGAACAAAATGAAGTCTGTGGTCTTATAGGCTTATAATAAAATGTATTTGCTGGGGGTAAGAGGAAAGAAGATATAAGCATGTAAGGAAAGAGGGGGTAAGGATGAAAGAGTCAGTCATCAAAGAACATACATACAACATGTCAGTTGTATGTGATAAGTGCTAAAGAAAAATAAAGAAGAGTAAAGGGCTAGAGACAATGTGGTTGTGGTTTTATACAGATGGTTATAGAAGTCTTATCCAAGGAACAACTTATAAAGGAAACCAAGAAGGAACACAAATGAGGTCAGAAGAGAATAATCTGGGAAAAAAGGAAAAAAACCTTTCAGGTATATAATCAAGTCAAATGCTCTTGCTGGGGCACGAGTGATGAAGATTGAGAAAGGATTGTTTGATTTGCCAACATTGAAGCTCCTATTGAGTCCTATGAGATGTGTTTAATAAGAAAATTGGTACAGACTTGCTTTCCAAATACCATTCTCCACTAAAAGGAACCATTCAGGACTCTGGAAAATGTCTGTTTCCCAATCTGGGGCAGGGAAAGAACAAGATGAATCTAGAATATCACAACGCAAAAAGTTAAGGTATAATTAATGGTTGATGTCTCCAAAGAATGAGAGATCAAGTTCAAAGAGACTTCTGTTGGCCAAATCTTGGACAATTTGAGTGTCAAAATAAAACTTGATAGTAAAATCCTTAACCTACCCTAACCTACTGAATTCATTAATTCTAACTATTTAAAAACTTCTTAAATGAAAATAAGAAATAGAAAAATAAAAGAAATATCTTTGTCATATTTTTTATTCTCCAAACAACTAATATATGAAGGAATGAAAGAATTAGAAATTATCATTTGTCCAGTGTCATAATTGATACAGGAAAAATTTATGAATGGATATAAAATAAGTAGGTGAAAAATAAAGGAGTGAAAATATACTTACTGAGTTTCAACTTATGTTCTCTTAAAAGAAGGATCAATTGCAAAGGGTAAAATACAAACTTTGCAGTGGAGAATCCTCGTGTATACCACTTAGACCAACTAATGCCATCATGAGATTAATCACGAATATGTACCTACTGATACTACATTTTAATGATAACTTTATTTTATATCACCTAATGAGGTGCTCCTGTCAATAGTCTATAATATGAATATTATAGAGAGAGGAAACATCACAAAAATCCAAATTTAAGGGCATTGTACAAATAACTTGATTGTTCTCTTTTAAAATATGTCAAGAACTTGACAACTGATTGAAATGGCAACTAGGTATCTTGGATAATCTTTGCCTTAAAAATGGTTACTGGGGGGGGGTGGGGGTGGGGAGGGGAGAGATTGGGGTTAAAATAAGGGGATTGCAATTGTATGGGGAATATAAAAATAAAAATTATTAAAAAAATTAAAAAAATGGTTACTGGGACAACTGGAAAAATGGAATCAAGGGGGCCTCCCTGGTGGCACAAGAAGTTAAGCACCACGCTGTGAAGCAATCTGCAGCCTCCGCAGCATGAGTTCCATCCCTGGCCAGGGAGCTACCCACATGGCGCAGTAGATCTCTCCTCTCTCGCCTGCTGCTACCGTCAGCGTTGTAATTCAATCAATCTGCCTGTTCTGTTCCCCACTCTCTCTGGTGAATCCTCTCACTCCCCTCCCCCACATCTCTGACCTGTACTCCAGCTCTTTTATGCATAAATAAATCTTTTTGAAAAAAGAAAATGGAATCAAGTCTATGAATTAAGAGTCTAGACTTGTGTCATTGTTAATCTTGCTATTTTTATAATTTTGTACACCTTAGACATCTTTGATAGGCTTAAAATAACACGTCTGAAATTGGCAATGTATCTAGGTGGTTATTCTTCATGTTGCTAAGTGTTAAAGATTCCTATGGCTAAACTTATTGCAATATCTGTTGAGAATAACTACAAATGGGAGACTCTTTATATCATCATCGAACTTATTCAATATCCAATTTTCAGATTGGACACTACCTTGCATCTCATAAAGTATCTGTGATGGGGTCATTGCTTTCAAAGGATTTGCCACTTTGTTTAGGAGACACATATGGAAATTTGAATACTAATACAAAAGAGCATATGTTGTAGTAAGTGCTCAATGAATGTTGCTTGCATACAATACCTTAAAATAATTTGATAAAGGAGAGACAAAGGAGTAAGTGAGGAAGAATGGACAATGCAGTTCAACTCTGCTTAGTGTATGCAGTTAGCTAAATTACTTCTCTTTTCTAAGCCTGAGTGTGTCCATATATAATATATATAATACCTGCTTTAGAGTTACACAGTTTTCTCCATTCACCCCCTTATAATGCCCTCTATGAGGGAAAGATCTGTATCTGCTTCTACCAATATTCTATAACCATACCATAGGCACTTGATATATGTGTACTAAATGAATGGAATTTATGAAAATTAGAGATGAATCTTTTGAGCTACATGCTATAATCCCAGGGTTGAGAATGCATAGATGCTGAGGATATTCCAAGGACAACATCTGGTGGAGAAAAAGAATGGTTCTACTGCTGAGAAACAGATATCATTAACTCTCACCAAACTCTGACACCATTTATGAAAATCTGGAGGAAAAGGCGCAAAAGAGAGGTGTAGGAAGGAATTCACAGAAAGAATGCTGTGAATAAAGTTGCTAAAGGAATTGTTCTTTTAGCAATAAGTAGAAGAATTGGACCAAGATAGTGTATCCAGTATAGTCATGGAGATTAAATGTAGAGAGGTAAGTTGGGGAGGTTCATCAGAATCTCCTGTTCCACTTGAAGACTTTATCCTGTGTCTACTGAGGAAGCAGAAAGGATTCTGAATAGGAGGTGATATAGTCTAAGCGTTAGGAAGATTAATTAATTTTAGTAGTTATTAATTGAGGCAACATTGGCTCATAAAATTATGTAAAATTTGCATGTACATCGTAGTTCTTGTTTGTACACTACATCATGATCATGACCCAAAAGATTAATAATAATAAAATAAGCAAAGTTTTAGAGGTATGACAAACAGCTAGAATATTATTGAAATAGCATTTTATTACTCTAATGTAACTACAGCTACTTACTATAAAATATATGGGAGATTTTGATATTTTGCCAGTATCATTTGCTTTTTTAAAAAGAAAACTGTCTTTATTTTATCTAATGATTTTTCCCAAGACTGAGTACAGGTGACAAAAAGTATACCAGGCACAACTTGATAGCGGTTTATCCTAGAGGCTAAGGTGGGTTATATCTAACCCCTGACATCCTGTTATGTATTATAATTGTGACTGAGAAATTTAGGACATTTCCACCAACCACTATATTAATGACCATCATGGTGATGGTTACCTGGAAGCAACAGATATGCCCAAGGAAACTTATTACTTTATAAAAAGTTCATCTCTGAGTGTCTTCTGGACATGATGAAACATTTAGGGTCTTGGTTATGTCTCTGGAGTATAGCAGAATTATAGTAAATGGACTTAGAAAATGCAAAATTGCTACATTTCAGATGGTGGCCATAAGTCATCTGTTACATGCTGACTGCACCCATAAAATACCTCAATTTTGTATATTTCCTAAGGGAATGCCTCTCCTCCACATATAAATGAGAAAGATATTGGTTTGAGAAAGTTGTAACAGATGATCAAGTCAGGTGGTAAATGTGAGGAGGATGCAGAGAGGACTCACCGTCATACAAATGTATTTCCCAATCTTGCCTATTTAAAGGGTGGAGCCGACAGAACTTGTGGCAGAAGCTCCTCTATTAAAATTCTAAGACCATGCTAGCTTTCTTGGTGGATGCCCTGTTTGACCTAAAATATTTAGTTGGATCATTTTCTAAACCTGAAAAATTGCACAAGTTATTTGGGTCACATCACCAATGGAATGACTAGACTGATTGGATATTTTGATATGAAATTGTTTAGGCACCACGTCCCTTGACCCACATGTTGTGAAGAGTATGAAGAACATTCTTTTTATTTTTTAAACATTTTTTTAAAGATATTATTTATTTATTTATATAAGCACTGGCTACAGTCAGAAGCACGGAAGGGTGAGAGCATTCACCAGAGCCAGAGCAGGGAACAGAACAGGCAGACCGACGAAATACACCGCTGAGGGGAGTAGCGGGCATGGCAGGAGAGGTCTGCGCACCATGTGGGACCCTCGCCGGTTGCCAGGGATCAAACCGGCGCTGCAGAGACTGTGGGCAGCCTTGCAGCTCAGCGCTCAACCACTGCGCCACCGGGGGGGCCCTGAAGAACATTCTTAAAAACAGCAACAAACCTAGAAAGATTCTATTGACATCTCTGACTGCTTGTGCATTTCAAATTGCAACTAGAGGGCCTCCCCAGTGGCGCAGCGGTTGAGCGCTGGGTTGCAAAGCTGCCCGCGGCCTCTGCGGCGCCGGTTCGATCCCCGGCTGCTTCCCGGCCACCGGAGGAGGGTCCCGCATGGCGCGCAGACCTCTCCTGCCGCCCGCTGCTCCCCTCAGCAGTGTACTTCGGTCCTTCTGCCTGTTCTGCTCCCCGCTCTGGCTCTGATGAATTCTCTCACCCTCCCGCGCTTCTGACTGTACCCAGTGCATGAAGAAAGAAAGACAGAAAGAGAGAGAGAGAGAGAGAGAGAGAGAGAGAGAGAGAGAGAGAAAGAAAGAAAAGAAAGAAAGAAAGCCTCTATTAAAAAAAAAAAAAAAGACAACTCAAATTGCAACTAGAAAAAAATTCCCTCCCTTTTACTACCACACATGCATAAAGGATGTCTGGTAAAGCTCTCTTTTCTAGAATTATGTATTTGCTTGAGTGTTAATTTCAAATTAATTGTCTATAAAGAGTTGGGATTCTGTAATGTTAATTAATTTTCATTCATTTCCTTCAAGGGAAAGTAATTAGTATACAGTAAATTCATATTTTATCATGCATTTTCCCACCACAAGAAAACCTCAGTAGATATAATTTGAATTCCTTTTCAAGATGGGGTCTACAGGTATGTCTTGTCCATTTTAAAGGTCCCCCTCAAGGACTCCAGTGCCTGGGGGTCTCCGATATGAGTAGTCCTAGAAAGCATACTTTTGGCTTGGTAGAGAGTAATACTTTGCATAGGACTCAAACCTCAAGTCTGAAGCAGGTGATATGTTACATAAGAGCCTTAAGAGAGGTGATTTGTCACCAAGTGTCAAGTGGACTCTTCAAGGGTACTAGCAGGTGAAGTGGAAAGATACTGTCTGATGTGCCACCTTTGTTCAGAGAGTATCAAATGAGCAGTTGTTCTCAAATGGAGTTGTGGGATGAAGACTGTCTTTGTCTTACTGAAGCATGCTGTGATAGCCATGGGTTTTCATCCCCGGAAGAAGAGAATGTGAAAGCTTTCAGTTTTTACCTCTTTTGTAGGGAATTTTTTAGGAAGCTTGATTTTGTCAGTGCTACTATTTTTGCTTCATTCTTCATAGACAATACCTACATGGCAGATGTCTGGAAAAAGTGCAGCCATTTTGGTACTTCTTGTACCTTAGATTTCTCTCTAAGAGAGTTTATTACTTTTTATAACTTAGGGAAAATCTAGATGGAAAGAACAACAGACTCCATTTTCTTCTATTCATTCATGTCAGTTGTTATGCACTTCTATTGATATGTAAATAACCGTACAATAGCAATTGTCTCATTAACAATGTACAAGTGTCTATAATTGTAAAAAGAATATATACAATTTATAAGTACATCTTGATTGCTTGAGTCACTTTTGTATTTGTTGATGGAGTAAGTTACTGTTAAAATTCTGTAGTTTTAAGTTGTGAAAGTATGACTTTCCTGGCACCTCCCTGGTGGTGCAAGGGGTTAAGATGCAGCACTCTGAAGCAATCCGCAGCTACTGCAGCACGAGTTCAATCCCTGCAGCAGACCTCTCCTGTCTTGCCTGCTGCTCCCCTCAGCAGTGTATTACAGTCACTCTGCCGGTTTTGCTCCCCACTCTGTTTCTGGTGAATCCTCTCGCCCCCACCCATACCTCTGGCCCAGTTCTTGTATGCATAAATAAATAAATCTTTTTTAAAAGTATGACTTTCCTATTGATAAATACTGTATCTTCTCTACTCTCCATTAAGGCTGATCAGGAATTCTACCAGCAGAAGTATATTCATTTGCAATAGTTAGTATTTTTTCAAGTCTATTGTAGGATGCAATTAAGAGATAATAAATGATAGAACACTTCCTCTGAGGTAGGAGTGATAGAACCCATGCATAGGATGACTACAGATTTTGTGAAAGATGAAAGATGTCAGTATTTCAAATCTAGCTATTATTCCTCTTTACTTATGGAACCAAGGTATGTGTGTATGCATGTATGTATGTGATCCATATGCAAACACATGCACAGACACAGTTTTGGAAGTTCTAACTCTTAATAGTTTGGCAATGACCCTTAATACTTCAGCTTTCATTGTAAATATATTTTCCCTACAAGCTCTATACAATATATAATACTCCAAGAGATAATGATATTTTAAAAAGATATTTATAAAATCATAGGGTTCTAAAAAATAGAATATAAAATAAAAGAGAACAGATTTTTTGAGAAAAATGCATGAGATCTTAGGAGGAGTATAAAATTCCCTTACAAAAAGACACATATTGTTTACTAAGGGAACCTGTACAATGATCAAAAACCAGCCTGTGGTTAAAAGAAACAGCACACTACATGTCCAAGTGAAATTTTTCTTTTTGTCTACCTTGGAGACAAGGGGTCAATTGACTAAGTTACGTAGAGTAGAAAAGAAAATAAAGCGCTTCTTTTATTTTCTATTTTTATGCTAAATATTTAAAGAAAAGTGGAAACAGAGTTATGAAGATGATCTCTTTATAATAAATGCTTAGCCAAGTGAAAGAACAAGATGTTGGTCCTGGGCATAGACTTCCTACAATCCTGGGCCAAGTGTTGGGCTATAAATTATGCAAGTGGCCACAAAACAAAGCATCAGGAAACCCAGATATGTTTATACAGGAACATTCACAAGAGGCCCTGGCAACTTGAACCTAATTTCTGCTGAGTCCCAAATGACTGATGAAAGATGATTGCTGGAGGATATTATTTCTTTATCTTTAAAGAGTGACATATTGTGCAGCAATGCAAGATATTCCAAAGCCACTGTAGGTAAGCAGGCCAGATCTTATTATGCAATCCAAACTACCTAAAGCTGAGTGTGCAGGGCTGGTTTATCAGCTCCCCAAGCAGATTGGCCCAGTAGGACACCCATCTGATTCTGGCTAATGTAATCTTGGCTTCCAAGGGGTTGTGAAATTGGACAAACCATGTAGTGCAGTGGTCTTTACTGAGGCAGTTTGACTGCAACCTGACTGTATGATTTTCATAAGATTTTTCCCTTGCGTGTGAAGTTACCCGAAACCAACCTGGTTATGTTTTTCTTTTTCTTTTTTTTTCCCTTAGATTGATTTATTTATGCATATAGGATCTGGGGTATAGGCCAGAGGTGCAGGGTGGGATGGGGGGGTATGTGTGCATGTATGTAAAAGGATTCACCAGAGACAGAGTGGGGAGCAGAACAGGCAGATTGACTGAAATACACTGCTGAGGGGAGCAGCGGGCAAGACAGGAGAGGTCTGCTGCACCATGTGGGTCACTTCCATGGTCAGGAATCAAACTCCTGCTGCACTAGCAGTAGCTGCGGATTGCTTCATAGTGCTGAGTCTTAAGCCCTTGGACCACCAGGGAGGCCCCTGGTTATGTTTTTTCAATGCTGAGTTCTAACCTGTGTCCAAGTTCTTTTTTCTACTCTAAATTCTTTTACTTTCTCTTCTTTTCTCTTCATCTCTCCATTAATCTCTTCTTTCTCCTACCCATGCGCTCTCCCTCCCTCCTTTTCGACCTTCCTTTTTTCTCTCTGAGAGAGGAGAAACAGAAACTAAAGATTATTTTTCAAGGGTAAAGATGATTAATTAATATTGCACTTTACAAGTGTAGCGTGAGAGCACTCACCAAACAGAATTGATTAAGTTTAATACTGGAACAATTCATCAAGAATGCAAAATGTTTTGTTTCCCTTAGCCTGAAAATTCTTTGCTTGATTTTCTATTATTTCAATTTAATAACAAATGTCCATGGTGAGCTACATTTTGCTCTCCCTGCCTTTTTTCTGTTCTTGGACTGCATGTTGAAGAACATAGTCATATTTTACCATCAATTTTATGAATATTTTACACCAGAATAATCACACATGGCCATGAAATAAACTTATTTTGTCACTCTTATAGAGGAGAACAGGTTCTAGAAGATCCTTAACAATATTTAAGTTGGGCAGAATTACAGGGCATTTATTTTTAGGAATACATAAGTAATAAAAGTGGAAATGAGTTGTATGTATTCAAAACCATTAACTGTTTATAATATTGGCTAGTAAGGACTGTATCAAAGTCTTGATTATGTTTATAAAGATATCAGAGGAGAAGGAAAATAGCTTTTCATTTGAGTTTTATGCTTTTACTGATGAGGATTCTCAATCATCATGTAGGATATGGAATAATTTTACATTCTCTCAGTTGTGTGGGCTCTTATTTATATTTATAAATGTGGACTTCCTTTCTGTGTTTCCCTGTCAAAGTAACTTACAGTCTCATTGTCATGTAGCAAACAGAACTAACTTGGAGGCAAGACAGTTTCCCTAATAAGGTTTTAAGCAAAACAACATAACACATTTTGCAAACTCCTCCAACTGTCAAGACTCTTGCAATGCATCAATATGAGAAATACACAGCAGTTGTGTTATCAATTATGAAGAATAAAATTGCAATCGCTGAAACATAAAATACTTTTGCATCTTCTGAAAAAATGTCTCAGAAAGAAATGACAGTAAATTTTAATTAGAGAATAAATCCCACACTATAGGTTGTCCTAAAATGAAAATATACATACCATGATTGCTTGTTTATTGAATGCAGCCACAGATTTGGATGTTTGCCCTGTCGTCACGATTTCAGAAGATTGCTGTTCTGAATAAGTCAAGAGGTGTTGTATACACTGCAGCTTTTCTATCCCAGAGCAAAGTTTGGAAAAATGAGTTCTTGAACAACTGTCAAATTAAATGCATGGGAGTGCTGTGATTGTATACAAGGAGATGGAATGTGAGGAGGTGCTGGGCAGTGTAGGTTTCAAGGGTTATAGTGTTTATCTTCTTCGATAGTGTTCTTTGGTGTTAACAGTCCATAAAGACCAGCAGATGCTTACCCTGCTGTTACCAACCATGCAGAGGCACAGAGAATTTTGTTAGCAATGTAACATAGTTCTCAAGTTTCTCTGGGAATGCAGTTAGAGAATAAATCATAAGAGGGGCCTGGAGAGGGAGTGATAGAGAAGGGAGAACAGTGTTTAGTGTTTGATTGTGTATTTGATTTAACTTTTCTAGCAAGAAGTTAAAGCTACAGTTGGCGGAATCCAACTACCACTTCTTTGTCTTGTCCAACGCTCTTTCCTGTCTCAGGGCCTTTACACCAGCTACTCTTTCTTTCAGGAATAGTCTTCATCCAGTTTGCATACAGCTTCCTCCTCCTTGTCATTCAGGGCTTAGCTCAAAACTTTTATCCCCTGAAAAGGCCTTTTTTTATAATTTAATTATATGTATATATTACATCATTCTTTCTTTTTGTACAATATATGCTTTCTCCTTTCAGGTGTAGTTCCTGCAAAATTCCCATCACCAGTTCACCTGCACACCATCACCATAGTCCCTTATGTAAGAACACATTCCCTCCCCTGGTTTTTTTTCAAGATTTATTTATTTATGCATACAAGAGTTGGGGTATAGGCCAGAGGTGCTGAGGGGTGAGAGGATTCACCAGAGTGGGGAACAGAACAGGCAGATTTACTGAAATACACTGCTGAGGGGAGCAGCAGGCATGGCAGGAGAGGTCTGCTGCGCCATGTGGGTCAGTTCCGTGGCTGGGGATAGAACTCTTGCTGCAGTGGCTGGCAATAGCTTGACAGCACTGTCTTTAACCCCTGTGCCACCAGGGAGGCCCCCCTTCCCTGTTTTGATCCCTCCCTCACCCCTGCTGAGTGTTTCTGATTAATAGTTGCCTGTTAATTTTGTTTTTAAATTTATTATAATTATTTTTTTCCTGGTCCCTTATTTGGTTCCCCCACATTCCTTCCAACTTATCTAAAGAGCAAATTCTCACTCACACCACTTTCTTTCTCTTCCATTTATAGATTTTATTGCTGTTCCTCACAGCATTAACTCTATCTGAAGTTATTCTGTTTGTGTGTTTATTTTTTTTTTCTATCTCCACCCCTCCTTCCAATCTATTTGTACTTCTCTTGAAAAGCTTTTTGAGGGCAAGTCTTGTCTATCTTGCTCACATCATTATTCTCAAGATCCAGAACTTACCTGACACAGAATGGATACTTCATCCTCAATTGTTGACAGGGAAGTATTTCAATAAAGACATTTTTTAGAATTGCTTTCAGATCTACTGTTACTGAATCAAGTGCCTCCCTTCTCTTTGAATGCTTATCCCAGGCCTCCTTGGGACAATAAGGAAGCAGAGCACCCACAAAATGGTGTTAGATATGTATTTGTATTCCTTTATCACTGATTGAAACTACAGAGAAAGGAAGAGAGGCTTAAAACACACAAATTATATTCTTAAAAAAATATACTCTAATACCTTTGCAATATGTCATCTAGGATTTTAGGCTTAAGTGAATTATTTTAGCTGTTTCCTATTTTTTTTCCCAGATATGAAATCATGTGAAGAGAGAATACACATATCCTCCAACTTACAAGTGCATTACTAATACCACATATACTTTCAAAGCAGAGTAATAGATAAAAACTCTGTGGAACTAGATTTTATTTGACAGTCCTGAGACTTTTTTCAATGACTGCACAAAAGCGTTAAATAGAATGGCCTAGGGATAGGCATTGAATCAATATGCACCAGTAAGTTTGTGAAATCAATTTTTTGCTCCTCAGATACAGGAAAATTGATGTAACCAATGCTGTGTAACTCCTATTAATTGCCCACAGTGACAGAAAATTTATCAATTACTTATTGACTTCTTCAGGACCATGGCAATAGCTCCAAGGTTAAGTGTATAATATAGAAGCCTTCCCTTGCTGATGGCAGGTATAACTGGAAACCAATCACATTTTAGAATCTCTCTCTCTAGTTGATTTCATATGCACATGTGTCTCTTCCACTGTGTCTTGTCCCTGACATTAGATATCTCAGTTGTCTGTCTGTTAAGGTTTATGATGTGAACCCTACTAATAATGTTAGTAGTAAATATTTTCTATCAGGTATTAGCAGAAAACATTGGATGGGTCTAGTTATTATCTTCAGGTAGTATTAGAATGGAAACTAGCAGAATATGCTTTGTTGTAAGCAAAGAAAAACCTAGAAGCAAGAGCTTATACAGAAAAGATTTCATTTATAGCTATGGTATCATGGCTGGTGCATTTGCTAAATGGTAAGCAAAGTAATCCACTGATCTTCCTCTATTACTATCCTCACTGATGTGCTGTCTCATGTACCACATAGTTGATGCTCCTTCCAATATTGTGACTGCATTCTCGAAGTGTGTGTGCGTGTAGAACAGCAGACCAAAATGGAATGCCAGCTGACTCTGTCCCAACATGAAAGTTTGCTTGGGGGCCTCTCAGGAACTTCCTGTTCTCAGTGAGTAAAGCTAACTAGTGGGCCCTGAGTATTAACCAGGCAGGCACATTGATACCCAAAATGAATTAGCATTTCCATGTAAGGGCAAGGGGAGAGCAGATACTTGGTAGGCAAATTATAGCATCTGTCACTGAAACTGAGAGGAAGTAACCTGCCAGATTCACATGACAAATGACCAGCAGACACAGACATTGGGGGTCTAATTGTCAAACTCCAATGTACTTGCTATATTGACTCTTAAATAATCAGCATGTTGGCACACACTGATTCAGTTGGTACATTGTTTTGCATGTTGAAAAGAAGGTTGATTGATCAAAGATATAAGAATGAATTCAAACACACCTAGGGGGGAAAAATCTAATTTATTATTGATCAAGATAAAACTAACCTATCTCACTTAAAACAGTGTTAATAAGCACAAATTTGAAACGCAGCCTGTGAATTCGACACTCTCTTCTGCTTTATGCTCTTATTTTGTTCCACTGCAGTATTCACAGATATGGCAAATATGGTTAGGTAGTCTTTTTTCTTTTTTGTCTTTAAAAAGACCTACAGATTAATGGAATGGCTTAAATGTAATTTCTAAAAGTTTTTTCATTTTTTAAAATAAAAACTAAAATTGTCTAAAACATCATAAACTCAAGTATTTTTTTTTTTAAGGTCAGGAAAAAGCTTTATTACACATGCATGAGGTCCCAGACCTGGGTAGCCCCATAAGGTCTGAGCCCCGGTTTAAAGACAAAGGGCTCCTTTTATACATGACTGTCTTCACATTTATTACACTGATAATTGGCAAAACTGTTGGTGGAGAGAAAAAAGTGAGCAAAGCAGTTTCCCATTCAAAGGGGAGTCTTGGACAGTGGGAGGGGATGCAGCTCTCCGGAGATTACCCCAAAGAGACAGGACTGCTCTACCCCTTATCTGACTCTTTAAATGCAACTTTGTCTAAATAGGAGTGCTGAGACCCGGACCATGAAACTTTCTTTTTCTTTATCTTTTCCTCTATTTTTTATATTATTTTTTTACATCATTGTTCATTTTTAAACAATATTTGCTTACCCCCATCCCCTCAGGGTAGTCCCCATAGAGTTTCCTTCACCAGTGCACTTGTGCACCATCACCTCAGTCCCCTGTGCTCCTCCCTCCCTCCCTCCCTCTGATCCCTCTCCCTCCTCCTCGCCTGCAGGATGTCTCTGATTTATAATTGTCCATTTTTGCTTTGTTGTGTTCTGTACTGTTATGATTTTTTTACACTGATGTCTTATTTGGTTCCCCTATATTCCTGCTATAAGTGAAACCATCCGATATTTTTCTTTTTCCTCTGGCTGATTTCACTGAGCATAATTCCTTCTAGTTCCATCCACGTTGCTGCGAATAGCATGAGTTTATCTTTTTTGATTGTTGAGTAATAATATTCTATTGTGTATATATGCCACATCTTCTTGAACTCAAGTATTCTTAAGTAGATGATAGGTTGGGACATTCTGACTGCTTTTGCTGTGCGGATGGAAATGAGCTGATTTAGAGTGCCCTTTAGCTTAAGGAGGTTCAGTGTCCATTTTAGGTAACCCAGCTATTAACCAGTTGAGCCTAGATTTGACCTACCATCCAGCATATCGCTTCTCTTTTTTTTTTAGATTTGATTGGATTTATCTCTATCATTCTTTCGAAATGCTCATTCTTTCCTTCATAATTTTTATTGTTTTATCCACTTTTTTACTGAAATAGCATTGGTGGGTAAAGTTATCTAAATTTTAGGTATGCAGTACTATTTCACCCCCAAAATTCTAGATTCTGTCCACTGCCATGCCACCATCCTCCTATACCTACCTTTTGCACCCCCAACTACTTCTTCTCTGGTAACCATTATCTACTCTCTGAATTCACTATTAATTTTTACCTTCATTTAGTTTATTCATTTGTTTTGTTTCTTTATTCCTCTTGCTTTATACAGAATTGAAGATTCTGTATAATTTTCAATGTTAATTAAGGTAGTTAATGTTAATAGAATATATATGTATATATGTATCGTGCTACATTGAATTTGAGATATAATTGAGATATAATTCATTTATAGGCAATTCACTCACTTTAAAGTGTATAATTCGGGCTTCCCCGGTGATACAAGGAGGTTAAGTCTCAGCACTATGAAGCTATGGGCAGCCACTGCAGCAAGAGTTGGATCCCTAGCCAGGGAGCTGACCTACATGGCACAGCAGACCTCTCCTGTCTCGCCTGCTGCTCCCCTCAGCAGTGTATTTCAATCGCCTGTTCTGCTCCCCACTCTGTCTCTGGTGAATCTTCTTATCCCCCTGCATCTCTGGCCTACACCCCAGCTCTTGTATGCATAAATAAATAAAATAAATCTTTAAAACGTATAATTCAAAGTATATTCACAGATTTGCACAGCTATCTCCACAATCAATTTTGGAATATTTTCTTTTCATTTTTTTGGAACTAGCATAAAATTTTAAAATTATGTTTTTTGATGTATGTTGGTTTTCAACACTATATGTTTCACGTGCAGAGATTCGCATCTTTAAAAAATGATGACCATCTTCAAACCCCCAATAATTCTCCACAACAGCACATTGTGTCCACTCCTCAATTTTAGAACATTTCATCATTCTAAAGAGAAACTCTTTTCCTTAGCAGTCACTCCTTATTCCTCCTCACACCCACCCAGGCAACCACTGATCTACCTTCTGTTTTGATAGTTTGCCTGTGATGTACAATTCCTCTAAGTGAAGTCAGGGGATATGCAGTCTGTTGTGGCAGCCTTCTTTCTTATAGCATAGTGTTTATAAAGTGCATCCCAGCTGCAGCACCAGTAAGCCCTTCGTTTATTTGTGTGCTGAACAATGTTCCATTGTATGAATATATCACATCTTATTTATGCAATGCTTTAGTTAATGGACATTTGAGTTGTTTCTGTTTCTTGGGGTATTGTAAACAATGCATTAATGTACAAGTTCTTATGTAGATGCATATTTTTATTTCAATTGGATGTATACCTGGGAGCAGAATTGCTTGGTCAGATGGCGACTCTATATTTACCCTCATGAGGAACAGCCAGATTGTTTTGAAGAATGGAGGCCTGTTCACATTCCCACAAGCAGTGTATGGATTGTCTATTTCCATTGTTTTAGTGTTTGCTTTTCTGTAAACACTGGCTAAATTGGGGGGGCTGTCTTCCTGATATTTTAAAAGAGGAAAAACCATTCTCCCAGTGCTCACTTTAGCAGCATATATACTAAAATTCGAGAGATACAGAGATTAGTATGGTCCTTGTACCAGGATAGCTGAGCACAAGAAATCATGGATGGAGGCCTCCCGGGTGGTGCAAGGGGTTGAGGCACAGCCTATGAAGCAATCCGCAGCCACTATGGCACGAGTTCGATCCCTGGCCGGGAGCCACCCCCATGGTGCAGCAGACCTCTCCTGGCTCGCCTGCTGCATCCCTCAGCAGTGTATTTCCATTGGTCCACCTGTTCTGTTCCCCGCTTTGTCTCTGGTGGGTCCTCTTACCACCCCTGCCTATCTGGCCTGTACCCCAATTCTTGTATGCATAAATAAATAAATCTTAAAAAAAAGGAATTCATGGATGAAGGCTAGCCCTGTGTTTTCATATTTTCAAAAGATGTAAATTTGGTTTAATTATGTCAGAATTCCCTATAGAGAAACACTTTGGGGTTTTATAATGATTTTTAAATAGCAACAAAAGTGGAAATATTATTGATTGAAGGTAAATAGAGATGGGGCATACAAATTATATTTGGTGAAAGATTCCAAATGCATCCTATAAAATCTTAGCATTTTGACTATGGTAGTGTACAAATTTCCTGGTAAAAATATATTAAGATGAAGGCTGAAACTCATTTTCAAGATCCATTGCTGGAAGCTTGACAGATGAGATTAACACAAGACTATTGAACAAAATAGCATTTAAAGAAATTCAAAATGAAGAACAAAGGCACACTGCTTATTTAATAAAGATAAGAAAAACTTTATCTCTAGATGCATTGAAATCTGGAATTAACCAAATTGTTTGGATTCTTTAAAGTTTAAGATGCTACCGTACCGGTTCATTTTTTGTTGCAAGAAAGAAAAGAAGAGTAGCAATAGCAAATAATAAAGAATTTTAAATGATCCCTAAATAATTTCCTAATGGACATATAAACAAATACTGTAGAGCAGTATGGAATAGTATCTATAAATTTTATACTATGTTATACTCTGCTAAAGGTAAATTCTCCTTTAGAACACATATCTCTTTGGGAATGAAATTCCCCAGCAAACAGAGATTAAAAGTTTCTTGTTATAATGTTGGCAAGGATGTGGAGAAAAAGGAACTCTCTTGCACTGCTTGTGGAGTGCAAAATGGTCCAACCACTATGGAAAGTTGTGTGGAGATTGGTCAATCTGCTAAAGATGGAGCTTCCATATGATCCAGCAATTCCACTCCTAGGTATTTACCCAAAGGACACAGAAACATTAATTCAGAAGGGCACCTGCACCCCTATGTTTATAGCAGCACTATTTACAATAGCTAAGCTATGGAAACAACCCAAATGCCCCCAAATAGATGACTGGATGAGAAGATGTGGTACATATAACAGTGGAATATTACTCAGCAATCAAAAAAGATGCAATTTGCAGCAACATGGATGGAGCTGGAAGGGATCATGCTCAGTGAAATAAGCCAGAAAGAAAAAGAAAAATACCAGATGGTCTCACTCATAGCAGGAATTTAGAAAACCTAAATAAGGGATCAGGAAAAAGACTAATTATAATAAAGTAAAAATCAAAATCAACAAGCAACTATAAACCAGAGACACACATTATAACAAATGTAAGTTACTTGGGTATAATCCTTTTATTTTAAAGTCTTGGGGTGTGGGGGAGAAGGGAATAGGATCAAAACAAGGGTGGTGGGAATTGTATGGGGACTATAACCAAGATGAAAATGCAGACATTGTACAAAAATGAAAATGATGTAAAAATACACAAAATTAAAAAAAAGGTTTCTTGTTATTTTTGTAAATCTTGATCCTGATTTTTCTGTTGCCACCAGCTTACTCACAAATCCATAAAGTGTCATTTTACATAATGTGTTAAAGAATCTTTTCCTCTCCATTTTGGGTTTAAGAGATATTTCCAAATTCTCCTTTTCTTTTATCAGCATTCAGAAAGATAGCATTTGTAATTTTCTATCTAGCTAGTCCTCCTGATTTTATCTATTGCCTCTTTTGAATACCCTTTGAGCCACTAAATCCATTTAATACCTTTGCTATGAGCACACACTAACAGCTTGTTAAGTAAGACCATCAAGCTTTTACCATTTGCCAATTTGTCATGCCTTCTAGTATGTATAAGCTAAATTTCACAAACTGATTGAAAAGTAATCCTTAGTAACGCAATTTTAATAGTAACAAATTATATCTGTGACACTCATGTGTAACAGTAAAAATCATCAACACTTAAATTTGGAGTCCAGGATATATAATATATTCAAAAAGAAATTAAAACAGGTATTTCAATGCACAGTTCATTTAGTGATGAATGGAATACATAATATATGTAGAAATCATTGATTAAATTAGTGCTTAGTGGAGAAATAGGGATGGAGTTAAATGTAAGTTACTTGGGTAAAATCCTTTTATTTTAAAGTCTTGGGAATATAAAATAAATAGCACGATCAATAATTTAAAGCACTAGCAGGAATAAATATATTACCTGAAAGGAAAATGACCAAGTCTGGTCAGGAAATATTTTAATGTGAATAGAAGTTTATATGCATACATATACATATATACATAAAGTAAACATGTAGATATTGCTCATGATTTCAGTGAAGTGCTATCATGTGTGTTTCTGTTCTCTGAAGTTTGGGGTATTTATATATGAACTGAATAGGACACACAGAAAGAAAATTCAGCATGTGATTCTTCCAACTGAGCTCCTCAAAAAGTTTTTGGATAAGAATTTTTTCTATATCTCTTGATATAATTTCTGTTATTATTATTATACTGTCTTAAGAGGTTAACTTTAGCAATCTACATAATGAAGTTCTAAAGTTATTCTTAAACAAGCCTCTGCCCATTACCCATGGTAATAATGGGTTACTTAAGATAACTATATAGAACATAGAATTCTTGAAAGTTTTTCTAATTCAGTTATATTTCATAGACTAGTCAATGGCTATGAAAGTAAGTAGTGGCTATTTTCAATCTTTCCTTTCATAAAATAACATATTGATTTTATGATCTGGTTTTATTTGCTTTATCATACAAAACATAACACTTTTAAAAAATTATTACCTGTTATTCAGGTTAAGTTGGCTTATAGCATTGAATATGGTTTAGGAATAAAGTTTCACAACTTTCAGATGAATGTTACTGCACTATGTCCACCACCAGAGCACCAGAATCTTCCACAAAAGACCGTTAGATCCCATCCAGACCCTCCCCTTCTGGTAGCCTCAATTCTGTAATCAGATTTGTATGTTTTGCTTTGGTTTATTATTATCTATTCCTTTGCCTTGGTTCTTTATGCTCCACATACAAGTGAAATCATAGTAATTTGTCTTTCTATTTTTGACTTAGCACAATCCCTTCCAGTTGTAAAAAATCACAAGACTTTATCTCTTCATTGTATAAATAGTTTTTTGGTCCATTCATCTGTCATTGGGGACTTAGGTTGATTCCATACCTTGGTTATTATAGTATTGCAATAAACACAGGAATACGTATATACCAACTTCCTTCAAATTAGTGTTCTTTATTCTTCAGATAGATACCTATGAGTGGAATTTTTGGATCATATTTTTAATATTTAATTAAAATTTAATATTTTTAATATTTTATATTTTATTTTATATAATATTTTATTTTATATAATTTAATATTTTTAATATTTTGAGAAACATCCATACTGTTTTCCATAGGAGCTGAAAAAGTATACATTTCAACTAATAGTGTGTGAGGATTCATTTTTCTTCACTCCCTTGGCAACACTTGTTTAATGGTCTTTTTGTTAAAGGCCATTCTCACAGGTGTGAGGTAGTAACTTATTGTGGTTTCATTTTGAATTTCCCTGATGTTTAGAGATGATGAGCATGTTTTCATGTCCCTGTGGGTTATCTGTATTTCATCTTTGGAGAAGTGTCTAAATCTTCTACCCATTTTTTGATGGAGTTATTTGTTTTGTTGTTGAGTTGCATAAGTTCTCCCTAGATACTGGCACCTTGTTGATATATGATATACAAATATATTCTCCAATGTCTTTTCATTTTAATATTAGTTCTTTTTATCATTGTGCATGTAGTCCCATCTCTTTATTTTTGCTTTTTCTTTCTTAGCTATTGTAGTTCAGTCCCTGAAGATGTAATGGAAGTCAGTATAGCACAGTGTTTTGGCTATGTTTTATATGTTTATTTTAGGTTTCATCCATTCTTTAATCCAGTTCGAGCTAATTTTTGTGTATAGTTTTAGATACTGGGCTAGCATCATTCTTTTGCACGTGGCTGTCCTGTTTTCCCAACAACATTTGCTGAAAATGCTTTCCTTTCTCCATTTGTGTTGACTCCTTTATGTAAATTAGTTGTTCTTAAATGTACTTTTACATCTGAGCTCTCAATTCTAACTCATTGTTCTGCCTAGTTTTATCTCAATACCATATTGTTTTTATTACTATAGCTTTGTTGTATAATTTGAGGTCCAGGCATGTTATTTCTCCATTTTTTTTTTTTTTCGGTCAGATTGCTTTGGCCTTGTGGGTCTTTTGTGATTCTATAATTTCAGTGATATTAGCTCTGTTTCTTTGAAAAGTGCTTTTAAAAATTTGATGGGATTGCTTTGAATCTATATATTGCTTTGAGTAAAATGACCATTTTAGCAAGTTAATTTTTCCAATCCTTTTGCAAGGACTATCTCTCCATTAATTTGTATTCTGCAACTTTTAACAGTGTTTTATAGTTTTCATTGTACAGATCTTTCAACAATTTCGATAAAGTTTATTCCTACATATTTAATTCTTTTGATATAATCATAAATTGATTTTATTTTCTGTTCTAGTTTATTGTTTGCATACAGGAATGCAACATATCTTTGTATATCAGTTTTATAGCCTACCACTTCACTGTACTGATTTATTGTTTGTAATAGTTTCTTAATGGAGGTTTTAGTCAAACCATGTCACTATTTAAAAGTAAAATGCACTCAATAATTATGCCAGAAAAATAGGTGCAGACTGGAACATAAGTAAACTGGGACATAAGGGTCACTATGTGTATGAAAATTTTAGTCCTAATAAAAAATCTGTGTTTGACTTGAATTTTTCTAATGGATGTTAATGAAAATGCTTACCAAATAAGGGATAGATACATAAAAGATGATGTATTTTTATAATGGAATGTTATACAATGAAGAAAATAATGAAGTAATTGTGAATGCAGCAGTGTTGATGAAGAAGCAAATTTGGATTTATATAATACTAAAAATGGGCAATTAATATGTGGTGATAAAGGTGAACATAAAAGTCTTTTTTGATGGAATATTAATAGGCAAACAGTAAAAGAGGGCCTTCTGAAGTTCTAGAAATATTGATCTGGTTGGTAATTACTTATTTATGTACATGTATAAAAGTTCACTGCCTTATGACTTCTGTACTATGCTGAATTTAATTTATACCTCAAAAAAATGTCAAACACATAAAAGGAAAAAATGGAATTCATAAATGTATCAGAGCACTCTTATTAGAATAAGGTAAATGGATGCTGATCAGACAAAAATAATTGTACTTACTATCTGGTCCCCTGTCAGGTAAAATCCCCACACACTATCTCCCAGAATAACCTTTCTAGCTCTTAAATGTTTGCAACCAAATATGTTTCTTGCTTTGTTCTTTCCCATTCTTAGGAATTAGCTCATGCTGAATTCTGTTTTTAAATATCATTTCTTCAGTAACTATCAGTCAATCACTTTCTTATTCTTCAAAAGCCCAGCTCAAATAGTTAATGTATGATTTCACTCTTAGTCAAACTTTGAGTCATCTGTCTTTTATGCAGTTTTTAAATTTGTCATTCAGCAGACACTTGAACCTTACACCTGGAGGAGAGAATATGTTGATAAATAAGACCAAGTCTTTGTTCTGGAGAAACTCACAGTTTCTTAGATAATGGTCCTTTCTTTATTATGCCTTCAAATGAAGGTATTTTATAACCTTATCAAAAGTCCTTCCACTAGATTAAAATTCCATGAACATAGAAAAAGAGTTGCAAGTTTTATTTATCCATAAATTTCCCATTGTGCCTTACCAAGAGTAAAAATATTCAATCAATGTATTTAATTGCAATAAGCTCAGTTGGTTGAATTGCTTGAAAATTTTATGTGGGAAAATATCATAATAGATTTTGCAATTTGGCTAACAATAGGTGGCTGATAAGATTAGTTAGTACTTTTAATAACTCAGTTTCATTATATAGAAAATGCGCCACCTATAATTTAAGTTTTTTCTCAATAGAATGACTTCCCAAGATCTCAATAGAGCCTGTGCAAATTAGCTAAAGGTACTGCAAAAGATTTCTGTTTCCTCTGATTTAAACATGGCTCTTTTTACCATGTGGGTATGCCACAGGTAGATAGAATCTTTTACTAAGAACCCAAGAGGTGAATTTGTATAATTTGCACAGCTTCATTTCCAACCTGTCCATGTAATATTCTGAAGTGTTGATAGCCAATTCAGTTTGAATTGGATTCAAGTCACAGGACATATCAGGGGAGCTATTTTTTTAAATTTTAAATTAGATAGTCTTATTTACTGATAGTCTTATCCTGTTGTATTATTATTCATTTTCCTCAATTATTATTGACACTGGGCCTCCCTGGTGGTGCAGGTGGTTGAGCATAGTGCTGTGAAGCTGTCCACAGCCTCTGCAGTGCCAGTTCAATCCCCGCTGGCTGATGAGGGTCCCACAGGGTGCAGCAGACCTCTCAGGTCACACCCGCTGCTCCCCTCAGCAGTGTATTTCATCAGTCTGCCTGTTCTGTTCCCCGCTCTGTTTCTGGTAAATCCTTTCACCCTCCCACGCATCTGGCCTGTACCCTGGTTCTTGTATAAAATAAATAAATAAATCTTTAAAAAAAATTATTGTTGACACTTGTATTAGCTTATATCTAAGATGATCTGTCAGACACAAAGCTGTTTTATTCTGCTCTATTGTATACTTTGGATTTTGAGAGAACTGCAAACTCTTTGTATGTAAAAACCCACACATGGATACATAATATTAAAAATAAGAACAGCCAAGTACTAGAGGCTGCCTGTGTGCCCATCAAGTGATGAGTGGATAAAGTAGATATGGTATATATACACAATGGAAAACTTTTAAGTTATAGAAGGAGACAAAATCTGTCATTTTTAACAAAAGAATGGAAATAGAGGAAATTAATACGTAAAGAAATAAGCCCGCCAAAGACAGACAAATACTGTATGATTTCACTCATATGTAATATATAAACAAACAAATAAGCTGAATAAAGTATAAGTAAACTTTTGCACATAAGCCCAATTAGTGATTATTAGAAGGGAAGGGGGGGTGGAGTGATTGGTAAATTGGGAAAAAGGAGACAATGGTTTGATGAAGCATAGAGTTGGATTTTTTGTGGTGAATTTAAAAACTGCTTAAAAGACAGATGACTCAAAGTTTGACTAGGAGTGAAATCATACATTAAGTATTTGAGCTGGGCTTTTGAAGAATAAGAAAGTGTTTGAGTAATAGTTATTGAAGAAAATGGTATTTAAAAACAGAATTCAGCATGAGCTAATGCTGAGTATATGCATGTTGATTCTCAATGATGCATGCCTATGACACTTAAATAATACATTGTTAATAAGAAATAAAATAAGAGCAAGTATGCCTTCACATTTGATTCAGTATATAAATCATTTAATGAGTGTGCTAACATTCATTTTTTCTATATATTTTCTTATATTGTAGATATAACTATTCAGTACACTGTAGGACAAAATATAGTCATAAAAATGATCTTTACCTAGGATTTTGGTTTTCTTCTCTTATCAAAACTATTCCAATTTAAAAAAAATCAGGGGGATGGGATTTTCACAAAGAATTCTTACTAATATTTTTGATTTCCCTGTCTATAAATATATTCCAGTGAAGGACACATAACCATCTGTTTACCTACCTACTCATATCTGTGATGATATCTGAAATCTGTGTATAGTTCAGATTTGTCTGTTGATATCTAGTTTTCATTCTTTGAGTGCTTTTCAAGAAGAGAATTAGGAGAAGAAATGGAATACAGTTTATTGGCCCCCTAGAGACCAACTGAGAACATTCGTATGATTTAATGGGATTACAAATGATTTAGGTAGAGTGAATCTTCCCAGAGATATTCGTTTTCATTTCCACTATTCATTATTTTTCATTATTGTTGAGCAATACTATAAAAAGGACCCGTGTGCACATTTCTTCCTGTAGTGTTTGAATAACTGTGGCTTAAAAATTACCAAATGCAGTAACACTTTTTAGAGGAAAAAGTGAAGGTATTTTTGTTGTCATGCCATTTTCTTTGACAATCATCAGCTACTCAAAGTTTTCAGTGTGGTCTGTATGTGAGAAGTCCGCTTCAAACCACTGGTTGAAAATGATGAGACATCTAAAGAGTGGACCAATTTGGACTTAGCCAGGTGGTTTTACTAAGCTATCAGGATTAACATTCTCCCACCTATTCTATTATTTGAATAGTGCCCAAGAAAAAGTACCCACCTTTTACAGGGAAATAAATTAGTAAAGGGAAGGATATGCATAGCAATAGTGTAAATGATGGAGGATTTTCACTCTGTTTATAGAATTGAAGATTTTGTGAAGATAGCTCTCATTGTTAAAAAAAAATGTCATGTTGTCCATCAGTCTGCCCAACCATCCATCATCCATTCATTCATCTCCATCCATCTAACCTATCTGTCTCTACATATAGATCAATAGAAAATAAACTGCATACAATACGTAAAGTGCATGTCTATAAGAAACACTATATATTTCATTATAATTTAATATTATATATTGAAGTTTGCATAAATGAACAAGATGAGTATGGTAAAGACTGATCATGAGAAAGGCAGTTCCATAAATGAGAAAATTATGTTTGCAATTAGAAATGAGGGGACTTTTCGATCAGGGGTATTTTGGGGAAAAAATAAGACAACTAGAAAGTACAGAAACTGGGAGGTGAAGGTGTGAGACTTGAATTCTTGTTCTAGTTTTGTTATCAAATTACCATCTGATGTTGAGAAAGGTATTTCAATTCTTTAGATTTCAGATTTCATACACAGGACTTGAATGAGCTGACTCACTGCCATCTGCTAGATATTTGGATTGCTGCAACCTTCTGCTATGTTTATACTGATTCCTTTCAAAATGCAGAGTAAAAACAGTTGGTCATGGCATATACTGGAAAGTACTAGAAGCCCTAGAGTAGAGATTTTGTACTCATCTACTCCATGGGCTATATTTGTCTCAAAGATGTGTTTTCTTTTGATCCATTCAGGGTGTTTGATTTTCAAAAGTTTTTTTAGGATTTTAAAATTAGGAGATTTCATATAAAAACCTAGATTTCTGGATTCATTTTAGAAGGGGACAATATAGTGTCCACATTTCTGTCTGCTAACCATTGGCTATAGCCAAGTAATCACTATCCCCCGTAAGTGGAAAAAGTGCTTAGTCATTTTGAAATCGTACAAACCGCTTTTGAAATATTAGGAATCTCTGATATGGGGCGTGATGAAAGTAATGCTTTGGGAAGTAAATGCAGTGTATTCAGACAAATGGTGAGTAGAAGCAGCAATGGAAAATGCAGGCTCGTTGGAAATCTGCTATATTAATCAATATTAATTAAAAAGGCTTAAATTAGAATCATAAAAGTGATTAAAAAGGAAGCATGGAAAAATCTCAAAGTTGAGGGGTCATCTTCATCACTCACTAATTTAACTAAGGAGGAAACTGAGGCTCAAATAGGGTGAGTGACATTCCTAAAATCATACAACTCAACACAAAGGAATTTGAATCCAGTTTCTGGTCCAATTCCTTTTTCACTAGGCCTTTTGTCTTCTTTCCAGTCATCATGGAAAAGAGGCCTATGGCACCATTGAGATCACACAGTGAGATCCCTTTTAGGATTGAGCTCTAGAAGCAATAAATACCCAGAATAAAATGCTGCTTAGAAATAGCTCCCTAGATATATTGCTGATGGAGGAATCATTATTTACCACAGACAAGGCCAACATTTCTTTTTAAATCAGATAACCCTCCTCTGTTCTGTGAGAAAGGCAAACAAGACACATTATATCCCATCTGAAAGATATCTGTAATGGTTGGGAATAAATGGAGGGAGAAAATTTGTATGTGACTATAAGGAGAGTCACAATAACATTAAATAATTTCATTTACTAGGAATAGATATTATATTACAGGACAAATATGGGCTAAAATTTAGGTGGTATTTTTCACTAGTTACCCAAATTGTTAAAGTCCTTCATCCATTCCCTATTTTGGAGTTCACTCAGTTCGGGCAGATATATAAAATGTTCTGTGGGGTGTCTTGATATTAAAGACTGCTTAATCATATACAGCCTAGGTTCTCTTGGAAGGAAATAACTTTGTGCAACTGAAACAGAAACTTCTATCAATATTTCTAACAGTGCCTTAAAATGATAATGCCCTAAAACCAACAGCTATCTTATCAAGTTATTACATTTAGAAATCACGTGGTTGACATCGATTTTATTGAAAATAGAGGACTGTTATTTTTAAGTATATGTAATGGGATGCAGGGAATATTATACATTAGGGGTTCAGAATTTTTTGTGTAAACATAAGTTTGAGGATAGGAATTAAAAATACTTAGTTTTACCCTGAAAAAGCTAAAATTGAAAGGTGATTTCATCTGTTGTCAGATATTAACTAATTTCTGTGTTGGGGGCAAGAGGGTGTCTCTATGACTTACAGATAACTAAGATTGCAGGTAAGAGAAAACAAAGAAAACATAGTATATACGCCACTTCTGATATACACTTCCACAAAAACAATAACCAGAATTTAATTTGCATAATTGGAATGATCTTTCTATTATTATGCACCAAAGAATAGCTCCTACCTTGCATAATGTCTGGAAGAAATGTTGTACATATGGAAGAGAACATATTTCATTTATAATTTCAGAGAACATCTTGCGCAATATTCCTTCTTGTAATCTTATTTTCAACCTAGGGTAATCATCATCATCATCATCATCAAAAGCTAATAAGATTCATTATTGTTATTGCATGCTTTTATTAGTCTCATTGCCATTTCCAAAGGAAATAGTGGAAATGTCTATTAGTGCAATAGTTCTCTCATTCATTGGCAGTTGCTTTGCCAATCTAATCCTAAAGATAAGAAATCAATCAATGCCTGAATATGCTTTCTCTTGTAGTCACTGTTTTTCTTATGGATATTTAGTGGGATTCTTAATAACATGAGAGGCAACATTATTTTTAAATTCATTTAATGAAAATTAGACTGTTAAGCATACTGGTTTGGGATTAACTTAATTTTTTAAATAATAATTGAATATTCATAGAGGTATAGGCACTTCTGATTTGCAAATATTGACTCACCGCTTTTAGGATGGGCCTCAAGCAGGTAAAATATGTTTTACCAGCATTGTTGAATATTGGATCCAAAGCCTTTTTGGGCATTTTTCTGATGAAATCACACTCATCTATATAGATGGATGGTTTATATGATATCAAGCTTAAAATTTTACCCATTCTCTTGAAATTTGTTGTGTTTTGATTTTTGCTATTTAATTACAAGATTATATTGTACTTAATTTTTTTTCTTTAAGAATGCCAAAATATTCAGCTATAATCCAGAATGCTTCTGTTTACATTATTAAAAGATAGACTAGAGGTCTGCATTGAGTTCAAAATGGTCTGGTAACTTAGAATGAATGTTTATGATTTTCCAAGATTTTTTTGTTTTGTTTTATCAGAGGTACTTCACCAAACCTTAATAATATTAATTTCTTTTGATTTTCTGTCATAGGGATGTTTTCCCCACTACCTTTTAACCTTTGAAATTGAAATCTTGTTGCAACAACTTATATTTTTATTGTTTTCATTACTCAGCTCTCTTCTACTGAAGATTGCATAGCTCCTGTTCATTGTTGCATTGTTTTTCTTCTTATAATTTAATTTTTGTTTTCCTATTCATAGATCACTTGCCTATAAATTTTTATTTTGCTATTTTAGAGTACCTCTGTTTGCTTATCTTTTAGTAATAGTAGGTATGAAATATAGTTTTCATTCAAAGATATAATAGGTATAAAAACTGTGATTTCAAATACAAATTAACTATTAATATTATGCTTATTATTTCTGTAGCAATACCCAGTGAATTTCTTTCTCACTTTCTGTTGAAATATAAATTAGAAATTATATTCACTCATCATCTTAGGTCCATCTTTTATCCTGTATTTTTTCTCACAATGACAGATGTAAAATAACAAAGAAAGTAAAAGAAGCAAAGGAAGAGAATAATTAATTATAAGAGAGAATTAGAAATGTTAACTATTGGAAGGTCAAGCATGTTTCACGTATAAAATGAAGATGAGAAATGTTGAGAAATTAGATGTGTGGGAGAGTAATAAAAATCTCTACATTTTTGATGGAGACACAAAGCAGAATATAACAGATGCATTACTCTTCTTTGATCCTTTGTGACTGTGCAGTTTTCTGCATAGAGATGTAGCCACTGATTATAATTAGTTGAAGACTTTATTCCCAACTTCTCATCTTTCAAATGCAAATTAATGGTTTCTATGACAAAAATAAAAGTCCTTGACACCCTCTTGAAGAAGAACTCAAGTAAAATGAATAATCAGTTGAGATGAACAGCCTAAAGTTATCAAGAAAGGATTCACAGATTCTGCTTTTCCAATAAAGCAGAGGCAACTTTTGGAACATAACATTTGTTTCAAAAGAACCATTTTATTACGGGCAGGTAAAATCACAAGATCCAGCCAAGATCCAGTGACATGAATTACCTGTGTTAAGATGGACTGCTTCCACAGTATTTAATCATGCCTTCATTGCAAACATTAGTATTTTCATTTTTATAGATATTTCCAGAAAAAGAAAATTTTGAAATATTATATTACAGATTTAACACTGCCACTATTTCTAACAGGAGCATGTGCTGTTTTTTGTTGGTATTTTTTTTTTTTTTTTTTCAAAACTAAATCTTAATTTAATTGCTTTTCTAGGCAGGTAATTATCTTCCCAGTCTCTTCTAACTTATGCTTGATGTTAATTTGATTGAAATATTTACACGTTTCTTATTCCCTTCCCCCACACTTTTTCTCTATTCATTGCCTCTGGCATATTAAATTTCTATGATTTATCTTTGTTTACTTTCTTTCCTATATGTGAAGTTCTCTTTTCACAAATATTTCAAGTAAGAAGGGAGTAACTTCAAAATGTTAAGATGTTTCCTTCTGGTAGAACAAGCAGACATACTTGAGAATGACTGACAAGATTTCTCAAACTTATTCCAAATGTCTAAAAGCAGATGCAAAAATCTAACATCGCCACAGATTTTGCTCATTTAAATGCAGACTTATTTTTACTCTGTCAAAAATAGTTCCTTTAGGTATTTGTGTACATCTGGCTCTTATGAAGGAGAGTAATGAAAATGAAAATATACTAACAATATCATTGCAAAGAACCATCATGTAGTAAGTCCATATGATGTGTGAGGAACTGTGAAAGACATTTTATGCATATAATTTTATTGAATTCCTATGGAGTCTGTTGAAATGACTGACTTTATTCCTTTTTTAAAATAAGTAAAATAAAATTTAGAGGAGTTAATATTAATTGCTCAAGATCACATAGTTGAGGTAATATTTTAAAACTAAGTCAGCATGATAGCAAAGCTCATGCTAATTCAGTTGAAATAGGATTGTTACACACATACACATTATGGATTCTCCATTTTGAGTTTTTCTGTTCACATAGCAGATAACAGGATTTAGCTTTTACTGTAGGAATAAGTCTGGATTTAGGGAATGATGTAACCTTGGAATTGCTGCTGACTTTGGGACAGTTTTTGTTTTGGTAGGTGTGAATGAAGACAGTTTGGAGAAAGTCATTTCATGGGGAAATCAGGTAATCAGGTAATAGGAACAGAAGAAAGATGATGCCAGTTGATAACTAATTTCTGCTTTCTTTTACTAAGTCCTCATGAGAATCAGCTTTATTTTTCACCTTGACCTCCATTAGGTAATCACCCACCTTTAAATGCAGCCCTTTTTTCCCCTCAGTTATATGGCAACAGTGACAATTGGAAATACCGCCAACAAGACCTCGGGATGTCTATCAGAAACTTCTGAGAGATATTTCTCTAAAGATACATTTATTTTGAAGTCAACCAACTGCCTGAAAGCAACTTCTCTGAAAGAGATACTACTATGTCTAAGATCATGTAATATCTATAGAAATGGAAAAATATCATTTTTCATTGCCAGAAACGATAACTATCAGAAACTAACCTCTTACCAAAATCTATTGAAGAGTAATTCTAATATTTAATGTATTTGTGCTAGCCCATCAAAGAGCTGGGGGGAAAGAAACAGAATCTATCACTGATACAAGAAAATCAATCTCCCACCTTTCTAAGCTATTTTTCTTATTTCTTTCCATTTGTTCCTATTTACCATTACCTGTTGACTTCCAAGGGCATTGCTGGTATTTATCTTTTGATGAGGCTACTTTATTTTAGACCCAGAGTCTGGAACAAACCATTATTCACTAATAACTATCATTTATTTTCATTTGGGCTCTTGGCTTCTTACTAGGTGAATGCTTATTAAATTGAAATAATAAATACACTTGAGGACTGGCATATTGCAAAGCATTTTTTTTCTTGGTGTTCTTGAGATGAAAACATTTATAAGAGCATGCGACCCTTGGTTTTGATTTTCCCTTCTGCTGCTCATGAATGACCTGGGCCAATTATCTCTCAGTTTGCTGTGACTGTGTGACAGTTGAACTCCATAAGCAGCTAGAAGCTTCTGTGTCTTGAAGCTCTTAAGAGATCCTTAGACTGAAGCTGTTAACTATCAACAACAAAATCTGAATTGTGTCTCCATGTAGTGACAACTAGAATATTGACCTACTGACCTACTACTATTGATCACTTGGAATATTACAAAGGCACACTCCTATATATTTGATTGACTTTGAGTTATCTTTTAGGACAGAAGCTTAATTCCCAATGCATGTTGCATGCTCTTTACCATATTAAATACAGACTAATTCATGTCAAGTAACTAGGATATGAAAATTTAAAAAAAGATTATTTTTTAAAGAGACAGTGATTTAAAATAAGTGAATAATAAATCTTTGAATTAATTTGTTTGGCAGGCACTTGAGGGGCAAATCACTGCTTGAAGTTTTAGCATTTCAAACAGGGTTTTGCATTGTATATATGTTTTAGCTTCAATTTATCATCTGAAAGACGGGCCTACAAATTTCAAAGATCACAATATTTTGAAGTCTTCTGAGGAAGTTGTTTCATGATTGTGGATTATTATTTCATTGCCCCTACTTCGTACAGATTCTATTCTAAATAATATAGTTAGTGAAAATTTATTAGAAAGTTGGATTAATTTTGGATATCTGTATCTCTTATCACTAACTCTGTCTGGATTCCCCATGCTCAGTTAACACTTCACTAATGTTGAATGGCTGTAGACAATAGAAGCAGACAAAATAGAATAGGACCTAGCTGACACCCTAAATTTATTAAAATTATAGAAAATTGCAACTTTATGTCTGGTGATTGTATTGTACTAGAACAAATGATAGTTTCTTTCAAATATGTGGTTGAGGAGAGGACAGTCCCTTTAAGTCATTTAAGTCTTTCTTTTGGTGGTTTTAATTTCATCTACATTTTGCATTCTAAGTGTTCTTAAAATCCAATTTTTTAAACCAAAGAGGTAGAAGTCTTCGGAAATTCCATGTATTATGATAGTTCCCAAGATGAGTATAAACAGCACTCAGTTCATCCAATAATGATTGATCTATTATGATGCAGATAAGAAGTTTTTATAGAAAGACTAAAAGAAACTAAGACAATATATGTCTTCTGCCTTTTACATTCCATTTGAGTATTGTTTGGGGATAAAAAGTCAATTAAATCCCTTCCAAATATATGCATCTTAAAGTTAACTTAAGAAATAGGCTTTTGCAAATCATTTAATTACTGTTCAATATGTATCACATACTTAATTATGTCTTTTAAAACTGATTTTGAGGGACCTAGTAAAGTGTTAAAATTAGATCATAGTATTTAATAAACAATGATATTTTATATAAAACATCATAATAAGTGGCTATTCAGTTATGTATAATGGGTTTTGTCATGTGACTTTTAAAAATTCTGCTTTTAATGTTTTATTAGCAACTTAATTCCTTAATTTAAACCTGAGATAGTCCAGGCTTCCCCTAGGCCTTAAGCCTCAGTGCTACCACAGCGATGGCCCACTTTGATGGTCTGAGTTCAATCCAGACCAGGGAGCTCGCACACATGGCTCAGCAGCCCTCTCTGTCTTGCCCGCTGCTCTTCTCAGCAGTGTATTTCAGTAGATCTGCCTGTTCTGCTCCCTGCTCTGTCTCTGGTGAATCCTTTCATCCCTGCCCCTCACCTCTGGCCCACATCCCAGCTCTCCTGTGCAAAAATAAATAAAATCTTAAAAAAATAAACATTTAAAAAGGCAAATAAACCTGGGATATTCCATTTTATTGAAAACTGAAACTCTTAATGTTTTAAGACTTGACTTTCTTTTGTGCCTCTAATTACTATTTCTTTGCTTAGAATTCTGTTTACACATTAGGGCATCAGAGACTGGATTAACAAAATTTTGAAACTTGGCATAAAATTGTTTTAGGAAGGTTTGAAACATAAAATTGTTTCAGGAAAATTTGAAAAGATTTGTTCCTCTAATTTAGAAGTCAAATAAAGGTGCAAGAACTATAAAGTATATGCAGAGCAAATTGTGACTCATGATGAATAAAAGTAATAGATACTAATAACATGTACCAAAGTGTGATCTGTGAAACACCAATCCTGCAAAACACTTGGAGAAAAAAAAAATTCTGTAGTCATGTACATTTAGGAAATGCTGATAATATATATCTTATCTGAAGAGTCTCAAGTCCCTAATCATGGTATATGTTTGCCAATAAGAGAAAAGAAAAAAACAAAAAACAAACTATGTATATAAAATTTACTTCCCAAACCTTTCTGAAATTCAACTTGAAAAATACTATGCACATCTTACAGAATAATTTTTTAGAGTCACTGTCCTCAGTGATTTCATATAATTGGAGGGATAGCATCAGGATGTCTTTCTCTAAGATAGAAATTATCTATCAGTCAGTCAATCAATCAATCATCCATCTACCTACCTATCTTCCTATCTATGGAGAATACTGAGATATCTTAAAACCCTTAGTTATTTTCTTAAAAAGACTCTGAGATCTTTTAAAGTGAACTTTATGTATGTAGGTAGGTATTTATTTATTTTGGGGGGAAGAATCAGCATGTGGGCTGGAGGCACAGGAGTGAGAGAATTCACCAGAGACAGGGGAAGCAGAACAGGCAGATTTATTGACGTAAACTAAGAGAAGCAGCAGGCAAGACAAGAGAGGTCTGCTGCACCCGAAAATGAAGTTTAGAGAAATTAATAGTACAATTTAATGAATGTTATTTAGTTGAAATTGATTATATCAGTAATAAAAATAGTTAAACTTGGTATATATGCCATGCTTCTTCATATTTTGAATTCATCAGATTTCATTCCCATTGCAAAGGTAAGAGCACCTTACCCAAACTCACTCATTAATAGCAGAGGCAGTTTGAACTAAGCCTCAGTTTTGTCCACAACCTATGGATTTTTATTAATACTACGGTCCCTTTCCTTACTGAGCTTTGATGTCTCTCAGTAGGTGAAAGTCTGAGAGGTAGAGTGATAAAATACAGAAACGAAATAAAGTGTGGCCAAAGAGCACTGAAGGACAAAAAGGAAATTTAAAGAAATGTAGAGTTGAAATATTTACAAAGTGATATTTCAGTTTACGAAGAATAATTTTGGATTGCTGGATAGCTATGATTATCAGTAACTGGTTATGGAATTTTCCCTGTGGGATTACAACTTAATAGAACACTATGGGTATCCACAGAGCGTCATTATTCCTAACCAAATATCAAGAAACATCTGTAAAATTTCCTCCTTACAGTAGGCAAGGAAGAGTGGAACATAGAGTGTTTCAGTATTTTCTTACATGGGTATGTAGTCCCAAAGTATATATTAGACTGATGTATTAGAAAAGTTTAGAAGTCTATAGCAAATGTTCTCTAAAATTACTTATACTTAAGCAAATCAAAGGTTATATTACAAAACTCAGTTAAAGCCTGAATTTCTTATCCTGGTAAATTAAATGAATGTACTTTCCTTCAATGATTTTTTTGTTTAGTGTTTAAGGAAAAATGCAAGGGAATCTGATTTTCTGATGTATCAAGTGACTGGACTGGATACATTATTGGATTCATATTTAGTCCCTGGTTTTATTTCTCTCAGTTATGCATATTTGTTTGTTAGACCTTTTAATTTTCTGAAATGAATTTGTGTCTTGCAATTTTGAAATTTTGATTACTCTTAGTGGCTTACCATGGAGAGCGTTATTCAAAAAAGGGAGTGGGGGTGGGAGGGAGACTGGCTCTGTTACGTTTGCTATAGAGTGATAATTTTCAGAGGAAAGAGATGGAGGAAGAACCACCACTGCATTATTGAAGGAGAAACCACTAGCACCATGTGGCTGGCCTGAGTGGAGTTGTAGTGTTACAGGGCAGGGAGAGGGGCAGCCCAAACCCCGCAAACCTGCCTATTCTATATAGGGTTCTGCCATCTGCCGCATTAACACAAAACATGAGACTTTAATGGGAAGGAACTTTAATACAATTAGGAAACAATACAGGAAAGGCAAAGAATCTAGTTTCTAAATCAAGCACCCAAAGTTACCCGTCCCCTCGTGGGTAAAACTCCATCCAAATGGGACTGGCCCAGAGCAAGGCCTCAAAGCCTGCCACAAGTCTAAAGCATCTTCCAGTGGAGACCCACAAAAAGGGTCAGAAACAACAAGACAAGCCCAGAAGGAAAAGAGCAAAATCAAAATCAAGATAAAAGCTGCCATTGTCACCTCCCCACGGGTCTCACGCACATCTGTGTCACCCAGTCCATGACCAAAAGACAAGCGCAATTTCTTCACGTGTCTCTAGGCTCCATGCGCCTCCTCCAGGGCTCCTTCTGGCTCCATCCTGCTTCCTTCCTCAGTCTCCTCTGCAGCTTCTTCTCTCACTGCTCAGCTCCACCCTCCCTTGGGTGGGGCAGGGAACCTGGAACCTCCCCCTTTCCTGGAGACCACCCTGTTACAGTAGATGTCCTGAATTTCAAAGATAGTACCAAAAAGTGTAAAATGATTAATAGTAAATTTCATGTTGATTTCATGTTGAAGCTATAAATTTTTGGATATATGAAAGATATTATTAAAATTAATTTCACCTATTGCTTTTGACTTTTTAAAAATCTAGTTACTAAAAATTTTTAAGTTGTGTATGTGGCTTATATTTCTGCTGAAGAGTACTGCTCATAAATGATTACATTTGCTCCATGAGTTCAAAAAAAAGTTATAATTGGGGTTAACTTTGAGGCTTGAACCATTTGGGAGTTAGACTAAATAAATCTAATGTATGATTAAAGAGGAAATTCTGAAGTAGGATTAAAAAGAATCCCAGTTTATCTCTGTGGAACCAAGCTTAGCCGAGGTTTCGCCATTTTGTATATCCTCCACCTTGCTATGTTAGTTCTTGTCCAGCCGCATTCCGGAGATAGTTTCAGCAGTCACAACCCTCACTCCACTTGGTGACGAAAAAGCAGACCACCCCAGCCACCAATAAGGGCAGTCCTATCCATAAATGGGACAGCATCTCTAACTGTCCAATCAGTTTGAAACTAACCGCACGCGCCAAAATGCCTTTGTAGTAGCCAATGAGTAATTGCCAGCTTCTTGCAAAGTTCGCGTCACTCGCGACCCAATAAGATACCCCTGCTTCCTCTATTCGGGGCTCTCGACCTCTGCCGTTGCATCGGTGCGTGTCGAGGGCCCGGTCTCGAGCCCGTAATAAACTCCCTTTTGCGTTTGCATCAGCTGTCCTTGGATTCTTGGAGGCTATGCTCGCCGAGTCTGCTGATCTTGGGCACAACATTTGGGGGCTCGTCCGGGATCGGCTAGCACAGACCCCAACCACCAAACGGCTGAAGGGAGCCATTAAAGCGCGCAGGTGAGTGGTGAAGTTTGAGTCTGCAGACCTGTAGTATTGAGTACCTGTATTTGTATTTTTTGTGCTTAGTACCTGTAAAATTGTTTGCAAACCTGTAAAAGTACTGAGTACCTGTATTTGTATTTTTTGTACTCAGTACCTGTAGAATTGTTTGCAAACCTGTAGAAGTACTGAGTACCTGTATTTGTATTTTTTGTACTCAGTACCTGTGGAATTGTTTGCAAACCTGTAATTTTGGTAGCCAGACACTTAAGTGGATGCGCTGGTAGGTGTCTTGGCGTGGACCAGGGGAGACGTCCCCGGACCACCTGAATGGCTATCCCCTGTGGGGCAGCACTGGGGTAGCATTTGTATGGGGCCCGTTTGAAAAATTTGTTTTTTGGTTCGTTTAGTGTGTTTGTTATTCTTAAAACTTTGGTGTTTGTCTCTACCCAGGGACCTCTAATTGGTTATCCGTACCCCTTGTGGGGCAGCACTGGGGCAGGTCCCCCTTTTGGGGAAAGTTCAAAAAAAAAAAACAAAAAACTAATTTTGTTTTATTCCTGGTGTTTGTTGTCTTTGTGGCGTTTGTGTGTTCGTAACCATGGGTCAGGCAATGCCTACTCCACTGTCTTTGGACACAGTCAAGGCAAAAAGTAAAATACTGGGGACTAAAAAGTCACCACAGCTGGCTGGTAAGAAACGCTGCCTCTGATCTCAACAAGCAGCTGCCTGGACATTTTCTCCAGTGTTGAGATCACTGGTATATCTCTGCTGCCTTCCAGCTGTGGAAAAATTAGTCTGTCCCTTTGTCCACCTTAAAAAAAAAAAAACAAAAAAACTGAAGTTTACTAAATTGTAGTTTCTCAGTGTTTTTGCAAATATTGGTAAAAATAACTGTTTCTTAAAATTAGTGCATGTGGCAAAAAAAAAAAAAAAATTCAAATAAAAATTAAGAAATCTCTTTGTTCTTAATTTTTGCCTCCGGAGAATTAATTGTAAATGGCGCCTATAAAAAAAAAAAAAATCCTAAATTTTGAAATTGCGATCTAAAATTGTAGTAAACAAAAGCTAATTCAAAATTTAATGGTTTAAAGCATACATGCCTTAAGGTTTAAGTGTTAAAAAAAAAATTGGTGCTTTACTTTGTTTAAATATGTTTACTTGTGCTGTACGAAAAAAATAATAATTAACCTGGCCTATGCTAACAAACAAACTTACTTCTAGGCTTTTATCTAAACTTCTCTTGATAAGATCTTGTTCCAGGAAGACTGATCTACTTGTCTTTTCCCCTTGGAAAAAAACAATATATTCTCCCAGTAAAGGACTAAACTTCTTTGCAAAATTCAAGGTAACATCTAAAGCCATATGGACAAGTTACTGAAAAAAATGTATATAGTATTAGGTGTCTATTTTTTTTTTTCCTTTTCTTTCTTGCTTTTGTCAATCTATCTGTAACAGGGTGGTCCCCAGGAAAGGGGAAAATTCCAGGTTCCCTGCCCAAGAAAGGGAGGAAAAAAGCAGAATTAAAAAAAAAAAAAAAATCCAGAAGGAGACCTGGAGGAGGCCCATGGAGCCTAGAGACACATAAAAAAACTGCGCTTGCCTTTTGGTTGTGGACTAGGTAACACAGATGTGGGTGAGACCCGTGGGGAGGAGACAATGGCAACTTTTATCTTAATTTTAATTTTGCTCTTTTCCTTCCGAGCTTGTCTGGTTGTTTCTAACCCTTTCCTGTGGGTCCTCACTGGAAGAGGCCTTAAACTTGTGGCAGGCTTTGGGGCCTGGCTTGGGCGAATCCCATTTGGACGGAGTTTTACCCACGAGGGTACAGAGTTTTACCCACTTTGGGTGCTTAATTTAGAAACTAAATTATTTGCCTTTCCTGTATTGTCTCCTAATTGTATTAAAGTTCCTTCCCATTAAAGTCTTGTATGTTTTGTGTTGATGCAGCTGATGGCAGAACCTATTTAGAACAGGCAGGTTTGGGGGTCTGGGCTGCCCCTCTCCCTGCCCTGTAACATATCTAGTGCTTGCCTAAGGAAAAAGACTTGGTATATAAAATTGTTACAGTGGCAACTCTGAAGTTGACTTAAAATTCCAGTTCTAAGGAAAAACTAAAACTAAACTAAGGTTTTACTAAGTTTAATAATAAAAATTTGCTAACCATTTACTAAACTTTCAGGTTTACATTTTGTTCCTTATTGTAAAAAGACTAAAGTTTAATGTCATCTCAACTAAAAAAAAAATTTTTTTTAATTAAAAATGTATCTAAGTTGTGCATTCTAAAGAAATAATAAACAGCTATTATGGTGTCTTACATGCAGAGATTAAAAACTAAAATGTAATAATTCTAAATACAAGTAAAGTAAAGGTAGTACCTTATACTGTTGTGCGTGTTTTAACTTCTTTTCCCAGGAGTCCTATATCTCTGTATTTTGGCCTTGACTCTATAAACTGTATAATGTTATAATTGTTTTTAATAGTCTAAACTCTGGTTAAAAATTAGTATAAAAATTTTAGCTTCTTAAGTAAATCTAAAAATTTCAGTTTTGTATTTTATAAAATCCCTTGCCTTTTTGGTAATGCATTGCTGGATTTTGGCAATTGCCTATTCATTGCTTGGTTAAAAAAAAAACCAACTATTTTATCCCATGTGCCCCTGGCAAAAAGGTGTTATATACAAAAATGTGTATGTAAAAAATAGTAACATTCTAGACACAGGACAGGTAAACAAGGTAAAGTAAAATAATTTATATCAAACACCTGTTTTATAGTTAATGACAGAAATGGTGAAAAACTAGTTACCTTCTTCACAAAAGAGACAGCATAATAACTTTTGTGTTTCCTGTATTTTTCTCTCCAGTATTATATGTAGACACTATATAAAAAAAAAATATAATGTTTAATTATTCAAAATTAAAAAAATATTATTCACTGTTTTGGTGTCACTTAATATCCAAGTGGTCTCTAGTCTCTATTTTATAAAAATTGTATAAAACATATAAAAATGTGTAATTAAAATATATATCTTTTAGCCATCCTTGTTCTGACATCAGGTGCAGGCTCCGGAAACTAAATCAAGGGCCTAAAATCCTTTTAACACTTTTATTAGACATAGCCTTCAAGGCCTACAGTAATATGGAGGGGACTTAGTAAAAAAAAAAAAAAAAAGAGGCAAAAAAAGGGCCCAGTAGATGGCAGTTGCCATCACAGTATTCTGCCACCTCAGACTCACCCAAGGCCCCATGCGCCCTAGGGCATTCGGGACCTCAACCTCTCAATGGGCTGCCAGCTTGCATCCACTGCCAGCAACCAGGATACCTCAGCTGCAAAAAACTGTCCCCAGGGCCATGCCTTCAGTGCCATCATACAAGGCTCTAAAAAGGGGGACTGTCCCACTCTCCAGAGAGGGAGGGGGCCAGCCCAAACCACGGGCCAGGATGGGAGGACAGGCTTAACGGTCAGCTGCCTCTGATGAAGAATCCAGTGCAGGAGAAGACCTCTGAAGAAGCCCAGAGGTGAGACAAGCTCCCCTGTTTACTGTTTATACGAATAAGCCTCGGGTGACCCTAAAAGTGGCAGACAAAAAAAATCATCTTTTTGGTAAATAAAGGGCCACTTGCTCTGCCTTACTCCAATTCTTTGGATTGACCTACTGGTCGATTGCCCCCCTCACTAGTAAAGATGGCCAGACTGAGCCAAGACACTTTACAGCACTGCTACCTTGCTCACTACGAGGCTACTTGTTTGTACATTCTCAGTGGTTAAATAAAATAAAAAAATAACATTGTGTTTCTTTGTCATTGACAAAGTTGCACCAGAAATGTTTATAAAAGTATTTCTTTAAGACCGTTTTATAAAACATAAAAATATAATTGTAAAAAATTTTTGTTTGCATAATCATGGTTGGCCAGGTCTCATTGTGCATTGATGTTGAGCATCAATTCAAAAGAACTGTTCATTGCAGATTTTAATTGGTACCGGTGAGTCTGTGATTTTGCAACTTGTCTGTTCACATTTAAAAAAAAATTATCATGTAAAATTTCCATTTTTCTGTAAAAATAGGTACAATAATAATCAAAGTTTTGATGTCCTGAGTCTTCATCTTGGAAAATTACCTTATTCTGTTTAAACTTAACATTTTATGCACTAACATTTAGAGGGCCTCATTTTGATAACTGCAGTAACATTAAGTATGTATAAAACCCTAAAGCCCTAGACCTGTTAATGGCTAAAGTTAAAAAAAAAAAAAAAAATTTGTGACCTACTTACTCTTGAACTGAAATCTTTTGTTTTTGTTTTTCTCTTGCTTGGGCCTTACATCCTCAATGCCTTCATCGAGGTCATTTCTCGCCTGGAGACCATCGAACTATGAAGCCTCCACTGTCCTTTCGAGGTCCCTTAGATCATCGCCCTGCAGTGGAGCCCTGACTGTTTCCCCTCATCGCCCACTTTCAGCAGGAAGCAGTTACTGATCAGAGCGACGCCCCTTTTCCTAACTGCAGTTAGGGGCTCCATTCGCAGAAGGGGAGGAATAAGACATAGGGCAAGTTAGGGTAATTAGGCAGTTTTAGGGACAGTGCAGGAGGGGACCTCTGAAGAGTTTAGGAAGGCTTCAGAGATAACAACTAAAGGAATGTGTTAACGTTGGCCTTGGTTTCCTTCAAGTGATAACAGAGAGTGTTTTAATTGGAGCAGCAGACTCATTTATGCAAGGAGAAAATAAAAAGGGGTTAGTATTAAGACTGGTGGGCAGCAACCTGTTTTATTCAATAGCTGATGTTTAGTGACCAAATAAATAACTCTGTGACTGGCTAACTGGAGAGAAATCCCTTGTTTGAGCAGAGTAATTCTCATTTGTTACTGAAGATAATACCTCTTGCTGACTAGATAGATGGTTTAGAGTCTGATTTTCAGAGGTCATGGTCTGAGATGACCCAGAAAAAGTCTGTTTTGTATAAGGATGGCAATTTTAAATTTTCCTGTACCTATAAACCTGTGAACACATTATGTGGCTGAACTTAACCATAATTCTGAGACTGACTAACGGATAAAAGGCTTGGTAGCTGTTGTTTTCTTAGCTGACTAGCCGTTTTTCAAAAAAAAAAAAAAAAAATGGGGGAATGTGGAACCAAGCTTAGCCGAGGTTTCGCCATTTTGTATATCCTCCACCTTGCTATGTTAGTCCTTGTCCAGCCGCATTCCGGAGATAGTTTCAGCAGTCACAACCCTCACTCCACTTGGTGACGAAAAAGCAGACCACCCCAGCCACCAATAAGGGCAGTCCTATCCATAAATGGGACAGCATCTCTAACTGTCCAATCAGTTTGAAACTAACCGCACGCGCCAAAATGCCTTTGTAGTAGCCAATGAGTAATTGCCAGCTTCTTGCAAAGTTCGCGTCACTCGCGACCCAATAAGATACCCCTGCTTCCTCTATTCGGGGCTCTCGACCTCTGCCGTTGCATCGGTGCGTGTCGAGGGCCCGGTCTCGAGCCCGTAATAAACTCCCTTTTGCGTTTGCATCAGCTGTCCTTGGATTCTTGGAGGCTATGCTCGCCGAGTCTGCTGATCTTGGGCACAACAATCTCCAAACTCATCAAATTGTATACATTAAATATGTAGTTTTTTGTATGTAAGTCAAACGTTAATGAAGTAGTTTTGAAAAATGACTAGAATCCCAGTTGTAATTATCTGTGGCTACTCAGGAAATAATAAGTATGTGAGTGTGAGTGTGTGTGTGTGTGTGTGTGAGAGAGAGAGAGAGAGAGAGAGAGAGAAAGAGAGAGAGAGAGGTGTGAATATTCAACAATCCTAGTTTGCTTAATTCAAGACTTCCTTTAAAAGTACCTTGTCTTTCTAATTAATACAAAGTAAAAATCAAAATCAACAAGCAACTGTAAACCAGAGACACACTGGGGGGGGCAGTGGGAGGGAGGGAGAGGGAGAGGAAGGACTAGGGTCAAAATAAGGGGGGGGTGCAATTGCATGGGGAGTATAAGCAAAATGAAAATGTATACATTATGCAAAAATGAAAAATGATGTAAGAATTATATAAAATAAAATAAGTCAAAAAATAATAAACATAAATAAATAAAATAAAAATATAAAAAATAAAAAATACCTAGCCTTTTATAGAATAATTTTTGTAAAATACTTAAGTATTAAATCTTAACTAAGAATTATTAGTTTGGCTTGGCCATCAAGTTCATTTAACTTGGCCATCAAGTTCATTTAAAAGAGGTAACTAAATCCTCCTTTCCCTTATCATTTTTCTTGTTCTTATATTTCTTTTAAGTGTCATGACCAAGTATAAAAATGTACCTGTGATATTTCCATTTGAATGACCTGGTGTGTTCCTGAAATTGAGTTTACAAAAGCATAAATGACACAAGGGTGTTGCAGTTAACTAATGTCTAGTATTTGAAATCCCTGAAGCATTGTTAACATTATAAGCATAAAATTTAAAATTTTCCTAGTTGAATTACATACATATAGAGAGACCATATCTTACTTTTATAAAGGAAGTACAAAACACTTATTTGTAGCCAGATTATCATCATTTTGAATTTTCCTTCAAAAAGGAGTTAGATTATAGTTCTTTTTTAAAAAAAAATTTATACGAGCACTGGGACACAGGCCAGAGGCATGGGAGGGTGAGAGAATTCACCAGAGACAGAGCAGGGAGCAGAACAGGCAGAAGGAGCAAAGTACACTGCTGAGGGGAGCAGCGGGCGAGACAGGAGAGGTCTGCTGCGCCATGTGGGTCACCTCCTTGGCCGGTGCTGCAAGGCTGCGGACAGCTTCACAGCACTGCACTCAACCTGCTGCACCACCAGGGAGGCCCTAGATTATAGTTCTTAAGCATATAAGTGAGTTTCGTTTCTTTTTTACCCTAATCCCAGTATAGTGCTCTGTGATGAGATTGACCTTGTTTACTGAGAATAAACACCTAAGAATATAAATAAAATTTTACACAACTTCAAAAATATCTTTAAATATAATAATATTTTAATGTGGGCACATTATTTAAATTGTTGCTGATCCAATTATGTACCCCAAGGAAGTAATTAAACTCATTTGTGTCATTATTAATTTCTCCCCACAAAAGAGAGAGATGAAAAATAGGCCACAGAACTATATGAAAAAAGTCCCAAATTGCTGGCATTGGTGTTACTCTCAATCTTGTGCTGACTTTATGCAGTGTGATTCAGTTTAAACATTGTGCCAGAACAGGTTTTCCTGAAAGAATCACTCTCGCCCGAGTGACCTTTTTTGTTTTCCTTTCTATGTCTAAGACTCTTCCTTTGAAATACTATACCTTGGAATATGAAAGTGATTGACATAAATGGACATGACCTATCCCATCTTTCCTCCCTGTTCTTAGCCTTGTCATTTTAAACTCCAAGACAGTTTCTCTAGGTCTGAAAGGAGAGAGGAACTGCCGGAAGATAAGGTCATCACCCACTTTGGCCTCTTCCTCCATGGCACTCAGTACAGGCCTCTCCGTACTGTTTATCATTCTTCAGCAAATACTTTCCCAGTCAGCCAGTAATAAATTGTGCTGGACCTCATGCTGATTTGTTTACATGTAATGTTTTCATGTAATGTTACAGGAAAACTTGCAAAACTCTTAAGAGGCGAGTTGTCTAAGGACAGTGCCAGTGGTAAATAACTTTTTTCATCAGCATATTTGGTTGCAAGTAATGGAAACCAGACTTAAACTCACATTAGACATAAGGAGGTGCTTTATTGACTTATCTAATTAAAAACTCAAGGATTACTGCTGAGTTCAGATATGGCTTCTGGATCAAGGAGATCAAGTGATGTTTATCAGGACTCTATATTGTCCCTACAGCTTTCTCGTGGTGGCTTCATCCTCAGGCAGACTGACTCTCCTTGGCACTGGGTTGCTCTGCAGACAACTGGAACAACAGCCCCAGTGGAAGTGAAGATCTCCATTTCCAACAGCCTTGCAAAAGTCATGGGCCTGGCTCTGATTGCAGTCACATGACCATCTTGGATGTTCAGAGGATAAACTAAGGTGAGAGGGTTATACTTGTGTCACTCACATGCCCTGGAGCTGGGTCAGATCAGACTCTCCCTCCAAACGTGGGGCTCAATAATGGTGGGCTGGTCTTCAATACAAAGCAGGGAACTGCAGTATGAAGATGAGTGAGATTTGTCTTTATTCTCTAAATATTTCCATCTAATAAGGGAGGAAGAGAGACTTACTCTTGAATTACTCTACTGCAATCTAAACAGTATTCTGAAATGTTAAGGGAATGTCAAGTTGACACTGAGGGCTTAATAATCACAGTTATGAGGAGTGGAGGCCAACCAGGATCTGAAACAGGTATTTAGTGTTGTTGTATGATGTCCAAGCTCGTGATGGCAATACCATACTATATCCCTGCAGATTAAAATGCTCCCATTTTCTAACATGCTTGCCTATTGGCCACACTCCTCTTTCCTCACTGAAAAGTAGCATGTACATAGTCTGAATCATACCTTTCAGATAATTAATGTGCATTTTTACAGTTGGTCTCTATTTATTAAATTCACAGTAGATCATGAGCATCTGCAGAACAAGGACCATCTTCTCTTCCTCACTGAACAATGGGTTGTGCATACGACTATGTGAGCCACCACACAGAGACCCTATTATGTGCACACTGACCTGTATTCTGCTCCTGAATTTGGTGAGTGAGTTCATCTTGACTTCAGAAAAATAAGAACAGTTTCTCTTCTAACAACTCAACCAACAAACTTCCCTCACTTCCTAGGATATCACACTCAGTGAGAAACAGCTTAAATGCTTAATGCCACAGACAGATGTTCTCAGAATTTAGGTGTTATTCTCAGGAAAATTTGGATGATTTTTGACATTTGTAAGCAAGCCCCATATCAGATGCTTACTTGCTATTTAATATTTGCAGCATTTTATACGAGAATACATTAAGTATTGAGAAATATACTAAACATGGCTTCTCAGTAGTGGGAAATGTAAAGGTTTGAATGCACGCAGGCTTAGATTTCAGTCTTGATAGCATGTGGACTTGGACAGTTTCAATGTCACTGAACCTCAATTTTCAAACCTTGGAGGGATGCGGTAGGCTCGGTAAAATATCTATGCAGTGCCTAGTTCAGAGTACATTGCATGTAACTGCTCAACAATAAATGGTTTCTTCCTTAGCTTTTCCTCTCTGTCCTTGCCAAATAAGGCAAGACACATCTTCTGGCATACTTACTTATGCCATCAAGCCTCTACTGGAACAGCAAATGATGACTGTGCCTGAGTCCAAAGCTCTCTCTGTAGACTAACCAAGTGCTTGCTGCCGTCATATTTGTGTTGACACTCCATGGCCTTGCTTAGTGGGGGATGAAGGGAACGCTACCTAGCCTTGATTAATATCCTTGATAAGTATTTCTTTAATGTGAGATACTGGCCTCCTCTGTGAATGCTGCCTTGAAACAGATTTTGTTCAAATCACTTTGATGAACATTTATTGAACACCTGCTGCCTGGAGTCAGACTCCCTCGATTCACATTCCCATTTTGCCCTCTTACTAAGTCTATTTCTTGAGCAAGTGGTTTATTTTTCATCTGTAAAATGCAGTCCTCGAAGTGCTTACCCGAAGGGTGGTTGTGAAGATTCCAAGAACCGTACCCATGAAGTGTTCTGTATGGTCCTCAATGGAAGTTAACTCTTAGTCCTAATTATCAAGTGCAATGTGAAGGAGGCATAAAATGAGCCCAGTAGAGGGGAAGAATGGTGTAATAACTGGTCTTTATCTTCTCAGAGTTCCCATCTCATAGTAGATAAAGAGACAATTACCTTTGAATTACTCTATTTTAATCCAAACTGTATGATAAAACAGAGGAGAGGGCAATTCTAAATATAATAAAGAAGAAAATTAATTTTCATTGGAATTGATCTTATCTACCTGAGATACAATGATCTCTTTCTGATCTTGAAGGGTGTATAGAAACGGATCCTATTACTTAGGTATCCCAAGTAACTTACTCTATATCATGATAGCATGCTACTTGGACTGCATCACTTTTTATATGTACCTGTCATTTATTTCCTAAAAAGATAATTCCTGGCATGGGGAACTGGTAGATGCTCATTTGGCTATTGTGGGATTAGTAAATAAAAAACCATATTTTTAAAACTATAGACAAGATAATTTTGAGTTTAGTAAACTAGTCAGCTAGTGTTAATTTATGGGATCTGCAAAACCAAATTCTTTGCAAGGAGGTCCTTATATATTGGATGGCTACAGTTTTTTGAAAGAAACTCTTAAAAGAACAAGCAGAGTTGTCCATGAAGCGATAGCAGCAAAATTTTTACTGTTGAAATTTCAGATAGAATTAAGTTGGGGCACATCATCTACATATAGCAAACTAGCATGAGCTTGAGTCAGGTAGCCTCAAGTTCAGATTCTCTCTGCATTCACTTCTTATCCATGGAAACTTGAATAAGGTACTTAATTTTTCTGAGCCTTCAAATCTTCTATACAATGGGGATCATAATAACCACTTCACAGAGTTGTGAAAAGCACTTATGTTTACCCACATAAAGGATTGAGCCAGGATCTGGCAAGTAGCAAGTGCAATTGAAATAGAAGTCCCAGTAATGATAGTCATTTATCACTTGGGACAGCCATCTTCATATTGTCCATCAATTTAGACAAAAAAGTTCTCTACAGGTTGATTAGACTCCTTTTGGCCCTGAGAACAAAGAATGTTTGTCCACAAAGGACAGTTTTCCCTAATGTGTTTTTAACTGGCTTTGAAAATTACAAAATAACTTAAATACTCTGAGGGGATGGTCCATCTGTTCAATTTTCAGATCAAATGAGGAATGAGCCCAGTTGAGGGGAAGAATGGATGGAGCACAAGGGACCCAGTAGTGATGCCTTTGAAGTCTTATTGCCTGTCTTCTTTTTTATGAGTAGGCATTAAAACTTACTTTTTTTTTTTTTTTGGTCCTTCCTCAGTGCATTGACTATCTCTGAAAACTAAAAGAGTGTAATCTAGAACTTTGGAATAAGGAATCTGGAGCCATGTTTCTCATGTGAACTTGCTCTAGTCAGTTAAGCTCAATGTGCCTCAGTTTCCTCATCTAGAAAATGAAGACAATAATGGTATCTGTTAGAGTTGTTGGGAGGCATAAAATGAATTAATAGACATATAGTCCTAAAACTAGTACCTCCACATGATAAATATATGCATATTAACTATTACTGGCACTCTCTCTTGCTGAGTGTAATCTGCTTGCTACGTCTTATATTTTTGTATGCCCTCAGAAGTTTTTCTATACCTACAAAAAGTCCTTAAATCAGATTAAATACAATTTTTTAACTGAACTTTGTACCAGGTATCTTAGCTATAAATTCATAAATTTTAATGATTTGCATATTTTCTCATATGAAATAAATATATGGTTTAAAAACTGTTGACCATGTATCCAGTCACATTCTGCCAGTATTAAGCATGCTTCATTTATTATAGTTTTGTGCTAGTTTCTTGGAGCTTTGAAAACAATTCGAAACATGTATTTCCAGTATTATAGTATGTAAAGTAGGAAAATACATTGAGAGGAGATAAAGAGAAATACTATGAATGAATCTACACTATGTTTAAATTCAACTATGTTCATATGATTTATCTATTTAGAAATATATTTTCTCTAATAGTTTGATTAGCTGCTTTGGTCTTGAGAACATAGATGTCATTAAAGATAATTCATATACAGAATATATACATATAAGTATATATTTACACATAGACATGTGAATATAATATATACATGTATATATATAATATATAATGTGTATTATACTTACCCACATATGAACATGTATATACAATCTTATTCTTACATGTATACATGCATGCATAATATATATGTATGTTACATGCTATATATATGTGTGTGTATATATATATATATATGGGCAGAGAAGAGAGGGAGAGAGATAATGAACTTTAGCGAGGCCTTACAGAAATGCAAATAGTGAAGAGATTGTGGTGTGCTTTTCTTAATATCATTGTATTATTTACATATGAAAAAAGTTTAATATTTGTGTCTATACACAGTTTTAGCAGTGGCTGTAAAAGCACTCTCTAATGGTGATGCTAGGATAAAGATTTATACTCTTAAATAGTTAGTGCTATGATATCCCATCTGACCTTAAGAAAATGCCAAGTAATTCTCTAGAAATAGAACTATAAAATGGTCACCTCTTAGAACAGCAGTTCTGTCTGTAAAGGATCTGTTAATCATTTACATGTCTGGGTAGAAATCAATAGCTAACTATTGTTTAATTGGTAAATGTGCCGTGACCTCATCATCTCAATGAAGTCCTCCTTCTAGGAGATTCATCTCTTGGGATAACTGGAATTAGTCTCAGGAATAAGGAATTAATTTCAGAAAGATAATGAGCATGGTTTCAATCAGGCTGAGGGGTAGAGATGATGGGATAGAGAACTTATATCTTAAGATTCTGATTTATCCAGTTTATTACTAATTTACATAAAACATGAATAAAGCTTGACGCCAAACTTGATACTGTACAAAAGATAGAAACTACACTTACTAACAGTATCAGAAAGAAACAAACTTAAAACTGAAATCCAGTTTCAGACCTTTCATTTAGAATAGCAGTTCCACACAGTTTATATGAAGATCGAAGATGTTTTCCAAATTCTGCCTTGCCTTCAACCTTCCTTTCCCTCCTCCTTGGTCTGAGTGGAGGTACATACCTTTATGTTAAAAAACAGAGCCAAGCATTGTCTTCCTAAAACACCTTTAATTTGTTTATGTGAAAAAACAAAACAAACAGAAACAGACAAAAAGCAATTCTCAGATATAATCCCTTTCCTTTTACCCTTATTCTGTAAGTTTACACAATTTATACTGCCCCTTAATGGGCACTATCATTTGATGACTATGGAGTTTTAGGCAAAATCTAATAATCTCTTTAGGTTCCAGATAACAAGGAATACTAATACTTACCTTGACCTATGTATATGGTTTTCTTTAAGAACATGAGATTTACCCTACAAACAAAATTTTAAGTGTACAACACAGTATAATTAGACAGAATATTGTACAGATCTCCAAAACTTCTTTATCTTGCATGATTGAAATTTTATGCATATGAACATCTCCCTACTTCCTCTCTCCCCCAGCACCACCCTTGTTGTTGACCATTTTAAAGTCCATGTGTTTGACTATTTTACATACTTTTTATAAGTGGAATTGTGAGATAGTTGTTCTTCTGTGACTGACTTGTTTCACTTAATGTCTTTAAAGTTCATCCATGTGGCTTAATGTTGCAGGATTTTCTTCTTTTTACGACTGAATGATATTCCATGTGTGTATGTATGTATGTATTTTCCATTTCCTACACACACACACACATTTTCTTTATCTGTTGGTGGATATTTAGGTTATTTTCTAATTGTGGCTATTGAGAATAGTGCTGCAGTAAGCATGAGGATGCTACTATCTCTTCAAGATCCTGGTTTCTTTTTTTTTTTTTGTCTGATTTCTGTTCTTTTGGAGAATTGCTGGATCATGTGACAATTCTATTTTCAGTTTTTTGAGGAACTTCCATACTGTTTTCCTTAGCAATTATTCCATTTTGTATTCTAATTGATAGGGTACAAAGGCTCTAACTTCTCCACATCCTCATCAAAAAATATCTTTCTTTTGTTTGTTTTGATATCCTAACAGATGTGAGTTCATATTTCATCGTGGTTTTGATTTGAATTTCCCTGATGATTAGTGAAATTAGGCATTTTTCTTAAACCTGCTGGTCATTTGTATGTCTTCTTTGGAGAAAGAAAGGCCTGAATGGTCTTTAGTCTATTTTTAAACCGGATTCCTGCCGTTAAAAGGGAGGAGTTTCTCATGTATTTTGGAAATCAATTCCTGACCTGATATGTAGAAACACAGCTGATTTTTTGGCCTTGATTATATATCCTGAAACCTTAGTGAATTTATTAATTTTAAAATTAGTTTTTGTGGAGTCCTTAGGATTTGTACATATAACATCATGTCTTCTCCAAAACATATATTATTTACTTCTTCCTTTCAAATTCAGATGCTTTCTACTTCTTTTTCTTGTCTAATTATTCTGGTCAAGACTTCCAGTACTATATATATCTTATAGATGTTTTGAGATTAGGTGTCCTGATCTTGGAAGAAAACCTTCCATTTTTCACCTTTGGGTATATTAGCTGTGGGTTCGCCATGTATGGTCTTTATTATGTTGAAATACAGCTTTAATACTTTGTTTATTATGCAGAGAACTCAGGAAACATTTACTTACTAGTCTTTTTTTTTTGTTATTAAAGATTTATTTATTTATTTATACAAACACTGGGTACAGTCAGAAGCACGGGAAGGTGAGAGAATTCACCAGAGCCAGAGCAGGGAACAGAAAAGGCAGACTGATGAAATACACTGCTGAGGGGAGCAGCGGGTGGCAGGAGAGGTCTGCGCGCCATGTGGGACCTTCGCTAGTGGCCAGGAATTGAACCGGCGCTGCAGAGTCTGCCGACAGCATCGCAACCCAGCGCTCAACCCAGCGCTCAACAGCTGCCACCGGGGAGGCTGCTTACTAGTCATCTGTAGTAAAAGGATAGAAGAATAGTCAGATGGATGAGATGGCTAGGGTCTTTGTGTTCACCAATCCAAATAGCTCTGAAGCCAAACCTTTGGGTTTTTGTGAAGGTTTCATGACAAAGGCATGATTGATTAAATTATTGACCCTAAGTGATTAATTCAAACTCTAGTCCCTTTCTTCTCCAAGAAACTTGAAAAGTAGGGGTGAAAGTTCCAACCTTCAGTCATTTGGTTGGTTTCCCTAGCAAAAAGCTCCCATCCTTAGAGGATTTCCAAAATTCACCTCTTTAACATAAATTTACATGTGACTAAAGGGGTTTATAATGAATAATGAAAGACTCATTTTACCTTTTTCACTCTGGAGCTATTTTAGGGACTGGGAACAAAACTAATACCCTTGTAACTGTTATACAGAAGACTGTAAGGGTTTTAGGAGCTATGTATTAGGAATTGTATATGAAGGCTACACATATATTTTTTATTATGCCACAATTTCAGTGTTATGATCTGTCCTAGAGAATGTTCTGTTCTTTCTTTCTTTTTTCCTTCCTTCCTTCCTTCCTTCCTTCCTTCCTTCCTCCCTCCCTCCCTCCCTCCCTCCCTCCCTCCCTCCCTCCCTCTTCTTCCTTCCTTCCTTCCTTCCTTCCTTCCTTCCTTCCTTCCTTCCTTCCTTCCTTCCTTCCTTCCTTCCTTCCTTCCTTCCTTCCTTCCTTCCTTCCTTTCTTTCCTATTCTCTTGAGAGGGATGTATTTTGTTGTTGTTGGGTGGAATGTTCTATAAATATCTATTAGGTCCATTGCTCCATAGTATTGCTCAAGTCTGTTGTTCTTTCATTTGCTCTCTAGTTGGTCTATCCATTATTGAAAGTATACTATTGAAGTATTATTGCACCGCTGTTTTTTCCCTTCTAGTCTGTCACTATTTGGTTTATGTATTTATATGCTTTGATATTGGTTGCATGCATATTTATAACTGTTATGTCTTCTTGTTGAGTTGATCCTTTCATCATTATAAAATACCCTTCTTTGTTTTTTGTGATAGTTTTTGACTTGAAGTCTACTTTGTTTACTGTAAGTATAGCCATTTCTGCTCTCTTTTGATTGCCAATTACATGAGTTATCTCCTTCCGTCCCTTCATTTTCAGCCCATGTGTGTCCTCAAAGTGAGAAAGTTTTCATAGAAGTTGGAATGGAAAATTGAGGCAACTGGAGAGGGAGGGGTAAGGTGGACTGCAAGTGAGGAGGGGGCCCAATGGAGTATGGGCAGGACTATGGACCTGTTGGTGGAGGGTGTGTTGTAGCTACATACATCTGAAGGTGAGCCTGTGCTTCTGAATCATATACAGTGTTGTAAATCAATGTTACCTCAATTAAAAAAAATAAAACAAGAAGGTTTTGAGCACCTAAGGGCAGTTGATAATTCTAAAGCAATGGCATGAGTGAGCCAAGTCATCTATATTATTAATGTGCCTGTACACAGTAGCAAAAACACATTAGACTAGACTAACACTGTAATTTGCTAAATATTTATTAGACATTGACTAAACTATCAGAGATTCAAAAGGAAATAAGACAAGCTCTCATTTTATCAGGATAGAGACATATCAACAAATAACTGCCATCTAATCTAATCAAGTTCCCTAGCAACACACAGAGAATGTCAGAGAAAAGTGAAGCAAAGGGATCTGCCAGGTGAACAAATGAAGGAATGATACTCTAGGCAAAACAATATTCATCATGGAGCGAGTTCTGAATGGCTAAAGCAATGTGTAAGCATTTGACTTAGAGTATATACGGAGTATCTTGATATAAAACAGTATTCATCTGAGAAGGTCCATAGTTTTCTGGGTGATTTCAGATGTGAGCTAGAGCCTGAAGAGGAGTGAAAAGAAAAGAGCAAGAAGTTTTGAGTTTGACAGTCAGTGACAAGGTTTTAAGACAAATAAAAGGGAGTTTCGGACAGTAGTATCCAGAGGAGTAAGAAAGTAAGAAACTTTGAGACTGTGCTATTTATTTAAGAAGTTGGATAGTCATAAGAAGCAGAGATAAGGGTAGTAGTTTTGAAAATTGGGCTAGAATCAGAATGAATTGAGGCTTTCTTGATAATGGAATAAAGTTTTACCTTATAGGAGATACTTGTAATACTTATAGACAGAAAGAAAGAACTGAGTGGATGTTGGGATGCAAAAGAAATAGTTAATTGTTAAATAAGGTTGCAAGAGAAGTAGAACAAAACCAACAGCACAGGTGTTAACCGTGATTTTAGAAAAGATTAGGACCAGCTCTTTCTCTAATAAATAAAGGAAGGTAAATCAAGATGCTAAATAATCATACTTACCTACTCTATTCTTTTTTGTTTCTTTATAATAAAGTTACCATGATGAAATTGTGAACTTTTGAATGCATTAGGCAGTTAGACTACAATTGTATAGATGTAACAAGGATAAATATGTTTTGGAAGTTAAGGAAAGAAGCAGTGGTGAGGATCATGACTTATGTTTTGCTTGTACTGCCAGCAAGAAGCATCAAGTCCTGTGTTAAGTCCAATTTCAATCTAACCAGCTCCAGGAGGTGGTGTATGTACATATCCATGATCATGAATTCCATTTACAGTTCATTAAAGTTATGAGATTTATCTTTCTTATAAGGTAACCTCAGACCTCTTTTATAAAGTACTGGCTTAGAGAAAAACAAATAAATACTGAGGATGTTTCAGAAACAGTGTCGATATGGAACAGATGGGGCTGTGTTACTGATTATTTAGCAATTATCAAAAATTAGAAGATACTGTTGGCTTTTGTGTTTAGTCTGGACATCAGGAAGGTAAGAAAAGGCCTAAAGACTGTAGGTATCTGCTACTGAGCAGCGGCAGTCTGACAAACGCAGAGACGAGTGTGACACTCAGCTTTGCAGAGTATTAAGTGTCATGGTTTGCTTCATAATTCAGTAAGTCAAGTTCAGCATTTCCTAAGACCCTTTAACTCTCAATCCTAATTTGTTCCTCTCTGTGGTAAAATTATCCATAATCCTAAAAGATTCAGTCCCCTCTTGATATGGTCACAAACTGAATAAATCCAAATGCCAACATAACTGACAGAAGTTTAGCACTGTTCTTTCTGAGAGACATAGTACCAGTTAAATCTCTAGACATGGAAAGACCTGAGAAAATTATATTTCAGTATCTGATTAAACACAATAAATTAGTTAAATACCACTACTGAGATTTGTGCCGTAGTGGAGTTTAGAACTCCAGTAAGAACTTGTTGGAGATCTTAAGAAAGGATAAATTGCACCTGAAAGATACTTACATTTCAGCAAAGAAATAAAATAGAACTAGGAGAAGCTATAAATAGGATTTTGTTTGTTCTGAAAATGTAAGAGGAGGTCTGTTATTTTGCAGGGAGTCTCAAGATGCATTCCTAGGGCTGGAGACCAAGTTTGACAGTTAAGCCAAATGCATTCACTAGGTCAAAAACCCTTCAGATAGAAGTCTGGCCTGTTTAAAATAGAAGAATCACAGCACCTTCTGGATACAGCGATGTCGTGTAATTTCTTAACTTTCAAACATACCCTCTCTGCCTTCAGTGGAAATAGACACCCCTTACTCACCTTTTCTTCCCCTTTATCAATAACTTGAGGTGATTCTTTGTAGCTGCCTTTAGTCAGGATTTTAAATAGTTCCCCTGCCCAAACCCAAGTCCCCTAGCCCCATCGTAATGAAATGAAAGGACCCCCCTTTGTTTCATTTTCTATAGGCGCCAAAGCTCCTGTTGGACCTCAGTTGGTAACCGGAGTTGAAGGCTTAGCAATTACATCTTCCATGAAAATAAATGGGTAAAAGTAGAAATATTATGGGCTGGTTTTTTGACTAAACTTCTGCCAGCTCTTGCAATGCTTTATGAAGAGATGCCGGCTGATTCAATAAATCTCGGCTGGCTGTTGTCCAGGAAAAATTATCACTCGCCCGTTGAAGGATCGTTGGCTTCTCCTTAGTAAAGGGAGGGGAGGAGGAATGGTTCTGGGTTGTGCATTATACATTAAATTAAAATATATGTTTCACCCATTTAGCAGCCTGAATAATAAAAGCTGTATACAGCTGCAACAACTCTGCTCTATGCATTTTAATGACTGATTTGTGAATATACTAAAATTATAGCCGCTATTCAAATATTTTCCTTTTTTAAGAAGTCACAAATCCCTCCCTTTAAAAATGCACAGACAAACACTTTATAATCTTTTAATAATTTGTACTAAAGAGTTTTAAAGCTTAGAATATGTGGAAATTATTTGTTTTAGGGGCAGTAAATATAATGGACTTGTCAATATGGTATTCAAATAACTGTCAAAATATTTGGAGTGTCTCCAACGAAGGGAACCTAACTCGATTTCTGCATTCAAATGAATTCTAAATAGACAAAGTGATATACAGTTCAAAAGGAAGCATTAGACTATAAAGCACCTTTCCATTTCTCTAAGGAATTGTGATCTACTGTTTCCATAGACTTTTAAATGGCTACTGAGTTTTCAGGTTTCTCAGATGTTCATACTTAAATCAGTTGGAACTAGTTGAGTCACAATTAGAATTGTAATTTGTTTTCTTTCCTTTTTTAACCAAATGGTGAAGAAAGCTAATAAAATTGGTAAATGAACATCTGTAACCTTTAATATGATAACTAGGTCTTTGAAGGGCAACTCGATGCTTTATTGATCCCCAGAGGTTATTTTTCTAACACAGTGCCAGTTTTGATAGAGGAGATTTGTATTTCTTGTATGGTGACCCATAAACCACAAAACAGAAGATTTCTCTGATGGGTCCTAAAAACTAGGAGATTTAGAATCAATTTATAAGAAAATAAAGTGACATGCCAAAGATAACATCAAAATATCCTCAGTTTCTCATCAAAACTTGCAAAAAGATCTGTTAGCTAAGCCATCACATATTTAGGATGCTTATCATCAATGAAAAGAAATTGTTATCAATGAAAAGAAATGGTAAAAATAAGAATGTACCATTAATTCAGATGTCCATCCTTGGGTTGGAAACATGTCAAACATAAAGTTTTATGACCTCTTGAGTAGAACAAATGACCAGAACTCAAACCCTTTATTGTTTGCCATTTCAGTCTGAAAAACACCATGTCTCTTAAGACCGCCCTCCAGTTCTCACTTTATAAAGCATGATTTATGTAAGATAGGATAATTTGGAGATTTTTAGAAACTGGAAAGTAATGTTTTATTTCTGATTGTACTAGTGGTTTATAACAGTGATGATTCAAACTTTTCCAGCAGTCGTTTTTGCACCTGGTAACTGATTGGACTATCTGTTAGGAGGATTAAATTAGAAAAGCTCATTTGGATTATTGTTTTAGAAGTATTGTTCTAGGTGTCAGTAAAATGTCCATAAAAGACCAGATAGTAAATAATTTGGCCATTGGGGAATTTCTTTAATGCAGTTTCTCAAGCCTCCCATTGCATTGCAAAGGAGCCATAGATGATATGTAAAAGTGCCTGAGACTTGTGGATTTGCCTTATAGACTGTTCTAGAACAGTGATTCTGGTCTGTGTTAGTGTGGGATGGGAAGGGAACTTTGGGGGATTAAGGGGGATAAATGTTCAGGAGATTCTCTGCTGAAATTATCATTTTTTTCTTACCAAGTTAACAGAAAATTTATTTTTGACAGAAATAATAACTTAGTGAGGGCTGTAATTCATTAAAAATGCACAAATAATGTAAACAAAGGTCAGAAATTTCTTTTAATATCACTACATCATCAATATGCATAGTATAAAATAGTGATGTCCCATAGAAATTATCAAATAAGATAATTTCAAAATCAAATTTGAAAGTATGATTTCAAGTTTTCTAGCAGCTCTATTTAAAAAGTGGAAAAAGGAAAACAGGTAAAATTAATAGCTTCTCTAGCTTAATACATAAAATATTTTGCATCTAATCAATATTAAAAATTATTAATGGAGTATTTTACATATTTTATCTGCAAAACCTCTGAAATACTTTGTATTCTTTACATTTACATTGCACTTCAGCTTGAACTGGCCACATTTCTAGTGTTCCAAAGCCACATGTGGCTAGTTACTACCAAGTAGACACCACAGGAAAAGATCAGGTTATCAGTTACTTATATTCTCTGTATTATATTTTAAGAACAAGTTGTATAGGATAGAGCTGATGAATGGTCTCTTTCCCCCACCCTGTAACACTGAACCCTGCAGCAACCTAAAAAAATGTCTCCACAGAACAGCGTTTTGGGAAGTGACTGCCAAACAAGGGAGCTGGCTTTTAGGATACACAACTCCATGCCGATCTCTATAGACCCCATAGTATGAACTCGACCATGTAATCCATCCTTTGAAATCTCAGGACTCATTTCAGAAAATTCTTTTCTTTTTCTACCAACAAGGATCAAAAATTACAATGCCAGGAGAGACCAGAGAGAGAAAAATGTGAGAATCCAGCTAGATGAAGATAGTCATGATGGGACCATCTGTGATAAATGACAAGTAAGCGCATTCCAAACACTAAACACTGTGTCACCAAACAAAGTACATCTGCAAATCTATCACTGCCTGTGCAGACCACTGCTCTGTCAGTGGCTATGCTAAACCTGAAGACATGCCACTCTTCCAAAGGAATTAAGATTATTGCATTGAAACCCATAGTACTTGTCTGATCTCTGCCAGATTTGGGAGAGGGGGGAGTCAGATGATCTGACCCACCCTCACCTCTCCGTTTGTCCTGTCTTGTGGGCTGTCCTACCTTGACCAGAAAGACTATCACGAATTCCCTTTCTTTACAGTTTCTCCACTCTTTCTTAAGAACCTGGGGAAAAATGTTCTTTTTTGAAGCTTCTCCAATCTCTCTCTAATGTTCATAGCTGCGCAGATCCACAAAGCCAAAATTCAAAAAGCTCTGGAAACTAAAAGCTTTCAAAAACTCCCCTGTGTGATAAAATCTTACCTGATCTAACTCATTTATCAGAGTAGCCTGACTTCACTGGACCTGACTCTCTTTATAGGTTTTTATTGAGGTAATGATTGTGAATTTTCTCAATGCCAATATTTTAATATTTTTGAAGATAGGTGCTGTCCTATATCCACCAGGATGGTTGATCAATATATGATGCGTAGACCATGTTATTTTTCTAATATCAGGAAAGTTGTGAGACCTGACTGACTCCCAAGGTGACTTTATTTGTTGTAACAGTAAATAAGTAGCATTAAACATACTCCAGGTACCTACATATTTTGACTCCTTTATTTGACACAACAGCTCAATTCACAACAGCTCTATGTGGAAGTAGGGCATAGTGGGGTTGGGTAATTGTACAGGGTCACACCGCTCCTAAGTGGTACCATTAGGTTAAAGCCAAAATTGACACTCAGGCAGCCTGGCTTTGGAGTCTGCCATTTTTACCACTGTGCAAAAATCCCTCCTTATGTCTTGGTGGTGGGTCTCCCTCATTTGACATTTAATGTGTGAATTTGTCTCCTGCATTAGGATTCCTATTCCTTGAAGGCAAGAACTGTCTTCCCAGTGTCTTTTACCTGGGTAGGGTAAACATAACAGCATTGGGAGCAAGAATCAATGGGTTAGAAGAACTCTGAATTTCAGGACTGACTCTAGAACTGCAGACTATGTTCTGTGAAGCTTATTTAACTTTACATCACCTAACAGTTCTTCAACTGTGTCTCCCTCAGTGAAAATGAGGATAGGCACAAGCATAGATGTTCTCACATCAGCTACAGGCAAGATGAGGTCTGCTGCCCACTTATTCGGTCTTTACTCAGAGCCTTGCATGGTATTAAAAGATATCTGTGTCTTGGTTTATCCCCTGTAGTTTCTGGGGTGAGCAATTGCCATTCCCATGTTATAGCCATGAATACCAAGGTTTGAAGATGTGGGATTATGATGGTCAGAAGAGGTGACATTATATTAAAATTTATGTATGGGACTCCACAGTGTGCCATTTTCCTTCTTTGTTTCTGGGTTTCTTCTGAGGCTACTCTATAGGATGATGTTGGAGCTACATTTCTCTGTGTCCAGCCTGGTTGAATTCCTACCTCCTTAGACAACCTGTCATCCCCAAATCCCCCAGGAGCCCCATGGTGGTTCTGGGCTGGGTGCAGATGCCCACTCTACACAGTGCAGTAGCTCAGACCTCCCAGTCCTTGGGGGGCTGGAGGTGTAAGACATGTACCACCACGCCCGGCTGGAGCTACTCTTCTAAGGTACATGTCACTTTCCAAACTCAGTCTTCCTTTCAACCCTCATCTCCAGCCCTCCCAGGTACTCTGGAGGATGTGCAGTCTCTTGAATATTCATTCTGTCCTTTCACCATAGAAAATGCTCATTAGTCCTTATGATACTAAAATTTTGTGCTATTGGTATTCCCATTTAAAAGATTGCCGAATGGAAGCTCATAGATGTTAAATAATTTGCTTAAATTCACATCAATCATTTGTGGCTGGACTGGAGTGCAAGTACATGTTAACTGATCTAAAATCACACACATTTAAAATCCACCCTCCATCATCCTGTGTTTCACTGACACACCATCTCATCATTCTCAGAATGAATTTTGATTATTCAAAAAATACTAAACTAACACATGGAATTTCTTGTCATTGAACTTTCTACCTATTCACTCAATGAAGAAACACATACTTAATTGTAAATTCTAATTGAATTCACTAGGGATATGTTTTTGGTCTTTGCATGAAATATTTCCCAGGTGCCTCTGTTTCACCTATACATTTTATTTTCAAAGCCAGAGCCTTTTCCCAGTGAATCATATTTATCAGCAAAACACAGTCCAAGTCGCTGAAATAAAAACAAAATGAAATGAGAGGACAAAGGTTGAATAAAAAGTTTTGAACCTTTAACCACAAATGGATGCCAGATTGAGAATTTTATTTTCCTTCAGAAGTGATTAATCATAGTAATCACTAGTTAACAGTAATGCATATTTGTGTGTCACCTCTTTATACATTAACAAAAGAACAGATCAACTCAGCACCAACTCATTCTATTTGTTGGCATTTTTTTTAAAGACCATCAATGTGTTTTAGGAAGCAGAAGCCTTTAGGAGCACTCTGATTGATTGGAAGTTAAAAGGAAGAACATTCTTTTCCTTTCCTTGGGCTTAAGTCCTATGGGGATGTCTCTAGATCTTCAAATAAGTCCCTCCCAGGGAGAAAAACTCCAGTGCTGACAACATGTATCCTGAGTGCCAGGGGACTCACTGTCACCTCCTGTTGGAAGTATTTGGTGAGCTATGCAGATCACGAAGATTGGGTAATAAAAACCCACCACCATCCAGCCAGAGAAATCTATTACTCACCTCTTCTATTAATAGAGTTAGAGCTTCGATTTCACACTGCAAAAAGCTCAGATTTATTTTGCTTACTCGAATCTCAAAGCTTGAGTGGTCGCCGATTTGGGAAATGTAAATTCTGCTTCTCTTTAAACTAAATAATAGTTCTATTTATAATACTTGTCATTGCCTTCACACTCCTCCGTTGCATATAAAATGCTGCAATACATACACCTATTCTAATGTTGTTGGTAGGGTGCATTTAGCATTTATTAGAAAACAGGAAAAAAAGAACCATGCTCACCTGAGGTTGATGGGAAGTGCTGACAACAGTTGTCCCTTCCACCCACTTATAAAGGAGAGGGGGAAACCCCTCCTGTTCATTTGTAAATTCTCCTGGAGTCTTTCTTTTTTGTTGATTTGTCGGATTTGATCCTACAAATCTGCTGAGGGTTTTGTTTTAGAACATTTCCATTGCTCAGGATGCCTCCTACCTTTGTGTATCTATCATTTAGTAAAAAGAGGTGAATAGCAGCTTAAGCAGCTAATAGCCAACCCCAGTTCCCATTTTTGGAAGACAGTTTCTCTGTTAAAATGCTAACAGTTAAGTGCAAAACTAACCTAACCAGCCATTAGGTGGCACTGTTGCTCCACTGAGCGCTCAGTTAACCACCATTTCTCTTCAAAAAGGAAAAGAATTAAAACTAAGCTTGATTGTGCCTTAAAGAAAGTAGCATTGCTGAAAGGGGACAGTTAGCTTTCCTCTTGTTTCTCTCATTCTTTTTATTCACTAAACACCCTTTGACATAGGAATGACAAGTGACTGAACTCAAATGCTAATTTCAACTGTTTGATACATGCTACCCAGAGCCTCTTGCTGAGAAGGATTCTGATGTGAAATGCAAGGCAAAGAGGAGAATGGTATGGATTGATTAACTATGTCTGCAGTGGGTACAGAATAGTGGAGTAGTGACATGCTTGTCATTCTTGATTTAACCTCTATTTTGAACTCTCTATATCGAGGACCTATGATTAGAACAAATTCTGAGCTACCTTTGGGGCTGGGAAAGAGAAAAATTGGGTACAATAGAAGACAGTTTTTTAGAGTAATGACAGGTGATGTATTGAGAGTCAGAATATTGAAGCATTTTGTTCTTCTTCAGCAAGATGAACCTTACCTGACTTATAGGGTCCTCTTTTTTGCTTCACCTAATCTAGCCAGAGTTATAAGATTATGAGAAAATGGTGGCATTGACACAGGGAAGTTAATAGTTTTGGGCTGGCTGATGCTAGAGGGTGGAGGCCATAAAGTTGTCTTTAATCCCACTATAGGAAACTTCAAAGCCCAAACTACACAGTCATCTTAGAGTTTAAAATTCTGTGCTTATTTGATTTCAGCTATGTTGTGATTTTAAGGTTTCCTGTGAAAGAAATATGACTGCTGTGTGTATGTGATTTCGAGAATGCTAAACTTTCTCTGCCTCCTCTAACAATCTTGCAATATGCCTGGACACTGGGGTATTTATTGAATGGGCTACACAGTAGTGTTTTTAGTGATAATGCCGATGACCTTTACTTGTGCTGCCCAATAGGCAGGTGTAGCTACATGTGACTACTAAGCTCTTGAAATGTGGCTATTATGATTAAGGACCTGGGTTTTTAATTTCTGTGTAATTTTAATCAATTTGAATGTAAATGCACATTGCCAAATGTGGTTACTAGCGATTATATGGGAGAGTAATGCCATTGCAGGCATCATTAGTACTGGGGTCTGAAGAATACACTGTCTATCAAACCAGATGGTCCTCACACCAGCATAGTCATGCCCTGTCAGGAGAACTAAGGTTTATTAAGCATTCAAGGTGTGTATGGCACTGTTCTAAACATCTTACCCATGTCGTCTTCCCAACAGCACATGGTGAAAAAAATAAGTATTTTCCTCCATCTTCCAGATGAAGAAGTTTATAACAAAGTAATAAACCCTTTGATGATGAACCCTGGTTGAACATATTTGGTGTCTGCACTGGCTGATAGTTTGGTTTCCATTCCAATGAATATTGTTTAACTGTGTACTCACTATTTGTTTAAAAATGGAGTTGAGTCTGTGGTTGTGAGGGGCATAAGAGAAAGGCCATAGCAGCCTCAGGCCCACTGTGCACATCATAAGTGTCCTCTTTGAGGAGCAGTGTGGTGGCTAGTACATTCCTGGGAGCCCCATCTTCCTTCCCTCCTCTGATTAGCTTATCCAAGTATCCTCTCTAACCAAATAGACTTCCTTTCTGGGAGGTTTTCTGGCAAATCCAATTTTCTCCAACTCATTACATTTACAGGTTGTTCTAGCATCCTTTATAGATAAGCATCCTGGGCAGCTGCCTGTACCTGGCCCCGAGGCAAGTTCATAGCTCAGATTCTGTTGAGGCAAAGTGATTCTTTATGTCAGGAAATCATCAAAGCCTTATGTTAGACCGAATAATGCCCTCCTTACCAGAGAGATGCATGTTCTAATCCTCAGAAGCCATGAATATGCCACTGGACATGGTAGAAGGAGCTTTGCATTTATGACTAAGGATTATTGAGATGGGATGATTATCCTGGATTACTTGGGTGAGCCTGATGCAATCTCTCTCTCTCTCTCTCTTTCTCTCTCTGTCTCTCACTCACACACACAGACACACCTACACACACACACACACACACACACACAATTGTAAGGGAGAATCATCACAAGGTCACAGAGAAGACACCATGATGATGGAAGAGAACTGAGATGCTACCATGTTGGCTTTTAAGATGGATGAAGGGATTAGTTGACAAGTAATGTGTCACCAACAAATGCAAAAATGCAAGGAAACATATTCTTCCCAATGCCCTGCCATTTTAGCATTCTTACTTCCAGAACTGTGAGGCCATATGTTTGTGAGGCTTTAGGAAATATAATGAGCAGTGATAGGAAATGAATATAGCTTTTTAGAGAGGGAGTCTTTTTAAAAAAAAATTGTAATTCTTTTTATTAAGGTAACATTGGTTTACAATACTGCATCTAAGTCAGAGATATAAGATCCCACCTCTTTAGGAGTATGTTACCACACTGTACCCACCACCAAGGCACCCATAGTCCTCTACCATAGTCTACTGAGCCCCCTCTCAACTTTGCTCTCCACTCTCCCCCTCCCACTCTGGTAGCCTCATTTTTATGGTCAGATTCTACAGGATCAATGAGCATTATCAGGTAGAGAAAGGAAGGGTTTTCCAGACAGAAGAGCAGCAAATTCAAAGGCACAAAGCTGCGAAGCAGCAGTCACTGTGTATCTTAGGTAGGCTGTGGCTCAGGTGTGTTTCAGGGAAATAGGCAAGACTGGTGCTACCTCAAGAACTCTGTGGTACAGGAAAGGTTTCTCTGCTAACCCTTGGCATGATGAGACAGATTCTGGGGCCAGGCTGTCCTTTTCTGAACCACTGGTACAGCTCAGGAGTCTCCTGGGGATTTTGCTCCATGTTTCTCTTCCCATGCAAATCAAGAAAAGAACCCATAAATATTTGCTATAGGAAAGGATGATAGATACAGAGCAGAGGTCACCATTAAAACAAAGAGAGTTACTACAGATAGAAAGCTATTTCTGTGATCATAGAAGTTTTTGTTGACATTAGAAAGTGAAAAAGAGAGAAAAGAAACAGTTTTGAATTAGACAATGGCTCCTGAGGGAAATCTTTTTGATCCGTGTAGTATATCTTCTGCTTTATTACCTGTATATTTATTTCATGCAGGATGTTGAAAAAATAGTTATGAGATTTTAACTAATCCCAAGCTTTTTTTCCTTCTTGGGAAATTTTTCTGGTTAAGTAGCTATCGTTGGGGGAGAAACTTTATGTAAAGCTGAATGCACAAGGCCCCATGTTTTCATAAGCATTTGAAGGGGCTCAGGATTCAGGGACAAGAGGAGCCACAAAGTGATTTTACAGGGTCATGGAAATGTGGCGGGCTTCTGCTGGCACCTGGCCAGCGCAGTTGGCCCTTCATCTGGGATTCTGCAGGACAGAGATGGATGATAGGCAGAGAATGCAAGCATTACAGGCCCTGTGGACACTATACTTTCAGAACATTTGCCATTTTTATCCATGATCTGGTGACTTGTCGCTGCTATTCTTTTTGTCTGTACTGCTGACCCTGGTTTGCTAAGAGTTCCCAGGGAATTAATTGGTAAAAGGGCAGGGCTAGGTTGAGGGGAGTTAAGTACTTGCTTAGCCCATAAAATTTAATGAGTGGCAACAAAAACTCAGTAATCAAGATAGATGACATTTAAATACAGTATTTTAAAAATTCAAAAATTATGTTAAAAAATCCATTGTGCCTCCCTGGGTCCTTAGGCAAAATGAGAAATCAGTAACACTAAGTGTGTTTTTATTTAAAATATGTGATATGTTGGTATTTTTATCACTATGGATTTTACATTAACTTTGATTTTTGAAAAAATATTTTGCTAAAATAGTATTTATATTGATTATTGAGTTTCTAGTTTGGACCAGAAACTGGATACCAATTGCTGGGAGAAAGTGAGGCTAAGAATGCCAGGAATAGGATTCACCACCTCTATTTGACAGTTTGTTTAAACTTCATTTATATATCAGCTAAATACAGTAGGTAAGATGTGATTTTTGTTCACCTTCCTTGATGAGGAAAACAAGGAACATCTTCTGAGCTCCTGGAATGGTTTTTATTGCAGTTTAGGTAATTTTTTGATGGATTTGTGATGTCCTTTTCACCTTCTTATCTATTTCAGGGATTTGTTATTCTAGTTCATAGAAGGATTGAGAATATCTAAGTATGAGAATTTGACTGCTAATTTTTCTTATTTACTTAGGATGCTTTCACTCATTAAAAGCAGAAAAACAATGACTGCATTATTGCTATTTGCACAGTTGCTTTAGTCTTCAGGAGATAGTTCTTGCCAACATCTAAACATAAAGATTGGTAGAACTCCATGTTGTTTTCCATATTATCTGGCTTACTTAGGTTTTGGTTGTAATTTCAGTTTAACTATGATGTCTCCCGTTGATATTTTTTCCTATTGTATGTTGTCTTTAAAGATAAACAATTTAACAATGAATTATAGATACATACATAATTAGATTGATGGATGGTTAAGATAGAGAGGTGGCTAGATAGTAGACAGTGGTACCTGTTAAATGTCTCAATTTATTTTATCATTTTTTAAAGTTTTATTTTTATTTATTATGCATGCATGAACTGGGATGTAGGCCAGAAGTGTGGGGGGTGGGGAGTGAGAGGATTCACCAGAGACAGAGTGGGGAACAGAGCAGACAGACTGACTGAAATGCACTGCTGAGGAGAGCAGGGGGTGAGACAGGAGAGGTCTGCCGCACCATGTGGGTTAGCTCCCTGGCCGGGGATCAAACTCATGCCGCAGTGGCTGGCAGTAACTTGATAGCACTGAGATAGCGTCACCAGGGAGGCCCAAATGTCTCAATCTAAGTGAAAGTTAAATTTTGTTTTCCCCCAATTATTTTCTAGTTACCAAATATCAAATATTATCTGATAACTAGTATTTATGAATGAATTTGGGCTAATTCTAAATATCCAGACCTTACATATTTTTCCCCTGATCTAATTTCTGCTGTATGATTTAGACCTAACAATGAAAACAATGAAGAGAAGATTTGCTTGAAATAGCACAGCATATGAATGTCAAGCTATGTATCAATATTTTTTTTGCCCAATGTGAAAATGCTCCTGAGAGCTGAGCTTGTGCTGGGTACTTAGTGGTGAGGAAACTGTGGGCTGAACCAGTGAAGTCACAGAAACTAAAGGGGGGAGGCACTGTCACTGTGCACTGTGGCTGTGTCCAGAAGGAGACAGCATGTCCCTGGAAACTGCCAGCAAGGATGGAGACAGCTGTGAGAAATGACAAATCCAAGTAACTTGTCAATAGGCAACAAATGGGAGAATACAGCTCTAAAATTTACAGGAATGTGGGTGTAAGTTGATGGTGGGGAAGTAGACCCCACATTTTGCTTTTAGGTTCTATGCCCCAACTGCTTCTTTTCCTTCTATTGAAGTAATAATGATTTTGGGCTTCCCCTGGTGGCACAGTGGCTGAGCGCTGGGCTGCAAGGTTGCCCGCAGCTTTTGCAGCACCGGTTCGATCCCCGGCCACTGGCGAGAGTCCCACATGGCATACAGACCTCTCCTGCTGTGCCCGCTGCTCCCCTCAGCAGTGTACTTCAGTTCTTCTGCCCTTTCTGTTCCCCGTTCTGGCTCTGGTGAATCCTCTCACCCTCCCACGCTTCTAACTGTGCCCAGTGCTTGTATAAATAAATACATCTTAAAAAAAAAAAAGGTAGAGATAACGTAATATTTAAAAAAACAAACAAACAAACAAACAATGATTTGTAACAGTCTGTAGGTTTCAGGTATATAGATATGTAAGATCTGCATGTACTCTAGTATGCTTATCACCAAAAAATTCCAGTTTCCATTCACTGCCATAAAATTGATCTGTTTTACCCAGTTTACCCATCCTCCATTCCCTCTTCCCTCTAGTAACCACCATTTTTGTTTTTGTTTTGTTTTGTTTGTTTATTTGCTTTGCTTCTTTACTGCATATGAGTGAATCATCTGGTGGTTATCTTTTTCTGTCTGATTTATTTCAATAGGGATAAACCCTGTAGGTCCAGCCATATTATTATAAATGGCAGGATTTTGTCTTTTTTATAGCTGAGTAATATTCCATTGTATGCATATACCACATCTTCTTAATCTATTCATATGTTGATGGGCATTCATTTCATTCCAAATCTTGACTATTATGAATAATGCTGCTATGAACATGGGGTGCATTATACTCTTAAATTAAAAGTTAGCATATATTTCAAATAAATACCCAGCAGTGAAATAGCAAATCATATGGTATTTCTGTTGTAATTTTTTTGAAATCTCTCCAAGCTATTTTCCACATCGCCTACACCAATTTACATTCCTTCCAACAGCATATGAGGCTCCCTTTTCTCTGCATCTTGATCAACATTTGTTTTATGATCTTGGATAATCACTGTTCTCATAGGTATGAGGTGATATCTCATTGTTATTTTGATTTTTGCAGTTCTCTAGTAATAAGAGATGGGTGACAGATCCCTTTGGGGGATCCCTGCTCATCTGTGACAGTGGGAACTGCTTGCTTGGATCTGGAGAAACTCTAAACAGTTAGATCATGTTTGCCCTTCCCTTGAAGTGACACAGCACAGTGGTTGAGGACACTAGTGTAATTAGAATGTCTGTTCTTTCACCAGCTAGTTGTGATTTTGACTCATCGAACCTCCCTAAATGGGAGTGGCCATAATAACTAATACACAGTATGGAGAGGACATTGAGATTATAGATGTAAGGTGCTTCTCCACAGGGTAGCCAACAGGATATTTTAAATCATAAGCTGCTTTCTGGGTTTATGAGGCCCGTGAAGAGCAGACCCCTGATGGTCAATATCAACTATAAATACTCTCCCTTTCACCAAACCAATCACTCTCTTTCATTTTCTTTTCTTATCTACACAAACCCACTTCTACAGCAAAAATCTTAGGGTGACTGTTTTTTCTGCCTAAACTCTATAGTCTCAACTTGTTTATAGAGGTTGTCCCTGGCTACTGAACTAAAATGTAGTCCCTCCACACCCCATAGATACTTTCTATTCCATTATCCCATGTTATTTCCTCCATAGCATCTTCTACTATCTGAAATTGTCTGTACGCCCCTTATTTTTTGTCCTTATTTACAACACTGCCAGATAGTAGACACTTCGTTAAAGACAGAGAATGACTGAATGAATGAGCATAGTGTCCAGTGCTGAAGCAAGGTGATCTCTTACTTGTGTTGACACTATTTACGCACATCAGATGATGAATCTGGACCTTGAAATGTCGTTCAGTGGGTCTGCTGGATGAGATTCCTCTCTGAGGTCCAGGGAGTAAGGCCTTTTTTCTCAGGATTAGAGGGTTCTTTGTTTTTACTGCCCAGAATAGACTCTCACAGTCTATCATTTGAACTTTCATGGTATTCAAGTGCTGATGTGGGTATTTGAGATCTTAATAGCAAAAGTAAAAAGAGTATTTACATAGTCCATAAAAGGACACCCTATGCTTCCTTTCTGCATTTTACAGCACCTCATCAGCGTGGAGAGTGGATTCACTGATGCAAGAAGTTTTACGTTATCTGCAGCTTGCACCACCGTCAAATGACCACCCTGGCTTTAAAACTTCTTGAAGCAAATCACCCATTGTCACTGATACTAAAATGAAACTTCTTCCTTAAATCCCAATAAATCCCCCAAATGTTATGCAAATTGAAAAATACCCCTGTCAAAAAACTGTCAGATAACACCTCTCATTCCCAAGGACTATTTGTAAGCATACAGAAACATCCAGAAAGAAGTAATAAATTGTTCCAGTACACTATTCTGGCAGCCATTAATAAATCAATATGAAGGGGAGTTCTGAAGGGCAAAATGTTGCTGTCGGTGGGTGTCCGATTTAATTTTGCTCTAAATTAATATTTCGAATATGATAAGTGAGCTGGCAGCAACAGATTTCACGATTAATTCTATGGAGTCAAAAATGCTTTGATGGCACTTTAATAGCGGCTCCGCGGATGTAAAAGTGCCTGCAATGGGCTCACGTGGGCAAGTCTACAAATTGCATGATAATGTGAATCCCACCCAAGGAGGAGATTTACTTTTTATTTCTAAATCTCTGGCGTACCTTGGGAAAGACGTGTTTCATCATGCAGGCAGAGACATTTTTATAGCATTGTGAGCCAGGGCTGAATGATACATGTGGTGTAGTGAGCAGAAAGGACCATTATAACTGTCCTGTAGGTCCTATTTCCCTGAAGTCACATAAATCAGTTTACAATGGAGTCACTGCTCCCTTGAAAATGTGAATCCCTAGAAGGAAAAAAAATTGATTTCAAAAGGACCATTCAGATACATCCAACCTGAACTCATGAATGAGAAACAAGAAAAGAACTTTGGGTCAAATACTGACCTATCCTTGTTGCTAGTATTCCAAGTAGTTTTGAACTGAGGCAATCACTGAAATTTTGTGTTTGTTAAAAAGCTTCCTGAATGTCTCAGGAATTTTGCTACATGGTACTTACTTTAAGGATAGACACAGAAGGACTGAATGGAGGAACAGAGTGCTTTGGGACCATATGGGAGGACAGAATTAGTTTTGTTATGGGGGCATCTGTATTGCATTTCAGTCTTAAAGATTGAATAAGATATGGTGGGGGGTACACAGATATTTTTAGCAGAGTAAATGAGGAGGGAAAAACCTGACTGAAAAATGGTAGGTAATTTAGCTTGATGAGAACCCATGGGTTTAGAGGGGAATGAAGAGGTGAGACTGGAAATAGTGTGAAGTGCATGAAGAGTTTTGAATGTGACATAAAAGTGAGCCATATTCTTGGGCAGGAGAGAATCAGGAATGCAGTCCTAAGGATGTAGGATCATGATAGACACTTTAGAAAGATTACTGTGGAACTGATGTTAAGTTGGGGAGCATATTAGAGAAATCTGAGCCTTATCATTATCCAGAATCTTTGATTAGAGGTCTTAGTACCTAACATCTGAAAGAGTAAGTTCTTAAGGTGAACTGGTATATTTCAACTTTGGCTAATCTGCATTTTATGTCTCTATAGGACATTATAGGGACCTAAGAATTTCCTAGGCACATGGATATATAGAGAGGTGGCTCAGATGAGATATGTTGCTTGTAGATACAGGTTGAAGATCCCCAGCTTCGGTGATATCCTGCATATAGAGTAGGTAGAATGAGGAGGGAAAAGGACTTGGTCCAATCCTTGAAGAACATCAGCATTTAGGGAAGCATTTAGCATTAGGGAAGGAAAACAAAAGTAAGGAAGTGTTTCAAAAATTAAGCAATTGGCAGTGTCAAATATTATCTAAAATCAAGTGTGATAAGGACCAAAAAAATGTTTATTACAATTAACCAACAAGGGAGTGAGGTGACACACCTCTAAAGGTCTGGTAGAAGAGGAATCCAAATTGTAATATGTAAAACAGAATGTGGGAGCTTGAACAGTTGTAAGTATAGACAGCTTATGCAAAATTGTATTCACTTCGATCAAAAATATTTAGAGTTCATTCTCCGCTTGAAGAAAATCTAACTTTTGTGTCTTATGTTCAACTGTTTTAAAAACTTTAGCTTAAGCACAGTGCTACCACATATGTCTTCTTCCTTTTTATAAATGGTGGTTCTTCATGGATAAGTTGTAATCCATCCTTCCTTGTGAAAATGATGGACATTATGAGAATGGAAAGCAAGGCAATCTTTCAGTGTTCACTAAAGAGTTTATGAAATTATTGCAAAATACACAAAAGAAAATTAATAGTTGGGACTTGAGGTTGACTTGATAGATTTATTTAGTTTAAGCAGAAACTTCTTATTCTTAAGTAATCTAAACTGTCAAGCCAGAGTACGTGAAGAGATTTTCTCAACATTCAAACGTTTTAAAAATATTTTGAGATTTTTTTTGTTGTATGTTTTAGTTTATTTTGTTTTGAAATAGACACTATAGATGTGTAGATTTAGATTTATATTTGATAACTTTGTTGTAAAGTTAGATTAGAAGTTTTCATAATCTAAGCTATCATCAACCAACCATTATTAATTCAAATTCACAATTTTACTTTATAAAGAATGTTTATTCTAGAGAACTCCACAGAAAACATCTCCTAGTAAATTAATTCCTACCCATAGGTATGTACCCATATTTGAGGATTTTGTTACAGTTGATGCTCTTTTTTGCATTAACTTCCAGACACATCATAACCACTACTAAAATCAAGCATCTTCAAGCTCCCAATGTGGAGACATCTTCCAGCCTTAAGATAAATTCCATTTGATCATGATATATTATCCGTGGGATGAATTAGACTTACCAGTATGAAAATCTTTGCATTAGTGTTCATCAGGGATATTGGTCTGTAACTTTCTTTCCTTGGGCTGTCTTTATCTGGTTTTGATGTTAAGGTAACATTGGCATCATAAAATGTATTAGGAAGCATTCTCTTTTCTTGGAATTTTAGAAATAATTTAAGCAGGATGGGCATAAGTTCTTTAAAGACTTGATAGAATTTGTTTGTAAAACCATCTGGTCCTCATATTTTGATTTTGGAGAGATTATTTCAATTTCTATGCTTATGATTGGCATATTCAATTCTCCTGTTTCTTCCTGGTTTACTCTTGGTAAACTATAGTGACCTAGTAAAACTATTCATTTCAGTTTCAATGGGTTGTAATAATGATACACTTTAAGACTGCTGTTTTTGCACCTGTTCAGATGGCCAGGAGTAGTAAGTAGGAAAAAACTGGTGGTAGGGTGTTCTAGGGCAACCCCGATATAAAACGGGTTGCCTGGCTGTGGGTCCTCACCCACGCGCTTAAAAAGGGACTTATTAATACTCCACTACAGGCACACACAAAAGGTTAATAAAAGGTTTATTTACAAGGGAAAAGAAAATAAGGAAAATGTACAACTCAGGGAGAAAATAGGGAAATAAAGTCTTTAATGCGTCCTACCCGATCCGCTGACCTGGAAACCCAAAGGCACTCTCAGAGCTGGCCGAGCTGCAAGCTGGCGGAGAGCCAAAATGGGGGATCCCCTCCAAAGCCCACGTGTCTGGCTTTATACCAAACCTGGCTGCTTAACCCCACCCTCAGGTCCCAGCCACCTTCCCTTTAGTGGTGATGGGATTTGGAGTTCCCAGTGTATTTTTTGGCTTTGGTCTGGAGTGGGGGTGGAGTCCACAAAGCCTGTATGGAATTAGCTTTAGGACATCCTTTTCCCCCTAACAATTCACTGAAGGGTTGCCTTTAGGGAGTTTCAAGCATTCAAGCTTCATACTGTACTGCAGGTTCCATGGTTGTATGGTGGGGAGTCATATTGATGCTATATCTTTTTGCATATGTAGGAAAAGAAAAACTAGCAGCTTTGATTGGGTCACCTGCACTTCATTTTCATTCAATCTGCTGACTTACTTATTACATTTTATTTTCTTTGCTTTTGCCATTTCAAAGTACACATCAGTAATGTTTAAGATTATTTATTATGCATTGGCATTAAACTCTTGCTATTAATATTCATTGGGATTCTTGGAAAATTGATTAGTTAATTAAGTTCAAAAGACTTGTCTGAGAAGCTGTTCATTCATTCTTCCTTTATTTAATATTCTTCATATACCGAGTATCATTCACTAATTTTTTCATTGCTCACCCAAGGACACCCCTCACCCCCAGCAAATTATTATTTAATAAGCTCACATATTTTTCTTTTCACTGGCATTTCTAAGCTATCTGGCTACAAATCTAATATCTGTGTAAATTAATGGATAAGGGAAATATCCAGACTCATATGAATGAATCACTTCTTGTTCTTTTTAGATCTAACAAAGCTGAAATAATAAATGAATACTGTTTTGAGGATCAGATACTTACTCAAGTTGTCTTTTGTCATTGATAATTACCTGTTTGGGATGCAGGTAATGTAGGCACATTCCTACTTTTCAAAGTCACTTTGATGACTAAAATTCCTTCATTCTAGCAGAATAGCTCAAATATGGTACACAACACACTATAGCAGCCACCTCCATCTGGTCTTTGGCCATGCAAAACACTGGTTTCTTCAGTTTTCCAGTAATATTCAGACGTAGAAGCACTGACTTCCTTGAAAGACCCCAAGAGACTAAAGTATTAAACCAGAACGCTAATATAATATACCTTAAACAGTCAGAAGGTACAGAGATTGTTCTGATTTAGCACAGTTCCCCAGTTAGCCTTCCAGTATCTGGATAATCTTCACAATATCCCCCCAACTTGCACAAAATATTGCATGTGTACACGAAAACCTTTCTTTTTTTCTTTTCTTTTTTTTTTTGTGGAGAGGCCCAAAGTTTTCTTTGAATCTCAAAGTAAAAAATTCCATGCAGTGTGCCAATGCAAGTGAAACCAAATTCTTGGAAGAGTCCAAGAAAAGCATAAAATCAAAATAAAGGAAGGTAGTCAGAAACGGTAAATGTTTAATGTTGCTTTCACCATGAGGCCACACCTTGCAAGGCAAACAGAATCACTGTGCCTGTCAGGGCATCCTCTTGAGTTTTCATGTGACCCTGGCTGTCTGGTTTTGAGATATATTCTCGATGACTTCCATGACTGGTCAGCTCTCTTTTCCAAAGTCTTTCCTGAGGTATGTTACCACCTTCAATTTAATTAACATTAACTTTTCCAAGCCTAAGAACTCTTCAATGTAATGAAGGCTAATTATTGGCCATCTGTTTGATAGTGGTTTTATATTTTCAATTTTATTTTTTATAGAAGTAACTTTGCATTATAATATTCTTTGTTTCAGGTGTTGTGAAACAACATGTATCTATACTACATAAGTTCACCATTAAAAGTACAAATCTGTCCTTTACCAAAGCACCTTTATCCCCATTTTTCCTAATTTACCCACACTCTTTCTGGTAACTACTTACATTTTTAGCTACATCCCTTATGTATTATTATTGAGTTCATGATATTTTTTAATATTCATTATAATTTTTCTTTGGCTTATGGATTATTTAGTTTCTTAAATTCAAAACCAGGAGAAATTTCTAATTATTTTAGTTAGAGAGGCCTCTCTGTAGAATTTTAATATTTTGAAATATCTTTAGACTTGTTTTGAATTTCAGAGTATATAGGTTTACAAATATAAAAGATGTTTGCTTGAAAATTCTGTATACTGTACAGTTACAGGGAACAGTATACTTATCTGTAGTTCAGAAACATTAATGTTAATCAGATATCCTCTCAGCTCATGTATTATGGTGCTGCTACTGTCAATTGAGAGAGTAATATTAAAATCTCTTAATATGACTGAAATTATTTTTAGGTGTGTCAATTTTTGCTTTATAAATGCTCTGGGTTAGGCATTAAGTGCATACATTTTTACAATTTTAAATCTTCCTAATGCAGTGAAATTCTTGTCATTATGTGGTGAAACACTTTGTCTCCAGTAATGTATTTTGTTTTAATATGTATTTATTTATTATTAGCGTAGTAATCCCAGGTTTATTTGGGTTATTATTTAAAATATATTTATTTTTTCTATCATTTTACTTAAATTTTTATAAGCTTAGGCTTAAGTAAAAAATATAAATTCAATTTTGTTTTTTACATTACAGTTGTCTTTTAACTGAACATTTGTCCATCCAAATGGGCTGTCATTTAATAATATTTGCTTATCTGTTTATCAAAAGCAATAGATGTGATTTTCAAACCTGTACCTGATCATTTCAGTATTGAAATTGTCTGGTGGTTTTTTATAGTCTCTGTTGTTTCTCAAACATGCTCCCTTGTTTCTTCAGATATCCTCATCTCAGACTGCTCGATGGTCATTGCCCTTGCAAAATAATTTGTTGTTTTCTCACAAGGTTAAGAACTTCTACATGCCTCTGGTCACAACCATGTCAGGGATAGTGGTTGCTTGACTCACACCATACACAAACTTTGACTCCAGTTACCATGAAGTACTGTCTGTGCCCACACTTCTAATGTACTTCTCCCCATACTTTGCTCAACACAAAGAAAACATTTTTACCTATTGCTATTTGTCAATCTAGTCTGTCAAAGGTGGAAGCCAGCAAATTCTTCTAAGTATATTAAAAATATGTGAAGAGTCAACATAAAGAAAAGGATGGCCAGCAGAAATATCCTGATGAAATGTTGAAATTAGTTGTATTTGAGAGTGCAGCGTGAAAGGTCCAGATTTGAAACATCTTGAAAGCCATGATGGAATCTGTAGGGTAATGATAGAATAATCCACACCTTTTCACTAAATGATTTAAGAAAATAGCCCAGTTATTGTGCCAAAACATTAATACTTCAGTTCCATGGCCCATAGTTAGTGCTAATATATTACTCTGCAATGATTGTGCTTTCAAGTATAGCAAAAATAGCTCCCAGACAACAAAAATTAATGTCTTCTTTTTAAAGTGGAAATAATAATAATAAAAATAACAATAATAACAATAATTTCATAAGAGTGATGAGTATTAAATCAAGTGTTATTAAGAACTTACAACTAGTTACTGAATGGTAGCTACATATCTTTTTGTCTACTTTTTAAAGTTTCTATCATGTCTTCTGAAATAACGTTGTTTTCTGTGTAGTTGTTTCAACCTTAGGTTGAAATAAAAGTTATATAAACAATTGCAAGTATTTAAATGATAAATGCTAAGTTAATGCATAAATTATTTTATATTTTAGAATTATAATACATATTATGAAACATTATCAACATGGCATTGGAAGCTTTACTAATACATGGTGACACATGGGGCTGTTTTGAATGATTTATAATTTGTTGTAAGATTAAACTTATACCTTGAAGTGAAATATTGACGAATATTTGTAATAGTGCAATTGATGTTTGTTTTACATCAAAGTGTTTTGGAAATTTTATTGTAATTTGACAATTTTTAAGTTAATATATCAAAGTTGCATAAAAGATCATGAAGAATTTTATACTTTTTTAAAAAACTTCTTATTTATTTATTTATTTATTTATTTATTTATTTGTACAAGAACTGGGATACAGGTCAAAGACACGGGAGGGTGAGAGAATTCACCAGAGACAGAGCAGGGAGCAGAACTGGCAGATGGATCAAAGACACTGCTGAGGGGAGCAGCGGGCGAAGCAGGAGAGGTCTGCCACACGATGTGGGTTTCTCCCTGGCCATCCAGGATCGAACCTGCACTGCAAAGGCTGCAGACAGCTTCACAGCTCGGTACTCAACCTGCTGGGCCACCAGGGAGACCCAATACTTTGTTTTTAAGAGTAACTATTTGTTTGTGTGTTTGTTTGTTTTTAAAGATTTACTTTTGCATACAAGAACTAGGGTACAGTACAGAGGTATGGAGGGTGAAAGGATTCACAGGAGACAGAGTGGGGAACAGAACGGGAGGAATGACTGAAACACACTACTGAGGGGAGCAGCAGGTGAGTAGGAGAGGTCTGCAACACCATGTGGATTGCTCCCTGGCTGGCCCTGGCCGGCCAGGCATTGAACTCGTGCTGCAGAGGCTGCAGATTGCTTCATAGTGTGGTACTTAACCCCTTGCGCCACCAGGGAGGCCCAAGAGTAACTATTTTGTGATCTTTTCTCATATTCTGTAGAAATACTTATCTTGGATCCCAAAATCATAGAGAAAAGGTACATGTTTGTGTGTTTCCTCAAATTATAATGTTCTCTTTAATCTCAATAGCATACCATTGGATAAGGCATATGAAGTAAGGACATAGCCCATGAATCCTAATGCTAATTCTACATTGCTCATGTTCTAAAGAGGAAGGTGTTTTTCTCTGCATAAGACTTAAAACTGACATAAAATTATTCCTGCTTTCACTTCTAGTTTTGGAATTTCCCTTGGCTGTCTAAGTCTTCTCTTGTTAAGGCATCGTGTCTGAACAGCTTTCCTGGGAGATGTCAAAACTAGGTTGATTGTTCTCTAACCAGCTGTTCAGTTGTGGGTTTGGGTGTTCCACCCATGATTTCCTGAGGATTTATTCCTTTTTTCCCTTTTTTGAATTGGACCTTATTTTTTTACTGGATTACTTGCCTTCCTCTTTCTTGAATTATCCCATCTTGGAGGAACCCACATTCTAGTAGCTTTCAGAGAATGATTCCATGAGAAGGACTTTATTTATCCCCTTATTTTTAGATTTAACCTATCTGTAGAAATAATTCTTCTACCTTACACTTAATTTTACTTCATGATGTCTAGGATTACAGTTAGGAAATCTTTTCCTTTTAAAATTTTAAAGGTGTATAGCTATGGCATCTAATATGGCCATCGGAAAGTAATTCTGATTCTTTGCTTTATCTGAAGTCTTTTTATTTTCTCTACCAGAAGGCTTGGGGCATCTTGTCTCAGTATAAAATTCCGTGATGATATTATAGTGCATGTCTATTGTTAGGGTGGGCATCTCATTCATTATGCTGCTCATTCAGTGGACCTTTAAAAATCTCAAAACTCAAGCTTATTAGTTATAACCAATTCCTGACCTTTTGCATTTGTGAAGTATAAGTAAAGTTGCATTTTAAATTTTCTCCATGACATCTTTGTAATTAGCCATACTACTCATCTATTTGCTTTCTTGTTCTAAAGTGTTGTGACTGCCTTCTCCTTCCCTATTAGCATTATCTTTATGGTTTTAGATGTAACATTCATTTGTTATCACTGGATTTTGGGAAAGGAACAGAGATAAAAGTGTCTGTTTAATCTACCATTTTATGTGCACATCTCAACATTGATTTTTTAAACATTTTTTTAAGGTGAGAGACACTTTCAAATGTTCATGTTAAGATAAAAAAATAGATGTAAGTAGGGCTCATATGATTTTTGGTGGATGAGGTGTGCACATAGTCCTGCTTTATATGTTAAAACCCCCACCTTTTTCCTTATGGTCTCTAAAGAGCTCCATTGGCTTGAATACAGTTTATTTCAAATTAGTGATTTTCCAAAACAATTTAGCAGATTATCCATAGTTTTAAAGAATTTACAGTTGAGTAGGACTAGTAAAATAAATAAATGTATATTTATTATATAAGATACATGAATAATGAGTCCCATTTAAGAAAGAAATATTAATGATCTACAGATTCAGTGCCATCCCAATCAAAATTTGTTTTGTGGATATAAACAAACTGATTTTAAAGTTTCTATGGAGAGGTACATAAATGACTCAGAATAGTCAACATAATATTAAAGGAGAAAAACAAAGTTGAAGGACTGGCACTACTCGACTTCAAGATTTATTATAAATCCCTGTCATCAAGACAGTGTGGTACTGGTGAAAGAATAGACAAAGAGATCAGAGGCCTAGAAATGGATTCACACAACTATAGTCAACCAGCCTTTGACACAGGAGCAAAAGAAATACAATGGAGTAAAGATAGATTTTTTTTTCAACAAATGATGCTAGAGCAACTGGACATAAACATGGGAAAAATGAATATTGTCATAGACTTTACAACATTCATAAAAGTTAACTCAAAATGAATCACAGACATAAATGCAAAACTATAAATCTCTTACAGGATAATACAGGAGAAAACCTGGGTGACCTTGCATTAGGCAATGCTGTTTCGGATACAACAGTCTATAAATAGGGTCTCTGCTCACTTCTCACTCTCCTCACCTTCTGGGAAAACCCTTAACTTTATATTTCCTCTTCTGGTTGAATCTGATACTTCATGAAGGGAATCTTCATTTTTCTTAGAACTTCTTTCTCTCTCTTCTCCCATTAGGAAGATTTGTACATTTGTGTCTTCTATTTTTGAAATTCTCTGTTCTACCAGCTTAATTCTACTTTAGACACTTTTTGTATCTGTCCTCATTTCATTCAGTCTCTTTTTGTGGTCTTTTAATGTCTTCAATCTCTTTATTTTTTTGTTAAAAATTTTTTTTTATGGGTGCGTGGGTATCTTCAGTCATTTTAGTGAAGAACTTGTTTTGTTCCTGAATCTTTTCTTTCAGCATCTGGCTGCCTTTCCAGCATTTTTTTTTTTTTTTTGCAATTAATTTTTTTTACTGTTTTTTTTTTTTAAAGATTTATTTATTTATACAAGAAGTGGTGTACAGGTCAGAGGCATGGGAGGGTGAGAGAGTTCACCAGAGAGAGCAAGGTGCAGAACAGGCAGACAGACTGAAGACGCTGCTGAAGAGAGCAGTGGGTGAGGCAGGAGAGGTCTGCCCTGCCATGTGGGTTTCTCCCTGGCTGGCTGGGAATTGAACCCACACTGCAGAAGCTGTGGACAGCTTCACAGCATGGTGCTCAACCTGCTGTGCCACCGGGGAGGCCCTCATTGCAGTGTTTCTATTGATGAAAATAGAAGCAATAGTGAACATCAAATATTTCTCATTAAGACAATAATTTTAAGGAAATTAAACAGACCTAAGTTAAGAAACACAATTTTGGGCTGTTAGTTATATGGATGTGCACTGCCACCCTATACTCTCACCCCCCGAACCCCTGCCCAGCTCAAGCAGAAAAGCATCTGTCCCATTCAATATGTACTTCCATTTTCTTCAAATTTTCTAAAATAATTACCTGCTGCATATTCTTTTTGTACACTCTTTGTCTAGTAATTATATCAACAGTCTTAGAATATACTGGTGATAATACCACATATAATAAAAGGCATTGTTCAATTTCATAGGATAATTTCATAATTCATGTCTAGTTATTTATACCTCAGATGGCCAGATGATTTGGTGGTATAATAAATGAGAAAATAAGCTGCCTACAGATATTAAAAATGGCTTGCCTCTCATAGAGATTCATTCCACTTAACCACAAAAGAAAGCCTATTAATTAGACTTTTGAATCCCATTAGGAAAAACAAATACCAATACTTAACTGCTCAAATATGACATGATGGAAAATTGCTAACATAATTAGATTTTTAATAGTGTTAATGACTCTTGTATCTTATTAATAAGAATTAAAACTAATGTAATATTATATGAAGAAAAATTGCCACTATATGCTCTTCTACAGGGAAATGTAGCACGATTATGTCTATTTCCACATGAAGGGGTTTTAATTTTTATTCCCTTGCAGTTGTAATATAACTCACATGTTCCTTGGCTTAATATATTATCCTTGACATTATGTGACAGAAGGTCCGACAAGTACACCATTTAGGTCCGTGGTCTCATTGGATAACCCAAGTCAAACATGATGTTGACTCTGTATGTAAAACAACCCATATTAAAGGTTGAGCTGTCTTTTCTCTACCCTATTTCTCTACCTGTTTGCAAATGATCAGTACTTCAAAGCTTTGTTTCAAGTTGTTTCGATTTTCTCATGTATTAGACAAATTATGTTACTGCTTATGCAATGCAATTTGTCATCTTTGGCAGGATCTCTCCCTCTTTAGTTATTTCATGGACATAAAAAACATGCTTTATTGTCCAGTGAGTATGTCTCATCAATTAATTAATAAACCAATATCCATTTAGCATCTTCTTTATGCCCATTGTGTTGTAGACACTAGTGTCATAGGACACATTATTAGGGAAAGACATGATCCCTGTACTCAGGGGGAGCATTTGTTTGCTCAAATTACATAAATGTTTTAGAAAGTTTTCCTTCTTAGAAACTTGAAAGTGCAATATTTATATTTCTATGAATCCCTTCAGCCATCTACATTCACCATCTTAGCTGCCATAAAGACAAATGAATGTTGGTTTCCAAACCAGGCACCAGGCAGAACATCTGAGAAAACAGCCAATATTTGAGATAGATGGCTTGCCAACTAGCCAAGCCTATAAACTTCCAAATATACAGATTAAAAAAGATTCAATGGAATGACTTATGATGTAACTACCAAGATAGTATTTTTCAGTTTCTTCTGTTCTATATATCTGTCGATCTACCTACCTACCTACTTATCTATCAATCAATCATCTATCTGCCTCAGTATTACCATGTCATTCTGATGTAATTTCTCAACAGGTGACCTCTACTTCTCAAAGTGTTGGTCCTTGGACCAGCAACATTAACATTCAGGCACTTTGTGGAAGTGCTTAATCTTGTCTGTCCATAGTGCTGTCTCAGATATTCTGAATCATGTGTACGATTTAACAAATCTCCAAAATATTCTCAGGCACAGAAATGCTTGAGAAGCCCAGCACTATGTTTTCTTGAATAAGGCAGAAAATGTTATTATACCAATGAAGTGAGAGATGATGGTGATCCAGCTCAGGCCACATGGAGAATCTAGTATTTATCTGAGTGAATGATTTAGTCAAGTGCTGTTGAAAACTAAAGATATTTAGGAATAAAGTAGTCAATATAATGAAATAATTTGAAAATATATAAAATGGTTCTCAACCCTGACTTTATATTTAGATTTCCTGGGGATCTTTTAAATATGCCAACGCCTCCAGAGATTGTGATTTAATTTTTCTGGCTGGTTTCCTGGGCATCAGGATTTTTTCTTGGAGTGTCAAAGGATTTTTATGTGCAGCCAGGGTTGAGAACCACTGATGAAATATGAGAAATGGTTGAGGGAACTTGGGTTAATTAGTTTAAGGAAGGGAAAACATGTGGATAATCATTCATAGAGAAGATTGATCTTGTGTGGTTTTAGGTAGTAAATTTGAACTAGGAAGAGATGCTTAATGACTGAAGAGCAACGTAAAAATAAATTTTAGCAGTTTGAGCCTATGGAACATAAATGAGCAACTTTGAGGACACCTATTGAGTTCAGGTAGAGACTACACAATGAAAAAACTCTTGGGGACACTATAAAATACTTATGATTAGCATTGGGTATTGGGTCTGTAGGGTATAGGATTGTCAGATTATATTATAATTGACAATAAACATATTTCATGAACAATTTACCTAAATTACTAGATTTTCATGTTGACTTCAGCTCTGTGAGGATGAGGCTTACACTTGAAATAGATGATCTGAGTTTATCAGTTAGTAAGTAGCAGGACAGGTTATAAATGGAGATTTGTCAGTTACATTATTTTAACCTCATCCAGATTCTAACATGATGCTCAGCGATCCTCAATTCTGTAACTCCTAGATATGTCACGCAGCAGTCACTATGCTGCTTACTTCAAGATCAAATTTAATGGCATATCTAAGCAAGCATCCATGAACATTAAAGAATCATCCACTTGCTCGAAGCTTAGAAAATGGAATGTTGTGGAAAGAACAAGCTTGGGTTAAAGGACCTAGAATCTTAATTAAAATAAATAAATAAGTAAGAGGACAAGTCATGAAACCAGATAATGTGCAGTGCCAACATGTTTTGTTATAATTCCTTTCCCCCTCCCACTGTGATTGAAAGCATATTTGTTTTTACTCTTCTCTCTCCTTTTTTTTTTTTTAAATTGTAATCTATGTTAGTATTGCAGAACTAATTATGAGTCACCCAAGTGGAACCAAGGAGTGCTGAGGGCTCCTGAAATAGGACAAAGGAAATTCATTAGGAAATAATGTTGAGCTTATGGTTTCAAAAGGTCATTAGAAATGATAAACCAGAGAACACCCTTGCCTGAGCTGATACGAAATCCCATCATTTATCTGCCCCAGGGTTCTGACCAGATGGCTATCATCTGAGCTCCTTTACCCTATTTCCCTCAAGGGAAAGTCGGCTGATTTCTACTTGTATGTCTAGAGTAGGCATGCCATGTTTTTCTAGGCTATATTGGTGGTTTTCTCCACTTTCAGATATCATATTCAGTAGGCATCTTAGGATCCTGGCAACCTGGGAACCTCAATTTTCATCTCAAGTATACAAACCTTAGGTTTGAATCCTGATCATCAGCTCCATTCTTTTTTCTCTGTGAAAGCACATTATAGCTAACTTTTCTCCACTTTTTATATGAGAAGCTCTCAATAACATGGAGATTATAGAGATCTATAATCAAAAGGTAAATATTTCAGCATTGTATTCCAGTATTTTCAGGTGCTGTTCATCAGCGACATTGCCTAGCATAGCTTAGGCAATTTGCATGGGTTATTTGCAGGGTGTGTGTGGGGTTTGGGGAGAGGGGAGGCATGCTTCAGCATTGTTTTTATAAAAAATAATTTCTCTTAGCAGTTCAGTTACCACCAATACTAAAAGGTAGAGTCAAGGAGAGAAGCAAACTTTTTCTCAAAAAAGCCAGATAGTAGATGTTTTAGACTTTGCTCAGTGCAGTCTCTGTCGCAAATAAATACTCTGGCAGAAGTGCTCTGTAGGGCAACTTAGCAATACATGGTATATATGCTAATGGACCTGGCTGTTATCCAAGAAATGTTATTTATAGGTAATGAATTTATAATTTCTCATAATGTTTTGATGGCAAAAATATTCTTGTCATTTTCCCCCACTTTCAAATGTAAAAATCAATTTCAGCTCACAGGTATGCTGATTTTGTCTCATGGTCAATAGTTTGCTTGTACCTATTCTACTCTCCTAAGCACTCTGATTTCTAGCAGAGAAATAGAATTACAAATAGATTTAGATTGATTGATTGGTTGGCTTATTTGTTAATATCAAGTTGCTACCTGTATTTCCTTCCAAAGGACTTTATTTTTTATTTTTTTAAAGATTTATTTATTTATGCATACAAGAACTGGGGTGTAAGCCAGAGGTGTGGGCGGGGGGGTGAGAGGATTCACCAGAGGCAGAGTGGGGAGCAGAACAGGCAGATCTATTGAAATACACTGCTGAGGGGAGCAGCGAGAGAGAGAGAGAGAGAGAGAGAGAGAGAGAGAGAGAGAGAGGAGAGGTCTGCTGTGTCATGTGGGTCACCTCCCTGGTCAGGGATCGAACTCAAGCTGCAGTGGCTGGCGATTGCTTAATAGGGCTGTGTCTTTAACTCCTAGGCCACCAGGGAGGTCCTGTATAGATGATTGTTTAGGAGGATTATTTTGCTCCATATTAGAGAACCATTTGGAGCAAACAGTTTGGAAGACTTCTAAGTAGGAAATACGAGAAGCATCATCTATGTGGTCTAGCTCCACTTTAGTGATGTTTTTGCAAACATTTATGTGAATCACAGTCTGAAAAGTAAACTTAGAAGGATATGATTTATATTTCTTTTTTACAAATGAAAGACACACACACACACACACAAACAGACAAAATAAATTGCCTAAGATCAAACAGAAAGAGAGAGATCAGGGCTCTAATTCACCATCCCAATTCCTGATCACATTTGCTGCCACTTGCTATCTTCTGTATTGAATAATTCCACTTCCATGCAAACTCTCAGTACTTAAAAAAAGATCAAACTAGCTGTATATATTATTAAATATTATAGGGTACCTGAAATAAACAGATCCATGAAATTTATCTTTTCATCACAATTAGAAAGCTTTTGAAAACTATAAAAGGTGTCAGCCATTTTTATGAATTCCACTTTATCAGAGTTATCATATCCTATCTTATGTGATATGCTAATTGATGGGAAAAGGACTACTGCAACTATTACATTCAGATTCATTAGATTGACACTTTTATAGAATACTAATCAAAATTGATCTGATATTGGCATTCAGCACTTGGTGACAGATTTTATATTTAAACTTTTTAATTCTATTGATAGAAAACATATTTTTTTAAAAATCTAGATGCCAGTTTGACCATCTGACCTTTTTGAGATCAGCTTCTACCAACTGCTGGTCTCCTATTCAATAGTAGCGCTAATGCCAAATTGGATGAGGGAGTACAAGGACAGTGTCTGAAGAAGCGAGAAAGGAATGCATTTTGCCAAGACAATGGATAGTGAGAGAGAAGGGAGGATGTTAGATAGAAAATTGCAGACATTTACAGGTTATTCCTCAAGGGAGTGGTGGAAGTTATTGTCAAGGAAGGACAGCAGACTTTGGACATGATACAAATATTGATCCTTTCACTGAAACAGTGACTGAACCTGTAGCCTTGCTCGTTACAACAGTCACTCTGAGCATTGAGAATTCTGATGCTGTCCCCAGTGCTGTAATTTCAGATGCTAAAACTGCAAGTGGAAGCATCATCAGGAAATATAAAAGTGAGACGGATTAAAGAGAATTAAATTGGGAGGCTCAAGTCAAAACTAGAATGCATAATGCATCTGTAGCAATATTACCCCTGATTTTTTTTTTCTTTGCATAAACATGGCTTTGGTAACTTGATTTTTTTGAAGTTAATTAGCTTGATTTGTTCATATCTGTGCCTCTTTATGCACAACATAAATTGAAGTAGGGCTATTGCCATATTACCGATTAGTTTGGTCAAAATATATAGCTGAGCTGAATAATCATTCAGACCAGAATAAACACTTCAAAGACTTAGCTGGCTTGTTTACTGATGATTCAAGTAACAATGCAAGTGTATTAATACCTTGTAGAGGAGGCATATTTATTTTCCTCTTTTTATGTTTCTCAAATGGAAATGACACAGGAGCATTCCTGACCAGAATACGCCCAGCCCTCTATTCATGCGGTACTAGCCAGCAGATTATTAGGTGTATAGCTCTGAGTTACATTCTGTGGAAGGTACAAGGATGAAGATAATGATGAATGGGGTCATAGATATAATTCAGTAACCCTAATAAAGGTTAAGTATGGCCAAGATAAATCCACTATTGTAATCACAGTTCCAATGAATATTATGGAGAAGGCAGTTCAGGTTACTACGAGGTGAGTTTGTGGTTCACCAGATACTTATAGGAAGAAATAATTTTCTACTCTGCTGTCCTCTTTAGTGAAAGAAGCTTGATTTCCCACATTCTGCTTTACTTACAGCTGCTAAGAAATGTTGATCTTTTTAATTCCTCATTTTCCTTGCCAAACTAGGTTTTATTCACCTTGGGAAAGCCATTCTCAAATGAGGCTATTACCACCTGACTGGTTTCTTATCTTACTCTGTTCCTCAAATCTTATCTATTTTGTGAATTGGCTGCTGCCTCAGTCTCCCCTTCTACTCCAACTGCTGTCACCTACCTCAGGTACCTCAAATATTTTCATGGTCACCTACCCAAATTTCTGACCTTCTCTAATGACCTTTATTTCCATTCTCTGTTACTCATTCTATGGCCAGATACCTAGATGGTAAAATTGCTCAGAAATATCTCATCTCTGGAATCTTAAAAGTACGTGGTACATTTCTTCACCACAACTTCTCAGTCTTTCAATTTCATCAGTACTTTGATGATAACATTTCTCTTTGAAGTCATTGCAACCTCCAGTTCCTGGGTTCCACCTACCTTTAATTTCATCCCTGGTTTTGAAGAACTTGTGATGTATCATTTCAGCCCTTCCTCCTCCAACTCTAGTCTAAACTTCAGTCCTACAATTGAATAGAATTTACTCCTTCTAGGGCCACATTCAGTAGACATGTATGAGTCCTTATCAAACTTATACTCTCCATGATTTGACACTGATGTCTTTGTTCTCCTTCCACAATTATACCTTTCACAGATTTAGTTCTGCTTCTCCCTATATATTCTGGCATGTCTTCACAGCTTCTCTCATGGGATCCATTTTCTTTTTCTTTTTTCTTAAATATTGAGACCACTTTATCTTCTGCTTCTGCATACTCTCCTGGTACACCTTCAACAGCCTATAAATTAGTCATAAGTATTCACACATTTTGGTCTCAATCTCTCTCTGCATCCAAGATCATTCTATTCAATTGCCATTGTCTATATGTGCATTAGTTACATCATACCCCTGCCAGAATACATCATTTCCCTTATTCTACCCTTACGCATGTCTTCTTTTATTTCAGCAGAAATAAAATAATCAGCAGAAATCAATACATCAAATATCATTGCTCGAACTAGAAACATGAATGTCATTCCAGATTCCTTCTTTTTCTTCCCATACCCAACACATCCAATTTATTAAAAAAGCCTTGTGGATTCTACCTCTTTAATAGCTCCTGAATTTGTCCACTTTTCTTCAATTCCTGTTCATTCTGTTCAGACTTTCGTCATCTTCTCCTTGCATTTTTGCCATAGTTTAAGTTATATCCCATCTTTATTCATGACTTCTTTCTTCTGTATAGATTACTGTAAAACTAACAAATAATTAGTTATTATACAACTAATACATAATTGTATCCGAACTTTCTTTATATCCTACAATGGCAACACCTAGTCAGTGGATAAAGTTCAAACATAGTGTTATTCTAAAAAGACCATTTTTTTGACACTTTCAGTTCTGACTCCTTTCATCTCTTATAGCTCCCTCCACTCCCAAATATCTGTTATGTAGAAAACTAGAAGAGCACTGATACCTGCAGGGCAATGCCAAGTCTTGTATGTTTGACTTTATAGAAAATTATTTACTTTTTACTCTACATAAGTATGGCAAAAGTAAATGTCTCATGGTCGACTGAGAGCATTAAAGGAGATCCCTTCTTTCAAGCACATTGCACATGTCTGGCTTATAGTTGTTCAGCTAAGGTGAAAATAACAAGGAAATATCGTCATGCCTTGATCTAAAATGTTCTTTCACACTGGAGTGTCCAAAATCAAATTTTAGGGAACTCAGCACAAATAACTTATTTTTCTAGGAAATCTTCCAGTGACTACTCGTTGATCCTAGGTTTCTTTCTTTTATTCTCAAATTCGTATGAATTCCCTCCACCCCTTCACACAAAACACAAATGCACACAACTATTGTTTTACTTGTCACACTATATTGTAACTTTTGCTTGGGTATTCACATGCTGTGAATTAGGCAATGCTCCTAAAAATGAATGGAGTTTTCCATCCCAATTGCTCAGCACTTTTACTATGTTTAAGTATGTTGTAGTTGAATATGAAAATGGGCATAAAAATACAGCAGTTATTTTAGATCACCTGAATCAATCTGTACACATGGGTTATACTTGAATATAGCACAGTAAACATGTGTTCTTACCCCCATGTTTTCATATATGTGATCCTAAATTCTTATGTATACCTTATTTTAAATAAGATGAACCTAAATTAAATACATGTTCCAATACTCTGTTTCCATGGGGGATATTTTAAGATTCAAGGAACCCTGAGAAATAATACCCAGGTGATAGTAACAAAACAGAATGGATTATTAAAAAAAAAACAACAACAACAAAGACAAACAAGGTGATTTGTTGTAGTATGGAATTACCTTAATGAGCTCTTTGTGTTACTACATGGTTGACTCAATAGGTTTCCTGGACATTTCTGTCTTAGTCAAATGGTAATACTTTCTAAATCCTTCTTGTATGCCTCTGTGATAAGGGGACTTATTAGAAAGCAAAGACCCAAGGTGATTGAAAATGGAATGAGGTAGGAGGAAGGGAACATAGTAAATACCTTTGTGTTCTTGCCTTTCCATCACTTTTTACAAATTATCTGTAGAAGACCAGAAGCTAACTAAAAGGCAGCTTATTCCTCTTCTCATTCTATTTTCTTTTGTTTAATTTAGAAGGAAGATGAGACAACAGGACAGGTTCTCTATTATTTCATATGGTATATCTGGCAGCTGGAGTATAGCCGTGGTTGACAAAACGTTCAGTTAATTGAAGCCATGTAGTGGATATTGATGATCTTTCTACATTTAATGGAGAAATAAATCTGCTGCTAGAGAAAAAAATACAAATGGCTCTTGGGCTGATAGATGTCCACACTATCCTCTTCAGGCAAATCAAAAAATAATAATTACTTTTCCCAGATGTAATATGTTAATGCTTAATTGCACTCTACAGAACATCTCAAGTTTAAGAAAAATAACAATACAGCATGTTCCTTGATTTTAACTGTTAAATACAATGAAAGCATGCTGAGATGAAAACATTTAATTCACACAGCAACCTGTTGGTGACAGCAAAGTTACACAAATTCTGGCATGAAAACATACATTCAAATGAGCCTATTCAAGCTTTCAAAATATTTGTAAAATAATGAGCAATATAAGATTATACTTATTAAATGGATCTATTAAAAGTACATTTAAAACTCTCTGGTTACTCCTGTTTATACATTACATTGGGCCTATTGAGGCTTCAAGCAAAATGTTTTGGATGAAAAAACATTGTGAATATTCCCATAAAATTTCCTGGTCCTCTCAAAAGAAGGAAGCATAAAGAGTTCAGAGGTAATGCCATTTATCAAAGAAAAGCATTTCCTAATGGCAATTTTACAACTGAGGTCAAAAGACCTTAGGTAATTATATTAAGTCCAGTTTGGTGATACTTTTAAAAACAAACAAAAAAAATTCAAAAGTGCCTTAAATTCCTTAAAAGCCAAAAAAAAAAAAATCTAAAAATGATCTTAAAATATTAAATTTAGCCTATTTGCAAAATTTCCCTAAAACATAACTGATTTGAAATTATTCATTATACCCCTTTCTTTTTCATTAAGACCAGTTAGGAAAATTCATTGAATTGGCACGAAGTCCAGGCCCTGTCACAGGGCATACAGTTTGTGAATATAAATTAATATCATCAAATTTAAAAGTTCTTATACCTAAGAGCTCTCTATTCTGACCTCCAGTCCTATCTACTTTACCTGTTAAGTTTCCCCTGCTCTGGACCCTCCTCCATTGTCACCTCCAACACTTTTCCCTTCATGAGAAACTCATCCACACCATCTCTTCTGGTCTTTCCTTTCTCAAAGGCATCGTAAAGGTCATGTTTTCATACTTACCCCTCTTTCCTCCATGGCTCAATTCTATGCCCTCAACAGTTTTGCTGCTGGTTTGGGGACCACTCTTTGAAAGTTACTGATCAAGTATACGGTTTCTTTCCTTCCTTCCTTACATTTTCTGTGTGTGTGTGAGCGTGCTTGTGCACACAGTGTTACGTAAACAAGACTGAATATCAGAATACCTTAAAAAACATATAACTGGTTTCTGCCCCAGGAATTCTGCTTTTGTATATCTGGAGTTAGGTATTCATATAGGTATTTATATTTTTAAAATCTTCACAGGTAATTCTGCACACCATAGGCTAAAGCCTATTTCCCTGAAGGCAGGTTTTCTGCCTGTTTATAATAATATAAATGGCCAGCATGTAGGAGGCCCTTTTTTTCCCCAGTGAGTGTGATTTCATAATTTATGAGAAAAATATGAGCTAAATATGAGCTACATTTTAAATATCAGTATAGCACCATAGAAGATTCCTTGGAGAGGAACAAAACCCAAATCTAGTGAGTGGGTGTGCAGTGGGTTGCTTCTTAGAAGTAAGCATCTAGATCAAGAGGGAGGGAGGGGATTTTCCAAAGAGAAAGGATTATATGCAACTGAGGAATATTGTTGTGGGTTATAGAAATGGAAAGTGTGGCTGGACTATACTGTTCAGGATAAAAAGAGAAGGTGGATTGGGGGAGGTTACTATGAGTGACACAAATCCAGAAATTTGAGTTGGATCTTGTATCATGTATCTCACTGGTCTTATAGGACATGTTAAGTTGCCTACCTGGTGATGGACAGCATGTGCTTTAATGTCCATAATCAGGTCCTGAAACAGGGCTTGTGACCAGGTGTGCCATAGATGTGACTCCCATCTGGTTGGTGAAAGAGCTGCTGTCTACTCACTGGATGGGTTCCTGGTTGGGCAGGTGTGCACCATGACTTAGAGGAGTTAAAACCAAACCTCTGGAATGTTTTAGGTATACAGAAATTTAAGGCTTGAAGACTGGGGTCTGGAGGCAGGGATTGGTGTGTCTCCTGTCAGCTTGCTGGATGGGTTGGACTGGTCAGAGGGTTGGCTGGATGGGTTGGCCTGTGACGAGATGGGCTAGAGATTTGTGGAGGGCCATTTCTGGATTCCTGTGGAACAGATATAAGTATATCTTGTATAGTCACTCTTCTGACAAGACTGCTGTGGATTGTGGCTGGGAGGACCTAGAACAGTGTGTAGGCTTCTTAAGAATGTCTCGCAGTGTAGATATGAGTATTTCCCACTTTGTATTTCCCCATATGCTCACCAACACATGTTATTTATTTATTTTTTTAATATGGGCCATCCTCACAGGCATGAGGGGATATCTCCCTGTGGTCTTTTTTTTTTAAAGAGGATTTATTCATACAAGAACTAGGGTACAGGCCAGATATGCAGGGGTGAGAGGGTTTACCAGAGACAGAATGGGGAACAGAACAGGCAGATCGACTGAAATACACTGCTGAGGAGAGCAGAGAGCAAGACAGGAGAGGTCTGCTGCACCCTGTTGTTTTTCTCCCTGGCCAGGGATAGAACTCATGCTGTAGTGGCTGCAAATAGCTTCATAGTGCTGCACCTTAGCCCCTTGTGCCACCAGGGAGGCCCCTCACTGTGGTCTTGATTTGCATTTCCCTGATGATAATTGATGATGAGCATTTTTTCATGTGCCTCTGTCAGAGTCTGTGTGGTGAATGTGAAGTTGGAGCTGATAGGAATTACTAGCGAATCCAGGAGAAAAAAGGACTTGGATGGAGCTCTCAGAGGAGGAGAATGAAAGGGGTTAAAAGTAAAGGAGATCTCAGTGGGCTCAGAGCTCTATAGCCAGAAAGAGAAAATGCGCAGAATAGGAGGTGGAGAGTGAGAACTTTTGAATTTAGGAAATTGCCATTGGAGGATATTTGGGGGAAAGATAAAACTTTTATTTTTTATATACACAAACCAACTAAAGCCTAAATCCTAAGGACAAGGGACAGTATTATTGTCAATATTTAGTGTGTAGCTTGTTCAGTATATTGTTCTTGTTCATCTCAATTAAAGCTCTTAACAAGCTTTTATTGTTTTAGGACTCTTGAGTTACTCAGCATCTTGAAAAACCAAAAAAAAATGTGAGCCATTCTTTGTTCTTTGGGGGATTATAACTGAATTTATAAGACGTTACCAAAGGGGTTATTGACTCACCCTGATAGTTTTGTCTGCCTGGGTAACTTCTGTGTGAGATATAGCACAATGCTCTTGTACACAAAAGAGTCTGTGTGATAACAAATATTTGCACCTGGCGTAATACTTTCTTAGTCATTTCTCATATATTATCAGAATTGATTTTCATAGTAGTCTCTGTAGAGGTTTGCAAAATATCATTGCTACTTTCGACAACGATAAGGAAAGCGAAATACACACCATTCAAAACTCTTATCCGTAGTCTCAGAGTTAGATAATGGCCTCGCAAGGCAAGCACATCAGACCTCCTGGCTTGGATTCCAGAACTGTGCCCACAAAGATGCCTTTTAACATTGTAAGGTAAACATCTGCCTTTGCTGCTTCCAAAGGAGAATTTTGTTCAATGATTTGTGCTCCTAGTTTTGAACTAATTAAACACTAATTTAAAATGAGCATATTCTACTTCCAGAGTTGACATTACAAGATGCTTTTGGGGAGAAAAACAGTCTGTGATGAACTCTAGTGTCTGTTTCTTCCTCTCCATACTAGAAGACTTTATGAATATTATAATCTTATGGTCACAAGTGCCATGTGAAAGTAATACAAAGGGGACCTAGAAATTACTGTTGTGTAATTTTCCACTCAGATGACATGCAGGGGAAGGAAGACATACAGAGATAGAAAAACCTGTGACAACATGCTGGAAATGAGCTGGACTGATTCCTTAGCTCTTATTTTTTAAAATTTTTTTTATGCATACAAGAACTGGGGTGTAAGCCAGAGGTGCAGGGGTGAGAGGATCCACCTGAGTCAGAGTGGGGAGCAGAATAGGCAGATCTACTGAAATATACTGCTGAGGGGAGCAGTGGGAAAGACAGGAGAGTTCTGCTGCACCATGTGGGTTTGCTTCCTGGCCGGGGATTGAACTCCATGGTGGCTGCTGAAAGCTTTGTGAAGCTGAGACTTAACTCCTGCGCCACCAGGGAGGCCCTGATTCACTAGCTCTTGAATTACTAGCAAGCCCAATCCCATTATTACTCATTTAGTTATGTTGAACCTCATCTCATTCTCTTGTGCTGAAACAAGGTATTATACAATAGATGCCACGAAATATCTCACCTATTGAATTGGTAAGTTGAAATAAACATTTACTATCACTCATCTTTAATAGCTGTAGTCACATTTGTAGACCCATTGCAGGATAAAGTGTCCCAGTATGTCAGTTCAACATGTCTTATAACACAAACTAGTCTGCTGTGTGAGACAGGTACAGATTTCTGGCAGTCACTCAAATATTAAGGAACTGGAGACTATACATGAATAAGCACCAAGAAAATTCAGATTTCTTAAAAGTACAAATATGTTGGTGATTCTCACCTAGCATCTGAACTGCACTAGATCCGTAAGTTTGCTCCATCTTTCTCATATGAATATATTTATTCAAATTCATTCACAAGGTTAAAGTGGGAATTGACAGAGAAAGATAAAAAGGACATGGTTGGAATCACTTATCTAGAGGTACCATTTTGGTGATGAAGGGACAGACAGCAAGTGGAATAAGTTGTCAAAACATGATTTCATATTCATTCAACTACAAAATTATCTATCAAGCATTTACCATATCTGAGACACTGACATATCGAGGGGTGAGCAAAATAGAAAGATATTGTGTTGACAGAAGTTAATGTCAATGTGTAATCCTGTGATCTTTTAAAATTATTTATTATTATTGATCAGTCTTTATTTTTAGAAGAATTTGATTTTTAAAAATCTGTGTATTTTATTGAGGTCATGTCAGCTTATATCATTGTTTGTATTTTGGGGACTATATGGTTCCCCACTTCCTGTGCTATTACTGCACAGTATCCACCACCAAAGCACCATAAGCTACCATCATAGCCCATTTTACTCCCTTCCCAATTTGTTAGGTCTTTAAAAACAAATTGTAAGCACCCTAGCTACTGGCAGATTTCACCTGTTGGGAAACACTTTTTATTTCCTTGTAAGAGTTAAATTTCATCATTTCCCCCTGGCATTTCAGTAGCGATCCAGAAGATGATTCCAAACCTAGAAAATAAAATTTTGAGTTTATAGCCATATTGCCAGATAGTTTACATAAATGCAGTGTTTTAGGATTTCACAGAGAATATGCTTTCACTGTTTAGGAAAGGTCACACAAAACTACTTTCCGTTTTGATGACATGCCATTAAATTTAATAATTCTTGTTTTTCTATACATACTTTTCCTTCTGCCAAGCGAACGTCTTTATTGAGAATGCTCTGAAATGACCTCCAAGAAGTCTGTGAGACTTTATGTAAATTAGTTATTCCCCATCTTGTTTCCAAGATCTGAAGTTCTGCAAGAACATTTGTCATCCAGTGCTTAGTGTGGTTCCAGGTCCGTGGCTACAAGCTGAATAGAGAATAAAATGCACATGCTTTTCATAGAGACCTAATTATACTACATGAAATTATTTTAATTACAGCAGTTGCTTACCTACCTGTTTCTGCCCCTTGAAGCACAGAATAAAGAATATCAATTTTTGAAGATCATCTTTATTGAGATAATTTTTATATATTACTGATAAATTTGATGGATTTGGACTAATGAATGCAGTCTTGTATCCATATAACAAACATTGTGCTACAAGCTCCCATCACCCCAAAATACCTTTTGCAAAAAAATCCCCAACTCCCATTTCTATTCTAGCAACCCCTTTCCTTTATTCTACCAATATACTTTCCTAGGATTTCCTGTAAGTCCTATTATATGAAAATATAATATAACTATAATAATGTAATAAAATCTATTATTATGTATGAAATTTTATGTAGGTAGACTCATGTAGTATATATTCTTTTGTGCCTGGCGTCTTTCACTTAAAATCATGCATGAAGATTTATTCAAATTGCAGGTACCAGTAGTCTATTTCCTCTCATTTCTGGGTAGTATTGCATGGTATGGATATATTACAACTTGTTTCTCCAGTCACTGACTGATGGTTGTTTGGTTTGCTTTGCTTCTAATTTTGACTACAATGAATAGAGGTACTATGAAAAACTGCAAACAAATCTTTCAATAGATACATGTTATCCTGTGGTGTCTGATTAATCCTATGTGAAGCTACTTGTTTATAAAATGACTTACTATTTTGCACTAATACTAACAATATATTAGAATTTCAATTGTTTTCCATTCATTCCATCTCTTGGTATTTTCAATGATCTTAATTTTAGCCATTGTTGTCTAAATTATTACAGTCAGAGGATGTTATACTATATCATTTGAGTTTGAGTTTCCTTCAAATAATGATGTTGAATATCTCTTCATTTGCTTATGTGTTTTATGTGTTCTTTGGAGAAAGTTGTAATAATTTTTAAAATTGAATTGCTTGTCATCTTATAATTAAATTATTAAGAGTGCTTTGTATATTCAGGGTAGAAATTCATTATCAAATTCATGTTTTATTAGTATTTCCTCTCAGCTTTGGCTATTATAAATAATGCTGCTATGAACATAGGGATGCATTGGCATGTATCTGGCATTAGCGTTCAAAATTTTTATGAAGTCTTATTTGTTCTTTTGTTTTCTTGTTTCTTTTTTGCATTTTCTTCAAGAAGTCTTAGTGTAATCACAGATCTCTTATGTTTTCTGTGATTTAAGATATTACATTTAGGCCTATAATCCATTCAGAGTTAATTTTTGCATATAATCTAAAGTATTGAGGCTATTAAACTTTTTGCATATAGATATTCAGTTCCAGAATAATTTGTTGAAAAAGACCATACTTTTCTTATTCAATAAACTGATAAATAGATGGTAATAGGATATCTTCATATGTTCTAAAGTAGGAGAAATTAAGACACAAAAGGCATTATCCACAAAAGAAGATTTATAAACTGATTACACTATAATTAAGTTCCACTCATTGAATGATCTAATTAAAAGAATGAAAATGGAAATTTAAAAGAAATTATTGACAAAGACTCATATGCATAATACATAAAGAAGTTTTATAAATCAATAAAATAATGATAACCAAAATTTAAAAATTAGAAGAAATGTAACAGGCTCTTCATAAGTATAAAAATTCAAAAAAACAGATGCCATTGAAAGATGCTCAGTGAAAGGTGAATTAAGATCTTGGTGTAATTCTACCACATATCTACCAGATTAAAGAAAAAGAAATCTGACATTACAAAGTGTGATTAGAATATGAATCTGTTACAGGGCAGGGAGAGGGGCAGCCCAAACTCCGCAAACCTGCCTATTCTATATAGGGTTCTGCCATCCGCCTCATTAACACAAAACATGAGACTTTAATGGGAAGGAACTTTAATACAATTAGGAAACAATACAGGAAAGGCAAAGAATCTAGTTTCTAAATCAAGCACCCAAAGTTACCCGTCCCCTCGTGGGTAAAACTCCATCCAAATGGGATTGGCCCAGAGCAAGGCCCCAAAGCCTGTCACAAGTCTAAAGCATCTTCCAGTGGGGACCCGCAGAAAAGGGTCAGAAACAACCAGACAAGCCCCGAAGGAAAAGAGCAAAATCAACATCAAGATAAAAGCTGCCATTGTCACCTCCCCACGGGTCTCACCCACATCTGTGTCACCCAGTCCACAACCAAAAGACAAGAGCAGTTTCTTCACATGTCTCTAGGCTCCATGCGCCTCCTCCAGGTCTCCTTGCTCTCCATCCTGCTTTCTTCCTTCCTCAGTCTCCTCTGCAGCTTCTTCTCTCCCTCTCAGCTCCACCCTCCATTTGGGTGGGGCAGGAAACCTGGAACCTCCCCATTTCCTGGGGACCACCCTGTTACAGAACCAGAGAAGCTCATATACTATTGGAAGGAGAGTAAATTGGTACTTTAAAAACAATGATAGCATGTTACTGATAATAATATACATGTAATATTGATAATATAATGTTGATAATAATCAAACCCTATAAATAACTCAATTATTTGGCTATAATCAACCACGATGAAATCATTATATATTAAAAAAATGCAAACAAAAATGAAATAATGATTGTATTCTCCATGTAAATTTTTGAGATTGGGTAAATCTCAGAAATATAATTTTGATCAAACTGGAATCCATAAGGTATCTGTTTCTTTAGCATCCAAAAAGTTAAAATATGAAATTTAGGCAAGCATATTTATATAGACTATGCTTTAAAATATGAGGTAATAAGTAGTGTAAAAATAAAGATACTAGTTATGTATAGGTGAGTGGGAAAGCATCAGAATCAAAAAACATGTAGATTATTCTAGGCTATGGGGAATATTTTACTTCACAATTCTGGTGATATTTACATGGTTGTTGATCTTACTGTAATTAGTTAAGCTATATACTTAAATATTATATACTTTTATGACTGTGAAAAGTATTGAGGCTATTTAACTTTTTGCATATAGATATTCAGTTCCAGAATAATTTGTTGAAAAGACCATACTTTTCTTATTCAGTAAGTCAGAAAATGAAAAAAAAAATGAGAATGATAAGAGAATTTAGAGACAGAGTTTAATGAGTCGTCCTGTAAAGGGGGCTACTGACTTGAATGGTTGCTGGCATCTAGAGAGGAGAATTTTATTAGTTTGGGGGGAAATTATATCATGTGTTGTATCAATGGGACTTATGCATGGAGCATATCCTTTATAAATAACTATATCCAGAGGGGTTCCTCAGATCCCCACCTATTTGCCCACCCCAAAAAGAAAATGGAATTTTTACATCACCTGTTTTCATGTCTGTTAGCAAGATGACCCTGTGAAACCTTTCAAAATGAAGAGAAAAGTAATTGACTCACATAATAGCAAATTTTAAAAAATGGAAATATGAGGCTTTCTCACTTATTCTCAAATGCTCGGTGATGGTTACAATATTTATTATATTTTTCTTTGTCTTTCTTTCTGCTCTATCGGCTCATTCCACACAAGATTTATATAGGCTGTATTTCTCTTTTTGCCTACTGAGGTATTACCTCCTCCATGTCTTCTTTTCAAGTCCAGTATAGTCAGCATCAAGGAAGGTGCAGGAGAACATGCCCCTACTTCTCTGGGTTGTTCTGTAGCTGGACAGTCAAACCATGAACACCCAATAGTTTAGTAGAAGAAACCAACCAAATTTAATTATCTACATGTGAAGAATTTACATGACTATAAATGGGATAAGCTGAGAGTTTATATCCTGAACTAAGGAAAGAGGTAGGAGTCTACAGTGTCAAGGAGAGGGGAGGAGGTCTCAAATGGTAAGGGGTGACTTCATATGAAGAAGTCTTGCCTCTGGATGGTTACCCTACCTTAAGAGAATTTTTCTGGAGATGGTTGTTTCCAAAATAGATGTAAAAATTCCATTTTCTTTTTGGCATGGGCAAATAGGTGGGGATCTGAGGGGACTCCCTGGATATAGAGGGTTTTTTTTTTTGTGGGACCCTCGCTGGCGGGCGGGGAACGAACCGGCGCTGCAGAGGCTGTGGGCAACCCTGCAGCCCAGTGCTCAACCGCTGTGCCACCAGCGGAGGCCCTGGATATAGTTATTTTTAAAGGGTATGCTCCATGGTTGTTTCTGGAGATAACCCTAAGTTTGGGTAATCTGCATTCTTTAAGTAATGGTAACAGTTTCTCATGTGGTCCACAAGACCTCGATTGCCTTAGTTCAACATATCAACAGAACAAGTTCTGGAAAGATTCTGTTCTGTGCATGTTGGATAAAAAAGCTTATCTGAACATTTTTTGGGCGAGACCAACCCTAAACATTAGCACATCTCATTTCCTTCATTAGCTCAATGCATACAGTTTGAATATCACAACTTAATATGTACTGGATAATAACTAAGCATCACAAAATTTCTTAAATCTTCTCCTTTTTAAAATCCAAAAATAAAGATATGTCTGTTTTGGGAATTGCCTAAGTGTTTAATTTAATTACTAGGGTCTCCTGCTGTGAAAGTCTTTGATTCTCACTTAACGAATTCCCCATACAGATTCCTCTTGCTAGAACATTTAAATATATACCAACCACATTCCACCTTTCTCTTTTGATAAACCCACAACATTATTTTCTTTTATTTATAGAAGGACTCACTAGCATTAGTCATTGGGTGTCTTGTTTGCAAAGAATCTTTTTTTTTTTTTTAAAAAGTCTGCTGTTCTGTTCCCCGCTCTGGCTCTGGTGAATTCTCTCACCCTCCCGCGCTTCTGACTGTACCCAGTGCTTGTATAAATAAATAAATAAATCTTTAAAAAAAACAATAGGTCTTTTCTAAAAGAGCACACTAGCAATGGGTGACACTAGCAATGGATGACAATCCTACCCAGCAAATTACCACATTAGCTCCCTCTCTTCACGTTAATATTGTAACTTTCTGCATAAAATCTTCAAGAAAACATAAATGAAATGAAAGCATGTTTTGAAAAGATGTCCACCTTTTACACTCCTTTTGACTGTCCAGTGAGCTGACTAGTAAAATCCAAAGCATTAAAAACAGAAAATCCAATGGTATCAAATTGATCCACTCCTGACTGAGACCAAAGTGACTTTCCCTACTTCCAAAAGATTAAGACTGTTCATTGAATTTGGGGTCACTTTGCAGAAGGTGTTTGACTTTAGGTCTTCTCTAGCAGCCTGACTAGGAGCTGGTAGAACCATGAGAATGCCAGAAGAGGGTCTGTACCTGGTGATTTTAGCAGGAAGGTAGGGATTTTATTTTAACCAGATGCTACATGCTGGGTAAACCAAGGGTGCAATTTTTAAAAAGCAGACTGGTTTGAAAATAGGTGAAGTGTATCTAACCCAGTGTCTGACCCTATAAGAATGTTGTTTCCCACTTTCTAATTTTTGGGTCCCATGTCCTTAATGCAGAATATCTACTCCTTTACTTCCTCTGCTAAGCATTGTCCCTTTCAGTAATAAGTTTCTTTTTCTCTCCACTTAATACTGTGACCCATTTCCAAGATACAGTCTAAATGTCTAACTTCATACCTTATCCAAAAAGGTTAGAATTAGAATTAAGTCCAGCTTCTCCCATCTGCCACTGGTTTTCTATGTATTCATAGGAATTGCTATATGGGGTATAAGAAGCAGGGTAGCACATCCAAATATTCCCTTGCAGTAGTCTTGGCGTTTCTTGTAATTACATCTATGCTCAAAAGGAAGAAGCTATTTTTTTTCCTGAAGGCTTCCTGTATGATTTTATGGGCAATTATTCCCCATTACATAATGAGCTTGATCAGCTTCCTGTGACCCAATCTAGTAATTATAGTCATGGATCAATACAGTAGAAAATTTCCTTGCAAGGAACAACCAAAGAGCTGCTTACAATGGCATTATCTCCAGTGTCAATTTACTGGGGGTGGGACACTATCCTATATATACTGAAATATGAAAATACGTATCGTTGATGGGATCACTATTCTAAATTTAAAACCCAAACACTACTGAATACATTATTGCCTCCTCCTAATGTCAGTGCATCTTCATATGCAAAATGAAGCTACAAATTCCCAAGTGATTAGCATGCATTTCCCTTCTTCCCATTTCTATTGAGCTGGAAATGGAAACCATTCCAATAATAATCAGTTGCATAAAAGCAAAGAGTATATTCCATAGCTACAAATCAAAGTTATCACCCTCTTCTTCCTATGTCATTTGACCAAAGCAAATGTAAGTAGGGAATGCTTTGCCAACTCTTCTTTTTAACTTCCCTTCTTTGGAATGGGCTCTCCCATTTGCTTTTCTTCCCATTTAAACTCTCAAGATGGTTCTCTTGCAGAGGAAATTGCTCTGTGCCTGCTAGAAATAAATAGTTTTAATTTTACCTCTTAATCGTCACTTTAACTTTCATCTCGAATTTCCCATTTTCAAGTATCTGACTAAATTGATTTGATGCTTAATGCTTGCCAAATAAATAATGAGGCTCTGAATGAGTCCATATGTAATAAGGCAAGGATTTCATTACTCCTAACGTCGTTATAATCAGGCAATGATTAAATTATTTCTAACATTCTTAATACCAATGTGAAAATATGCTAAAGACCCAGAACAATTTAAACTGTCCCACCATGTTTTGTATCAAGCATTTCTATTTCTAGCAGTTTATCACAATGTTGCAGGAATTGGCCTGTAAGGGTTTATGCTAATGATAATGGAAAGAACTCATCCACAGGTGTCCCCCCTTTATCTCAGCTTCATCTTTAAAATCATTTGCAAGTTCCACATTGACAGCCCTAAGGACCACCAGCAGGAATGCTGATTAACACTTACTAGGGGGAAAAAAAGACTTAAATAATCAAACAATTTGCAAATTGTAGAAACCTAGACAGATGTTCAACTCGTGGTTATTTTGCAGAAGGATTGGGAGGAGCAGCTCTGAACTGAAGGATGTCTGCCTGCTCTTCCTCATTTGGGGAGAGAGACTCAGGCATTTCTTCCAATCAAAGGTACTCAAATCTACCTCTGGCATAAATGGCATTCCTTCTGCTTTCCAGAAATCAGATCCTATCCATTGCACCCGGGACAGAGGTTTAACTCAGATCTCTGTGTTCTGTTTGTAGTGCATTTGGAGTCTGACAGGAACACCCCCCAACCAAGAAATGATTTGCTGCTTTAATGCATGCCTGCAGGATGGTGATATTGATGAGAAATCTGTATTAGAGCACTGTGAATCATCATTAAAAGGCATTTAAAATGGGCTTGTAAAATATGGCTTTTGCTGCACTCTATGCACTCTCCTGGTAAGATAGAGTAGTGTATTAAAATGATTATATGGATGTTAATAAATATGAAGTCATGGCTACTCTATTAGATCAGAGCGTGGCGAAAAGAACCCCTGCAGTTTACTCACAAGAAGATAAAGGGCTTGTGTTTATTATTGAATCCATAGGAGGCATTTTACCATGGTCTGTAGCCAAAACATAACTTTCTGGCCACTAAGCCACTGGTCTAGAACTTAGTTTAAAAATACAAAAATGTTCTAGTATTGTTTCTGTTGCTTGTAAATTCCATTTCTGAATTTATGATAGGCTGGGAGAATGTTGAATCTGGAAATGAAATAATTTCAGGAGCTCTGCACTCATAATGTGAGGAGTTGCTGAACTGCAAATAATCCTGGTTTTTTTTTTTCAGAGCAAAAACAGAGGTGTCTGGTGGGTTGAGGAGAGTGGTACAAGTCTATTATTATTCTGGGGGGATAGATCCAGTTCATGGGGATATATGTAATTCTCACTGCAGTCATTGTACATCAAGATAATTTGTATTTAGTGATCAACCTAGCATTTAGTATGTAGCATTTATCTTATTAGAGCCACCAATTTAATTATATATGAAAACATCCAAATTAGCAAACACATGAAGGAAAACTGCTTGTGCATGGAGGAAGATAAGCCTATATTATGGTTAATGTATTTATCCATTAATATAATCATTATGTAATTTAAGACATTTAGTGTCTACGAAAGTGTCTTACTAATGTGGCTTAAAATGCCTGTGGTTTTCAGAATAATTCTGAACTTCATCCTGCTCTCTTTCCAAGGTTTACATTTTCCAGTTTTTCCCTATTCAGTTGTTTAAATATTTTCAACATCTCCAGAGTATCTATTTTGAAATTTAATTCAGCCAGAATGTGTTGCTGATTGTCATTAAGATACTTATTTTCCTGAAAAGAGAGAGAGAGACATTGAGTTGAGAAAGAAAGAGAGAGAAGTTTTAAAGGGTGCTTGATGCCAACAAGACTTCAAAAAACTGCTAAGTAAATCCATGGGGATTTAGAGAATGGCCAGGTAATATTTCAGATAATATTTCCATTGCGCTGTCTTTAGATCATTGTTCAGAGAATTTTTTCTTCCCCTTATCAGTATATCCATTTACTTTGTCCATCAGTTGATTACCCCAACTTGTATTCAACATGTAATTAAAGAATCACTCTTTATAGTAAATATTAGTAAAACTTAAACTTATGCCAATGATATCCATTTGTATTTCATATTGACATCTATATACATCTTTATATACATCTATTAATTTGTTCACCTAAACCCTGGGTAATTACAGAGGTACCCTATTCTTTGTAACTTCATGTTATTAGCATGAGTTAGCTCCTGATTCTGCCCAGGAGAACTCATCATTTTCTCCAAAACACAACTCCTTCTGAGATCCCCATCAAAATGAAAACACAGCCAATCACTGGGCTACCAAGCCAGAATCTTGGTGTTATCCTTAATTCCTCCCTCTCCTTCACTTCTCATGTCACCAAACAGTCAATTCTGTCTCCTAAATATGTCTCCTAACAATACCCACAACTACTGCTCTATTTAAGATAATCTGATCTTTTTTATCTTTATGTAAATTTTTTAATGAAGTACCATGGTTTTCCATCCTTGTTAATTTTTTTGACAGTATAGGATTTCTCCTTTCAAAGACTAGAAATGGCTCTGCCATATTACCCAGTGATCCCACTCCTAGGTATCAACCCCAAAGAACACAAAAACAGGTATTCAAAAGGAAATCTGTACTCCTATGTTTATTATAGCATTATTTGCAATAGCCAGGAATCCTCTGATCTTATTGTAGCTGTCTCCTACCTGGCCTTCTCATCTCCAATTTTACCTTGATGCACTTCTTTATATATAGCTGGAGGATCTTTCTGGGTACAAATATGCTTGTGCCATTTTTCTGCACAGACCTTTCTTAGAGACTCATTGCCCTCAGAACAAGGTCCAGATCTCCAAACATGGATTAAGCAGTCCTTCCTAGAATGATTCCATCTCTCTTCAACCCACTCTTTGACCTTCTATATTATGCCCTGCTTGGACTGAATTACTGTTGGTGCCCTGAATCCTTTGCTCTCCTATGTTATGTAGCTATGTTTGTGCTCCTTTCTTTGCCTGTTCATATGCTCGTCCAGTCACATTCTCTTAATATTTCATTCTGCTGGTCTTTCTAAAAGCTTATTTTGGAGAATATTTCTCTGAAGCTCCTTCCTTGATCTTATGAAGATTTGGCCAAATGCACTTGGCTATTCTCTCAAAGCACCTTCCACATAATTCTGTGACAGCACTTAGCATGTCATGGTGTGATTACATGCTTACCCACCATCTACATGACACTGTGTCCTTGAGAGACAGAGCTCTGCCATCCATCAGGCAAAGTACCTGGCACTAGATGGATGGCCTTTAGGTTGTCATGGAAAGAACAAAAGGAAATTGTAAGAACATATGATTCAGTCTTTTAATTATGTAAAACGTACAATCTTTCCTCATTATCTTTGAGAGAAAATTCATGTCCTTGGATCTAGGTTGGCTGTTGCCAACAATCTCAGCTCTTTACATGCTTCCAAGTGTATCTGGCATTTGCCCATAAAATGAACTTACAGGTTCCAAACCATGCCATGCCCTCTGCTGAGGCTTGAACCTTATCTTTCCTTTCTTCCTATTTGCCTTTTATATATATTTAGCAACTCCCATTAAATGCCATATCCTGTGTCTTTGCAGGGGGGACTTAAATGTATACTTCTTAGTACCTCTCTAGTGCCCTGCACACCCTTTTAATACATTATTCTTTTATTTAATAATTTGTTTATAGGCCCATATACCTGAGAATTCTTGGTACATAACTGAGCATCTAGCACCTAGAGATGTCGAATGCTTACTAAAGGGTTATTGGATCAATAAGTGAGGTGGGTAATCTATGTCTAATTTCAAACCATAGAACTTACCTTTCCTTTTAACATAAAGAAAACTAAGGAGATGCTCTTTAAAATAATGAAACACAGGGCCTCCCTGGTGGCACAAGGAGTTAAGCACTGCACTATGGGGCAGTCTGCGGCCTCTGCAGCATGAGTTCAATCCCCTGCCGGCCAGGGAGCAACACACATGGTGAGGCAGACCTCTCCTGTTTCACCCGCTGCTCCCTTCAGCAGTGTATTTCAGTCAGTCTGCCTGTTCTGTTCCCCACTCTGTCTCTGGTGAATCTTCTCACCCCCTGCATCTCTGGCCTGTGCCCCAGCTCTTGTATGCATACATAAATAAATCTTTAAAAAAAATAATGAAACACATTTTATAGGGAAAGGAAACCTTTTGACACTGAGCACTACCCCAATATTTGATTTCTGTTAGATTTCTAGTATTGTAATTTAATCATGTGAGGTCTGATTTCTTAAACACTCATGTGCAAGACACTGTGCTAAGAGCTTTAAACAGTTTATCTTTTTTAGTTCTCACAGCCCTAAATAGTGGCTTCAAGTGTTATTTTCTACTAAGAATGAGGATAATTAGAGCTACAGTGGTTATGTACCTCACTAAAATCCTTCTGCTTTTAGTAGCAGAACTAGGATTTTAGCCCATATATGAGTAGCTCTACATCTATTACATTTTACACAGAAGTTCTTGGCTCCCAAAGTACGTTGTGTTTTCTAAGGAACAGAAAAATTTTCTGGCAAATAGTTTGAAATATGATCCCCTGTGACCTAAGCACCAACCATTATATATAATTATCTTTAAAACAACTAGTGAAAAGAACTTTCTATGGTTTGTACATGCTCCAAGGCCTGGTAGGCAACAGTTATGATGATAAATATAAGTATAGACCAAGTAAATTACAAATACTTATCTCCTTTATATGGCCTAGAATAGTGTGTCATTTCCTCTAATTAAAATTTGTTGAATTAATGAATAAATTGAACAATCGAACAAATATTATATAGTGTATCCCCAGAAAACCATATTTCAAATGGGGAAAAAAAAAAGCTGTAAGTAGAGTAATGGATAAAGTAAATTCAATTTTTATATCTAGAGGAGAGTGAACTAGAAATCTGGTCCACTGTCAGTATAGCAGAGGGCACATAGATTATAGATAAAACTTCTGGAGATCACTCTTGCTCACCACATATACCTAGTATAGGACAGAAGAGTTATGTCCACCAATAAAGCAAGGACATATTAGGATATAGAAATTTGAGTTGGATAGGAAGATAGCCCTTCTTCTGTAATTACCTCCAGCACCAATTCTGGACTCAACCTAACTGTTTTTTTTTTGCCTGTGCACTTGCAAGACCTAGATCAGCTGATCAGTGCCTCATATAGGAGATAAATGGGGAAATGGCAGATATTTTCATTTTTAGAACACTGTCTGGCAATTATTTTTTGCTGAAATCACCTCAGTCTAATACAGAGAAAGCATTATCAACACTCCAAATATTTTCCCACAGCAGAAGCAGTAGCAGTTGGACTAGTAAGTGATAGAAAATTCTGTATGACAGAAAGTAGATTAGAGGCTCTGGGAGTAGATCAGGGGTTGGGAGGAGGAGGAAGAAGAATGGTTACAGAGGTGATGAGAAGTTTGGGAATTGATATTGGTGATAATGACACAGCATTGTGAATGTAATTAATGCCACTGAGTTGTGCACTTTAAAGTAGTTAATGTGTTAGATCTATTTTATGATATAAAAAATTAATAATGTCACATACCCTCAAACTGTGAAATTGTACACTTTAAATGAATGAGTTGCAGGGTATGAATTATGTTTCAATAAATGGTCATATCAAATATATCAAAACATTTTACAAAATAGCTGTAGGGTATGTGAATTATGTTTCAATAAAAGTTATATCAAAAATAACAAAAAAATTAAAAAGAGCTCTGTATCAGTTTCCTCAGATTGCCATAACAAATCATAACTCACTACAGGGCTTCCAGCAGCAGAAATGCATTATTTCGTAGTTCTGGAGACCAGGAATCTGTGATTAAGATGTTGGCAGGATGTGTCTGAGACTGAAGGGAATTTTTTTTTGCCTTTTTCTAGCTATTAGTGGCTCACACATTCCTTAGCTTGTGGCTGCATCTCATCCAGGTACTTTATCTGATTTAAGGCCTGCTGGCTAATCCAGGATGATCCTGAGATCATCAGTGACACCTGCAAAGCACCCTTTCCCAAATAAAGTCACACCCACAGATCCAGAATATGGATTTATATTTTGGGGGCCAATGTTCTGTCCACTCTGAGCATTCACTGCGTAGGTGAATGCTACGCATTCACAGGGTCTAGGTACAAAGCATTTCTCCCTTGTGTTTAATTTTCAAACCAATCATAAATGAAATAGGTACTGTTATTTATTTAAACTTCATAGCTGGTATAACTGAGGTGCAGATAGGTTAAATAATTTCCTCAAGATCACACTGATGAGAATTAGCATTGAGATAAAATGCAGAGAATGATTTCAGAGACCACTTGACCAGCCTAGCAATGCCATTCTTCATTGTGGGGGTCCTGGTTCTATCTTGTCATTTTTTCCCCATGTCATCTTTTTGCAAGGTTTATCATCATTGTGGTAAACAGGAAGATTCCTCTCTCTTTTATCCACTAAGGACAGTCTCCCATATGGTATAAACTTTGGGTTTTTTTTAAGATTTATTTTATTTATTTATGCATATGAGAACTGGGGTGTAGGCCAGAGGTGTGGGGGCTAAGAGGATTCACCGGAAACAGAGTGGGGAGCAGAACAGGCAGGCTGACTGAAAAACTTTGGCTTTACCCTGAGAGGTAATAGCTTAGATTTACATTTATCCGACTGGCTTCAACCTCTTCCTGAAAACTTCTTTCATGAAGAGCACACATACCATACATCAAGGCTTAGAAAGAAGGGTGAACAGTGCTAATCATGCAGTTCAGCAGTGCCAGGCTCTTGTGTTAGAAAACTAAACAGTACAAACCTCCTACTTCTTACTTCAGTTTTCAATGGCAAAGTGACTCTGCCCTTTTAATAAAGAGTAAAAAATCAAACTTATCTAAGTGAACACAATAAAAAAGAAATAATGGGAATAACCAAAGTTGGGTACTTTTTTTTTTTCTCCTTAAATCACTTTTTAGTAAGACAGCTTTTGAAAGTCATTTCTGTTAAAATTTACTGCAATGGAGAAACACGATACAGCAATTACTGTATATAGAAGTCATCTTCAATCCTGAAGATAATACAGGATATTCAAAGCCTGGGACCATCACAATTTGGTTACTCCAAAGTGTCCTGTCACGAAAGATTAATGACGGCTCTGCTTATCGATGGAGCACTTAGGAGCTCAGTTTCCACCATGCAAACATCTAACAGAGCAGTCCTTCATACTGTGGTTTTGTATTTCCTCTGTAAGTTTCATTTCCTTTTCAATTTTACTTTCTAACTGTCTGAGTTAATTTTCTTTGCTTCCTTCGGTCTATTCCAGTTTAAATCTCAATTTTATGATCTGTCTCATGTCAAAATCTACTGGCACATTCTTTAGTCACCCACTTTTTGTTTCTTACTTCATGGTCATAGGACTAGTGACAAAATATCCTTGTACCCATGCAGAATATATTTTTCACTTACCTAGATTAAAAATCTTTTCCTGAACATTTCTTATGTAAAACTACTGATTTCTTTCTTCAAGTTTAAAATACCATTGCTTAGGAAGAAAGCAAACAAAGGTACTAAGCAAATTTGTCTCAGAGTGAGGATAAGCAAGTCGTTTAATGATTCAGGTGTTACAGTTTGTGCTGTGGGAAACCTACCTATGTCATTAAGAAGAATCGAAACTTCACTGAATTAATCCATTTCTTACTGATAACTTCAGCTTCTTAGATTGTGAAAGACCACTGGAACATAGAAAATATCTTTTTTTTTTCATGTTTTACAACATTATCTATTTATAGGAAATGTTGTGATTTTAGGATTCTGAAGATTAGTGGAATACTCCTATCCTAATTGTGGAAAACAACTGATATTAAGAATACCTGATATTCAAATGTAGAATGTGTCAGTATTTCTGCTAAGCATTTTATTATGTACATTATTTCATTCTATCCTCCAAAATAGGCATTAATGTTCCTTGCCTATTTAAAGAGAAGTTAAGCAAGTAACTTAATTTAGCTGGAAGACAGTAGAGCAGTGATTAGAACCTTGATCTGATTCCCCAGATTAATTTAGTCACCACCTCCTAGTAGCCTGCATTTCTCCACACTGTGAGCACATGATTTTGATGGCTACCACTAAAAGTTTGCTGGTTGCAAATGACATCTCTGTGCAGACCAAGATTTGTTCTGGCTCTTGAACTCTGAAGGTCTCACGTGAAAATAGGGCCTCCCCTGGTGGCGCAGGCGGTTGAGCGCAGCACTGTGAAGCTGTCCACAGCCTCTGCAGTGTTGGTTTGATCCTGGCCGGCCGGCCAGCGAGGGTCCCACATGGCACATCAGACCTCTCCTGTCTCGCCTGCTGCTCCCCTCAGCAGTGTATTTTGTCAGTCTGCCTGTTCTGTTCCCGCTCTGTCTCTGGTGAATCCTCTCATCCTCCCGCGCATCTGGCCTGTACCCCAGTTCTTATATAAATAAATAAATCTTAAAAAAAAAGCCTTTGAAAATAGACATGTTGGGGCCTCCCTGGTGGCGCAAGCACTATGAAGCTATCTGCAGCCACTGCAGCACAAGTTCAATCCCTGGCCAGGGAGGTGATCCACATGGTGCAGCAGACCTCTCCTGCCTCACTCCCTGCTCCCTCAGCAGTGTATTTCAGTTGATCTGCCTGCTCTGTTCCCATTCTGTCTTTGGAATCCTCTCATCCCCTGCACCTCGGAACTGTACCCCAGTTCTTATATGCATAAATAAGTAAATCTTTTTAAAAAATTAAAAAGAAAGAAAATAGATCCCTTAAAAAATTTCATAGGACAGGGCCTCCCCGGTGGCGTAGCGGTTGAGCGCTGGGTTGCAAAGCTGCCCCAGCCAGCGCCGGTTTGATCCCCAGCTGCTCCCCGGCCACCGGAGGAGGGTCCCACGTGGCACGCAGACCTCTCCTGCCGCCCGCTGCTCCCCTCAGCAGTGTACTTCGGTCCTTCTGCCTGCTCTCTTCCTCACTCTGGCTCTGGTGAATTCTCTCGCCCTCCTGCGTTTCTGACTATACCCTGTGCTTGTATAAATATATAAATATATCTTAAAAAAAAAAACTTTCGTAGGACAACTCTTCATTGTTGTCACACTTGCATATGGTATGATAACATAGACTATTCTATACAATTCAAGGGTTGGGAATCCCCTGCCATAACATGAAACCAATATGTACCCCTGTTCTCCCTCAGTCTCCTTCTTGGGGCTAATCTCCAATCTTTTTGGCCACTACAGACAAAGAGAATTTTTGCCTTGGTGAGAATGGTGACACTAGGTCTACTGACAATGAAGAATGAAACTTGCATGATGAAAGAATCTTGGATCTCAGTAAGATTCTTCTGTGGACCTCAAAAGAGAATTTGGCCTCAAGTAAACTCTTTCTTCTCCAAATCTCTAAGTTCCAAGACCTTGGGCTCTAGCTTAGGAAACTTTTCCCCAACTTTTATTATTTGATATGGTAGGGAAAGCAGAAAGATTTTCTCTGTTGTAATGCTTGTATTTGGCTGACCTAAAAGTGGGTAAAAGTCACCTAACAATGAGATGCTTTGAATGGAAACCAAAAAATGACAAATTCGTGGAGTGAGAAAAACTCATGAATCAAATCTAGTTATAAGCAAAGAAAATTGTTTATGCATTATTATTGCTGAAAATGTTCATACTGTAGGTAGTATGACTTAGTGGTTAAAAGCTATCTGCCCTTTTACTCTTTATTTCAAATGCCCAAAATAAGTGCCACACATATGATAAATACTGAATTAATTTTTGTAGAATGAATTTGATATTGAGTCTGGGTTTCAGAGTTTTCTAAATGGCTTTACATATTTTTAAAGACATGAAGGAGGAGGAGGTTTTGAGTCCCTCTTTCATTAAGTGCCATTATGAACTTAGACTCAGCCTAAGTCACTTCCATAAGATGGGAATGACAGTACCTTTTTAATAAGGTTGATATTAAAAAAACAAAACCAATGTGTAATATAAGGCACATTCTTAGCAGTGCCTCACTTATAAGTCAATGATCCTTGAGTAGAATGTAATTACTGTCATTATCATCATCATCACCAGAAAAAAATAAGAACAAGGAAAATGTAATGTCTGTGTTACAAAACCATTGGACTGAATTTTTGGTTTCTCTGAAGGTGAGGAAATACAGTTTATTGACATATTAATACTTGATATGTTCTCAATATTCCAAGCTTCTAAGTACTGGAGATGTGAGTAATCCTCAGTCTGCCACTCCCCACCCATTCTGAAGGTTTGTAAGACTTCTATTGGGAGCTCCTTTGCTTTACTAGAAAGGAATAGATTGATATATGTTATGAGCTCTTTAGAAGGCATGCCACACCTGTGTGTGTGTGCTTTATATTACACGTTGTTGTTGTTTTATAATACCTACCTTATTAAGAGGGTACTGTCATTCCCATCTTATGGAATTAACTTAGGCTGAGTCTAAGTTTTTATTTGAGGAGGGAAGGGGAGCTTGAGATGGATGAAGAAAGTGTTCTGAAAGGTCTGGCAGAATGACCTGCCCTTTAGAAGATATGGAACACAGGCTTTTGTCAGATGCCAGGGCCTGAGCCCCAATTATATCCATTTTTCCTTTGCAGAAGAATTGCCCCTACAGTTATTAACACCTCCATCACTTCACGCTTTTATTTTTATTTTTTGTGAAAACATTTAAGTTTTAATCTCAACAGATTTTGATGGTACATTACAGACATTCCCCAACCTATGATGGCGCTGCTGAAAGGTAATGATTTTTCAACTTTATGATGATGCAAAGCAATATATGTTCAATAGGAACCATACTTCATATTTGGATTTTGACATTTTACTGCCTGGTGACATGCGGTATAAGCTCTCAGATCTGGCCACAAGCAGCAACCACAACTACCAGTCAGCCACACCATCTTGAAGAAATGCCCCCACAGAATTGGCCCTATAGCCCAGTGAGTGATGCTCTACAGACTGTTTCTCACATTCAGTATAGCATTCATTAAGTTACCTGAGCTAGTCGCACTTTATCATAGTGTAGGCTTTGTGGTAGATAATTTTTTTAAAGATTTATTTATGCATACGAGAATTGGGGTACAGGCCAGAGGTATGTGAGATGAGAGGATTCACCAGAGAGAGAGCGGGGAACAGAACAGGCAGATAAACTCAATAACACTGCTGAGGGGAGCAGCAAGAGAGTCAGGAGAGATCTGCTGCACCATGTGGGTATCTCCCTGGCTGGGGATACAGAGGCTGCAGACAGTTTCACAGCACTGCACTCAACCCCTTGCATCATCAGGGAGGCACTTTGTAGTAGATAAGTTTGCCCAATTATAGGTTATTGTAAGTGTTCTGAGCACATTGAATGTAGGCAAGGCTAAGCTATGATGTTTGGTAAGCTAGGTGTATTAAATGCATTTTTCAATATATATTTTCAACATATGGTGGGTTTATTGGGACATAACACCATTGTAAATTGAGGAAGCTCTTTACTGTGTCATCAACCACAGTTACTGTGTTTTACATTCTATCTTTTCCAATTATATTAATATCTTTGAAAGAATTTTTCACTGTCAGCATTATTACTGGATAATTCTTGCTTAGAAGGGCATTGCCATCCTCTATATTATATTTTATAGAATCCCTCGTCCCTAACCACCTGAGGCTGATGGCATACCCCAGCTCTAATTGTGACAAATAAAATGTCTCCAGACATTGCCGAATTTTGCCTGAGAGATAAAATCACCACAGTGCTAAAGGAACAGCACTTTGATAAGGGATGCTTTCAACTGGATGTATCTGTGGAAGTTGGAATTTCTGCCACCCAAGCAAAGATCATTTAGCTTTCACAATTGGTGGTGTTCTTTTTGCAATTGTCTGTCACTTGCATTCAGAGATAAATAGAAACTACATGTCTTCACCCAGTGCAGCAGCCCTATCAGGTGTTATGTTTCAATGACAATTAGTCTCAAGTCAAAAATCTGGCACTCAGCAAACATTGCTAATAACAAGTTGAATAAACAAATAATCCTGTAACCTGCTCCATATGTTCGGTAAAGACTTTCCATCCTTGTAGAGTCCCTGAAAAATCCCATTATATGAAAGATTCATTTCCATGAAGATTCAGCAGGATCAGCAAGACTGCTCCTTGGAACAAGTGACAACTTCCTCCGTTGTGGGCAAAACAGACTCTCAAGGAACTTTCAGATCTGGAGTAATATTCAAAAGCATTAAAGTGTTGGGCTTATCATCCACAATTGTCAACAAAGGATTCTCCATAAAGCTACTTTTGTGGTTTTCAATAACAAAACTTATTGTTTATATCCTTTATGCTAACTAATAAACCTGGTGGCAGATTTACATAGTGACATTTGAAGCCCTAATGCAGTCACCTTTGGAGTGTATGGAATTGATTAAGAACTTTTAGGTGCTAATGAAACACCTGAAGTATAGATTCCTGATTAGGCACTTCAGTAGTTATTCAACTACTCTTACAGTGTAGGTGAATGTTGTTTTAAATCAATGCTCACTCACTGCAAAGTTGTTATTGATACACTAAAAAGAAAATGAAGATTTTTTGAACCCAAACTTGAATGGAAGGCTGGGCATATTGGATCAGGGAGACCTAAAGATCACGGGCCCTTCCATGAATTTTTGGGAAATGAATTAATCCTGAAATTCTAAGATATCTAGATTACTTCTCAAATCTAGAATGTAGGCCCTAATTTATATTTGAAATAATTAAGAAAAAAGAAGTGTCTTTGTGTAGGGGAAAACATCTCCCCAAGGTGTCTGTCAAGCTACCTTCTTTATTACCTGGGTCTACTCTGAGTTTTGTGTTGTTCAGTCTAATTTATTTTGGAACTGAAAACTTCCATCTTTATGCTGTCTTTGTTCTCTTTATGATGATTACTTTTTAAACTTATTTTTATATGGAGTTTTTGGTCCCAGCTGTTAAATTCTATTTTCATTGCAGCGAGTAACTTTTAAAGGCAGGGATAGAATATTTCCTTCTCAAAGTAGGCAATGAAACAATGATAATATTTTTGTTTTGTCCTTATTTTATCTAGTGGTGTGTCTATGTATGCTATACAAAATTTCATATATTGAGGTTCTGGCAAAGAGTATGAAAGTTCACAGTTCTTCATAAAAGTTTCATGTCACTTTTCTAGACATTGGAATTTCATAAAGTTCATTTAATTATTTCTCCAATCTATTTTATGGTATGGTGTAAGAACAAAATTTTAATTTCAGGGGGTGCTTTTATTCCAATTACTCAAACTTTAAGTTAGATGTGATCATTATTTTTGTCTAAGTACTACTGAAATTGGACTTTTCAATTTTGTTTTTAGAAATATTTATCCATTGAATAGAGATCTGTAGTCAGTGCCAAGCCCACATTCTAAACACAATAAATTGATTCTGTTCCTCTAACATACTTTGCTTCTAATTTTTTTTTTTTGTCTGTTTGCAATTTTTTTTTTAATCCCTTTTTTACTGAAATGAGTTTCCCTTTTTATGTGGGGAGGAAGTATTTTGTCTTCAGCACACAGGTCTCAACATCCTCTATGCCTTTTTTTACATTCTCCAGGAGAAGGTTCTACCAATGGTTATTTCATGACCCCATAAGTCCTTCTCTTCACAGATGAAATTGTACTGAAAACACTTGTTTCCCTGGCTCTTTCTGCACCTCGCTGGAGGCAGGAAATATGCTTTAGTTATTCTTGCATTCTGAGAAACCAATATAGTCTATGGCATAACATGAGCATCGATAAAAATACCATGAATTGACTGGAATTATAATTACAGCTCTCTTATAATTTGCATAATATACTTTGGAATTACTTGGTATTTTTAGTTTACAAAGGAACATATTTTGGGGTAACAGTGAGGGAGAATCCCATTGGAAAATCAGTTGCTGTCAGGGCATTGGATCATCTACCACAGCTAGCTCTGTGTGATGGGGTGGGTAGCATATGGTGGGACAGGCTTTGGGAAGGCTGAGCCGAGTGAGGGGGGTGCAATCACCAGAGACTCCACACCCCAATCTTCAATAAAGTTACTAAGTTCATGCATGCTACAAGTAATGGGATTTATCAGGAGAAAAGAATGAGAATAGAAATTTGTGTCCAGATTTGATGGGCTTATAGGGATTGCCTTTGAAAACTCAGACCTGGAGATAAGGGTCAGTGAGAAAGTAAGGTGGGGAATTTGCAATGTAGGGATGGTCTTCCCAAAAGGGTCAGATAAGTTTTCAGATAGTGGGCGTCTTCTGATGAGTGCCCCCTTGGTATGGAGAACTAAGGTGAGAGCAAACGATGAGGCTTCAGAAGTTTATTACCACTACTCAAAGAATGCGGGTTGTTTTGAGTTGAGCATAGTGAGGGTTCTGGAGGCTGAGGAAAGCTTTTATTCTTGCCTCAGCCCTTGACGTTCCCTATAATATAAGAAGAGATCACCCCTTGAGCTCCTGCTATTTTTCTGAATTGATGAAACCATCGCTACTTCCCCCTTTATAACCTAGAAAAATGGATTTGGGGGTGGAGAGATATGTGTATTATTCAGGTGTAGGTTTATCAGTGAACATGTTCTAAGACTCACATTTTTGTGATGAGAATAAAATCTTTAGCTTTCTCTCTTTGACACCTTAGGTCCCTAAACACAAAATATTTCCAGTTTGCTCCACGATTCTTTACAGCCATGCAACTTCTTCATACATATATTATTAAATTTTAGTCTTTTTCTTTACTAATCAGTCTGATGTTAACTTATTCATCTGTCCAGCCTCAGAAGAATCCAGAAAGGGCAGGAGAATTTCCCCCTGCACCTTGACTGAAGAACCAGGATTTGTGAGTGTATGTGTTATGGGTATATTAGTAAGCACCGGAAACACATGGAATTTAAAATTTAGGTCATTCAGACCAATTTTTACTTTAATGTCCAAGGGACAGAAAGACTTACAAATGATATCAGGTGACATATAGTTCGCCTCCATTATCTCTCGATTCTCACATTGTTGTAGTGGCCTAGGGCAAATGAGAGACTGAACTGTGTCCCCTGACATTCTGATCAGGGGGCTGCTGGGAAGGGGGCAGAGCTAAGTGACCATTTGAGGAGCTTTAACAGAGGAATACATGAGAACTTCCCGTTATCTTTGCCATTAGCATTGCTGCAGGTGGCAGATGGATGAGCAGCAGACCTTCACCATCACCCTGGCAGAAGGGCAGTTAGGGGAAGCCCCTGACCTCAGCAGTGGCAGACCCCTGATACGCCCTGCAGCCTTGGTGGTGGCAGAACTTGGTAAGACTTTGCCAGAGTGGCCACATGCCCTGGCGCCAGAGGCTGCAGGTTTCACCAAAGCCTGTTGGCTCCCGTAACTACAAATCCACTATTAGCATCATTTGCTAACTGGACCTTCTCCTTCTCCGTTTCTAATTCTCCCTTTTCTTCTACCCTGCTGGCTAGAATAAACATTTTTTTCCTCTGGCTGAACCAAAACCCCTTTTGTTTGCATTTGAAAAGAGGTTCAAATGCAGAACCATTGAAAGAGGTTCCGACTCAGTGACAGTTTTTTAGACTTTGCCCAGTAACAACTAATAGCAATAGCACAATAAAATAGGCACACACTCTAGCTATTATTCTCATTTTAAAGATGAGAAAATGCAACTTTGAGAGGTTAAATTAAGCAAATAATATTAATTATTAATATTATTAATAGCAAGCAGAATTGTGTGTCACGCTTTGTATGCTTCACTGCATGATCTCATTTAATTCTGTCAAATATAACAAGAGGTTGCTACTATTACTATTCCCACTGCAGAGTGGAGGAAATGGAAGGAAGTGTTTCCTCCACTCACACACAAGTCATGACTAGAGAAACAGATATGTCCAGTGCTCACGCCTCTATAATTAGTCCTCTTCTATTCTACCTTTCCATCTTTCTAGCTTTTGAACCCTAAAGGCCAGTTCTCATGAACACTGCTTTTTTCCTAACTCATTTTAAACAAACAAGTAAATCCAAAAAAAGAAAGAAAAGAAAAAAAGATCTAGGAAGTGGTTTCTTACCCCCCAGTTTAACATTTGCTCATTCATTTTAATCATGCTCTATCACAGCAAAGGAGCGTGGGGTTCCAAGTACAGTCCGTAACTTCCTCCATATTCAGAACAGGGCCTTGCATTCCATCAGCTGGCCACCTGCTCTGCTCCTTCTGTGTGATCACAGACCCTGCCAGAAACCCTGCTGTTCCTTCACCTCCTCTCTCTTTGCATTTCAAGAGTTTCAGGGTGCCAGCAGACAGGAACTCACTCCTCCCACCTTCTGCTTAGAAGGTCACCATCCCATCCCTCCCAAATGGTGAAGGTGAGGTACACAGAGGAGGGAGTTTTCCAAAGGTCACACTGCAGTGGGAGAGGACCCTTGGGGGACTGGGGACTGGAGACACCCACCCTTCAGGCCCAGCTGCCTCCACTAGCTCTCCTATTGATCTTTGAGGTGGAGATTCAACCATCAGCAGAGAGAAGGTGGGTTGCAGTATTTGATGATAATGGTTAGTGCTGGGGGAACTTGGAAATGAAAATTTTTATCAGCTAAGCGATTCAGAGCTAAAAATGTTTCAGAATGATGAAATTTTCTGAGTTCAGTTAGAAGAATTCTACTCTCCCTGCCTCTTTGAAAGTGTTGTCTAGCAAAAGAAGGAAGCTTTCAGAAATTCCTCAATTTAGAAATTTTTAGATAAATAAAAACCTAAATTGAACAGGGCTAGACTTCTACTTTAGAAGCTGGTTTTCTAACAACCAGAGATTTAAAATCCTTTTATTTAGGAAGATGGGATAAAATTTCATATCCTACCAATCCATAGTTTCTCAAACCTTGGTTCCCTACTCTGTCATATCCAAGTCTGGATTCCCCTTTAATCTCTTAAGTTACTGACTAGTTTTCTTCAAATTGATAATTTTTAAAAGCTTAATTTTTAGCATGTTTTCAATAAACATATAATAAAAATTTCTGATTCACAATATAAACATAGCTATTAAAATAAAACATTTTGGTTAAATGACACCTAAAACCATTTCACTTGTGTTGGGGAGCTGAGGTAATGTCACCCTCTCCTTCCATCTGGGTTCTTCTAAGTCTGGGCTGATAAACAAGTTAACATTAGATTAGTAGAAGAAAAGTTCAAGATTTAATCATATACATATGAAGAATTTACATGGTTGTAAATTATAAAGGATAACAGAGCAGGGCTAGGAGTATTTATCCTGTGCTTAGGGATATGGGGCATCAAGGAGAAAGGGAGGGGATTTAATATGAAAGACAAAAAGGAGGGACTCCCTGTTAGAGCAAGGGGTTAAGCATCGCACTATGAAGCAATCCGCAGCCTCTGTAGTGCGAGTTTGATTCCCGGCGGCCAGGGAGCAACCCACATGGTGCAGCAGACCTCTCCTGTCGCGCCCGCTGCTCCCCTCAGGAGTGTATTTCAACTAGTCTGCCTGTTCTGTTCCCCACTCTGTCTCTGGTGAATCCTCTCACCCCCTGCATCTCTGGCCTGTACCCCAGCTCTTGTATGCGTAAATAAATCTTTAAAAAAAGAAAGAAAGACAAAAAGGGGATGAGCTCATCCTTCCACTGAGAGTAAAGATAAACTTCTTAGATAGAGAGGACATGTTCACTGATAGACCACCCTAGATGAGACTGCCTTTCACTACATCCTTGTAGGCCATTAAAGGGGGCACAGTGATAGCTGCTTCTTCAGTTGGAAAAGGGCAGAAGCTTCTTCTGGCCCCCAGGACATACACTGTTTTCAACTCAAGCTAATCTGCATTTTTTTTTCTTTTATATTTTTTTAAGATTTATTTATGCATATAAGAACTAGGGTGTAGGCCAGAGGTGTGTGTGTGTGTGTGATGGGGGGAAGGATTCACCAGAAAAAAGAGTGGGGAGCAGAATAGGCGGATCTACTAAAATACACTGCTAAGGGGAGCAGTGGGTGAGACAGGAGAGGTTTGCTGCTCCATGTGTGTTAGCTTCCTGGTGGGGGGTCGAACTCATGCTGCAGTGGCTGCGGATAGCTTCATAGAGCTAAGACTTAACCCCTAGTGCCACCAGGGAGGCCCTAATCTGCATTCTTAAGTAAAGGTATAGACCCTCTTCATGAGCCTAGAGCCTCTGTTGACCATTAGCTCCCATGTCAAGGTGACGAAAGTCCTACTCTGCAAACTGTGAGAAAAGCCGTTCTGAATTTTGGGGGGAGACCAAGGACACATATATCACCAGCAGTTTACTTTCCACCTCTTAACAGTCATTTCTAATTAGTAAGCTTAGGCACTAGTAAACTGATATTCTACCAGTCCTAAGGAACTACCAGAATATAAGAACATATTTATGTTAAGAACACCTATGTATGGACTTTGAAGGAAGTTAGTTATAAATACTACATTTGATGTGTAAGCATCTTCTTGAATCATTTGGCTTCAGTGCTGATTATTTTTACAGTTAGGCATCTTCTTTCACCCAAGCAGAGGGGTGGATTTAGGGAGTACATAAGGCAACACCCAAAGACTAGGTGCTCTCTTTCCTATTTTCTGTCTTGAACTGGGAGAAGGAAAATCATCTGTCAGCTCAGAATTCCTTTCCATATGTATTCATTCTGCTAAAGATATAGACAATGTGGCTGTTTCTTAAATATAATTTCATGGCATCATGTTATTCTATTTGCTTAAGACTTAATTCTCTCTTCCAAAAAGAGGCGTTTATCTTTTTACTAATACCCCTGTTTCTCTGCACAATGCTGACACATGTAGCAAAGAATTAACCTTTTCCAAAGAGAGACCAGCCTTTGTCCTTGGCTCATGGGAGGTGCAATTTCTAGGTCATTGGAATGTCCTGGCTATTAAGAGTGTTGACAGAAGTAAAAGTCTACATGATAGACAGGAATTTATTAGGTGATCAAAGTGAGGATTGGAACCCAGGAAGAGTCTAATAGGATTTACTCTGTGAGAACTGTTTCAACAATCACAGGTTTGACTTTAGTTTAGATATATAGGAACAATGAGTCATTGATATAAAAAAAAAAAGTAATTATTCTTGAAAGGTGTTAGGCTTCTGGGTTTTTTCTATAAGCTTAGATCTTTCAGTTTCCAAAAGAAATGTGAGTGCTAATTATGCACAGAGGAAAGCAAATGCTGGGGTTCGAGCACCTCCTCAATTTCTAAAGAATGCCCATGGAAAGGGTAGGCTGGGCACCCATTGTTTAACTCCTCTTTATTTGGTTCATTGGTCATTATTGGATGCTGAGAGGCTGGTTGACCTGCCAGCAGCAGGTTTTTGCATAGCAGCTTCATGGTCCAGGGCAGAACCTGCTCTGACTTCTAGTCTATGCAGTTCACTTTGCTCTCTTTCCTGCAAGATCAGGATGGGAAGGGATAGGTTCCCAGAACACTTACAATATGTTCACAAGACTGTCTTTGTTTACCTTGAGACATTCTGACAATGTGAATAATGATAAAGGCTTTAGTCAGTTGTACCCTCTCTGCTTCTGGGGGACTGGAGACTAAAGGTCAGACACACCAACAGTGAACCAGGTCTATGTGAATATGTTCCAAACCCTGGACATCAAGTCCTGGTGAGCTTCCCTGATTAGCTATACTCTGTGCATCTTGTCACATATTGTTGCTGGGAGAACTAAGTCTTTGATTTCACTAGGAGAGGAAGCTCTACATTTGAAGACTTCCTGCCCCATCCATCTCTTCTCAGTGACTCTAATCTGTATCCTTTCAGTGTCATAAAACATAACCGTGAATATAACAGTGAGCAGTAGTGTAAATATTTTAGAGGACAACCCTGGAAATAAAAAGCAAATGGCCTTCACCTACATGCTAAAGAATTTGGGACAATACGAGAGAGAGAGAGAGAGAGAGAGAGACAGAGAGAGAGAGAGAGACAGAGAGAGAGACAGAGAGAGGGAAACGAACACGTGCGCATGAGTATCTTCCTAGCAGTTGTGCCAGGGTGCAAATCAGTGCTGAAAAAACAAGAGAATGAGGTCACCCTGTCTTTAGTCTTTTAATGGTCATCATGGCCACTCAGCTTCACCCCTAATTCCTAGTAGACCCCACTCAGGAAGTCTGGTTCATGGTATACTGGGAGTTGTATTGAGATATCTGAGGCATGGCTCTCTCCATGGGGGTGTGTATTTCATAGCATCTGGTCATGCTTTAACAGGGTGGTCCCCAGGAAAGGGGGAGGTTGCAGGTTTCCTGTCCCACCCAAGGGAGGGTAGAGCTGAGCAGGGAGAGAAGAAGCTGCAGAGGAGACTGAGGAAGGAAGGAAGCAGGATGGAGAGCCAGAAGGAGACCTGGAGGAGGCACATGGAGCAGAGAGACACGTGAAGAAACTACACTTGCCTTTTGGTTGTGGACTGGGTGACACAGTTGTGGGTGAGAGACCCGTAGGGAGGTGACAATGGCGGTTTTTGCCTTGATTTTGATCTTGCTCTTTTCCTTCAAGACTTGTCTGATTGTTTTCTGTGGGTCCCCCCTGGAAGGTGCTTTAGACTTGTGACAGGTTTTGGGGCCTTGTTCTGGGCCAATCCTGCTTGCGTGGACTTTTACCCACGAGGGGACGGGTAACTTTGGGTACGTGATTTAGAAACTATATTCTTTGCCTTTTCTGTATTGTTTCTTAATTGTATTAAAGTTCTTTCCCATTAAAGTCTCATATGTTTGTGTTGATGCGGCGGATGGCAGAACCCATTTAGAGTAGGCAGGTTTGTGGGGTCTGGGCTGCCCCTCTCCCTGCCCTGTAACAATGCCACCTCCCTGCTAGCTCAGACCCCAGTCCTGTAACAGGGTGGTCCCCAGGAAAGGGGGAGGTTCCCTGCCCCACCCAAGGGAGGGTGGAGCTGAGCAGGAAGAGGAGAAGCTGCAGAAGAGACTGAGGAAGGAAGCAGGATGGAGCCAGGAGACCTGGAGGAGGCGCATGGAGCCTAGAGACACGTGAAGAAACTGCGCTTGTCTTTTGGTCGTGGACTGGGTGACACAGATGTGGGTGAGACCCGTGGGGAGGTGACCATGGCAGCTTTTATCTTGATGTTGATTTTGCTCTTTTCCTTCCGGGCTTGTCCGGTTGTTTGTGACGTTTTTCTGTGGGTCCCCACTGGAAGATGCTTTAGACTTGTAGCAGGCTTTGGGGCCTTGTTCTGGGCCGATCCCATTTGGATGGAGTTTTACCCACAAGGGGATGGGTAACTTTGAGTGCTTCATTTAGAAACTAGAGTCTTTGCCTTACCTGTATTGTTTCCTAGTTTTATTAAAGTTCCTTCCCATTAAAGTCTCATATGTTTTGTGTTGATGCGGCGGATGGCAGAACCCATTTAGAAAAGGCAGGTTTGCGGGGTTTGGGCTGCCCTTCTCCCTGTCCTATAACAGTCCTACTGTTGTCGTTTTTGGAGTCTGTGGGTTTGGAGTATGGGGTCCTTGGGTTCACTCTGGGAAAGGTTTCACCAGAGCTCCCATTTCAGCGACACATGGCGAGTTTTCCCGGCGAGTTTCTCCACGAGACAGAGACATTAGTTATATTTAAAGGGTAGGTTTATTAGGAAAGGGATAAAACGGTTAAAGATACTTGCATAGACACAAGCGGGCAGGAAGAGCTGCCCCAGAAGGGACAGGTTTGCTAAGAGAGGCCTGCATGGTTGCAGGCGGGCGGCCTTGACAGGGCACGGCCAGGCAGGAAGCTGCTGCCCTGCGGAGGAAGAGAGTTGGTGAAAAGAAGCACCTACATAGGCACAGGTGGGCAGGGGGAGTGCTGCCCTGAGCCTGTGTGGACACTGAACTGATATAGTCCTCTTCTGTTTGGGAGGGCTTACTCCTTGTGAGCAGTCAGTTGGTTGCTAATTTTGGAGAACTATGCAGAATCTGAAAGGGACTGGAGATTCCACAATGGGCTCAGTCTCCATATCTTTACCTTTGGGGTCTGTTGGGCTCAATCTCCATATCTTTACCCTTGGGCCTGTGCTCTAGACAGCAGTCTGATACCTGCTTGGATATTATGCTTTGTAATCTAGGCATCCATGCCTTAGGATACTAGTCTATGCCTAAGAATATTCATTTCCTCAACTGTGTCTGTGCCTAAGGATCTTAGTTTCCATAGCTGTGTCAATGGCTATGCTGACCTCTTGTACTGCACCTCCTTGTGTGAGCCAGGTTTCTGGTCTTGTGGTGCACCTCCTTTTCAGTTTTTTTTTTTTTTTTCCTATTCTGGTCCTCCATCACTACCAGGATGCTCTAACAAAACCTCCTAATGAATCATTAACCTCAGGTGCGACATTGCATCTCAACATATACACACAAAATGCTCAATCAATATTGGGGTGCTATAACAGCATTGCAGGAGGACTTTGAAGTCATATACACTGGCTCTATCATTCAACAGCTGTGTGTTCTAGGACAATTTACTCAATTTATCTGAATTTTGGTTTATACAGTGGAAAAAGGGTTGTGAGAAATCAACAACAGTGCTGTGCTAAGGATATTAGAACTTGAAGCAAAGGAAAAATCAGTTATGCTTATCTAGTCTTCCCTTAAAATTTTGTTTATCATGGCTATTTCATTAATGTTCATTTTCCCAAGAGCCATCACCTTGATTACAAGTGTTTGATGGCTGCTCACATTTTGCAGCTGAGTGGAGAGCATTGTGGGGTCGGTTTCCCCAAGAATCAGGCTGGCTTATTTGTATAGGCCTTTTGTCACCTTGGGATGAGAATTGGTGGTCAATCAAAGCATCTTGTGAGCCTCAGAGACCTATTGCCATTACTTGAAAAATGCAATTTTTTAAAAAAGATTTATTTATTTATGTATACAAGATCTGGGGTACAGGCCAGAGGTGTGGGGTGGGGTGTGGTGGTGACAGGATTCACCAGAGACAGAGTGGGGAACAGAACAGGCAGATGTACTGAAATATACTGCTGCGGGAAGCAGTGGATAAGACAGGAGAGGTCTGCTGTGCCATGTGGGTAGCTCCGTGGAGGGTTGGGGATTGAATGCTGCAGAGGCTGTGGATAGCTTCATAGTGCTGTGCTTAACCCCTTGTGCAAGCAGGGAGGCCCCCCAAAATGCAAATTGTTTTGAGTTGAGACTATGAGGGTCTTGAGGAGAAGCTGTGTCCTTGCCTGAGTCCTTTGCCCTCCCCTAATATACTCCCAGCCTTCACCTAATAGAAGAAGCCATCACTACTCTCTCTTTTATGGCCTTAGAAGAATGAGATTTGGGGACCTCACTCAGTTCTAGGTTTATTAGTAAACATATTCTCTCTAGCTAAGAATTTCATCTCAACTGAAAGTAAGGATTCCCTTCTTATCTGCCATGTCTGACTTTTGATACCCCAGGTCCCAAAACTCAGCATAAATATTCCTGATCTACTGCATTATTATTTAAAAACTACGACCATGCAGGTATCAGGTTGATTATTTTTCCTTTGCTAACCTGTATGATCCTATTTTGATTACTTATCTAGCCTGAGAAGAACCCAGAGGGGTACAGGATAATTTCTTTTGTGCCCCAACATCACCTTAGTCTTGATCCTAGTGAGAAGCCATAGTAATAAAGTAAATTGCCTGTCACAGAGCCAGGACCATAGGGAGCACTCAGTAAATAACATATAATAGTTGTTATTATTATTATAGTTGTTATTACTAACTTTGTTACTAGAACAATCTTGGCAACTCTCCAGACAAGGGAGGGGTTTCTAGCCCTTCACCAAAGGCCTCCAACAACGTGACTGAGTTGGCCTGAATGAGCTTCTGCTGCCCACTGCTTCATCTATTGGGAGTCAAAGGTTATGGATTAAGGTGTATGGTAGACTAATCTGTTGGTGGTTTTTTTTTTTTAAAGATTTATTTATTTTTATACAAGAACTGGGGTACAGGCCAGAGGCGCAGGAGAGTGAGAGGATTCACCAGAGACAGAGTGGGAAGCAGAATAGGCAGAGAGACCAAAATACACTGCTGAGGGGAGCAGCGGGTGTGACAGGAGATCTGAGGTGCTGTGTGGTTATCTCCCTGGCCAGCCAGGAATCGAACCCACACTGCAGAGCCTGTGGACAGCTTCACAGCGCTGCACTCAACCTGCTGTGCCATTGGGGAGGCCCTGTTGGCCTTTTGACACCAGTCAGGAATGAATGAGAACTCAAGATGCTGACTGGAGAGACAGGGGTCAATTTCAGATGTACTGAAATAAACTGCTGAGGGAAGCAGCGGGTGAGACAGGAGAAGGCAAGAGACCAAGAAACAGTACTCCAAAGTGATCTCTCTGGGTGTAAGAGGCTCCCTGTTTGTCTCCAAAGGAATAGATTATATTGAGTTATGCTTTGGTTGCAATAGCGTGTTTCCTCCTTCTGGTACATTGCAGACTTTCCTCTGTTGGCTTCTGCACAGTTGGTGATCGTGGTGCAGAAAATCATGGCTAAATCCCACCCAGAGGTGGAGATTTTAACATTAGAATGTGCTTTTGGGTACTTTCAGTCACTTTTTTCTTCCCTAACAAGCCTTTATTTTATTTTTTTAAAGATTTATTTATTTATGCATATAAGAGCAGGGGTATAGGCCAGAGGTGTGGGAGATGAGAGGATTCACCAGAGACAGAATGGGGAACGGAACAGGCAGACCGACCAAAGTACACTGCTGAGGGGTGCAGCAGACAAGTCAGGAGAGGTCTGCTGCACCATAGGGGTTGCTTCCTGGCCGGCCGGGGATTGAACTCATGCCGCAGACGCTGAGGGCAACTTCACAGGCTGTGTCTTAACCCCTTGCACCACCAGGGAGGCCCCCCTACACAAGCTTTTAAAGCCAATCTTAACAAGCTTGATTCCAGGATCTGCTGCTCCCTCCCTGGATAGCCACAAGGTCCTGATGTTCTGCTAAGATAGTTTGAAAACACAATATTGCAATAATTTTACAGCACAAGCACATATTTTAACAATGTAGGGACTCCTGAGACCTCCATGATGAGGATACCAGGGTCCCTCAAAACGCTGGGCTTGCAGTTGTGGACCAACCTTGACATCCATAAACAAAATGCCTGTGTCCCAACCTTTTTTCTTAACTTGGAGAAGACTTTGAAAATTTAGCACTATGTTAATGAAGTGGGCTTGGGGTGTAGGAGGAAGACCCCTAGGGGTCCTAGTTCTTGTCTCAAAGAGGAAAGAATTCATGTTGTACAGGGGTGGGTGTTGTACAGGGGTGTACACTCAGAAGGGGGGACCCATGCTCTCTATATGCGTAGACTCCTGCTCTTTGCCCCCTCAGCTGCTACCCACTCGGGACCTCTCTCTGTTTAGAGAGATTTCCGGTCCTTTTTCTTATCTGACAACAAATCTCTTGCTTTTCTGCCTAACACTGGTCTCTATGTTGAATTCTTTCCTCCTCAAGAGAAGAACTGAGTCCCCTTAGGGTCTGCCTCCTGGACCCCAAGCTTGATTCATTAGTGGGAATGCAAAACCATAAGTGTGATAAAGGATTAGGTAGTATTTTCCCCTTAAATGGAAACATCAGGAGTTTATTTAATGAAGTGTGAGAATGCTTTGCAATGTGAGTGCTTATACATTACTTTTGTAATTGATAATGGGAGAAATGGCAAATGAATAGTTAGAAGCACTTTATGAATGTTAGCATTTATAAATGTTGAATTTGTAAAGATTTTCTTTAAACAAATAGCACATTCAACGGTCAATAAGTTGAAATACTCCTAAGTATGATATTCTAGTTAAATTGATTTATCCAGAGAATATCTCTCATTTTGAATTTTAACTATCAAAGAGTCTCTAAATGTATTCTCTTATGTTAGTAATTAGAGTGATGGAGTTTAAAACCTAGTGGCAATGTTATGGACATTCATGGTCTTTGGTTGGTTGAAAGGAGATTTACAGTTGTGATTTTTGAATCCAAATCCCTGACAAAAGATAGCATTTTCTTCCTTGACTTGCATCTTACCATTTGGAGGAGATAAATAAAAAATAACTTTTTGGCCATAGTATACAAAAATAAATGTATGATCATTGTACCAGATCCCTGGCACACAGTTACTGAAATGTTGGAAATTTATTCTTTTGCATGCAAATGACTCTCAAGGGAGGGGTAGTGTAGTGGGGCAACCAGGTGCAGGGCCTGGAGGCTGGCAGCAACTGAGCCCCCCAACCCCCCTCTAATCTTTGTGCTCTTTCTCTGGGCTCTCTTTGTTGTTCTTTTGCGCCTGATTTAAACTATTCTGTAGTTACTTATCCTCCCATAGCCATTTTCTGTCTGAGTGGCACTGCCATTATATCCCTGCCTGCAGGCTCAGGTACAAACACTGAGGCATGTTTGCCCACCGATGCTCCAGGTGGCCACAATCAGGCACGCGAGCCCCACGCCCACACTCCCAAGCACCTGCGCCCACACTCCCAAGCACCTACTACGTTTATGTGATCAAGGTCTCAGGTGATAGCCACAGGGGCTAGTGATGCAAAAAGCCTGATTAATCCACTTACCCTACAAGTAGTTATGTAGCTATCTTCAGGAGGAAGGGAGATCCTCGTCTTTAATAATAATAATAATAATAATAATAGTAATAATAAAATAACCAAGTGATTAAAGGGTTAGAACTTTCAACAGTGCCCACCCATAGGCAGAGGTGCTAGAAATTTCAGTTTAGTCACAAATGGGCGGTGACTTAATGAGCTGAATCTATGTAAGGAAACACGATAGGAACCTCTTAAATGATAAGTTTCCACATGCAGGTGCTGGGAGGGTGGTGTGCCTGGAGAGGGCATGGAAACTGTGTCTTAACACGATTTCCTTTTATTTGGCTGTCCCTGAGTTGCATCCTTTATAATAAACCAGTAAATATAAGGAAAGTGTTTCCTAGGTTCTATGAGTCATTCTGGCAACTATAACTCAGAGCTCGTGCTCATATTTATCACCTGTAGGTCAGAAGTACAGATGACCTCTGGGACATGTGAGATAAAATCTAGTGTTGCCAGACAGCGCCCTCAATCTGTGCAGTGTGTGCTAACTCTTCAGAGTGTCAGAATTTAATAGTTGGATACTTGCTTGGTATCAGAGAATCATATACCTGCTAATACAATTTAGTTCAGGTTTCTCTAGCCAAGCTTCTTCAAAAGTTTGTGGTTATTCTAGTTTTACAGATGCATAAACACACTGACTGTGACCAAAGCTTATCTCTGATTTCCTATTATTTCTATTAATTCCCCAAAGGGAATTAGCATTTCAGTAAGACTAATTTAAATAACTGATGAAATTCATGTAAATAAAATCATCACATCTTTGAATGTTGTTGAACCAGTTTATTGGATAAGTTTTCTATCATTTAGATTGGCATCACGTATGCTGGGTGATATATTTCTATTTCTACGTGACCCATATAAACTGCTCATGCTTAAGTTCCTGTGAAAATTAAACTCAAAGTCATAAGAAGGAAAGTTGGGAAAGGTAAGGAGTGTTTGAAGATTTGAACCAGTGTTACTCAATATTTGGTCCTTCAGCAGCAGCATCCTTATCAGCTGTGACCTGGGTGGAGCTGCAAATTCATTGGCTAAGGCAAGGGGCCCGGGGCATTGTGTTGAAAGTTTTCCAGGTGATTCTAATGCACCATGGTCTTAAAACTACTGCTTTCCCTACAGTTCAGTCAAAAGTAAGTTCAGGTGAATAAATTAGGGGGCACGAAAAACACAGAATAAATAGGGGGGGTGATCAACTGATCCAGTTTGTTTGGGACCGAGAGGCTTCATGGATGTAGGACTTTCAAGAGAACACCAGGTAAGTCCCAGGCAAACTGGGGCAAGTTGATATTATGGTCAAAATAACTGTACCAGTTTTAAAAGCTAGAAAGCCTTGCATTTTATTTTGTCTCTGTCGGATATTCTTTATTCCCTGACGGATTTCCCTCAGGCTCCTGGCATGACCAAATTAATATGGCTATCTGGTGGGTCATAGATTTGGGGAATTCAATAAGGTAGTTAGAGTTGACATTTTGTTCTTGCTGTAACTGCTGGAGTTTGATTACATTAGAGTGTGTGATCCATAACTCGCTTCTCTGCTTAATTCTTTCTCTTTTCTGTGTTATATGGGCATTAGGGTTCAAAAAAGCAGATGCTCAGAGTCATTTTACGGTTTTTAAAAATCACTTCAATTTGTTTTGTTTTTCTTTATGATTTGTTACTACATGCTCTAATCCAGGTTATTACAAGTCTTTCCTTTTGTCTCCAGATTGAGCAGATTTTCCATTAATAGTACAAACTTGCACTTGGGTTTGCATCTCAAATTTTCAGTGTTTGCTGGATGTTGCATTCAGTTGTAGAGGTTGCAATGGTCCAGTCGGGTCCGGTCTGGTGAATGTCACTAAGAGCTGATGAATATAATTAACAGCTACTGGTGATTATGAGTGCCATATTTACTTTCGGTGTGGTTTTTTATTTGAATGCATACGTTGAAAGCTTGTTTCTAAGGAAAGAGAGTAGGGGATGTTTTAAAGAAATGAGTTTTATCTTTGGTAAAGTTTAACACAGAAACAAAACAAAACGTTGAATAAACTGTGTGTCTCTAATGCAATCTAATGGGTTGGTGGGTGTGTGTTTCTTCAAACAGTAACGCTGTGCAAATTATTTGTTTTTAATGTCATAAAAGCCCATGTGATCATACTTGGGTTTTCTTAAAGCTCTTACAATGAAGACCCAATTATGTTGCATTCACAAACAATTAGATTTGACTATTTGGATGCAAACTATTGTTGCCAATGTTTTGCAGCATTTTTAACCAGTGAAAACATTCTGCTTTGTCTATTAAAATGCTCATTTTGTAAATTGTTTCTCATGTGATTCAGGCTGTAACACAAATGCTTTCTCTCCCTTTGCAGCTAATTTTTTCCCTGTTTATCTGTACAATTTGCTGGATAAGTACTATGAGTTATCTCAAAATAGGGGCTCTCTCTGCTGAATTAATGACTCAATTTCTAATACCAAAGACTCTTAGAGCCCAGTTAAAAGAAGGAATCATGTCCCCAGGTGCTCACTCATAGGCTCACACAGCCGTCAGTTTGTGTGTTCTGATTGATGACACACATGGCACACTGTACTCTGATTTGGGTCTGGCCCAGAAAACAGGGTTCTATGTTATTCTGGATAACATTTGAAAGTACCTGTAATGAAAACTAGCTATAGTCCATAATGGACCATCAAGAATCTTTCAAGAAGGTAATATGTTGCATACCAGTATATTTTTGATATTACTAGGACTGCAGTTGTTTTGGGGTACTAGTATTGGAAAGATCACTTGTTTTCAGTTAAGCACAAGTTGAAATCCTTTAATCTTGTTCTTGGTCATTATGAGCAAAAGTACATACCTCCTATACCAGAATCAGAGTTAGCACAGGGAACTGGGCTAACAATAGGAAAGGCTCGTCTATCAGGATCACCCCAGGGGACAGAAGAGTCTAGTCTCCAATGCCCTCCCACGCCACGCCTACAGGCATTGTGGATAATGGCAGACAGACCCACCTTCTGCTTAAATTGCGATTCACTGGCTCCCCTGCCTTTTTTGTCTCTTCTCTCTCATTTAATTCTCAGTATGAGTCTTTCAGAATTAGGTGTTGGTTTTATCCCCATTTGACAAATGAACCTAAAAAAGGCTCAGTGACTCTCCTATGGTCACCAAGAACGTAAGGAGCAGGGCAAATATTCAAGTCTAGGCTTCCTAACACTGAAGCTTTTACCTGAGCCCCTGGTGTTAGAGAGTAAAACATGCCCACGTATATAGTCCCTCTTGGCCAGGTGTGTCTGAGTGGGGCGGCCGGGGGTGGGAGGTGGGGGTGGGGAGGCCAAAACCAAAAGGTAAGCTAGAACTTCGTATATAAGAATCACATCTCAAAAGTTCTGTCTCTCCTTTGTTGCAATGGCCTCAGATAAATCTGCAATAACTGACTGCTTTTTATTGTTTCCTAAGTCCTGGCACTAGGTTTTAAATGTCATTTCTTTCTGGTTGAGAGTAAATTTTTGATGTTACAATGGCTCTGATTGGTTGAAAGAAATTACAATGGCTCTGATTGGTTGAAAGAAGCTGTTTTACAATTCTGCCCAAGTTTAGTCTTATTGTCATAGCTTCTTTCATTGTAATATACTACACTCTTGTAGTTCAGGATTTGAAGAGTTTCTCTTGTAGTTTATGTGAATATGTGACACATTGGATGACCCTAGGTCCTTCTATTACACATGTGATAGCCACCAGTCATATTTATGTGTATTATTAATTTTGTAGGCAAAAAACCCACTCAGATTTTCCCTGCCACTGTTCAGTGTGTATGTCTTCATTCCTTACCTACGGCGTGCTTTCCAAGTTAGAACCCAGGTACAAATGCGCTGGACTATATGCTATACTTGGAGGTTCATGATACAATGATCCATAACCTACAGAATAAACTTCAGGGAGCTTTGAAGGTTTTGCAGTTGTCACCTAAACAAAACCTTAGGGTTTTGTGATATACCAGCTTTTTTGTTTCTTTTCAAAATCACTTTTTCAAAGAAATGAAAATTTACTGACCTTTCACTCCACACAAAAATAATGGGATCCTAGTTCATTGATATTCTGCTGGGGTAACATATTTATTCAGGTGCCAGATGTAGAGTGTTAATGGATTAAAGTATATGGGCAAAGTGGGCAATTGTACTGTAAATGTTACTTAAGTGAATTTGGCCTGCAAGGGTATTATTGATTTATTTTATCTAATTTGGTTTATATTGCAATTCAAGCTCAAGATTGAGGGTTGAAGTCATCTGTCTTCTATAGGTGAAATCACTTCAGGTCACAAGGGAATGAAACTAAGCGAATAGGAAGTGCCTTCCTTTGAGGAAGCAAAGCGAATGGAAATATTTTCTGGTGGGGTGGGGATGTGCAGGGGGAAATGTTGTTCTCCTTCCAAGGACACTAGGAAATCATAATTTCACCAGGAAGAAAATATGCAACTATCACGGAGTGAAGCATTTTGATTTCCCTGTCAATATTAAGACAATATCCTCTTAATAGCTGAAGAGTGGTACTTTCAGACTTTCAGAGCTAGGTGTGGAACTTCATGATGGTGCTTATCATCGATCACTTTGTAAATCAGCAGAACAGGAAGAAAGGTGCCTTTTTAGTTGATGTATGAAGCACCTTATTGAGTGTTACATGTTCACTTACTTGTCTTCCAGATGTCCAGGTTGAAGAAAAGAGGGGCCGAAGAGCACAGGGGAACAAAAAAAATCTTTTATTTATTTATTAATTTATTTAATTTTTGAAGAGGTTATGAAATGGCTCAATCCTAAATTTGGTGTTGAATGACTGAATGTAAATGATGAAAAATATTAACTGTTTAGTGCCATTGTGAGAATATCATGTTATCATTTTGAGAATATCATGTGGTATGACTAATTATCCAAATTATTCTAGCCTGAAATGATGATAGAAGAAGAAGGCAATTCAGTATTAAAAAAAGAAAAAGAGGGTTGTCACAAAACAAATGACTTTGTTATGACTCATTAGTTTGTGTCCTCTGACATGTCCCTATGCAAAAAGGAAGGATTAATATGGTCTTCAATTAAGGATGGGTTGGAGTCTTAGGGACAACCACAGCAATTTACCAGGAGGAAAAGCAATATTGCACACCAATATTCATCCCTTGGCTTCTCTGCTTGTAGAGTTGCAAAGAGATCTATTAATTAAACAAAACAGGCAGACAGCTCCCTAGGAGCCTTTGAATGTGAATTCTCTAATGACTATGCAAAATGTCCCAGACCAGAAACATCTGTTCTGGAGATACCATCAAGTTCCACTCTACAGTCCCAGGCTAACAACTTATTTTCTTTCTTTATTTTTTATTTTTTTTAAGTGCGTAGCAGCTGTCCACGTATTTCAGAGGACAGACCTTGGTTTTAAACCTCAACCAGAGAACATGATAGAGAGAACTCTCCACACTTCACTGTATGTGCTAATTAGAAACTTCTTATACAGGCACATAAATTCGTTTATACACTGATGAATTTTCAGTTGCCAAATAACTCCAGTGAAAAGGCCAGAGAAGTAGAAAGAGTCAGTCTAATGAATTTAACATTTATTTTTATGCAAGCTTGGGTAATTTTTAGAATAGTTTTAGAGGAATGATTTGCATGTGCAATACATTTTATGTGTGTGTGTTTTGGCGACTTCTTTGGAAATAACTACTGCCTGGAAAAGGAAGGCAAATTTTCTTGATAGAGAGGCAGCCAGCCAGATATCTGGAGTTAAATCCAAATGACTACAAGTGAAAGAACTAGAGATAATCCCTAGGACACACTTCACAAGCCTGAGGGGAAGGAGGAAGAGCAAAAACAAAGGTGACTGATGTAGCATGGGGTAAACCCACTTCTGCTGTGAGCCCTCTGGTCAACAAGGAGCTGTCATTAAGTCTCTTGCTCCTATATCCTGCCAGTGAGGGATAGTCAGCCTCACTTTTCTCACAGGTAAATTTTATTGATCTTCTTTTTTTAAACATTTATTTATACAAGAACTGGGGTACAGGCCAGATGCGCGAGAGGGTGAGAGAATTCACCAGAGACAGAGTGGGGGACTACAGGCAGACTGACGAAATACACTGCTGAGGGGAGTAGTGGGCAAGACAGGAGAGGTCTGCTCACCATGTGGGTTGCTCCGAGGCTGGACTGGATGGTACCGGCACTGCAGAGGCTGCTGACAGCTTCACAGCGCTGTGCCTCAACTGCCTGTGCCACCAGGGAGGCCCCATTGATGTTCTTCTCAAATCTTTTCTTTTTTTTTTTTTTTTTTTTTTTTTACTTACTTGGTCCTCATAGGATGTACACAAACACACAAAACATGCTTATCCATCCTTTCATCCCACCCCTCTCTATCCCTCCATCCCCCACCCCTCCTACCTCCCATCCACCCATCCTTCCCATCCATTTATCAATTCATGTACTGAAGTTTTACAATTGGTCTCTCACTGTCATATCCCACTCATAATCTTGTCGGGAACCATATAATTGAAAAGTAAATAAATCCATAATAAAAATAATTATGCATAGAAAGAATTGTTAAACTGTAAAAAGTACAGCATGATTAAACATTGGGAGGAATAGGAGTCCTTGGGATAAAGACTTTGATCATGAAAAAGCCTTCCCCAAAAGATGAGTTGAATTACCTGAATAATATAAAGGAAATAACCATCCTTTCAGGAAAGGGAATTCCTCTTCCTCTCCCAGAGGAGAGTAGAACAAGTGCAAGATAGCCTAGTGACCAAGATAATTTGAAAAAATGGAAACAGAGTTTAGAGCATGGGGTCATAAGTGGACTCCATGGAGTGGGGGGCAGGCTAAGGCCAGGGAGGTGAACTAACTCATGAAAACTTACAGGCCATTAAAAAAAATACAACTTTCTATACGATATCTATGTAATAAGCTTTGTGCCAACCACTATCTAGAAGATATTTCATGTACCTTCCCAACAACCCTATGAGGAATGCAGTGGTACTCTCCTTATGAATAAGAAAAAGATTCAAAGAGGTTATATACATTTCCTAAGGTTATCTCGCTAATAAGTGATGGAGCCACAATTCCGAGTTAGAGCTAACTCCACAGCCTGGACCCTTGTCTTCTTTTCTGCTGTATTCCACTTTTCCTTAAATCTGTTTTCAGAACTGGCTGGCATGTTGTATATGTAAGGCAGGTAAAACAAACAAAAGCAAGTATCTTCTGAACTAGAAGGGTTATTTGGTTAACAGCAACTGGTAGAAGAAAAGCAGTGACTTAGAAGGGCAGTTCATGGTAACTGAGTTGTTTGCTTTATTAGATAGATTTTGCGTTTTTAACAGGATAATATTCAATATTGAGTATTCAATATTTCATATACATGTGTCACTCACATATACAATGTGAGCTGTGTCTCTGAATTATGAGTTGTATTTGAGTATGTAACTTTGATTCATATGGATTATTGTATGTGAGTCATGTAAGGAAAATAACCTTAAAAATAGCCAAAGAAATATTTTTGTGCCCACATGCTATTCTAGAATTTTACAATTCCTCATTAAGAAGGACAGTGTGTTTTTCTTGAACACAGGACAGTCATAGAGAGTCTCTCAATAAATATCTGAAAGAAGAGGCTGCTGCAAGAAAATTTGATGCTAGCCTGAGAAATATGGTACCTCTTGTTCTCACCTTCTAGTGCTCCCTCCCCCAACCCCATACTTGCCCCTGGAGCTCAGCACTTGTGTTGTAAGGAAACCCAGATCATATAGAAAAACCCTGTAGAGTTTTCCTGCTACCAACCACTAGTTAAGGACTCAGGCCTCAGATCACTGCCAGAAATATGAGTGAGTCGTCTGATGGTTCCAGCCTCCAATCTGCAAGTCATCCCAGGTGATGGTGAGTGGAACAGGGACAAGTAACCCTTCTAGCTTTTGTCTAGATTTTGGATCCAAGAACAAAACAAATCTTACCATTGTTTTAAGCTACTAATTTTTAGTTAACTTGTTATACAAGCAAAACAACAGAAACACATATGAGTATTCTTTGAATGTGTCACATAACTAAATATACATAAGAACTACAAGCAGGGCTTCCCAGGTGGCACAAGGAGTTAAGCACCGCACTATGAAGCAATCCGCAACCTCTGCAGCATGAGTTCGATCCCTGGCCAGCCAGGGAGCAACCTACATGGCGCAGCAGACCTCTCCTCGCCCGCTGCTCCCCTCAGCAGTGTATTTCAGTCAATCTGCCTGTTCTGTTCCCCACTCTGTCTCTGGTGAATCCTCTCACCCCCTGCCTCTCTGGGCTGTACCCTAGCTCTTGTATAAATAAATAAATAAATAAATAAATAAATAAATAAATAAATAAATATTTTTTTTTTTAAAAAGAAATACAGGCAGCTTTTAGAAGATTATCCGGCTAACATGAGGACATGATAGTTATTTGATTATGTTGTTATTTGGTTAAAATAAGTTTAAGTCAAGATCTCACTTCTAAACTAATCAGTTTCTTACTGAAGCAGTTTACCTATTTACTATTCATTTTATTTATTAAGTAGAAATATCAATAGTTTCTATTACATATGATTGCAATGTAAGATAATAGAATCATATTTATGTATCTCTTAGTACAGTGGCTATTATATCACAGGTGGGCAGTATTTGTCACTATAAAACTAAAAATTTAGAGTATTAATACACTACCATTTGACATGGTCCCAGTTTACAACTTAGACCTTTCCCCCCATGATTTCACTTAAAAAGATTTCAATTCTTACATTGAAATAGCACTATTTCTAAACTATTCTAAAAAGTTTCCAAGCATATGGGAAAATCAGAGCTGTGGATAAGTAGAAGTTACTTGACAGGACCCTTCAAGATAAGATCTTTTACAACATTTTAAAGGGGAAAGAGAGGGTAACTAAAACTAGATTGAGAACTTCAAGGAAGAAGGGAATTTTCCTCTGAACTTTTTCCAGTTGTGTAATCAATAGAGAACCTAGAAAAATGAGTGTAAATGACATTTTCCACCAATTAAATTTTATCTCAGCACAAAAAGTGTAAACAAGAAATTTTGAGGGGGAATGTGATTTGTCCATGTAAATGAATTTTATCCTGTATACAAATGACACCTTTGAGAACTGTAATTGTATATTACAAAAAATGGGGCCACTTTTGTGAGGTTTCATAGTGTTGCTTTTTTTGAGGAACTGTTGCTGATGACTCAATATTGTTCTTTCCCATTTGCACTGCTTTGATTTAATGTCATTTTTTTTTTTTTTTTTTTTTTTGGCAAAAATGAAGGTAAGTCCAGATGTTGTGGAAACTTTGCTTGGCTTACTGGTATCCTGTAGGAATGGGTAGATTTCTGACTATGTTGCAAGTGACAGCATGCTCTTACCTTTTAAAGCACAAAATGTCCATTCTCAGGACTTTATCATCAATGAATCCAAGGTGTTACTAGTACTTGGTACCTAGAATATTTCTTTATGAAAAGAGCAGTAAGTCCTCTGACTCTTATGGAATCACTAGTGCTGATTGGTGAGATGTTTGGTGCAGACACTCTGATGTAACCTCTGACCCTAAAAAAGGCAGAACAAGTATGCACAGAGAACCTAACACACTGTCTTTAACCTAATCTTGGGGAGTTTTGGTGCTGAGCCTGGCACCCTGGTTCCATCCCATGTAACTGGCTGCTATTATCTACTGAGATGCCTTTGGGATCCTGAAATCTAATCAGCTTTTTCTACTCTGGGAAGATTTCTCTTTACCTAAAGTATAATGATTCTTCTTGATACATGTTCCTGCTCATTCTCCAAGAAATATTTCTGCTCCTCCCTTACAACACCCTACTGCACCCCCCACTTTTAAATTTCATTAGATGACTGTGCTTTGAAGAAGCATAACATCATCTGTATTCCCTGTATTATCACAAACATCCCATTTTTATTATTCTTTGTCTTCACCACCAAACACTGTACATACAATAGTGGCCACGCCTCTATTTTCACAGCACCCATTGAGTTCCCTAGCACACAGTCTGACAAAGAGTAAGTCCTGAAAAGGTGAACATTAAAAAGAAAAATGAGTGGATGATGTTATCAGATTCTCAGGACCTTGACATCCTAGTAATTGCACTAACCATTACATTGACTTTAAAAATGAAATTACAGTTTAATTGAAGAACATTGTAAGTACACTGTTGGTATTTAATAACAAGTTTTAAACCCATAAAATAGGATAATGAAGAGTGATGTGCACTGCTAGTCTTGCCTGCAATGTCTGCTTTCTCAATGCCTCTGCAATACTGCTTCACATCTAGAATTCATAGGAATTACAGAAAACAGGGCAGCAGTCTAAATTATTGGATTCAAATCCTAGCCTTGCCTCTTATCAGCTGCCAACTCAGTTTTCTCACCTCCCAAAGTTGTGCTAATAGTCCAACCAGGTTATGAGGATTAGAAGTAATATGCTTAATGCACCTAGCACTAGAGGTCAGGAGGTAGCGAGGTTGCATCACATGCAACTCTTCTTGATAGTGGTATTATGTTCTCATTTTCACACACTCTCAGTGAGCCTCTGTTACTAAATTCCTGGGCTTGGCTTTCATGAGTCCCACCACTGCCTTCCTCTTATTCAGTTTATCCATCCAGTTGTCTAACTCCTTCTCCTACATGCTTGGAACCTTCAAGTCTTTTTGTTCCTTTGGTTATTCTGTGTCACCAGGATGGATTATTATTATTTACCTGCTGACCTTTCCTTTACTCTGAAAGGCCATTTTGACCAGTTTAAAATTGGTTCAAACCCTAGCTCCCCACTTAACACACAAAATCTGTGGCCTTAAGTGACTTATAAAACAGCTCCATGCCTTTCTGTTAGTGTATGTAATTAGAATAGGGAAACCCTAATCTTAGGGTAACAAGGATGAAAATAATTTACATATATGAAGTATCTACAATGGCAGGACAAGAAGTAAGCACTTCATAATGGTTGATAATCATCATCAACACCCTTTTAAATGTATTTCCATAAATATTTCCCCCTATTATTTGTGAGAGTATCTGTTCTTCCTTAGTGTTCTACCAATATTTCTATCTTTATTATAGAACTTAAAAAGTTATGTTTCATGTTACAGGATATGACTTGAATGCTTGCCACACTCATAAAATTCTGTCTCTTTAGTACAGAAGTCATATTGCCTTCTTCCTCATGTGTTTTATTATTGCAAGGTCTTAGAACTACTTTTCTCAAATACTTGTTAACTTCTATTGTCTCATATGAGAATGAGCACATCGACCTTCTCTGTCACTGCTCTAGTCCCAAAGCTAAAACTGTGCCTGGCACAAAATAAGCACTCAAGAAACATTTGTTGAATTAAAGAATAAATAAATAAAAGAATCTATGAATGAATGGCTCAATTGATAAATCAAAACATCCATATGTGAGGTTTCTTAGAATTCCCTCTAGTGAATTGCAAGTGTATACCTCAGCCCTTGGGTTCCCTGCGTGTTTCCACACCCATACATGCTATGTGTATGCAGAATGCAAAATTGGAATCTTTCCACAATCAGGTCATAAATTGGACATGTGGGCAACTGCTTGACTGGGTGGCAGGCAGATATTTGAACAAAAATATCTTGCCTAGAGAAAAGCAGGTGGAATTTGCCTTTTCAACATTTTTGTGCCAAGCCAGATAATTTACTTCTCACCTGGGAACCATTTCCTTCCCGCAGCCATAATGTGAGTTTCACCACAGCTGTGGAGCTAAGTCAAAGTCAAAGTAGAGATTGCTGCGTCACTTGCTGTGAAATGACTTTTTACTTTGGGTCTGTGTCCTTGTCTGGCAGCTTTCTTATTCGTGTTTAAATACATGGACTGCAGAGATGTGCACATCTGTTTCTGAGTGTGTAAGTGGAACATGGAAGACCTTTTTTTTTTTTTTGCATAGCTTTAAATTCCTGGACTCTTTAGCTGTCCCAGCACACACATTCTGACTTCTATTTTCCAGCCAAGAAGCAGCAGCTGCATCTGAATGTGTGGATGATACATCTGAGTTAACAGTATTTAACAGAAACACGCATTTCTTTTTTATCTTCACAATTCTGAGATAACCAAGCTTATCAGTAGGATGCTGCTATCTTCCATCTCCACTGTCCCTTCTCCTATACAGTTTTCCATTCTGAGCACCAGAGATTCAGAATGGAGAATAAAACAAATGACTCTCTGTCCTGCCTTCTCATAGAGCTATTTTTTTCCTCTGACACTGAATTTTTATAAAAGGAGCAGAGAATTGTAAGTTGGAATCTTAGTGACAACAATCAGGACAGAGCTAGATTAAGAGTAGAGGGAGGGTGTGCTCTTGTTTTTATGTGAAAATCATGCAAAAACTACTTGAAATCCCCAGTGGGGATGGAGGAAGCAGCAAGACACAGGGACTAGACCATGGAAGTTGCCTAGGACATTCATGCTTTTGTTATGGCAGTTTCAGAAAAAGAAACAGAGAAAAGACATGAAAGATGTTTCCAAACATTGCCTGCAAGTAGGTGGAGAAGGCCATTCAGGGTAACTTGATTGTACCCTTATCCTGGAATCTCTTACCAGATACCTGACGTAGTATATTCAATGTACAGCTGAGATGTACCACTCTGTATATTCATGACACTTCAGTCTTGTGAATCTCCTTTGGATAAGAAAATACACTTGCATGTGTAATATCAAATAATATCTTCTCTTTACTCCTTCGTAGAAATTAATTGTCCTAAGCTGGAACGGGAGCAAGGGACCATAAAATAGTTGCCTGCAGAAGCTCCAAGAGCAAGAAGATAAGTTGTAGAGTCGTTCAAAAATAAATTTCACGTGCCTGCAGGAAAGAGCATGAGCCTTGAACACAGAGATCCATGCTTAGGATGTAGAAGTGCCCTTAGCAAACTAGCCTCAGGTCCTTCAAGTGCGAAAGTAAGTTACAGAGGGTAAACTGTTACTCAATATTATTTGAGATCCTCTTGTCCTAGCCTGACTCTTCAGGAGGAAAGACAAGTGGGTACAGTTCAGAGAAGTGCTTTACTGTAGAGAATGTTCGTAGTGAGCATTGCAGAACGAAAACAAAGAAACAGCAACCACAATGTCAAAGGTTGGCAGGGTTTCATTTTGTTAATAAAGTTACTAAAGCCACATCTGTTCGCTTAACTACAATCTGTCCTGTTACAATGGCCAAACTGAAACAGTGTAGTTGAACAACTTGTAAGATTTGGCTCACCAGTATAAGATATTTACTATGTCGCTGCTTAAAAATTGCACAACTTTCTAGCTCTTCTGCCCATTTTTTCACTGGATTATTTTCTTTGTTGTTGTTGAGTCTCATCTCTGAAGAGGAAATGCAAATGGCCAACAGGCATATGAAAAAATGTTCACCATCACTCGTAATCAGGGAAATGCAAATCAAAACTACCATGAGATACCATCTTACACCAGTGAGAATGGCACATATTAAAAAAACTAGCAACAACAAATGTTGGTGAGGTTGTGGAGAAAAAGGAACTCTCCTGCACTGTTGGTGGGAGTCAAACTGGTCCAACCACTATGGAGAGCTGTGTGGAGATTTCTTGACCTACTAAACATAGAGCTTCCATATGATCCAGAAATTCCACTCCTAGGTATTTACCCAAAGGACACAGAAACATCAATTCCAAAGAACACCTGCACGCCTATGTTTATAGCAGCACTGTTTACAATAGCTAAGCTTTGGAATCAACCCAAATGCCCAAAAAGAAATGATTGGATCAAGAAGATGTGGTACATATACACCATGGAATATTACTCAGCATTCAAAAAAGATAAACACATGCAATTTGCAGCAACATGGATGGTGCTGGAAGGGATCATGCTCAGCGAAATAAGCCAGAAAGAAAAAGAAAAATATCGGATGGTCTCACTCATAGCAGGAATCTAGGAAACTTAAATAAGGGACCAGGAAAATGAATATAAGAAAGTGAAAATCATAATCAACAAACAACTATGAACCAGAGACACTTTATGAGGGGAGGGGGGCTGGAGGGGGAGGAATTGGGGTTAAAATAAAGGGGTTGCAATTGTTTGGGGAATATAAAAATAAAAAAATTTAAAAAAATTGCGCAACTTTCTATAAAAAAATGCAAAACAATACTAGAGTAGTTGTGTTGCCTTATACAGTATTTTAAGCATTTATATCAGCAACTGGAAACCCATAAAAGCCCTCCTAGCAATTATTTTATGAATCTAGAACATAGGGAAAATGGGAAATGCATTTCTGGGATCCCTCACTGAAAACTGAGTCATGTATGGATTTTTAGTTTCATTTTCTTTTTTATATTGAAGTAATGTTGGTTTACATTGTTGTTTATGTTTTGGGAGTATGGGGACCTCCCATTTCAGGTGTTGCTGCCCTCATGCACTCGCCACCAAAGCACAGCGATCACCACCTTAGTTCACTGTTCTCCCGTCCTCCCTTGCTATCCCCCCTTCACCCTGTGTTCCTCAGTTCTGTTATCAATTTTCTAGGGTTTTTAAGAAAGATTTATTTATTTATGCATATAAGAACTGGGGTATATGCCAGAGGCGTGGGGGGTGAGAAGATTCACCAGAGACAGAGTGGGGTACAGAACAGGCAGACTGACTGAAATACACTGCTGAGGGGAGCAGCAGGCGAGATAGGAGAGGTCTGCTGTGCCATGTGGGTAGCTCCCTGGCTGGGTATCGAACTCATGCTGCAGTGGCTGTGGACAGCTTCATAGGTTGCATCTTAACTCCTTGAGCCACCAGGGCGGCCCTTTTCTAGGGTTTTGAAGTTTGGTTTCATCTGTTCCTTTTGTTTAGCTTCTCTCTATTCCACTTATAAGTGACACAAACCAGTGTTTGTCTTCCTCCTTCTGACTCTTTCACTTACCATAATCTTCCATCTCCTCCATGTTGCCACAAATGTCCTAATTTTGTCTTTTTTGATTGCTGAGTGGTATTCCATTATGTATATATACAGCATCTTCTTGATCCACTCCTCTGTGGGCATTTGGGTTGTTTCCATAGTTTGGCGATTGTAAATAGTGGTGCTGTGAACCTGGGACTGCAGGTTTTCCTTCGAATTAGTGTTTTTGTGTTCTTTGGGTAGATACCTAGGAGGGGGATTGCTGGGTCATACAGGAGATCCATTTTTAATCTTTTGAAGAAGTTTCATACTGTTTTCCATAAGGAATGAACCAGTCTGCATTCCCAGCAGCAGTGTAAGAGGGTTCCTTTTTCTCCAAACCCTCACTCTAGTGTTTGTTGTTTCTGGTCTTTTTGATATAGGCCATTCTCACAGAAGTGAGACAGTATCTCATCGTTTTGATTAGCATTTCCCAGATAAGTGATTCATGCGCACATTGCCCATCTGTTTGTCTTCCTTGGAGAAGTGTCTATTTAGCTTTTTAGTCCATTTTTTGATTGGGGTATTTGTTTTCTTTTTGTTGAATTTGTATGAGTTTTTTTTAATATATATAGATCTTTGATATGAGCTCTTTGTCAGGTATATGTTTGCAAATATTTTCTCCCATTCTGTAGGGTGTCTTTACATTTTAGTTATGGTCTCTTTTGCTGTGCAGAAGCATTTCCTTTTAATGTATATCCAATTGTTTTATACGTTTGCTTTCCTTTCTGTTGGGGAGAAATTCACAAATCACTGAGACGACATGAAATGTTTGATCTATGTATTTCATTTTCTTAATAGTAATCACTAAATTATATATCAGTCCCCTCTCTCACCTCAATGCTTAATGTGATCTTATATTTTTCTTCCATTAATCCTTGTCTGAAGATGTTTGCCATTTGCTTTTCCCCACTGTTTCTTGAAAACTTGTTGAACTGTTACAAACCTGACATTCATAATATAATGTGATATCTTGGTTCTTTATATGTGTTGAGGGGTCAACTATCACATACCTATTGAGTGTTGATACCAGTCTAAATTCTTCACTAAATCTCAAAATCAAAGACTAATGGAATGACTCTGATTGGCTGAACATAGAAATAATATACTTTGATAAGGGGCGTGTGTGAGCACATGTGTGTAACATGTATGATTGAAGAAAAGGTTATTTGTATTTTCAGGACATTTCATGTTATAATGAATAAATGATACAGAAGATAATCCTGCACTGAGGTTTTTGTGGTTTATTTTTTTTTTCAAATATTTGTTTATTTATGCACACAAGAACTGGGATACAGGCCAGAGGTGTGGGAGTAAGAGGATTCACCAGAGACAGAGTGGGGAACAGAACAGGTGGATTGACTGAAATACACTGCTGAGGGGAGCACCATGTGGGTCACCTCCCTAGCCGGGGATCAAACCCATGCTGCAGTGGCTGTGGATAGCTTCATAATGCTGCGCCTTAACCTCTGCACTGAGGTTTTGAAGGAAAGCAGACTTTGAAAAGTTTTGCTGAAAATTCATCAATGGGATTACTATATCTTTACTATTTTTGAGGAGTCACTGATTAAGAGATTTAAAATTATTTTGTTTGCTGAACTGGGGTAATTTGAATATGTCTCATGTAGGCAACAAGTTTGCTATCTGAGGGTTGCCTGGGCCAAATGCAAATAGATACTACATAAAGAGTGTGCGGAAAACCACCTCAGGTCCTCTATGCGAAAGCAGTAAGTAAATTGATTTTTCTTCACACTGTTATTATCATTACTGCATTTACTGCCTTGTCATAGCTAACAATACAACCTTGAATTCACCTGATGTGATTGGTACTCATTTCAATCCTTTCCATATACAAAAGCCCATTGACAGTGTTCTGATCAAAAGTTGTATTGCCCATAGTTAGGACCTGAAAATCACATGCTTTAGGCAAATAAGGGAGAAAAGACTGCCTTTCCCATTTCTGACATGACTTCAGTGTCTTCTGAAAATGGAAGCCTCAGGATACATTATGTGCTTTCTTCTTTGCACCTGGTCATACACCTTTCAGTAAATGCTTGCCGTTAAGATGATAAATGACGCTATTAAAACACTTTAATACATAGTGCACCAAAAGTGCCTACTTAAAGGCTAGTTTCCCCTTAGAATTTTGAAGAAGATGCCTTCTCAGCTTTTCTTTCTTGGCACAATTCTTAAGAGAATAGGAAGACAGGTACAAGCCTGTGTGTTCCTCTAAGTCTCTACCAGAGGTAGTGGTACATTCCTGTAAAAGCTCCAAGAGGCTTTTATGAGATATTCTTAGTGAGTAAACAACTCCCCTCTTCCTCTTCTTCTTCCCTTCCCAGAGGGTGGTAAGTTTGGCAGAGGGTGAGGTGGCAAGGATTGTATTGTTCATTCCTCAAACTCCTTTGCTTCACTTTTTTTGCCCAGTATTTTCAGAGATGAGATTCTGCAGTGCAAGTAATTTCTGGCTGAAGAAAAAATGTGTGACTGCACACATGTTTAAACTACTAAAACATTGTTGGGAACAAAAAATTCTTGGAAAAGCTGATACACAATAAAAAATTAATGGTGAACTCAAATTTTCTTTGTTCTCCAATGCAAGCCCAGTATTCTGAAATAATGAGAAGAAAGTCATTGTAAAGAACCACAGATCTTTTTGTGTCTTCTCCTTGCAACTCTTGCCCTTTGACACTCGATGTATGTGCTCAAATTTATTTGTAATATCAAGTTAGAATATAATCAGACTTTGGAATTTTATGAGTTTTGCTTGGAATGCAGAGGCATTGTCTCTCAAAGTGATCTTATTATTAATTAAATGTGATTTTGGAAACCCCAGATAAAGAAACCATTATAGTATAAGTTACCATGTAAAACATATAGAGCAGAAAAGCTCATCAGAGATAGTAGTTAATAGTCTTAATGAAGCATTTTAAAGTGTCTTGGTATTTGTACCTAACATTGGCTTTTATTTGAATGTTAATCTAGAATCTATGTGCAATTCTCAACCTACAATAATATGCCAAGATAAACTGAGTCCAAAGTGATGATTCATGTACAAAGGGTAGTTTTATTCATGGAGAGAAAACTATCTATTCCATTTATTTTCATTTTCTTGAGGAACTGGCAACAATTTTCCTCACTAAAGAATCGAACTTCCTGTTGGTTTTGATCTCTTCAGATTTATACCCCTCAACTTCTGTTTTAATTTGCTAGAACAACAAAGGAGCTAAGTCGTCTGCTTTGTACCAGTTATTCTATAAGCCCGCATAGCAATGAGCTAACAATAACTTCTTACCTTTCTGACAACTCCCATTGCCAAGTGGAGGCTATTTAGAAGTTGGTACAAAGTGAAAATAAATGCCTGCTTTCCCACAGGCTGTCCTCTGAAATGCCGTCTATCATCTGTAATTTCCCTGACGTTATTTGGTGGTTATGATTTATCACCTTGCCACTGCATGAGTCAGCCGTGAAATCTCCATGACTCAATGGCACATAACAAAAGCAATCAGGAAAGTGACATTTGAATGAAGGGTTGGTGCCTGGGTTTGAACAAGATTTCATTAACTTAGAGAAATAAGGCAGAGTAACTTCCAACTTTTGAAATCTTACAGAATCAGCATTTCAGTTCGTTCTTTTCATTAGTTAATACCTCCAAACTTGGAGAATTACCATCAATTGGAGACAGACAACAAATAAGGATTTGTGGAGAGTGACAGTATTATTCTTACTTGGCATTTAATCTTCTATTTTCCCATTTTGTTCAGAAGAGCCTTTTCCTAATCTTGCAAATCAATTTCCCACTACTTTAAAATTTCCTTGCTACCACTATTTTTATCCTAGGTGGGAAAAGGGTAACACAATGAATTTATTCCATCAGTAAATATTTATTGAGCCTGGATTCTGAGTCGGGTCTTGTGTAAGAAAATGGGGTGGTAGCAATGAGCAATTGTAGATACTTTTAAGATTCAGTGTAGTGAAATGCATCCTATTTAGTTTTCTAGACTGATTACCATTAACCTCAAATGGGGAAAATGCCCATTTTAAGTTCTTAACATTTCTTATACAGTCAATTTGACTTTGCAACTCTTAGATACATATTTTAAGCTACAACTATTTCCTTTGAAAAAGTGGGACAAACTTGACCTGTTGGCAGTGATAGGATTGGTCTTTGGGACACCTACCCTGGGACTGCAGTTAAACAGTTTATATTATAGTTTACATTACATGCCATTATGCATACATTATAGTTTATATTACATGCCATTTCTTTGTTATATAAATAATATTCAGCTCCTTTTAAACTAAGAAATATTTAGTGACTTCTTCAGAAATTTTATCACTGGTACTCAGTCCATTTGCTATAAGGATCAACCAACAGCATTAGCCAGGAATCCTATTAGGCTGGTCACTGCATCCAAGGAAAACTGGAGAAGAAAGGATAACAGGGGAAAGTCACAGACATTAATGGACATGTGACTTTAGCACAAATTCAAAAAGAGGGACTGTCTACAAACAAGAACTATGGGCATTCATTTTGGTATTAGCAGCTTCTGGGGTAGTATCTGGAACAGAATGATAACAGTGATACTCTTAATCCTTTATGCTTCATTGAAAGTGTATACTGTGTGTCAGGCATTGTATGAAATGTTGAATGAGAAGTACTGATGAGATGTGTCTTTATGTACAGAAAGAGTAGAGGAGCAAAAGACATGAGTTAATAGAACCTGGAGTAGTTAATATAATAATTCTGGAAAACATGGTGCCAGCTTCCCAGTCCTTAGGAGGGAAAGATGTCAGATATAAAGAGAATGGAGACAGCCCTTGGAATGGTTTGCATCCTTTCAACTCTGAGTAAGGGTAGCCAAGATCTCAACAGGAATTTGATTAAGAAGCAGAGGCAATCCTGGCACAGCTGGGAGACACAGCCCCAACTCTTGGTTGACCAGGGCATAGGCCACCACCTCACAGAAATAAGATAAGAAAGAGAGCACAAGCATGTGAAGCAAACAGTCAGCTTGGGTGTAGATGTAATTTGCTTGAGACACATTTTGCTTAAGAAAAGTTTGGAGATGATAGAATGCAGGGTAAGAATGAGATGCTGATGGTATAGTGAAGAATAAAGTTAAAGTGTTAGCAGTGAACTTAATGTAGTAGATACACTTGTTGCTTATCAAGGATACACACTGTAACATGTTCCCATACAGTGTTATCTCCACTTAGACGAATGAGGTCATGAAGAGAACACAGGACATATACATGCAAGTGTTTACTTGGGCCTAAATACTAAAGGAAAGTTCTTGGTCGTGATCAACTGTTTTTCATTTGCCCTGGTTCAAGTCAGTATGTGACATTAAATCATGCAGATTTTAGTCTTAGTTTGGGGGTTAGGAAGAAACTTTGGGAAATAGAAGTGAGATTGGGGAAGGTAAGATGTGCTTGCTTTCTTTTGTGAGAGCACAACCTTCAAGCCCTCTGTTTCCTGAAGCATTCTCCTGGGCATCCCGGAGGAGAGGGCCGTGCCTACTTCCATGGGTGCAATGATTAATAAGCCAACACCAAGCCCTTCACACAGATGACTTTGTTTTGTCCTCAAATCAATCATATCCTTATAGGTTACTGCTATTCTCATTTTACTGATGGGTTAGCTAAGGTTTAGAGAAGTCAAATAACTTGTTCTGAATCATGTTAACTGCATTAGTAGCAACAATTTCATTTATTTCAGACCTGATTTTTAAAGTGAGTTGGGGCCAGAAATAAGCAAACTTATTAAGAAACTGTGCCTGATTTCCAAAGGAGTTAAATTAATTTTCATCACCAGTAGAGAAAAGGTAGATGGAAAGATTGAGGCAGATTATCATGTAATTATAGATAAAGCAATGGAAAACAGACAAATTTGAGGGAGAAATTCTGGGCTGTATTAGAGGAACAGAAATTCTGGGCTGTATTAGAGGAACAGACCTGTCAGGGCAAATAGGAATCTACGGTTTTGGCTTCCAGGAAACTAGCTGGAGAATGCAAAGACAGCCCACCCATAAAATCTCAGATGTCAGCTATGATCTCATCCAGCTCCATGGCTGCCTCAATATTAAAGATGCCCAGCTAATGTAAATGTACATGAGACTGAATTCTTGGTTTGACACATGGAGCTCCCGATGAATTACCCCCTTTTCCAAAACTTCCCTAGTACAATGTCTTAAGCCTGAGGGCCCATTAACAGAGCATATAAATGGAGTTGCACAGCCCTTGAGATCTGCTCTGCATGCTGTGCTCAGTGGCTCCGTGTTCTTCCCCTGTGCCCATGTGGAAAATCCTCCTGGCATTTAAGATCATCGTCTCCCTCAAGCCTTCCTGTCAGAAAGAGAACAGCCCTAAGTGAAATGCTGCAGATCAGTGAGTTGGTAAACCAGTTACGGAAACTGTGTGTTACAGCCCATCAGACCTCTGAAAATATCCTACTTGGAGGATGTAAGTATGAGAGAGACATATCTGAATTAGGACCCAGAGAAGCATTTGGAATGTGGGTAGGCTCAGATGACCTTTTTAAAATGACAAGAAATTTTCACTTCTGATGCTGACCTCTGAAATAGCTTTCAAACTGAGTTTTAGTAGTGAGGCTATAAATCATAGTAATAAAATCCTTATAGCCAACAATTATTGTGTACTGACTGTGTGCCTGCTCTGAGCTAAGTGTGCACTCTGTATGGTATTACTTAGTCTCTGCAAATCACCCCATCGGGTTGGTATTTTTATCTCATTTTACAGGAGGCAAGAAACAACTTGAAATGTCCAAGGTGATAGAATTTGTTTTATAATCAGATGCAAATGCAGATCCATATCACTGCAAAGCCTTTGTTTTTCAAAGGTGACAGGACACTGCTTTATCATGAAGTCCAGAACCCACCCAGAGGAAATGGATCTAGAAGAACACTGCTGAGAACAGCAGGTAGTGGGTGCTGTATCAGGGTCACCCTCTGAAGGGTGGCTGTGTGGGACTTGGCTCACAGTGGGCCTCTACTCAGCAGAGTCTGATGAACTTCTCCCTGGTAAGTTAGAGCGCTGGGAGGCAGGATCTGATTCTGATGGTTTAAAAGCACAAAATTTATCCAGAGACAAAGCATTAATCAGGAAGATGGAATGGGAAATGTTCTGTACAAGAAATGACAGCTGCTGCTTGAAGGAAGAAAACAGAGGGATTATGTATAATCTCCTGTGGGTTTTCAAATAAACCGCTGGGCTAAAAGGACACATGGAATAGATTTGATATAGAAAAACATCTTAGATTTTTAGAAAGCACTAAACCATAGTGAGCTGTAGGGATGTGGATGGGTAGACTGACTTACAGCATCAATATATAAAAATATTTGTTATTTAATAGCAGACTGTTACTCTTGCACTTTTTATAAAAGAACAACAATTGACCTTTAAGAAGTCTGATGACAGGAAAGCAGGTTAAACTGATGGTTGGCCTTATCAAGTTTAAATATTTGAAAAGGTATAATTCATGCAAATGTTTAGCCTTTTTTGCTTTGTGCAAGGGCACAACCTGCCTGGGCTGCTATTTACTTTTCTAATTAGAAAAGCTTGAGTGATGTGAACAATTAAGATAATACAATACCTTTACAAGATAATTAATCTTTTCTTTGTGATTCATCCTACCACATCCCAAGCTGATAATGTTATTTACCTCCCAGTTAAGGGTATGTTAGAATGTAATTGGAGCCATTTGCTTTGACTGTCTGAGGAGAAAAGATCATGCAATTTGCATCTCATATATCTAGAAATTAAAACTGAAGGACTGACCACTTGACATCACAGAAGTTCCTGAAATGAAGCCTGCTGAGCTCAATTTGTTGTGGCGGCTAAATGAATCCTCTCTCCAATTTGAATGCATGATGAAACTCCTATTAGAACATAGCACTGTAATAATTGACAACATAATGAAACTGCCAAAGACAAAATGCAAATACCTCTCCACTGACCCTTCAGAACTACACTCTGTACTTGGAAAGAAGCAAATGCCTTTTGCCGCTCCTTCTCAGACAAGGAAACATCCACTTGGTTCTACCTCCCTCTCTCCACCAGGGAATTCAGAGACATTCCTTTGGATGCCTGTTCCTCTAGAATCGAACAGTTGAGCATTACCAGCAAAGGTAGATTGTAAAATTCGATAGGGGTAGATTGTATACTATATAGATTTAACTAGCAATAATATCACCATCACTTTGGTAAAAGAAATACATTTTTTTTGCATTAAAATTTTTAGAAGACTGTTATTCCAGGGCTAATGATTTTATGTAAAAAAATTAGCTTCAATAAACAAAATCCTGGTATTTTTGTTAGCCTGTAATCTGAAAACTTGATTAGGCATCAGGCTGATCTTTGAAAATTACTAATCTGTGTATATGGATTTTTTTTTTACATTAATCAGTCGTTATAATTTGATCTCTGCTTTTGTAGAATGCTAGAAACTTCTTCAGTGCTGACTTGATGGTTTGTCATCTCTAACTGGAGTTCTCATTAGCAGAGGACACAGGGGTCATTTCTTTCATCTTGGACTCTCTTCCTTCAGTTTTAAGTAGCACATATGTATACTCCTTGAGTCTCCCCTCTGGAGCCATCCCTCCTCATTCTTTTACAGAGTAGTCTTCTCTTCCTTTATTGTCAAAAGGTTGGTTTTCAGGGTTCTACATTAATCCACTTCCTTTCTTACTCATCCTGTCTGTATCCTATCTGTATCTCCAACCACTACATATTTCCCATTGCTTGCCCACAGCATTTCCAATTCATCAAGTCCCAAGCTAAACTCATTTCTCCCTACCCTTTTGGGATTCCTGACTTTGTAAATAGAATTAAAATTCTCCCATTGGCCAGGTTACAAACCTTGTTACCATTTTGACTCTATCACTAAAGTCTACTAAGTCATGCAATGTAGAGACCTTGGGTTTCTTTCTACAGCTAGCTAGGTTTCCCACCATCTTCACCAAATTTGTCACTGTAGCCAGAGCATAATTTTAAAGATGTGTGTCTGATGATGCTGCCTGCTGCCCATGTTTTAGTGGCTTCCCCTTCACTTCTAGGTAAGGTCCCGTCCCGTGGTGGCTTATAAATCCTCATGCCACTCATGAGTTAGTCCTTGCTTGTAGCTCCAGCTAATTAATCTGATTTATTTCAGCCATCTTTTACCTGCCTTCAAAATTCAGCATTCTGATATATATATATATATATATAAATCAAAGCAATACTTTTTATTTCTCCTTAAATATTCCTAGAGACCAAGGATAAGTATTATTTAAATCATAATGATGCAATCAAATATAGTCGTTAAGGGTGTTGGCTTTGAAATGACAAACCTGGCTTTTAAAATTGACTTTTCTATACTATGTCTGATATCAAACATATTAGTGAACTACTTCAAGTCTTAATTTTCCCATATGTAAAACTGGGATGATATTATCTTGATTATAAAATTGTTTTACTAGAGTTGCTATTTGAATTACATGAGGTGCTGCTAGTTAAATGTTTACCAAAATCAATCCCATAGTGTTATTTTCGTTTGTAAAGTATGTTAACTTCTTATATTTAATACTCTCCATAATTCTTCATCACTCTTCACATACTAAATAAGCCTTGTTTATTATTTGTCCTGGCCACTGGCGAGCCCCAAATGGACAATATTAACATCTTTCTATTTGGGTTATTCTCCCATCTAAAATGCAATCTTTCCTCTTGTCTACTTTGTGATTGAAATTTCCCTTCTCATTTAGGTGAGTTACTTTGAGGACCTCCTTCTGCAGGAAGTTTCCCAGATACCTGTTATTCCTTTGGATTTTTACTTTCTCAGAGCTCTTCTGATAATTGGTGTTAAAATACATATACGGCCTTCTTTCTTCAGTTATTTCACAGGCATTCACTAGGAATCGCCTCTACCAATTTCAACAGCATCTTGTGCTTGGCCGTGAATTGCATTTGAGCTGAATTTCAGAGTTGTCTCTACATTGCATTGTACACTTCTTACCCCTATCCACGCCCACCCCCAACCCCCTCACAAGTGTTTTCAAGTATTATTGAAAAAACTTTTAATTGTATCATTTTTAAAAAATGGATGTAACAATTTTCAATGCTGTGTGTATTATTTAGGTGGGGAGGGTTAGGCCTCTTCAGATTTATGTCACCACATCATGCTCACCACCAAAGCACTAATAATCTTCTACTGTAGCCCACTGGACCCTCTTCCCTCTTTACTCCCTACCTTCACTTCTCCCCCTAAGGTGTCTTCAATTCTGCAATCAGATTTATAGGCTTTGCTTTGGTTTAGTTTTGTTTTGTTTCTCTCTATTCCACATATGAGGGGAATCATCCAGTGTTTGTCTCTCCCTTTCTAACTTATTTTGTTCTACATCATCCCCTCCAGTTCCATCCATGTTGTTGCAAGTGTAAGGATTGTATCTTTTTTTTTTTTTTTTTTTTGTAGCTGAGTAGTATTCCATTGTGCATATATACCATACCTTCTTAATCCAGTTTACTGTCATTGTGCACTTAGGTTGTTTCCATAACTAGGCTATTGTGAATAGTGCTGAAACTAACACAGAGGTACATGTATCCCTTCAGATTAGTATTTTTGTATTCACAGATCCCTAATTTAAATGTTAGCTATTAATGATTGTATGATAATCTCTTTTCTCAGCTCAAAAAATATGAAATGGTATAGTTACATGTGTTCATTTTCCTTTCTTAAAATTGAACATCTAGGGCCTCCCCGGTGGCGCAGCGGTTCAGCGCTGGCTTGTGAAGCTGCCCGCGGCCTCTGCAGCCCCGGTTCGATCCCCGGCTGCTCCCCGGCCACCGGAGGAGGGTCCTGCATGGCGTGCAGACCTCTCCTGCCACCCGCTGCTCCCTTCAGCAGTGTACTTCGGTCCTTCTGCCTGCTCTGCTCCCTGCTCTAGCCCTGGTGAATTCTCTCACCTTCCCACACTTCTGATTGTACCCAGTGCTTGTATAAATAAATAAATAAAAAATCTTTAAAAAAAAATTGAACATCTAGAGCCTACAATTTATCCTATAGGATAACAAACAAAAAGTTCATTCTGACTCCTGAATCTTAATGTCTGTGAATGTACTTTAGATCTGTGATTACTTTTTAGTTTTCACTCTGCCTAGGATAGGACAGTTTTACACGTGTCAATCTTGAAAAAGGTAGCCTTTTATTTCCTTACACAGGTGACAAATGCAAGTCTTCCACATCTCCTCTGAATCCTTTGTTAGGGTGAATGGAATCTTTATCAAGGAAAAATTCAAGAGAGGGCTATTGAGGTGCTAGGATGTGAGAGGAAAAATGCTCTGTACTATTTTTCTTAAAATTCTAGCTTGAGACAGTAATTCACATCTTGAGAATAGAATGGAGGACTCCCATTACATTCATTCTTTCTACGGAAGTCAGAAATTATAAATTTCCAATTTCTCTAAACTTCTGTGTTCTCTGATTTACCATTAAAACCTCTCCAGAAGGGCCTCCCCCGTGGCGCAGCGGTTGAGTGCTGGGTTAGCGAAGCTGCCCGCAGCCTCTGCAGCGCCGGTTCGATCCCCAGCTGCTCCCCGACCACCGGAGGAGGATCCCACATGGCACGCAGACCTCTCCTGCTGCCCGCTGCTCCCCTCAGCAGTGTACTTCAGTCTTTCTGCCTGCTCTGCTCCCCGCTCTGGCTCTGGTGAATTCTCTCACCCTCCCGCGCTTCTGACTGTACCCAGTGCTTGTATAAATAAATAAATAAATAAATCTTAAAAAAAAAAAAAAAAAAAAAAACCTCTCCAGAAAATTGACTATGAGATCGCATTTTACTTTGCATCACAACCAGAAATCTAATCAGGGAGGGTCTCTTAGTTTTGTTTTCATGTAAAAATTTTGTATTTCAGTGCAATTATGTTTAAGATACATGACTTTTGAAACAAAGCTATCGTATTTGAAAGCTTTGACAGATCCAACTTATAGATATATTGGTAAAATATGTATCTTTTACCAAGATATATTGAGGGTTTTGTTTATTTTTATTTGCTTTTATAGGGTGCCTTGGTGGTAGGCGTGGTGTGGTTATATACACTAAAGGGATGTGACCCTTTTCCTATGAATCATACACAGTGTTGTAAATCAGTGTTACCTCTGAAAAAAAGGATAGGAGATACCAATACTAACTTGAATATAGACATCTGTCATTTGATTTTTGTCAGGATCTTTATGATTGGTTTCAAAGATTTGGTAGTTAGCATACTGTAGACTAAGAGCAAGTGTTTTTTTTTTTTATTTTATTTTCTGCCTCCTTTATTGATGTGGTGAGAATTGATGTCTTTGAAAATAAAGGAGATGAGCTTTTTGGATTGGGATTACATTACATGGTTCTATATTTTGCACAATGTTCTAAGTGACAAGGACTTGTTTTAAGCATCATCTTCCCTGAAGAACACCTTGGAGGTGTGTGTGTGTGTGTGTGTGTGTTGAGGAGGTTAAACATGAGCGAACAGTGTTCTCCTTTCTATGCAACAATAGACAAAGCAACTTAAGTTTGGGTCGTTTTACTCTTTCATAAATGACTTCCCTGTAGATGGCCATAAGAGAAGAATTCTGCTGCAAGTGGTTTCAAAAGCCTAAGTTAGGAAGAGTAATTTTAATTGATCGAAATAGCATGGGATGTGTTATATGTGGTTGAGGATCATTTTGGTACCAGTTCCCTAAAAGAAATTTGTATTTTGAATTTTTCAGACTGAGATGCTTAAAAGATGGACTTAGTCTGTTATTCCTGTGGGCATCTCCTCCGTAGTTGGTTTAGTGGATCCTCTGTCACTACTTCTTTAATTTCTGTCTTTGAATGAGGACATGTGCATGTGCCTATGGAATCTTCACATTAGCATCAGAGTGATTTAAGAGTGAACCATCGTGTGAAAGAGTCTCTTTGAGATTCAGGTGTCTGTTTGATTCTGTAGCTAATGACATAGCTGACTACTTCATTTTTTTTAAGATTTATTTATTTATGCATACAAGAACTGGAGTATAGGCCAGAGGTGCAAGGGGGTGGGAGGATTCACCAGAGACAGAGTGGGGAGCAGAACAGGCAGATTGACTGAAATACACTGCTGAGGGGAGCAGCGGGCGAGACAGGGAGGTCTGCTGTGCACCTGGGTTGCTCCCTGGCTGACCAAGGATTGAACTAGTGCTGCAGAGGCTGCGGATAGCTTTAGAGCTATGCTTAACCCCTTGTGCCACCAGGGAGGCCCTGAATACTTCTTGACAGGGAGATTCAGCTTCTCTTCTGGGTGTCTCTTTGGGAACCTTTGGGTGAGAACCAAGTACCACCATCTATAAATCAGCTTGCTCATTTTGGGGCCACCCAGCATAATTGGAAGGACTGACTCTAGGTGATTTCACCCTTGGGCAGGAACGATGAGGTCAGAACTTTTAATATTTGCATCTGATTACTGATTATAGTTTGAAGATAAAGAATGAAGCAAAATGAATGAGCATCTCCATTCAGGGTCTTTAGGGAGCAATAATCATGGAGAAGGTTTCTTTGATTTGATTTGAAATGTCTTTTTATTGAAGTATAATTGACATGACACGTTATATTACTTTCAGGTGTACACCAAAAGGGATTGACAGCTGTATATAATGCATGATGATCACCATGAGGAGACTATTTCCTATGGATTTTTAGCACTTTTCAAAGTTGTAGCCTATGTACTTGCCCATTGGCCACATGCTGTTTTGTATCCCCATGATTTCTTTAATATCTCAAAATTTGGGCCTCTTGGTCCCCATCACCCATTTTGCCCAAACCCCAAAACCTCTCTCTCCTGGTCACCACCACCAGTCTGTTTTTTGTATCTGTGAGACTGGTTTGCTTTGCTTGTTTTTTAGACTTTACACAGAAGTGAAATCATACAGTATTTGTCTTTCTCCAACTTCTATCACTTAGCATGATACCTTCAAGGTCTATCCATGTTGTCACAAATAGCAGTTTCTTTGAAATAGATAATAGATTTGATTTTCTTTCTTTTTTTAAATATTTATTTATTTATACACGCACTGGACACAGTCAGAAGCACGGGAGTGTGAGAGAATTCACCAGAGCCAGAGCAGGGAGCAGAGCAGGCAGAAGGACCGAAGTACACTGCTGAGGGGAGCAGCAGGCACGGCAGGAGAGGTCTGCCGCCCATGCAGGACCCTCCTCTGGTGGCCGAGAGCAGCCAGGGATCGAACGGCGCTGCAGAGGCTGCTGGCAGCTTTGCAACCCAGCGCTCAACCGCTGCACCACTGGGGAGGCCCAATAGGTTTGATTTTTCAAAGCAAGAAATTACACCAGGATCTTGGGTACAGTGTTACTATGTACAAACAATGCAAAGGGCAGGAACTGCGTATGTGATAATCTTACCACTAGCTTTCCTTCTTGTCATAGGGAATGGTTACTCAATCTCAATAAATATAAGGAGGAAGATAGTAGCTAAATTAGAGTTCAATACAGAGGAGTGCCTCACTCAAGTGTTTGTGTTCTACATGCATTAGCACTCTCCAGTATTCCAGGTGAAGACAGCAATTAACTTGGGTTTGGGTTTGAACCACTTCATGGAAGTTTGATCCCAGAATGCAGTAGTGATAATAGTATTCTATTAGCAAGAGTGAATTGTATTTAAACAATAATTGCAGATAAAATGACATGTAAATCAATATATGAAAAGGCATCAAGATGCATACACTATTGATTTTCTGCCATGTTCTTCATGAGCTTAATGCTCTGAAAATATGATTTATGGTGAGGTTTTAATGAGTCACATCATTTCGGATATGATAAAGTTTCATGGAAATAAAAAAGATTCAATCTGGTAGTAGGGAACAACTTTAAAATGTGACTATGAAATTATCACAACACTGAATTTGTTGGAGAGAAATGATGGAAGATACAAATATAAAAGGCATATAACTGTCCTGGTATTCTGGTAACAACTACTAATTTGTACAAAGAGATGCGTTTTTTTCATTGTAAAGGTCCTTCACCTCCTTTGTTAAGTTTACTACAAGGTATTTAATTCTTTTTGATGCTACTGTTAATGGGATTATTTTATTGATTTCTTTTAGCTCATCATTTGCATATAGGAAAGCAACTGATTTTTTTTTAAATAATAAATTTTATTTTTATATTCCCCCATACAACTGCACATGCCCCATTCTGACCCCAATCCCTCCCCTCCCGGCCCCCACCCCCCAAAAAGTGTCTCTGGTTCATAGTTTTTTGTTGATTTTGATTTTCACTTTCTTATAGTTATTCATTTTCCTGGTCCCTTATTTAAGTTTTCTAGATTCCTGCTATGAGTGAGACCATCCGGTATTTTTCTTTTTCTTTTTGGCTTATTTCGCTGAGCATGATCCCTTCCAGCGCCATCCATGTTGCTGCAAATTGCATGTGTTTATCTTTTTTGAATGCTGAGTAATATTCCATGGTATATATGTACCACATCTTCTTGATCCAGTCATCTATTTTTGGGCATTTGGGCTGTTTCCAAAGCTTAGCTATTGTAAACAGTGCTGCTATAAACATAGGGGTGCAGGTGTTCTTTGGAATTGATGTTTCTGTGTCCTTTGGGTAAATACCTAGGAGTGGAATTGCTGGATCATATGGAAGCTCTATGTTTAGTAGGTCCAGAAATCTCCACACAGCTCTCCATAGTGGTTGGACCAGTTTGCATTCCCACCAACAGTGCAGGAGAGTTCGGAAAGCAACTGATTTTTAAAAATTGTAACCTACCACTGTATACTACTGATTTACTATTTCAATTAGTTTTTCAATTCTTATTTAGGATTTTCTATGTATATTATCATGTCATCTGCAAATAGCATTAATTTTATTTCTCCTTTCCCAAATTGCATTCCTTTCATATCATTCTCTTGCCTAGCTCTAGCTAGGAGTTCAATACAATTTTGAATAACAATAAAGAAAATGGACATTCTTGTTTTACACTAGATTGTAGAGGAAAAACTTTCAAATTTCTCATTGAATATGATGTTGAGTATGATGTTGGCCTGGGTTCGTCTTATATGGTCTTTATTATGTTGAGGTATGTTCCACTTATTTCATTTTGAGGTTTTTTTTTCTTTAATCATAAGTAGATGCTGAATTGTATCAAATGCTTTATCTGCATTTATTGATAATTTTTTTAAATTTCCTTTTGTTTGATGTGGTAAATTTCATTGATCTATTTGCATATGTTAAACCATCCTTGCATCCCTGGAATAAATCCCAATTTAGTCATGATGTCTGATCCTTTTAATGTATTGTTAAGTTCAGTTTGCTAGGATTTTGCTAAGGATTTTTGCATCTGTGTTCATCAAATATTTTGGTCTGTAGTTTTCCTTTTTGATGATGTCTTTGTTTGCTCTTGGTATCAGAGTAATATTGAGCTCATAAAACATGTGGAAGTAGTCTGCTTTCTCAGCTTTCTGGAAGGGTTTGCTAAGAATATGCATTAGTTCTATGGTTTTATAAAATTTATAATAAAACCATCTGTTTCTGGGCTTTGTTTTCTATAATACTTTTGATTATCATTTCAATTTCTTTGCCTAAAATTGGTCTGCTCACATTTTCTATTTCTTTTTGCTATTCAGTCTTGGAAGATTGTATATTTCCAAAAATTTGTCCATTTTTGTTATGTTATTCAACTTACTGCCATGCACATTCACAGTAATCTTCTGTATTTCTAAAATGTCTGTATAAATTCTCCTCTTTTGATTCTATTAGACTTTTTCCCTTTTTAAGCCTAGCTAGAGGTTTGTCTACTTTGTTTACTGTTATTTTTGTTGTTGTTTTTTTTAAAGCACTTTGAATATTTAACCCCAAAACTTCCAAAGTTTTTAATGAGAAATTAGCTGATAAACTCATTAATGATCCTTTGTGACAATAAATTTCTGTTGCCACTATCAAAATTCTCTTTTTTGTATTTTAAAAGTTTGATTATGCATCTTGGTGTGGGTCTCTTTTAGTTTACTGGAGTTGGTTGAATTTCATGAATCCTTATATTTATGCCTCTCAACAAATTTGGGAAAATTTCAGCCATTATCTTTTTAAAATATTCTCTCTGCCCCTTTCTTTCTATTGTTCTCTTGCAATTTCTATAATGCATATGTTGGTGCATTTGGTGTTGTCCCAGTAATCCTTTAGGCTCAATTAAAATTTCTTCATTATGTTTTTGTTCTGTTCTTTAACTACAAGGGTTTTCGTTACCCTGTTGTCAAGTTCACTGATTCTGCTGGCTGGTCTAATTCTCCTTTTAATTCCTATAGGGAATTAGTCATTTCATTTTCTGTATTTTTCAATTCTAGAATTTGTCTGGGTTTCTTTTTATGTTTTCTATGTTAACTGATAGTTCCATTTTGTTCATACATATTTTCTTGCATTTCTCCACATCTTCTTTGAGAGTTTTGAGCCTCTTTCAAACATTTTTTTCCAAGTTTATTTTTTATTTTTAATTTTTAGTTCATCTCTTTCTTTTCTCAATATATCATATATAAGTGAAATGATACAGTGTTTTTCTTTCTCTGCCCGGCTTAATGTAATAAATATAATACACTCTAGCTCCATCCATATTGTTATATAATTTTTTTAAAATCAAATACACTAGTAGTCCATTATCTGTATTCACCATCTTCTTTACTCAGTCATCAGTTGATGGACACTTAGGTTGTTCCCAAGCCTGGGGTATTGTAAATATTGTTGTAGTAAACATGGGGGTACATGTGGTATATTCAAATTTAGTTTTATTGCATTTTGTCGGGGCCTAAATACACAGAAATGAAGTGGATAACTGGATTGTATAGGATTACTAATTTTTAAAAGAAGAATTTACGTAATGCTTTTCATGATTGTACTAACTTCCCAACAACAGCTTACAAGGCTTCCTTTCCCTGCCCTATTTATATCCTCTCCAACACTTGTTATTTCTTATCTTTTGGATAATTAAGTATGAAGCGATATCTAATTGTTGGTTTGACTTGCATTTTTGTAGTACTAAGAGTAAATATATTTTCATGTGCCTATTGGCCATCTAGATATCTCCTTTGGAAAGGTATTCAAATTTCCTGAACATTTTTTTAATCAGGTTGTTCACTTTTTTATTGTTGAATTATGAGTTCTTCGTATAGCTTGGATATTAACCCCTTGTTGTGGATGTATGCTATACAAAGATCTTCTCCCATTCAGTAGGGTATCTTTTCAGTTTGATGAAAGTTGTTTAGTTGGTTACTCCATGTAGAAGGTTTTGTTTTTAAAAATTTGTTTTGGTCCTATTTTATATTTGCCTTTGTTTCTTTTGCTTTTGGAGTTGAGTCATGGAGCACATCACTAAGGCTAATGTCAAGGAACATGTTGACAAAAGTCTTCTTCAATGTATTTTACAGTTTCAGGTCCCACATCCTAGTTCTTAATCCATTTTTAATTGTTGTGTCTGGTCTTAGATAGTGGTCCAGTTTCATTCTTTTGCACCTCTGAGATAAGAAACAGCAATCAGTAATTAGAACATAAATCCCCAGTATTTGAAAGATAGGACTCTTTTGTGTATCTTGGCTCCTACAAGCTATATGTAAGCTCCTCCTGGAACATATACATAGCTCTCTGCTATGAGGCTGTGTATTGGGGGATGCTTAGTTACTATTGTACTAACAGTTGAATTTGATTGAAATTAACTGCAATTTATCATACACACTTTCCCCGTTATTTGCAAACCTTCATTAAACTTCAGAGTTTTTTGGTAATTTCTGCTAATGCAATTATTGTCTTGATGGGAAGACAGATTACAGGTACTTCCCACTTTTTCATTTCCCCATCTTCATGATTTTTCCTCAGATACTGAATGACCTGATAACCCTGATTCTAAAGGTGAATAAAGCCATGGGGTGGAAATACTAATCACTTGAGTCTCCAAAGGAAGTAGGGAATAGGACTGCCTACTAGAAAAAGTATAGTGACCTCCCTCATCCTCAGAAAAGAAGAGCACTTGAGATTACCATTATGGGATTGGATTTGAAAGCTTTTCTTTCACTGCCACCCAGTGATAACAGCTTGTCATCAAAGGACCTTGTCCTGGTCCCTAGGTACTGGTAAAGACATTGAGAAATTGCACAACATAGAGAGCAATCCTTTGGGAGACATCAAAAGTTTTAAAGAGGGAATGAATTAGTACAGTCAAATGTACTTTATCTAGTTACCTTATTTCTTCTTTCAGCAATATTTAGGATCTTTTAAAACTAGACATAATATGCTGAAGAGAAAGACAAAATTCAAATGTGTGAAATTTTACATAGTTGGTTAACCATCCACAGTAGTTGGCATTTTGTCTTTCATTATCTCCAAAATAATATGAAATTGAGAGACAGTATGATACAGTAATTGAAAATGAGCATAGTTAACTACCAGTACTTAGAACAAAATAAACATGTAAAACATTTTAGAAAGATGAATGAATGAATGCCCTATTCATGTGACTTTGGATATTTGAAAATACTTGTTTTGAATTTAAGGAGCATCATTTTAACATCATTTATCTAATTTGTCTGCTATGGTGGTAGTATGGATATGGTCAAAGTTGCCTTTGATGGTCATGATTGAAAGGGTGAGAAGTAGGAAGACAAAACTGACAAAAGCCAAGTGCAAAGAAAAAATTCCCTAACAAGCATTTTTTCATATTTTCTAATATTCCTCAATTTATATGAATAAAATCAACCATCAAGGTAGCATTTATCTACTGCCTATGTTATATCTTAATGTTAGCAACAGGCAGAGTGGAAAAATAAGATAAACCACCAAAATGTCTATATGATTTACAAATAATCTTGGTTACTATCAGGAAAGCTATACTTATTTTCACATCTTCAAAGGCACCATGTTAAGTTAATCCATTCAACCTTGTATATCATTGCAATAAAAAGCTAAACTTGTGTATTTCCACTTTTAAATCACCAATGGGTAATAATTTTCTGAGACTATTTAAGAGGGATTTAAATAACCTGTTCTTGGATTTTTAAAAATTTTCTATTTCTTTGTGACAGGTGTGACTTAAGATTGCCTACTTTTCAATTTGTTTACACTGGAGTCAGTTCATTATCTAGGAAAAACCCACATAACTGGCTATAAATGTCAAGCTGCTCAAGGCAACATATTTTTGTTCTGCAGAATAATGTTGTTCTCTTTCTTTCAAGCCTCTCTACAATCTAACATATATACTTTGCATTTTATGTCCCTTCCTTGTTTTCTAAATTTTTCCTTTCAGTAAACCACGAAGTCACAGCGGTGACTACCATGGTTAACGTTAACTGTCCTTTCTATGGAGAAATAGCATTGAGAAATCCAGGAACCCCACCATAGTTTAGAGAATATAAACTCAGAACAGATTGGACATCTGGAAAGGTGGTCATGTGACTATCGTCACAGTGATTTTATTTTATTTTTTTTAGTTTCTCTGAAAGAAAAGTTCTTCCCTGTGTCAGCACAGCTGCACCTGTTGTTACTATGTCTCTCCCTCAGTATTTATCATGGACTGCCTTCCCGCTCACCTCTTTCCACTCAGAGTGAATCTCAACACATCAGAGATTTTTCTGGCTACCCTATCTGATTTCTCAGTTACAATCTTGTTTGTTTCCTTCATGACTCTTGTAACTTTGTATACCTGTTTTATTTGGTCTTTTACACACAATGCCAACTGTATCAGGTTAGGGAGCACACAGATCCAATTTAGTGTTTTTTCCTAGCAACTTGTCTAGTTCCTTGAATATATACATTCCAATGAATCTTTATCAATTAGTGAGTAATGATAAATAAGGAAATCATCTCATTATCCAGAGAGGCACTCAAAAAGTAGTCAGTATAATAGACTCAGATGTCATTTTTATTGGGTTAGATATATATTTACATATTTATGTCAGTCAAGATCAAATTATACTACAATACAACCAACATTTAAGGCTTAGATCTCAATGAGTTAAAACCCGAAGTTTACTCCTTTCTCATCAAAGTCCCTTTGAGTCTGGGACACTTTCCTTCCACTCATTCTACATAAACACAGGTAGCATTCAACATGGATATCAATACCGGCTTCTATGATTGCAGTGCAGAGGAAGAGAATAGGATAGCAAATGGACAAATGAATGTTTCTACCTGAAAGTTATACATGCAACTTCTGTTCATATTTTATGTCAAAGCCCATCATTTGGCCAAACTTGGCTCAGTAGAGTGAGGCAGTAGTCCTACCATGTGGCTAGGAAGAGATTGCAATCAGACAATGGGACAGTAGTAATATCTGCCACACAAAGAAACTGAGTAAACACACACTGCAGATCTCATTCTCCCATTGCATCCTTGGAGAAAATGTCACTAGGTGCCCTGAGAGGTGTATAGGTGAAAAGGTAACTTCCAATTGCCCATGTTTTCTGTGTTTACTAGAGAACCATTGAAATAATGCTGAGATGATGCTTGCTAAAGTTTTGCAAAACAAGGCAGCTGCAATACAGAGTGATAACAGAGTAACATAATGAGTAATAGCACAAGTAAGGACTCTATGAAATCAGTTGGATTCATGCAACTTAGGAATCCTGGAGTTTTCATGGAAAAAATAATGATGCGTACCTCTCTCAATTTTGCCATGAATCTAAAATGACTCTAAAAAGTTGTTAAAAATATTGCTAGTGAAAAAAACTAAAAAGAGAGACTCTGCAAGTAAGTAAAAACCACAGATAGGTATGGAAAATTGCATGAATAAAAGTTTATATAGAATGGGATTAATGTAAGAGAGGACTATACTTGGTTTGGTACAGATGTAAGATTACACAGCAAGGGGTAGCTTACATGGCAGGGCAACTGAATGTCCAATTGGAATTATATTTTATAATCAGTGTGCTGTATCAGGAATGTTCCAGCGCGTCCCAGGGAACAGGCTGAGAGATGAGTCGTGGAGCAGGTTTGCAAGGGTAGATTCTGCTGCTCAGTGAGCCTTTTGCTATTTATTAGCAGTATCATGATTGATTATGCGACAAGATCAGGAGCAACAGGGTCCAGCAGAGACCATGGGTAATCATTGGAGGGGACATGTTGACCATACACAGGAGGACTTATAGTAAACACAAACCTGTTCAAACACAGGGAGGGCTTCCTGTGTAAGTAGCGGTATGTACTTGATGTAATCTCTGCGCTATTCCCAGACCACCTCAGACCATGGTCACACAGTCAATGGCTACCTAGGTGACCCCAAGCTTACCTCATGATGTGAGCCATTGTCTTAGGGCAGGAATGTTTGTCATGCAGGAATGTTTCTAACACACCCTGCAAATACAGGTGTATAGAGAGACCCACATCAATGAAAAGTTACTAAAGTAAATATGGGACAAACATACAAAATAGACCTTAAAATATAGAGTAATTTTCTCCAATTAATTTATCTATAAAGTAGAAATCGTGGTTCTAAATACAAAGCTCTCTACCCTTAATGTACATTCTATTGTGTCTCATTACAGGAGAAGGAAACTAAAGTTAGAATATTCTAGGAGTGTTACATCAAGAGAAATGAAAACTGGCAGTAAGAATATTTTAACTAGTTAAAAGCAATTCACAACTTGTTAATATATTCAATCATTTCTAAGAAAACAAAAGTTAACCAAATTCTCTTTGGTAAACAGAAATTTAAAGGAATTCCCTGAAATGTGTCTGCCATTAACTATAGGTAATAAATAGCTTAAACAGCTCTTTCTGCATCTACCCACAGGCATTTGGAACTATTTAAAATATTTTTGCCTTGGAAACATTCTCCACAGACTCAATTAGAAGCTATCCGTGCTGTTTCTACTTGTACCTGGGGAAGATACTTTGTAGATTTTCATGGGAATAGCCTCCAGGACATAATTTTGTTTCTGGAGACCAAAAGTGTCTTACTATCAGAATAATTAAAGTCTTTCTTTTGACTTTTGAGTTTCATTTGTGTGCGTGTGGTAGCTACGCTTACTACACATATGTATGACTTTTGAATATATATTTAAGGAATTTGCCTTTGTATAATTGAATGATCATGATAATGAAAGTCACTGGACAAATTAGAAAAATAAAATGAGTCCTATAGAGATAAATTGTAATTTTTAATATTGTAACTCTAAAATTGTACTTTAATGCTGCTTCCTAAATTGATATGATGAAAGTGGAGACACACATATAATGTTAACATGAATTGTCAACAAAGACTAAACTACTTTGAGGGGTTTAAATAACCCTCAAGGATTTGGGTGGTTGATATCCTAAGATTTTATTATATCTATGAGTCTAGGTGTGAAGTAAAAATAATCATTGAAAATGTGGAGATCCTACCAGGATGTAGGGCAAGCACTGTTCTAAGTATTTTGTATCAACTGATTGTGTGTGTGTGTGTGTGTGTGTGTGTGTGTATAATCACATTATCTTACTATCTTAGCTTGGTGGCAATGACAAAGTTCCACATACTGTGACCTAAAAAAACAGATGAATGGAATACTACACAGTGATCAAAAAGGGTCACAATTTGTAGCAACATGGATGGAGCTTGAAAGGATAATGCTAAATGAAATAAGTCAGAAGGAGAAAGATAAATACTGGATGGTGTCTATGTATGTGGAGTATAAAGTAACTAAATTCAGTCAGTAAAGACAAATTGAAAACTAACACCGGAGGGGCCTCCCCGGTGGCGCAGCGGTTGAGCGCTGGGTTGCGAAGCTGCCCGCGGCCTCTGCGGCGCCGGTTCGATCCCCGGCTGCTCCCCGGCCACCGGAGGAGGGTCCCACATGGCACGCAGACCTCTCCTGCCACCCGCTGCTCCCCTCAGCAGTGTACTTCGGTCCTTCTGCCTGCTCTGCTCCCCGCTCTGGCTCTGGTGAATTCTCTCGCCCTCCCGCGCTTCTGACTGTACCCAGTGCATGTATAAACAAAACAAACAAACAAACCAGCAAACAAATAAATAAAGCATGCCTCTATAAAAAAAAAAAAAAAAAACTAACACCGGAGAGCTGACTTTAGGACTGAGATAAGGGGTGAAGGGATAGGAGGGGAAATAATAGGGAGGGAGGGAGGCATAATGGTCTATGGTGGTAGAGTATGAGTGAGCTGGTAGTGAACTCACTATGGTGGTAATACCTGATGTTGCCACCCCAACATTATATCAGGTAAAAATAAACTGGAATAAAAAGACAAAACACTTTTTCTCACAGTTGTAGAGAATGGAAGCTCAAGACCAGGTGCCAACAAGGTCAGATTCTGGTTACCTTGCTGGTGTTTGCATATGGCCTTTTCTATGTTTGCAAACTTTGAGAGAGCTTGGGTGTACCTCCTCATAGGGCACTGGCACTGTCATGAGGACTCCATCCTAGTGATCTCTCAAAGGTCCCATCTCTAACTCCCAGCACACTAGAACTTCATCGTATATATTTTTGAGGAATTCATTTCAGTCCTATGAATTAAGTGCTGTTATACACTTTTAAGTATCAGGAAATTGAGTCATAAAGAGTCTAGATAACTTAAAGTCATACATCTTTAAATGACACAACTGATCAGAGTCAAAGCTTTTTTTAAATTCTGTGGTACCTCTCTTATTCTCTCTAAATCTAACTTCCAAAAATGTTACTGACAGGGATATACTAGCTGCTTCTCATCCACATACCTTTCCTCAATGAGTTGGAAAAAGTAAATAATGACAAGTTTATAAATCCCAACTAAGAGTACCCTCAAATTGCTGACAAATCTGAACTGAAATAAGAGCAATTTCAGACTTAATTGACCCAAACTGTGATTTGAGACATAAGAAATTTATTTTAAAACATGTTTGCACTTTTAGAGATTTTTTTTTTAAATTTATTTATACAAGAACCGGGGTATAGGTCAGATGCACAGAAGGGTGAGAAGATTCACCAGAGAGAGAATGGGGAACAGAACAGGAAGACTGAGGAAATACACTGCTGAGGGGAGCAGCAGGTGAGACAGGAGAGGTCTGCTACGCCATGTGGGATTCTCGCCCGCCAGGATTGAACCCGCGCTGCAGAGGCTGCGGACAGCTTCACAGTGCAGCACTCCACTGCCTGTGCCACCAGGGAGGCCCAGAATTAGAGATTTCTAAAAGAAATAGCCAGAACTCTTAATAACATATTAATACCTTTGACCAAAATTCTGTTGCTTGTCCAGAGTAAGCTGCACTATAAAGAATCTAAGATTTTTGAAACTGAGGAATTTTTGTTTGGGAATTACTGAAATATCAGAAGTCACACAAGAAGAACCAGGTGAGAAGAACATGAATGAGAAAGCTTTCTTTCTTTCTTTCTTTCTTTCTTTCTTTCTTTCTTTCTTTCTTTCTTTCTTTCTTTCTTTCTTTCTTTCTTTCTTTCTTTCTTTCTTTCTTTCTTTCTTTCTTTCTCTTTTCTTTCTTTCTTTCTTCTTTCTTTCTTTCTTTCTTTCTTTCTTTCTTTCTTTCTTTCTTTCTTTCTTTCTTTCTTTCTTTCTCTCTTTCTCTCTTTCTCTCTTTCTCTCTTTCTCTCTTTCTCTCTTTCTCTCTTTCTCTCTTTCTCTCTTTCTCTCTTTCTCTCTTTCTCTCTTTCTCTCTTTCTCTCTTTCTCTCTTTCTCTCTTTCTCTCTTTCTCTCTCTCTCTCTCTCTCTCTCTCCTTCTCTCCTTCTCTCCTTCTTCTCCCTTCTTCTTTCCTTCTTTTTCCTTCTTTTTCCTTCTTTTTCCTTCTTTTCCTTCTTTTTCCTTCTTTTCTTCTTTTTCCTTCTTTTTCCTTCTTTTTCCTTCTTTTCCTTCTTTTTCTTCTTTTCCTTCTTTTTCCTTCTTTTTCCTTCTTTTTCCTTCTTTTCCTTCTTTTTCCTTCTTTTTCCTTCTTTTTCCTTCTTTTTCCTTCTTTTTCCTTCTTTTTCCTTCTTTTTCCTTCTTTTTCCTTCTTTTTCCTTCTTTTTCTTTCCTTCTTTTTCCTTCTTTTTCCTTCTTTTTCCTTCTTTTTCCTTCTTTTTTCTTCTTTTTTCCTTCTTTTTCCTTCTTTTTCCTTCTTTTCCTTCTTTTCCTTCTTTTTCCTTCTTTTTCCTTCTTTTTCCTTCTTTTTCCTTCTTTTCCTTCTTTTTTCCTTCTTTTTCCTTCTTTTCCTTCTTTTTCCTTCTTTTTCCTTCTTTTTCCTTCTTTCTTTTCTTTCTTTTCTTTCTTTTCTTTTCTTTCTTTTCTTTCTTTTCATACATGCACTGGGTATAGTCAGTAGCACGGGAGGGTGAGAGAATTCACCAGAGCCAGAGCGGGGAACAGAACAGGCAGACTGACAAAATACACTGTTGAGGGGAGCAGCAGAAATGGCAGGAGAGGTCTGTCATGCCATGTGGGACCCTCGCTGTTGGCTGGGGATTGAACCGGCGCTGCAGAGGCCGCGGGCAGGTTCGCAGTCCAGTGCTCAACTGCTGCGCCAGCAGAGGAGGCCCAGAAAGCTTTCTTAATATGATTAAAGGATTCCCTAGTTGGCATTTTACAGAAGTTTCAGGATGTAGAATGACAAAAATATGTCCCTAAGGATCACATTTCAGAATAGTTCTTTCATTGGTAAAGTAATATTTTCCATTATTTCAAAACATTTAAATTATAATCTGAAGGATTTATCATGGTTTATTTAATCTGACACAATGAAGAAGGGATTAACCATATGAATATGTTTCCCTAAACTATTTTAGTAGACAAGGCAAATGAGCCAGTTTATGGATAAAATTCATATGCTATGAAAATACCAAAGATATATTCCTATTTGGACATTTTCATAAACTGTGTATAGGTAAATAGATTTATGACAAAAGGGGAAGTTTCTGCTAATAAATTTATAAGTGAACCCTTTCTCAATCAATAAAATCCTGCTGCTAAATTGGTTGTACATTGCCTAACTGATTTCATATATTTCTGCAAAGTCTTTGTCTTCAATTTCTGTACATGTTCCCTGATCCTGGATAAACTGTAATATGTAAATGTTACTTCAGCTTTACCTAATTAGAGTTAAAATGATAACAACATTAAGAGTATTTGGTTAGTTTGGTCTCAGAAATGCACCTCTGAAAATAGTATTTTGTCAATGGTAGTTGACAAAAATTAGAAACTAAAATTTCTGCTTAACAGTATTAAAAGTAAATTAAGCTCCCAAGTGTGATATTTAAGTATGGTAGTTTTTTTCTGAGTAGAACAACTTTATAATTCATTAAATGTACTTTAAAATTATGATGGAAATAAGGGATCACAAAATATTCCCTAACATTCTTTTCAGTCCGTGCCATGATTCACCTTTGCATGACCTATTTAGAATCGTAATAAGCTTGTTATTGAAGATTCATAGGTTATGTAGCCTAGTTGTTTTGTGATATAAATGGACTAGGCCAGTGTAGATTTTTGCCTTGATATTTGGCAGGCTTATATAGTTGCGTGATTTGGCTGTAAACTGATTCTTTGTTTCTGGTTGAACATGAGTCAAACATGAGAAATTGAGGATCCTTATGATTAGGGATTAATTTATTCAGATCCTACTGAGTAAGAGCTTTTCTTAGTTAGATCTTATGTTCATGGTAATTCCTTTTGGAAATTCAGTTGCTCAAATACAAAGTCGTTTTTAAAGGTACAACTAATAACCAATGTAGAGAACTCAGAAAAGGCTGTTTCCTTTATGCATTGATGATTAAAGGATTGAATTCAAGGATTTTAGTGTATTATATATATTAAGGAGAGAGGATACTCTTTTAGTCATGTATTTGAAGAAAAAAGTAAAGTATTATAAAAGATCGCAGAGGGAGACTGACTGTGTATTTGTGCACTGATTTTTTTCCTTCAGAAGAAATTTAATGAAATAACAAACTTTCAGTAATTGGATAAAATGGAATGAAGAATATAAGTTGAACATGTATTTTCCAAATACTTGATTATGGGCTTGTCTGGAGAACATTAATCATGGCTCCCAAGATCAAACATATTTTTGTATTGGAGAGTTTTGGGGGAAAATATGGTTGTCTGTAGGTATGCAATACATATATGACCGTACATTTATTCATATGTGTATAAATTTAATTTGAATCCTCATACAAAGTTTTTTTAGTCTTTTCTAAGCAATAAAGTATATAAAACCTACAGATTATAGTTCCAAAAACACTTGAAGATTTATTGTTCTCAATATTTCAGAGTAGGAGTATTTTTGGAAGGGGCTTATTCAATTGAATCATTCTCTCTGCAAATAATAATTGATGCCTTTCCTAACTGAATATCAGTAAAATGAATTAGCTCCTTCCACTGCACCTAATAATTACCTCTTGGAAAACAGTAAGAAGGCACTTATTCCCACCAGCACATTTTTCTTTTGTCCAAATACTTTAATCAGACTACAGTTGGAAAAAGTTGAATATATCAAAGCACCAAAGTTCTCCTGTCCATATTGATTATTCAGACTATGGACTAAATAGTGTTCCAAACCCTAAGCTTTGAACAAATCATTTTCAAGAGCTCCAGGAGCCGGAAGTTGTTACAGGGCCAATGTGAATTTGGAGGCTGTGTTCCCAGACCCTGGGTCTGCTGATTTAGTGATGCCCTCTCCGGATCTCTGTGAGCATGGAGCCCCTGGGGGAACGGTCTCAAGCTCAGATGTGCTTTAAACCAGATGGTCGCGCACAAATAGTACTTGAAGTAAGTACTTATTACTTAGTAATGCAAATGCAATTCTGGTAATAAGCTTCACTGAAACCATTCTTGGAATGCATTTTAAAATAAGAAATGTGTTTATAAACACACCATTCCTTTTTGAAAAGAGCTACAGGAAGGGTTGCCAGGCAAGGGTTGGGAGTTCATGATCCTGATAGCAAATGGGGCTAAAAAGGAAATACTCTATTTGAATGCGTTTGTATTTATAAGCCTTCTTGTATTTCCTCAAAGTAGTTTGACACTTTGAAATAAAAAATTTAATTCATTAAAACCTTAGACATCTTGCAAATAAAATTTAGATAAAGTCACAATATACTTTATGGAGGCAAAGTGATCATTCTAAAGACTGGATTACTTGAAAAAGGGATTTTTATGGATATCAAAAACAATGAAATATTCACAAAAGCTTGTTTTTGCTGGTTATTTGGAGGTAGAAGAAGAGAATTAGAAATGGGAAAATATAACTAAAGGGGGAAACATCACAAAATAGGAAAACATATATTATGAAATTTTAAATATGAAAGTAAAAGCACAGCTTATATAATTGTCTGTAAAATTACTGCAAATATGGTATTAGATATAAATATTTACATTAGAAAAGGTTAGAAAATTGACAAAAACACCCAATCAAATAAATTCATTTATTTTAGATGGCTTTTTACCCTGAATTTCTGAGTTTTTAAAAATTTTTTAGGTAAATTATTTTATAATATTATATATGATTTAGAGGTATAGGCTCACATCTCTTCAGATGTGTTATTACATCAGACCCACCACCATAGCATCCATATTCCTGCACACAGTCCATTGGATGCCCTCCCCCATTACTCCCCAATTCTGCCTACCCCTTTGGGTAGCCTAAGATCCGCTGTGAAATTTTTAGGGCTTGTTTTAGTTTAGTTATGTCTGTTGCTTTCCTTTGTTTCTTTGCAGTCATGTGAGTAAAATCACTTGGCATTTGTCCTTATGATTTATTTCACTTAGCATAATCCCCTCCAGTACCAACCACTGCTGTCAAGATTTCATCTTTTTGGCGGATTTTCAGTTTGATGTATTTATTTTTGTTTTGTTTCCCTTGCTGTTGGAGCTGTGTCCCTCCAAAGACATCGATGCAGTCAATGTCCTCAAAGTGCTTTTGCCTATGTTTTCTCCTTTGTATTATTTCAGTCTTACATCCAAATACTTAATTTTTTTGAGTTTACTTTTTTGTGTAGCCATCATTTTGCATATGGATATTCAGTTTTGCCAACATTATTTGTCAAGACTTTGCTTTTTCCATTGTTTCCAAGTTGGCAACCCTTGGCTTCTTTGTTGCAAATTAACTGCCCACATAATTGCAGGTTTAGTTTTGGCCTTTCAGTTATAGTCCATTAATTTGTGTGTCTATTCCAATACCATACTGTTTTGATTATTGCAGCTTTTTAGTATAGCCTGAACTCTGAGAACACCATACCTCCATTCTTCCTTTTGTTCAAGACTGCTTTGAGTATTTGGGGTCCTTTGTGGTTCCATATAAGTTTCAGTAATGTTTGTTGTATTTCTTTGAAGAATGCCATTGAAACTTTGACGGGATTGCATTGAATCTGTATATTACTTTGGGTAAGATAACCATTTCAACAATGTTAATTCTTCCAGTCCATGTGTTAGGGGGAAAAGGATGTCCTAAAGCTAATTCCATACAGGCTTTGTGGACTCCACCCCTACCCCAGGCCAAAGCCAAAGACACTGGGAACTCCAAATCCCATCACCACCGAAGGGAAGGTGGCTGGGACCTGAGGGTGGGGTTAAGCAGCCAAGCTGGTATAAAGGCAGACACTTGGGCTTTGGAGGGATCCCCCATTTTGGCTCTCCGCCAGCTAGCAGCGTCTGGCCAGCTCTGAGAGTGACTTTGGGTTTCCAGGTCGGCAGATAGGGTAGGACGCATTAAAGACTATTTCCCTATTTTCTCCCTGAGTTGTACATTTTCCTTATTTCCTTTTCCTTTGTAAATAAACCTTTTATTAACCTTTTGTTTGTGCCTGTAGTGTGGAGTATTAATAAGTCCCTTTTAAGCGCGTGGGTGAGGACCCACAGCCAGGCAACCCATTCAATATTGGGGCTGTCCTATAACACATGAGCAGGGAATATCTTTCCATTTCCTTCTGTCTTGAATTTCTTTTATTAACATCTACATTTTCCATTTTATAGGTTTTTCACCTCCTGTGTTAAATTTATTTCTAAATATTCTTTTTGATGCAATTGTAAATGGGATTGTTTTCTTGATTTCTTTCTCTTTGTTATATGCATATAGGAATGAAACAGATTTTTGTATATTGATATTGTAGTCTACCTTTTTACTATACTAATTGCTTCTTATAGTTTTATTAGAATCTTTAGGGTTTTCTTTGCATCTTATAATGTCCTCTGCCAATAGTGGTAGTTTTATTTTTCTTTCCCAATTTGGATTCCTCCTACATCTTTTTCTTGCCTAAGTGTGGTCTATCTAGGTTTTTCAGTACAATGTTGAATAATAGTGGTGCCATGTGTCCATTTTGCAACTTTAGACTTCCCTGTTTAAAAAGGTACCATTGTGGTATTTTTCCCACAGGTGGTGATGTGGTTTTATTTTATTTTGTTTTTTTGCCCTTTGTAGTAAAACCTGTTTTTGCTTTTGATGTCAGCAGGATGGCAGAGGGGCCTGCAGGGTTCCAGCGTGGTTATGAATGTGTTGGGTAGAGGACGGGCTCCTATTTGTGGCACTGTCAATTCTCCTCTACTCTGGTGTTACAGACCTCATGCTCCATAGTTTGTCCCTTTTCAGTTGTGCATTATGAGGTCACTGCCAGTCCCAAGTGGTGGTATGAAATAGAAGAAATGCAATCTAGAGTACCATTTTAGTTCTCATTACTGAACTGGCCTCTGGGAAATACTTCAGCTCCTCTGAATGTTGCCCCCTGGTTAAGGGTGTATGCCTCCATAGCATTTACTCTTCCAGCCCCTCAACCTCCATGTGTTTCTATCCAACCACCTCCTATTCAATGAAACATGACTCAACTGTGTGTGTCTCTTCTGTTGGTCTCTGATATTTAAGGGGTATTCCAGTTTTGCCCCAAACCCCTGGACTCTGGGTACAGTGTCTTTCTGGTTCACTGCTAATGTACCTCTCCAGAGCAAAGAAAAGAACATTCTCTGTCACCATCTTGGTCTCAGTGTTTGCTTATTCTTATTTGTTGTTGTTGGTTTTTACTGCAAAATAGTACCTAAAAATGTTAACATGATCAAGAGAATGCGAAGACAAGTTAGAGACTGTGAGAGTATTTGCAGAAGACACATCTGAAAGATGGTAGTCCAACATATACAAAGAACTTTTAAAACCTGACTATAAGAAAAGAACCCAATTAAAAATCAGGGCAAAGACACTTCATCAAAAAAAAAAAAAAAAAAAAAAAGAAAGAAAGAAAGTGCAGAAGGCAAATAAGCATTTGAAAACATGTTCCATATGTATGTTACCAGGGAAATGGAAATATAGTCACATTGAGAATACCACTACGCACACCCAGAATGGCCACAGTTCAGAACACACATATCAAATGCTGGTGAAGGTGTGCAGCAAAGGAACTCTTTCATTGTTGGTGGAAATGCAAAATGGTAGATTTGGAAGATTTTGATAGTTTCTTACAAAAAGAAATGTATCCTTACCATAGGACCCAGCCATCATACACATGGGTGTTTACTCAACAGTGAAGTTGACAAACTGTGTCTACACAAAAACACTCACACAAGTGTTTGTAGAATTTTTATTCATAATTGCTAAAACTTGGAGGCAACCCAGATGTCCTTCACTAAACAAATATGTAAATAAACAATTGTGCACATAGACAATTGGGTATTAATCAGCATGAAAAAGAAATGAGTGATCAAGCCAGGAAAAGACCCAGAAGAAACTTAAGTGTGTATTACTATATGAAGGAGGCCACTTTGAAAAATTTACATAGTGTATGATTCCAACGATGTGGCGTTTTGGTAAAGGTGAGACAATGGAGACAGCCAAAACGTTTTGGGGTTGCTACAGAGGAGCAGGGATGAGGATGTTGCATAGGCAATACACAGGCTTTTAGAACAGTGAAATTACTGTGATACTAGGTTGAATTTGTCCACACCTGGGAAGGTACCATGTTGAGGTGAAGTGTGGACTTTGGGTGATTATGATATATCCTTGTAGGTTCATCACTTGTAACATATCTAATACCCTTGTGGGGAATGTTGATAACAGGGGAGGTTTTGCATATGTGGGAGCAGAAGATACCTGAGAAATCTCTACCTTCTTTCAGTTTTGCTATGACTCTAAATCTGTTCTAAAAAATTATATCTTCAAAAATTAACATGACAATGATATGCCTGGTATCACTTTGGTAAATGAATTATAACTAATTCCCTTTGTTATCTGGCAAGTTATAACAGCAGTCATCCCACAGAGAAACATACATATAAAGCTGCCTCCTAACTGTTCTCCTGCTTCCTCCCTTGACACTCTGCAGCCTTAAGTTTCCTTACAGCAGGCAGAGTGATCCTTTTAAAGCATATGTCACAACATGTCATTCGTCTGTTTAAAATACTTTAATGGGTTCCCACCTCAGAGTCAAATGCAGAGTCCTCCCTAACCTCTACACGATCTGCAGCCTGTCTCCACCCACAACCTTTCTTAATTTCCTCCTGATTCATTCCACTGTAGCCACACTGGGCTCTGAGCTGTTTATTTACACAGGAACCTCTCCACATGCTCCTGTCTTAGGTCTTTGCATTTTTCTGTTCCCTGTGTCTGGATCACTCCTCCCCACTCCTGCCCACACCCCCTGCCCCATCTAGCCCTATGGCTTCCTTTCTTAGTTTATCCAGGTCTCTGCTCATGCCACATCCTTTCCTGACTACCCTTCTGCCCCAGTTATTCCTTAGCTCCTTGCTCTGTTTTATTTTTCTTACATTTATTGATAGCACTTATCAAGTAACATACTATACCATGGTTTTCATTATCTCCCCCCACACACACACCCCTGTACTACTATCTAAGATCCCTGAGGGCAGGAGCTTGGGTGCTTTTGCTGCCTGCTCCATTCTAATTTGCTCTTAGGACATTACTTTCTTCCATGTCATACATTGTAAGGTAAAATTGTAACAGGATGGTCCCCAGGAAAGGGGGAGGTTCCCTGCCCCACCCAAGGGAGGGTGGAGCTGAGCAGGAAGAGGAGAAGCTGCAGAAGAGACTGAGGAAGGAAGCAGGATGGAGCCAGGGGACCTGGAGGAGGCGCATGGAGCCTAGAGACACGTGAAGAAACTGCGCTTGTCTTTTGGTTGTGGACTGGGTGACACAGATGTGGTTGAGACCCGTGGAGAGATGACAATGGCAGCTTTTATCTTGATGTTGATTTTGCTCTTTTCCTTCCGGGCTTGTCTGGTTGTTTCTGACCCTTTTCTGTGGGTCCCCACTGGAAGATGTTTTAGACTTGTGGTAGACTTTGGGGCCTTGTTCTGGGCCGATCCCATATGGATGGACTTTTACCCACGAGGGGATAGATAACTTTGGGTGCTTCATTTAGAAACTAGACTCTTTGCCTTACCTGTATTGTTTCCTAGTTTAATTAAAGTTCCTTCCCATTAAAGTCTCCTATGTTTTGTGTTGATGCGGCGGATGGCAGAACCCATTTAGAATAGGCAGGTTTGCAGGGCTTGGGCTGCCCCTCTCCCTGTCCTATAACAAAACTACTTGTCATTTTTGGCAATACAAATATGTGTGTGTGTGTGTGTGTGTGTGTAAATTTTTAGATAATCACATACCACCATTTTCATTGAGACAATGACTTCCAAAAAATTGCAGTTTTATGGACTTATAGGAAAATAGGTGCTGCCAGTGTCTTACTGGGTGCTTCTGCCTCCCAGGAACTTATTTTAAGTTCATTCAGAATGGGTTGACATTAGAAGATCTTCTTGTGACATTTCTCCTTTGATCTCCTCCCACCCCCAGTAAATATTAAGAACATTTATAGATTCACTTGTCAGTAAACCAGGAAGGAATAATTACATTTGAAATATAGGTATTGATACTACTTTACCTCTTAGAGCAGGTATGGGGACAGAACCAGATTACTTTAGAGAGGAAAATCATTCAAAAAATATTTAAATAGAATCTTTTGTAGACAAGATGTAAGACAAGATGTAAGTTTGTAATGCACACTGATGATTGCTGCCTTTTAATGCTGTACATGTCAGCTTTTGCCTGACCCAACGCTGGAGGGCAAGTGTATTCATAGTAGACAGGATTTTGCTTTAACATTTTTTATGCAAACTGACTTCCTTCAGGTATTTTTAAAGTTCACACCTGAAACTTTTATTAGAAATTATTACATATATTTTTATATTTGACTAATATTACTTTTATTATAATTAAAGGATACACATTGTTTGGAGTTCTGTTTCTGGTGGAATGAGGAATTTGATATCCCAACAAACATATGAGAGTGTTTTTGATAATTTGTACTAACTGTGTTGTACACCTGGATAGAAAACAAGAAATATCCTAATGCTAAAAGTGAAGCAAAAGCAGAAATTATGTGCTCTTTAAAAGTGACTTCAGTACATTAGAGATGCTTTGTAAATTGAAAAAAAGTTCATTTTTCACTGGAACAAATATTAATTCTGATGTTTGAAGGGTAAAGAAGATGAAATAGGTATAATCACACTATCCTCTTAATATTAAAATTGAATTTATACACTTCGTCTTCGCTCCTACATTGGCCTGATCTTACCCAGACCAAACTGTTATTTTAAAAGCCCTGCAGCTTTTATATGTACTTCAGGTCCACCTATTCAGGAGACATATATTTAAAAATAATGTTTTCCTCTTTCAGAGGTAACTTCTAGTCTTTCCTCCTTGGCATGTAACTCTTACTTGAATCTATCATGCTAAAATCCTTACTCTCAATTGATCTAACATAAAAGACAATCATTTCTTTCTTTATTCTATGCTTCCTTGTAGCTTTATGATATAACAACTTCTTCCAAAGCTAAGACCTCTCCCCTCAGGAGAGTGCCACATTTCACAAGAAAAGCAGGCTTTCTAGAATGAGAAGCAATTCCTTTACTAGCCAAAGAGTAGAGGCAGGTCTAGTTCAATGGTAAATTCTTATTGGATGCCAGCTTATGACATGGGACCATTCTTGTCTCATAGCTACATTTCCTCTGCCTGTTTTCTGTAAATACCATAGTATGCAGTGCGTTGCATGAGTTACGGTAGACCTTTACATAAGCCGAAGTGCTATTTATGCTATGACCCTGTTAACTGACAATGAGCTATCTGGAAATTAGAGGTTTGCAGTGAGTTTCTGAAATACCAAAAGCTACAGTCCCAGAAAGAAGCTAAATATAGAGATGGAGATGATAACTTATCAGAGTGGCTGAACATGTAGTATTCCAATCATTCCTCAATTATAATATATTTAAATGCAATCCTATATCAACCAAAATGATGACAAATCATGGAGCTGTAATTTATGTTCACTAATTTAGAAACATACATTTAAGAAATTCATTTACAGTAACAGTTATACTTAAAATAATCTGCCACAAAAGGACAATCAGCCAAATAATAATGTGCATAGAGGTTACCCCACAGAGGCATGAAGTATCGGTTCATTACTTATACAAACAGGGAATTTACAGAGATGGAAAAATGATTACTACTCAACAGAATTTTATTTCATTAGTTTAAGGTGATATTAAACATAATTTCATAAGTAATGATTTGCCAGATGCTTTTATTGGAATAGTTGATTTGTGGCTTAGTTTGAGCACTGATGTTTATGTCATTTTAAAGATGAGTACAAATTTGAAATAAGGCATATTGAGGAAATTTTGAAACATGTTTCAAAATTATATACTTACTTAAACTAATTTTGTTTATGGCTTTTCTTGCACACCTATTAAAAAATATGAGGGTACTGAAAGAGTAATGTATAACCAAAACGCAACTCCAAAAATCAAAATACAAATGACAAATTGTTTGTCAATTTCACTTTTTTATGTTCCCCATTCCCTTCTATGCTTTCCAAAAAAGTGATACTTGTTATGAAACCAGTTCTGTTAGGTGACTTTATTGATGTTAGTTTTAAAATTTTAAAACTAATTTTTACTAAAAATAGATTTAAGTAATTATATAGAAATATAGGACTTCTGGTATATTTATAAATTTATTTACTCTTCATGGCTGGGAAAATATTAGATGAATAGTCCACCTTCCATACAACCTTCTTTCCACATTTTTGCTGTTTATGTTATGAAAAGAAGGATGTGTACTTCAGGCTCACCTCATATTTAATGATAATGTTTTCCTCTTTCAGACATAAGTGAAATCTACTCTTAATTTTTTTTTTAAGATTTATTTATTTATACAAGCACTGGGTACAGTCAGAAGCACGGGAGGGTGAGAGAATTCACCAGAGCCAGACCGGGTAACAGAACAGGCAGACTGATGAAATACACTGCTGAGGGGAGCAGCGGGCGTGGCAGGAGAGGTCTGCACACCATGTGGGACCCTCGCCGGTGGCCAGGGATCAAAGCTGCAGGCAGCTTCTCAGCCCAGCGCTCAACTGCTGCGCCACCAGGGGAGGCCCTACTCTTAAAATTTTTAATATTAAAAAAAGTAGCATGATTAGGGAAATTTAAAAATAGTTTGGTCACTGGTCTTTGTAGAATGGGTAACTGATAAAAGAGATTGCCTGCTCTTTGTCTCTCCAACTTTTAGGATGTATAAGAAGAAGCTAAAAGTACTGTAATCTCTGCATTTCAGTTTACTTTTCCGAAGTTCCAAATAAAAATAGAAGGAGCAATTTATGAATTAATCCAGGGTGGGTTTGAAGAAATCTGAGACAGTGGAGTTGAATCAGAATTCACGTTTATACATTTATTGGTGGAGTAATATTAAATTGGCATATGATGGAAACTAAAACAGGACTGAGATTGCCTACTTCTTATCCTGGGTTCATTCCAAGGTAAAGGATTCTCAGGTTCTGGAAGTAACAGGAAATTTGCCACTGTGTCCCAGGAGGAAGAGAGAAATTGTGGTAGGTAGGGTCTTGGGAGCGTCCATCCTTAGATCACTCTCAGGCTCTATGATTTTACTAGGAAGTCTCACAATACTCAGAAACACTGTTAGTCTCACAATTAGTTTATTATAATGAAAAAAAATAGATTGAAATCTGGATAGGAACAAGATGCATAGAGGGAAGTGCAGGTGACCAAGACACAACATTCCTGTTATTTTCTCCCAGAGGAAAGGAACATTAATGCTTAGCTTTTCAGCAATGTCGCAAATTGTGACAGGTGTGTTGAGGGTCAGTCCTGTAGGCACACCTTGCCTGTATGACTGACCTTAGCTACTAGGTCTTCAGCTCCCCAGAGCTCAAACCACAAAGCCCAAAGCCTCAGGCATACAAAAACAGGTGTTCACCACAGTCCTTACTGCTAGGATACATAGTTGGCATGGTGAGGTCTCATGTCTATCAACATGCTGCTTTAAACCTGGATATTGCAGGAGTTCAGAAGTCTTCTCTCAGGATATGCTAAAGGCCATTTCTTTCTTTGGAATGTGTAGTTTGAGTAACCCAGGCCTGTTGAGTTAAAGCTTCACTGCACAGATGGTGATGTCCTGAGGGGATAATCAGATCACAGCAGAGCCTTCTAGGCTTTACCAAATACACTGAACATCCTATAACTGTTTTCATGTGACAGTGATCAATAAAGCCAAATGCAAGAAAGCATATCTGCTGCTCTGAATCATTAGGAGAGAAATAATTGTTTCACAAGGTCTTTTCTTTTTCTTTTTTATTAAATATTTATTTTTTATTTATACAATAGCTGGGGTACAGGCCAGAGGTGCAGGAGGGTGATTCACGAGAGACAGAGTAGGAGCAGAACAGGCAGATGTACTGAAATACACTGCTGAGGGGAGCAGCGGGTGAGACAGGAGAGGTCTGCAGTGCCATGTGGGAATCTCCCTGGTCTGCTGGGAATCGAACCCTCGCTGCAGAGGCTGCAGACAGCTTCACAGTGCTGTGCTCAACAGCCTGCACCACCAGGGAGGCCCCACAAGGCCTTTTCATAGTATATGTGTTTGAACAAGGAATATGTGAAAAACTCATGACCCTAATTGGCATTATGAACATCATTTGATTTTCTGATATCTTGTACCTCTACAATGCTGATACTGGCGTATAACAATGAATGTCTCAGACTAGACTATTTATGACAGGAGACCAGCAGTTAGATCAGGAGGGTTTAAAATAGAAGTGAGAAAGGGAGAAGATGGAAGGAACAGACACCATTCTTCCATTAACTATCTCCCTGACCAAATCTTCACTCCCCTTGATTCTTTGCTCAAATCTCAGTGATGTCAACTTTAATGATCTACATAGACTGAATCCTATGAAATTGTCATTTTTATAACTCATACAATTTCACATGGTTTAATGTCATATTTAATTGCAACCTGCAACAAACCTTCTCAACTCCTGCCCTCTGGTATTCTCATTTTCCATTAATTCTCATTTTCCATGTTTTTTAACCTCCATCTAAAATTCCATATAGGGAAAATTTACAGTATTTATTACTGACCTTCCCTCTGCCATAAACATTCATGGGATAGAGACCTAGATCTTTTTTTTTCTTTAGAGATGTATTTCAAGAACATAGAAAACTGTCTGGCATAGTTACTAAACTATTATTGGTTAAAAATATAAATGATCATGAACGATTGCTTCTAAAGTAGTAAAGGAGGCATACAGTCATCTACTTAGTGGGAAATATTTGGAAGATGTTCTTAGATACTCAATACCAGAATGTCCTAATTGCTAAAAGCAAAAACTTATATTCAGATAGACTTTGGATCACATCTTTGCTGTTAACACGCTCTATAAAATTTGGACTTTTAATGAAAGCTTCCCTAATTCCACTCTTTGTCTTCACAATAGGTACAATGATATTCACCTATACTGATGGTTTATAAAACACAACTTTCATTTTATCTGACAGACTGTGTGAGAAATACGTTTTTATTTAAAAAGATCTTTTAAAATTATATATCAATATGAAAAGTATAGGAAAAATAAGGGAAATACAGCAATAGGATGTTGTAGATTTGTTCAATGGATGCCAGTGAGATTCTAAGTGTTTTGCCAAGGGTAGAAGAGTAATGAGGATAAATACATGGAAATTTTAAGAGCAGGAAATACAGAACCACAGATTTAGACTAACAAAAACTCACCAATTATGAGGTAAGATGACCTGATTTAAAAGTAATTATGGAGAAAACAGGTTTATGACTATATGACTTCCAAAGATCTAAGGCAATTTCAAATGTCACCCAGATTTTCAGCTAGTCTGCCACATCTCTGTGGTGAGATTTCTTGTTGCTTTGCACTCATTGTTTTTCTGTTCCACAGCTCTCTGTTAGAGAAGCCTTTAGAACTATCTTAAGGCTCACGCTTGGATGCAGCTAGGGATTAGAGAAAATGTTTATGCTTGGATAATTGTCCCTCAGAGAATTTGAGTTGTGAACAACTTTGTTCTCTCCCATTTTCAAGGCCTGGCTGCTCCTGACTCTAGGAATCGCCAAATTTTTCTCTAAAAATTCTTTTGTTGTTTAGAACAGTCAATCAGTTTCAATCAGTTGCCACCAATAACCTTCATTGTCAGAGGTGATTAGTTTTAGATGTAGGGTCCTAGGCTGATTGGACTGACTAGGACAAGGGATGTACAGTATGTATTAGACCCTATGTGGATGCTATGGTTTAAGACTGACATTGCTTCCTGAGTCACAGTACTGTTTCTTTGAAATGCTAGTTTCTGTCAATATGCTTGAGTAAATGGTAAGAAAACTCCCTCACTATAAAATACACAAATGAAATATATAGCAACTAGATGAAATACAATAACATGCTTTTACTGGCTGAGCTTGGGAGAATGTAAGGAAAATTCCCCACTGACCCCAAGATAAAAGAGATGGCTCAAAACTCTGGAGTAGTCAGCTGCACTAAATGTCATGTGCTAGGAGTTGTTTTCCCAAAGGTTTGTCTCTTGATGAAATCTTGGAAAGAGAAGTTCTTGCTGTGTATGTGGGGATCCATATAGGAACTGACACTGACAAACCTGGGAATCTCAAATGGCTATAAACTAATGAAAACATGGAAAAGAAAAGAAAAAAATTCACCAAAGTTCAAAGAGATAATTCAGCTATTTTGCTTGAGTGCTGGGCAGGGAAAAACACCTCCCCTAAAGATTTGGAGCCCCAGATATGCCCTCAAGCTAGTGTGTAGTTAAGATTTATACTTTTCTTTGTAGTTCTGAAAACTACGAAATGAATAATTAACATAGTCTCAGGTTGGTTGAACATGTGGATGCTTGGCAGAAGCAAAGATAAATTCTCTTTTGAGGGATGCTCTCTTAACCCAGGCTACACAGAATTCCTGTGGATTAATTCTGGGAACTATAAACTTACAAAAGATGTGAGACAACAAGCCATTGTAAGCAAGAGTTGCAGAAATATGTAGTATCAGTTCTCCAAGGTCTCCAGATAATGAAATTATATAATATATAAATTATATAATAAGGGTATAAGATAAATACTCATAATCTGTTAAGCTTTAAAATGTTATTAAGAACCACAGTTTAAAAACGAACATGGTCATAGCTAAGAAAAATGACTCAACATGTAATAATTTAAGAAAAAATGCAATAGATTGATTTAATAGCAGATTGAACAAAGTTGAAGACATGTTTATCACACTAAAAGACAAAGTGAAGAAATAACTGACAGTGCAATTTAGACAAGGCAATGAAAAATATGAAAGTGGAGAACCAAAAAAATGATTAGTGCTAGTGTGTTTGATTAAATTTTTAATCAGATGCAAAAAGAATAAAGAATGTGGAAGGGGTACTATTTGATGGGATAATGACTATCTTCCCAAATTTATTCAATTGTAAGCATCCTCTGATTCAAAAATCACATTGAGTTCCTAAGGCAAAAAATAAATATATAGTAAATTTATTTATTTCTGTAAAATTTCAACGTCTTCCTTTAGCCATATTTCCTACTATTAATAGCATGCACATATAGTTCTTGTTATAAATACCTGTTTGTCATTCATTATTTATCATTTAGTCTTTGCTACAAATTTGCTTCTTCTACTTGGTATGAAATATTTTTTTTCTTCTCTGCTTGTCAAAATCCTGTTGATTTACCAAATCCATTTTTACAGATCTTCCACTAATTATTCTAGTCACACTGCTCTTTTTCTGAACTTTTATTACACTTAAATGGTGTGACTCATTTACTTATTGAAAATCTGCTATGTAATAGCTGGCTACTATTTCAAGTAGTAAGCTAGACAGAAATGCTCCCTGTCTTTGGAAACATTAACACCCCAAAATACAGAAGAAATAAGGTGTGAAATTTACAAAATTGGGATACAGTGGGTAAGGTCATCAAATGGGTCAGTGTGGTTTCCTAGGTTAGGTAATTATCTCTGCTTATACATGAAGATCAAGTACAAATTATCCAAGACAAGTATGGGGGAGGGAGGGTGAAAAACAGAAGAAAGCAGTGGGATTAACATGTTTCACAAATTACAGGTTTAAGAATGGAGTTTTTAATGTGGATGGAATTTAGGAACTTGAAGGATTCTGACGTGCTTCTGGAATGAGAGGCAGGGTACTTGGTAGGCCATGCAAGTCATCTTAAGATACTTGAACTAGTCCTAAAAACAAGGGCAAATCAAGAAGGATATAATCAATGGAGGGTATATTGATACATATTACATTAGAAAGGTAACTTTCATTGCCATTGTACAGTGGGATTAAAAGTGGGTGGTAATTGACAATATTATAGTAGCAGTGGAGATGGGAAGTCACTGGATAAATTTGCCAGGCACTTGGAATAGATGACCAATTTTCTCTGAAGATTACCTGTGCAGTTGCTTGTCTTTCCAGTTAAGTTACCAACTACTTAGGAGCATAGACCACATCTTATTTTTCTTTTCCATCTAGGAAACTTTGAAATTATCAGTGATAGGTCTTCATAAATATTTGCTCACTGATTCTTTGTCTGGAATTAGTCAATCACTGAGAATCTGTAAAGACAGCCAGCAGGAGATCCATGATGGAATTCTCCTTAGTTCCATTTTCAGGATGGTAACCAAAAATGGTACTGTGATGCAGAGTGCACAGACATTACCTCCTTACAGTGGCCAGAGCAGTAAGCTGTAAACCTGGTGATCAAGAATGAACCAGTAGTTACAGCAGTAATTTTAGCTCTAGGGCAGGAAGTCAATGTTGGTGACAAATTTCCAATACATGACAATTTAAAATCCAATAAGTGAAGTTAACGAAGTTGCTTTATAGCTTACTGAACTCGTGGGTAGGGCTGGAAGCCATTTTCATCCCATATCATCAGACTGGCTCTCTGATGGGAAACATAAATAGCAATCTGGCAAGGAATCAGGATATCTCTTTTGAAAATAAATGAAAAGGGTGGATTCAGGTTATGTCTGTATGTTCAATGGAGCAAAAATTAGAAATGTTTTAAGCTGATCATCTCTTTGAAAGGAAACACAGCAGGAGCTGAATGAAATAGAGTATTTCCTTTAAGGATGGAGATCTATTTGCTCATCTAAATAATTTCTCAATTCAATTTTGTCAATAGGTAAACATTGTTTCTTCTGAAGTCCAGCTGCATGATTTCTTGACTTTGAATAATCGCTCATCATTGCATATACAAGCAATATTGTGTATGGAATTTTATGTGAGGACTTTAAAAATTTTCATGTGACAACTTATTCATTTTTCTATAAATCTAATTGTGAGGCCCTTTCAACATTACAAAGTGCTTTATCGGTGCTTAATAGTAAATGTGGTTTTTCTGATATTACTACTTATAAAGTGAAAGTTAAGAATTTTATACATCAAGAAACTAAACAGTGACATCAGTATATTCCCCAAGAAATTCATTACAGGTATATTTTATAAAAACATTATTTACTGTGTACATACAGATTTAATGTATTTGTATTAAATACATTGTTTAATTCATGCAACAAAATTATATGAGGTGCTATTATTATTCACATTTTATAGGTAAGAAACTAATACTACAAAGATTCTGAAACTTGCTCAGTAATTCCTAGAATTTGAATCCAGGTCTCAAAATCTAGAACTGATACTTTTAACCACCATGTCACTGAAAATAATTATTAATGCCTCTGAAGAGCTGTCACTTGTATTTTCTATCACATTGGGGAGCAAATACTGTGGTTCCTGTTTTCTACCAGTGTGCAAACATGGTTGAATAGTGTAATCTATCATTTTCAAATGATTTTTATCCAATTGTTATTAATGATAAGCCTAGTGTTAAATAACACCTTTTCTTTTCCTGAAATTATTACGCATAGTTATAATTCAGATTGGCTTTCCCAATTGCCAGCTTTTGCAGGCTTCTTTGGGAGATTCCCCCTCAGCTCTAATTATCAGACTCTCACCTTGAATCTCAAACATTAGAGTTCTTTACTTTCTAGCACACCTACTTTTGTCATCAGCCCTTTACCTGTTGTGCATTTTGACCATCTCCAAATTCATCAAGAATTTTAGTTATATAAATTTGCTGATCTAATTTTCCTTTTTAATTACTATATATTAACATATAATAGTCTATTAGTGGTGATCTGACATTTGTATACAGTGAAATGATCAGCCATAATAAGTCACATTTTCCATCTACTCATAACAATTTTTTGAATTTGCAATACACACTTATTGACTATGGACTCTATGCTGTATGCAACAGTCCCCTGACATGTTTATTTAATAAGTGTAAATTTGTACCACTTCAGCCCTTCACCCATTTCACCTAGCCCCTAAGCTCCCTTACCTCCGGTAAAGACCAATTTGATATTCATAAGTTTTGTTTAATTTGCATTGCTTTTCCGATTGCATATGTAAGTGAAATAGTATGGCATTTGTCTTTTTCTGACTTAACTTCACTTAGCCTAATGTCCTCAAGGTCCATTCCTGTTAGAAATGGCAAGATTTCATTCTATTGTATGATTGCATAGTATTCCATCTGTGTGTGTTTGTGTGTATAATACATTATCCATTCACCCATCAGTGGACACGTCTATATCTTAGTTATCATAAATAATGCTGCAATGAATATAGAGGAGCATATGTTTTTTCAAATAAGTATTTAATTTTATTTAGATGAATACCTAGAATCAGGGTAGCTGGATCATATGGTAGTTCAATTTTCAATTTCCTGAGGAATCCCATACTCTTTTCCATAGTGGAATTACATTCCACTATGTCCAATTTACATTCTCAAAAGATTCCTTTTTGTCCACATCCTCACTAACGTTTGTTACTTATTTTATCATCATAACCATTCAGGCAGGTGTGAGGAGCTATCTTGTTGACTTGATTTGCTTTTCTCTTATTAGTGATGTTGGGTATCTTTTCATGTATCTTTTGACCATTTGTATGTCTTCTTTTGGAAAAATGTTTGTTTGGGGTTCTATGCCAGTTTTTAATGAGATTTTTTTGTTACTGTTGTTCGAGTTCTTTATATCTTGGATATTTACCCTTTGTCGGACATGTAATTTGTGAATATCTTCTCCATTTACCAAGTTGTCTTTTCATTTTGTTGTTGGTTTCCTTGACTCTGCACAAGTTTTTTAACTTGATGTAGTCCCATTGGTTATTTTTGCATTTGTTTTCTTTGTCTTTGGAATCAGATCCAAAAATTCTTAAGATCAATGTCAAGGAGCTCACTGCCTTTTTTCCCCCCAAGGGGTTTTATGGTTTCAGATTTTATATTCACATCATAAATTTATTTTGTTAATTTTTAGGTGTGGTGTAAGATAATGGTTCATTTTCATTTCTTTGCATGTGGTTATCCAGTTCTCTCAAACCTTTTGATACTAAATCATATATCTATATTCTTATTTTAAATGATTTCATGTAGGCCTCAGTTATTAGAATTTAGCATTGATTTATATTTATACATTTGGATGAAATCAGTACCCGTCATGCTTGCTTCCTTACCTGTCTGTGACACTGACCCACTTCCTGTAACTATACACCCATTAGGTCTTTAACTTCACATCCAAGCATTGTCATGGAGAACGAAGACCAAACATATCACCCTGGCTTTCAGCTAAGAATTGTGTAAGATGGTGAAAGTGTTAGCTAAGACTATGATGGTAATCATACTCTAGTACACAAATATATCAAATAAACAGGTTGTATACTTTATGTATACATCCTTATGTATATATTTTATGGATATGTCAATTATATTTCAATTTTTAAAAAAGCTCGTGTCTTCAAGTAAGGGTTTCTTTATTTCATCCTTCAGGGTTGTGCCACATACAATGGTAGCCTCTGTTCTTAAAAGTTTCATATCCTTGGGCTTCCCTGGTGGCGCAGCGGTTGAGCGCTGGGTTGCGAAGCTGCCCGCGGCCTCTGCGGCACCGGTTCGATCCCCGGCTGCTCCCCGGCCACCGGAGGAGGGTCCCACATGGCGCGCAGACCTCTCCTGCCGCCCGCTGCTCCCCTCAGCAGTGTGCTTCGGTCCTTCTGCCTGCTCTGCTCCCCGCTCTGGCTCTGGTGAATTCTCTCACCCTCCCACGCTTCTGACTGTACCCAGTGCTTGTATAAACAAATAAATAAATAAATAAATAAAACATGCCTCTATTAAAAAAAAAAAGTTTCATATCTTTTTCCCTACACTCTCTCTCTCCCCCTTGATTTGGTTCAAATTTTATTCTAATCTTTTGTGCTATGGGTAGTTCTTTGATAACTTCACCAAAAATGGAGTTTTCTTCATCGCTTTTGTTTCTTTCATTTTCACTTTAGTTTGGGAAAGAAAATTGAAATATAAATGTAAGAAACCCCTACTATCCCATTTTCTTATAGTACCATTACTGCCCAGGGAAAATTTAAGTGCTGTATTTGCCTCCTTCCTTCTCTTCCCTCTTCATAATTTATTAGTATCAGTCAATAATCCCTGGAGGAAATCTGTATAGATTGTTTTGTTAACTTCAGTAGGGAATCATGTTTAATGCATCCCAACATTCCTCCCACCCTTGTCTATTATTCTCATCATGAAGAAGCTTATCTTGTGAAATAATTATATTAACACAAATGACGATGACAGAAGACTAAAGGTGGGCCTCCCTGGTGGTACAAGGGGTTAAGCACAGCACTGTGAAGCTGTCCACAGGCTCTGAAACATGAGTTCAATTCCCAGCCAGCCAGGGAGCTACCCACATTGCATAGCAGACCTCTCCTATCCTGCCCGCTGCTCTCCTCAGCAGCGTATTTCAGTCAGTGTGCCTGTTCTGTTCCCCACTCTGTCTGGTGAGTCCTCTCACCCCCACCCCCTGCACCTCTGGTCTGTACCCCAGTTCTTATATGCATAAATAAATCTTTAAAAATGAAGACAAAAGGCGAGAGGTGACCAAATGAATGTTCTAACACAGTACAGGAAGCTGGGGGAATGGAGAGTGGAAGAGGTAGTACAAGAATTAAATGTGGGCCTTCCCAGTGGTGCAGTGGGTTGAGGGCAGCGCTGTGAAGCTGTCCGCAGCCTCTGCAGCATGGGTTCAATTCCCGGCAGGCCAGGGAGCTGCCCACATGGTGCAGCAGACCTCTCATCTTGCCCGCAGCTCCCCTCAGCAGTGTATTTTGGTCCATCTGCCTGTTCTGCTCCCTGCTCTGTCTCTGGTGAATCTCTCACCCTCCTGCACCTCTGGCCTGAACCCCAGCTCTTGTATAAAAATAAATCTTTAAAAATAAAGAATTAAATGTACTTTAGGTGTCATACTGAATTTCAGCAGAGGTCAGGATACAGCCATTGGTGGGTAGAGTTGGTACAAAGGTAGAGAAGAGAAGTATAACCAGAGACTGGCAGGTCACACAAAATAACTGCAAGTAGGAGGTGAGGCTGGCATGAGAGTAATAAAGAAAAGTAATGTTGGTACAGCCTACTTTTTCAAGACACTAGGTGGTAGCCTCAAAGGAAATAAATTTCACATTTTATCAGCTGCCATATTTCACCACATCCAATAATGTCAGTCCTTTTCTCTGCACTGTAAATATCACTGACAAAAACAATACAGATCATACCAGCATGTTTACTGAAGTTTCTTATTCCAGGAATTAAGCATCTATTTTACCTTCAATAGCCTATTGATGTCTCATTAGATGTTTTATATAACAGTGCTATTCCAGGATATTTTCGTGCTCATTTTGCAGTTGAGGAAGTTGTACAAAAAGAAGGAACTTGCTGAACTTGTAAAACACATAAATAGGTTAACTAACATGAATCTGGTTTGTCTATAAAGCACGCTTGTATTGACTACACAACTTTAATTTCCTCTGATTTAAGGAAACATGTTTTAAAAATATTTTCTGACTAAATGTCACTCATACTCATTTGGGAAGGTTAAGGAAAAACAAAGGTGCACACTTAAAATCCAGCAAAACCATAAACTAATTTTTAAAATTTTTAATGAAAATATTTCACTTCTTTCCTCTAATTCAGTTTTTCAGGGTAAACTATTGTAATAATAGCTCGTAAGAATTTTTTTTTTTTACCTTAGCATATATTAGCATGCTCTTAGCTTGATTGATCAATAATTTGTTGATCTGTTTGCAATCAGTAGAATTACTTTACTTTTTAAAAGAATTTTGAGGCCTCCCTGGTGGCGCAGTGGGTTGAGCGCAGCGATGTGAAGCTCACAGCCTCTGCAGTGTGGAATTAAATTCCCGGTTTGGCCAGGGAGATTCTGACATGGCACAGCAGACCTTTCCTGTCTCACGCGCTGCTCCCCTCAGCAGTGTCTTCAGTCAGTCTGCTTGTTCTGCTCCCCGTGCTCTCTGGTGAATTCTCTCACCCTCTGCGCCTCTGACCTGTACCCCAGTTCTGGTATAACTAAATAAATCTTTTTTTTTTAAATAAAAGAATTCTGAAGTATTTTGTTTCTGATCCTATAATTCCCATTACTGAATATTTAGGCCTTTACATTTTTTGTGCCTTTTTATAATTTTTGTTACCATGAGCCTTGTGGTGAACATAACTAGCCTTTACTAGCTCTTTATTCTCTAAGCCCACACACAGTTTAGTATTGGCAGTTTTAGTGTCAGGTTTGTTATTAGTATTTTAGTATTGCCCTGCACATTTCTTTTTTTTTTTTTTTTTTTTTTGTGGGACCCTCGCCGGTGGCCAGGGAACGAACCAGCACTGCAGAGGCTGCGGGCAGCTTTGCAGGCCAGCGCTCAACCACTGCACCACCAGGGGAGGCCCTGCACATTTCTAATATTGATAAATCGACTATCAGACTCCATCATAACAGTTGTAACAATTTATAACCCACCAACTGAATAAGAGAATCTACATCTACCAATAAGAGATTCTACATCTCTGCATTCTGTGACTATATGGTATTCTCATCTTTTTTTATTTCAATCTTATGGAATAGGCAGAAAAAGTTGTATCACATTGTAGGCAGTTAATGTTTTTATGTGTCCACTGGCAATTTTTAATTTTTATCTGGCAATTTATTGTTTGTTTTGTCCATTTCCCCCTTGGGATGTTTGTACTTTTTATTTTTTATTTTTTTATTATAAATTTTATTTTTATATTCCCCATACAATTACAACCCCCTTATTTTTGACACCAATCCTTCCTTTCCCCGCTCCCCACCCCCCATAGAGTGTCTCTGGCTCATAGTTGTTTGTTGATTTTGATTTTTACATTCTTATAGTTGTTCATTTTCCTGGTCCCTTATTTAAGTTTTCTAGATTCCTGCTATGAGTGAGAACACCTGGTATTTTTCTTTTTCTTTCTGGCTTATTTTGCTGAGCATGATCCCTTCCAGCGCCATCCATGTTGCTGCAAGTTGCATGTGTTTATCTTTTCTGAATGCTGAGTAATATTCCATGGTGTATATGTACCACATCTTCTTGATCCAGTCATCTATTTTTGGGCATTTGGGTTGTTTCCAAAGCTTAGCTATTGTAAACAGTGCTGCTATAAACATAGGGGTGCAGGTGCTCTTTGGACTTGATGTTTCTGTGTCCTTTGGGTAAAACCTGGGAGTGAAATTTCTGGATCATATGGAAGCTCTATGTTTAGTAGTTCCAGAAATCTCCACACAGCTCTCCATAGTGGTTGGACCAGTTTGCACTCCCACCAACAGTGCAGGAGAGTTCCTTTTTCTCCACAACCTCGCCAACATTTGTTGCTATTTTTTTTAATATGTGCCATTCTATAACTCTTATATTTCCTTTCCTCATGGAAAGGAAAGTGTCTTCAAGAGTACTTATTCATTCTTCCATTTCATCTATTCTGCGTTCATTGCTTTTCCCAGAGTTCTTTAGCGCCTCCATTAATTCTTTGAGCTCCTGCATTTCTTTTACTTCCCTCTTTAGGTACTCAATTTCATTCTTCTGATCGTTGATTATTTTTCCCTTATCATTGTTTTCCTTTATGACTTCTGTCAGTTTTTTAATCACGGCAATTTTAAATTCTCTTTCTGGAAGGCTCAGAAGTTCTTCTAAATTACTGTCGTTGCAATTTGGGGGGTGGTTTTCTTTTTGTGGTGTGCTTTTTTCCTGAGGAGTTGCTGGTTTGCGTGTGGTTTTTCTACTCCCTACTGTCTGTTTTCTAATTTGACGTATGCATTGGGACAGTGTTGCTGGTACTGGCCAGCATCTTGGGCGAACTTCCCAGCTCACCTCTGGCTCCTCCAGGAGCCATCTGCCAGTTTTAGTCAGGCTTTACTGAAGAAAGGTCCCTGTTTTAAAAAGGCGATGTGGGTTTGCACTCCTTTGCGTGCCCGGTCTGCCCCGGTCTTGGGTGCCCGCTCCCCCTCTGGGCTTGGACTGCAGGCCAGAAGGGGCCTGGCATGGGAAAACTGCCCAGCTCACCTCTGGCTCCTCCAGGAGCCTTCTGCCGGTTTCAAGCAGTCTTTACTGAAGAAATGTCCCTGTTCTAAAGTGGCGATGCGGGGACGCACTCTGTTTGTACTTTTTAAAAGTATATGTCTTTGTATTTCATACACATTAACCTTTGGTTTTGGAATATCTCAAAAGTATTTTCTCCTATTTTGTATGTTTTAGTTTTGTTAAGATTAATTATTCTTGGAGAATTACAGCATTGCTGTAATTCGTATCTGTTGATTTTTCTTCTGTCAGTCTTTAGCTTTGCCTGATTCTCCCCTATTCCACTGTTAGTATTTCTTTTTTTAAATCTAGGCCTTGAACTCATTCATCATGGATGTTTTTATGTGTGAGGTGGATGATAGGAATGTTGCTGTCTTGTACTCTAAATATCATTAAATATTCCTCAAATCATATATGGACTAAGCCATATTTTTTTGTTGATTTCAACCATATCTTTGTCACAGTTTCACTCTCAGTTATCTCTGACTTTATTATTTTACTATTCCTGTGTCATTAGTACAGTTTTAATTACACTGATTATTTTTTAATACAGTAGGTCCTTGAATAACATTATTTTTAAATAATATTGGTGAGGAAGAGAATTCTGGTCAATATTGAATGAAATGACATTTTCAAAGAACTGATTATATTTTATTTTGTTTTGTCTAAAGTCAGAGTTTGCAAGAAATAAAAGTAGAGAAGTGATCATAAGAACTGCAGGCTTACTGTGTTTTGTTTCAATTAGGTCGTTTTATTCTATCTTATAATTTTTTTCTCAATGTTTCTGTGTCTTAAAGTCTCCTTTGTCTTAACATTTTATTTTCAATTCTCTCTGGATTTTTTCGCCTACAAGACAATTCCTTACGTCACGTTCTATGCTTTTTTTTCTGTACCTGTTTACTATCTAGGATTTCATCTATAGACTTTAAAATTAAAATTCACTTAAAAAAGACTATTGAGCTGCAAATATTCCCTTGATATTATGAACTTGAAATATTTTTCAATAACCCTGGGTCATCTTATCTGCCTATTTGGAATTTCAAACCTGAAACCCAACCAGGATATCAAACTCAGTGTATTGAAAGCCAAACTCTCAATGTATTCAAAGCAATCTTTGATGTCCTTCTCATTTATAAGAATGCATGCACAATAACACCCTTTCAAAATAAAATAAGTGAAGTTTTTTCAGAACCAATTTCTGATTTTTCTCTATAAGCGTCATCACTATTGTATAGTGATAAATAGCCAATTGTTGTGGCAGCTAGTAACTTAAATTTTTACATATATTCCTCTCCTTAATGACAATTGCTTGTAGGTTTTATGGTATCATCCTCATTTCATAGACATCTGAGGAAGAAAATAGTTGCAACACTCATACCCTTTGCAACCCTGCTTCCAATTGGTTATGGTGGTCAGGCTCGAAAATGTTGATAAGCTGGTTGTGGTTGGGGAAAGGTTTATCATATAAAAATCACCTTGTAGGCATTTAAAACTTATCAAGGCCTCTCAGACTTGTAAGAGTCACTAAATAAAAAAATGTCCTCACAAGATTTTTCTAAAATAGCTGCCATTCTTATTTTAAAAACAAGTCTAATTTTCAATAATTAAATACTAAGTAGAATGCCTAAGTAAAATGGTCTTATTTAACTTATAGTAACTACAGATAACTTTAATCATTGTGTTTTTGTCTCACTGTTATGGCACGCCTATGTCAAGTTTTAATATATATAAGATACACATCAAGGACATAATATATTAGACAAGTACAACTCTTCAATTTCTTAACTTTTAAGATACATAATTACTTCACTATGAAGACTTAAATGGGGATTGTCACTTTTGTAATTAATTCTTTTTGTTTCATCCTTCTTACTAATTGAAAATAGGCTTTCAGTATAGAATGCTTTGAAATTGGAAGAAGAGACAGAATTGGAAATGAACTTAATTAACTACAAACTGTCCAAATCAATCAGAGTTTGATGGTGCCTCAGTAACACACAGAGTTCATAATTTACTTGAGATCTGCTGTAATGCATATGCCATCAATTGCACAGAAGCCATGCTCACTGTGCACAAAATGTAGTGCCTGGCTATGAAGTTAGAGTGAGAGAAAATTGTTATTTCAACACAGTCTATTTGAGGATGATATACTTTACACTTTAATTCAGGCAGCTAAAACATTATTTTCAGGGAACGAATAAATTTTTAAAAGTGTTTTGCTTACTTGCACCAATAGCGTTTGACCAAGTAGCCAAAAAATAAATAAATAAATAAATGTATTTCCAAGCATTATAAGGAGCATCATTAGGTCTGCTTGTTTTGTTCCATTCCTAGAGAGGCTATTTTAGGATATACTAACTAAAATAGGTCATAAAGAAAAATTTCTGTCTATGCAATTCTATTCTTCTCCTCTTTATATTGTGAAGATAATTTTCAGGGTGTTCACAATAAGAAAATATGGATCAGAAATGAATTAGTCATACTTTATGAACTATCTGCCATTTCTGCTTTTTAAGAAAATATATAATTATCCCTTGCTGAAAAAAGTTGATAAAGAAAAAGTGGAGAGAATGGTTGATAAAAATTATAACATATACTTCATTAGACCACATCATAGGACTTTTCTTGATGAAAAAGGCTTATAATTTGTACTCAGCAGTCAATCTTTATGTGAAGATATCCTGAGCATATTCTCAGTTTCTTATACTTTCCAACTACTCAGCAAATATGAATATCCACCATCTTATCCTGAGCTTGTTTAAATTCTGGTATATACAGTATGTGTACTTAGGACTGCAAAATGCCAGTAATACAAACTATACAATATTGTGTTGTTTTTTTTTTTAAGAGACACAATTTTTTTTTTAAAGATTTATTTATTTATTTATACAAGCACTGGGTACAGTCAGAAGCGCGGGAGGGTGAGAGAATTCACCAGAGCCAGAGAGGGGAGCAGACAGGCAGACTGACGAAGTACAGTGTTGAGGGGAGCAGCGGGCAGCAGGAGAGGTCTGTGTGCCATGTGGGACCCTCGCTGGCAGCCGGGGATAGAACCAGCACTGCAGAGGCTGCTGGCAGCTTTGCGGCCCAGCAGGGCTTCGCAGCCCAGCAGCTTTGCTGCACCACCAGGGGAGGCCAACAATATTGTTTTTGCTTTTGATATGTATGTAAGAAATGTTGAAAACATGAGATGATGTATAAAAAAAAATTTAAGAATATCACTCATGTTATATAAATGTCCAGTCTATATAAATGCATAGATAATTTCTGGTTTCTGTAAGAATAGTAGCTGATTATGGATATATGCATCTTAGATAAAATTATATTTCAGGTATGGATATATGCATCTTAGATAAAATTATATTTCAGGTCAATACTACAAATAAAATTGGTACCATCATTTACCTTTACCTTTCCAACATGGCAACTTGGAAAAGTTACAGAAAGTAGAGCAGAAAGAGTACTCTGTGTGTGTGTGTGTGTGTGTGTGTTTTGGAGGGGGCTGGGGGGAATCACCAACACTGTTTACAAAGCCTTTTGGAATTAAAGAGAAACATTATAGTTACCATTTTATCACCTTTTAAATGTATAAATATATCTCCTGAGTGAAGACAGAATTTAATAATTAACTACAATTAAAAGTAACATACATATTTTGTTTTTATGAGATTTCATTGAACATTACTTTAACTAAACTGAGTCTTTGGATACCAATTTGGACTTGAAAAACAAGAGAATAATGGATGCCTCTCTGGGATTCAACATCCTAAGACAAGAGTTGTTGCTGAATTGGTGTCAGGTGGTGGGGCATATACAACAAAATGTAGAAAAATATTTCCCCGCAAAATGTAATTTATAAATGGAAGGGGAAAGTAAGCCAAATAAAATCAATCATTTGAATATTGAAAAGACTGACCAGTACATTGAGTAGTCACTATCATATAGAACAAACTAAAATAATTTGTATAGAAATCTATATATTTTTAGTTCCCTCAACCATGCATATTAATATCATGTGATACCTGGCTGTGTAAAGGTGCATAACTCATTTTGGAAACAATAACATACTCAGGCAGGGGGGAAATGAATACTCTTAAAATACACAGAAAAATGTGGGGATTAGGGATATATCACAACTAGAAAAGCAAGAGCCTTGTTAGGCTGCGACTGGTTTGTTTTCTACTTAATGATTTAAATAGAAAACGCAATCTGTGACCTCGTGTGAATTAGTACTTTTAAAGGTAGAGGCACTTTCTAAAGTGGCCTGAATAGAAGCACTCCGGGTATCAATAAGACCTGGATCAGGTTTCTCTGTCCCCCAGCATTCTTTAGTGTTCAGTGCAGGCTGTGAAGGATCACAGGATGGAAGCAGCAGCTCCAGCCCCTATGCTTTCAAGTTCAAGATTATTGGGGATAATTTAACAATGCCTTGTTAGAAACCCCTGACCCAACTTTAGCTCTGCTGGGTTGCCATTCATTCCTGACCAAGAACTGAGGCCAGGGAATGGGTCTGTGCTGATGTATTAGTTGAGGCAAAGCCCAGTTCTACAGTCAGACATGGTTTCTGTCCCAACCAACCAGAGAAGTTCACAATAGAGGATGTTGGTTTCTCAAAGAGACTACTGATTGAGGGCCCACTGTGTTGCAGACACAGCCCTGGTGCATGGAGGACATAGTCTAGTGGGGTCTTCTACTATGACCACAGGATATCTTTCCACTTACCTGTCTTGAATTTCATCAATCTGTGTCTTAAAATTTTCAAGGTATAGATTTCTCACTTTCTTAACTTTTTTGCCTAAGTATTTCATAACTTTTAATGCTAATGTAAATAAGATTTGTTAATTTCTCTTACAGTTCACTGTTGATGTATAGAAGTATAGCTGTTATTTGATACTGATTTGTAACCTACAGTTTTATAAAATTATTCACTATCTCTGATTATATTTTGTTGGTGTGAGCTCTTTAACTACATGTTTGTCACTCATTAATTTTTTTGTGCCTTGAAGTCCATGGAAGAGGTCAGTAAAACTACAGCTCACTGCCCCAATTTGTTCCTCCATCTGTATTTATAAATATCTTAATTTAATTCATTTATTTAAAGCATACCAGCCATTAAATGTTGTTTATGACTACTATTATGCTATAATATTGTTGAGTAGCTGTGAAAGAGGTCATGTCTTAGAAACCCAGGAAAAGTTTTCTCACCCCGGTATAAAGTTTATATCTATGGTATAAAAATCACATAATGGCTGTCCAACAATTGATGTTTTGCATGTGGATCATCTTTAGCTAAGAGCACCCACCTTACACTGATAATGTTAAGGACCCAGTTGTTTTATCACTACAAAGTCAAACTTTGGTATTTTATTTGATTTTGCACCAGGCAGTCTGTCTGTGTCTTGGTAGTAGAGGTAAAATAGAGGGCAGAATAATTTTCAACATGCCAGTTTGTACTGTCATGAAGTTGCCTCTTCCTCCATAAGCAAATGTTTCTAGGGAAAAGTTTTATAAGTCATCATACATAGATGCATCAAAAATGTTTTACTAGTTTCTGTCACAACAACCAAAAATAACGCTTGGGGGGGAAAAAATGCTTGCCTTGCCAGGAAATATTTCCAGAATAAAAATCTTGGGTATAATCATTTTGGTTATAGAAAGAATTTTGTTCATGCCTGGTAGAAGGCACAAAGTTCTCAATGTGCTTCGAAATCAGATTTTAATGAGGAAAGCACTTCTCCTTTGAAAAGATGTAAAAATCATTTATGTAATATTTCTATTACTAAGAAGTGGCTAGAAATTACATTTTGAGGCTTTGTGTTTCAAGTACCACCATAGGCATGTTTAAGAAAAATCCTAGTTCTGAACAAGATATATTGCCTACGCTATAGAAGATTCCAATGAGGTGAGTTTTTACAGTTGAAGGAGAAATTTGCCATTTGCCTTCTAGAATTTTCAATTATAGATAAAACTTACCTAAATCTGGCCCTAATACATTTGATTTGGGAAATATGGAACTGCAGTGTGATAGAGAACATACAAGTTTTGTTATAGGACAGGGAGAGGGGCAGCCCAAACCCCGCAAACATGCCTATTCTACATGGGTTCTGCCATCCGCCGCATCAACACAAAACATAGGAGACTTTAATGGGAAGGAACTTTAATAAAACTAGGAAACAATACAGGTAAGGCAAAGAGTCTAGTTTCTAAATGAAGCATCCAGAGTTACCCGTCCCCTCGTGGGTAAAAGTCCATCCAAATGGGATTGGCCCAGAACAAGGCCCCAAAGCCTGCTACAAGTCTAAAGCATCTTCCAGTGGGGACCCACAGAAAAGGGTCACAAACAACCAGACAAGCCCAGAAGGAAAAGAGCAAAATCAACATCAAGATAAAAGCTGCCATTGTCACCTCCCCATGGGTCTCACCCACATCTGTGTCACCCAGTCCACAACCCAAAGACAAGCGCAGTTTCTTCACGTGTCTCTAGGCTCCATGTGCCTCCTCCAGGTCTCCTGGCTCCATCCTGCTTCCTTCCTCAGTCTCTTCTCTCGCTTCTCCTCTTCCTGCTCAGCTCCACCCTCCCTTGGGTGGGGCAGGGAACCTCCCCCTTTCCTGGGGACCACCCTGTTACAATCCCCCCTTTTAATTTTTATTCCACCATATCGATGGTGGCACAGATGTCATGGTGTAATTTTAGGAGACAGTCTTTTTTAGGGTTACAATGTGTGTAAGAGAAGCAACAATTAGTCAGCAGCATTGTCCATGTATGTCCAGTATGACAGTTTTCCATTACTTGAAAATAGTCCATTATACAAGCCAAAAGAAAAAAAATTTGGAGCATTGGCCAAAATAAGATAGCAAATATATCAAAATCACAGGGAAAAAATGTTAAATGGTTCAACTTATGCAAAAACGAATTCTCTCAACCTTGATCCCAAACTTTAACAGCATAGCAAAAGTTTGCAAATTAAATCGACCACCCTGTTACAATTTGATGACAGATAGGGTCCTGTCACATCATATTAGCATTTTGTTTTTTTTGTTGTCATTACAGACTTTCCCAAGCCATACCTTGTGTAAAATGTAAAGCAGAGATAATATTCATTTTGTGCCTTTGGTGTGAGGGGGTTTAAATGAGATAACATAAATAAAAATGACTAATATATCTTGACTGACATAAGGAATTCATATTGATAGACTAAAGAACTAGGGTGTAGTGTAATGGTCTAAGAAAAAAAATAATCTCCTAACAGGTAGCCAAACTGGCATCTCCCTTTCCTTTCTATTTGCAGATCTCAATGTTTCAGAGGGCATGAAGTCTTTGGCAACCATCTGTTGCCACCAAAACCACCATTAAGAATGTCCTTTTATGGATAATTATTTAATAGTTACTGGGAATACAGCCTTCCAGATTAAATTCTCATGATAATTGGCCACTGAAAAATAAGAAAATCTTCAGCACTTACTCTCCTAAAATTACCCTGCCTGTCTCCAAAAGCTGACACCTTCTAAACAGAACCTTGAATAACTGTTATCAAGGAGAAATAGCATCTCCTTCATTACCAAGCCCTTGAATTAGTGAGGCTCTGTGCTCCCATGTCTCCTTTATTCATTTCATATTATTCACTGGTTTCAAGTTAGCTAGCTGGATGAAGTCCTTTGTTTGGTTCTTAATCATTCCATTTCAAAATGGTAAATTTGCAGACCGAAGGTTTTCTAGAATTCTCCTTTTACACCATAAGCTAATTGGATGTTTTAAATTTAAAATGAGAAACCATTTAGAATTACAATAATTTAGAATGAAGAGTAGATCATACCAATACAAGTACCTGAATGTGTCCCACTTCTGGGAAAGGCTTGAACAAATTAAGATGTAATCCTTGTCATAGAAGGGAAAGTTTAAATTTCAGCACTGTGTTTCGAAGTCTTAAAACATTAAAAAAAAATAGATGGCTGGAAAGACACTTTATGAAATGAGAGATTTGTCACATACCTCAATCAGGGGTCAAATATACTAGTGTTTCTAGATAGTAAATTTATGTTGGGGTAGGTATGGGAAATGAGTTATAAATCTCTGTTTGAGTTCACTTGAGTAATTTTTCTAGAAAACACATGAGTTTCACAGAGGTGAAAGCTGAATTACCTTTCTCTTTTAATCAATGTAGACAGTCAATTGGAAACATGGCCTAAAAGTTTCTCCTTTTCCATACTCAACACTATATTGCCTGAATTATCTGGGTAAATTGGTTTTGCTTCTTAAATTGTGACAATTCTCTTTTAAAAGCAATTCCTTTTTGTCAAGGTGGAGAAAACCTCGTGGGTTTTTTCATACATTTTTTAAATATCTGTAGATAATTTACACTTACTCAAAACACATAATTTATGTAATTTTGAAGTTTATCTCAGTCAATTGTAAATAAACACTACTCAGTATTATGCAGGCTTATGTGATGTGTGTTCATGCAAACCAAGACTTTGCTTGGCCAGATACGTAAAACAAAAATGAAAAATAGAGATGAATAAATGAGAGTGCACCATAAATTGTTATATCCTCTAGAATAATCTCTCTCTTTGTCATAAAAGTGAGTCTTAGTGATTTGGCAATGCAGATATAAAAAGAGCTTCAGAGAGGAAAGATCTCTATTTTTAAAAAGACAGAATAGGAATGTGGGTTTGCAGGGCAGCTGTTACACTAAAGGGGCAGTGTGATGGAAGAGAGAGAGTTTGGGGAAAGAGGAAAACTCTATGGAGACAAGTTGTCAGGCAGGGGAACCGTAAAGGAAGCTTGTCAAGAGAGATGGGGGAATTATTAGAAAAAAACTGAAAGTTCACACCTAATACTGTGGTAACAGGGTGGTGTTCTGGATTATCAGTCACGAGAGCAAGGAAGAAATGTTTTAGCTTTTGAAAGGCTTTTTCAGAGCAATGACTGCACACTCGGAATCAGATTTCTAGAATGTCTGCCTGTGAAAAATAAAAATAAAAATGGTTGTTATTTCCTAGGTTTGTGGTGAAGCTAAAATCTGCCAACTCACTTAAATTGAGCACATGAATAATTAGCCCTTAATGAAAGTGGGTACTCTTATGGAAAGGTGGGGAGTCATACCAACCAGCAGCATGGAGAATGAATGCTGTGGAAGGACATAGTTTTTAAGCTAAACATGGGACTATTTACAGCCATAGATTCTGTCAAACTCATCTTTTATCTCCCAAGCCCAGGACAGTTGCCTGGGATCAACAATATCCATGTTGGATATTGTTACAGAATGAACCAGACAAGGACCTATTGTCATAAATATGGAAACTCAGTAGCCTCTTAATTTTGATTAGGTCATGTAATATTTCTGGGATTTTGTTTTCATCAAATGAGGGCAATGATATTTAGGGGATTATTGAGAGTGTTAAGTAAGGCCTGAGAACGTGTTTAAGCTCTAAACTGTCCGAAAAGTATGAGGCTCAATATGAGAACAAGAAGGTAAAGAAGATGCATAAATCTTAGAAAGTGTGCCCATTTGAGAGAAACAATTAGTTTCACATTTTTTGTAAGTTTGAGAGGATGTATCAATTCTCTTTGCCTCAAAACTGCTTCAAATAAAAACATTAGGGAAGGATTTATAGATCATTTGCTATATGTATAATCTGCCCCTAGAGAGGAATGAAAATATTTCCTAAAATAATGGAAAGAGTGGAAATTACTTGTAATGCAGTAAATCAAGAGATTATAATGTCTGGTTTGCAGGGAAAAAAGTGTGTATCTATACCCTTGAACATACATGCACATCCACATGTATCTATACCTATTCATAAAACCCATAAGCTTTCTAAGAGGCCATGCTAAGAGACATTGTGCTGTATTTTTACATTTACAAATTTACATAATCAGTAGCTAGGGATAGAAGAGATATCTAAGTTGCTCTAGTCCTGTACTCCTTGTTCTGTTGATAGCTCTGATTCTGATATATCTTGTTTTTAATATAAGCTAGAAAAATCTGAGGCGCTTCTGGGCAGAGCAACCTTAGCACAATTAGTCCTACCTCTATATCTTAACCTTAATTTTTGCATCATCCAGCCCTCCTGCCTGAATTTCAGATATTTGAGAACTTTTGTCTTCACTGCTTAGTTAGGACTTGCGTGTCATTCTACAGTAGTAGAGGGGTTGGTGCTCAGCAAAGGATCTGTAGCAGAAGTTTGCATTTCCAGTACTTTCCTAGTCATTCCCACAGGACAGGTTATTTTCCATTAAAAGGCTCTAAATTTTAAAAGTGATAGTAAAGATTAAAAAAATTTAATTTTTTATTTTCTAAATTATGTTTATTGAGATAGAGTAAGTTTGCATCTTTTGTTGCCCTGGGGATTATAGGTTTAAACTTCTTTAAATATATACTTTCAAACCCAGCCCACCATCAGAGACCCAATAATCCTCCGTTCTGATCCATTATGTCCCGCTCCTCTTCCATCTCCAACCCATCACCCTCCCCCTCTGGTTGCCTCAGTTTTACAGTCAGATGTTAAGAGTTTATTACTGGATTGGTTCTAACTGGACCTTTGTTATGTTTCTCTCTAATGCACATATAATTGAGACAACCTAGCATTTGTCTTTTTTCTGTCTTATTTTGCTTAGCAGTTCTATCCATGTTGTCGCAAATGACAGGAGGTGCTGAGTAGTATTCTGGTGTGTGTGTGTGTTTATGTTTATGTGTGTATACTATATATGTGGTATATATACACCACATTTTTGCAATTCACTCCTCTGTCGTTGGGCATGTAGGTTGTCTTGGTAACTTGGGTATTATAAATAGTGCTGCAATCAACATAGGAAAATAGGAACATACCTGTTTTTGTCAGGTAGATACCTAGGAGTAGAACTGCTGGATCATATAGTAGGTTTATTTTTTTATTATTTTGAGAAACTTCCATACTGTTTTCCATAGGGGCTGGACCAGTTTACATATCCATCAACAGTGCATGAAGTTTCTTTTTTCTCTACATTCTGGCCAACTCTTGTTTCTGGCCTGTTTGATATGGGCCATTCTCAAGTAAATTGGGATTCATTAAACTATGGAATACAAGCAGATCCCTTGTCCAGTAGGCTTCATCACCTTCCAAAGTTATTTTGTTAATAGTAGTGATATAATCAGTAATTTTGGAGAGCTTTGTCCCTAATATGTTTCTTAATGTACATAGTTTGCATAGATGACCACAAACTTTTCTTCTACATACATGCTTCTTTACAACACTCCTTTTTCTGTCAAGAAATGAAGTCTGTGCCCTGTCCCCTTTGGTCTTGTCAGTCTGTGGCTTTATTTGAACAGCAGAAGGACATAGAATTAAAGCCATGGGACTTCAAGACTAGGCCTTAAGAAGTCTTAAAACATCCATCTTTTCCCTTCTTGGAATGCTGAGAATAAATCTGGTTTTTGTTAAGGTACAGTGTTTTTGTTTGACTTGTTTGCAGCAACAACAACGAAGCAGATAGGCTCTAACACATGATCCATATGTGAGGCAAGTACACAAAGGTGTGTGACCCAGTGTGAATCAGTAAGATATGCCTAAGCCTTATGTGATCTGCACACAACTTTTTCCTCTGAAATAACCTCAATCTCTCATCAACAAACATCTATTTCTTCTTAGATTCATCCCTATAAATATTTTTAAACCACTTCATGGTACATGAAGAAAGTATCAGCTATGACTTATTGACTGTAAATCATATACCATTTTCCCTCTGAACCAATTTTTTTAAATTCTGAAAATATGACTGTATTTCTGATACTTCCATGTAGATTTTGGATCTCCAAGGAAAAAATTGTGTAATCTAAATTTCTCTGCTGGACTATAGCAAATTTCCCCATCTCTTCTATTTCTCCTATTTGATTACAATGGAGTAACTTATCTCATAACTCTAGGCAATGTGCAGTATTTGCCACATTTAATATTCATTTAATTAACGCTCTCAAGTAAGCATTTATTAAATGAGGTGTGTTGGCAGCTGTGATACCATATTGTAATTGAGTTACTGCCAAAAATTTAACTACTAAGTTTGAAAGAAAATAACCATTTAATGTTTTCAAAATTAGTGTATCATTTTTATTGTTAGTCCCTGTTTTTTTTCTAAACCAAGAGATTTTAAATATATGTAAATTTAAATCCACCTAAATTTTTTTTTCGGAAGCATTTAAGAACAGTATTATGGGGCCTCCCTGGTGGCGCAGCGGTTGAGCGCTGGGTTGCGAAGCTGCCCGCGGCCTCGGAGGCGCCGGTTCGATCCCCAGCTGCTCCCCGGCCACCGGAGGAGGGTCCCACATGGTGCGCAGACCTCTCCTGCCGCCTGCTGCTCCCCTCAGCAGTGTACTTTGGTCCTTCTGCCTGCTCTGCTCCCGGCTCTGGCTTTGGTGAATTCTCTCACCCTCCCGCACTTCTGACTGTACCCAGTGCATGTATAAACAAAAACAAACAAACAAATAAATAAATAAAACATGCCTCTATTTAAAAAAAAAAAAAAAAAGAACAGTATTATGGGTAGAAATTCTCACTTTTTAAATCTTAGAATTAGTATTTTTAGTAAAATTACAATGGTTGTTAATTTAGCTAATTATGTGCTAGTTTGGTAGATTTTATGCAATCATATTAATTTAAAATGGCTTTTTTTAAAAGGGGAGAAATCCATAGCCTAAGTCACAATATGTATTTGTGAAGGAAATTATACAAACCATGATTCTGAAGTAAAGTAAAAATTCCTCTTCCTGAAAAATTCCTATTCATGTGGTTTGTTTCTTTCATGGGACACTGTATTGTCAAGCAGCTCCCTACAATGTTTCGTTCATTCCAACTCAAGAGACTCTGTAGTTTAGGCTTCATATGCCTGTTTAATTGGGGCATAAACACTTGTTCTATAGCTGACTATCTGAGGTGAAAAGAAAATTATACATTTCTTCTCAATATAGCTAAAATGAGACATTTTATGAGTTGATTTTATGAAACATAGTTTTCATTATCATAACAAACACCAGAAGTGGTCATATTATTAAAAACAATGCCAACCCCTCTTTTATGTGGGAGTGGGGGAGTTGCGGATATCTCCTTCGTATGTCTTAGTAAGGCTGTCACTCAAAGTCCCTAACTCATCTCACAGATTGCAGCATAAGCCACAATGCAAGTATGTATATTCCTTTCTCATGTCACAGATAATGGGTCTGGGATAGATCCATGAAGTAAGCAGTAAAAGCCTCCCTAACATTTGTTAGGTTAATTCAAAGATAGATGGGTTCTCTTCTTTAGGATTATAAACTGTCATTTGTCATCTTTAATGGCACAAGGAGAAACCTGCCTAGAAAGAAGTTCTAGGGAAGTAGCTATGAGAAAGAACAGAAGAGGTGGCTTACTTGTGAAAAACCAGTTCTGTCAATCCATGTTCTTTCTAGATCTGGAACATTGCTTTTTGATTAAAGTTACCTGAATTAGTTTTGTTACTTAAAATTGAGCTCCTGAACAAATCATTGAAACAAAAAGTTACTAACGTTCAAATACTTTTTTTTTTTTTTTTTTAAAGCAAAGTCATTCTTTGTCTCTTAGTGTAGTGATCAGAGAGACTACATCCTAAAAAAAAGTTTACCTTGTTTTACTCATTCAGGTATCTGGGTATCAGTTCTTGGAAGACATGGCTGCCAAAATTCTGGGGAAAAATCATAGTTTGTAATAAAGCTAAATGAACTCATTAGAATGGGAGAATCAGACATTTGTATTCTATAAGTATTTGTCAGTATGAGCCCATCAATGCAATCAATTTCAGCTGTTAACATGAAACATCAGTCTTTGTGAGTTCATTAGCATGTAGGCCAACCCCTATTGACTTCCTTTAAAGTTTGTTTTGTCACTGAGTTTTGTGATGCTATTCTTTAATAAGATCTATCCGAAAAGTTTGATTTGATCATCTCTTTGGATAGAGAATTCAAAATACTTCTTGGAGGGAACATTGCTAGCAAGTACCAAGTTGACTTCTTTGCTCTAATATATTGTTTAGAATCCTTGTGTGAGAGGAAAATGGAACTATTCAAAGGCTATTTGTTGAATTTAATCTGTATTATCAACTGTATAGACATTTTCTGAGGGTGGCTTTGGAAATAGCTAAGCTTTCTAAATCAAGTGCTTTGAAAAGATTTGAGAAGATTTGATAAATACAAACATACACTGATTCAACTCCAAAAAATGTTACCCAATGTAGTTTTCAAAGGTTATTTCTTGGATAGATTTCTATAACACTTCAAGCCTTTATAATGGGAATTGTTATCATAAAGCATACTAATGGCACAATCTTTGCTGCTATCAGTCAGTTTTAGATGTAAAGGCTTAGCTCTTGTGTACTATCTACGCTTCAGGTATTTTTACTATGTCCATAATTTCCTAACTATTGGATTTTTAAACTGCCAGCTATACTAAATTTGAGAAGTTAAAATTCTCCAGCCCATGTTGGAGACTTGCCAGACTGTATTAACTTTAGATTAATGGGCTCTCAATTTTATTTTGCAACATTTGAAGGTAGCAAGTTCTAAGCACCATGTGTCACATAAAGTGGATGACAGTAGGGTGGTATCTAGATGCAGAGGCACAACTATGAATAATGGAACTGAAGAATCTATAATAAGTTACTGCAGGTGGTGACTCCAGAGGAAGACAGTTCTGTGTAAAAACAGCACCAATTAATGACAGATGAAAAAAAATAAAGTAGAGAAAAATTCTTTTGGCACGTCTAACAACCTAAGTCACTAAGGCTATAAAAATCTTGAGTATTTTAATATGCATTATGAATTTTAATTTTTTCTAATGTCCTTAGAATGCTTTAAAGTAACTTTTTCAGAATAAAGAATGTGCATACTATGTAAAGTACTCTACCCCACTCTGAAGGTTAATTCATTTTGGACTAGGATCTTCTTATCCAGGGGCAACATTCAGTGTGTCATGGAGTGTGGCAAAGAATAAGTTTGAATTGCTATAGTGTTAAATACACAGTGTGGAAGAAGGGAACTCCAGGAGTGATGAAGTTTATCTTTCTGAAAATATAGTTATAATGTGTAGTCCACAGTTAATAGCTGCAGCTGTGAAAAGTGTCCAAGGTTATGATGTTCCATCAAGATGACAGCTACAACACAATTAGTGTCTCCCTAGGTAGAACTCATGGGCATCGCTTATCTGAATCTGAATAAACTTCAGAGCAGAAAGATAAGTGAATTACAGATTTATGTGACAGCAGCCAAACAAACCTCACTTAGAAAGACTCTGGGTTACCATCTGATCAAGTTCCCACTATTGTTTTAAAGATTCACATAACTGGACCATTATGCTAGTCATCTACTCAGTTTAAAATAACTTTGCATACAGATAGAGTCCTTAAGCTTAATTTTTGCAAGTAGGTACTACAGCATTATGAAGAGTTGTCCAGCAGTGTGAATGACAAAATGTCTTTTAGTGACAATTGCAAACCTCAAAAAATTCAACAGTTTCTCTTTGAATCTAGTCCATTTTATTTAAAAAGTGTTCCTCAAAATTGAAAGAGAAAACAATGCCTTTTCCCCTACTTATGTCCACTGTGGTTGAGATGTAACACACATTATGTCCACTGTCATTCCATTAATGAGAACTAGTCACTGGTCACCAACTTAATCACATAGAAAGGTAGGAAATGCCGTCAGTCTTCCTAATTGTGCTAATTATTCTTAATAAGAGGACATGTGATGATTCGGGTACAGTCAGGTTCTACACACTGTCTGCTAGATAAGGAGTACTTCTGCTATGCTATTACACCAGTATTCTCAGAGGAAAATGGTTTTTATCTCCAATTCAGAAGGAATACTTTTTAAGAAATTGTTTATGGAAGCTTATGAAATTGATAATTTCAGGTTTCTGTTGTATACTTACTTGGATAAGGTCACACTGTCTTAAACTAAGCATCATTGTATACATCATTCTTTTTTTTTCTCCTTTTATTTTTTTATTTAAATTTTATTTTTATATTCCCCATACAAGTGCAACCCCTTTATTTTGACCCCAATCCCTCCCTTCCCTGCCCCCCAACCCCCATAGAGTGTCTCTGGTTCATAGATTTTTGTTGATTTTGATTTTCACTTTCTTATAGTTATTCATTTTCCTGGTCCCTTATTTAAGTTTTCTAGATTCCTGCTATGAGTGAGACCATCCAGTATTTTTCTTTTTCTTTCTGGCTTATTTCACTGATCATGATCCCTTCCAGCGCCATCCATGTTGCTGCAAATTGCATGTGTTTATCTTTTATGAATGCTGAGTAACATTCCATGGTATATATGTACCACATCTTCTTGATCCAGTCATCTATTTTTGGGCATTTGAGTTGTTTCCAAAGCTTAGCTATTGTAAATAGTGTTGCTATAAACATAGGGGTGCAGGTGCTCTTTGGAATTGATGTTTCTGTGTCCTTTGGGTAAATACCTAGGAGTGGAATTGCTGGATCATATGGAAGCTCTATGTTTAGTAGGTCAAGAAATCTCCACACAGCTCTCCATAGTGGTTGTGTTACAGGGCAGGGAGAGGGGCAGCCCAAACCCCGCAAACCTGCCTATTTTATATAGGGTTCTGCCATCCGCTGCATCAACACAAAACATAGGAGACTTTAATGGGAAGGAACTTTAATAAAACTAGGAAACAATACAGGAAAGGCAAAGAGTCTAGTTTCTAAATGAAGCACCCAAAGTTACCCGTCCCCTCGTAGGTTAAAGTCCATCCATATGGGATCGGCCCAGAGCAAGGCCCCAAAGCCTGCCAGAAGTCTAAAGCATCTTCCAGTGGGGACCCACAGAAAAGGGTCAGAAACAACCAGACAAGCCCGAAAGGAAAAGAGCAAAATTAAAATCAAGATAAAAGCTGTCATTGTCACCTTCCCTCGGGTCTCTCACCCACATCTGTGTCACCCAGTCCATGACCAAAATACAAACACAGTTTCTTCACATGTCTCTAGGCTCCATGCGCCTCCTCCAGGTCTTTTGGCTCCATCCTGCTTCCTTTCTACCTCAGTCTCCTCTGCAGCCTTTTCTCTCCCTGCTCATCTCCACCCTCAGGTCCCAGCCACCTTCCCTTTGGTGGTGACAGGATTTGTCTTTCCCAATGTCCTGATGTCTTTGGTCTGGAGTGGGGGTGGAGTCCATGAAGCCTGTATGGGATTAGCTCAGAACATCCTTTCCCCCTAACAGTTGGACCAGTTTGCACTCCCACCAACAGTGCAGAAGAGTTCCTTTTTCTCCACAACCTCACCAACATTTGTTGTTGCTAGTTTTTTTAATATGTATGCCTCATTCTTTACAAACCTTTGATCTCCATTTGGTGCCCAGTGCTCCCTGATTAGTGATGGTTTTTTGGGAATGATGATAAGATGCAATTTGCTGCAGGATCAGTCCATCTCTATGCCTAAGTCCAAATCTTCCAGGTAATCAAAATACAAGGTAAATATTTCTAAGATCAAAACATTTGCTTTTCAACATATCCAGTAAAATAGCTCTCTCCTAGGAATCTTGAAGTATACTCTGAATCTTTACTGAGGATTTTCCTGAAGAGATATTGTAGGAGTTTTACCTATTTCTTCACATGAAAATCTTTTTAAAAATGTGTTTTCATCACCTCTTCATTTCCCTCAGTTTAATCCACAGCAGACATTAAAAATCTCTGCATCTCTCTCTCTTCAGACTCTTAAACACCCTGGAGGTCCCTGCTTCAACCTCCCCTCCTTGGTCCTTTCTCAACAATATTCATGTACTGTGCTCTGACAGGTGAACCACCTGCATGTGTTTCCTTTATCATTAACCAACATTTAATTGTCTATTTTTACAGCTATTTGACAAGCTATTACAGACAAAAAAAAATATGTTGTATCTTCACGGAAATAAATTGCTTTTGCAAGTAAAATTTCACTGAGCAAGGTGTTAAAAGTGTTATTACATAGCACTCTCTAAAGTGTAAAATTTGTTTTATCTCTTTTCTAATGACACCATCTTGCCAAAGTTGCTGGCAAATACTTTTCTCATGAGGGATTCCACCCCTCCCTAAAAGAATTCTTATTTTAACCAGTATCATTGCTTAATGCTGTTGACCTTTCAATAACACCTATCATGGAGGATATTTTTTCAAATGCATTTTATTGAAAGAAATAAAAGCTTGTGTTTAAATATGCAATTGTGTTTATGTGGGCTTGTACATAAAATGTTTATACAAGTGAAGTATTATTTTTGGGATCTCTTAAAGTAATGCTCATTTTCTACTTAGGAAAAATAGTTACATTAAGTTTTCAATTTTAATACATTTTTCTTTTACTGATGATCTAGAACTGATTTGCAAAATATGTTCCATTGTTTTTTTCCTCATATATTTTAAGCAGTTTATGAAGTTTTCCTCTGAACCAGTGTTTATTGGCTTACTGCTCTTTTTCCATAACAAAATGACTTGAAGTTACAATCTATCACATACCTCCAGCACTTGGAAAACTGGCTTCATATAATTAGTGATACATAACTAGTAAGAATATTTCTATCAGCATCTTTACTGTGAAAAGTGAAAATGAAATGACAACACTAAAATGAAAGGAGAAAGATGACATGCTAAGAGGCCAAATTTTTGTTGGGTTTATTATTTTTTTTTTCCGAGACACAGACTAACCAAAAATGTGCTGTAAGTCAACCAGAGTTAGAAATATTTAGATATCGACAGACAGCATGGCATATGTCTACTTGTGGGTGAAATGAAAACTGCTTACATCAGTCATGTCATCCTCACCCTCCTGTGTATAACTGTATTCTGATTTTGGCTTTGGCAGGGCACACAATGCAGGTGGGTCTGATTAACTTAAGCAGGAATGAGATGGGATTCAGCAAGGGGTAACTTCTTCTATAATGACCTCTGGAATGAAAATCTGGTTTGAAGAACGATTTTCAGAAATACACACCTAGATGACATTTTAAATAACTAGAATGACTATCATAAACAAATATTCATGATGAACTAAACCACTCAGAAATGTTCACTCTTTAGGGCTGTTATATAATACACAGTAAAAGTGGCCCTTTTTTGAGTATTCTGTTAACTTTTACGATCCCACTTTCCTTTGACTTTCTGTGATCATGAAACCTCTATGGCAACCAAGGGAGGATGAAATAAAGTTCTTTATGTCTTCTAATTCACCAGCCTTACACCAAACATCTTGAAAACACTTCTTTCACAGTGAGGGATTAATTCTAGCAATCAAACCCACCAGTGAATGTGTCAAACACAATCAAGCCTAGCATTTGTGTTATTACAATGTCAATATGACACCTCTGTTGTCCTAGAAAACTTAAACCATCATTGGGATTATCAATACCGGTACTTTTGCTTTATTTAAGAAATTGATTACTTTAACATTGCAGAATGGGAAAATAAACTCCTCACAGATCAATAAAACACTACCCTCTCCTGCGTTCCATTTTCTCCCTGATAAATGTTCTTGATAAATGCTACTTTTTACTGTTTGCCTGGCTAACAGATTCTGCGTATTAGGTTTTAGCAGCTGCTGCCGACACACTGTTCCATCCTAAATGTCCTGTTTCCTTTTCAGCAGCTCATCAACAGTCTGGGGACCGTATCATGTGCTGAAAACATAACACTATTTTGATAGGAATTAATAGAGGATGGTAGCCAGCAGATGATAGAAGGCTCTCTGAATCGTACTATTCAATCTTTATTTTAAAGATGGTCTGGGTCACTCACTTGGCACAGAATTTTGCCTTGTTACAGCATTGCAACATACTTGAAAAAGACAAGGCTTATAAAGACAAGAATTCTTAATAAGAATAATTACCCAAACCAGAGAAACTGAGCAATGAGTAATACTCCCAGTATTTCTTGTCTTCTAAGTCTGACCTAGGAAGATGTAAAACTTCTAAAATTCCAAAGCTTGGAGGCATTGATTCTTAAATATGATAGAAGCTGATTGATTCTGGTTGTAGCTACAACATATGGGTTAACAATGAATATAAATGTATGTGAATAAACATTCAATTAACACAAGATCAAATATTTTTTCATCTTTTTTGCATTAACATGTTGAATTGTATTTTTTTTTTATTGAGACAACATTGGTTTACATCTCTGCATATGATTTAATGGTGTAGGTTCATATTTCTTTAAATGTATGTTTCCATACCACACCTACCACTACCAAAGCACCTGTAATCCTCCACCAGAGTACATTGGGTCCCCTATACTCTTTAACTGCCCAGTCCCTACCCTGACCTTCTGATAGCTTCAATTCTGCAGTCAGATTTGTGGGGGTTACTTTGGTTTAGTTTTGTTACTTGTTTTGATTCTCTATATTTCACTTAAGAGTGAAATCAACTGGTATTTGTCTTTCTCCTCCTGCCTTATTTCACTTAGCATAATCCCCTCCAGTTCCATCCACGTTGTCACAAATGGCAAGAGTTCATCCTTTTATCCTATAGCTGAATAGTATTCCATTATGTATATAAGCCATGACTTCTTAACCCACTCATCTGCTGTTGGTCACTTATATTATTTCCATAACTATTATAAATATTTCCTAATGCTTGTCTGCATTGATTTTAATTAATGACTTGTACTCATCCTAATACTGTTTTTTTTTTTTAACCATGAAACTCTTAATCCCATGAGATTAAACTATACTATGATTGATCTTAATGAAATCAATATGACAGTGCCTGTTTATTGATTGAGGGAGTAAGGAGGGAAAATCCCCATGGTGGACACTCTAAGTATATATTTCTTTGACTCCTTTAAAAAAGTCATTTATTGGGCAAAAGTTAACAATAAAATAAAAAGTTAATTATTCAAGACAGTGACAGTGACATCAATGGCAATGATTCTGTGCTCAGTGAGTGACCCAGATCATCGTTACAGTAAAGACTGAACCATAGGGAGTGGGCTGTTTTAGAAAAGATCAGGGCAGAACTCGAAACTTGATTATTTATCAAATATCACTTGAATGTCTACTATATGTGTGCCTGATAGTAAGTGTTTAATATGAATATTTCATTTATTTCTCACATATCCTAGAGGTATTTTAATTGTCCTAATTCACTGATCAGGAGACTGAGAAGTGGGACTATAATAAAGAAAGGATTCAAGGTCAAGTGTTCAGACAGCAGAGTTCTTTGACCTCACCTTCTACCCTAACAGTCCTTCCTAAAGGAATCTCAAAGGTAACAGGTACATGAATGGGTAAGGGCGATGTAATTTTTAAGTGTGTGCGTGGCAATTCACAGGACAAGTCGAGACAACCTGATTATGTTAAGGCCACCTGTAGCCTTAGGTGATGTTGACTAAATTTTCTTTTGTTCTTTCAGTGTGTAAAGCACTTTATGAGTAAAGTCCCATTGATGTTTCACTTCAGCTTTGTGATCTGTGGGGTCCCTTGGGCAGGTTATGGTGATTGCTTTTCTTCTTAAATGGAGAGACATTTAAGATTTTGAAGTAGTGGAATGACTCAATAAAACTCACTGATATTTTGATGTCAGTGTTTTATTATGTTTTAATGACTTTGGTTAGTCAGTTTATAAACTTATCACTTATTATAATTTTATAAACATCTATAAAACTTTATAATATTCTGTAACTTTATTTATAAATGATACTTTAGTAAGACAAATCTACTAAGATGGGGAAAGTGAATTTTTATGTTTGAGAACAAGTGTATGCATTGGTGGGGATTGGCAAGAAGAGCAAAGCTGGGAATTTTTTTTTAATTTATTCATTCATTCATTCATTCATTCATTCATTCATTCATTCATTTATTTATACATACAAGCACTGGACACAGTCAGAAGCGCGGGAGGGTGAGAGAATTCACAGAGCCAGAGCAGGGAGCAGAGCAAACCACTGCGCCACTGGGGAGGCCCCAAAGCTGGGAATTTGAGAGCAGAGATAAATTTGTAGAATACAGCAATAATGTAACTGGCCTGATCATGGCCTGAAAAACACTGACAACACTGGGAGTGGAAGATTAGGGAAGTATTTATATGTGGAAGAAAAGATTAGAAACAAGTAAAAAATTGAGTAGATGTTCAGCCCAAGAACAAAAGCAAAATCTTTTTGTAGTTTCAAGTGGGGAAGAAAAGAGTTCAGATATATCAGTTGGAATCTGCCTGCTGTACCAATAAGACTTTCTACATACCAACTCCCCATATGTTTCTTATGGTTTGAATTTGAGGTTACACAGGCTTGATGGTAGTATTCCAGGTACTTAGAGAATGTTCTCTTGCCCAGGACCTCATGCAGGACTTGTCTAATCTCTGGCTGTTAGAAAGGACTATCTGTTTGAACCAGTTACCTGGACTGAACAAAACCAGTGAATGAGGTGCTGTGCAGGTCTGTATGCTCAATGGCTTCTCAGAGTGCAGTGTTGCATCCAGAGCAGCTGGCAGGGAGGAGTGGAGCAGCATATATTCTAATATGGTTAACTTATTCTAATGAGCTGCATTCTCTAAAATCAGACTTGCTGATGTTGGCAGGAAATAAATTTAACTCCCCCGCACAAATAGATGCAAAACTGAATTCTCCAATACATTTCATTTTCCACAAGGTAATCAAGATTCATAAAACTTGATTTAGGATCAAGGCACCAGGGAGTCCATGTCCTTGAGGAAGACAACAAAATCTTGTAATGAGAATTGTTTCAATGGTGCTACTCTCACAGGATCTGATAAATGGACACAGCGGAGTTGAACTTTATTTAGCTTCATTGTCCTTTCTACCATGCGTTTCATTCCACATCAAATACATAATCTACACTATTTCGTTCTGGCCCAGAAAACTCCACTAGTACGCCCAATCAAAAGAAGTAGATAATGCGTTTTCTAAGGTCATAGGTGTCTTCAATATGATTCTGTGTTCTTAACCCCCTTCATGACCTTTATATAAAGCAAATTAGCACCTATTTTTTCTTCAGTTTCCCTAGAACTTTATTAATCTACCCAACTTTTTCTAGCCCCCAGTGTATTTATCACCAATTGCTCCTTAAATAATAACCTATTATGAGGGAGAGTTTTGACAGCAAAATGAGGGCTAGTAGAGAGTATCCTGAGAACAGTGATCACATAGAATTCTCAAAACTTGCTTATTTTAAAAACACGACCTACTTGGGCCTCCCTGGTGGTACAGCTGTTGAGCACTGGGTTGCAAAGCTGCCCTCAGCCTCTGCAGCACCGGTTCGATCCCCGGCTGCTCCCCGGCCACTGGAGGAGGGTTCCACATGGTGCACAGACCTCTCCTGCAGCCTGCTGCTCCCCTCAGCGGTGTGTTTCATCAGTCTGTCTGTTCTGCTCCCCACTCTGGCTCTGATGAATTCTCTCACCCTCCCGCGCTTCTGACTGTACCCAGTGCTTATATAAATAAATAAATCTTAAAATAAAAACACGACCTACTTTCAGCTGTTAGAACATAACTACAAAAAGTCCCCAAGGGCATGTCTGGACTAAGGAGCACTCAGAATTTCCAGGACAAGCATTTTGAGTTGAAAGTCAAGATTGATGATATTAAATCTGTCTGCTACTTGGTTTCTGCTGAAGACAAGTTTGCATCACTGCAGTCAAAATAATTAATGGCATATTTAAAATCCTTCTGTTCCATGTGGGGTAAAAAGGGCTTAGATTTCATAGGTGTCTGACCCTGGGTGCTTAAAGAATTCATATTTCATGACTTTGAAGTCCCCAGTACTTGGGTCTACGATCAGGCTAAGGTCAGATGAGAGAGAAGACAGCCATTGGGAGGTTGAAGGGGGGTGATAAGAGTTGTCGTTTGATGGACATGTAGGGAATGTGGAAGTGAATTACAAAAGGCAAAATTAAATTTTTGATTAAATATTTTGTTATGGGAAATATGTTTAAGATTTAGTATATATGGAGTGGATCATGTGAGATGGTGATGTCTGTTGATGCATTTAGTAAGGTTTTTATCATCTGCTGTTAGATATATAACAGAAGACAGTGCCAAGGGGAAATGTATTGTCATTACACTTGGAATAAAATGCAGATTCCATTTGTGACCTGTAAAGCAAGTGATTCTCAACAAATACGCAGGTATTCACCCCAGGAATTCTGATTAAATTGGTGTCAAGTGCAGGCGAGGGAGTGATAGATTTAAAGATCCCAAGGTGTTTCAAATGTGCCAACAGGATGAGAAAACCACTACCCTTCAAGACAGAACTCTTTCATTGTTAAATTTATTTTTATTTACATTGGTTTGTAATACTGCATGTGTTTTAGTGGGATGGGTTCTCACCTTTTCAAATGGATGTTATCACATCATGCCCAACACCAAAGCCCAATAATCTTCTAGCATAGTTTACTGAGCCTCCTCCCTGCCTTTGCGTCTCACACCATTACCCATCTCGGGTAGCCTCAATCTGTAGTCATTTTTCAAGGGTTTGTTTTGCTTTGGCTTTGTCCCTTTGCTTTGTTCCTTTATATCCCACACAATGTCTTTCTCCTGATTTATTTCTCTTCACAGTAATACTTGTTGATGATTTTTTTGGTATGGACCCTTTTTATGGGTGTCTTGTGGTATCTTATTGTGGTTTTGATTTGAATTTCCCTGATGATGATGAAAATTTTTTCATGTACTTGTTACCCATCCATATGTCGTGTTTGGAGAAATGTCTATTTAGCTAGTTTTTGACTGAGATTTGTTTTCTTGTTGCATTATAGGAGTTCTTTGTAGATACTGTATATTATCTCCTTTTGTGATGTGAGATGTGCAAATATTTTCCCCCTCTTGGTAGAGTATTTATTTTTTAATACTTATTTCTTCACTGTATAGAAGTGTTTTAATTTGATATAGTCAAACTTGTTTAGTATTTCTTTTGTTATCTTTAGTTGTACTCAGTTCCTCAAAGACATCACTGAAACCAACATCTTCGAATGTGTTATGTATTGGTTTCAGGTCTAAAATTCAAATATATAATGTATTGGAATGAATTTTTTTTGTAGGTTGCAAGACAGTGGTCTAATTCCATGTGGTTGTCTAATTGCATACTAGAACTTTTAGTTCTCTCTAATATCATAGTCTCCACTCCCACAATATTCCATCCATCACTAGTCTACCCAGTGGTAGACTATAACAACCTTACTACCACCCTAGCATTTCTTATTTGTTGTTTTTGCCTGGACTATTCTGACAATAACTACTTTTTTTTTAAAGATTTATTCATTTATTTATATAAGCACTGGGTACAGTCAGAAGCGCGGGAGGGTGAGAGAATTCACCAGAGCGGGGAACAGAACAGGCAGAGTGATGAAATACACTGCCGAGGGGAGCAGTGGGCATGGCAGGAGAGGTCTGCGCGCCATGTGGGACCCTCGCCGGTGGCTGGGGATCGAACCGGCGCTGCAGAGGCCGCGGGCAGCTTCGCAGCCCAGAGCTCAACCGCTGTGCCACCAGGGGAGGCCCAATAACTACTTTTTCCTTTCATCTCGCTCATCCCTAGTAGATGGCTACATGGCCATCCCCTTTAATATCACCTCCTCAGTGATGTCATTTGTAACTGATAACTAATAGGATTCCCAATCTCCATTACTGATTTTCACTTCAAACCCTGTTGAGCTTGCTTTGTAGCATTTGTCACTACTGCAGAGGCTCACCCAGTCATTACTTTTATGATTTACTGGCATTGCCCTTGTCATACTCTTACTGATGCATTCTTTGTGCCTAAAACCATGCCTGGCACACAAGGAATGTTTCTCTAAATGTTTGTGGAATGAATACATAAATGAGTGAGTGAGTGAATGAAGTGGAATGTCAACTGAAAAAGAAAATGCAGTGGAAAATCTTTCTTGATCATGAACTATTGGTCACTAATTCTCAACGCCTACCTTATACTACAGAGTACATTTAATCTCTTTTCTGCTAGCCATATTTTTCTACCCTAGGCCTTTCTTTTTAACTTTCTCAAGCAATAAATGAAACAGACTTTGAATCAAAGACTATTTGGCACATGTGCCAATGACCAAAACAATTTTCTATCAGAAAATTCAATCAAGGCTTCTTTAATCAGGACATAAATCTTTCAGATACACATCACAGACTATACCACATCAGACCATACTGCCACATTTTTTTCTCCCTCCTGCCCCCATCCATTTTGCAATTACAACCTCTCAGTGGTCCAGGGACAGCTTGAAGAGGCAGAGAGAGAGAGAGTGCAATACCCTGAAAAAGCAGTTTTAAACATGATGAACTTGGTACTTTTAGTTTATCTCAGTCGGAAATTTCATCTCTCTTGGGACTGAATGAAATGGAATCAGGCAATGTCGATCAATAATCTGAAATTCTGTTGTAAAGGGTTTGGTATAAAGTGAACATTAAGAGCCAGAGACTGTCTTTACTTCTCCAACCATGCAACATCCTCATTTCTCCAATGCATATACAATGTTTTTAAAATGATGGTGAGAACTCTTTACCTGTAAAGAGTTTGCATTCCTGAATTTTATCCAGCCCAGGGAGAACATTTAATAAGAGTTTGAGTTTATCCCAGTTGATCTTTTCATCAATTTGATACAATTGTCTTAAAGAGTATCCATTTGGGAGTTGGCTGTACTTGGTAATATGCACAACAAAAGAATAGAAACCTGTAAAAAGAAAAAAATTATCAGATAGTATATTATAAATGAGTAAAACACATTAGTCAGGGATATTTTAATAGAAATATTTGGTTAAAGTAATTGAAATTTTAAAAGTGGGCAAGCTCACCTAGTTTTACTTTTTGAAAGAGTTCAGGATATGCAGTGATAAAATGATAAAGGTAGAAGTAGAGATATAAGAGCTTCATATTCCACAAGCTACCTGTTAAACTGGTTCAAAATATCTTAATAGTCCCCAAAGTTATGCATACAGTTTTAACAATGTAGTTGAAATACAGAATTGAGGACCAGAAATAAACTATGTCCAGAAAGCAGTCACTGAATTTTAATGGGATAACTAAGCCATCGCAAAATGTACTTTACAGGAGTATCTTACATAAAATGAGAATTCTTATTAATCATTGTTCTGCCAAATGTTAAAAAAGATTTTTAAAATTTCTTTAGTACAAATAAGTTATTTTTACAAAATAAACTTGTACAATTCATTCTGGTATATAGATTGCTTTGAAGATTTTTAAATTTTTATTTATTGAGGTAACCTTGGCTTACAATATTGTGTATGATTAAAAGGTACAGGTTCACACCTCTTGAGAGATGTGTGTTACCATCACACCTAGCACCAAGGCACCCATAGTCTTCCACCATACTTCATTGGGGGTCCCCTCCCGCTCTGGTAGCCTCAATTCTACAGCTAGATTTTTAGGGAATTTTTTTTTGTTTGTTTTGGTTTTTCTATATTCCACATACAAGTGAAATCTTTTTTTTTCCAATTTTTTCTTTCATTATGTAACAGCACATTAAAAAATCTTGTTTCAGATGTAATTATAAATCAGAATGTGTATATATGACATTAAATCACCACTAAAAGTCCATTTCTAGCCTACACTGTATAATAGATCCCTTTTGCCTGATTTAGCTTTCTTCTGGTAATCACAAATTTGGTATTAAATTTGGCATAAAAGTTTCTTTTGTTTTATCTAGTTCATTCATCTGTCTTATTTCTTCACATACCACATGAATAAACCCGGTATTGTCTTTCTCTGATTTATGACAGTAAGCATTATATCCTCTCAGTCCATGCTGTAAATGACTAGATTTCTTCTTTTAAATAGGTGAGTAGTATTTTATTGTGCCTATATACCAGGTCATCTTTAGCCATTAATCTGTCAGTGGGCACTTAGGTCATTCCCAGCTTTTGGCTGTTGCTAACAATGTTTCATTCAATATGGAAGTGCATCTATCTATACAAATTATAGATTTTTCATTCTTCAGGTAAATACCTAGAAGTAGAATAACTGAATCATTTAAAATTTCTATTTTTACTTTTTTGAGGAATCTCCATGTTGAATAAACAGTACAGGGGTTCCCTTCTTTCCACACCCTAACACTGGTATCTTATCTTTGGGATAATAACCATTTTCACAGGTATGCGGTGATACCTCATTGTTTTGATTTGCATTTCCCAAATATGAGAGATGAACATCTTTTCATGGGTCTTTTGGCCATCTGTATGGCTTCTTTGCCCGTTTTTTTAATTGGATTGTTTGGGATTTTGTTGAGTCATGAGTTTTCTTTTTTAATATATCTTGGTTATTAAGCCATTGTTGGATATACAATGTGCAAATATCTTCTATTCAGTAGGATGTTTTCTCATCTTGATAAATATATATTGTTGGTATGATATAGCCCCATTTGTGGGTTTTTTTTTTTTTTTTTTTTTGGCTTTTGTCTCCCTTGCCATTAGAGTTAAGTCAGAAAAGTCATCTATAAGACTGATGTCATATCACTTGTTTTTTTTTTTCCTATGAATTTTATGATTTCAGGGCTATACCCAAGATCACTTAATTCATTTTGAATTAATTTCTATGTATGGTGTTAGAATGTGGTCAAGTTTCATGGTCCACTTTTGCCAACACCATTTATTAGCCTTTCCTTGCTCAATTGTAGGCTCTTGGCTCTTTGTCCAGAGATCCAAACACTTATTGACTAAACCTAATAAATGTTGATATCTCCTTATGTTTTCTTTAAAGGTTTCTTTCATTTTTCAAGTAAATATAAAGTTACAGATCCTGTTTAAACAACATCCTCAATAACTACCATGGATTTTTTTTAAGTTAAATTTTATTTTTTTTATTGAGGTCACATAGGTTTATAACACTGTATATGAATCAAAGGCATCATAGCTCAGATTTATTTCCCCACACCACATTCACTACCAAAAATACCCCATTTTTTAAAGTGAAGCATTATTTGGAATTTAGAGGCAATCATTTCTATAATTACTATCAATCTATCTTCTAGATCTCTTTATTGTTCTTTCATGCTTTTTATCTTTGTAGGCAGTGCTCTGTGTAAATTCTTTAGCTAACAACAGTATGATTTTGAGCAAGTTACTTAACCTCTCTAATAACTGCTTCATTTGCACAACATTGGCAACAGCAGTGCCTTTCTTGTAGGATTAGGAGATTGAGTTATTTAAGATGCATATAATGTGTGGTAAATTCAATTTACCAATAATGTTAAAATTCATTATGTCTTTGTTTCCAAACTAGAATTTATGCCTTATTGTCATTGTCTTATAATTTCCTTTTCTTCACCGCCAGTTTTTTATTGGCTCTTTCCCCATCCTTCTATGGTTTTATTTCCATCCCTGTTTGTTTCACAAAATCTTGCTCTTTTAAAATAGTTTGTATCCTTTTAGTTGTTTTATAGATATTTCAGAATGTGAAATTCATTTCATCTGAAATAAGCTCCTATTCCTATTTTTATTTGTTGGCTATCATTTTTTGGCTGACTCTTTATTTTTACTTTTTTTGTTTGACTCCTTCCTCTGTTTCTCTTCCAGTCCTCTACCTGCTCACAAAACCCATATTAACAATCTGGTGACCTCTCTCCATATTTTGCTTAACATACTCATGTGTGTACACAGATACATATGAGATATTTTGGAACATATTCTTTTTTAAATAACGCATATCTGTTTTGTGGAATAATTGTAGAAAATATGAGAAAAGTATGCTGCATTCAAATTGTTCTGGAAAAACAAACACATGATCAAAGAAAATGGAGTGTTTCAATGGCCAGTATCCTGAGTGCATTTATCATAGAAATGTGTGTAAATTGTATATCCCTCCAAATCATTTGACAACAGAACCCTTTCCTTCTTTCTCTCTCCCAAGATTTGTCCCTAAATTATTTTTTATTTTTATTGAGGTAACATTGTTTACAACACAGTGTGTTTTAGGAGTACAGGTTCACATCTCTTCAACTATGTTACCACACCACACCCACCACCAACATGCCAATGAGTGTCCGCCATAGTCCACTGCCCCTTTCCTTTTGACCCTACTGGTAACCCCAGCTCTGATACGGCTTGGTTTTGTCTGTTCCTTTCCTTTTTTTTAATATTCCATATGAATGAAGTCATTTGGTATTTTTCTTTCTCTCTGATTTACACCACTTAGCATAGTCCCCTCCATTTCCATCTATGCCATCACAAGTGGCAAGAATTCATTTTGTTTATACCTGAATAACAATTCACTGTTTATATTAAATCTTCCTTATCCCCTTCTCTGTTCTTGGGCATTTAGGTTGTTTCCATAGCCTGGCTATTTTGAATAGTGCTGCAGTTGACATAGGAATGCACATGCCAATTTGAATTAGTGTTTTTGATATTCAAATAGATTTTTAGAAGTGGAATGTCTGAGTCAAATGGTAGATCTTTTAATTTTTTGAGGAAGCACAATATTGTTTTCTCTAGATACTTTGCTTCAAATTACAATCCCCAAGAGTGTAGGAGGGTTCCCATTAGAACCCTACCTTATAAAAGGGAATTAGGATGGGTTTTATGTATTAGTATTATGAGGAAAAGATTTTGGAAAACACTGATATAACCCTGAAACAAGTATCCTTTACTCTTGAATTCTAAATTCAACTTTCATTTGAAGATCAGACATATTCCAAATCAATGGGTCAAGAAGGAGGCATTCTGTTAAATACTCCAGCTTCTTATTTTGTATCTAAAACCTGTGTTCTTATCCAACTTGCAAGAAAACCAAGTTTCTTCCTAATATCAAAAAACAACAACAACAAGCAGCCAAATGTCTGTCTTGGTTTCCAGCTCTGGTCATTGGCATGAATTGCTTTTTAAAAACCACAGGAACTAACCTGAAACCTGAGTAATCTACTGCATGGACTTCTTGGTAACCCTTTCTTCACATGAAAACCAAAACTTCATTCTCAGTTTAATATTTACCAATATTTAAGTTCAAAAGGGGGTATAAAATAGGTTGCAGAAGAAAAAAGTAGAATGTCAAAAGAACAAGCATAGGGAAAGTGAATTTTGACTAAGGTATTGAAGTAGGGACACAACATGAGTTAAAAGACTATTACTCTTTAATTATCTTTAGTGTTCTTCATATATTTATTGCCAAATGAAACAAATTCACATATAAAAGTATATAACATATGCTCATGTATATATGCAATAAATTGTAGTTCATGTTCCAGCCTTCTAATAAACTGAATATCCAGGATTTCTTAGTTTATAATATAAAGGCTATCTATCTAGCACACAGTAGGATGACATAAAGCATTTATGTATCAGCTCATGTCTCTTAAAACATAATTGTTTATCACAAAGTAAATAATCCAGTCAGAAAATGGGCAGAAGAACAGCCAAAAAGAAACTTCTCTGAAGAGGAATGCAGTGGTCAACAAGCATATGAAAAAACGTTCAACATCACTTGTAATCAGGGAAATGCAAATCAAAACTACAATGAGATACCATCTTATACCAATGAGAATGGCAATTATTAAAAAAACTAGCAACAACAAATATTGGCGAGGTTGTGGAGAAAAAGGAACTCTCCTGCACTGTTGGTGGGAGTCAAACTGGTTCAACCACTAGGGAGAGCTGTGTGGAGATTTCTTGACCTACTAAACATAGAGATTCCATATGATCCAGCAATTCCGCTCCTAGGTATTTACCCAAAGGACACAGAAACATCAATTCCAAAGAACACCTGCACCCCTATGTTTATAGCAGCCCAGTTTACAATAGCTAAGCTTTGGAAACAACCCAAATGCCCAAAAATAGATGACTGGATCAAGAAAATGTCGTATATATACACCATAGAATATTACTCAGCATTCAGAAAAGATAAACACATGCAATTTGCAGCAACATGGATGGCGCTGGAAGGGATCATGATCAGTGAAATAAGCCAGAAAGAAAAAGAAAAATACCGGATGGTCTCACTCATAGCAGGAATCTAGAAAACTTAAATAAGGGACCAGGAAAAAGAATAACTATAAGAAAGAAAATATCAAAATCAACAAACAACTATGAGCCAGATACACTCTATGGGGGGTGGGGGGCAGGGAAAGGAGGGATTGGGGTCAAAATAAGGGGATTGCAATTGTATGGGGAATATAAAAATAAAATTTAAATTAAAAAAAACAATGTGTTTATCAATAACTAATATACCATTATATACTACCATAGTAGGAAAACTAAAATGATTAATTGTTATGGGTCCCATATTTTATGCCCAGCACTGTGTAGGTACCTTATAGACTTAGACTATGTAATCATCATATAAATTCTATGAATTTGTCCGGGATCACAGTGCTAGTACATGACAGAGACTGGATAGATATGAATAAGATTCCTTATTCATTTGTCTGTTCTACTTCCTCTATACAATCATTTTCTAAATAGGGAATATATATATTTAATAGGTCTGTTTTAATTTTGGTCTGTACTTTTTTTTTTAAGATTTATGTAGGCATGGAAGAGCTGGGATGTAGGTCAGAGGTGCTGGGAGGTGAGAGGAGTCACTAGAGGTAGAATGGGTAGCAGACCAGGCAGATCTACTGAGATACACTGCTGTGGGAAGCAGCCAGGGAGGCAGGAGAGGTCTGCTGCACTGTATGGATTAGCTTCCTAGCTGGGATAGAACTTATGCTGCAGTGGCTGCTGATAGCTTCATAGTGCTGAGACTTAATCCCTTGTGCGCCAGGGAGGCCCCTGAACTTATTTTAATTGTATCTTTTTTTTCTTTAATAATAAATTTTATTTTTATATTCCCCATACAATTTCAACCCCCCCATTTTGACCCCAATCCCTCCCCTCCCGCCACCCACCTCCCCAAAAGTGTCTCTGGTTCATAGATTTTTGTTGATTTTGATTTTCACTTTCTTATAGTTATTCATTTTCCTGGTCCCTTATTTAAGTTTTCTAGATTCCTGCTATGAGTGAGACCATCCGGTATTTTTCTTTTTCTTTCTGGCTTATTTCGCTGAGCATGATCCCCTCCAGCGCCATCCATGTTACTGCAAATTGCATGTGTTTATCTTTTTTGAATGCTGAGTAATATTCCATGGTATATATGTACCACATCTTCTTGATCCAGTCATCTATTTTTGGGCATTTGGGTTGTTTCCAAAGCTTAGCTATTGTAAATAGTGCTGCTATAAACATAGGGGTGCAGGTGCTCTTTGGAATTGATGTTTCTGTGTCCTTTGGGTAAATACCTAGGAGTGGAATTGCTGGATCATATGGAAGCTCTATGTTTAGTAGGTCCAGAAATCTCCACACAGCTCTCCATAGTGGTTGAACCAGTTTGCACGCCCACCAACAGTGCAGGAGAGTTCCTTTTTCTCCACACCCTCGCCAACATTTGTTGTTGCTAGTTTTTTTAATATGTGCCATTCTCACTGGTGTGAGATGGTATCTCATTGTAGTTTTGATTTGCATTTCCCTGATTACAAGTGATGTTGAACATTTTTTCATATGCCTGTTGGCCATTTGCATTTCCTCTTCAGAGAAGTTTCTTTTTAGCTCTTCTGCCCATTTTTTGACTGGATTATTTTCTTTGTTGTTGTTGAGTCTCATCAGCTCTTTGCAGATTTTTGTGATCAATCCTTTATCATTAGTGTTGTGTGCAAAAATGTTCTCCCAGTTGGTGGGGTTTCTTTTTGTTTTTGTTATTGTCTCTTTTGCTGTGCAGAAGCTCTTTAATTTGATGTAGTCCCAGCTGTTTATCTTTGCCTTCACTATCACTGCTTTGGGTGATGCATCTGTAAAGATGTCTTTGAGGTGCATATCCCATAGTGTTTCACCTATATTTCCTTCTATGTATTTTATGGTTTCAGGTTTTATGTCTAGTTCTTTAATCCATTTTGAGTTGGTTTTTGTGTATAGTGTGAGGTAGTAGTCAAGCTTCATTCTTTTGCATGTAGCGACCCAGTTTTCCCAGCACCATTTATTGAACAGACTTTCTTTGCTCTAATGCATATTATTTGCTCCTTTGTCAAATATTAGTTGACCATAAATCTGTGGGTTTATTTCTGGATTTTCTATTCGATTCCATTGGTCTGTGTGTCTGTTCTTGTTCCAATACCATGCAGTTTTGATGATTATGGCTTTGTAGTATAGCCTGAAATCTGGGAGTGTGATGCCTCCATTCCCTTCTTTTTTCTTCAGGAGAGCTTTGGCTATTCGGGGTTTTTGGTGATTCCATATGAATTTCATCAATAATTGTTCTATTTCTTTGAAGAATAACATTGAAATTTTTATTGGAATAGCATTGAATCGGTATATTGCTTTTGGTAGGATGGCCATTTTAATAATGTTTATTCTTCCAATCCATGAGCAGGGGATGTCTTTCCATTTCTCTGTATCTTCTTCTATTTCTTTTAACAGTGTTTTATAGTTTTCTTTGTAAAGGTCCTTTACCTCTTTTGTTAGATTTATTCCCAAGTATTTGATTTTTTTTTTGTTTCGATAATAAAGGGGATGGTTTTTTTAATTTCTTCTTCTTCAGATTTATTGTTAGTGTATAGGAAGGCTTCTGACTTTCGCATGTTGATTTTGTATCCTGCCACTTTGCTGAACTGATTGATGAGTTTAATTAGTTTTTCTATGGAGTTTTTGGGGTTCTCTATGTATATTATCATATCATCTGCAAATAGTAATAGTTTGACAACTTCTTTTCCTATTTGGATTCCTTGGATGTCTTTCTCTTGTCTTATTGCTCTGGCTAGGACTTCCAGTATTATATTGAAAAGCAGTGGTGAGAGTGGACATCCTTGTCTTGTTCCAGATCTTTTTTTTTTTTTAATCCAATGTTTTATTTTTTTTATTATTTTTTTTTATTTTTTTTGTAGTTGGCCTATACATTTTATTTTGTATAATTAGAATAATTCACAAGTATGAATATCAAAAATATTGATGATAATTACATCTGCCCACATATTCTCCCCTACTCTATACCCTACTTCTCAAACCATTTAATGGCTAATGCTTTCAGCTTTTCACCATTGAGAATGATACTGGCTGTTGGCTTGTCATAGATGGCCTTTATGATGTTGAGGTATGTTCCTTGTATCCCAAGAATTTCAAGGGCTTTTATCATGAATGGGTGTTGCACTTTGTCGAAAGCTTTCTCGGCATCTATTGATATTATCATATGGTTTTTATATTTCTTTTTGTTGATGTGTTGGATAACGTTGATTGATTTTCGGATGTTGAACCATCCTTGTGTCCCTGGAATGAATCCTACTTGGTCGTGGTGAATTATCTTATGGATACACTGTTGGATTCTGATAGCTAAAATTTTCTTGAGGATTTTTGCATCAGTGTTCATTAGGGAGATTGGCCTATAGTTTTCTTTTTTTGTGTTGTCCTTGTTCGGTTTTGGTATTAGTGTAATGTTGGCTTCATAGAACGTGTTAGGTATTATACCTTCCTTCTCAATTTTTTGGAAGAGTTTGCGAAGGATAGGCACCAATTCGTCTCTGAATATTTGGTAGAATTCATTTGTAAATCCATCAGGTAGAATTCATTTGTAAATCCATTTTGTTTTTGGGGAGGTTTTTGATTACCATTTCAATTTCGCTAATTGTAATTGGTCTGTTTAGGTGTTCTATTTCTTCTTTGTCTAGTTTTGGGTGATTGTAGAGTTGTAGGAATTTGTCCATCTCCTCTAGATTGTTGAACTTGTTTCCATATAACTGTTCATAGTAGTTATTAATTATTCTTTTGATTTCTGCTGTGTCCGTTGTGATTTCTCCTCTTTCATTTATTATCCTATTTATTTGTGCTTTCTCCCTTTTTGCCCTTGTGATCCTGGCTAGGGGTTTATCTATTTTATTTATTTTTTTGAAGAACCAGCTCTTGGTTTCATTGATCTTTTGGATTGTTTTTTTAGTTTCGATTTCATTTATTTCTGCTTTGGTTTTTATTATTTCTTTTCTTCTACTGGTTTTGGGGATTTTTTGTTGTTCTTTTTCTAGATATTTGAGCTTCGAGATTAGGTTGTTTTTTTGAGTTCTTTCTTGTTTCTTGATGTGAGCATCTATTGCTATATATTTTCCTCTTATTACTGCTTTTGCTGCATCCCATACATTTAGGAAATTGGTGTCCTCCTTGTCATTCAATTCAAAGAATTTTTTAATTTCTTCTTTTATCTCCTCATTAGTCCAGTGGACTTCCAGTAGTGTGGGTTTCAATCTCCATGAGGTAGGAGAGTACCTTGCCTTCTTTTTATGGTTTATTTCTAGTTTGATGCCTTCATGGTCAGAAAAGATGGTTGGTATGATTTCAGTCTTGGTGTATCTGTTGATGTTTGTCTTGTGCCCCAGTATATGATCGATCCTGGAGAATGATCTGTGTGTGCTTGAGAAAAATGTATACTCAGATTTTTTTGGGTTTAGTGTTCTATATATGTCTGTTAAGCCCAAGCACTCTAGATCCTTATTTAGAGCTTTAGTGTCTTTACTTATTTTTTGTCTTGTTGATCTATCCATTGTTGATAGTGGTGTGTTGAAGTCTCCCACTACGTGTGTGATTTCTCTGATGTCTGTTTTCAGAGATGCCAATACTTGTCTGATATATTTTGGTGCTCCTTCGTTTGGTGAATATATGTTAATGAGTTTTATTTCTTCTTGAAGTATTGTCCCCTTGATCATAATGTAATGACCACTGGGGTCTCTTTTTATCTTTTTAAGTTTGAAATCTGTTTTATCTGATATGAGTATAGCTGTTCCTGCCTTCTTTTTTGGTCCATTTGCTTGTAGAATTGTTTTCCATCCTTTAACTTTGAGTCTATTTTTATCTTTTGCAGCTAAATGTGTTTCCTGGAGACAGCAAAAGGTTGGGTTTTGTTTCTTAATCCAGCCTGCAACTCTGTGTCTTTTTATTGGAGAGTTTAGTCCATTTACATTTAGAGTTAGTATTGATATGTTAGCATCTGTATTTGCCATTGTGTTTGTCTTTCCTTTGATTTTATTTATTTATTATTTTAATAACTTTCTTTGGCCTTCTTTTGTTGTTATTCGTCCCTCTGAGGTTCTGGCTTTAGGACTCCTTGTAGTATTTTTTGGAGTGGGGGTTTAGTCGTAATAAAATTCCAGAGTTTCTGTTTGTCTGAGAAGGTCCTTATTCTTTCTTCATAGAGGAAGGAGAGCTTTGCGGGATAGAGTATTCTTGGTTGGCATCTGTTTTCTTGGAGTCTGTTGACTATGTCCCTCCACTCTCTCCTTGCCCGTAGTGTTTCTTCAGAGAAGTCTGATGTCAGTCTATTGGTTTCCCTTTGAATGTTATCTGTTTCTTCCCTCTTGTCAGTTTCATTATTTTTTCCTTGTCTTGGATTCTTGGGAGCTTTACTATTATGTGTCTTGCTGTATTTTTCCTTTCGTCATGGAAGTTTGGTGTTCTTCTTGCTTCTTGTATATCAATTTTCAGCTCCTTCGCGTTTGGGAAGTTCTCTTCAATTATATCCTTGAATACTTTCTCTGTTTCTACATCTCTCTCCTCTCCTTCTGGGATTCCTATAACTCTTATATTTCCTTTCCTCATGGAGTCAGATAGTTCCCGAAGTCTTTCTTTGGTCTTTTTCTTCGTACTTCTCCTTCCTTTTCTGTTTTAGTTCTTTTTATTTCTGTGTCTTCAAGAGTACTTATTCGTTCTTCCATTTCATCTATTCTGCTTTCATTGCTTTTCCCAGAGTTCTTTAGCATCTCCATTAATTCTTTGATCTCCTGCATTTCTTTTACTTCCCTCTTTAGGGATTCAATTTCATTCTTCTGGTCATTAATTATTTTCCCCTTATCATTGTTTTCCTTTATGACTTCTGTCAGTTTTTTAATCACAGCAATTTTAAATTCTCTATCTGGAAGGCTCAGAAGTTCTTCCAAGTTACTGTCGTTGCAATCTGGTAGATGGTTTTCTTTTTGTGGTGTGCTTTTTTGCTGAGGAGTTGCTGGGTTGCATGTGGTTTTTCTACTCCCTACTGCCTGTTTTCTAATTTGCTGTATTCCTTGTGACACTGTGTTGCTGGTACTGGCCGGCATCTTGGGCGACCTTCCCAGCTTACCTCTGGCTCCTCTGGGGAACTTCTGCTGGGTTCACACAGTCTCCACCAAAGAAGGGTCCCTGCTGCAAATGCCAGTGCCGGGCACGCTCCCCTGCTCGCCCGGTCTGCCCCAGCGGTGGGTGCCGCTCCCCTCTGGGCTGGGACTGCAGGCTAGAAGGCACCCGGCATGGGCAAGCCTCCCAGCTTACCTCTGGCTCCTCGGTGAGCCTTCTGCTTGTTTCACACAGTCTCCAGCAAGAAAGGTCCCTGCTGCAAAATGCGGGTGCCGGGGACGCACTCCCCTGCACGCCCGGTCTGCCCCAGCGGTGGGTGCTGCTCCCCTCTGGGCTGGAACTGCAGGCTAGAAGGCACCCAGCATGGGCAAGCCTCCCAGCTTACCTCTGGCTCCTCCGTGAGCCTTCTGCTTGCTTCACACAGTCTCCACCAAATAAAGGTCCCTGCTGCAAAATCTTTTAATTGTATCTTATAAAATTCTAATGATGTATACTTGCCTCTCTTCCATTCTCTCTGAAAATACCTGGTTATGTTTTACATTTGGCATTACATAGCCAGCAATTTTGGGAGAATATCCTTTTAAAGCAAAAGCAAGATGGGAGATTTAGAAAGTTATCTGGGTAGGTAGAAGACATACTTTAAATGTATTGCAGAAATTGAAGTAATAAATAATCCAGAATGTCATCCAAAAGAGACAGATAGTGACAAATGTAGTAAATCCAAAGAAATGAAGGTTGGTCAAAAAAAAAAAAAAAAGCTTCTTCATCTGATGAGAATAGAATGTTTCTGACCTCTGCACTCGAGGCTTAAGACTGTAGGAAGTCAAGACTACTAAAGAAGAGAGAAAAAAATAATTAACTGAGAGTAAAGATAATACTGCAATGGTAAATCATTTATATACTGAAAAGTATCATTATTTTATGCCCAGCACTGTGTAGGTACCTATAAGGTACACGCCCTGGGGACACAGCCTGTTTACGAGTTGGGGGTACAGCAGGAAGGAGCAGTAAAACGCTGAGGCTCTGCACTCTGCATAGTCATGTCCACAAGACTGCTACTCCCACACCATTATACCCACATAGAAACCTAGTTGAGCTGTTTTTGAAATGATCAATAAATCTGACAGAGATGCATTTGCCAATTATTCCCAGTCAATGCAAGAAAGAATGTGTTAAAGCAGAGCCAGTAAACAATCAACATTCCCTTCTTTCCTGAATACCACCATGATCTCTAATTTTTCAAAACAAGTCTTCATCCCTTCTCAGCTTGCACTAAATTTCTCTCATTTGTTATTCATTATTAAGGAGTTTTAAAATCCTATGACTTTTACACACATTAAGCATAACTAAAAGATCATGTGCAGTCTTGATGCTAGAGTAACACCCTAATGAGGAAACTGAAACCCATTCAGGCTTTGACTCATAGAAGTTCATAAAGTCGCTTATTCCAATTGGTCTTTAGTCTGATTTCTGAATTACATGAGAAATTAGTTTATCATTCAGTCAACTGAGGTTAATCACTCTATTTCTCCCTCTCTTCCTCTCTCCTCCTTCTCCCTCCTCTTTTCTCCTATCTTCAGCATAGAAAATTGAGGGAAATAGGCAATGCAAGAGAGGGAAAATAATTTTCTCAATCCTTTAAAAAAATGTTTGCTATGTATGAAAATCTATCCTAGTCCAAGTTCTGTTATACAGCTCTAGAACTATGCTTACATTACAATTATATAGACACAAAATACAATTAAGTTGTGGTATATTTATGTACAATTCTTGAGATACCTATTTCAACATTTAAACTTGCATGTAGTCTAGTTTTTTAAAGTGTCCTTGTTCTTTATCGAGTATAAAATTAATGGTAAAAATGAAAAAAGGTAATAGAGCAATACTGTAGAAAGTAAAATGAATCATAATTAGTGAATTTTTTCTTAAAGATTTATTTTTTTATGCACACAAGAACTGGGGTACAGGCCAGAGGTGCAGGGGATGAGAGGATTCACCAGAGACAGAGTGGAGAGCAGAACAGGCAGATCTACTGAAATACACTGCCAAGGGGAGCAGTGGGCAAGGCATGAGAGGTCTGCTGTGCCATGTGGGTCACCTCCCTGGCTGGGGATTGAACTCGTGCTGTAGTGGCTGCGGACAGCTTCAAAGTGCTGCGTCTTAACTCCTTGCGCCACCAGGGAGGCCCTGAAATTTGAATGTGTTATTACACAGTGACTTTAAAAGGACTGGCTTAAACCTGAAACAGAAAAATGTACAAGCAAATACAGTATTACCAAATGGATTTCTCCTTGTGGTTATGTAAGGTTTGGCACGTGGAGTTTGGAGAGGTTTGACAGCTTATGCTTACAGTTGACAATCAGTAAACTCAGAACCTCCAGGTTTATCTGTGTTACATAGTGATGATGGTCCCTCCTGTCAGTAACTGACTTGAACTCCACTCCATTGTTCACTGTGAACATTTCTTGATCACTTTCTTGCTCTTGCTTCAGTTTAGCAGTTAATAGGCTCTAAAATGAATTTGTTGGGAAAAAATGCCATAAGTTCTGTTTTCTTTAATTCCACAACATCTTGGAAAATTTTGCATTCCTCTTTATTTGCTCAATAGTCACTGGACAGTCATTGTGTAAGGCTTGGTTCTACTTACATGTCCTGCTTATGTTTTGGAACGATTGAGACATTTACATATTTGTGTCCCTTTGTTCTGCACCAAGACGTAGCAGATGAATAGCACTTCGTTCTTTGAGATTTGGCACTGTGTACATTTTAAATATGAAAGCATTATTTCAGTTGTTTAATCTCTTAGTCCCTTCCTTCCAATGACCAGTACATTAAACAGCAAACAAACAAACAGAAAATGTCTTGTTAAAATAATAGGAAGTTGACTTCATTTCTATCGTTACCTTCAGATTCAGCTGTGTCATTGTGGAAGTATACTGACTGAATTTCTAGGCTTTTCAGTTGCCCAGGTTTTTGCAGATAATTTTTGCCTTATTTTGAACTCAACTGGGGAGAAAACATTAGTTTTTGTAAGCTTTTCTTTTTCTCTTAATCCAATGGGTCAAACATGTCTGAGAAGTGTTGCTGTTACAGAAAAGTTAATCAAGAGAGTATAAGATTTATTGAGGTTTTTGCCTAGTAAATTTCAATCTTAAACATACCTTTTTTCCCCCTTATGAGTAAAGTAATACTTATTCATTACACAGACACAGCAACTTGAACAGAGTAACATTGGCTAGGAATCAACACACAAAGCGCTTTGGCCAGGTATTGACATGATGTCACAGTTAAAGTTTTATTATTTAATTTTATTTTTGTGTGTACATATATATTTTTTATTTATACTGTACATCATTGTTCACTTTTAAACAATGTTTGCTTCCTCCCCTCCCCCCTCAGGTGTAGTCCCCATGGAATTTTTAATTAGAAAGCCACAGGTTTTAGTCTGTCCTGTAAAATATGGTAATCCAGCTGCTACTTGTTTCTGGTTGCTGATAAGCAATCTTTTTATTTATCCCCTGCTGGCTCCTTAGGACATCCCCAACCTGAGCTGTTTCAGACCTTTCTCCTCTTCTCTGCTATCTAATATCTCCCTGCTCTTCCCAACAGGTGGTCCCACTTCCATGTGCTTGGTAAGGCTGTGCCTGTGAGCTTTAGCTTTCATCCTGGTTCCAAATGAAATGTCTCACGCTGCTTGTACCTACCCTTTCCTCTTTTTTTTTTTCCCCAGAAAAATCCTCATTTTTTTTTTTTTAATGTCCAAAGTTAACCTTTCTAAACTCAGACTGCATTGTCTTCCAACATCAGAGACTCCTCACTACCATCCTAACCCTTCAGGCTTTGAGTTCTCCATCTTAATTGAGTCTCTTCCCCTTAGCTTCACACACTCACACTTAGGCCAAGGTGGCTGTTACACCCAGTTATCCTTGTGTCTGGTGAATATTCTGTAGAACATATTTTCTTTCAAACAGTTAATAAGTTCCTCCTCTATTAATGACTTCTCTTTCTTGCTTGCCTAAAATTCTTGGAAGAACCACATATGGGTCCTCTTTTCTAGTTCACAGTATATTCTTCAAATATCTTATTTATTTTCTGATTCCAAAAGCAACCTTGCCTAATCTAAAATCTAATTTTCAGTCACAGCAGCTTCAGTTCTTCTAATCCACATTATCCCCACAATCCTCCAGACATTTCAATTTTTTATCATTTCCCAAACAACAAAGATGTTTGTCATGTAAAACAGTCAGTTTAGCACTTAGGCAATTTATTTTTATTTTACACTAGCTCCACAATTTTAATAAGCTACAGACAAGTGAACCTTGGTTTCTTTCAGATTTTTCACTTCAAGATTTTCTGTGCCTATAGTTCCCTTAGAAAGAGAACAGCGTTTATTTGATAGTCTTACACTTACTCTAAAAGCAATAAAGCATTGTTGGACATTATGAGATTTCAGTTCCCTTTCACCCTACAATTCAATGATCCCATGGTTCTCAGCATTGTGTACTTAAGTCTGAATTTATAAGATGATTAGATTCATGTTAGGAAAAAGGGTAGGTTATGTCAAAATTTTTAATACAGAATATTTTCTTGTAGAATATAATAAGTAAAGGAATATAAGAGACATTCTGGTAGGCCATATATTTTGAGAAATAATTTGAGTATAAAATTCAGATATAAAAGTTTATTCACACATTAAAATTTTCATTGATTTCTAATAGATCTACATTTATGAGGTCTATTTTTATATAACTTCATTATGTGTATTTATTTACTACCAACTCTATACTTTCAGTAAGGTGATGAGGGAGTCCCTTTTTGCCCCCTAAGTTCACTGCCTTTCAGATGTCTTCACAGTGGGGAACTGCCTTCACATGTTTTTCTTTCATAATTTCATTTAAAAGATTTCAAAAGGATTATACTTTGTTCCAGAAATAGTGGAGTTCTATCTACAAGGATGTGATAAAGGAAATCTTCATCGTATAGGGAACAGACTCCTCCTAACCCCATTATTTTTCTACCCAACATCTTATGTGCCCATGTTGCCAGTGAAAGTCCTTCACAGGGCAGTTGGCATTTCAAAACATGATTGTTACCCCACATAATTTCACATGTATTTTTGTGCAGTACTTATTTCTTCATAGCTATGTTCTGCAAAAGGTATTAAAATCAAATGAATAGAAACATGTAGAATTTTCTTCTACAAAGTTTCTTTTGTGCAGGTAGACTTAGACACTGAAGTGCAACACTAACTTTCATCAATTACTGCTTTATCTAATTCATGTCTTCGCTGCAGGTTTGAATATGGAATACTTTTGTACAACTTGAATCTTTATCTCAGATCATTATATGTAGAATAACATTTAAATAGAAGTCAGAATTGAAACAGATGTATATTCATCTCAGTAGGCAAACTGCCCTCATCATTTCACTTTTATCACTTTTTACTCCTTTCTTCCTCCCAGAACTGAGTCTTCATTCTTTGCAACTCTATTGTGTTTCATAATAAGTACTTCATGATTCAGGACTGAAAATATGATTACATTGATGATAGTTATTTCATAGCTTAGTCATGTTACTCATGTTTCATAATAATCTAATTTAGGATGGAACTTTTCTTACACATCAATGTCTCTATAGAAATGGGTATATTGTTGAGCTTGCATAATGTAAACATGTGTAAAACATCAATAATAGGCAATTCACCAAATTATGAGCAGGTATGCACTTATACTCTCCTAATGTCAAGTACTGGGAAAATTTTAATGGTATGAGCAAGCAGGTTTTCACACACCAAAAATCTAATAAAGTAATTGAAGCTTGACTCTTATAAAGGATGGACTTCATTTGTCAACAAATGAAGATCCTTGTCACCATGCTGACTTTACAGAACCAAAAGAAGTATCTTAGTTTAGGAAAGTGTAAATGTACATCAGCTTGCTGTGAGCAGAGAGAAGTCTTTCACTTCATCTGTAGATGGGCTCATGACCTTAGCATTGTTGCTTTATCACTGTACCTGTCCAGACTCATGGGGTATGCGGAACCATAAGAGATTCATCCAGGTTAGTTAGTGTAGGAGGGGAGGTGGGAACACATCTGCTCAATGGAAGTGAAACAGAAACAGACCAGATGGTGGGAGTAATGAGGGGGAAGAGCAGAAAAGAAAATTCCCCAAAGAGCTACCATTGGTATTACCACATCTGCTGAAGGAAAAGAGAACTAAACAGGGAGCCAGCAGGGTTTCTGGACATCTGAATGAACTAACTCATCAGGGGAGTCCTGCAAGAGTTATTTAGAGATGACTAGGTAGAGGGAAGTAATGGTACAGAAACGATAAAGGCATTTTGCCTGATTTGTTATGTGAGAACATTTCTCCATCTTTGAAAACTACAAATATTTACCACCAATATGCTTCTATTCACTCAGCAAAATCTTTGCAAAATGTAATTTCTTTAAAAAGGTCCACCAGTACCACCACCAACAGCAAAAATCTCTTCCTTTTTAAAGACTTTTATAATTTGATGCAATTTGTACCAAAAAAAAAAAAAGAGAGAGAAAACAGGTTTTTAGTTTTCCACAAACAGGCTAAAATTTATAAAAGAAAATAGCTAATTCAGCTTTTCACAGTCTGCAAAAAATGATACACTGAAAGATTCAAAGGATATTAAAACATTGTTTTTGCATCTTAGTTTAGAATTGACAGGAAATAAGCATTTTCTTAGTACTTATAAAAATTAGGTCACTGACATAAAAGGCATCAATTTTTTATACTAAACTATTTAGGATATCTATTAGTTGGGTTTCTCTTTGTGCAAAAATAAAACATTTGATGTCTTTATCAGAGGGAAATTGCTAGTATTGATCACCTATTGCATTTTACAGAGGACAGTAAAATAGTTTGAACGTGTATTTTATTGGTGTGTATATGTGGAAAGGAAAATAATTCCCAGAAGAAAAGAGAAGGAAGAGATTAATAATAATCTCACTTCATTCCTACAATTTGGATTGTAAAACTTTAAAGTAATGTAAAAATCTATCTACCTTTTTTTTTTTATTTGATGGAAATGAAAATAAAATACTTCACCTTAAAAGGCTGCTTACAAAAAAATGAGCAGGCATTATTCCAGAAACTACCAAAATTGGAAGTGAAAACCTGACAAGTGGGGAAGGGGATAGAAGGTAGCTGCTACCTGCTTTATGTAGAGAAGTAGACTTAGCAGGGATAGTGACTATGCTGATGTGTACGTGGACACACACACACACACACTCACTCACTCACACACATCATTTGGTTCAAGGTCTACTGAAAGCATTGAAAATTAGTTGGATACTACTTAAGGCCATTTCTCATCTTTAAAAAAAATCACCAATGAAAATATTCTCTGGTGAGGGCCTGTAATATAGAAAAAGCAGAAAGTAAATTTTACATGAGTTTAGTGTACTTTATAATTTCTCTTACAACTTCCTAAAGTAAATATTACAATTTGGCAAAAGGAGATCCCATTAATAGTATTTGGGGGATTCTACCAACATTCCCCCTTAATCTACATGTATAATAATTACTTTTCATGTTCTTAGAGCTTACTCCCAAAACATGGGACTTAATTTTCTATCAAAGTAAAGACTGCTCTGAGAAGGATGCGGCTGAATGATACAGTGGGACCTGAAATAGTATGTTAAAAATGTAAGTTCCTCATAAGAACTGAAATTTACTAAGTACTCACGATGTAGCAGTGACTAATCTAAGGGTTTGACATGTGTAGTATGATTTAATTGTACAACAACCTTATGAAGAAAATATTGTAAGCATCCATATTCTGTATGAGAAGAGAGCAACTGAGCGGGATTAAGTAACTTTCTTGGGTCACACAGCTGGCATGTTCAAGGATTTGAAGCCAGGTGGTCTGGCTCAGGAGACTAGGTGTAAGCAAAAAGGTCTCCTCCTTCCAGTCAGGACAACCTTGATACTTAGGAAAAACTTTCTTTGTGGTAACAATGGTTTATATAGCTGTTTGTTTCAGAAGTATAGTGTCTCTCCTTTCAGGTGTTGTTACCACACCATACCCACCAGCATTTAAAAAATGTTGATTCTTTCTATCCATGAGCAAGAGATATCTCTGCATGTCTGTGTGATCTATTTCAACAGTGTCTTACAGTTTTCATCAAATAGGTCTTTAACCTCCTTCGTTAGGTTTACACCTAGGTATTTACTACTTTTTGATGATGTTGTGAATGAGATTGTTCTCTTGATTTCTCTTTGTTATTTATATCTAGAAATGCAACAGACTTTTACATATTCATCCTGTACCTTGCTGCTTTACTGATTGTTTTAATAGACTCAAGATTTTTTGTGTATCGATATATCAATTGTAGTTAGCAATAATTTTACTACTTTCCCAATTTTGAATATTTTGATATGCTTATCTTGCCTATCGGACTCTAATGCTATGTTTGAATAATAGTGATGAGTGGACATTCCTGTTGGATACCTGCTCTTAGCAGAAAAGTCTTCAATTTGTCTCTCTTGAGTATATTAGTTGTGGGTTTGTCATATGTGGCCTTTATTATGTTGAGGTATGCTCTTTCTTTTTTAAAGATTTATTTTTATTTATGCATACAAGAACTGGGGTGTAGGCCAGAGGTATGAGGGGTGAAAGGATTCACCAGAGACAGAGTGGGGAGCAGAAGAGGTGGATCTACTGAGATATACTGCTGAGGGGAGCAGTAGGGGAGACAGGAGAGATCTGTGCCATGTGGGTCAGCTCCCTGGCCAGGGATGGAACTCATGCTGCAGTAGCTGGTGATAGCTTAATAGTCCTGAGACTTTAACCCCTATGCCACATTTTTTCTATGCCCATTTTATTTTTTTTAGCAGTTTTTTTTTTTTTTTTTAAGATTTTATTTATACTAGAACCAGGCTACAGGCCAGGTGCATGGGAGGGTGAGAGGATTTACCAGAGACAGAGAGGGGAACAGAACAGGCAGAGTAACGAAATACACTGCTAAGGGGAGCAGTGGGCGAGACAGGAGAGGTCTGCTTGCCATGTGGGTTGCTCTGAGGCTGGCTGGGTTCGAACTGGCACTGCAGAGGCTGCAGACAGCTTCACAGCACTGCGGTCAACCGCCTGTGCCACCAGGGGAGGCCCTCTATCCCCATTTTACTAAGATTTTAATCATAAAGGGATTCTGAGTCTTAGCAAATGACTTCTTTAATCTGTTGAAATACTGGATTTTGGTTTCATTTTTTCCTTTTTCTGATTCCTTAAGGTGAAAGGTTAGATAATTTGAGATTTATCTTGTTTCAAGTAGGCCTGTATTGCTGTCTGATTTCTTCTTAGTACTGCTTTTACTGCATTGTTGGGTTCTGACATATAGTATCTTTGTCTTTGTTTCCAACTATTTTTTTTTCTTAAGATTTATTTATTTATGCATACAATAACTGGAGGGTGAGAGGATTCACCAGAAAGTGGGGAGCAGAACAGGTGGATCTACAGAAATATACTGCTGAGGGGAGCAGCAGGTGAATCAGGAGAGGTCTGACTCCCTGGGGTTGTTCCCTGGCCGGCCAGAGATCAAACTGGTGCTGCAGAGGCTGCGGACACCTTGATAGTGCTGTTTTTAACCCCTGCGCCCCTGTTTCCAACTATTTTTAAATTTCTCTTTCAATTCCCTCACTAACCCAGTAGTCATTCAGTACTGTATTGTTCAGTCTCTACATACTAGGTTTTTCCTGATTTATTTCTGTGGTTGATTTCTCATAAGATACTTTGTGGTGACCAAAGGTGTTGATATAATTTTAATGCTCATGAATTTATTGACACTTGTTTTGTGACCGAAATGTAGCCTATCCTGGACTGTTGTCCATGTCCACTCAGATATTGGGGTGTGTAGTGGCCATAAATATCTAGTAGGCCAATCTAGTCTAAACCCTCATTTAAAGCTATTGTTTGCTTGTTGATTTTTTTCTGTCTGGCTCATCTGTCCATTGATGTCAGTGGGGTGTTGAAGGCCCCTATTACTAATGTGTTGTGGTGAATGTGCTTGTAGGTATGTTTATAGTTGTCTTACATATTTTGGTGCTTCTTCATTTGGTGCATATATATTGATGTTACATCATCCCAATATGTTCTCTGATTATACAAGTCCATTCTTGTCTCCCATTACCTTTTACCTTTTTTTAAAAAATAATTACGCATACAAGAACTGGGGTACAGGTCAATGCTGTGGGAGGGTGAACGGACTCACCAGAGACAGAGTGGGGAACAGAACAGGCAGATTGACTGAAATACATTGCTGAGGGGAGCAGTGGTCAAGACAAGAGAGGTCTGCTGCACCATGTGGGTTAGCTCCCTGGCCATGGATCAAACTTGTGCTGCAGAGGCTGTGGATAGCTTCACAGTGCTGTCCTTAACCCCTTGCACCACCAGGGAGGCCCTCATTGCCTTTTTTTTAACTGGAAGTTTATTTTATATGATTTAAGTATTGCTATCCCTGTATTTTTTTTTTGGTTCCTATTTACTTGTGTGATTATTCATCTTTGGAGCTCAGCCAGGTCTCTGGAGACAACAAAAAGTAGGGGATTTGTTTTCTGTTACAATCATTCACTCTATGCTTTTCATTAGTGAGTTCATTCCTTTTACATTTAGGGTGATTATTAATATGAGGAATTGCTACTGCTGCTTTTTCTATTTTCTCAGTCTATCTGTTCTTTATTCAGTTTTCTGTCAATTTTGTTGACTGATTTAGATAAGAGTACTCCAAAACTTTTAGTAAGGAAAGTCTAGATTAGGCATAGAGAGGTGTTACGAACAGAGTTCTTCAGTGGGATGCTGGAAAGGAAAACACTATTTGCTTAAAACTATATTGATAGAGGTAGGAAAGGGATAGCAGGCGTACAGTCAAAAACAATAGTAGGATATATGGAAGCTTAGATATGCTATATTGCAGATATAGAATGAATTTCCATAGTAAATGTCTGTTTCCATAACTGTCTCAATTTTTATTTGGAGAATTAAATGACAGAAAATACAACTCAAGTGACCTCTGCTCCGCCCTCAGTCCGTGATCTTCTAGGAGGCCTAAACTGTACATCACTCTGCTTCACCCCTTTCGTCACAAATACCCAGTTACTCCCAAGGTAGGCTGTCAACTCTCTTCTTGATAGCTCATCCTACTTTCTAGTGTCAGTGTTTAGTTCAGGGATACAAGGCTGCAACTGAATTATGCAGTTAGATTTCTAGGAGTTGGGTTCAGGGTTTTGTTTGAATTATTGCTAGTATACAGATTTTTTTCCAGCTGACACTGGAGCTTCTTGTGGCTATTTAGACATTGTAAGGGGATAGTCCCTCTGAGAACAGAGCCAAGAGACAAGAGAGCAAAGAATTCAGATTGATGAACAGGTCCTCACAGCTGTTAGGTCATTAGGTATAGAAAACCTAAAGTTAGAATTCTCTTAGCACTTTGTAACTACAAAGAAAAAATTCAAAACTTAGAAGAAAAAAAGAATTTCTTATAGTTTGTTAGCTCAAAGTTAGCACCTCCCAACAGTTAAGAATAAAGGAAACCTAACCAAGATGAAAATGCAAATTGTGCAAAAATGAAAAATGATATAAAAATACATAAAACAAAATAAAATAAAAAATTGCTCAAAAATGAAAAAAAAAGAATAAAGGAAACCTAACTGAAGTAACTATGCCCTAATGTAAGAAAAGAGCAGAAATATCATTGAAAGGTTGATTAGGAAAAAAAGCTAATATTGGCTTCCATGTAATATAGTAAGAAGGCTATTGTACTCAAAATAGGCTGTGTGGATAAAAGGTAATGATTTTAAGCACAGATTTTCTGTGTATGCTTGTTAGGGATTCTCAAATTATTTATTCCCAGTGGCATGCCCACTATTGGCTAAGTGGAAAATATCAATGTTCCATCAAATTCCCTTAAACTTCTGCAAGTCCAATCAACAGTTGATATTGTATGTTACTCCAAAGAATTTAAGAGACACAGCTGTTGAAAAGGCATCCTAATGTTGGTATCTATAACAAAGCTGTCTGTGCCTCCATCCACTGCTTCAGTACACTCTGATGACTACTTTTTATCTGCCATCCTTAGCTTTAAAGTAGGGCAGGGAGCTAATGACCTCCAGGGAGGCATTCTGACTAATTGGTCAAAAGGGAACAGGAGGTTAATGCCCCAGCTTCCTCACTACTGGCGTGGAACAACTGAAGTATGTTCTATTCCATCTCCCAGAGATGCCCCCCAAGCCTTTAATCCTATGGAGAATAATACCATACCATTCCTTAACTCATCCTCTTTTGATTCCTTTGCCTTCCTCTTTCTACTTCCCTACCATTGCTCTTGGGAGATGCACCAAAATGAACCTCTAACTCTTAAAATCCTTGCCTCTGCATCTGATTCTGTAACTATGTGGGTAACCAAAATCAGTGAAGATACAGCAGACCAGAAAAAGTAACTGGAGGAACAACAACAGAAGTTGATAGTATGGAAATACTATAATTTGAGAAATTCAGGCGTTAATCCACACATAGACAGACTATGTCTGTCACTTTCATGAAAACATCTACTTAGAAAAGCTTCAAAGAATAGACACCCAGATATAAAATTACCCACATTTATTTAATTTTCTGATTTTTATTTGATCTTGCAGCATGGATATTTTTCTAAGTATTAGAAGGCTAAATTTTAAATATTAAAATAGTTACAAATGTCCTGTTTTAATTTTTATGGAGGTAACATTGATTTATAATACTGCACGTGATTCGGTGGCATGGGATCATCCCTCCTGAGATGCACACCACCCCACCCGCTGTCTCCCACCATAGTACATTGAGAGCGTACTCCACTTTATTTCTCCTCCATCTTGTAGCCTCAATTACAACAGCAGATTTCCAGGGTTTCCAACCACCCACATTTAAGAAATTATTACCAATTTGGGGGGTCTAAATGATTAGATTTGACCCTAACTAAGCCATATTCAAGTATTCTGTGTTCTTTCTGAGGTCTGCAACTTACTCTTTGTAGATAATGAGCTGATACTTGGATAAATGAACAAAGGCAGCCTGTATCTTTTAAAAACCAGCCAATATATTTTTTAATAGAATGGTATGCTTTTTCCAGTAGATAATAGCAGAAAAGTTACAATAAAGTTAGGCAAACTTTGCTATCAAAAATTTGGAGGGCCTCCCTGGTGGTGCAAGGGGTTAAGACGCAACTTATGAAGCTATCTACAGACGCTGCAGCACTAGTTCGATCCCCAGCCAGGGAGGAGACCCACATAGAGCAGCAGACCTCTCCTGACTCGCCTGCCGCTCCCCTCAGCAGTGTATTTCAGTCGGTCTGCCTGTTCTGTTCCCCACTCTGTCTCTGGTGAATCCTCTCACCCCCACACCTCTGACCTATAGCCCAGTTCTTGTATGCATAAGTAAATAAATTTTTATAAAAAATTTGGAAAGAAACCTCAGCCTGAAGTTTAATAGTTCATGAACCATGACTTGTTTCCAGTAACTCCTTTTGCTGGTAATTATCTGTTATAGACCAAAAAGAACAGGGCCTGCTGAATTCCCAATTTTCAGAAAGTTGGGGGAAAAAAATCTCAGAGGATTCAAAAAGTTCAAAGACATCTGTCCTTGAAATAGCCACAGATTTGAATACCTAGTTCTCAGGACTAATAGGTTAAATCTTGGACAGGGAACATTCACCATGGGATTGTAATAGAAATAACAACAAGCAGGGAAAAAATCCATCAGACAGGAACATGTGGCCCACAGGAAGAAATAACAATCGTTATTGGCAACAGCATCTTGCTAGTAAAATGCTCCCCACCCAGCCCTTCACTAATGTTTTACTTTAATTTCAAATAAGAACAAACACTCTATCTTTTGCCCCCTGGAAAAAATAATAAACATAGTAATAAAATCTAATTTCAACAGCCAATGACCATTATACTTTCCACTTTGTAATCCCATTACATTCATTTTCTTCTAACTCTCTGTTCTCTCTTTAAGTTGGCACATTGATTTGAAATTCAATGAAAATATCATTAAAAATACTTTTGAGGCAATTCAGCAACAAGTTACAAGGGGAGAATGACCTGTGGGTGGTCTGAAATGCACTGGATGTGATGGCTTATATGGACTCTCTCTCTGAACACAACTGCCTGACATCTGTAGTTTGTTTGTCATTATTCCTGGATCTTGGATGACACATATGTCCCTGAAAAGAGAAGGGAAAATCTTAGGTTCACAAGGTCTACATGCCCATTTCCTTCAGTGATCAGCAATAAATTCCTGAAACGTGCTATAATGACTGGTTGTGACCCTGGGATAATCCCAGGCAAGGTTCCAAGCAGAAACCCTGCCTTCTTAGAAAGACTACATGGAAAGCACAGTGTGTGTCTAATAGATAGGCCAGGTCAGCCTAGTCCATAGCATGCGATGTGTACTCACATGATAAAAAAAGATGAAGGAACTACCAATCAAACTTAGAAATAAATTAAGAGGAACATATTTCACCAAATTCATTCAGGCTCTGTTAAAAAGTAAAAGATAACTATTTTGCTTTTTCAACTTTAATAAATTATATTGCACCATTGCTATTAACTCAGTGCAACACATATACTCCTGGAGTTTTTAATCAAAACTGAATCCTTTAAGAGGAAGCAGAGAGATTATATTTAAGTACCAAGGTAAAAGTACCAAGTAAAAAGGTTTTTAACTTTGTCCCCTAATTTCTCTTACAAACTATTATAAATCAACTCTTTGAAGGACATGAGGCATAAAATATTATTGGGGGGGTAATGGAATTTTTCATGATCAAATTTTATATTCTTCAAGATCAGGCAAATGATACTTAGGGACTTATTCAAAGACTGGAATTTTTCCCCATTTTAGACCCAAAGGAAATGAGTTAAAATTATAGTGTTCTAAGACTGTTACCTATTGGGAAAGGATTCAAAATAAAAATCTTCACCCAACTCTAGTGCAAGGTATGATATATGTGAAGATTTTTGGAATTTCTAATCAAATGTTGACATGCAAAACTGGTGTACTGTTTGCGAAATAAGTCTTACCTGGTGAAAACAAGATATATCAGTTTCATTCTAGAAGAGTAAGAACTAATTCTTGAGATAGCATCGGTATAAAGTATTATATAAGTTTCAGGTATACAAACTATAATTCAGTATTGTGACCACCCTTTAATAGTCTAATTTCTATCTGTCCTCATGTTATTGACCACCTTTTAACCACTTCCCTCATTAGCCAGTCCAGTTCTCTGGTAACCACCAGCCTGTTCTTGTTTGCTTTAAATTCTACATGCATGAAACAACATGGTATTTGTTTTTCTGACATTTTTTACTAAGCATGATATTCTCAAGGTCCATGTATATTTTGGAAAATGCCAAGATTTCATTCTTGTGGTGAGGAATATTCCATTATGCATATATACTACATCACCTTTATCCATTCACCCACTGAAGGATAGTTAGGCTGTTCCCATATTGTTGCTTGTGTAAATAATGTTGCTCTGACCACAGAGTGTATATTTAGAGTTAGTGTTTTTGTATTTTTCATATGAATACCCAGAAATGGAATAGTTGGATCATTATAGTTCTATTCTTAAATTTTGAGGGCTATCCATTAGTGGCTATACCAATCTTCATCCCCATCTCTACCTTCTCTTCCATTGCTCATCAACACATGTTTTCTAATTGATAACAGCACCACATGCTTGTGAGAATGAGTATCTCACTATAGTTTTGACTTGCATTTTCCTAAAAATTAGTGATAGTCATATTTTCAGTTGCTTTGTTGGCAAACAGCTTGTCATCTTTGGAGAAATGTCTATTCAAATCTTCTGCCCAATTTTTAATTGGGTTGGTTTTTGCTGTTGAAATTTGAGTTACGTATTTTGAATGTTTAGACATATGGCTTTCAAATGTCCTCCCCCATTTAGTGTGTTGTGTTTTCATCTTGATATAATCCCATTTTTGTTTTGTTTCCATTGTGTTTGGGTCAGAGTCACAATAGGGCTCACTATGACTTATGTCAAGAAGGTCACTGCCTATTTTCTAGTATGTAATCCATTTTGAATTAATTTTTTTTAGGGTGTAAGATAATGGTCCAGATTCATTCTTTAGGATATGGCTACCAAGTTTTTCTAACATTATTTGTTGAAGAGATTGTCCTTTCCTGATGTTTATTTTTGATCAATTTATTTTAAATAAGTTGTCCATGTGTGGGTTTATTTCTGCATTTTCAATTCTGATCCATTGTTCTTTATGTCTGTTTTTATTCCAGTGCCCTATTGTTTTGATTACTACAGCTTTCACAATGTAGTTTGAATATTGGGAGCCTCCATTTTAGTTCATTTTATCTCAGGATTGCTTTGGCTTATTGAGGGCATTTAGTGGTTCCATAAAAAACTTAGGATTTTTTGGTTCTATTTCTGTGAAGTAGATTTTCTATGTATAATTCATGTCATCTGCAAATAGCGACAATTTTACTCCCTTTTAAAACTGGTGTTTTATTTTTCTTGCCTCATTGCTTTGCTAGGCCTTCCCATATTGTGTCAAATAGCGGGGAGAGTAAGCATCCTTATTTTGTACTTGATCTTAAAGAAAAAGATTTCAGTTTTTTCACCATTATGATGTTAGTTGTGCATTTGTCATATATATCTTTTTCTGTGTTGAGGTAACTCCTCTTCCCATTTTACTCAAGAGTTTTTATCATGAATAGATGCTGCGTCTGTCAGATGTGTTTTGTATGTGCAATTATTGAGATATTATTTTTATCCTCCATTTTGTTGATGTGGCATATCATGTAGATTGTTTTGCTTATGTTGAAACACCCCTTGTATCCCTGGAATAAATTCCACTTGTTCATGGTGTATGATACTTTTAACACTGTTTAATTTGACTTGCTAATACTTTGTTCAGGATTTTACATCGATATTGATTAAAGATGGTGGCCTAAAATTTTGGGGGGGCATTGTCTTTGTCTGATTTTGGTATCAGGGTAATGCTAGTCTAGTAAAATGAGTTAAGATGAATTCCCTCCCCCTCAAAATTTTGGAAGAGTTTAAGAAAATAGGTATTAAATCTTTGCAGGCTTCATAATAGTCACCAGTAAAGCCACCTGGTCCCGAACTTGCTTTGGGGAAAGTTTTAGGTTAGTGTTTCAGTTTTCTTACACTAATGAGGATTTCTAGTTCTTCATAATTCATTCTTGGAAACTATTACATATCTAAGAATGTATCCATTTCTTTTAAGTTGTCAAATATAAACATTATTTAGGACAATATAGTTGCCCCATATTAACTTACTCTTGGCTGGCATTTTTTTTCCTTTCAGCATTTTAAATACATGATGTTAATCCCTTGTGGATTGCAATTTTCTGTTGAAAAATGAGACTGGACTTATGGGGGTTCATTTGTAGGTAACAAGTAGTTTTTTCTCTTGCTGGTTTTAAGATTCTCTATATTTTTTGATTTGAAATTTGTTTGGAAATCTGTCTTGATGTGAATCTCTGGATTATTGATAGGAATTTTCAGTGCTTCCTGAGCTGGGTATCAGTTTCTGCCCCTGGTTAGGGAGGTTTTCAGTCATTACATCTTCCAAGGGTTTCTGCCCTTTACTTATCCTTCTGGGCCTCCTGTAAGCTGCCTATTGTTCTGCTTGGTGTTGTCTCATTTTTCTTATGAAATTTCTGATTTTAAATACAATTTTTCCTTTTACTGTTCCATGTGAGTTCTATTATGTCTTCAACTTTCTTAAACATTTTTCAATTTAGCTACTACATGCCTCAGTTCTGTGATTTGTTTGGAAATATGTTCCATCTTTTATCTCTTTTCTTGAGATTTCACTTTGTTCTTCTATTTTTTTTTTCCTGAGTCCAGTGAAAATCACCATTAACATTCCATCAGGTAGATTGCTCATATCTTGCTTCCTTAATTTTTTTTCCTGCAGTTTTATCTTGTTCTTTGAGAGGTGCGCCTCTGTTGTCATATTTGGCTCGATTCTTTGTTTGTCAAAAGTGCCACGTCACTGGTCTGGAGGATAGCTGTGTACCAAGAATTGTTTTAGCTGTTAGAACCCAGTGATGCAGGACCTAGTGATCACCAGGCATCTCCTGTATGGACTTTCTGCCCCCAGGACTGTAGCTCTGTCTTGTTGCCTCATTTAACCACAGCAAGGCTAATATATTAAAGAGAGTGTGGTTCACCAACTAGTATAAGTGATGTGGTGGGAGGGAGGACATAGCTTGGGCATGGCAGAGTGAGGTTGAACTCAGGTCAATGGGGAGCGGGGCATGGTGAGCCTATGGTTTTATTTTTGGCCACTTGTGCCCACTAGCCTCAGCAAAGAAGTGTCCCTTCTGTGCAGGTGCCACCCACCCTCACTAATAAGGTGAACAGGAATTATAAAAATAAATTACACCCACAAGTGCTTTCTTTCCAGACTGAGTTCCAGCTGGCCCCTGGGGCAGTTGTACCAGGCTCAGTAAATAAATCTTGTTCACACAGTTCCTAGACTTTTGAGACTACTGCCTTTGTTCTGGATCCCAAGATGAATGGACTCATGTTTGAAGCCTTTGAAAAGAATTTCTCCAATTCCCAGAGCCTCTAATTTCCCTAGAGTTATGCACCATTGGTTTTGAAAGCCATGTGTTTTGGTTGGGGGTGGGGGGGTCTAGCTCTCTCAATGCAAATTCCAAGGGTTAGGGTGCTTGAAGGAGGGCCCAGACACCCCTTATACTTCTGAGAGATGCTCAGGATTTAAAACATCCTTCCCCACCATGGGTCCCCACTCCAGTGGTGTGGTTCTTGGAGAAACCTTGTATCTACTTCGCCTACCTATGTTGTGTCTTTTTTGCTGCTAGTAGACAATTATTTTTCAGAGGGAGTTACTCCACATGGAGATGTATACTTGGTGTGTCCATGGAAAGAGGTGGGCTCAGGGTCTTTCTATGCTGTCATTTTGCCCCTTTTCCTAAAGAAAAAAAAATAACATCAGACATATCTTAATTTTTAGTATTAGTTCAAGAACATTGTAGGTTCACCATGAATTAGAACCCTAATTATAAATTTAATTCTTACAATAACTCACTGAAGTACTGTCACATAATGCTGATTTTTCAGGTTCTTTTTGGAAGATACTTCCTTCACTTTTTTTTTTTTTTTAACAGAGCTTTCAAGGTGCTTAGAGCTGTTCTTGATTAGTTATAGTCTCAGCTTTCTTTTCATGAATTTCTTCCCTGATCTCACAACTCTTTCGTTTTCCTTGTTTTTACTGGTGGTACTAGTTCTTAATACTTAATTGTAAAGTATTTTTATAGCTTGATAGATTACTTCATAATTATTCCAAGAGGCTATTTGCTATTGATAAAGTTAATGATTATCTTCAGGCTATCACGTAAGGGACACATTTCATAAATTGCCTTGTTATTTTTATAGCATCTCTCCCTCTTTCTATTTGGTGGCTGTACTCTGTCCTGTTTTTTTAACTCTCAAACTTCTGATTCCAGTCTCTTTAAATAGCCATAGTTGATATACTTTAACACTTGGGTACTATTTAAAAGACATACATATACAAGTTAACACCAACACAAGGTTGACCTATTCATTACTGTGTATAAAGCCTGTGAGTGGACCTCTCTGATCCAATAAAAGTAGTTATGTAGAGTGCTCATGAAGCAAGACTATACTGTAAACACTGGGATTTCTAAGTGTTCTGACTTTACCATTTCATTCTTACTCTAAAGTCTATAATTAGTAGCACACCATCATTTTATAAAGAAAGAAAATGATACAAAAATCCCTATCTCTGACTTAAATGGTGCTTGGTTCTTGCTTTTCTTACATGTCACTACCATTAGTTGAAGCTTCTACATTATATTGATGGACTCTGGGCCTGCCACAGACAGAGTCTCCACCATCTGGATGGTTGCTGTTCTGGTGATAGGGAGAGGAAAATTGGGTAGTTGACACTATTATTAAAAACTTACATGGAGATATGAAGCAAACATTACTTTTGCTCATATAACTTTGGCTGAAGCAACTCATGTGATGTTTCCAGAGGACAAAAGTTTAGGAGAGTCAGGTAATTATGACTGGAAATAACTTTCAATTGTTTTTATTGTTGTAAAAAACATAACATAAAACTTACTATGACTTTAAAATTTAAAGTTCAATAGTATTAAGTATATACATTAGTTGTTAAACAGAACTGCAGCACTTTTTCATTCGAATTTCAGCTGCTATTGTCACACATCTGAAACTCTAGACCCATTAAACCTCTTATACCCATTAAACCTCTTATACCCTCCCCCTGCCCTTCACCACATTGTCTGTTTCTATGAGTTTGATCACTTTAGATACCTTGTATACGTAGAAACATACAGCGCTTGTCTTTTTGTGACTGGCTTATTTTTCTTAACATAATAATGTCTTCATGTTTCAGCCACATCATAAAATGTGACAGGATTTCTTTCCTTTCATAAGGCAGAATAATATCCCATTAATGCATGTATTACATTTGTTTATCTTTTTATCTGACAGTGGACAGTCAGGTTGATTCACCTTTTAACTATCATGGACAGTGTTGCTATAAGTATGCTTGTCCAAATACCATTTGAAACTTTGCTTTCAATTTTTTTGGAAATGTGTCCAGATGAGGCTGCTGGATCATACAGTATTGAGATACCACTTCCCACCTGTGAGAATGGCCCACATCAAAAAGACCATTTGTATATTTTAAATTGTACTGAAATCTGTTAGGTTTTGCCTGTCAATTCCATTACTACCTCCTAAAGAGCTCAGTTATTGGTGGGGAAGGATTTACTTACCTCCAGTCTGTGTGGTCTTAGAAGCAAAAATAGACAGATTCTCCCTTTTACTCTAGCACAGCAAGCAGCCAGACGAGGAACCCCAGATGATCACACAGGAGGAAGGATAAAAAAAATCATTCATTCTGACAGAGCAAGCTTACCTAAGCATTGTTGCTAGAATGTTCATTGCTCTAATTTCCCTTCTGCAGTTCTATAGAAATAGCTTGTTAATCTATTTCTATGTTAAGTCAGGCAGCCCTTTCTGCTCTGCTCTGTTGTGTCTGTCCAAGTGTCTTCTTTTCTTTTTTTCTAATCTAACTTTTTTGGATTAAAAAAAGCCAGACACACCCTTATATTCTGTGGACTGCCTCATAGCCTTTGAGTATGTTTCTTTGCATGAGGTCCTAGATCCTAGAGTTGCCAAAGAATCCAGACTTACACTATGAATTAATAAAGATATGCTTGGGGTAATTAGGCTATTCCAGTGTAAAGTGCAGGATGCATGTGTCATTATGTAAAATTTTTAGGATGGGATTAAGAAAACAATGGTATTCACATAGATAAGTTTTTAAAATAATGTAGTAAAAGGTTCAAGAAACCAAAAGAAAGCCAATGAGAACCTCCTAAAGAAGTATGGTGAGTCCTTCACAATAAAATGCTTCAACTCAAATAGTTTAGCACCTAGGTTAGAATCAGCTTAGTGATAATAGGATAAGTACTTCACTAATGTGATTCTGAATGAGCAATTTTCATATTAATGGCTTTCTCACTGTATTAATGAAAACACAATTTGCCACTATAATGGGGACATCACTTAAATTAGATCAAAATTGCTAACATGAACACCATTGTTAATAAAGCAAAGCTATTGTATGTGATAATGGTTCTCCTATTGTATTAACAATGTTCTTATATCCCAAAATTTGTATTACATTGTAAGAAACTCTGCCATTTTGTTGAATGCTTGATAATGTCACTTACTGTATGTGTGAGCCACTGCCATCACACTAACTTTGCATAGATCTGCCAGCTGCTGAATGAAGTCAAATAGAAAGGAAAATTCCACAAATTAGAAGAAAGCTAAGTTTCCTTAACTTGGGATTGCCATCCTCATTGTTCTGGCATAATCTATAAACTCCTGAAGGGAAGGAAAACCACTCAAGGACAAGAAAATTTAATGCTGGAGTCATACATAACAGTGACACAGTTTTTCTGTGTCCTTTGCTAAGGTTGCCTTAACAAAGGATCAGAGACTAGTGATTTAATAGAAATTAATTTCTTCCCTATACTGGTGGCTGCCTTGTAGTTTGAAATCCAAAATAGCAAATTAGTTCTTTCTGAGGGTCATGAGCAAAGAATCAGTTCCAGGACCCTCCTTGGATTACAGACAGGTATCTTCTCTTCTCTCTGAATCTTCATATCCTCTGGATATATTAGGGCCTACATTTCCTCCTTGTGTAAGGATGAAAGACATACCGGATTGGGGTGGACACTAAAAACCTCATTTCACTCAGTTACCTCTGTAAAGACCTTATATCCAAGTGTGGCCATGTTCTGAGTTACTAGGGGTTCAACATATATTAAATATTTACATGTAAAGCTTAGTACAGGTAAGATTAACAGTGTATTTATAATCATGTAAAGGTTATGATTTATATTACAAATAAATACATTATGCATCTATATATTCAAATATATGCATACACACACGTGTGTGTACTTGGTACTGAATAGTGGGGTCTTTTAAGTATTTTAAATATATGCTATTTCTTCATATTGGTAGGACTTGAAGGTATTGTTGTAGGACTATTTCATTTTAAATATGTTACCAGTAAAATACTTAGTATGACAGTACTTCATAAGACTTAGGTTCTTTTTAGCTAAATAGCAATTATGTCTTAGGTATTCTGATAGAGTATTCTGCCCCCATTCTATTCTATCTTGAACTATCTGAAAATTCTCAATATACTAGTATTTAATATTTTAAATATTGTAAACAAGGCAGAGTAACTTAATTTTTGATTCAGAATGATGGCTGAATGACCATCTTTGCCCAACACCTTTAACTGAAGCCCTGAAAGATAAAAATCAATAATTGCCTTTAAAATCATTTTTTTTAGCTCTTTGTTCACCAACATTTTATCAGTTCTATTGAAAGTAAGGAAGTCATGCAACCATTTTTAAAATTATTTCTTTTCACTTTTTTTGCACAAACTGATTTTTAGTGTTTGATAATACCCCAAACACAAACATACAGAAATGAGAATTTTAGATATTATTAAGATTATTAAACTTATATTTCTGTTGTTTTTAAGTTGTGTTTTCAAATAAATCAATATCCAGTATATGCTTTTAGGAATACAATTGATTTTAAACAAAATTCTTATTGATACCTGTGGGGAATCATTTGCATTTAGTTCAAAGAGATCTTGATTATTGACTGGACTCAGTAACCTATACCAACTTATATAAAACATTTGTAATTTGAGAAAACTGGATGCAAGCTGTTTAATTGTGAAATGATATAATGTAATATAATCCTCAAAGCATGTACTTGAATATTGTGCTTATGTATTTGCATAGTAATGAATCCACAAAACAAAGTATGAGGAATTAGGTGAAAACTAAAAATGAAATAAGATATTGCCAGCAAGAAAACATGTGGCTGCATCACATTAAATTTAAATGGGAACTCTTCCTTTGAAGCTCATTCTAAATGCATTTTTGTATTTAAAAAATTGTATTGGGGGGAAATATTTTCTAATCTAAGGGTGTGACAGATTGTATTATATTACACATTTTATTCCTGACTAGAATAAGAATCAATCAATGTCTTAAGTAATAATATTTTTCATTAATACATTCCTTCCTTTCAGAGAGCATTTTTCTATGAAAAGCAAAAGAAATGAAAAGAAATACATCTACTGAACATTTATTACATACTAGGAACTGCCTTGGCTTTTTATATGCATTACTTCATTTAATCTTCCTAACTCTGTGAGATATAAACAATCTTCAGTTTCTAGATGAGAAAGATAAGGCACAAAGAGATTAAATAACTTTCACAAAGTCACACAACTAGTAAGGGGAGAGCAGAGGGTATAAACTTGTAACCTTGTTCAGAGTTGGAGCCCCAACCATCAAACTGCTGTATGTCTATGCTGTACTTGTGGACTAACTCTACTATCTTTGGGGAAAGTGTGTGGCACTGTGAGGAGCTAATATTATAATAAACTCTTTCAGGGAAGTTTTGAAGCTTCTCCATTTCATATAATAAATAGATTATTTTTGGTGCCAAACTGTGTTGGGCATACTAGTGTTGTAATTAGCATGTGTCTTTCTCCCTCATGCTCAGGGCTGAGTGTACAGGTACTTCCCTAAAGTGGTTCATTTTCTCCAGGCCCTGAACTTTGAGATCTGTTTTTATGGAGTCATTTATATAGAATGCCATACTAACCTTATGAAATCACTTCAAGTTACCTCAGAATTTATGTGAGCAGACAATAAAGGGATACTTTGTATTGTTTTATGAAACTGAACCCTGAATGGGGCAGAGTAGACCTTTTTATTTGTATCTATACATCTGCTCTGTAGTAGAAATACATATTAACAAAACTTGAGCAACCTGAGACATCAAAATGGATATATCAAAATATTTGACTGCTGACTTTGTTGACAATTTTTATCTTAAATATCATTCATATATCCATTCAACATGTATTTATTAATCTATGTAAAGGCATAGATTAACTGAGTAGTTTATGGTAGTGAAAAAAATAGGTAGAGTTCGATTTGCATTGAACTTACATTGTAATGACAGCGGACAGTTTATAAACAGAATAAATAAATGTAAAATATAGAGTGAAACATGGTAGTAAGTGCTAAGGAGAGAAATAAAGCAAGGGAATGGGATAGAGATGTCAGGGAAGTGGCATTACAATATTAAATAATGTGATGAATTCATTTCCTACTGCTGTATAACAATTTATCACAAATTTATTGGCTTAGAGAACCCCTCTTTCTTATCTCAGTTTCTGTGGGTAAGTGTTATAGGACAGGGAGAGGGGCAGCCCAAACCCCGCAAACCTGCCTATTCTAAATGGGTTCTGCCATCCGCCGCATCAACACAAAACATATAACACTTTAATGGGAAGGAACTTTAATAAAACTAGGAAACAATACAGGTAAGGCAAAGAGTCTAGTTTCTAAATGAAGCACCCAAAGTTACCGTCCCTCGTGGGTAAAAGTCCACCCAAGCAGGATTGGCCCAGAGCAAGGCCCCAAAGCCTGCCACAAGTCTAAAGCATCTTCCAGTGGGGACCCACAGAAAAGGGTCACAAACAACCGGACAAACCCGGAAGGAAAAGAGCAAAATCAACATCAAGATAAAAGCTGCCATTGTCACCTCCCCACGGGTCTCACCCACATCTGTGTCACCCAGTCCACGACCAAAAGACAAGCACAGTTTCTTCACGTGTCTCTAGGCTCCACGCGCCTCCTCCAGGTCTCCTGGCTCCATCCTGCTTCCTTCCTTCCTCCGTCTCTTCTGCTTCTCCTCTTCCTCCTCAGCTCCACCCTCCCTTGGGTGGGGCAGGGAACCTCCCCCTTTCCTGGGGACCACCCTGTTACAATCCCCCCCTTTTAATTTTTATTCCACCATATCTATGGTGGCACAATCTCAGGGTGTAGTCTTAGGAGACAGTCTTTTTTAGGGTTACAATGTGTGTAAGAGAAGCAACAATTAGTCAGCAGCATTGTCTATGAATGTCCAGTATGACAGTTTTATTACTTAAAAATAGTCCATTATCCAAGCCAAAAGAAAAAAAATCTGGAGAACTGGCTAAAACAAGATAGCAAATATATCAAAATCACAGGGAAAAAAATGTTAAAATGGTTCAACTGATGTAAAAACGAATTTTTTCAACCTTGATCCCAAACTTTAACAGCATAGCAAAAGTTTGCAAATTAAATCTATCTTTAAACCATTTTTCCCATTTTTGCATAAAATCACAGGGCAGAATAACTAAGCAGCAATTTTAGCTGGCTTTGTTGAAATATTCCATACAGGATCAGAGCGAACCGGTGGCATCCAGTCGATGTATGCTTTAGGTATAAAGTTGGTCTCATCAGACTCCACCTGGGCTGGGCTTTCCTCTTCTCGAGGGTAGTAGGGCATTTTCGTTGGCCGGGTTGTCCAGTCCTGCCAATGGAGGCAAGCTTCCTCACCTTCTTTGGAGGTCTCTGGAACCCTACAAACAAGGCAAACAGGTTCTCCTCTTCTTGGTTCAGCTCTGTTTCAACTTTCTGGAAGAACTCCACACAAAGCCACACAATCAAACTCACGTCCAATTTTTTGTTAAAACAGACAAAATCCCTATGTAAGTTATGCAAAAACAGACTCTAAGATAAGTAGCAAAATTACTACCACTATTTGTATGCCGTGTTGGTATCAAGGGGAGAGAAAATGTGACAAGTTAGCTTTGCTGGAAAAAAAATTGCAACCTTGCTGCAGATCCTGGTCACCAAAACAAGAGATCTTTGTGGATTTAGAACAAAATGCAAAAAAAATCATCAGTATTATGTCAAAGAAAAACTTAGTGAATATTAGGTGTATTTCCAGGTCTATTCAGTCCTTAGTAGGAAAGTTTTTTACTCTCAACAGTTCCATCAATAGGAATCTATTGAGACCTTTTTTCCCTATATTTCCAGAAACAATTTCTGTAGATGTGAAACAATTGAATTATACAATATTACAAGGTGACAATCACCGCTGACAATTTACATACATACCCGATACTACTGTTAACATATTGTACATACCAAAGTTTTTACCATTTTCCCAAGTGACAATGCTTCCCTTCCAGTTTTACTTCATTAGGTAAAAGCCAAATAGAACAAATTTATGTAATGCTTTCCCAGGAGGAAAAGGAGAAACTTCGTGGAGTGTCTCAGGAGCTCTACTGAGGTTCCACAAAATTTTCTTGCATCAGTCAAATGACAGGCCACCAATTTGTACTTGAATTTAGATTTCTGGGAAGCTTTGCCATAAATATCAGAAAAGTAACAGAAACAACAATATTCAATCTCTATGAAGGCACCGGCTTAGTTCAGTAGCACAATGTTGACAATCAAACCGTAACTTTTTGTTTTTCTCATAACTGGAGACTCTTTTTTTTTTTTTTTTCAACGTCTATGGGCACCATGTATACCAATTTGTCGATCACTGGAGGTCAAGACAGTTAGACACAAGGACATACAGACATACAACGTATAGACAAAAAACATTTTTTTTTTTTTTAGTTATGCCACGTAGAATGTTATGTAACTTAAGTTTTACTCCATAGGCTCAGAAAAAAAAAGTCAAAGTCCAAAAAAATGTGGAGTGTTGCTGGCAGAAAAATTTCCAGTTGTCATCCTGCAAACCTAAGACTTTAGAAATAGGAAGGAAAAGTTTTATTAATCACAAGAGTTGCATGACCTTGTTTATCACCTTAGGGTTTTCAGTGTTGAAGACTTTTTATTAGAAGTCCATCCTGGGGTATTCTGTACAGCAACTGAAAGAATAAAAATAACAGTTAACTTTTAAGCAAAAGGAGTCATCTCTTGTTAGCCACCAAGCAGGCACTCCTTGGGTTTCCTGGAATAGAACCTGAAAAAAAGCAAAATCAAAATATCAGTAATTAACTTTCAATTAAAAGGAGTCATCTCCTTACTTCTGTTAGCCACTCTGGGACAGAAGCTGAAAGAGCAGATTCAACATCTAAGCACAGATTACACCTCCCCCACACTAGGGAGGGACAACAACAACACAGGTATGAAAACCTGGTACAGTTACATGATGCACCCTAAAGAGTGCTTTCCACAACAGACCTTCCTCAGTAGGAAGCAGAAACTTAGAATCTTGTCTTACACCAGCAATTGAACAAATCCAGTATTCAAAATGGCAACATGCCCAAAACAATTGTGTAGACAAAATTCACAGCAGCAAATCCTTTCAGACTCAGACAAAATCTTGTTAATTTTTCTGATCCAGACTTTGCAAAAATTCAAGTTATCTCCAAGAATCCATCAAGGATACCAGCGATTACCAGTTACTGCTTAAGGCTACTCTTTCCTTAACACCCAGGCATACATTTGCTAATTAAAAACACCACCACTCCACAGTTGGCTTGCAAAACCGGTCAGACACAGGGCAGGAAGTAGTCAAAGACAAAGCAACATACCACTGAAGAACCATTATTGCCTTTAGAAATGCTAATGAGACAGCAGAGATTACAAAAGAAAGAGAAAAAAAAAGTTCCAAGTGGCCTCAGACGCCATCTTTGATCTGGCCACATGGTCCAATGTACTGCCTAATCTTTTGAGTAAAACTGGCACAGAACAATTTCCACAAAATCAAAATCTCTTAGCAAGTGACTACAAACAAATTACACACAAACACACAGAATCTTCACAAAGCCCAAGCCAGTTTTTCAACAGCAAATCTGTTATATGAAACAAACACACTGGAGAAACCAAAAATCACATTTGCGCTTATGGTAGCCAGCGCCACAGGGAAGCCCAATTTCCCCATGGGCCTGACTAACCACGGATGGCTCTGTCCTAAATCTTTGTGGTCGCCAAATCTGTTATAGGACAGGGAGAGGGGCAGCCCAAACCCCGCAAACCTGCCTATTCTAAATGGGTTCTGCCATCCGCCGCATCAACACAAAACATATAACACTTTAATGGGAAGGAACTTTAATAAAACTAGGAAACAATACAGGTAAGGCAAAGAGTCTAGTTTCTAAATGAAGCACCCAAAGTTACCCGTCCCCTCGTGGGTAAAAGTCCACCCAAGCAGGATTGGCCCAGAGCAAGGCCCCAAAGCCTGCCACAAGTCTAAAGCATCTTCCAGTGGGGACCCACAGAAAAGGGTCACAAACAACCGGACAAACCCGGAAGGAAAAGAGCAAAATCAACATCAAGATAAAAGCTGCCATTGTCACCTCCCCACGGGTCTCACCACATCTGTGTCACCCAGTCCACGACCAAAAGACAAGCACAGTTTCTTCACGTGTCTCTAGGCTCCACGCGCCTCCTCCAGGTCTCCTGGCTCCATCCTGCTTCCTTCCTTCCTCCGTCTCTTCTGCTTCTCCTCTTCCTCCTCAGCTCCACCCTCCCTTGGGTGGGGCAGGGAACCTCCCCCTTTCCTGGGGACCACCCTGTTACAATCCCCCCTTTTAATTTTTATTCCACCATATCTATGGTGGCACAATCTCAGGGTGTAGTCTTAGGAGACAGTCTTTTTTAGGGTTACAATGTGTGTAAGAGAAGCAACAATTAGTCAGCAGCATTGTCTATGAATGTCCAGTATGACAGTTTTATTACTTAAAAATAGTCCATTATCCAAGCCAAAAGAAAAAAAATCTGGAGAACTGGCTAAAACAAGATAGCAAATATATCAAAATCACAGGGAAAAAAATGTTAAAATGGTTCAACTGATGTAAAAACGAATTTTTTCAACCTTGATCCCAAACTTTAACAGCATAGCAAAAGTTTGCAAATTAAATCTATCTTTAAACCATTTTTCCCATTTTTGCATAAAATCACAGGGCAGAATAACTAAGCAGCAATTTTAGCTGGCTTTGTTGAAATATTCCATACAGGATCAGAGCGAACCGGTGGCATCCAGTCGATGTATGCTTTAGGTATAAAGTTGGTCTCATCAGACTCCACCTGGGCTGGGCTTTCTCTTCTCGAGGGTAGTAGGGCATTTTCGTTGGCCGGGTTGTCCAGTCCTGCCAATGGAGGCAAGCTTCCTCACCTTCTTTGGAGGTCTCTGGAACCCTACAAACAAGGCAAACAGGTTCTCCTCTTCTTGGTTCAGCTCTGTTTCAACTTTCTGGAAGAACTCCACACAAAGCCACACAATCAAACTCACGTCCAATTTTTTGTTAAAACAGACAAAATCCCTATGTAAGTTATGCAAAAACAGACTCTAAGATAAGTAGCAAAATTACTACCACTATTTGTATGCCGTGTTGGTATCAAGGGGAGAGAAAATGTGACAAGTTAGCTTTGCTGGAAAAAAAATTGCAACCTTGCTGCAGATCCTGGTCACCAAAACAAGAGATCTTTGTGGATTTAGAACAAAATGCAAAAAAAATCATCAGTATTATGTCAAAGAAAAACTTAGTGAATATTAGGTGTATTTCCAGGTCTATTCAGTCCTTAGTAGGAAAGTTTTTTACTCTCAACAGTTCCATCAATAGGAATCTATTGAGACCTTTTTTCCTATATTTCCAGAAACAATTTCTGTAGATGTGAAACAATTGAATTATACAATATTACAAGGTGACAATCACCGCTGACAATTTACATACATACCCGATACTACTGTTAACATATTGTACATACCAAAGTTTTTACCATTTTCCCAAGTGACAATGCTTCCCTTCCAGTTTTACTTCATTAGGTAAAAGCCAAATAGAACAAATTTATGTAATGCTTTCCCAGGAGGAAAAGGAGAAACTTCGTGGAGTGTCTCAGGAGCTCTACTGAGGTTCCACAAAATTTTCTTGCATCAGTCAAATGACAGGCCACCAAATTTGTACTTGAATTTAGATTTCTGGGAAGCTTTGCCATAAATATCAGAAAAGTAACAGAAACAACAATATTCAATCTCTATGAAGGCACCGGCTTAGTTCAGTAGCACAATGTTGACAATCAAACCGTAACTTTTTGTTTTTCTCATAACTGGAGACTCTTTTTTTTTTTTTTCAACGTCTATGGGCACCATGTATACCAATTTGTCGATCACTGGAGGTCAAGACAGTTAGACACAAGGACATACAGACATACAACGTATAGACAAAAAACATTTTTTTTTTTTTAGTTATGCCACGTAGAATGTTATGTAACTTAAGTTTTACTCCATAGGCTCAGAAAAAAAAAGTCAAAGTCCAAAAAAATGTGGAGTGTTGCTGGCAGAAAAATTTCCAGTTGTCATCCTGCAAACCTAAGACTTTAGAAATAGGAAGGAAAAGTTTTATTAATCACAAGAGTTGCATGACCTTGTTTATCACCTTAGGGTTTTCAGTGTTGAAGACTTTTTATTAGAAGTCCATCCTGGGGTATTCTGTACAGCAACTGAAAGAATAAAAATAACAGTTAACTTTTAAGCAAAAGGAGTCATCTCTTGTTAGCCACCAAGCAGGCACTCCTTGGGTTTCCTGGAATAGAACCTGAAAAAAAAGCAAAATCAAAATATCAGTAATTAACTTTCAATTAAAAGGAGTCATCTCCTTACTTCTGTTAGCCACTCTGGGACAGAAGCTGAAAGAGCAGATTCAACATCTAAGCACAGATTACACCTCCCCCACACTAGGGAGGGACAACAACAACACAGGTATGAAAACCTGGTACAGTTACATGATGCACCCTAAAGAGTGCTTTCCACAACAGACCTTCCTCAGTAGGAAGCAGAAACTTAGAATCTTGTCTTACACCAGCAATTGAACAAATCCAGTATTCAAAATGGCAAACATGCCCAAAACAAATTGTGTAGACAAAATTCACAGCAGCAAATCCTTTCAGACTCAGACAAAATCTTGTTAATTTTTCTGATCCAGACTTTGCAAAAATTCAAGTTATCTCCAAGAATCCATCAAGGATACCAGCGATTACCAGTTACTGCTTAAGGCTACTCTTTCCTTAACACCCAGGCATACATTTGCTAATTAAAAACACCACCACTCCACAGTTGGCTTGCAAAACCGGTCAGACACAGGGCAGGAAGTAGTCAAAGACAAAGCAACATACCACTGAAGAACCATTATTGCCTTTAGAAATGCTAATGAGACAGCAGAGATTACAAAAAGAAAGAGAAAAAAAAAAGTTCCAAGTGGCCTCAGACGCCATCTTTGATCTGGCCACATGGTCCAATGTACTGCCTAATCTTTTGAGTAAAACTGGCACAGAACAATTTCCACAAAATCAAAATCTCTTAGCAAGTGACTACAAACAAATTACACACAAACACACAGAATCTTCACAAAGCCCAAGCCAGTTTTTCAACAGCAAATCTGTTATATGAAACAAACACACTGGAGAAACCAAAAATCACATTTGCGCTTATGGTAGCCAGCGCCACAGGGAAGCCCAATTTCCCCATGGGCCTGACTAACCACGGATGGCTCTGTCCTAAATCTTTGTGGTCGCCAAATCTGTTATAGGACAGGGAGAGGGGCAGCCCAAACCCCGCAAACCTGCCTATTCTAAATGGGTTCTGCCATCCGCCGCATCAACACAAAACATATAACACTTTAATGGGAAGGAACTTTAATAAAACTAGGAAACAATACAGGTAAGGCAAAGAGTCTAGTTTCTAAATGAAGCACCCAAAGTTACCCGTCCCCTCGTGGGTAAAAGTCCACCCAAGCAGGATTGGCCCAGAGCAAGGCCCCAAAGCCTGCCACAAGTCTAAAGCATCTTCCAGTGGGGACCCACAGAAAAGGGTCACAAACAACCGGACAAACCCGGAAGGAAAAGAGCAAAATCAACATCAAGATAAAAGCTGCCATTGTCACCTCCCCACGGGTCTCACCCACATCTGTGTCACCCAGTCCACGACCAAAAGACAAGCACAGTTTCTTCACGTGTCTCTAGGCTCCACGCGCCTCCTCCAGGTCTCCTGGCTCCATCCTGCTTCCTTCCTTCCTCCGTCTCTTCTGCTTCTCCTCTTCCTCCTCAGCTCCACCCTCCCTTGGGTGGGGCAGGGAACCTCCCCTTTCCTGGGGACCAGGCATGACTGAAGTCTGAGGACTTGAATAGGTAATCTAGAATGTTTCCTTGAGGTAGAATTCATTGTAAGTTGCTTCTTCAAAGCCAGCATGGAAAAAGACAGAGTCTCTGACATTGGACAAGTCCTAAGGCCTTTTAAAAATCTCACCTGATTGTTAGATCCAACCAGATTAATTTCCATTTAACCACCTCAGAGTTGACTGATTACGTACCTTAATTAGTTGTGGAAAATCCCTTAATCTTTACCATATAACAAAGTCATTACAGGAGATATCCTATCACTTTTTCCATAGTCTGTTCATTAGTGGCTTTACAAGGGCATGGTGACTTTGGTGGTCATGGAAGGTATGTGAGAAATTGATGTTTGAGCTAATCCTTGGAAAAGGTGAAAGAAAATACCAGTTTAAGCTTATTGAGTGCTTTTTATGAGACACGGGATCCACATTGACCCTTACTAAATGTATGTTATAGAAAAATCTACACCACAGTGTTTTCTAAGGATTTTGGCTTTCACTGTATGGGATATAGGAAGCTGCCAAAGCTTTTTAGTGCAAAAGTGACCAGGTCTACATCTTACCAGTAGAGGAATATTATTCTGGCTTCTAGTAGATAGTAAATGTGGTAGTGGTCATGGGTGAAAGCAGGGTATCACTTAAATGTTATTATAATGTAAATATGGACCAGAGTAGAACTGTGGAGGTGAGGCTAACTGTTAGTTTCTGAATATCTTGAAAGGGGACTACAACAGAATTTCTTAAATGATTGAATGTAGAAAGAAATAATGCAATCAGTGATGACATCTAGGTGTCTGTGTAAATGCTGTTGCAATGATTTTGATTCATAAATTCTCAACACACCATAATATATAGTGTCAAATGACATCATTTATGATGTTAACTTTGATTATTCAGCCACTTTACATTCTCCCAATAATTGTAGCCTAATGCATTGAAGAGGGGGTGGGATTTCTTTTCTATGGAAGATATGTCTTTATTTTCTCTATTCATTTAATCACTTATACTTATATGGAGTCAAAGATATTTATATTTATATACATTGCATATAAAGCACACACACACACACTGCTTATAATACATTATTGATTTGATTGTCCGAATTATTCCCTCTATAACTTTCTGGCTTCTCTGGGGTCCTTTGGCAATGACTATCATTTTGTTTTTTTGAGCATTTTGTTGATTTGGGGATATTACAAGATGCTCTGGGATTATCTTGTATATTCTGTGCCTACTTCAAGAGTCAGCTCTTTCTCCAAAAAATCCTACTTCTAGTTATTAAATAGTGATATATAAAAAATGAGATTCTGAGCACTGGGTGATAGATATGCTTCATGCTACACAGCCTTATTCTTAGTAGGAAAATGTGTAAAACAGTACATTAAGGCTGAACTCATTAAATACATATGATACACTTATAGACAATGAAATGCAATGACGTCATAAAATTAGGAACCTTTGTTGATATGAAATAAACTTCAGTATATAGCATATATGAAAACAATGTGGATAGAACATGTACATGTATGCTAACATTTGTACAAGAGGAAAGTAAAGATCGTGTGCACAAAATCTCTGCACATGGAAGTATTAAAATTAGTTTCTATGGAGAGGAATATAGATATCTATGAGGTTAGAGGGAGAATTTTCACATATAGTTTTTGAATTTTGGGCACTTGTCCATTCAAAAACACTTTGTACTTTAAACAAAAGGCAGTGTAATACTACCTAATATATCAAGATATTATGTAATAGCTACCAGATACAGTGTTTGGTTATTATCTCTCCTTATAGGTTGTACATTATTTTATAGCATGGACTGCCTGTTTTTATATGCACATCTCTCTTCCCTCCTTTCAGATCATGTTTTCTGTAAAGTCAAACCAATTTCATTGTCCTGCTTACAGTAGGCAATTTTTTCTCTTAATTAACATTAAAAGGAAGTATGAAATTTCCTTATGGAAAATTATATCCCTTCATTGGTATAAGTCCCCAACTCAACTGCCCAGAGGATCTTATCTTGCATAAAATTGTCAGACAGTTATATGTATAGAAATTTGAGGGTGCTTGGGCCATGTAAATTAGCAATGGGGAGAATGATGTTTGAGGTAGGAAAACAGATTAGTCACAGGGGAATTGTGGTTTGTAATGTGGGTTGGGGTTGGATGCCAAATGTCTGCTAAGAAGGATGTCAGACCCAGGAACACTTTGCAGTGTTTTAGTTACAGAAGCATCTAGGGCTCCAAGATGTATTACAGTGAGTGAAAGCCAAGAAGAGAATCATTTCAAAAGCTAAAGGCATCCAAGCCCTCTTCCTGGAAAGAGTCTATTGGAGCTTTCAGAATCCAGTGAACTGTCACCTGCCTCTAAGTGTTGTGAGTTCCACTTACAGGTGTCAGGGTGTGTGTTTCCTCAGTTTTGACCACACTCAATGCTATTTTTTCTACCTATACTATCACATCCTTGCCAAATTGTGTACTATGACCAGGGGATATGCTAGACCTCCTGTGACAGATGCAGGGTTTAACACAAGACTTAGAAATTGTGCAGATGAAGTGAAAACAAACAAAAAAAAAATAGGGAAGAAACCTAACAGACAACTTCAAATACAAATCTCAGCTTTGTGAAGAAGATGTATGTATATTAATGGGTGGAAAACTAATGTCATGCTAAGGGCTACAAAAGCTAAAAGAAAAGTTGAAAAGGAGAAGTACAGAACAAGAAGGAAAGTTTGAGAAATCAATGCATTAAATGCAAAGTGGGAGCAAAAAAAAGATAGGTAATTGTGTAGGAAATGATGTCACTGTCAATTATTTTGTGGTTCCCTTCCTTATGTAAGAATCAAGGAAGACAGCAAGTCTAAAAGGAATGGTTAATGTTTTCTACATGCAGTTACTATGTGAGAGCTTTACCTAAAATAACATTATTCAACTCCCACAATGGCGTTTTCTGGGAGTAAATATTAATATCTTATTTAACAAATGAAAGAACACAGTCGACAGGAAGCAGAGTTATTCTCCTTCCTACAAATCTCTTCGTCTCATACTCTTCGAGCATGAAAAGGGATTTGATATTCTAATATGCAATCAGCAATTATGCAGTCATCCTGTTCTAATTTCAAATCACAATTACCTTTTCTTTCCATCTGTAGTTAATAATAGTTCCTTAGCATTGAATATATATACCCTGGGCTATGAACGTGAAGTTTCAGACTTTTATGCCTAAACATTGCATGCAAATTCTGTAGCTGGACATTTGCATTTATGAATTGGGTCCAGAGCTGACTTCAGTCTAGTTTAGGGTTAAAACAGGGTCTACTCCCATGAGTGACTAACTTAACTCTACTTTTACTTTATATTGCATAACCCCAGGTATGCCATAAGTTTCCTCATCCTTATAGCCCATCATTCAGAATGCAACACTTTTATCTCCCTACTTATCTCTCCTACCAGTTAACTTCTTTCTTTTTTATTAAAGATCTCTTTTATTTATGCATATAATAACTAGGGTCTAGGCCCAAGATGGGGATGGGGTTTGGGGAGGGATTCACCAGAGACAGAATGGGGAACAGAATAGGCAGACTACTGAAATACACTGCTGAGGGGAGCAGCGGGTGAGACAGGAGAGGTCTGCTGCACCATTTGTGGGTTAGCTCCCTGGCTCAGGATAGAACTCATGCTGCAGTGGCTAGCAATAGCTTGATAGCACTGAGACTTTAACCCTTGCGCCACCAGGGAGGCCTAACTTAACTTCTCTTTCTTGCTGATTATCATTCTTTGATTTGGTATGTTGTTCTGTTCTTTCCCTAATTATATCTCTCCAGGAATAATTACAAACTCTTACCATCTCTGATTGATTTTATCCTTCAAAAAATATATATTTAACCTCTACCTCAACTGCCCATATGACCTTATCTGTAACTAGTCGTTGTACTCTATAGCTAATATGAAGTTATACTGATGAATAGTGAACCCCTACCTAATATGACAGTGTTCTTATAAGGTATTCTCCATGTATGAGTTCTTTTTATAAGGATTGGTATCATGTAGTCACAAGCTAGAAGCTAGGAGAGAGGCTTGGATCATACCCTTCCCTAGTTTCTCCAGAGGGAGCATACATAACCATCCATAAGTGTAGCGCAATAAATTTATGAACTGAGTTACCTATTTGAGGTACTTTGACAATCTTAGGAAATACACATCCCTGAAGCTGTATTTTTATCCATCTCTTTCCTCATTAACCTCATTTATTATCCAACTTAACAGTACTTAAGATTACTTAAAAAAAAAAAAAAACAAGCCAAAGCAACAGACTGTTTTGCATTTTACTTAATTCTGGATACTATCATGACTGTATCTAGCATTGTAGATTGTAGTTCTAGGAAATAAATCATCAGAAAGTTTAAGGAACATTTCTGTGTTTCACACAGGCAGAAGTGGCACTCAAACTCATGTCTCTCTGACCTACTTTGTAGAGTCTATTGCTATGCTAGCTTTATTATGTTCCAGAACTATATGTATTTTTTTGTAGCATTCTCAACATATATCTACATCTTGCACTAAAGGAAATAGCAGTTAAAGCTTATTGAGTGCTGCTTATGAGTCACTGACTCTTACTAAATATATTTCTTAAAACACCCCTGTGGAGTAAGGTTCTGTGGTCCTCTACAGGCTCAATTTACAGATGAGGAGATGTAGGTATAAAATCTTAAGTAGCTAGCTTAACACCAGACAGCTGTGCAGTGCCAACACCAGCATGAAAACCCAATGGCTTGACCCTAGAGTGTCTACTCCTAATGCTCCCTTATGCCAGGCTCCCTCAAAGCATCTTTGAGAGCAAGAGCCATATTTTTGTTTCAACTGTTTCCTTCTAGATTTACCACAAAGCTGGAAAGACAGTAAGTTCTAAATAGATTTTTCAGGAAGAACAGTAGACTGCAGGGAGACTATGACTGGAATCGCTCCCATTGTCACTGGAAACAGATCTGTGTTACCGACTGCAAATGGGCACAGACTGCTTTCTCGATCATTTGACAGTCTCCAAACTGGTGCAATGTTCAATATGCAATGCCAATTAATCAGCACTTATGGTTGACAGCCTCTGCAAACATGTTGTTTTTATCAGTAAAACCCTTTTAAACGAAAGGGAATTTATTCATTTCCAAAACAGATTTAATGAAACAAATTAATCTATCATACCAGGACTCATTAGAAGATACCATAGCTATATTTTAAAAGGGAAGTAGCTATTATATGTTTTGATGTTTGCCTAAGAACTGGACATCTAAAGCTGCAGAGACAATTGTGTATATACCTCCTACTAATGTACATATAAACATACTCTTAAATTGAGTTCTGTAAATATGCAAGTTTAGGTCTTTAAGCGTTAAACAAACTCAAACAAAGGTGCATTTCTTTCATCCAACTTTTCTCCAAGAAAACTTTTTTTAATTACTGTAGATGTGACTCCTGCATACTCCCCAATTTCATTCTTAAGCCAACGGGAAATAGACTTCATACTGCTGTTATGAAACCTCCAAAGTTAATTACTGAAGATAGTTGGATTATTTTTTGCTTATCTTTATTCTTTGGGGACTTTACACCATTTGCATGTAGCAACATAGGTTGAGTTCACTCCCGACACAGTCAATTATATAAGTCTATCAACAGCTATTTTATTATGGGAACAATAGGGACAGACGGCTCGGACTCTGTGATGAATGTAGATTAGAGAGAGGTCACCCTGACATACATAATTAGTTTTAGAATGTTAAATTAATAGGTAGAATGCCCCTAAGGCAACCATACATTAAGGCTGAAGCTGCAGATCTGCAGTCTAGCTCCTGTCTGCTGTTGTCAGCACTGACATGGCTCAGTGCACTGCTTGGGAAATGGCATAAGGTATTATGGCAAAACTAAATGGCTGTAAAAACAAAATTTGCATAATACTAGGGTCATACTACATACTTCCTTTCAGAAACATTTGTGCAGCTAAATTATTATGCAAATTCCTAATGGGGGTTGGATCACACCGGTAAGTCTTTGGGTGCTTTATGAGACCTAAATAGATGTTTAATCAAGGATTCAATAAGAAAATGATAATATTCAGAGAAATATTAAATTTATGGTCTGTACTTGCTGTAGATATTGATTTAAAAGGTGAAAGGAAATAAAAGATGTTTTTTCCAGTTATAAATTACTTGTTTTTCTAATCATGTGGAGGTGAAAAATATCTATGGCAGAACTCATTTGCAAAAGAGGAATGTAATATGATATTCAAACTTCACTTTCATTTTAATCAATGGCTGATATTTTCCATTGTTATCACCTGTCTGAAGAGGATGATTTTTATAGAAAAATAACATTTTCTAGACTCTTCTAGGATAAACCAGCAATAATCTACAGGTATACTACAATATCAAGTGAGGCATGCATTACAGTATTTTATGTCTAGTATAATTTGTTTAGTTTTGTTATTTACTAATCTAGCAGGCACTAAAATAGATAATCGATTATGTGATTTATTTTAATATGTGGAACATACCTGTAAAGTAGGTATTATTCTTAACATTTTACTTGTGAGGTAAATGATGTATCCCTAGTAATTGTCAGAGCATGACCACAAACCAAAAAAAAAAAGCAAGCACTACCTGAATCTGTAGCCCAAATTCTAATGGCTTTCTATGATTATATCTTTTTTCTTTAGAGCCTTTATATCCCTAATAATTGAGCTGGACCATATACATTTAGTCTAGATTAAATAATTAGTAGTCATAATATTTATCTCCAGCACCACGTTAGACACCTCATCATTAATTCTGTGGGATGCTTTCCAAATCTATAGCTTAGGAAAGTCAGGTAACTTCTAGGGCATCTGGCCAGAGTGCAGAGGTCATGCTCAATTTCCAAATGGCTTTTTAACTTTATCACAACCTCTCAGAATTCAGTGGATACTCATCCAGTGATAGAGCCAGTATTTCAAAAGCTACCATAAAAACACCAGTCTTCTTGTTGCTCAGAGGTACAAATTATAGAACACCCAGTGGAGTTAGTGACTTAAACCAATAGACTCTGTTCCAGGCAATTAAGAAAGTAGGGAAAAAAAGAAAAATCTGGTCATTATTTTCTCAGAGATAATGACAGTAAAATAAAATGTCACAGAATAACTATCCCCTGCTGTTAGGTAAATGCCAAGGTAAAACCAATTATTTTATAATCATTATTTTATGGAAAATAAATATTGAAAAAACACTGAGATCTTTTTTTAAAAAGTTTAAGATGGATTCTATATCAACTGAGTATCATGGTGAAATATTTCATCTTATACCAAATAATTGATCATGCTGTTCTAGTATTTGTTTCCATTTTCCCCTGTCAACAATATCTGTCAACTCCAAATTCTAACCGCACAAAATCTAAGTGATCTCTAATTCAACTATATATTTTTAAGCAGAAATCAACTCCTATATTTATCTTTTTCTAAGCAGAAATATGTAAGAGTGTTTATGTGAGCAGGAAATTTCAGTGAGCAGGAAATTAAAAATAGCATTTTTGATACTGAGTTTTGTCCTTAGCCCATTTGGAAACATTTCACACACAAACACAACAGAGAAACCTGTCTTACTTCTATATACATGTGCATTAAATGGAGTACCTGAAATGTTATGATGCAGGAGATGACACTTTTACATAATTTCCAGCTCTACATGTACAACTGTGATTTTAGTATAACAAAGCTGGTCCTGATTTTTTTCTGAACTCCCTTTTAAACAGACTTACATACTATATCCAACATAGATTTACAGGTATCAGTTTGGCATAAGGATGGAATAGGAGTGACCTCTAAGTAAGAAAGCATGGAGTAATTTGAGCAGTAATTCCAAAGATAAGATTGAATATTGAAGATAGACTTATAAAGACGGCTAGAGAAACTGTACCTACATGCACATGTTTTGTTCTCAAACACACAGATAAGAAATGAGAGCCACAAGTTTCCAATGCACAAAGGAGAAGCCTAGAGACATGGCTTAGGATGTAAATGGGTTTCCATTACCTAAGTGAGGCAGACAGCAGTATGACTCCAATGTCACTGAGGAAAATAAGTTTGACACCATTTACAGAAGATAGCTTCTGTCCTATTATCAGTAAAGGGTCTGCTTCTAACTTGCTTACCTGATTATCTCACTCATCATAGGAATGGGTTAGGAATTTATTCTTTACCCTTGGATGCTTTATTGCAAATTATGTCCTTCCCTCTCCCTTATTATATGGACCCAGAAAATACAAGGGCAAGGTTGTAACTCACGAGATTTTTGATCAGGCGGGGCAGGCTCTGCCTAGCATAGTTAGGAAGTAAGTGTGTGGGGGGGAGGGAGAGAGAGAGAGTGTGTGTGTGTGTGTGTGTGGGAAAACCCTGGTTGGAGACCTCTGGCATTGCCTTCATTGAGTAGGGTAGGTTTGGTAAGAAAATTTTCAGATTAGAATTTATACAAAATAGACACAATCTAGTGGCTTTGGGCTTAATGTGACCCTTCTATTTATCCAGTGAAACATTTTATCAAACTTCAGTTTGTGTGTCTAGCTGAGGAGCAAATGCTACATACAGTTCACAGCACATGCTACTAACTACTTCCCACAGATATGAGACCAGTCTAGTCACAAACGGCACTTGATGTTCCTGTCCTAGGCAGAAGGGAGCTTCTATTCTAGATGGAGCCAGGGTTCAAGGCTTGGCCAGTGGAACACAGAATGATTTCAGCCCTCACTGCCTCTGTGCAACCTGCGGCCTCACAACCCAACACAAAGTCCCTGTATTTCCCAAACGATATACTTCAGCTAAAGAATTTTGTTAAAACATTTTCTGCAGTTATGAAAATGCATGGTAACGGTGAACAGATATTTTCAAATACAACTCTTCTTTATCCTCCATGAAATTTAGATTCAGCTACCACCACCAACACCCCATTAAAAATCAGTAACACAGAAAAATGTATTAGGAAGATAACTATATTTTAATCTTCCTTTCATGATTTCCACAAATTTGTATTTTTTGGTCTTGATCTAGTTCTTCCCATGAGGTGCCATCCTTTTATTGTACTTGTGGGAGTACATCTGGCCCTATTGACAGACTAACCGGGTCCCTGCTCCTTTTGGAAACCCTTTCCTTCCGCCATCAGAACATGTTTGTTACTGTAACATTTGGCAACAAGCAGTAAATTTAACACTGTTTACAACATCCAGCTGCTTTTCATTCCTAAATTCAGCAACAGTACTTGCGCACAAGGTCAACCTACCAAGAAAAAGCCTTCTGACTACTAATAACCTGTACCTATTATTCAATAGGAAATGACCCAATTGAGGGTTCTTTTATTTCATGATTGAGCTCATTTTCTATTTTATAGTTCCAAGAAACTAATGGAAACACTCAGAGTTGGTTTTTTTTCTAAAATCTAGATGTTGCTAAGATTCTCATCAAACGCAGTAGGTTGATGACAGGTACAAGGAAATGGCAGACATTTAAATGATCCAAATTATAATTGGTAATTAGCTCCCAAATTATTCCTGTCTTTTTCAGTTGGAAAGATACTTTTTACAGTTATGTAATTACCACAAAGAAATATAAATATCCTGTTCAGACCTAATATTCATGTGGAATATAACTTACAGTAGCTGAAAATGTGTTTGCCCAGATAGAATAGAAATATATATATATAAATATATGCATTTAATAATCTTGAAAGGAATTTTTCTGTTTAAAGTTATACCATTATAAATAATGGCCCTTAAAAAAGTCTGACATCATAAACTATGATTATAAACTTTTAGTTTTATCTAGAATATCCCTGTGCTAGGAAATTTCTGCATGTTTTCAGCTACTATACATATTTATTTTAGTCACGATGTTCTGCTAATCAAAACTAGCAATATAATCTAGAGAGATCTAGGGAATTAATTAGGTACATCTCATTTCTACTCTGCTAATCTTCTCTATGTCTTAGCTTAGGGAAAAGGAGCCCATCATTGACTGATAAACCAAGGAGATTCTCTCTGCTTTATAGGAGGATCTAGTAAAAGGCTGGCTATGGTTTCTAAATCTTTTAGTCTCATCCTGACATAGCAACACTTGAAAGCTGACCTTGAAATAGAAAGCATTGTACTCTGTGAGGAAATCAGGTAGCGGTATTACCACCTTAGCTAATTTTACTTACATGTTTTGTCTATTTTACCAAGAACCAGGACGGAGTGGAGGAAGGTGGGGGTGAAAGAGGGGACATAGTAAGTAAAGCCTGATAGAAGAGGTGGCAGAGCGTCTCAGAGGATTTGTCAGGTGCTTCAAGACCTTACCAATTACGACTGCAAACAATTTGAATGAAGACATGTTGGCAAATCTATCTGCCTGCTTACATCAATAAAATCGATTGATCTAATCCATAGGAAGTTTGAAACACAAATTCAGGTTATTAACTTTTCATTTCAAGGGGAATGTTTGAAGGGAAAAAGAATCTTTCCTTCCAAAGTGATTAGAAATATCTTGATAGAAAATTAATCTAAATCATGTTAGAGAACTGGGACATCATGACATAGTAAGGAGAAAGATATCACCTTTACATCATGGTTCCTCCTGAGGTTAATGAGAGTTGAGTGCAATAATTCTCTAGAAGTTTGGGTAACTGGCTGTAGTCACTTGGAATCTCACCTCTGATGGCTGAAGTGGACTCCTGACAAAGGAACTAACTTCACTGACTGGTATTTGCATCCTATTGGTATGTTTTCAGTTCTTATCCAAAATACATGTTATATATTCAATGTTAGTATTTTGAATTTAAAATATTTACAACTACAGACATAAAAATCTTTATTTTCCCCCCAAATTTCTTTTTTTTTTTTAAATCTGGACATGGTGTTACATTTAAGAAACAGGAACATTAACTATGCTAAAATGCAGCTTAGTGTTTTTAAAGTTCTGATATATTTCTCTTTCAAATAATTATGAGGCAAACACTTAGGAAAATCACTTATGAGTCCAACAGGAAAAGATGTATTTTGTTATTTTGGTTGAAAGAAGTGGTACATGCCACTAAACTGTACTTAAACTTAAAAATGGTTAAAATAAGTATGTACATCATGCCAACAAGAAAATAATCATTAAAGAGGGATATGATGGCTATTCAAGGTGAAATAGAAGGTTCATGGTTTATTACAATCAGTTGTATATAATACCTGATTTCTGGGGACGGTCCAAACCCTCATCTTTTTTACAGTAGTCATATAAAAATCCATAAAATCTCTGTACACTGAAATGGCAATGATTATTATTCAAAAGTTATTTTCAAATTTCCCATCTCTAGCAGCTTTAGAGAACTGGTTTTCACATCTTTTTGTTTTTGCTGTCACTTCCTACCCTGCCAATAGCAATTACGTGGTAGTCGTAAATTGAACACAGAGGTATTAAAGCTCTGACAAGTTCATTTCATGTTTTTTCTACAGTTGTAGCTTCTTAAATCAAATTTTCTACAAAATATAATAAAATTGTGAGTCTCATGTCCCCTTCTGAATCTGAGAGTAACTTTGTTAGTAGCCCTGAGAAATTTATTCTCCACCTAGAAATGGATCAGATTCCCCACGCAGTCTGGATGTGAGCAATGTCCCCAACCATAGTCTGACTTCTTTGAGACTGGTTTTGTATTGCCAGAACAGAAATGCCCCCAGAGCAGGGAATTAATGCCTCCATAATGAATATGGTTATTCTGTACTCACATGCCAAGTTCATGTTCATATCTTTATGACCAATATAATATATCATGAGGCTGCAGGTTGAAAGGAAACTAATTAACCTTTAATGTGATGAGGATGCTGCAGGACAGTTGGCACTATGGAAAGATTGCAATTTCTTGACTGGGACATTCACGTGGGCTCCATGCCACGACCTGTGTTTAGCACCAGCCTTCTTATAGCATCTACCAAGTCTGCCCACAAAAACAAAGCAAAATAAGCCAGTATGTTACCAAGAGAAGCCCACCCAGTGTTATTAATATAAGGAATATGGAAATAAGTGAAATTCCTAATACAGCTATCCCCACAGTCTTGTTGGCTCATAATAGATCATTCTGCTTTAAAGGGCTTTAACCATGCAGGTATGAAATTAAAGGAACACTCTCAAACCAAACAGTGGCATTAATATGCTCACTCTCATCACAGCAGAACATGACACATTTTTCAATATTGTTTGATTTATTTAAATTTCAATTGAAGATAAAGGTTCAATGAGCTGATCTATACCCAGTTTCCTGGATTCCTGTAATTTGTGAAATTACAGAAACGGGGTTGGTTGTCTGACAAATGTGCAAAAGAATAAGACTCACAATGTATTCATGTTCTGTAAGTTGAGAGAGAAACCTCCGTGGAATTGTTTGACCTTCATTCTTATCATACAAGTTGACAGTTACTTCTAGATAGAGAGAAACTAAAGTCTGGAAAACATCTTTCTCTTCATATTGATCTTTTCACTGAATCCAGACACACATTTTCATCCGGTGGCACATTAATGTGCCCAACACTTTATCTGGGCAAAGAGTGATGTCATCCAGGCTTCTCTATAATCACCTATTCAATTTTCCACATGTGAAAGGGGTAGATTCTATTCCCTTCTCTTAGGCTGAAGTAAATCACAACCAATTCATCCCCTGCTTATTTACTATGCTTAACTGTGCTCGAACTTTGACTGCTTTCCTTTGTAAAATGCACATATATTACATGACAGCATTAAGTAAGGCCTTGAACTTTGCGGATTAATCTATAAAATAATGTTATCTCACCACTAGTGACTCAAATTATTATAGAACATTTCCTTCTCAGTTCTAGTTTCTTCTCAGGTCCAGTTTTGAAGACTATATAACCATTATTTTCCTTTTTCCCGGAGAGTCTGATTTGCTGATTACCAGAAGTATTGGCTTTTGGAAGTTTGATAAGAATGTAGAAGCATGACAGGACTTTTGGTTAGTAATAGAGGGAAACAAGCTAACAATCTTAAACTATTTTGATGGTATCATTAGTGGCAGTGAATTATGGGTAGGACACCCCAAGATCACCCCCCCACAATACTACTTTTTGTTTAATGGAAAACTGTCTACTATGGAACATCTTACTATATAGTGGGATTGTCTACTAAAAGGATTATCTACTAAAAATTTACTGAATGTATATAGTATCTATTAAGAATGTGGAGGATTAGAGTCACATGTATAGGAGTTTAGCAATTATCTGGTTCAGAGGTTCTCAAACTTGTAAGAATCACCCAAGGAGTTAGCTGAAAGTGAAGATATGCAAGGGTCCACCTTAAGAAATCTGATTTTTAAATAAGAACCCCAGGTACTTGCGTTGTAGGTGATCCACCATTTGAGAGCTTTAGTCTACACTACATTAAAGAATATGGGTTCTGAATCCTGAACTGGATGTGGCAACCTGTAGTCTTGCAATTAGACTGTGACAGACCCCTTTGTCCTGACTCTAGTACTAAATTAGGCAGTTGAGGAACAATGCTGATTCCATGACAGGAGCTATGCAATTTGCATTAATCCACCACACATATTAGAAGAGAAGGATGAAATTCAAACTTTGACATCGTTGAATGACCCCCAGCAAGTCTCTGTAGCAGAAGAGAATAAGGAAATCCCTAAATGAGAATACCTTTGATGAGAACTCTGATTTGGTTGTCTAGGAATAAAACAAGAATCTTAGAAACTGTTGCAGAGAGTGACTAATGTTGGACTCCCTTCAGAAGCGTGTCAGTAGTAATAGAATTGAATACTTTGCTATGCATTTTGAAGCACATCCAGCCCTTCTTCTGGAGATGGGTTAAATTTTTACAATTTATTGACATTTAGATGAAATGAGACTGAAGGAGACATATAATTAAGACAAATCAAGGATCAAATGAATATTAGGGAAAAAAATTTCCTGTAGTTTATGAATTAGGTTAAAGCGCAGAAGCTTGAGGCAGAATAAGCCCAAAATTTTTTTCGATCTTACCATCTGTTTGCCATATCGCTACAGTTAAGACAATTGAGTATCAACTTTGTCTGACTTTAAAGTCAAGAAATATCTATATAAATTAGCAACATTCATTTTAATAAAATTTGACTAGCCTAGAATGATTTTTAACAATTTGTTTTGTTTTTTTAATTTAAATTTTTATATCCCCCATACGATTACAGCCCCCTTATTTTGACCCCAACCCTCCTTTCCCGGATTTTTTAACAATTTGTATGGTTTATTATATAGGAATTTTATTCTCACTTAAATTACTATCAAATCTATATTTATAGCCATGTTAGATATATTTTACTATGTTTTACCAACTTATTATAGTTTACTGATTGATTTATTCAAAGAATATTTTTAGATATGTACTGTGGGCCACACACATCCCAATTGCTGCAACAACTATGGTGTGAAATATTACCCCAGAACTCAAGTTCTTGGTTACTTGTTTTCAATTGTGTTTTTTTTTTATTAAAGTAATTCTGGCTTACAACACTATTCCTCAACATTAATTGAGGTATAAATTTACACTTCTTCAAATGTATGTCACCATGCCCCACCAAGGGTACCACATTGAGGTACCCTGAGTCCTAATTTGACCACAGAAAAATACAAACTATCCCTATATTACTAAATGGATATCAATAAAAATCAACCAGTCTATAGTAACATATTTAGAAATTTGAGAAATCTATTTTTATGATCATTCAGTGAATGATACTTAGAATTTGAACCAAATGATTTCCCTTAAAGAGAAAAGCAAAGACAAGAAAAAAAATAATTCTCAATATCTTTATCAAAGCAACTTCATCTATCCTACCAAAATATCTCAAATAGTTCTGGTGAGAAATCAGTTTCATTAAGAAATTGCTCTAAGAAAGCAAAATTGGCTTATTTTAATAAACAAAATTAATTCTACTTAAATACAAGAAAAGCAAGACAATATAGGTATCTATTTTATACTACAGAGTTGCTCAAACAGCTTTTGTAAAATCAATTAGCAGTTTAAAAGTATCTAGGGCCTCCCCTGGTGGCACAGCAGTTGAGCGCTGGGCTGCGAAGCTGCAAGCAGCCTCTGCAGCGCCGGTTTGATCCCTGGCTACGGAGTGAGGATCCCACATGGCATGCAGACCTCTCCTACCACGCCCGCCCGCTGCTCCCCTCAGCAGTGTACTTCGGTCCTTCTGCCTGTTCTGGTCCCCACTCTGGCTCTGGTGAATTCTCTCGCCCTCCTATGCTTCTGACTATACCCAGTGCTTGTATAAATAAATCTTAAAAAAAAAAACTTTAAAAAACAAAAATAAATTCTTAAAAAAAAATAAAAGTATCTAATCATAACTTACTAGAATTAACATATTGTATATAACCTTTCCTCACACCTCTTTCTTCTTTACCTCCTAAGTTTGAACTTTCTTAAAGCTCAAACTTTCTGATAATGCTCATTCTTATTCCTGGGCCTCAGAAAAGATGTTGAATTTATCATTTTTTCCTGCCATCATTATGGTGAGTTTTTGACTGAGTCATCTGAGAAATCAAACTAAGTTTAAGTACGGTGTGTATAATTGATAGTACATAATATGAACTCTAATTGTTTTTGAATGAAATTCATAAAATACAGTATTTAAAATACTTTGTAAAGGAATAATATGTGCATGGTACTATATTACATGCTTTTCTTAGTAAATTATTTCCTTACATAATCTGTATATACATTTCTTTTGCTTAGTGTTTCTTTGATATATCTTTTTTGTTGTTTTGGTTTTCAACTCCTGTAAAATTGTATGTAATATTTACTTCTTGCAAAGAGAAAATAGTGTTTTTTTTTTTTTTTAATCTAGTCTTTAGAAGACAGGACACAGACATGCACTGAGAAAGCATCATGTGACAATATAGAAAGACAACGCTACCTATACTCCAAGCAGAGGGGCCTAGAAGAGAAAAAAGACATTCCTGCCAACACCTTGACCCTGGATATCTAGCTTCCTAAATTGTGAGAAAATACATTTTTACCTATTCTGTTACTTAATCATGGCAACTTAATATAGATTAATTAACTGTAATTTTGCTATTCTGCTCCCTGTGATGTCAGGTAGGGTTTTAGCAGTGTAGGCCTCAACTGGGCAAGATGACACAGAACCCTAACAAGGGCACATAGTGCTGTCTGTCACCTGGTAACTCCTCTAACGCCACCCAATGAGGTCTCCTTTTCTTCCATGGCCCCTTTCCATGTGACTTAGGCATCTCAAATATGCCCCTGGTTCTGCAATGCAGAAAACAATCTACCGGATTCTCTTAAGATCTAGGCTCAGAAACATTAATGGCAGCATATTTTTTTTTTTTTTTTATGAGAACCATTCACTAAACCCTATCAGAGTCAATGGAAAGGGAAATAAGCTTTACCTCAGGATATGAGTAGCAGGACCTGTGTTCAGTTTAGCATTGAAGAAGTACAATTATTAGAAGTCATCACTGGAATAGGTATATGTAACCTAGTAACCTTGATTGATTATATACTGCCTGGGAATTTAGAGGTCCACAACTTCCAATTCAAAAGATGACTGTTTATAACCACCCTATCCTTCAAGCTATTATTGTCATATTTAAGCTTCTGTATATGTTAGAGACTCTAAAACTGAAAATTCCTTTGGGATATTTGTGTTTGGATAGAAGTCTGGATAGGCTGGAATAAAAAATGTGATTCCATTGTATTTGGCTTCCATAGTTAAGGTTAAAAAGTCATCCATAATATTTTTTAAGGTACTGTATGTTTCTAAAATAATTTTTTAGTTTTGAGAAGCAACTATTTTAGAGCAAACTAGTTATTTTTTTTATTTAATCTGCTTACAGTTTTCTGAACTTAAAGTATGTTGTGATGCTTTTATCAGTTTGAATAACTTCTCAGCATCTCTTCAAATAATGTTTGTGTCCATTCTCTCTTAGACTCTATTAACTGTTCTGTTCTATTTTTTACTGTCATTTAGTTTGGATGTATTACTGTCTTCTCATTTCACTTATCTTGTCTTTTGTAATGTTCGATCTATTATGAAAGCCATGTAATAACCTCTTAATTTAAAAGTAATGGTATTTTTTTATAGTGCTAGAACAAGGTTGGCAGAAACAACCCATCGCCTGTTTTCTGTTTTGTTTTTAGTAAAATCTCAGTGTTTTTCAGCTTCACATTCTTTTTTTATAATTTCCCTCTTAACTTACAGCCATTGTTTATGGCCATTGTTTTCTTACTTAGTCCCAATTCAAAAAAATTATATTCCAGTGATTGTCCATGAAAGAACACTAGACTGAAGTAAATGTGACTTTAATCTAGAGAAGATTGGTCTTTCCTTTCCTAAGAAGACTATTTGAAGGGCTATTCACAAGTCAAATTAGTGTGTGTTGTTCCTGAGATTCTTTTAGTTATTCACAGTTTACAAATATCTTGAGAGTGAGCTCTACAGGGTGTCTGTCCTAGTATCTGCCCTCCAGTGGAACTGTTTCATCCAACCACCCTGAGGCTGCACTAGCCTTTCTGTTACCATAGCCTTCCCTGGCTTTGGCACTTTGCTGCCTCCTCTTTGCTAAAATACTGCCTTTTTGAGGTTCGGGGGCTTAATTATTTTACTTTCTACCTCACATGGATTCAAATTCTGGCAAAGACAGCATCAGTGTATTTTTGCTAGCCACTTCCTTTAGAGTAACTACGATGTCAAAGCGCCATAAGATAGGGAGGGAGTCATTTCACTGTTCCTTTCTGGCCAGCCCTCTGCTTTCTACACTGCCAGACACTCAGTAAATTTCCTGTTGGGAAAACCAGCTGTATATTTGGGATTCCTCGAAATTTCAATTTGCCATGACAACACTGCCCGAGACTTTCTGGTTTCCCTTTCCTCAGTCTCAGCATATTCCTTCAGGGGAAAAGCACAGCTGATGGTCTAAGTGCACCTAGGAAAATGCTTCTGTGGAATTAAATTCATGTAGTCTTATTTGGTTCCACAGCTCTTCGATGTTTTTAGAATTTTTAAAATTCACTATTTCTTCCCATTGAAATGATTGCTGAAACCTAATATATTTTACTTGGAGGTAGAAATCCCAAATTAAGTATAACCCAAACTACTGTATTTAAAAGGATTAACAACAAAAACTCCAACTTACCTTTCTTCCTTTCTCTATCAGTGCTCCCCAGATCACATGCTATGCTATAGCAAAATTGGATTTTTTTTAGTGGTTTTGAATAACACCAATATTTCCTGCCTCTGTGTGTCTGCTCATGCTGGTCTAAGCAGCCTGTGCCCACCAGAATTCCCTGTGTTCTCAAAGCCTCACTTCAAATACCATTCTTTTATGCAGTCTTTTCTGAAATCCTTAATTGAAAATAGTCTCTCCATACTTAAAATACATCTGGAAAGTGTTTTAATCTTCCTTATGACTTTTTGTCCTCTTTTTGTAAAAATATTAACCATCCTATTCTCCTCAATGGGAAGATTGTAACTGCCTTACCTGTAAAATGTAGGCAAGGACTGTGCTTAATTCACTTTTCAGGTCCTTAAGTATCTTGCACATAAAAAGCTGAGATGGGGCAACTAATCACTTGACCAGTCCCTGTTCTGTCATCACTGTGTCTGCCTCTGTGTAGGCACAGAGCAGCCATCTTTAAACATAGCGGCATGATGTTGATTTGCCTTTCCCTGAGGATAAACAAACATTTTTTTAAATGTGTTGTTGGCCATCTGTAAGTGTTCTTTGGTGATGTGTCTTATGCCCATTTTTATAGGGTTATGTTTTCATTTTGTTGAGTTGATTTGTAGATCTTGAATATCAAGACCTACATCTTGTCATACGTATGGTATGCAAGGATTTTCTCCCATTCAGGTGTCTGTCTTTGTTTGAATAAGATACCAACTTATACCTGGAAGAATGGCTCATACCAAAAAGACCAGAACAACATGTGTTGGTAAGGATGTGGAGAAATATTGGCAGAAATGTGGCTGGTCCAGACCTTTTGGAAAATATGGAGGTTTCATAAATCTGCCATATATACCAACAATTCTACTCCTAGGTGTCTACCCAAAGAATGCAAAAACACTAATTTGAAGGGATAGATGCACTCCTGTGTTCACTGCAGCACTATTTACAATAGCCAGGTTATGAAATCAACCTGCATACCCAAGAACAAATGAGTGGATTAGGAAGATGTGGTATAAATACACAATACAACTGTTAAAAAAGATACACTTTTGCCAACATATATAAAATTAGAGAATATAATGCTAGGTGAAATAGCATTATTTCAGATGAAGAAAGACAAATACTAGATAGTTTTACTAATATGTAGAATACAGAGAAACAAACAAAAGGGTCAGACATAACCAAAACAATAACAAACCTCAGAAGTCTGAGTGTAGAATTGAAGCTATCAGAGGGAGAGGAAAGAGGTGGGAAGCAGGATGTGGAGGGGATCCCCATGTGAATATAGAGTGGTGACATATATCTGAAGACCTGTGTTTTATAACACATGTACAGTGTTGTAAACCAGTGTTACTTCAATAAAGAAATAGCTTTATGAGGTATATTTACAATACACTGTTTTCTGAGTTTTTAAAAAACTTTTGATGTGCGGCAAAAATAAATATTTGCTGTGTGCTATTTAATACATTTTGTCTTAAATATCACTTATGAAACCATAAACACATTCAAAATATAGTAATTACACCTATTACTACAAAGTTTCCTCATTTCCTTTTGTAATCTTTTACAAACCAATGATTATCTGTTATCATAGAACTTTGCTTTTCTGAATTGTACATAGACTCCCCTACAATGAATATGTAATTACTGAGATCTATACATGTTGATGCATATTTTGACTGCTGTCACACTGACTATTAAAAAAAGCTATTGTGCACATTCATATACCAGTGTTTATATGGATGCGTCTTTTGGGGGAAGAATACATAGAAGTATCAATAGAATGGCTGGTTTTTATGGTAAACTCTTTACAATTCCTTAATGTAGAAGGCGTTTTTAACTCTAAAATTTTCTCCAACAGTTGAGAGCTCCTGTTCTTCTTATTCCTGCCAAAATTTCATATAGGTAATCATTTTCAACTGCTAATAAGAATGTGGTGATCTTATTCTAGTTTTGTGTTTCTCTATGACAAAAGACACTCAGCATTTTTGTATGGGATTATTTGCCATTTTTTTTTAACAAGATGTGCACACACACACACACACACACACTAACTGTTCATTAAGTCCTAATTAGTTTCCTGACACAATGTTGGCCTGATTCCCTAATTTAGGAATTTAGAAAGAACTGGAGGAATTATGCTAAGTGAAGCACGTCAGGAGAAAAAAGACAAAAAGCCAATGATTTCACCTACATGTGGAATATAGAGAAGCCAACCAGTCAGGAAAAAGATAAAACTTGCAAGATGACCACAGATCTGAGGCACACAGCGGGGGAGGAAGAGGGGTCAAAACAGAGGGACGAGAACAAGGCATGGGGGGATGGATCACAGGTGCCGTGGTGGTGGGGAGAACTCAAATACTATCCAAAAATTAACAAAGGTGTAAATAAATTTTAAAAGGAAAAACAAAGATTTAGTCTCTAAATGACTGACCATATGTTACCAAAGACACTGAGCAACCTTATTTCTTCATAACTCTGAAGCAAAGAAAATTAATTTGCAGAATAAAGTATCCCTTTGGAGAGAGGAAAGACATATGCAGAATACTGTTTGGAATCCACACATCTATATAATACTAGTTTCCACCATTACTGACACCAAACAGCTTTTGCACCTCAGTTCTCAAGAAGTTCTCTTTTTGTTGACTTAACCTACTCTCAGTTGTCTTCTGCAATTGGCAACCAAAGGTACCGGAACAAATACTTATTTAATTCATTTAATACCTCTGCCTTAATGACAGTAAGTTTTTTAAGGTCGAATGTTAGAACAACTCAAACATTTAACAAGTAAAAGTTCACTTCATGTAAACATACCATATCTCATTGTTTTAATTTCTAGTTTATAATAATAACTTCTCTATTTAATGTTTTCACAGGATTAATGGCTGGTTGGGGTTAATGGCTCCCAGCTATGCCATGGGCCATCAACTCTTCTCAGTTGGCCATTAATCCCCAGGAAATGCCTTGTACCTCAATCATTATGGTTTAATTAGGTCATTAAGAAGCTGCTGGTTAATTGCCACATTACAAGCATCAAGAGATGGGCAGGTGGCTGCAAGGACCAGAAGAATCACAGCAATCACCAAACAAAAAAATAAAAGAGGGAGGAAGGGAGCATGATAATAGACTGTTTTTACCTGACAATTTTTCATTAAGAAGTTTATAGAAGATGTCTAAATGAGAATTATATTGAAGAACATATTTCAAATTTTGCAAAGACTAATTGACTAAAATTTTCCTAAATGTGATTGACTTGTTATTAGGACACAGAATTTTAATTTCAGATCTAGGTAGATCTCCCATCTCACAGCTTGGTTGAACCCTTTTTTTCTGCACTCAACCTTTCATTTATAAATTGGGAAAGTTGTACTAAAATTTTGGTTGTTCTGATATTTGTGTTAAATTTGACTATTCAAAATTATATTTATGTTAAGAAAAATTTATGCAAGAAACACTAGACTTTCACTGAATTCTGTTTCTCTTATAATCTCAAACAGAATATAAAATTATACATTCCACAAATCATCAGTCTGAAGAAAGTTTCTACTGTACATCCTACATGTATTTAAAAAATCAAACTCACTGAAAAATACAAACTACCAAACTTCTTCTGAGAATAAGCAAATTAGGGGCCGAAGCGTTAAGTCTGAGCACTATCACTGGACAGCCTCAGATCCGAGGCCAGGAAACTAACCCACAAGTTGCAGCAGACCTCTCCTCTCGCACCAGCTGCTCCTCTTAGTGTGTTTCAGTAGATCTGCCTGTTCTGCTCTCCACTATCTCTGGTGAATCTGCTCACCACCCTCACCCCCTGTGCCTCTGGCCTACACCCCAGCTCTTCTACACAAAAATAAATCTTAAAAAAAAAATAGTGATATATAGATAACCAACATAAGGGATGGAATTTGGTAAAAAGTTTTCCAAAAGGAAAGTCCACGTGGCTTCGCCAAATAAAGATATTATACTTATTCTACACAAAATTGTATATATAGACACATGTTCTTATCCCCTCCTTCTAGAAGAAAATTTGTGTATAAAGTTAGTCATTAGTTTTGATTTGGTAAATAAGATACTTCAATTGTGATACCAAAGCAGTGAACTATTTAGGAGAATATTTAACACTTATATTCTGAAATGAAACAAAGAGAAATATCCAGTATCAATATTGTGAAAAACTATGCATGAACTGTAGCATATAAACTACTGCTACAATACTAAACTACTGCTACAATACATAGTATCCATAAAAGGATTCTTAAGAATATTTAATATTGGGTCTCCCTGGTGGTGCAAGGGGTTAAGCACTGCACTATGAAGCAATTTGCAGCCTCTGCAGCACAAGTTCTATCCCTGGTCAGCCAGGGATCAACTCGCATGGCGCAGCAGACCACCCCTGTCTTGCCCGCTGGTCCCCTCAGCAGTATATTTCAGTCAGTCTGCCTGTTCTGTTCCCTGCTCTGTCTCTGGTGAATCCTCTCACCCCCCGCATCTCTGGCCTGTACCCCAGCTCTTGTATGCATAAATAAGTCTTTGGAAAAAAAAAGAATATTGAATTCATACAAAGACTATTTTCTCATAGTATGACTGCAGATAATTATATAAGGAGTATTCTAAAAGACACAAATTGCAAATACCAAATAAGTTACTAAATGTTTAAGGATCAAGTTTATTTAATGTATTCACAGATTATAGTCTATTCAATTAAAAACCATTAAGTGTTCATCTTATAGGCACTGTGAAAATTTATGCTGGGAAAACAAGGCGAAATTCAATGAATTTTCTAAAACTAAATTGCTTTCTCTGTCCACATTTTCAGAATGGCACAGTTCATCACATTCTTATTCATTAATAGCACGGTTTTTGGTTGTGTGTATTATACTTAGAAACATTTTGTGCCCACGAGACCGCTACTCTACATGCATCTGTAATGCAGATAATAATAATTGACAATCTCCGGACCAGAGAGAGGGCAAAAACATTGGAAGGTTTCTGTTAATTAGTTAACGTGGCCATTAGGGCAAAAGTGCATCAGAATTCTAAGTTGTTTAAAACTCAAAGGAATAAGAGTTCTACATTTTCTATACTAAAATTTAGCCTAGAGAACAGATGAGCCTAGCTGGAAATCTGCGGAATGATAACAAGTTGCAGCATAATATTCTCCATATTAGGATTTAAACGATGAATGGAAGGGTGATATTTGAGGGCAACAGGGGTGGGAGATGCTACTTCTTACTTTTAGTGTATGATGTGTGCACTTGTTTTGGGATTCACTTTTAATGAAGCACATTCAGGTAATGCATGAGGGTCCACTATTGCAAATCCTCGAAACAGCGTGAGGAACAAAACAAAGTAGGTCCTCATTCTAGTGGTGTTTATTGTATTTTCCCTCCCCACTAGAACATGACCAAATGATCTTTCTAAGAGTTTAAGCATCATTTAGGAAATGAAGTAGGAAGGATTAGATCATTTAGGTTGGGATGTCAGGGAACGCCTTTTAGAGGTTTTATGTTTCAGCTGGGATTTGAATGGGAAGAAACAGCCAGCCCTGTGAAGACATTATTCAGGCAACAGAATTCCTGGTGCACACACAGTAGTGAAGTGGAGATGAGTGCATCCGGTTGGATTATAGTAAGAGGGGCAAAATGGATGTGATCAGGGAGGACTGTGGAAGCAGCTAAGGAATTAGTGCTTCATGCTGAGTGTATTTGCAGGGCATGTGAGAATGTTGAGTCACTGGGATATTTCAGGGAGAGGTCAAAGCAGCCTATACAGATTTGTAGATCATTGGCATAGAGAGCATATTTAGAATCCTAAGAGAAGAGAAGCAGCTCCAAGATATGGAAGCAGGCTAGTCCTATAATGTGACTATGACTCTAAAGCTCTCGAAGGGATGCCAGTGCTGCTTTTGTATCTCATTCAAGTTTAGAAAGGGAAGTTCACAGAAAATAAGGCAGATATGTCCTTACTGAAGGGTCAAGTTAACAAGGTAGCATCCAGTTGAGGATGTTTGAGAACAGGGGCAACCCTGAAAAAGACATTGAATTTTATACTTAAAACAGATATTTCTTCTCCATTTCACATGTTGCCACCCTGGGCACAGGACAAGATATTATTTGCTTGGGACTTACCCCTCTATAGGCACATATGGGTCAACTTCCCCTAAGACATGAACTTGAGAGCTCTTCAGCCTTGATCTCAAATTTCTTTGTCTGTCTCTAGAGGCCATTCTTGGAGGGGAAATTTACCTTTATCACTTTGATGCAAACAGCTATTTATATTCAGATAATCTTACCTCTTTGTGGAACATTTTCTTTAATTCTAGCAAATACTGTTATATTGTAACATTTTAAAATTGTTGTCATAAATGGTTCTGCTATATCAATTCTTTTTCTCATTAGAAGTAAAAAGGGAAAACTGAAGGCAGACACAACAGAAGCCAGTATTTAGGGGACTTACATGTTCTGTCCTAGCATCTTAATATTTTCTCCGACTTTGCATTATCATCTGTGGTAGTTTCAGATAGTCCTTCTGCCTTTAAGAATGAGCCCTCTGGGGCCTCCCCGGTGGCAGCGGTTGAGCGCTGGCTTGCGAAGCTGCCCGCGGCCTCTGCGGTGCCGGTTCGATCCCCGGCTGCTCCCCGGCCACCGGAGGAGGGTCCCACATGGCGTGCAGACCTCTCCTGCTGCCCGCTGCTCCCCTCAGCAGTGTACCTTGGTCCTTCTGCCTGCTCTGCTCTCCCCTCTGGCTCTGGTGAATTCTCTCACCCTCCTGCGCTTCTGACTGTGCCCAGTGCATGTATAAACAAACAACAACAAAAAAACAACAACAAATAAATAAATAAATACGTGCCTCTTAAAAAAAAAAAAAAAAAAGAATGAGCCCTCTCTGGCCAGTTGCTAATCCTCTCAGCTTAGAAAAGTTGCAGACTAAGAAGCTTCTGAAAACCATCATTAACCCTACTCTTCTCCCAGAGGGAACCAAAGCAATAAAAACCACCAGTCAAGGTCCAAACAAGGAAAGGAAACCACTTTGTTTTCAGAAGAGACAGAAATTAGTGGGAAGAAGGAGTTTATCATCCATGTGTGGAATACCTGAGAAGTTAAACAGGGAATGGCTGGGTAATCCAGGCAACCAATACCCCAAGGCTAGAGGGAAAAGACAGGAAATAGTGGGTACCTAGATATGGCCTGGAAGCTAAAACTGCCCCAAGTGAGAGAAAAGGATACATACCCAGGTTTCTCTTTTCCTCCACCTCTCCAATCTGCCATCAGTGCTGTCTGGGCCATCAAGGCCATTGACAAAGGAGGCTGGGAAACATTTGCTGCAGGGATCAGCCCCCATGCCACTGGAGGGGAGCAGGGAAGAGAAAAGCATGGTTCCACAGAGCACTCCAATGTAGCTCAAGAAATCTAGTGCTATTTTACATTTTTCATAAGGGTACATGCAATAAAGCAAAAAACTAAACTATTTTATCAGATCCCCTTTGACAAATCAGAGTTTTCAGGTATAAAGTGCACTTTTGACAAGTGTCTTAAAGCATGCATGTTTCTAATTTTCTTTATAAAAACACCTTAGTAATAATTTAATGTTATTCCAAAACGTGTAACTTCAGAGTACTAAACATGCATCAAAAGTAAGATTGGGAAGAAAAAAAAAACTGCAAGAAGAAAGTTCTCCACAAAGTTTGCTGAAACTTGTGCCTTAAATTCAGATTTTGGTACTCATTTATTTTTTGACAGAGACATACCCAGTATCGCTTACCACTAGCACATCTGTTCTTTTGTCTTGTTACTCATTGATTCATAAAAACAGGATAAAATATCTAACATCCCTGAATGTCTACTAGTTGCCAATCTCCTTTGGGAAGTGCTGGTTTAACTAATGGGACAAAGACCACCTTTGAGATCATGGAGTCTTTCATGTAGTAAAGTGATCTGAAGGTATTAAAGTGCTCCTTTCTGTTTATTTATAAAATGCAATTGAGCCTGCCCTAGCTTCATAAAAGGATTATTGTTAAAGCAAAAGGTGAGTTAGAAAATGCTTTCAAAATGTCTAAGCAGGTACAAATATAAGCTAATGTTAATATTTAATACTTGATATTTTTTACAGCATAGTCATAAGAGTAGGGCTTAATGGATTACTGTTTCCCCTCCCTTACCTATAAGACAGGCTACTTTATTTTTAAAGATTTATTTTTTTGTAGAAGAGCTGGGGTGTAGGCCAGAGATACAGGAGGTGAGAGGATTCACCAGAGACAGAGTGGGGAGCAGAACAGACGGATCTACTGAAATACACTGCTGAGGGGAGCAGCAGGTGAGACAGGAGAGGTCTGCTGAGCCAGGTAGGTGGGCTCCTTGGCTGGGAATCAAACTGAGGCTGTCAGATGATAGTGCTGAGTCTTAACCTCAATGCTGCTAATGAAGCCCCAAGAATGACTAAAAGAATTTACCAGTAAAAGAAACTGAGGGGGCAAATGCCCTCAGGTGCTGCCAATAGTCATTATGGATGGCTGTGGTCCACATGCTAAATAAACAAATGCATAATTGATGTTCTGTCCAACTTAAAGTTTGGAGCCAAGTAACAACTACAATTTTAAAGAAAGAAACTCTTAAAAGAATAGCCAAATAAGACGTGCTTTATCTTAATTTTCTTCTGCTCAGAAGGGAGTTTTCGTTCTACACAGAATGAATGAGACTATTTCCAGGTCAGATTGATTCCATCACTAAAATTACAACTCAGTTTATAAGGAAATTCATCTACATCTTGCACATTTAACCAAATTCAGTCAACTACTCCTTCACTAGATTTCTCAAGATTTTCGAATCTCTGTAGGTGGCAAAAAGCAGAGTTTTATATCAGCATGACCAACTAAAATTAAAGCTAAAATGAGGAGCCAGAATTCTCATTTATACAAGTTAGCAGGGGTAGCAGAGCAGCTCTCAACCTATCAATCTCATTTTAAAGAGAGACACAGCAGCCCAGCCCCACCTCCACCCCTTCAAGAATGACTGAATCTGAAACCTGGGTGGTGCCAAGGTGAAGATGAGCTGAGCCAGCCAAATGCAGGGGTGCAAGGTGTCAGTAATGAGCCTCCTGTTTTTGTGGCCCTTAGACTTCATCTGAACAAAATCCTACCAAATAATAAACTGTGAATATACATCTTTTAAGAGGCAATAGATCACCTTGTAAAAATACATATAGAGATTTGACCTACTCAGTAAAAAGTTACATTTTTTGTAAAGAAATGGCCTAATGATCGTTAAAGTACCAGAATTGTTTTTTTTTTCATGGTTCAAATCATGTTTTTATTGCTCTCATTTTCAAAAGATATTCTTTTATTAGGGTAATGATTTTATATATAACAAAAGCTTGTCTTGTCATTGTTACAACCCTTAGTTCCAGATCCTAAATTTAATATGAAGTGAAAAATTTGTTGAAAATATTTTTTATAGAAAACCTGACTGGATTATGCTATACAGAAGTCTTGCCAGCATAATAGGTTGTTACATGTTTATATATAAAACAGAGATGAATATATGACATCATCTATGATCTGCATTTTCTATGGACTTATCTTTTCACCCTTTGTCATTTTCTCCCACAGAGGACCACACCAAATGAGATGATGTACTGAAGAAGTTAATTAGGTGGTTTTCAACATGAGAAGTTATTCTTTTAGATAATCCCTTACATTTTCTTATCTCCTCATTTCTTAAGCTGCCAGATCTGTTTTTAGCATCCCTGATTCTACTACAACTATTTTATGCATGAACTTAAAGTTCATGTCACCTTTAGTTGTCATTCTTCTTAATTGTGGACCAAACCCATTTCAACAGTGAATTCCTATCAGGTCTTATCATTTATGACACTATAATTTCTTCTTTATCCCCTAGCCATTTCTTTCCCTTGTTCCTTTCCTGCTTGTGTTTATTTTAGCTGTACACAAGTTCAGTTGTCAACAACTTTACTCTTTGGCTCATGCAGATAACTCACCTACTTCTGTAGTTCATACCATCGCCTTAGGAACAAACAGGGTCTTACAGAATCTATTTAAATAAATCAATATTTAAATTCCTAAATATTTGCTATACAAATCTCTTAATATCCAAATAACCTTGGACACAGACATTTCAACCTGAACCTATTCATATATCCTTAGCTGAGGATTATCAAACTTTGTATTCTAATACCTATCACCTTCAACTTCAAGATCTTTGTATTGTCTCAAATCAAAAATTTTAAACAAGTTTCAGAAACAACCATTAAAAAGAAACACAGTCATTCCCTTTACTCCTCAGGCGGCGTTATCACTGTTGATTAGATTCTCATAACCATGCACCAAACTATTACACCAAGCCGATCATTTATATTCCCATTACAACCTCTCTGGCAATAGTCTTATTTCATATCTGACCAACTATATTACACTGTCTCTGTACATCACTATACCTTCCTCCCCAAAATTTATTCCACACATTGATCAAATCATCCAATATTCCCCAATCATCTTATCAAATACAATTAATCTCTTCCTCAAAAGTTCTCCAATGAATTCTCTTTTCTGTCATAATAAAGTTTAAATTTTTCATTTGTCCTACACAAGCCTTCATACAAATCTTCCCCTTGAAGTCTTCTTGAAAAAATTCTTATTTAAATTTCCTTGCAATATTTCTTCTCAAAGACTCTTACAAGCCTGTTCTGAATGCAATCCTTTATGGGCACTCCATTCTCATTATTTACTACAAGTGTCATGTACAGTACTTAAGACAACATTAAACTACCTTTTTTCCCCCATGTTAGCTTTTTATTGAAGTGACATTATATTATATAATTTTCAGGTGTTCATAGTGAGAATGAACATCAGTGTATACTACAATAGGTTCACCACTAAATATCTAAAACTTTCCTTCACCTAATTCATCTCAGGTCTCTCAAATTAAACTAAGTTTCCATGGATGGGCTATATCTCTCTATGTTGTTTATATTTATAGAAGGAGTTAAGTGTGAAATATGAAAATATAGAAACATTTCTAGTTCTAGATTAATAAATGTCTGGAATTAAAAATTGCAGCCAATATTTTAGTCAATAGTCTTTTAGGATAATCACAGTTTGGCTTGAAATGTTAGGGTTTTGGTTCTTTATGGAAAAAGACTTCAAGATGAACCAGCTTTGAAATTAAAGATTTATTCCCTCACAGAAAACAACTCTATAATATACTCCAAGAACAGAAGAATAAATTGCATTCAGTAGTTGATTGTATTTTTTCTCCCATACATTCATCTTTCTTCAAACTCCAAAACACAGTAGAATTGAAATATTCATGATTTTGTCACAGCCACTCAGCTTATAATTATGCCAAAAGAACTTCTATCCTATATCCATGAAGTCCCTGAATATCCAGAATTAAGAAATTAAATCCCTAAGTCTAAACCTGGTAATACAAAGGACTTAAAACAAACAGGCACTCAAGGAACTGGTTCTTCTGCGATCTACAACTTTAGACTGAGTTTACAAGGTATGGACACCATTGGTGATTACTGGACAGGACAGAAGGATTGAGAACAACCTCGGCTGGGGGAGCAGTGTGCTGTAGGCTGCGTTTCTCGTATCCTGGAACCCTTCTCCTTGACAGCCAAAAGCACATAAACATTATTTGTTAGATTACTCTGCCCATGCAATTCTTCACTTTGATTCAAAGAAATGAAAAGTGACATTGCCCTATATCGATTGGAAGAAATCAATAAGATAGTGAAAATAATGCTGATTCTAGGGAGATGAAACATCAAATTGTCTCTAAATTGCAAGTCATCCTTATTATGAAGCCTGAACTTGAATTTTTATTTTCCCCCAAAGTAAATTACTGAGAACATTTGGAAGAATTAAATAGACCATACTAAAGCACTCTTATGAAATTATAGACATTGACAATGACAAAGTCTATGTATCATTATACATTAAATTTAATATATGGAAAAGAAAGAAAAAGAGGAGCATGTCCTAAACTGATTATTTAATTGTAAAAGCAGTACTTATGTTACAGGTATGAATATATCATTATGGTCTTTCAGCTACATCAGATACCAAAATGCAGAATGGAATTCAGAGTATAAAGAAAAATTAAATATGTAAACTGGGTTATATTTTAGAATTTCATCAATTGCTACTGGATAGTTCAATAATAGTAAATTATTTTTTACTTTGTGATATTGATTTTGGTAAACCAGTTTATAATCACTCAAAATCTTTTTATTACTCTTTATAGAGGTTCACAGTATACCCAATGCTCTTTGAATTATGTTAGATAGTAAATTTCATGAAGACATTAGTGGCTAGAAATAGTGTTAATAGTCAACATAGGCAATATCACTTTATCTATTTTGAGTGTATATTATAAGCTTACTCCTTTCTTCATGTATGATTAGTTATCATTTGTGATTACCTCATTTCTTCTCATTTCATTTTGATGGGTACTTGCTAGGACAGCTGCAAAGTTAAGCTTTATTTTTTTTCTGTGATGAAAACATACTTCAGTGCTATAAAATAAATCCACTCACATGAAACTGAGCAGTTTAAGCACAGAAACTTTGTGATCTTCATCTTATTACTTACAGAATAACACCTGGCAGTCAGGCAATGGATTAATATTAGGGAATTATGAAATGTGTATGCTGGGTATTTGAAATAAAAGTTGGCAATCATTATGCCATGGTGGGGAAATGAATTTGCAAGATCAAATTTGTCAGCCCAATGTGGATTAAATACCTTTCCCATTTATAACTATGAACTGCTATTCCAAAAGGATGCAACTACTTCAGATGCATATTTTTAATTATTTTATGAATCATTATTGATTGTGACAAATGTGTTTGAGCAAGTTTATTAAAATATTTTGTTAGTGGGGGGGTATGCCTCAAAGATATTCAGCACTAAATTGTTTATGACAGAGAACAATTAAAAATATACATTTCAAATGATAAATACTGGTTTGATAAAATCATGGCTAAATATTAAGATATAAAAGTATGCAGATTAAATATTTAATGGCATGAAAAATGAACATGTTAGATTTAAGAAAGGTATAACAACATAGTATGAATATGACCACTTCTTTATAAAAAATGTAGATATATGTCAACTAGGATGAAAGAACGGAAATTTATTTGCAAATGGAAGTTTTGATGGGTAAGAGGACTGTATATTATCTTTACTTTTAACCTTTTACTCTTTAGTGTTCCCTATAGCAATCCTATAATAAATATGCATTGTATTATTTGTGTTACTTTTTTTTAGAAAAATGATCACTGATATAATGAATATTTCATGTGATCACATAAATTCAATGAATTGTATGAAATTTCCATAAAATATTGGATTGTTTTCTAATGTTCTTGTTTATTTTATCCTGTATCACCTCTAAAGCAAACTCAGTTTGAAGCTACATATTAGATTATCTAAAGTTGTATCCTTTTCAAAAACAACTTAAAATTCAATCTGAAAATCCAGTAACTTTAACAAACTCATTTATTTTGTGCCCGATAAGCTGTAGACGCAAAGGCCACCAGATGAGGAAGCAGTGTCTTTCCTTAAGGGTTCACAATTAAGAAATAATAAAACAAGTGCACTTAAAACTATGCCCACAAAACAAGGAGGAGTCCTCAGAGAGACATGGATTTAGATGTGAACTTGAAATTTGCCAAGAAAATTCTAAAATGCAAAACTCATAGATACTCACAAAGCATCATGAAGGACCCTAATACTGTGAAAGATTATATGATAATGACACCTCCAACTTATTTCTTCCAAGACAATTATAAATAAATAAAGCACACTGCATTCTGTTTGTTAGTTTAATGTTCTCCACAGCTCCAGTTCACTTAAAACCATACTCATGGCTATTAATGGATTATTCTCATCCAGTGCTATATCAATTAAAGGAGCAAATTGGAAAAATGCAGGATGTAAATCAATCCTTTTTCGAACACAGAGGGCAAGGAGACAAACCAATATACATCAACAAAATAATTTCTGCCTCTAGAAAGGCTATTTGAAATACACAGCATAGCTTCATTTTAATACTGATTTCTATTTGCTTTAGTTTTTATTTTTGACGAGACTGACATATTTGGATAAGTATAATTTTAATAAAAATGGTTATTTCTAAATTCTTATCCATGAAGCTAACAATAATTAATAATACAAATGAAACAAGTAGTTCATCAACCTTATAGTAATTTTGCTATACTGCCTTCATTATATATTATTCTTTGTCATTCCAAGATAAGTTCTTTAAGTGCAAGCAATTGAGGACACCAAACAAAATGAAAAATATTAAACATTTTCCTTAGAAAATTAACCAGTTATTTTTAAAAGATACAATGAGAATTCATCTGGAATTTGTCATAAGTCAATGAATATTAATGACTATTTGTTTTTCCCCCCTCATTGTGCTGTTTAGATGGATATTGATATAGGACAAGTTCTATTTCCTAGTTGTATAATTGGAAATTATCCAGTTGGACAAAGCCCAGAGCTAGCTCAAGCTGTATTCATCACCTACAGCACTGCTGGCCTTCAGTCAATGTTAAATATTAATAACAATAAAAGCTTCCGTAAGCAAAGCCAGACAAAGCACAGGGGAATATGTGCAATCATTCACTCTAACACCACCAACTTCACCCTGCTCAGAAAAGATCATCCACAAAAGAAAAAGTTAGATTTCCTGGCTGTGGTCAGACCCACTCTGAAGTTAGCTAGACTACATGATGTCAGTTTTGTGGTGAATCAACCAAGAAGTCTAAAAATCCTCCAGGAAATGAATTAAGACCATCTAACATTAGACCTCTCAAAAGACTGTATTTTAATGCATGTTATGTTTTCAGAAACCAAGGTAGATTCTAAGTTGGGTAGCAAATGTTACCCTAGTCTCTTAAATTTGTACCTTTACCTCCAACAATTAGATCAGGAAAGGGAGAGAGGTAAATAATCATGAAGTGAAAAATGAACAAAAGCTCAGATTCCACAGAGTTCCATTTCCAGCCTGGCTCTTACAGCCTATATTCTGGGGTTGTCTTCTAACAGCATATGGAAAGTCATCAAGTGTTCCCAAACAACCTTGGCAAAACTGGAACTGTCAAATCTCTAGCAGAAAATCAAAGGCTGTATTTATTTGGCAACCATTAAATAGATGAGTAGGTTTTGGCAGGATAAACAATTCTATGCTCTTTTTTTTTTTTACAATCAAATAAAAATTTATGTCCAATAACCTCTTTATATAGTCTTAACCCTTATAGCAAGTACTCTTTCCAGTAATTGAATTATCATTTTCTGTTTATTTTCCTTAATGTTGTCCTTGTTGTTCTCTATTGCTATCCTTCAAGATGATAAATGCACAGCAGAAGGCTTACACTAATTACTGTTCTATAGTTGTCTTTCACTCACATTAACTCAACATGTCAATAGCTTGCTTCTTAAAACTGAATTCATTCCACTCTGCTTCTTAATATGTTACCATTCTTACAGCAGCAATGGGACAAAACTCTAGCTCCGAATCTTGTTATGTTAAACAATGCTGCAGGAAGGTAAACAATTATTGATAAAGATTAATTGATTCACCTTATAGTGACCAGTAGACATCTAAGAGTTATAATCCTTCATACACAACACCCATGTACACAAAAAAACCCAGCACTAATGGAATGTAACAAATATAAATGAGAAAAGGAAATGTGACTTAGCCCTTGGATAGTATTTACATAAAGCATATATTCAAGGTAGCAAAAATTGTTTCCACACAGTGAGTATTCTGAGATTTGGACCAACTCACATACTGCATACGAAACTATCTTGTATCCTAAAATGATCACATGGAGGTCGCTGTCCCTAAGGTAAGGCAGACTGGCATTGCTATCTAGGTCCATCCTTTGTTGAGTCCCACATGCTGATTCAGACTCTGGGCAGCTGCTGTGCAGAGACCAAGCAGGCAGCATGGAGACGAAAGGTGGTCTCTCCACCATCTGGTGATCAAAGACCCTTGGGGGGGCTCATATTAGGTCACAGGCTTTTCTGCCACCATATGACAGGAACTTGGCCAAACAAGCTTTTTCCATCCCCACAGCTCTCTTGAGGCAGCATGTGGGGTGTGTGGGTATGTCCCTATAAATGCATATTTGGCCTTTTCCAATCTATTCTCAATAGAGCAGCCAGAATGATCTTTAGAGAACATAAATCAGATCAAGTTACACCATTGCTTTTCCACAGCACTCAGGACAAATTCCAAATTCCTTTGGTTATGAGACCTGTCCAACCTTGTCCCTCTTTTCACGTCACGTTCCCATGGTTACTTTGGCACCAATACCTCTGACCTCCCTTCTGTTTCTTGAATAAGCCCATCTCCCACACCCCCTTGAAACTTTCACTCTCTTCCCTGAGCCTGGAAGTTTTGTTTCCCTCATTTTTTTCTGTAGTCCTACTTCCTATTCTTTAGGTCTTGACTCAAAGCTCATCTCAGGAAGAGTTTCTATGGAAATACTCCCTACAACAGTATCCTGAGGTTATTTACCATCATTATATATTTTCTAATAATCTATAATTATTTTAGCTTTTAGCAGTTCTGAGGAGGATATTATATTTCAGGTGTTCTCTACACACTGAAGTTTATTAACAATAACATCCAGTCCCCTTTTCTTTCCTGTTATATCCTTAATTCCTGGCTCTGTATGGCTACTCAAAAGTTATTTATTATAAAATAAATACATGAATAAGTAACTGACTGACTTAAGGGGAATTGGAGACTAATAGTGTTTGGATAGAATTCGTTTCAATCATAAAAAAAATTTATGATGTAATTTATAAAAGTCCCATTTTCAACCAATGGGTTGTTTGTTAAAAAAAAAAAAAAAAAAAAAAAAAAACCAGTTTTCCCCTGTACATTTAGTTTTTTTTTTTTTTTTTTTTATATATAGAGGCATGTTTTCTTTCTTTATTTGTTTTGTTTTTTTTTTTTTGTTTATACATGCACTGGGTACAGTCAGAAGCGCGGGAGGGTGAGAGAATTCACCAGAGCCAGAGCAGAGAACAGAGCAGGCAGAAGGACCGAAGTACACTGCTGAGGGGAGCAGCGGGCGGCAGGAGAGGTCTGCGCGCCATGTGGGACCCTCCTCCGGTGGCCGGGGAGCAGCCGGGGATCGAACCGGCGCCGCAGAGGCCGCAGGCAGCTTTGCAACCCAGAGCTCAACCGCTGCGCCACCGGGGAGGCCCTGTACATTTAGTTTTAAATGTACACTAATTCAGTCATCTCAACAAATTTGCATGGGGACAGGCCACAGATAGGAATACAGAAATCAAATGTTGAACCTCTAGGTATACCTTTTATTACTGTATCTATGAGTAATAGATCACTGTAAAGCTCAGATCAGAACTCAAAAAAAGATCAACTCTTGCCATTTGCAGCTACATGAATGGAACTGGAAAGAATAATGGTAAGTGAAATAAGTCAAAAGGACAAAGACAAATGCTGGAGGGTTTCATTTATATTGGAATAGAGAGAAACAAAACAAAGGGTTAGCCCAAACCAAACCAATAATAAACCCTAGATTCTGACTATAGCATTGAGGCTTTCAGAGGGGGAGGGGAACAGTGGAGAGCAAAGTGTGGAGGGGTCCTACTAGACTATAGTGGAAGACCACAGGTGCCTTGGGGCTGGGTTTGTGTGGTGACCAACACCTGAGGAAATGTAATTCTATACTTCTGATTCATACATGGTATTGCAAAGCAAGGTTACCTCATTAAAAAAATGAGATTCAAATTTCAGAAAGAATTTAAATGTATTTAAATCCTTAGGCCAATTTTACACTATCTTGGCTGCTTTTATTGTAAGGAGAAATAATACCAGGTAGAATCTACAAAAAGTTTTAACTTAAAAACTTCCTGCTATAAGGATTAAAGAAAAAGGTATGCTATTGACATTGATAATATAACCAAAGGAACTGTAAGAAAGAAAATCACTAGCACTCTGTAGTATCCTATCCTTCAGCATAGTTTGATTTTTTAAATTAGCTTATTACATAAAGTAAACAAAACTGAAAATAAGTGTTTCCAGAAAAAAGAACTATATCAGCTTAGCTTACTAAATTATGCTCTAATGATCAGAAAGAATGAATTCACAGCTAAGGGAATATACCATAATATCAGATGTTTTCTTTATTGCAGCCATCTATCCAATTCTCAATTCTGTATTGTTTCTTACTCTTATTTGCCATAATAATGAACAATAACATTTGCTTACTAACTTCATGTCTTATAATAAGCGAAACTGAGAAATTCACTGGGGGAGGGACTAAAATTCTCTACCAGTGAATATTTACTTTACTCTGTACAAAAGTTTAAATCTTAGAGTAATTTTAGTTTTCAAGGTACCTTTCTAAATAAATCACTGTCAGGAATACATTAAGGTAAAAAGCGAACCTATGACAAAGGGTACTTCTTTCCTTCATATTATAAAAACTGGAATAAGGTAAACATAAAAATTGAAAGGCTTCATCATTTCATATTGAATGTAAAATGACCGGATACATAGATCCAGAGTAGAATGGAGTTTACTGAGGGCAGGCAGGTGTGGTAATAGAGAGAGGTTAATGAGAAAGTACTTAGTTGCCCTTATGTACCATCAGAAAGTCTTAAGATATAATGTACAGCCCAGTGACTACAGTTAATACTAAATCGCATACTGAAAATTTTCTAAGACAATAGACTTCAGGTGTTTTCATCATTAACCACAGTATTACTGAGCAAAAAAATATAATTTTAATGATCACTTTGCTATATGTTTAGCAATCGTGTTACAACTTGAATACATTAAAAATTAAAAAAGCTGAGTGGAAGCATAGAGGAAACAAACAAAAAAAGCAAGAGGCAGATCCTCACATAAATAATATCAGACTATACATTTTATTAAACTTATCAAACCAAAGGCAAGGCAGAGTCCAATTCCTATTTCTTAACAGAATTTGCTTTGGGGAACAGTGGACTTCTGTACTAGTGGAGCTCCAAAAAAAATCATTTTTTCCTCAAGGTCAATGAGAGAACTCAAAAATTTGTCAAAAAATCAACTTTTCCAGAACTCTGGAATTAACCAAAGACTTCATGAAACATCCTAAGGAGGGTTTATTCAAGAAGAGTGGCTGAAAATGATAAAAATGCTGGGTTCTGTGGTTTTTGAATTTATACTATTTCACACCTTCCTCTTTATAGCTCTGTTGAAGCCGTGGAAGCCATGAAAGCCAAATACCTTGAAACCAAGCTAGCAGCAAAAAACAGCAGCTAGTATCAACTGGATGGAACAAAGACATCATCCCCAAATACTTAGCATTTTATATAATATTTACATTATGTTATATTTATATTATATTTATAAATATTTTATTAAAATATTTAATAATATTTAGACCTTTCTGGAAACTTCCCTGAAAACCTTTATTTATTTAGGAGGTTTTTACTTTCAGGGTATCTTTGCAAAAACAGCTTGTAGCAATTGTTCATTATTGCAGCTGCCTAATGTTGTGCACAAATTTGGGCACATGAAAGAGTGGCTAAATTACATAAAAGGACAATCCCAAGAATGTGATGCCTGTGAATGACTTTGAAAATCTCCAACATCTTTCAGGAATATGGAAACCTTTTGCTTGGGACTTCTGGACACTGTGTACACTGTTTGCATTGAGATAGCCTCTTGTGACATTGGAAACTCTTTGCATACACTATTTGGTGAATTTACCTACTGTTGTTTTTACCTGAACCTGAGTGGTCTCTATAATTGTGCACTTGTGTGAGACCCCATAGTTTTTGACCTGGGCTGTGGCACTTTTGGTCACTGTCCTTGATCGGATACTGCACTGCTATAGCACTGTTTCAAAACCAGTTAAGATTCAGAGCTGACTGCTCAGCAAGATTAAGACTGACTGGCACTTGGAAGGAGAGGGTGACGTATTAAAAAGTACTGCAAGAACAACTCTGACAACCAAGAATTAAATATCCAGTAAAACAAAGCCTATCGAATAAAGGAAAAATTAAGACTTCCCAATTTTTTTTTTTCCCCAATAGAGATTTTTGTCACTAGATGAACTGCTATGATAGGAAATAGTAAGGAAGCTTCCTGGGCTGAAATGCACCAGACAGCAACTTGAATCCACACAAAGTAATAAAGAAGCTATGAAAGGTAACTGCAGGGCCTCTCCTGGTGGTGCAGCTGTTGAGCGCTGGGCTGCGAAGCTGCCCGCAGCCTCTGCAGCGCTGGTTTGATCCCTGGCCGCTGGGCAAGGGTCCCACATGGCGCGCAGACCTCTCCTGCCGCTCCTGCTGCTCCCCTCAGCAGTGTACTTCGGTTCTTCTGCCTGTTCTGTTCCCCGCACTGGCTCTGGTGAATTTTCTCGCCCTCCCACGCTTCTGACTGTACCCAGTGCTTGTATAAATAAAGAAATAAATCTTTAAAAAAAAAAAAAAGGAAAGATAACTGCAAAGTAAACCTAGGACACAGTAGAGATAAATTTTTATCTGTAACTATTCTATCTCATCTAAAATATAATAGCACAGGGCTTCCCTGGTGGCACAAGGGGTTAAGAAGCAACCTATGAAGCTTGCTGCAGCCACTGCAGCACGAGTTCGATCCCTGGCCAGGGAGCTAGCCACATGGCCCAGCAGACCTCTCTTGACTCGCCCGCAGCTCCCCTCAGCAGGGTATTTCAGTCGATCTACCTGTTCTGTTCTGCACTCTGTCTCTGGTGAATGCTCTCAACGCCCCCACACCTCTGGCCTGTACCCCAGTTCTTGTATGTATAAATAAATATTTAAAAAAATAAAATATAACAGCATAGAATAACAATAATATTACTATTGATAAGCTTCTATCAGATATGGACATAATTTGCAAAACAATAGCACAAAGGAACAGGAGTGATTTTGGAGGATTTTCTGCATACTATTAGAATTTAGTTTATATTGGGCCTCTCCTGGTGGCGCAGCAGTTGAGCGCTGGGCTGCGAAGCTGCCCGCAGCCTCTCCAGCACTGGTTTGATCCCCGGCCCCTGGCAAGGGTCCCACATGGCACGCAGACCTCTCCTGCCACGCCCGCTACTCTCCTCAGCAGTGTACTTCGTCAGTCTGCCTGTTCTGCTCTCCGCTCTGGCTCTGGTAAATTCTCTCACCCTGCCGCGCTTCTGACTGTACCCAGTGCTTGTATAAATAAATAAGTAAATCTAAAAAAAAAAAAGAATTTAGTTTGTATTAATTAAGACATTCAATTCCCAGGGAAAACACAAAGAAGAAAATAAATTTAAAAATACAGGATAATAAATAACAAGCTAAACAGTATATTCTAATGGAGCATCTTAATTAACAGCAAAGGCAGCAATATGGAGGAGTAAAGGAACAAAAAACACCCATATTTAGAAAACAATTAGAAAAGGAGTAACTGAATTCTGCCTTACAGTAATTTTACTAAACAAAATGGATTATACACTCTGAACAAAATGTGTAAGTTAGAAAAGTATCACATTAACAAGAAATCTAATTCAACTCTTAACAGTTTTTCAAATAACATTTTGTTCAACGTCATTTATTTTGGAGTTGGTGAGAAAAACAAAATCCTCACTAGCATTCAACAAAATGACATTATCCGAGGTCCTGCTTTTGTTATAAAGTTAGGGTTTCCAAGAATCTATCAAACACATTAAGTGAGGACATAATGTATATGTTATCTATAGGAAAGACATTTTAGATTAAATAGATTTAAAAAGAGCTCTGGAATGGCTATAATAACATTACACAAAATAGATTTTAAAGCAAACATTGCTATTAGAGAAAATAAATATTTTATAATGATGAATGAGCCATACCCTCTGGAAGACAATTATAAATGTTTATGTACCTAATAATGGAGACCCAAATCAAATGAAAAATCTGGGGGGAAAAATAAAGGGAAAAATACACAATTTAACTCTAGCAGGTAGATGCTTTAAAACCCTACATTTTATTTTTTTTTAAAGATTTATTTTTATTTATTAATGCATACAAGAACAGGGGTATAAGCCAGAGGTGCAAGGGGTAAGAGGATTCACCAGAGACAAGAGTGGGGAGCAAAACATGCAGATCTACTGAAATACACTGCTGAGGGGAGCAGCAGGCAAGACAAGAGTTCTACTGTGCCATGGGAGTGAGCTCCCTGGGTGGGGATCGAATTCATGTCTCACTGGCTGGAGAAAGCTTGATAGTGCTGACTTTAACCCCTGTGCCACCAGGGAGGTCCCAAAACCTATATTTTAAAATATATGATATGACAAGGCTCTCAGAAGATCAGTAAAGGAACAGACATAGACCGAACAGACATAGACCTAACAGACATCTCTAAAACACAACCCAAGATCAGCAGAATACAAATTCTTCCCAAGTACACATGGATCATTCTCCGATCAACATCATTATGTTAGGCCATAAAACAACCATAAACAACATAAACTCTTTAATATGTTTTCCTATCAAAATGGAATGAAATTAAAAATAGTAACAGAAGGAAATTTTGAAAACTGTTATATACCAAATTAAATGGCACAATACTATAAAAATCAATGGAAGAAATAAATCCTGAGAAGTTAGAAAATACCTGTGATAATTCTGAACAAAACAGCATATCAAAACTAATATGATTCAAGTAAAGTACTTTGTAGATTTATAAACCTATATTAAGAAAGAAAAGTCTCCAAATTTAACTGAATGTTTTAAAAGTAGAAAAATAAGAGCTAAGACTAAAGAAAGGAGAAGAAAATCTTAGGGATTAAAATAATAGCATAGAAAATCAGCAAAACCACATTCTTAAAGAAATGAGCAAAACTGTCAAAGTTTTGATTAGACTGAGAAAGAATGGAAAACAAATTACTAAAATTGGGAATAAAAGGGTAATTTAACCACCAATAAAAATAGAATACTATGAAAAAGTACTTTAGACAGCCCAAAAAATTTTGACAAAATCTGAGAAAGATACAAAATACTGAGACTAACTTAAATAGAAGTTCTGAAATAAATAGGACTATATATATAAAGAAATTGAATTGATCAAAAACCTCAATAAGAATTTATAATGTAAATAGCTTCCTTGGTGAATTCTAGTATATAATAAGTAGTAATGCCAATTATCCATGAAAACTTCTATAAAAAAGAAAGAGAACTCTTTCCAACTTCTCTTACAACATTATACTAGAATCTGTTAAGTAGTGTAAGAGAACAATACTGACTAGCAATACTAGTTTAGTAATTAAACAGTACTGACTAGCAATATTATTGTAATTCAGTAATTATAGAAATATTTATATTCTAATTATAAATGATTCCATGAATGCAATAATTGGCTTAACGTGACAAAGTAATCAATACAGTACACTATAGTACTAGAATAAAGACATACAATACATACTTAGTGAGAAAAATTAATAGAAAACCCACCACATTTTCATGATAAAAACTGAACAATTAGGAACAGAGAGTAATTTGAATCTAAAAGGATATCTACAGAACCAAAACAGCTAACACTATACTTAGTGATGAGAAACTCAATACTTTGCAAAGTTTAAAACTGTGTCCATTTTCACCACTTCTACCTTGTACAAAAGTTCTAGCAGGACCAATTAAGAAATAAAAAGCTGCAGATCAGATTGAAAGAAGTGAAACTATCTCCATTTGCAGATGACATGATCTTGTTCTTAAAAATGTCTTAAGGAATCCACTAATTATTAGAATAAAAAACAACTTTAGCAATATCACAGGATAAAAAGTATATTAAAAACTTAGTTGAATTGTTATCCACCAGCAATGGACAAAACAAAATTAGATTTTTTAAATTTAATTTTCAATAGCATCAAAATAACATTTATGAATTTAGTAAAAGAAGTACAAAAATTATACACTAAAAATCACTGCAAAAAAGCTTGAGGACCTAAATATTTGGAAAGAAATCCCATAATCATGAATCAGAAGGTTAAGGGTTAAATTGGCAATACTCCCCAAATTAATTTTCAGATTGCACACATTCACTGTCAAAATCACAGCTGCCTTTTTTGCAGATAATGTCTGGCTGAGGGCCTCCCCGGTGGCGCAGCGGTTGAGCGCTGGGTTGCGAAGCTGCCCGCGGCCTCTGCGGCGCCGGTTGGATCCCCGGCTGCTCCCCGGCCACCAGAGGAGGGTCCCACATGGAGCGCAGACCTCTCCTGCCGCCCGCTGCTCCCCTCAGCAGTGTACTTCGGTCCTTCTGCCTGCTCTGCTCCCCGCTCTGGCTCTGGTGAATTCTTTCACCCTCCCACGTTTCTGACTGTACCCAGTGCATATATAAACAAACAAACAAATAAATAAATAAAAACATGCCTCTATTAAAAAAAAAAATACTTAAAAAAAAAAAAAATGTCTGGCTGATCCCAAAATTCATATGCAAATGAGGGAGCCCAAACAGACAAAACAATTTGGCAGAGTAACAGAGATGAGGGCATCACACAATTTTAAAATTTACTACAAAGCTACAGTAATCAAAGCAGAGTCTTCCTAGCATATGTATTGATATATGGGTCAATGGAATAGTGTTTAGAGTCCAGAAATAAATCCTCCATTTAAAGTCAAATGACTTTTAACAAAATGCCAAGAAAGTCAAGGGGAAGGTATGGTTTATTTTACAAATAGTTGTGGAACAACTCAATATACACTAGGAAAAGAATAAAATTAGAATCCTACCATAGGCTCTAGACACAAATTATCTCAAAATGGATCAGACAAGTTCAAAACAAAATTATAAAAATCTTAGGCAAATACACAGGAAGAAATTTCTGTGATCTTAGATTATGGAGTGGTTTCTTGGATATAATGCCAAATGTATAAGCAACAAAAGAAAAAATAGAAATTGCACTTATCAAAATTAAGATCTTTTAAGTTTCAAAGAACAATAAAATGGAAAGTATAATCCAAAAATTGCACAAAATCCTGTATCCGATAAAGGACTTTAATCCAAAATATGTAAATAATACAGATACAGAAACAAAAGGGCCAGACAGAACCAAACCAGTAACAAACCCTAGAAATTTGACTATGGAATTGAGGCTACCAGTAGGAAGGGGAGAGATTAGGGGACAAAGTGCAGAGAGCCCAAAGGACTACAGTGGAGTACTATGGGTGCCTTGGAGGTGGGTGTGGTAACATATCTGAAGAGGTACGATCCTTTACCTTTAAATTATGTTGTGTTGCAAATCATTGTTACCTCAAAAAAAAAAATCCAACAGCTTAGCAAATGAAAGCTAAATAACCCAATTTTTAAACGTAGGAAGCTCAAAATTAATATACAAAAATCCACTGATTATAGAATTGTTAAATGGCTATATTATCTAAAGCAATATACAGATTCAGTGCAATCTGTTTTAAAATATAATCACATTCTTCACAGAAATAGAAAAAAGTGATGTGATTTGCTTGTACCTACAGAAGACCCCCCCCCAAAAAAAAATCCTGAGAAACAGAACAAAAATGGGGGTGTCATGCTTCCTGACTTCAAAGCATACTACAAAGTGATAGTAATTAAAACAATGATATTGGAATGAAATCAGACATACATTTCAACACATATGTGGACAACTAATTTATGACGAAGGAGCCAAGGGAAAACAATGGCACTAAGTAAGTCTCTTCAATAAATGATGTTTGGAAAATTATATAGCCACATGGAAAAGAATGAAACTAGACCTATCTGTCTCATACCATATACAAAAATTAAAAAATATAAGACCTGAAATCATGGAATGCATAGAAGAAAACATAAGTGATACAGTCCTTGGCATTGACCTAAGACATGTGTTTGGGACTTGATGCCAAGGACAAGAGCAAAGCTAAGCAAAAGCAAAACAAATGATACGACATCACACTACAAAGTTTCCACATGAAAAAACTTCCCTCAAAATGAAGACATCCTGCAGAATGGAAGAAGATACTTACATATCACCATATGCAGCAAGAGGCCAATATACAAAATATACAAATAACTCATTAAAACTCAACAACAATTAACAAACTGAAAAATTAGCAGAGTATCTGAATAGACACTTCTCCAAAGTATATATAGAGATGACCGACAGGTACATGAAAAGATGTTCATCATCTCTTATCACTAGGGAAATTCAAATCAAAACAAGAACTAAGTATCACCTCAAACCTCTGAGAATGTCTAATATCCAAAAAAAATTTTAAGAGAGGATGTGGACAGAAAGGAACCCGTGCACACTGTAGGTAAGAATGTAAGTTGGTGCATATATTATGGAAAGCATGGAGAATCCTCAAAAAGCTAAAAATAGAAATTCCTTAAGATCTAGTTATTACTGGATATTCATCAGCAAAATGCAAAAACACTAATTTAAAGAGATATCTACATTCCCAATTTTACTACAGTAATATTTACAATAGCCAAGAGTTTGAAACAAACTAAATGCCCTATGGCCAAAAGACTGGATAAAGGAGACCAGGTATAGATACACAATGGAATACTATATAGTTGTAAAAATGCAACTACATAGCTCTCTCTCTCTCTCTCTCTATATATATATATATATATACACATATGTATATAAAAGATGAAATCCTGCTATTTGTAACAACATGGATGAATATAGTTGGTATTATGTTTTGTGAAATAACTAGATGATGGTGAAAGACAAACATTATTTCACTTATGTGGTATGGTAGAAAAAAAACAAACTAAATACAACAAAAATATACTCTTAGATTATCAGTCTCATTAGTGGTTACCTGAAAGAAGGGGGCAATTGGGCCTCCCCTGGTGGTGCAGCGGTTGAGCGCTGGGCTGCAAAGCTGCCCACAGCCTCTGGAGCACTGGTTCAATCCCCGGCCACTGGCTAGGGTCCCACATGGCATGACAGACCTTTCCTGCCGTGCCCACTGCTCCCCTCAGCAATGTATTTCATTAGTCTGCCTGTTCTGTTCCCCGCTCTGGCTCTGGTGAACTCTCTCACCCTCGTGTGCTTCTGACTGTACCCAGTGCTTGTATAAATAAATAAATCTTTAAAAAAAAAAAAAAGAAAGAAAGAAGGGGGAAAATGGTGGGTAAATGGATCAACTGGCCAAAATGGATCAATTGTATGGTGAAGGGTAGACCTGGACTTCTGGTGGTGAACTTAATATAGTGACTACACATGCATTATCTTTAAATGATGCATATCTGAAACTTGTTATAATGCAGTGTTTGCTCAAGAAGAAATACATAAAATTAAACTTGGGCCAATGATTCGATTAGATATTTCTCCAAAGAAGATATACCAACCACAAATAAACCTATGAAAAGGTGCTCAATGTCTTTAACCATGAGGGAAATACAAATCAACAGAAGATTTTATCTCACTCACATAGGGCAGCTATAATCAAAAAAGACAAGTAACAAGCATTGGCAATGCTGTAGAGAAATCAGAACCTTCATACATTGCTGACTGGAAAGTAAAATGGTGCTGCCACTTTGGAAAACAGACCGGCAGTTCCTCAAATGGCAAAACAAAAATTATATGATGCACCAATTCCATCGTTAAGTATATACTTAAGAGAAATAAAAACATGTACACACAAATGTGCACAGAAATTTTCATAGCAGTATTATTCATAATATCCCCAAAGTGGAAATAACCCAAATGTTCAAAATTGATGAATGAACAAACATGTTATTTCAATACAATGGAGTATTATTTTCCAATAGAAAGGAATGAAATAAGGACAAATGTTATAATGGCTATGGGCCTTGAAAACATGGTAGGTGAAATAACCCAGTTACAAAAGATCACATAAAGCACAAAATACCCCTATTAATCAATTCTATAGAGAAAGATTAGTGACTGCCAAGTACTGGGGGTGGATGAAAGGAGTAAAGGAAAGGGAAGTGAATGCTAATGAATTTGAGGATTTATTTAGGAGGAATGCTAATCTTCTAAAATTAGCTAGGATGATGGTTACAAAACTCTGAATATAGAAAAACACCAAATTATATACTTAAGTGTGTATTTTATAAGTGAATCATATCAGTAAAGCTTTTTTAATGTATAATTTAACAATTTTTTTTTTATAAAAAGGTCATGATCATCTTCATTTGGTATTTTGGTTGGCATCAGGCACTAAATGAAGCATCTTTGCTATAATATTTTTTAAATATTTATTTATGCATACAAAAACTGGGGTACAGGCCAGAGGTGTGGGGATGAGAGGATTCACCAGAGAGAGTGGGGAACAGAACAGGCAGATTGACTGAAATACACTGCTGAGGGGAGCAGTGGGGGAGATAGGAGAGGTCTGCTGCACCATGTAGGTATAGCTCCCTGGGCAGGGATCAAACTCGTGCTGCAGTGGCTGCGGACAGCTTCATAGGTTGAGTCTTAACCCCTTGCACCACAGGGAGGCCCTGCTGTAATATTACCTGGATTTGCAGGCCCCTCTGACTATGCAGAGGAGTACAAGATAATCCCACGATAGTCAGGGCTTAAATTCAAAAGTAGTGAGAAGAAACTAAAATCCAAATATATCCAATACACTTATTAACAAACTCCCCTAAAGAAATAATCTATATGGAGCAGTAACTCAAAGGATTAAGGAAAAAATAGCTATATATGTACCTGTTTATCAATGATATTTGTAACCCTAAATTCAATGAATATTTTATTATCAATTTGGCACAGAGGAATATCTTTTAATTGGAGAACTAGTACCCCTCAACATTGTAGGAAAAATTATTTAGTTGTAGAGAGAGCATTCTAATTAACAAGAATCTTTTATTTTTTTTAAAGATTTATTTATTTGTTTATTTATTTATTTATACAAGCACTGGGTACAGTCAGAAGCGCAGGAGGGTGAGAGAATTCACCAGAGCCAGAGCAGGGAGCAGAGCAGGCAGAAGGACCAAAGTACACTGCTGAGGGGAGCAGCGGGCAGCAGGAGAGGTCTGTGCACCATGCGGGACCCTCCTCCGGTGGCCGGGTTGCAGCCGGAGGCCCAACAAGAATCTTTTAAACGATCTTGTTTAGAAGATCTTTCTTCCTATTATAGGAAGGAAGGCCTCAAAATTGCATTTCTGCTGGAACATATATGGATGGAATATTTTACATTTTATTTTATCTCCTGGAGTGAAGGGTGCCACGGACACAGTGGAAGTCTTACCAAATAGTATGTTTAAATAAAAGTTTAACTGTACATGGGTCTTCTCTCAATTATCTGGTAACAGAAGTCACATCCTTAAGTAATACTACTACCAATGGAAAAAAGGCACTTGCAATGAAGTCCACAGCAATTAGAATCATCCCGGTTAGTTCTACTTTGGATCAAGACTTAGGGAACAGTTTGAAAGGTAATTGTACCTCACAAATAAAATAAGCTCACAAGGCAAATAATCTCAGTAATGAGCATAAAATAATAACAATTGTTTGGCCAAAAATACATCTTGTCACAGAAAAACATATTTCTTAGTGATTTAGTCACAGTATTGATATGAAGCAATGTAGTTGTACATACACATTTTTGTACTTGTTCAACCCACTGAGTGATTTAAGAAAGCACAATGGACAGCAAATGGCAAAAACTTTCTTAGCCTGTGTGAGTGAATTTGGGATTGAAACATCCCAACTGGTACAGCAGCCCACTTCTTACATAGCTCCAGCTGTCCCAAGCTACAGCTAAGTGCTAAAAGGCCCACTTCAATAGATATCAATCTTCTGAGTCTCCTTAAGATAACCTTCCTAGACTCTCACAGCTATGATATTCTGTTATTGTGCATGATCATAGTCACTTTATCATCTCTTTCCGACCTTCCTCCACCATGCACCAACCTAGATCTCTTAATAGAAGGAGCAATTAGTCTTTCTAGTCTATATCCAGGACATAGCACATTTCCTAATACCTCAAAATAAAATCTTTATACAATGAATCAATACTTAATAAAAAGGAGAAAATAGAAAATAATTATGTCATCTAAATTATTCCTATAATTTTGTGATATTTTCTATTCTATTTCATTCCCATGCCTTCAAGTCAAATTTTATTATTTTATTGATGTTTCCATAAAAGTTTTATTTTGCTAAGAAAAATCAAAACAGGATTATTGATTACCATACCTAACTTTTGACTGTTTTCTTTTACATTACTGCTCTTAAAATGCTCATGTCCTTATCTTAGCTTACCCACCTTTGAACCACTTTATTATTTTTGCAGGGACATTTCTTTTTTGTCCAGTGTCTATGACCACTTTCAATATATAGAATCCCAAATTTTATCTAGCATTCTAGATTCAAGTTGCAAATCCAGGCATATACCCTACTTATCCTTTTTGGATGCCCACAGCCTCAAACACATGATGTGCATATTTAAACTTATCTTCTCTACCAACTTGTCCACCTCAACAATTCACAACATCTGTGGCATGGCATTAACCCTTCCCCAGTCACCCCATTCACAAATCAGTGAGCCTGAGCACCAACATATTCTACATGCTTTCACAAAATCACAAAACATTATTTGTTTCATCTATCCCTTCATATTTATTGCCGTCATAACTACCTTAGTTCAGAAGATGGTCAGTTTTTCCTTAGCTTTGGCAACATCTTTCACTCACAGTCTGGCCTCTCCATTCTCTTGCTCTGTTGCCAAATATCACTTTGCTAAAATAAAAAATTCTACAACTCCCGTGGTTAAAATTTGTCAATAGTCTAAGACTCCTTAGCAAGACTTAGTTTCCTATATGAACTTGTCTACCTCCTAAACATATTCTACTACTCGATAACATATCCATTAGCCAGTAAATTAGTTTCCATATCTTTTGACTTCGGCCCCAACTACCAATCTCTCCTTCCCTCTCTACTACCTCATGGTAGCTTTCCACAATGAAAGGTGCAAACCCAACTCAGCTGAGCAGGATCTACTCATGATAATCTCTTAGGCTCATGAGCAGATGGAGTCTATGTACCAATCTGTATCTTCAGGTTTATCAGCAATGAGAGAATACAGTGAATCACAGTGGTTCTTAAACCCACTGTCTGGAAGTGATACACTCATTTCATTGACCAACACAGGGTGATGGCCATGTCTGAGTTCTAAGTGAGCACAGAGTTGCAATCCTTTAAACTGTTTGAGAGCTAAAGAGCTGAGCTTTTCATTTTTTGTACTTTTAACAATACTAAAATTTCACCTTCCCACTATACTTGTCATTAAAGAATCAGATCAGGCATTAGCTTAATGGGAAGCCATCTTTGTCCACTTGGTGTTTTTTGCAGATATCTCAGAGCAAATATCCAGTGATTGCAACCATAGATTTTTGGGGGGTCATCCTCAGTGGATTTATCTCCCATGAGGATACAGGCTCTATCTTCTTGGGTATAGTGCAAATATATAAATATTGATAAAGTGAATGATGGAATGAGTAAATGAATGAATTTAATCAGTTTCTAGAGATCCATTATGTGATGAAGACTGCCCCATTATCATGAACTTTCAGAGGTTGTTCTACTTTGTCAAGAGGTAAGGTGAACTTTAGGTAAATTCTACTCCATGCCATCTTGTATCTGAAAAACATTAAAGCTGTATATATTCTCACAACCTTCCTTAGATATCATTTCTTCTGAATTCTATGCATCTCACTCCACCCCTCATAGTAACACATGGGAAAGTCATCCTGTGAACACTAAACCTTTTAGGAGATTGTGAAACCAGTTATACTAAGTCTTCAATTAACTTTCTCAGTAAGTGCTTGGAAAATGCAACTAAATGAATGATGTATAATGAAAGCAAGTCCTCAAAAAATGCTCATTGTGTTCAATAAGAGCCAGCATTTTTTCCCCTGTCATTAACAGTACCACAAAACTACAATGTAAAATGATTTTCAAGGACCTTCTGCTTATTATAAAGGAAATATTTGTTGAGGTGGTATGTCCCCAGGAAAACAGGGAATTACTTTGGTTCATATAACTGAAGTGTTTAGAGATAAAAAATAATTAAATCCATGATTATAAGCATGCAAAAATTCTCTATCATACAAAATTATCATCCAAGTATGAAGGTGAAATAAAGGTTTTCCCAAACAGAAGTGAATGGAGTTTACCACCACCAGACCTGCCCTTCAAGAAATACTAGGAATTATTCTATGAGAAAAGAAGAAATGAAACAAATTTCTGAGCAATATAACAATAGCAATACAAAAGCAGGAGCATGAGCAAGAATAGTATGAGTCAACAACAAAACACTAAGGGGAGGAAGAAATGGACTGAACCTCTATAGTGAAATGTCACAGAACAGACTCCAGCTCATGAAGGATTCAAGACATAGGCATTTAAATAAAATTCTCATGGTAACCACTAACCAAAATACAGAATAGGAACCCACAGATCAAGAAAAGAAATTCACAGAAATACTAGGAAAAGCCATCCAGAAAGAACAAAGAGAAACAAATGGAAAAAGAAACAAAAAAAGAAAAAGAAATCAAAAACAAAACAACCCATAAAGTTTATATCAATAATCACCCTAAATGTGAATGTCCTGAATTCACCAATAAAAATACATAGGTTAACAAGGGTGAAATTGTTTCAGCGATCTATATTTACAAGACCCAACTAAAACTGAAAACCAGAAACAAACTAAAAGTAATAGATTGGAGAACAGTCATACATGCTAATAACTCAAAGAGAAAATGAGGATTTGTTATTCTCATATCAGATAAACTAGATTTTATCAGGGACAAAGATGGATGCTATATAATGATCAAAGGACCAATTCACCAAAAAAGATTAAACTGTTATTAAATTTATGCACCTAATGCAGGAGCACCTAGTTACATAAAGCAATTATTAGATGTCTAAAACAACAGATCAACAAAAATACAATCCTTGTCAGAGACCTCAACACACCACTGACATATAGGGATAGATCATTCAGACAGAAAATTAACAAAGAAATAAAGGCCTTAAATGAAGTATTAGATCAGATGGATTTATTGGACATTTATAGAGCTCTCCAACCCAAAAGAAATATGCTTTACTCTCTAGAACACATGGGACATTCTCAAAAATAGATCATATACTAGGATATAAAACATGTCTCAGAAAATACATAATAGAAATTATATAAAGCATCATCATAGACTGCAATAATATAAAGTTAGAAGTTAACCACAAAGTACCTCCCTGGTGGTGCAGGCAATTGAGCGTAGCACTGTAAAGCTGTCCACAGCCTCTGCACTGCGGGTTCGATCCCCGCCAGCCAGGGAGAGATCCACATGGCTCAGCAGACCTCTCCTGTCTCACCCACTGCTCCCCTCAGCAGTGTATTTCAGTCAATCTGCCTGTTCTGCTCCCCGCTCTGTCTCTGGTGAATCCTTTCACCCGCCTGCACATCTGGCCTGTACCCCGGTTCTTGTATAAATAAACCTTTAAAGGAAAAAAAAAGTTAACCACAAAAAGAATCCTGGAATAAATCTGAATGTGGAGACTAAACAACATGCTTCTGAACAACCTGAGTGAATGGAAAAAAAATCAAGAAGTGATCTAAAAGTTATCTAGAGACTAATGAAAATTAGTCTAGACAAGCACCAGATTGTCTGGGATACTCTAAAGGCAGTATTACCTGGAAGTTTATAGCAATACAGGCCCATATTTTTTAAAAAAAAAAAATCTCATATTAACTATCTCTGTAGCTGAAGGAACTAGAAAAAGAAAAGCATTCAAAAATAAAAAATATAAAAAGTCGGGCCTCCCCTGGTGGCACAGGCGGTTGAGCGCCTCTCTGTGAAGCTGTCCGTAGCCTCTGCAGCACTGGTTCAATCCCGGCAGGCTGGCGAGGGTCCCACATGGTGCAGCAGACCTCTCCTGCCTTGCCTGCTGCTCCCCTCAGCAGTGTATTTCATCAGTCTGCCTGTTCTGTTCCCCACTCTGTCTCTGGTGAATCTTCTCACCCTCCCGCACATCTGGTCTGTACCCTGGTTCTTGTATAAAATAAATAAATAAATATTTAAAAAAAAAAATATATATATATATATATATAAATCCAAGTCGAAATAAATGAAATAGAAAAAAAGAATGCAAAGGATCAGTGAAACCAAGAGTTGGTTCCCTGAACAATAAAATTGGAAAGACATTAAATAGACAGAGAAAATCCAAATCAACAGAATCAGGAATGAAAGAGGTGAAATTACAACAGATATTACAGAAATATATGGACTCATGAGACCCTATTACAAATGTCTCTACGCAAACTAGACAACATAGAATGGACAAATTTTTAGACTCATAAAACATCCTAAGACTTATTGAGGATGAGATACATACCTTACACAGACTGATCACAAGTCTTGAAATCGAAAGAGTAATAAAAAGCATCATGAAGAACAAAAGTTCAGGACCAAGTGGCTTCTCTAGTGAATTCCAGTAAACCTTCAAATAAGACCCAGTATCTTCCAATTCAAGCTCTTAAAAAAAAAAATGGAGAGGAAAACTCTTGACACACTCTATGAAGTCAATATTACCCTGATCCCAAAACCAAAGACAGACCAAAGAAAGAAAATAGACCAACATCTCTGATGAACGTAAATGCAAAAATCTTCAACAAAATCCTACCAAGTCAAATACAGGAACATGATGAGAGAACCATCTACCATGAGTAAGTAGGTTTCATCCCAGGGATACAAGGCTTTCAGCATATGCAAATCAAACATCAAGTCACCACATCAACAAAAAAGATGAAAACTATATGGTCATCTTAATAGATGCCAAAATATCATTTGACAAGATTTGACATCCATTTATGATAAATCTCATTGAGCAGATTTTACTCAATAAAATGGGAGTACATGGAACTTATCTGAACACTATAAAAGCTGCATCTGACAAACCCACAGCTAACATCAGACTCAATGGTGAAAAGTTGAAAGTATTCCCAGTAAGGTCATGAACAAAACAGATGCCCACTATTACAACTATTATTCAGCATAGCACTGGAAATACTAGATGATACAATTAGGAAAGAAAAGACACAAAAGGAGTCCAAACTGGATGAGTAGTGAAACTATCACTATTTGCAGATGGCATGTTAATGCACTTAGAGAATCTAAGAGACTATCAAAAAAAACTGCTATAAATACTAAATTTTATGAACATTAAAGTACTAGGATACAAAATCAATACACAAAAATCAAGAGCATTTCTATATGCAAATATATCAGAAGAAAGGGAATTAAGGTATACTTTTTTTAAAGTATGAAATAAACAATTTTATTAGATGAATGCATTTGACACATTAAATTAAGCAAAGAAAAATACATGTAACTGCAAAAAAAGAATCACATTCTCACACTACTTGAACAAACTAGCAGTGGTCAAAATAATCAATTGTGGAATGGAACCCAGGATTTAATGCAAGAACACCCTGTACAGAAAAACTTCATGCTTCTAACTTCACTGAGCCCAGTACTGAAATTGCTTCTTTATATTCCTCAGCTTCTTTCAAGTCTTTTTCTTTCTCTAATATCTGCAGAAAATCAGTATAGGCAGCTTCCGACCTGTGCTGGCAATATGGGATAATCATTTGGACTCTTGCAGGATCTCTGCCTGTTTTTTAATGGTATAATTTTCACCATCTTCAGCTTTCATTTTTTCCATCATTTCTTCTTGTTTTGTTTCTTTTTCATACATCACTTTTTTTTAGTATTTTACTTTATATAATTCTTACATCATTTTTCATTTTTGCACAATATATGCATTTTTATTTTGGTTATATTCCCCATACAATTGCACACACCCCCTTATTTTGACCCTAATCCTTCCTCTCTCTGCTGCCCCCCTCCCAGTGTGTCTCTGGTTTATAGTTGCTTGTTGATTTTTACTTTGTATTAATTAGTCTTTTTCAGCAATCAAAAAAGATAAACACATGCAGTTTGCAGCAACATGGATGGAGCTAGAAGGGATCATGCTCAGCGAAATAAGCCAGAAAGAAAAAGAAAAATACCAGATGGTCTCACTCATAGCAGGAATTTAGAAAACCTAAATAAGGAACCAGGAAAAATACATCACTTTTTCTTTGACCAATCACTTCACCACGCCAGTTTTGATCTTGATCAGCCTCAGGCAGGGATGGGCCACAGTCTGTCGAGCACGGCGGGAAGAAGGGGCTGAGAGCTGAGTCATTCTCTAATATCTGCAGAAGATAGGTAGAAAAGGCATGCCTTGGGAGGGAATAAGGTATACATATTCCTTTTATAATCAACAGCATCTTTACAGTACAGTGCTGAAACAAAAGCAGAAACTCAGACCCATGGAATAGAATAGAAAGCCTAGAAATAAATCCACTACAGCTATACAATAGAGCAATGCCTCTTTAATAAATGGTGTTTTGCCCATTTATAAAAAAAACAAAAAGCAAAAAACAATAAAACAATATCCACACTTAAATCCAGACCAAAAAAAAAAAATAACTCAAAATGGATTAAAGATCTGGATATAAGAACTGAAACCATACAGTACTGAAAGAAAACAGATGCAATATAGGACATCTATAACAAAGATGTATTTGGGGACTCAATCCCAATGGCAAGGAAAAGAAATGCAAAAATAAACAAATGGGACTACATCAAACTAAAAAAAGTTTTTTCTTAAAAAGAAACCATCACAAGGGCCTCCCCGGTGGCGCAGCGGTTAAGCGCTGGGTTGCGAAGCTGCCCGCAGCCTCTGCAGGGCCGGTTCGATCCCCGGCTGCTCCCCAGGCCACCAGAGGAGGGTCCCACATGGCGTGCAGACCTCTCCTGGCGCCTGCTGCTCCCCTCAGCAGTGTACTTCAGTCCTTCTGCCTGCTCTGCTCCCCGCTCTGGCTCTGGTGAATTCTCTCACCCTCCCGTGCTTCTGACTGTACCCAGTGCTTGTATGTATAAATAAATAAATAAAACTTAAAAAAAAAAAAACCATCACAAAAATGAAAAGGCACTTACAGAATGGGAAAAAAAAATATTTGTACATCACATGTCTGATAAGGGTCAGATCTCCCAAATTTAAAATGTTCTTATACAAATCATTACAACAACAAAACCCAATCAAGGAAATGAGCACAGAATGCAAAAAAAAAAAAAAAAAAAAAAACACTTTTTTAAGACATTCAGATGGCTTATGGACATATTAAAAATTGTTCAAAATCACTTTTATAAGGGGAAAGCAAATCAAAACCATATTAAGATACAGTGAGATTGTGAGAATGACTTGTATTAAAAAGTGTGGAAATATTGGTGAGGTTACAGTGGAAAAGGAACTCAGGTGCAGCCCATGTGGAAAACAGTATGGAAATTTCTTAAGAAAATAAAAATGGAAATTCTGTAAGATCCAGAAATACCTATGTAAAGTATCCAAAAAATATAAAAACTATTACAAAAAGGTTTATCTATGCCTATGTATTTTTCACAATTGCCAAGTGTCCTTCAACAGGTGAATGAATAGAGGAATTATAGTATATATTCTCAATGGAATACTATACAGATGTGAAAAAGGTGAAATAGTGGCATGAAGAACAAAATAGATGGATCACCTCTTTGTTTATGTAAATAAGTCAAAGTGTGAAAGGCAAGTATTGGGTGGTTTCATCATCTGTGGAATATTAAACAAAATCAAAAGTTAGGTAATATACAGAAGTCAATCTTGAACTCACTGAAAAAATATAATGGTTACCAAAGGGAACAGAAGTAGGGAGGAGGGTATATGAAAGGAAGGCAGGTACTGGCAATGGTGATTTGGTGGAGTATGAGCAGAATATATGCTCATATTAAAGAGCAAAAAAGTAAGCACAAAAATTAAAATTATAAAAGTTATGAAAATATTAACTTAGGGGGTATTGTTTTCCCTGTCAAACTACTTTTCAATGCAGTATACTTTTTAATGCAATATATTCTATTGGGTCTTAACATTTAACACAAAGTAGAGCTTTTCTTTCATTTAAAGGAAACACAGATTAAAAACAAATGCCAGGTGAGCCCAACCTAACTAGTTAGTGGCCTATAGGAGTGGAGCTTTGAGAACCAGGGACTTTAAGGACCCTCTGCATACTTGTCATGAATGGGTTGCAAGGTTCAGGTGTGTGTGCTGCTTTTCTACTGAATTTCACTGTCTTTTAAATAATTTTAACAATGTACAACCCTCAGAATAAAATAAGTTTTTAAAAATCTGCCAAGTTCTGGCTGGGCCAGAATAACAGCTCATTTGAAAAAATAAATACTTTTTTCAAGAACAACGGAGCAGCAGAGTAGCTACTTTTTTTGATGTCAGACTCTATATACCTTATCCCATCAAAGTTCATTTTGAGATGATTTTATCCTGACCTTAAACAGATAAAGAGATGAAAGTTATGAGAATATAAACTGCCTCTGGTCAGAAAGTCCTGCAGCCTTTTAATACTACAGTGCTCTGCTAGGCCCCATGATATTTCCAGGTGATTTGGATGCTATATCAAGATTGAACAAGAGTTTTAATTTCCACACCATTTAAATCTCTGTTGCTTCAAAACATCAAATTTAGGAACAATACTCTGTAAGAACACCTGACTTGTCCGGCCAAGGCTGACCTTTCACACATTATGTATGATTAGCATGGTGTTGGAAAAATAATTGGGAAAGCTTTGAGGTTGGGGAAGCATTCTCCATTCAATCTTCATATGCACCTGTAAGTCACGCAATTATTTTAATCGCTTCTGAAGATGAGAATTTATTATTGATATATATATATACATATTTATACATATACACATCTCCTGCCACAAACACACAAAAAAGGTATTTCTGCCCATGCTGTCTTCTTGAATCCCCTTTATATTCAGTTTAGCCTCTCACAGAATCCTGATTTCATTGGCCAGGACCATGATCATTCCATCTTTTTAAATTTTTTAATAAAAATCCCCTTTACTCAAACTCTGTTAATATGATCCTAACACATTCATTTAATGTGACACTTTTGTTAAATTACACTGTGGTTTTAATAGAGAAAAAAAAATGAGTTAAGAAAAGAGGCAGAGAATGGTAATTTCACAGAATGGGATTTCAGGCTGTTAGGTTAATGTGAAGTTTTTTTTTGGTGGGGGGGAGCATGGAGCCTTTGGTGAAATCCTCAAACCTGAAAATGTTGCTATCCATTTCTGGATAAAATAAAATCCATGCTTACAATCCCACTGTTGACTATTGTCCTATTAGCCTATTTTTTAAATTAATTAAATCCATTGACATGCCTTCCTTCAGTTCAATTGGAAACATTAATTGTACTGAATGATTTTTCTATTCATATGTATAATATGGGAAGAACTTATTCTTTATTTTGACCTTTTAAGAACTTTGACCAGTTCTCAAAAAGATAATTATTTAATATAGGGGTAATAATTTATGTGCTGTAATTTACATATAATTAAACATTTTAGCAGAGTTCTAAAAGTTTTTGGAAATTTTTATTATATCAGTATAAATTAATGTCAGAGAAACTAGAAAATATTTTTTTTTAAAGATTTATTTATTTATACAAGCACTGGGTACAGTCAGAAGCGCGGGAAGGTGAGAGAATTCACCAGAGCCAGAGCGGGGAGCAGAGCAGGCAGAAGGACCGAAGTACACTGCTGAGCGGGCGGCAGGAGAGGTCTGCGCGCCATGTGGGACCCTCCTCTGGTGGCCGGGGAGCAGCCGGGGATCGAACCAGCCCTGCAGAGGCTGCGGGCAGCTTTGCAACCCAGCGCTCAACTGCTGTGCCATCGGGGAGGCCCATAGAAAATATTTTCAATACATGATTTAATCTTTATTTTCTTTTAGGTGAAGTGGTGGCAGAACTATTTTGTTCTAACTACCTTAATGGAATTTCTTTTGAAAATTTTTAAAAATCTGTAAAGGATATATATTCTGTGGTAGAGAACAGCTGTATCATAATGAAAACATTAGCCTTCATGTCAGTTTTCAACTTTTTAATCTTTTAGAATTTAGATCAAATTCTCTATTTAAATTGACAGTCCTTGCCTAATCCCTCCAAATTCTGGGAGCTCTGCACATTATCACCTTAGCATCTAATGGAATATAACTAGATGTAGTGCAGACATGAATCCCAAATTCCTGTAATTTAAGAGAACAAACTTTTTTTTAGGGATTTGCATTCTTACCTAAGACTTTAACACAATTAGTTGAGGTTTTTTTATTGTTTGATTTCCTCCATGTTCCTCTCACACAAGGTGCCTCGTTTGAAGAATATTTGCAGATGAAATATTTCCCTTCCTTGCAATCATTTATTTAACTAAGGGAAATATATTTCCTGTAGTAAAGTACTTAGGAGTTAAATAAATGTTCCTCACCCTTTTTGGTCAATCTATTTCAAAGAGTGACTTTTAAAAATTCACCTGACTCTATTCAGTCAACCAGCCTAAAATTATCTACAAATTATTAATGCATCAGTTCATGCCAAAAATGTTTGATTCATCGGGAAAGCATGGGTTTATTGGTATGAAAAGGCTCTTCTAACCAAAAAGATCAGAGTAATTATTATGTAACAAAAATATTGATTGAACTTAAAACATTCTGGATTTTAGTGTCAGAAAGGGTGCAAAGTGCTCTGTGCCTCACAGTATCAATATCCTTTCCATTTCTCAACTGCATTTGCCTACATCCAAAATGAGGGTACTCATCCTTGTAGGATATGATTTAGACAATTTAATAAGGTATGATGAGATTTCAGCTTTGCAGTAGAAATACAAGTATTTCCTTCAGTCCAGTGTTTGATTTAGTTTCTTTGTGCTTCAATACAACTTACAGATATTCACAGTGCTGATTTCTAAATTTCTATTAGTTTTTTTTAAGACCTTACAGAAAAATAAGATATTTAGATTAAGATAACTAAACAGAAATTCTTTATGGGTGAATGTTCTGTAGAGGCTTCTCCATTATGTATCTACTTAAATGTGTCCTGATCCCTTGTAATCAAAGTGAACTGATAAGATGTAAACAGAGATAAATATGCATATACATATATAATATATATATATATGAGCTTTATAAGAAAGCCTTTGTATTATTGGAATGTGTTTCTTGAGTATTTCTCTAAACTCCTCCATCCTTGAAGATAGAAGTTAGATAATTAGCAAGTTTTGAATACATTATATATATATATAGTTTATATATAATACTAATATTTAAAATTTACTAATATGAATTTGTCAAATATATTTACATGCATATTAGAAAATTACTCATTCCTATAAGCTGACAATTAATCGAACTCCTCTAAAAACAAAGACAACAATCAAATTGATCTTAAAATATTTCCAGTCATATTCCTTTCCTTTCCAAAATCATTCATGGATTCCATTTAGTTAAAAATTTGAGGCCTCACCAACTCCTTATCCAGAAATTCTCCAGAGTCCAACCTCTGCTGAGAAACACTTCTCCCATCTGTCCTCACACAGTGTACCCTGCCTTGTTTCACCAGGGTATGTTTTCTTGCTTGATTATCCCTCTTAAAATAACAATGCCTACCCTTTTTTTTTTTTTTCTAAAGCAATTCTTTTTTTTTTTCTTAAAGATTTATTTATTTATTTCTACAAGCACTGGGTATAGTCAGAAGCACGGGAGGGTGAGAGAATTCACCAGAGCAGGGAGCAGAACACCATGCCTACCCTTTTACAAGTCAAACTTATATGGACCTTCAAGGGCCAGCATAAATGCTATTTAATAAAAAAAATCTTCCCTGGTTTTATCTACAGGCATTTCTTTCTCATGTTTCTAAACTTGCAAAGGATTTTACTTTTGGCCTTCTTACTAGATACTTTTTATTTTTCTTAGTACGTATTCCCATTATCAACTATTACTTACTTTAAGGAAAAGTCAGTATCCAAACAAGATTGACCTTAATGTTCTTCATAATGTTTTGCATAGTAGGTGCTCGATATATTATTGACTAAAACAAGGCTGAAACAGCAGAAATGTCACCATGACAAATATAGTAACAGTTACTAAAATTATTTTATTCGTTTTTAGTAATACTGAGTTAAGTATTTTTAAACTCAACAGAAACTAAAGTACACACAGTATAAAATTAGTTTCCTTGAATCTAAATATTCTGAGCATATGGTTCTCCAAAATAATCACAAAATAATTTTAGAAATGATCAACAAAAAAGATTTAGAAAATGTTTCTTAATTCAAAGCATTATAGACATGCATGTTACTTCTACAATAGCTCAAAATCCAAAATGTTCAATTTTTATAGCTTGGGAAGATTTTTTAAATGACTTGGTTCTTTAAAGAAAAGATCATCAATTTCTGATGCTGTTCACAACCACAAAGCCTGAGAAGGTGAAGGGAATGCTGTTAAATGCCACTGAAGCTTAGAAAGAGAGTTTCCAGACCTCATTCATTTCCTCTGTTAGTAAGGAAATATTGTCTTCAGACAACAGCAAAAGCAACTAGTAATAGAAATTGCTGCAAATTCTGTTTGTTTTTGATCCTTCAAATTCAAACCTCTCAATTCATGGGCTGAAGCTGTTAAGAACTGAGCTAGGGGAAGTAGATTATTCATTTCTATAATTAAAGAGATACCCAGTCATTGCAATATAATGCCCTTCTCGGTGAGTGACAGCCGCTATGATTGGATGTTAGCAATGGGCCACAAGGAAGATGAATTCAGGTAATCTCCAATTTTTTTTTCCCTCCTTCTCTCAGAAATGCCTCAAATTGACACTAATTTGATAGTCTCAAATCCCAGAGTCCCTTGGATACTGAGAATGGAATATAAAGAAATTCTCCTAGATGTCAGTCAGTAACTTCCCTCTTTTCTTTAGGTTACAAAAGGTGATTGACAGGAAGAGAGGCCTGTTCACCGCTACAACAGAGATGAACTTGAAAACTGGTTTGGCAGATATCTGCTCTGTATTATTATTATTTTTTAACTGGTACACCGGTGATGATGAAGAATAAATGCTAAGAGTTTCTGGGTGAGTACATACCTTTAAGTGCCATTGTTCGAGTCAGAGAAAGCCCAATCAAAATAAAGCCAGGGTCCAGTGATCATTTCCTTTCATTTTTTTCCCATTTATTTAACACACAAAATGAAGTATTACAAGTAAAAATATGAAGACCTCTAATCTCTAGTTTTCACATTAGCTAGGACATCCCTTACCATGCATGTGGTAAATTAGTAAACACAAGTTGACTAGGAAAAAATACATTCTCTCCAAAACAAACAGTAAAACAGGTTGCCTATTTGCAGAATTTTATGTGAATAACTAGCCCAAAAGAGACCACAAATACATGCACCCTGAAAGTGCCAGAGATGAAAACCCAGGAAGGATGAGACAAGGGCATTCCAGCAGTTTTCTATGTATCACCTCCCAGGACACCTAAATTTACCCTTGGTACTTGACTCTGCATGCCTGGCCAAGTCTGGCCAGACCTCAGGAGCTTGGTTTGATGTTGCCTCACAATTCATTTATATTTCTACCAGTCTCTGGAAAAATATGCGTGATGTATTTTAGCGCATGTACTCTATTCAGTAGCAATAAAGCTACCTAATTATGCAGGTATTTAGTGCCCTAGAAAGCAGTGTTATCCAAAACATAGGACTTTCTAAGGACAAGGAAAACCAAAGCAGAAAAATATATACACTACTATTAGCTTAGTATTCCAATTCATTACCATGTAAGCATTATAAGAGAAAATCTAGACACAAAAGCTTGGGAATAAAAATGACACACACTTTTGCTGCCCTACTGTGTCCACCCAGAAAACCTCCTCATATATACCTTTCAATTATTTGTTGAACTAATGAACATGCAGAATTATTCAGAATGCTGGGACATACCCCAGATATTATTCAGAACTTAGAGGATCCACCTGGACAGTTTCAAATTTATACAGTTTTCTCTTAGTCACATTCCCTACTTGATTATTTTAGAAAATACAAATAGGGCTTGTTTAATTATCAGCATTACACATTGCTAAAAATAAAACCTCAGCACAAACTCTTGCTTTCTTCATCTTCACTACAAAGGTTTCCTTTTACATCCTGAAGAGAGAATAAGCTTGAGTCATATTTGTGCTGAAACTGCCACCTGGATACAGTTTCTTAAGAACTTGTGTGCTACTACATTTAATTAAAAAAAATAAAGCCTGTCAAGCCTAAGAGAAATCATTCAAGTTCAAAACTAAGCCAACTTTCCAAAGAAACAGTCACCCATCCCATGGGTAGATTATTTTAGCATAGATGCGAACAAAGTTGTCAGAATGCTAAGATGATGTTCTGACATCTACCAGTTCCATCAACAGGGCCCTTGATGGAAAAAATATGTACCCTTCACTCCTCATATGCTCAAAACACATTTATTGAGCATGTACCTTATGGAAGCACTGTGCTGTTGGCCCCTACCCTCATGAAGTTCACAGTATGAGAGTGAAGATGCAGTCTTAATCAAATTCCTCTTTATGGGAAACACCTGCCCCAAATAGGCAGGCAAAAAGTGTCTTCTGATCCACCCCCAAATAAAGATGATTATTACAAAGTATGATTATTTTTATTGTAGTCACGGTAATTTCTGTGCACCCAAACATTACAAAACAGCATCATGTCAACACATACTGCAAGAAATAAAACATGCAATACACCAGAGTTCCTATTATCCTTTGAGGCAAGAAGTATTCCTTTACTCTTTTAATGCAGCCAGGAAGCAACTCCTCTATTAGTTAAACCTGCTCCACATAGGAAACAGGTTTCCCCTATCAGAAAACAGAACATTCCTATTTGGGAGGATTTGGTAGGCGATATTTTAAAGGTCTGGGAAGGCCACTACTCTTAATTTATAAACATTTTTTTTTTTATTTTTAAGCATTCCAAGACCCAAAACATAACCTACCAAATCATCCTAAATAGCAATTTTCTGCTTTTAGAGAGGAAACTTGTACCTACTTTACCATTGCTAGACATTCTGCCCCAGGGAAGGTACTGAGGTGGTGAGATGGACAGAATTTCTGTTTCTCTTTCTTTAAATTACTTACCTGATGAGCCCCACCTTCAAAAAAAAAAAGAAAAAAGCAGAGAAACTGAAATTGCTTAGATTTAGACAGCCCTCACTTTAAAAGGACTAAAATTAATGAGATTTGACTTAAATGCAGTTTATCTTCACTTGAGGTATACAATAAATCAATCAACAGTAGAAAGACACTTTGATGAGTTTCTACTAACTCATACCCGGAATTGCATCTCCTTGCTCACTGTTATAAAGAACTAGTCTGGCTCAACAAGGTGACCGAAGTGGATCCTGAACTTCAAATAGACACCAAATATGAATGAACGTACCACACACCAAACATACACGTACACATGGAAAACATTTCTCTAAAGAAACCTACAAACGAACTGACTCCCACACATCAGGCAAATGAGAAAAAAAATAACCAACCAAAGCTGGGTACCACCGCTGAGACAATTTCACCATAAAGCCTTCCCCCCACCCAGGGACCTACAGTTAGGAGGAAACGCAAAACCCAAAGCTTCCCTCTGAGGAATAAAGTGTTTGAACCCCACACAGAACACCCCAACTTTTAAGAAATGCATGAACCCCGAAATGTCTAGCTTTAAAACCAGCAAGAATTAGGCTCACAAGACTCACAGGGTTGTAGTAATCTGACGAAAGAGCTCCCGGGCTCCGACTCACCACCTCGAGGCCCTGCGCGATGCTGCCATGAAGGGTGTTATCACCCAGGAGCCCCACTGGTGGCGGCCTTTATAGCCCTGGCCGGAGGCCTGCACCTGATTTGACGCACGTGTGTGGGCCGCGGGCGCCCTGCAAGGAAGGAGCCAGGTGGGCGCCATCTTCGCGGCTCAGCCTACAGGCGCATCTTAAACTTTAAAAATTTTTAACTGTGCCTTTTCTCTTCTTGGCAGGTGCTATCTCCACATTCACCCTCCATCTGGCTCCAGCTCTGGCCTCTGCAGTTCTTACTGACTCCAGAGCACCAACATCTCCCCAAGGGGAGCTTTTCTCTGCTTCTGGGGCTCTGCCTTTGGCAGCCGTGGCCAGGGCGTGCCCCTGGAGCACCTGGTTCTGGTGGCTCTCTGGACTTGTCCCTAGGCCCCAGAGAATCGGTAACAATCGGAGAGACTGCTCTTGGCGGGTAACCATCTCTAGGGCACCGCAGTGACAGCTGACTGATTTTTAACCTGGTCTTGCTAAGGAAGTCTGTTTGCTTTTGCAGAAACTTCTGTCAATCTTGAAAAAGTGAGGAAGAAAAAAAAGATTAAAAAATTGAACTTTTTGTGGTCTGGTGAGTGGGGTCCTTGGGTCCCTCTGAGAATGATTTCTGCAGCCTCCTGTTCAGCCACATGGCAAGTTTATTTATTTATTAAAAAAAAAAAAGATTTTTGGGTAGATACAAACAATGAAGGCTGCATTTTGGCAGAGCAAGGGGCATCCTTATATAATTGTTAGGTGTGTTTCATTCCTTTGTGGAGTTTATCATTTTGGGGTCTGATTGAGTTAGTCTATAAAAACTGACAATCCTCTCTGCTCCTGGCCTTAAGAAACTATGTAAGGGGCAGGACTGGGCACAGTGCAGGTTCTCTGATCCCATGCAGACTGGGTAAAGGAGGAGTCAGAGTCCTCAGTAGTTTTGCAGGTCTTTTATTGGGGTTCACCAGGCATATGGCAGGCAGGGGTGCAGGCAGGGGTGCCAGCAAGTCTTCACTCTATCTGGACTCTCTGGCGTTCGTTCTGCTGCTTCTCGGCTTCGGCTTCAGCTGCTGCTGCTGCTGCTGGCGTCCCCCCGTGACGCCGCCCTTAAAAGCACAGTCTCAGCTCAGCTGAATCCCATCTACCTATGCCCACACCCTATTCCAGGTGCCCGCCATCAGGCATGCATTCAGGACAAGGATCCATCATCTATCCTGATGGCGGAAGGGCAGAAAAGCCTGACATTTTCTTTACCCTACAAACTACCATAGCCCATTTAACAACTAGCTCATCATTTTATCATTTCTACCTCCACCTCAGGTTAACTTCCCCTTCTGTCAGCAATACCGCCCACAAACCATATTCAGTCCAAAATCTTCTGGGGAGTTAGAGGGTGAGGTCCATCTTTCCAAATGCTTCAGCAGGAGCTATTGTAGAGCTACCCCTACCTAGGGGCTTGGGATCTGGAAGGAAGTATAGCTGGAGTCCATGGAGTGGGGTGTCTGGTCCAGCTATTGTTCCTTTTGGAGTATTTGAAGCTTAATGGCCTTTAAAGGAGAGGAGATACATTTAACAATGAAATTAAGTATGCAAAGTCCAAAGAGGACAGTAGAAGTCTAGCCTCTCAGGGCCCCTGGAAAGGCAGTAGCCACAGAAGGGTCCCATTGTAAACCCCCTCCCAGGGGAGACACTTTTCATGTCTCCCTTGGGCTACAGTAAGTAGGTATTAGGAGGAGTCTCAAGGTAGAATTTTTCAAGGAATATATTGGTGGAGGAGAGGTAAGGGTAAATAAAAGTCAAATGAAGATAGAATGGTTATGGAGATCCACTTTATGGTTTGGGTTGCCCCTCACTTACTTTCTGGATGGCAATTGCTTGGGCAATGATCAGCAGTACTCTTTTGTTGTTTCTTGAAGTATTTTAGACTGTAAGACCAGTGGGCTACAACATTCTTGTTTGTCAAGATAGGGTTAAAGATTTATTTATGCATACAAGAACTGGGGTGTAAGCCAGAGTAGCTGGGGGTTGCGGGGAGTGAGAGGATTCACCAGAGTGGGGAGTAGAACAGGCAGATCTACTGAAATGCACTGCTGAGAGGAGCAGCAGGTGAGGCAGGAGAGGTCTACTGTGCCATGTGGGTCAGCTCCCTGGCGGGCTGCGGATTAAACTCATGCAGCAGTGGCTGGTGATAGCTTGATGAAGCTGTCTGTAACCCCTGCACCACCAGGGAGGGCTGGGTAAGTTTTTTTTCCTTGCAAAGTAGAAGAGGTCCTACTACAAACTCAGTGATATGAGAACAGATTTAGAGGATGAGTAAAATTGGTGAAGGGGGTAACAAAAGGTCTAAGTTTCCAGCCTCCCTGGTGGCACAGCGGGTTGAGCGCAGTGTTGTGAAGCTGTCTGCAGCCTCTGCAGTGTGGGTTTGATTCCCAGCTAGCTAGGGAGCTACCCACATAGCATTGCAGACCTCTTCTGTCTAGTCTGCTGCTTTCCTCAACAGTGTTTTTGCTCCTGGTCCATCTGCCTATTCTGCTGCTCTGTCTGGTGAATCCTCTCACCCTCCCACTCCTCTGGCCTATACCCCAGCTCTTGTATAAATAAATCTTTAAAAATAAGGTGTACGTTTCAACTTATAAAGTATGTAAATCATAGGGATGTAATGTATAACATGGTGACTTGAGTAAACAATACTGTATTGTTTATTTGAAAGTTGATGAGAGTAGATCTTAAAATTTCTCATCTCAAGAAAAAAATGTAAATGTTTGGTGACAGATATTGACTAGATAGATGTTGAGGTGATCATTTCATATTATATACAAATGTTGAATCATTATGTTGTTGATCTAAAACTAATCAGTTGCACCTTAATCAAATAAAAAAACGATAAATAGGCCTAAGCCAAGGAAGAGATGCAAGAGTCACTTGTACTTTCAGCAACTTCTCCCTAATGGCAAGGTGGTGGTGGGGCATGGGAGGGAAAGCAGTGAAAATCTAGTGAACTAAGTGCTATGATTGATAACACTTGATCTCTTGGAGGAGCCTCAAATCCTTGCTTCTCAGGGCAGTCTTCCAAGAGAGGGTCATTGCTGAGCTGTCTCTTTCATGCAGAATAGGATTTAGAAGGAGAAAAAAAAAAAAAAAAGTGATTCAGGAGAAATGGCACATGCTAAAGACTAACAAACATTAAAATATAAGTGCAGTGAAGAAAGAATAGTCATTTAGCCGCTGTATCTGGCCAAAGTGTTGTACATATAATGTAAGTTATGTGAAGTGGTAGAGTTAATATGGTAGTGGAGAGTGTGGGAAGTTAAAGAATGGAGAAATGAGAGGCTCAATAGGTAGGAGGAAAGGTGGGCAGCTCAGGAATGATCCTATAAGACTTTTGATATGAAACTTGAACTTTCAATGAGGTCTCTCAGCTCTGACTGGTTTAGAGCTTTAATATCTACCAGCTCAGGGTGAGGCCTAAAAATTGTTCATCTTTCAGCTCCCCAGGTGTTCTATGCCACAATTTACCTCTTAACCTATTCCAATATAACTGAAACTCCTTTTTCTAAAATCTCAAGTTTCACGGACAAATACATGAATTTAAAATATCAGTTGATACTTGCCATTCTAGTACCATGTATGCATGTTTAACTTTTCTTATTTCTCCATTCCTAGCAGCCCCTCCTTTGGAAAAAGAACTGTATCTCACATTTTCTTTGTATTCTTCCCTCCAGGCAAAATAATACTATCTACTGTCTCATAACAGAGACTGAAAAAGTAGATAGTGTTCAAATTATTTTGGGAAACATGAGGTTTCTATAGGAATTCTTGCTTTTAATGTGATGGTTCTAGAGAAATTCAGAGCATATAAGCATATCTCCATTGCCAAAGCCCATCATCTTTCATTCACAAGGTGTTGAATCACCATCCTTTGTACTCACATGTTATTGTGTAAGATGATTTTTTTGGGTTCTATTTTGCATAGATAGCACATGTTATACATCTTCTGCTTCTTGTTCATTTTATTCATCACCATAATTCTAAGATGTTTCTATGTCTCTTATATTTTTTTCCCAATGCTGAACAATATCTCTGTAGAGTCACATTTTTTTTAATCCGCTCCCTAAAAGACATTTCTCCAACCCCTAATAACTATAAACAGCATCACTCTGAATCACAACCTCATTCATGTCCTCTTACAGACATATAGGAGAACTTCTTTTGGTCATAGAAGAGGGATTTATACATTATGTGGTCATAGAAGAGGGATTTATACATTATTTATACATTATACACAGAATCAGTACCATATTTCTCTTCACTACATCCCTACTATTCTAGGACAGCTGTTTTAACCCATGTCCAACATTCAAAATTTTGACAACAAAAGAACATAAATTGACACCTCATTGTTCTTGTCTTCCTTTTGAAAGATGTTCTTTTTTGGTAGAAAACAAGATCTTAGCAAACCTTCATGAGATCATAGGGAATAATTTACAAAATTTAGAAATACAGATGGAAAAGCATTCTTTTGTGCACTGATCATTATATCAGAAATAGACTGTTTTATTACTGATGAAAGGGTCAACCATGGATATTTGACTATACCAATAATTTATTCTCTATACTTCTACCTTTCAAAAGGACAGAGAATTTTCAACTTATTCCTTCTAATTACATAGAATGAATCACAATTCTTCAAATGTAATAAAAAAGAACAATTTGTCAAAGAAGGATGCCACTTCCTGACAAGACTTACATAAAATAGGAAAGAAAATTCAACCTTGGTTTAGGATTTATGAGAAAATTACCCATAAATTCTTTTTGAGATTTATACATTAACTAGTGTAAAACTACCACAAAGGGAATAATTGTGTATTAGTATGTTGAAGGGTTTTACCTTTAAATGCCCCCAAATATTATCCATTAATAGCAGTGTTGGAAAGTGTGTTTTTGAAAAATAAATACAATACTACTGAATAAGGAAACTTGTTTCCATAATTGCTTCTTCAAACAATTAATTAAATTGATTATAGTTCTAATTGATTGGTACAATTTATAGGTAAATATATCAAATGTTTTGTTATTAACATACTTCAATGCCTGATTTAAAAATGGATATGATTGGTTATTGACCAGAAACACTACCACATTTGAATATCAATATTTTATTATAATAACACATATTTTATTCACTGATGATAATATAGCTATCTATCATATATAAACAAATCTTACATTTGACTCACTTATGAATCTCCAGGGCTGATAACACTGTTTGGTATAGAGTTAACGCTTAATAAATATTAAAGAATATATTTCAATATGTACTTCGGCATCAAAAATTGTAATGGATTGAGAGTTATGACTTACGAGTTTTAGTTTGAAATCATTTATGATGACATTGAAGTAAATATATATTCAAATTCTGTGTGATCAACTTACCTGCTGTTGGGCAATAAGCTTATTATAAAGCTGTTCTGTTTTCATAAATGTTCTGACCCCTTTAGTCATGCATATCTTTTAAAAATTGTATTTTCTTAAAGATTTGTTTTATTTATTTATGTATATAATTACTGGATGTAGGTCAGAGGTGTGGGGGGCGGTGAGAGGATTCACCAGAGATAGAGTGGGGAGAAGAACAGGCAGACTGACTGAAATACACTGTTGAGGGGAGCAACAGGTTAGACAGGAGAGGTCTGCTGGGCCATGTGGGTTAGCTTCCTGGCAGGGGATAGAACTCATGCCGCAGTGGCTGGCAATAGGTTCATAGTGCTATTTAACTCTTTGCACCACCAGGGAGGCCACTAAAATTGTATTTTTTTAAAAGGAGGTAACATTGGAGTACAATACTATATGATTTAATGGTCTTGGTTTACACCTCTTTAAATGTGTTACCACCCCACACCCACCATCAAAGCCCCCATAGTCCTTCACTGCAAGCAGTCCCTTAGACCTCCTCACCCCTTTGCTCCCAAATGGTAGGCTCAATTCTACAGTCAGGTTTCTAGGGTTTGTTTTGGTTTAGTTTTGTCTATTTGTATTGTGTCTTTGTAGTCCACATACAAATAAAATCATCTAGGATTTACCTTCTTTTTAAAAGAGAGCATTTCCCACAAAGGTGACCCCATGAAAGAGCTCCAAGTATGAATATCCCTCTTGAAAGAAATAATCCTAAGCAATAGGATAGAGGGAGGGGATGTAAGACTTCAGACAGTGGGTAATAAGTGGCCTTGGGAAGTTATGAAGTGGATCTGAAGCAGACACATAAATGAGAAGGTAATTGCATTTGCCTGGCTACAAATGTAATTGAAGAGATTTAAAAAGGGGCACTATAACTAAGAAGAGATTGAGTCCAACCCTCACTGATAGGGTTAGAGTTACAGCTCCACCTCTTGTCTATATGATCTTCTGCATCCTTTTAACAGTGTCGTCATCTGCAAAGTAGAAATAGCAATAATAATAATCTTAATCATTGAGAATTATTGTAAAGATTGGTAAGTTACTGTTTATAAATTTCATGACATGCTAATATAATAAATATTAACTGCTATCCTTGCAATATTTTAGCTTTCTTCTAAGACATGGCCATTAACATTAACATTCTTAATATTAATGTATATTAATATGACATATAGTAACACATACACACATATATATGAGCTAATACATTCTGAATTCTATTTTAACATCAACAGTCAAACATAATGCAATAAAATTGCACTTTAAAGAAATTGCTTAAAAACATTATGTTCATACTTGTCAGCCTTTTGTTCTTTAAAAAACATAAGATTGGGATTAGCCACCTTAAAATGTCCCTTAAAAGGCAACTGTTCCAAGGGCATGGACTAACCTTACAATACCTGTGCTACTTGTTATCATATTCCAAAAACAAAGATCATGAGCTCTGGGTCATTCTGTTTTCTGAAAATTAATGTAATAGCAAGTTAAAAGCAATATTTTATGGGAAATCACTGAGCTCTTGATGAGGAAAAACTATATACATATATGAATTATTTATTTATCATTACCTCTCTCCAGAAATTATTTTTAAGCTATCAATATATACAATGTCCAATAGGAAATTATTTACCTGATTCTAAAGTCTATGAATTTTTCAGGAACTAGCAAATATCACATTATATTTTCTCTTTTTTTTTTTTTTTTGCCAAATGCTGTCTGACACTTCTCCTATTTAAAAATCAAAGGCTCACCCAAGAAACTGCATCATTCCCTTGTGGCATGAATATCTGTAACAAATATACCAGTTCTTTGGTTGCAAAGAGAATTAAGAATGCATTAGCTACTTAGCATTCCATGAATGACAAGCATACTCACACCTCAAATATGGAACAGAACAGAAACTGTAGCATAAGATCAACTGCTTGGTAATTTGACATGGATATCAATGATGGGAACATATTTCACTGTTCTTGAGAAATAGGCTTTCCTGTAATATGATATTTATCTGAGTTGTAAGATAAAACAACCCCCTCCAAATAATGCTTTACTCATTACGACCTTTCTGGACCAGAATTTAACAACATGTGTCAAAGGCAAACATCTGGTTGATCATTGGATGACCATTTCTGGGATTTATCCTAAAAAATAAGAGAGGTGATAAGGTTGTTCCTCAGAATACAATTACAATTATAAGGACAACAAAATAATGGAAACAACAGAAATAATTTTTCAACAAGAGAGACCTAATTAAAGTAACTAGAGTAACCATGCAAGAAATACTGTGTAAATAATACCAATTGCTTTTGGAAATCCGATCATACAAATACATTGACAGTATGTAGAGACACACAGAAGTAGTTGCATGTTTTTCTATGTATATATACTGCAATGACATTTATAGTATATCTGAAATGTGAATCATCCAAAATTTTCCACCTGTTTTGTTATTCTCCATTATGCATGTGGTATACAAAGGAAAATACAATATTACACCATCCTTCCCTACTGGAGTATTTTGGAAAGCAGGTAATTGGTTTCAGCTTTGTTTTTGAGTCAATTTACATTGCAGCTTTTCAAAGTTTAATTTGAACTAACAGTTATGTATTTGTTAACTGGAAATATAGTCTCAATGTTAGTTAGACAAAGAGTTATTAGATAATCAAAGTAATGATTTGAATCCAGAAAGCAGTCCAACAGATAATACTCTGCGAGAATTATTCCTGGTTTATTTATTTATTTATTTATTTATTTATTTATTTATTTATTTATTTATTTATATAAGCACTGGGTACAGTCAGAAGCGCGGGAGGGTGAGAGAATCCACCAGAGCCAGAGGAGAGAGAAGAGAAGGCAGACTGATGAAGTACACTGCTGAGGGGAGCAGCAGGCACGGCAGGAGAGGTCTGCGCGCCATGTGGGATCCTCGCCAGTGGCAGGGGATTGAACTGGCACTGCAGAGTCTGCGGGCAGCTTCGCAACTCAGCACTCAACCACGTGCCACCGGGGAGGCTCCCCCAGTTTATTTTTTTTAAAGATTTGTTTATTTATGCATACAAGAACTGGGGAACAGGCCAGAGGTGCTGGGGGTGAGAGGATTCACCAGAGACAGAATGGGGAGCAGAACAGGCAGATCAACTGAAATACACTGCTGAAGGGAGCAGCGGGCAAGACAGTAGGTCTGCTGTGCCATGTGGGTTGCTCCCTGGCTGGTCGGGGATCAAACTTGTGTTGCAAAGGCTGCGGATAACTTCATAGTGCTGTGCTTAACCCCTTGCACCATCAGGGAGGCCCTATTCCTGGTTTAAATGTTCACTTTCGTTATTGAGACTATCCTTGATATTTTATTTCAGTTACTGTATTTCATGAGCTTAGAATCTCAAAAACTACACAAACATATGCAGCCAAACCTCACCTTCTTTACCATTTATTCAGGAAATCTCTACACAACCTGATTCTAAAATGGGATTTATTTTTGCTATAATTGTCCAGTTTCTTTTTACATAAACAAGTAAGCAAAAATGTAGATTCTTCTTTTTCTCAGTTAACTGAAAAAGGTATCATAAAGTACATCTGTACCACAATGGCCAGGTGAGCTGTTCTGTAGCTAACACTAGGTCTGGTTGTGTTCAGTCCTTCTATATCCTTGCTGATATTTTCTCTAGCAGTCCTCATCAATTACTGATAGTGGGTTACTGAAATCCCCAACAGTATTGTGGACTTGTCTGTATCTCCTTTCAATTTTATCAGTTTTGCTTCATATATATTGAGGCTCTGTTATTTCATGTGAAACACTTAGAACTGATAATAGCTTCTTGTGCATTGATTGCTTATTATTATGCACTGTACCACTTTTTCACTACTAATTTTCTTTGCTCTGAAGTCTACCAGGTTTTAATGTAGCAAGTTCTTTTTTGATTAATGTTTGCCTGGTATAACTTTTTCCATGCTTAACTTTCAACTTACATTTCTCATTTTATTGGAAGTCAATTTCTTATGAACAGTCTAATGCTAGGTCACGTTTTCCCATCCTCTTTGTCAATCTTTCTTTTTTTAACTGGCATATTTAATTTATATTTAAAGTAAATATTGATGACTAAGGTCTGCTATTGTATTAGTTTTGTGTTTGTTTCTCAGTTTCTTGTTTCTATTATGTCATCTCACTGTGAATTATTTGTGTATTATTTAGGATTCCATCTTCATTTGTAGTGTATTTGAATATAGGATTTTATATAATTTTCTTATAGAATACTCTATATTTTAAAATATACATACAAAATATGTCCTAACTTACCAGTATTGACATTTTATCTCTTCCAATTAAGTATAGAAACTTTAATTCATTTATTATTGGCTCAATTTTTAATTATAATTGTGTTACATATTTTTTACATACACTAAATATTACATCAGATGACATTATACTTTTTTCTTCAACCATCAAATTTAATTTAATAAACTCATAATAAGTGCTTCATTTCTTATATTTATTTGTTTACTCATGTCAATGTTATTCTTTCTGAAGTTTCAGGATCTCTTTTATTACCATTCCTTCCTGTTTAGAACACCTGTTTAACCACATGAGGGTTAAGTTTGTTAGCAACAAATTACTTAGGTTCCCCTTTATCTAAAAATGTCTTTATATTCCCTTCATTCCTGAAGGATATTTTTCATGAGATATAGAAATTACGCAGGACAGCTCTTTTCTTTCAGTATCTGAAAATATTGTCTTCCTGGTTGGGCACCCCTCCCCAATTCCTAATCTCTGTCAACTCCTATTCACGAGTTGTCCCTCAATGAGTCCAAATTATCCCACCTTTATGTAAAGGACTGTGTCTCAAGGTTAGATCATTCCCTTCAGTGCCATGTTCAGGGAGCCTTGCCAGTTTGGTCTATAAATATATTCAATAGGTCTCTTTCTTAAACAATACATCCATCAGTGCATATGCTTTAAGTGAGCGGAAGCCTGGCACCCAATTTTATAGCATTTATTTTCTTGTTTTATATGTAATTACTCTTTATATATGTTTCAATGGAATTGCATTTAAACTCATCTTATAGCATGTATGTATTATACTAGCCTGTTATACAAATACGTGTCAGACATGGTTCTCAATTCTTGTGAATGCTTTTTTTAAGATGCTGATGCCTTGGCTCTAAACCCATAGATGTTGGTTCTTTTTGTTTGAATGAGCCCCATGCTTTGTATTCAACATTTGCTAAGGTCAGACTGTGAAGTCATTTTGGATTCCTCTTGTACCTTCATTTTTTATACAACTAATTCTTCTATATGCTTCTGTGGAATTCTTTTTAATATCTACTTTCTCTTTCTCTATTACCTACCACTATGCTAATTCAGACTCTTATTAATGTTTACTGGAATTACCATAATAACAGTCTCCTAAATATTCTCTCTAATTTTACTCATGGCACCAGGTCTATAACTAAAATGACTAATAGCTACCCTTTACTAAAGATTTGTAATACACCAGGCTTCATGCTAGATATATTATGTCACTTAGATCTGACAACGACCTTGAGATATAGATTTATTTTCTTTCTGCTATTATAAAGGTGGAATGTATAACACTGAGAGACTAAGTATCATGTCCAAAGACGAGAGAACTATGACAAAAATGCAAATCTATTTGATTTTCGAGTGTCTTCCACTGAAACATCCCCCCAAACCCCTCTCTCTCAATGAGATGTACCCTTGTGCTAAGATCAGATACTTCTTTGGTTTAGTTAGTCTACCGCATGCTCCCTGAGGGTAAGAATTTCATGGGCCTGTCACAAAAAAATGCTTCCTGACTTTCAATTATTTAATGAAATTTAAATAAGATACCACATTTGAAATTTCTAGCATTAATTTTCCATCTTTTAAATTATATTTTTCTTTTAACTTATGATCTTGCATCTTCATTTATTAATTTGCTCAGAATGCCATTGTTTAGCTATGTTATGAAGGTAAGTGTCAGCTCCTTCGTGTTAAAATCTTCATACTTCTAAATTAGTGAATGGAAGCAGTATGAATTATTAATTGCCAGAATTGACCTTTTCAAATTAAAATTATCTTATGTGAAGATTAAATACCATTGATACAGTCTAAGGCATGCATTATTTTTATAAGCATAAAAAAATAACTTTAAGAGTTGGAAATATAATATTGTATCTACTATCTAATCCTAATTATATACAAAACAGACACAGCAGGATATTACACTAAATTTTAAGTGTTTGAGACATCTGCATTTTTGTGTTTTAAATTTTTTTAATGATAAGTATTTTTTACTTGAATGGAAAGTAGAAAATTTACTTTGAAAGGAGCTGCATATTAAAATCAAACTTATAATTGAAATGTGGAAAATTGATTTTAGAACTGAGGAATCCAGAGGGGGATTGGAGGGGGTGAAAGCAAGGTGGGGAGGAAACAAGTGAAGTAAGGTGTTGGACCACAGGTGCTTTAGTGGTGGGTACAGTAAGGTAATAACACCTGAGGGGGAGGGATCCTATACTCCCAAAATGCAAATAATGATGTTAAACCAAACATTACCTCAAAAGAAAAATGAGTTGTATATTAAAAATGTTTACTTCCTGATTAAAAAAAAAAAAGACTTCCTGATAAAAATCAGAGGCCCTAAGGAAATCAAAATGAAGTTTAAGATTTCACTTTTTGAGACTCATGCCCAGACAATCAAATAATGAAGGGAAAGTGAGTCAAGTAAATTTTATTGATGGAAGAATGTTAGAATTTGGCCAATATGTGGAAAATTTAGAAATATCATAACTATTGTAATAAGCTAGTGATGAAAAAAATGACAGATAGGACCTAAGAAATATTTCTTGCCATTTTATCTGAGCAGAATTTTATAAAAATAATCATAGCTCAAGGTCCTAATGGACTAATATTTTTTGGAAGCAGTTACAGCAACACAATGATCCACTGGAGAGTGTGACTAAGTAGGCTATATGAACCAGAGGAGGAATCTCTAAATCATAATTAAACTATTTTGATATATATCAACCAAACATCAACACTATTTATTAATGAGTTTAACAATTTGTATAGGAATAATGATTTAATTCCACTATTAAAAGGCTAATTTTATTAGTATAGATTAAACAAAATTGCTGAAAGTAGATTTTAGAGGAAAGATTTCTTGATAATTTATCAATAAAAAATAAAATATGAACATATCAGTTATAAACTGTTCATTCAGTAATTTTACAAATATTTACTGAGTGCCTAGCTTTGGATCGGTCAGGACATATTCCTGGCAGAAATCTTCATGAATATGAATAGCTAAAAAAAGGGCAGTACCTGAGTATGACTGAGAAAGGAAAGCTGAGTGAGTTAAGACCCTGTGACCCCCATTCATTCGAGGAGAGTAACAGGGCAAGTCAGAGTGAGCCTTCATTCCTCATTGCCATTGGTTCTTAAAAACCAAATGACCTAGAAAAGAAGCCAAGTCTCAAAAAAAGTTGTTTTAGTCAATGTCAGCCTAGATGGTTTGCTTCGTAATGGTGTTTTTGGAGGATCTGCTGTATAACAAAACAAATTTGACCACAGGCTAATTGATATAACAAGAGTAACATTTTTACGGGCTATTTCTCATCATAAAAACATAAACACACTTCTAATAGAGACTGCAAACACTTCTAATATGAGACAGTCATTTGTATTCCCTCATGATTTGTTTTCCAACCTGCATATTCAAATTCAGGGTCATGGGTTTCCAGAGTCCATCCTGGCAGTCCAGGGTCCAGGCAACACCTTGCTCTGGAAAGGACACCATGTCATCATAGGGTATGGGCTGGTACGTGCACACAATACTCCTACTGGGGTCACTGAAACATACCAATGAACCTCAAGTGCACATCTTTAGGATATAAATGGAAACCTGAACTCCCAGAGAAAAACCACACAGACATGAAGACAATGTACTAACTCCACACAGGACATTAGACTCATCTGGGAATTGAATTTTTACTCATCAATGTTATAAGAAAAAAATGTTATTTGAGGACCTACTACACACATTTTTTTTTAAGATTTTATTTATTTTTTGTGTTTAAGAACTGAGGTGTAAGCCAAGGGTGTGGGGGATGAGAGGATTCACCAGAGACAGAGTGGGGAGCAGAACAGGCAGAATGACTGAAATACACTGCTCAGGGTAGCACGAGGTGAGACAGGAGAGGTCTGCTGTGCCTGGCTGGGGATTCATCTCCAGCCAGAGCTGTTGTGGTGAAAGCACTGAGACTTAACTAATAAGCCACAAGGGAGGCCCTACTATGCACATTTTAAATTAAGTATTGTGATAAACAGATATCAGTGGAGATGGGGAAGGCAGGTGGGTTTATGAATCAGGTTCCAGCAGGAAATAGATGACACATTCAAAGAAGAAAATTAAGGAGTGATTTATGAAGTAATCTTTCACAAAGCTATGATCAGGGTTAAAGAAAACCAAGGGTTATTGAAATACCCTGTGCTAGCCACAGCCAAAAGGGCCAAGAGAAGAAGTTAAGGAAATTATTGCTACGAAAGGACACTTCTGGTAATGAAAAACTGTGTCTCTAAGAAACCGAATTCAGTGTTAAATCATGACCATTAAAGAGGGGACAGGGGACTGTGGAGTCACACTTCCTGTGGATGACTTCCCATAGGCCAAATGCAGTGAAAGTTATGCCTGTGAGTGGTGTCCACAGAGATTTACCTCCAGAGCCTCACAGCAGGATAATGAAAGGTAGAAGAGAAACCTGGAGGTACAATGCAAAATATTGGCTATGGAAGGCCAGCAAAGAAATAAGGAAAATGGTTTAGAGTCTTAAGAAGTTGTCTGGGTTAGAGAGGATGGTTCTTAGACTAAGATGATGGATGAATACACGCGTGAGAAGAAGAAAGATTCCAGAGATAATAGAGATGAAACTGTCAGGACACATACCTATTTCTAACCCACTCCCTGTTGTTAGCCCTACTGACTCACATTGCCCTTCAATTTCTAAGACTGACTCAACAAACATGATTTTTTTATGATGATTAAGGTAATCATTAACAAAAGCATAACAATTTTATCATTTTCCCTAGATGTTTAATTTTATTAAGTCCTGACTATTGTCCAAGTATTAAATAACCTCATATTTAACCCTAAAATATTTATGGGGTAGATATACTTATCTCTATTTTTTCAGGTGAATAAAAATATGAAATGAAAGATTAATTTGCCCAAGTCAGTGAAGGAACCACCATTTGAACTCAAATCTTTTCTAACCACATGCCACCATTTTGTTTTGTCTTATCATATTACCAAGCTGTTGTTCCATCTCCCATAAAGGGTGTACTACGTTTGGTGATATGGACTTGAAGAATTTCTAAGGATTTTAACTGTTTACATTCTAGTTGGGGATTGGCAAATATGTCTAAAGTAATACATGAGCTAACACAATCTAACAGTTATGAATGAGTGTTATGGTCAACCTCAGAGGATGTCTTCATCAAGGCAAGGGAATAATCTGGACCAATAAAAACCTGAATCTGCCCTATAGTTTAAGAGGTGATTTGTTTGTTATAATACATGACGGCAGAAGCATACTCACATACATGAACCACAGAAATACACAAATGGACAATTCCGCCATGTCAAGATACAAATAGAATACCACTTCTAGAATATTTTGTAATATCAGCTCAGAACTTTATCTGACCTTTTTTTTTAAGGCACTTAGTTTCTGTACTCTCATTACCAGACTGTCTAGAAACATAAAAAGTGTTTATTCTAAAAGCTGTCATGTTTTGTTCCAAATACCAATGAAAAAGAGAGAACTTAGAAAATTATTTATCCACTCTTTTAATTTCTAGATGCTTCATGCTATCAGCAGAGAAGACTGCCCAACCACAGTCTAATACACACTTTTCAAATATATGATGATATCCTTTCTGGTCTGTTCTTACCAAAGCCATGACCCTAGATTGAGAGGCACAATTATAGGTCTCTTGCTTCATTATGCAGCCATCATATCCAAACCACTAATATTTTCTTTTTAAGATTTATTTATTTATGTATACAAGAACTGGTGTACAGGCCAGAGGTGTAGGGGGAGGGGGGAGAGGATTCACCAGAGACAAAGTAGGGAACAGAAAAGGCAGACTGACTGAAATACACTGCTGAGGGGAGCAGCGGGTGAGTCAGGAGAGGTCTGCTGCTCCATGTGGGTAGCTTCCTGGCTGGCCGGGGATGGAACTCGTGCTGCAGTGGCTGTGGATAGCTTCACAGTGCTGTGCTTTAACCCCCTGACCTGCCAGGGAGGCCCCAAACCACTAATATTTTGCATGTTTTCTGGGCACTGATTATCTGGCACCTGACCTGAAGTAGGAATTCTGTAACTATTTTCTCAGTCAAGTTTTCCAAAATGTACTTTCCCACCTTTTTTGAGTACTCTCCATTATGTTATTTAAAAAAATGTTCTACAACCTCTCAAGAAATCAGCCTTATACACGATAGCATGATGCAACATATTTTAGTCCACTGAGGCCAATTTAAATTTTTAATTACTTAAGAAAATTTTTCTTAAGAACAAAGATTTAAAACCTACCTTAAGTTTCAATTCAAGATGGCAACATAACAAGATCCTGAATCACCTACTCCTGTGGTCACATGGAATCTTCAGTTACATATTATACACCATGTGGGTAGCTCCACGGTTGCCCGGGGATTGAACTTGTGGTGCAGAGGCTTCAGATAGCTTCACAGTGTTGTGTTTAACTCCTTGCACCACCAGGGAGGCCCCAGAAGTAGTCTTTTGAAAAGGATCAGTCTTTATGTGAAAGAGACTTACTTACTATTCTTAAAGTTAATCTTAAAGGCTAGGGCTGAAGGTAGACCTAGGCCATGAGGGTTAGAGGCTTGTGGGGACTTGGCAGTGAGGCTGGTGAGCACTATCTTCCTGATTTACCTCAGCTTTGCTTAAGCCTGCCCACACCATCTTTATACCGCAGTCACATGGGGTAGATTCTCCCAGAAGTGTTTGTGAGTCCCTGGTACTTGGTCTTTGCAACTAACTGCTGCTCAGATAGCACCTTCAGATCACCTAGTTTGCATTGTAGTTTCCTAGGGCTGTATAAATTTGGTTACTTTAAAAGCTACTGCCTGAGGGTTTGACTTCCAATCAGCTCGAATCTAGGTGCTGACAAAGATTCTCCCCTTTGGGACACTGACAGGTCTTGGCATACACTCAAGTACTGGGAGCTATTAAAAATAAAATAGATTACTTAGATAGTCAGAAAGATTTGAGAGATGACCAAGATCTGGGTTAAGGCTGAATGATAAATTCTATCTTCTATATGAAGCTACTCTTTAAGTTTGGGAAAGGTGGTCCTTTCATCCAATGCGTAGAAACCAACACAAAAAGTCAAAAAAAAAAATGTTTGGTAATGAGAAAAACACAGAGAGAAGTACCATTATGTTAGAATTTAAAACCAATGGTTTTGGCATTTTAACAATCAATTATTGAGTATAATTTGGGAGCTGCTGGTTCATGTTATAGACAATCTTGAATCTATTTGAGAATAAACACATCTCAAGATCCCACTCAGTTCACATAAAACAAACAAAAATATGCCTTCATTGTTATAATTCCAAATCCAATATATTTGTCCTGGTTTGCAAAGGAAAGCAAACACAATAAATAAATAAATACATACATAGATACGTACATAATGTCTATATTTATTTATAATGTATTTCATCATTTTATAATGATGTTCAGAGGTACTTTAGTTTGCTTTCCTTTTTCTCTCTTTTATAAGTCATTTAAAACAATCACTTCATATCATCACAGGCCTGGTAATGATTAATTTCCTAGTCCTTGCCCTGTTTATCTTGCTCTGCTCCTGCTTATATTTTCTTGCATACAAAACCAGAAAACCTGGCAAAATCAGCTGAAATCAAGGTGCAGGTAGAAGTAAGGCAAAGGTTAAGCCACAACTTCATTATTATACTAAAAGTCATGCCCACCAGCACCATGACAGATAAGGCCAGAGACCAAACTTGGAAGAAAATGAGGCGTCAATGCAATTCTGGAAAGCCCCTGCCCGTATCTCTGAAGTCCTGCTAACACAAACCCCTTAGATTTCCCCCGTCCTGACTACTCTCCCATCTAAATCCCCCCTTCTCCCCAGCTCAGAGAGATGGTCTTTGTGTCAGTGGTCCACAACCTCCTCAAGTTTGCTGGCAACTGATTGAATCTGATTTCCTTCCACCAACTCTTGTCTCTTATGAGTTTTGGCTTATGAGAGGTGAATAACCAAAAACTCCTGCTGTAATACTACTTTTCATTCAACTTGAAAACATAATAAAAATTGGTATATTGTGAAATTTGAAGATGTTTAGGTAGAGATTGATAAAAAATATCACCATGCTAGAGAAATAGTTTAATATCAACTTGCTTGGAATAGATGCCATCATGCAATCGAGATCTTGAAATTTCCATATTATGTTTAGTATTATGGGTTTAATACCTATGCCAATGTAAATATTCATATTTCTGACAAGGTAAATTGAACATCCATCTTTCCTGGGTGAAGCTAGTGATGGGAAAGAGGCAAAATTTGGGTTTTTAAAATGTATTTGACACTCTTCTCTAAAGGGTAATCCCCATGAAATGTAGAACAAGCTTTAGATGTTATGATACTGACATTATAAAGAAATAATATGACCAGCTGGATAGTCATATTAAATGCACACAAACACACAAATCCCAACTTTGGTATATGTCATTACTTGCTTAGATTATGAACAAAATTTCATTATTTTTGTCACTATATTTTGGGGCATGTTCCTGTTAAAGCTACAGCTCTGTTAGTGTCACCAAAAGTAAGTTGAAACTGGCTAATGTTTTAAAATATATTTTAGCATCAGCGGCAACTGTCATCTGTTTTTATATAACTCACATGTATTTTATGCAGGGGAGGGAAAATAAAGCTGAGTATAAGAGAAGGGGGAAAAAGAGAAGAAAAGTATCATATTTTTAAAAAGAAGAATTTGTAATACAACAGTGTCTTAACTAGGGCAAAAACACCAGATCAACAGTCTCTGCCATTAGAAAGCAAACCAGAAAATAAATAGAAAAGACAGTACCTAACCCTGAGAAAATTCAAGATATACTGGTGGAGAAGACATTGAACCATGTCAACTTAGTCCTCTTTCCTGTTTTATGATTAACTTAGCCTTTAAAATTGTACACATGGAGAGTCTAAACACATTTCTATTTAATACTTATTATATATCTAAAAACTTTGAAGCAAGTAAGTAGAGGGGAGAAAATATATAAAAGGAGGAGACAATCCTGTTGGAATATAAGACACTAAAATACACTGACTGGTTATGTATTGAAAGCACAGAGGAGACAGTGGATTTCTGGCTGCCAGAGTCAACACTAGAAACTGAGCCTTGCAGGAGATTAGAAGAGGGAGCAATGCACACAGATGAACAGAGAGGAAAGGATTGAAATGAGATCTTGTAAAATATGGCTAAGAATTAAGGTTTTCAAAACAAAAGAAGGGACCAATCTCAGCCAACCCCCTGCATATGACTGCAGAATCAAAGGTAGTGGAGGGACTACTGGTGGACAGTGATTGGCCCTTTGCTGGTGGATATGATGTGATAACATATATTTGAAGAGAGGTGAACATGTATTCCTAAAATATACACAATGCTGTAAACCAATGATAACTTAATTCAAAATAAATTTTAAAAATAATTAGGTTTATGATTAGTGGAGGTTTTTTTAATAAAAAGTCCAGCATCGGCATAAGCAATGGCATGTGGGCCAGTATGAATTTGCCTAATATTGAATAACGAGCAGGAGGGAATGAGAGATATTCATAGGATAAAAGAAGTACATTTATTGAGGATTGCTATATACCAGACACTTTACAATTTCTCAAAATAACATCCCGAGGTAAGTACTATTATTCCAATTTATAGAAAGAAAAAAAAACTAAATAGAGATAAATTTGGAATAGATCAAAGAGACTGTCATAAAAAGGAAAAACTGTAAGCTGTGTGCTAAGTAAAAGAGAGAATTTGCAGAAGGAAATGCAGATAACTAAGAAAAAAAGAACACATAAATTGGGAAGTAAGGACAATATGCATTTTTTGAATTAAATTTCATTTTTCATAGACCACTGACTTTTTAAAAACTAATCTGTAAAGTGAATTAAAGAATGCCAGTCTTGGAAAATTCTTAGCTTCAGTGAATAAATTCACAATATTAGTATGGAACAGTGAGAAAGCAAAATTGCTTCTCTGAGTTAATGGCAGATCTCATTTGATACGATTTAAAAAAAATCATCTACTACAAAGATGCAAAAATCTGTCACACAGAGTCTGCTGTCTGTCATTGTTACATAGGTATTGTGCCCATAAAAATTCACTTAATTATTCTCAAAATAAAATGAATGAAGGATTAAGACAAACATGTGAACATATTTTATAGAACATAATAATGCTGTTTTGCTCTAAATTTGTAAAGCTCTTATATTCTCTCATTCTTTCCTTTTTTTCTGTCTTCATTTTTTCTTTCTTTCTATTTCCTTTATTTCATATTCCTTTTTAATGATTCAAATGCTGGGAAATCATACTATAGCACATGTGAAGAACTGAAAAATGTTCAGTTATGAAAATAATACAGGCTGAAGTAAGGATTTGAAGAGGATGAAAGTAAAGCTTCATCAGAAGAATATACAATTACTATAGACAACTAATTTGCTAACTGCATCAGTGAACAAACACAAATACTAGGACCTGGGTACTTTAGCTAAGTGTTCTCATGTTTGATAACTCTTGCAAAGAAAATAATTTACTAAAACTGGAATAAGTGCTGTATTTTTAGGGCACAGCTTTGAAAAGTTGACAAGTTTCATTTACAATGACAGATATGCTGAAGAGATTCATGATATTACATAATGTGGAGGAAGTTGACAATCTCAGCCTAGTACACAGATATTGAACAAATAAGAATGTGAATCTCAAATAACAAAGATTTACTCTAGATCATGAAATTCTTTATGTCAGTTTTGTTATTCTGCAGCTGTCAGTAGCATTTTTTGGTAACTACTTAAATATTTTTAATCCATAGTTTAAAAACTTATTAGGTAAAGCATTTTCTAAACCCCCCATTTTAACATAAAACATATGTTTCTGTTTTTGAAAAAAAAATGACTCCAATTAATTAAAGATATGGGGGGGAAAGATTAGAGTGTAGAACATAAATCTCTGATTCACCAGAATATTATCACAATAATATTGGTAATATGAGACTAATTGAGATATTTTTGTTTTAAATACATTTTGTTGAGAAATATTAAACTATAAATGCTATGGGTTTAAAATGTTAGAACAGGGCATTTCCACATCTGGTCAAGATGTCTAACATAATCAAATTTACTCTCTTACTTGAATCAATTATAAGAGGAAAAATATTATAATAGCAGTTTTCAAGACTGGGTATCATCAACCAAGGATTGTGATCCATGAGAACAGGTGAACAATTAGATCAGCCTTGTGTTTACAATGTCTCAGGCATGAGAAAGCCCACCCTCCATGGTGCAAGGAGGACAAACCTAAGTGAAGGCTTGTGGATTCCTGAATTGAGAACTGGAGATGAGACTCCAGACAAAAACAAGAGAACTAGGACCTCCTGGTGGTGCAAGGGGTTAAGTCTGAGCACTATGAAGCAACCTGCAGCCACTGCAGCACCAGTTCAATCTCTGGCCAAGGAGCTACCACATGACTCAGGAGACCTCTCCAGTCTCTTTCGCTGCTCCCCTCAGCAGTGTGTTTCAGTTAGTCTACCTGGTCTGCTCCCCACTCTCCCTGAGGAATCCTCTCAGGCCCACATCTCTGGCCTACCCCAGCTCTTGTATGCATAAATAACTAAATCTTAAAAACAAACAAAAAAAGAGAACTAAAGTTCATAGTATAGACCAAAATGGAGAGACCTCTAGAGTCCTTCCGAGGATTTCCTCCCAGTACTCAGGTGAGTACTACGAAGAAACTACTTAAGGGGAAAAAGAACCATTCCAAGGATTGCAGATAATAGCCTGGTGTTCATGAAGGACTGGTAATAGTGACTGCTTCTACCTGCCAAACTGGAGAATGATATAATTCAAGGAGTACTAGATTGAGTCCACAGAGCATCTGCACTCACTAGTAGGGAATAACTAGATAAAACCTTGCTCTGGTATACCTGACATAACTTACAAGCAAGAATAAAAAGAGCGGGTCTCCCTAGTGGTGTCAAGGGGTTAAGGTGCAACCTATGAAGCTATCTATAGCAACTCCTGCATAGATTCGAGTTCGATCTTCAGCCAAAGAGCTACCCACATGGTACAGCAGAACTCTCCTGTCTCGCCCGCTGCTCTCCTCAGCAGTGTATTTCAGTAGATCTGCCTGTTCTGCTCCCCACTCTGTCTCTGGTGAATCCTCTTACCTGCCCCCCACCACCCCTACCCCTGCACCTCTGGCCTACACTCCAGTTCTTATATGCATAAATAAATAAATCTTGAATAAAAAGAGCAAACTCTAAGTTGTTAATTGCATTCTAGAAAAAAATCATATATATATATATGATTGTTTTTGTTTTAAAAAACAATAATGTTTTTTAAACATATATATATATATATATATATATATATACACACACACACATTAAAATCAGTATGCAACAAGGTAAAATTTATGATTTCTTGTGATTATCTTTGTGAGGAAAGATTAACTGCAATAAGACAAGTATAAATAAATTTAGAAGGATTCAAGTCATACCAAGCTGTATTTTCTGACCATGAATTAAATTAGAAATCAAATTTTAGAAAGATCTCTGGAAAAATTCCCAAACATTTGGAAACTAATATTAATACATATGTAACATATATAAACATGTAAACATCAATAAAAAAGAAATTAACATTTTATTATAGTAATAAAAATGATCAATAAAAAGTCAAAAGGGAAACTCAATTAGAACATAGTTTGAATTGAATATAAATAAATATGCAACATACTAAAATTTTTAGACCTCCACTTTATTTTCTGAAGGAAATTTATGACTCCATAATAGAAAACAAGAAAAGTCTGAAATGATTTTGCTTTCTATAATAAGCTAGAAAGAAAGAACAAATAGAAAGGAAAGTCTAAAAAGGAAAGAAAATGGTAAAAATCAGAGCAAAAAATAATAGATATAAAAAAGCAATATAGAAAAATCAATGGAAACAAAACCTACATCTTAGAATAAAAAAATTTGAGAATTCTCTAAAAACTAAGAGGGTTCTATTCAGAATGATCAGGATAAAGGAGATATGACAAAGTGACAATTTCAGGAACGAACAAGGTGATATTATGACATGTTCTACAAATATTAAGTGGATAATAAGCAAATATTGTGAACAATTTTATGTCTACAAAATTGACAACTTGGAAGAAATGGACATGTCCACTGAAAGATATAAACTCTAAAAGACTACACAGGAAGAATTGTGAATATAATTATGTATATTAAAGTAATTGAATTTAAACTTAAAAATTTTTAGTTGGAAATCTCCAGACCAATTTGTTTCACTGGTGATTTGTACCAAAACCAAATATTTAAGAAAATATTTCCAGAAATTTGAAAAGGGAAGAAACACGACCCAAGTTGTCTTAAGAAAAGGAAACTTAAATGAATACCTCTCATGCACTCAGATGCAAAAATTTCTAAATATAATTTTTTAGCAAATTATACCCAATAGTACACTAGCATAATATATCGTGATCAAATGTGGTTATCACAAGAATGCAAGGTTGACACTTGGAAATCAATCAATGTAATTCTATTGATAAACAAATTAGCATATTAAGTAACTTAGCATCATTTTAATCCATGCAAAAAAAAATTCCCTATGCATCCCTCAAAAGCACAACAAACTAGGAATAAAAAGGAACTTCCTCAACCTGATATTAAGTATCTATGCAAATCCTACAGCTAAGTCATACTTAAAATTAGGTGGAAGAGCTTGTTTTCTCAAGATCAGTTACTAGGTAGGACTTTGTGAAATGTACTACATCTTCAAAACCAGAGCAATAAAACAAGAAAAAGAAATAAAATCTAGTAGAGGAAATAATAATACACTCATTTTGTATAACATTCTAAGGAATCTGCAGAAAAACTACTAAACTAACAAATGAGTCTGGCAAGGTTGCTGACTACAGCTCCTTATACAGAAAACAATTAGAAATAGCTATTTCTAGTCTATGTAATAACTACTGGAAATTGAAATATAAAAATGAATGGCCTTTAAGCTAGTATCAATAGTACCAAATATTCAAGATTAAATATGACGAAAAGATGGGAAAAATTTTTCCAATGGAAAGTACAAATATTGGAGAGGTAAAGTTAGAGAAATATATTTTAGTCAAGATTTGAAGGACTCATTATCCTTAATATATTACTTTGCTCCAAATAGGGCTTTAGATTCCATGAAATGTTAATCAAAATAGCAGCAGGGTTTATTTTTCTTGTAGAAATCAACAAAGTGGTTCTAAAATTCATATGGAATTGCAAAAATCTAATATAGCCAAACTGTTGAAAATGAAGAATAAAATTGAGCATTAGATTAACACTACTTAATTTAAAGACTTTGGTTAAACTATTATAATTGAGACAACAAAGTTTTGACATAAACAGAAGAATATATTTCAATCAAATAGAAAATAAAGTACAAAAATAAATCAAAACATATATAGACACTTTTTTTTAATAAATGGTAACTGGTATAGTTTCTAATTCAAGTGCCCAAAGTTACCCATGCCCCCTCGTGGGTAAAAGTCCACCCAAATGGGATTGGTCCAGAACAAGGCCCCAAAAGCTGCCACAAGTCTAAAGTATCTTTAAGTACAGACCCATAGAAATGGGTCAGAAAGAGCCAGATGAGTTTGGGAGGGAAAAGAGCAAAATCAAAACTAAGATAAAAGCTGCCATTGTTAATCTCCTCACAGGTCTCTCACCCACATCTGTTTCAATCAGTCCAGGACCAAGAAGCAGCTTCTTCACATGTCTCTCTACTCCGTGTGCCTCCTCCAGGTCTCCTTCTGGCTCTCCCTCCTGCTTCCTTCCTCCAGTGTCCTCTCTAGCTTCTTCTCCTTCCTGCTCAGCTCCATCCTCCCTTGGGTGGGGCAGGGAATGGAACTTCCCTTTTTCCTGGGGACCACCCTATTATAATACTTCTTACCATATATAGAAATTAATTCAAAATGAATCATAGGGATACGTATAAGTCATAAAACTATAAAGCTTCAAAAATAAAATAGGTAACAATCCTGTGAGTTAGCCAGTCTTCCTAGAGTTACTGGACAGAATTGTTGTAGAGCAACCCTGATACAAAACGGGGTGCCTGACTGTGGGTCTGTAACAGGGTGGTCCCCAGGAAAGGGGGAGGTTCCATGTTCCCTGCCCCACCCAAGGGAGGGTGGAGCTGAGCAGGAAGAGAAGAAGCTGCAAGAAGAGACTGAGGAAGGAAGCAGGATGGAGCCAGGAGACCTGGAGGAGGTGCATGGAGCCTAGAGACACGTGAAGAAACTGCGCTTGTCTTTTGGTCGTGGACTGGGTGACACAGATGTGGGTGAGACCTGTGGGGAGGTGACAATGGCAGCTTTTATCTTGATGTTGATTTTGCTCTTTTCCTTCCGGGCTTGTCCGGTTGTTTGTGACCCTTTTCTGTGGGTCCCCACTGGAAGATGCTTTAGACTTGTGGCAGGCTTTGGGGCCTTGTTCTGGGCCAGTCCCATTTGGATGGACTTTTACCCACGAGGGGACGGGTAACTCTGGATGCTTGATTTAGAAACTAGACTCTTTGCCTTACCTGTATTGTTTCCTAGTTTTATTAAAGTTCCTTCCCATTAAAGTCTCCTATGTTTTGTGTTGATGCGGCGGATGGCAGAACCCATTTAGAATAGGCAGGTTTGCGGGGTTTGGGCTGCCCCTCTCCCTGCCCTATAACAGATTTGGCATCCAACGTGATTTAGGACATAGCCATCCGTGGTTAGTCAGCCCCATGGGGAAATTGGGCTTCCCTATGGCACTGGCTACCATAAGCGCAAATGTGATTTTTGGTTTCTCCGGTGTGTTTGTTTCATATGTCGATTTGCTGTTGAAAAACTGGCTTGGGCTTTGTGAAGATCTGTGTGTCTGTATGTAATTTGTTTGTAGTGACTTGCTAAGAGATTTTGATTTTGTGGAAATTGTTCTGTGCCAGTTTTACTCAAAAGATTAGGCAGTACATTGGACCATGTGGCCAGATCAAAGATGGCGTCTGAGGCCACTTGAAACTTTTTTTTTCTTTCTTTTTGCAATCTCTGCTGTCTCATTAGCATTTCTAAAGGCAATAATGGTTCTTCAGTGGTATGTTGCTTTGTCTTTGGCTACTTCCTGCTCTTTGCCTGATGGATTTTGCAAGCCAACTGTGGAGCAGTGGTGTTTTAATTAGCAAATGTATGCCTGGGTGTTAAGGAAAGAGTAGCCTTAAGCAGTAACTGGTAATCTCTGGTATCCTTGATGGATTCTTGGAGATAACTTGAATTTTTGCAAAGTCTGGATCAGAAAAATTAACAAGATTTTGTCTGAGTCTGAAAGGATTCGCTGCTGTGAATTTTGTCTACACAATTTGTTTTGGGCATGTTTGCCATTTTGAATCCTGAATTTGTTCAATTGCTGGTGTAAGACAAGATTCTAAGTTTCTGCTTCCTACTGAGGAAGGTCTGTTATGGAAAGCACTCTTTAGGGTGCATCATGTAACTGTACCAGGTTTTCATACCTGTGTTGTTGTTGTCCCTCCCTAGTGTGGGGGAGGTGTAATCTGTGCTTAGATGTTTAATCTGCTCTTTCAGCTTCTGTCCCAGAGTGGCTAACAGAAGTAAGGAGATGATTCCTTTTAATTGAAAGTTAATTACTGATATTTTGATTTTGCTTTTTCGGGTTCTATTCCAGGAAACCCAAGGATTGCCTGCTTGGTGGCTAACAAGAGATGACTCCTTTTGCTTAAAGTTAACTGTTGCTTTTATTCTTTCAGTTGCTGTACAGAACACCCCAGGATTGACTTCTAATAAAAAGTCTTCAACACTAAAAACCCTAAGGTGATAAACAAGGTCATGTAACTCTTGTGATTAATAAAACTTTTCCTTCCTATTTCCAAAGTCTTAGGTTTGTAGGATGACAACTGGAAATTTTTCTGCCAGCAACACTCCACATTTTTTTTGGACTTTGATATTTTTTTTCTGAGCCTATGGAGTAAAACTGCAGTTACATAACATATTCTACGTGGCATAACTAAAAAAAAAAAGTCTTTGTCTATACGTTATATGTTGTATGTCCTTGTGTCTGTCTTGGCCTAGAGAGGTTGAAAAATTGGTATACGTGGTGCCCATAGACGTTGAAAAAAAAAAAAAGAGTCTCCAGTTATGAGAAAAACTTAAAAGTTATGGTTTGGTTGTCAACATTGTGCTACTGAACTAAGCCGGTGCCTTCATAGAGATTGAATATTGTTGTTTCTGTTAATTTTCTGATATTTATGGCAAAGCTTCCCAGAAATCTAAATTCAAGTACAAATTTGGTAGCCTGTCATTTGACTGATGCAAGGAAATTTTGTGGAACCTCAGTAGAGCTCCTGAGACACTCCACGAAGTTTCTCCTTTTCCTCCTGGGAAGGCATTACATGAATTTGTTTTATTTGGCTTTTACCTAATGAAGTAAAACTGGAAGGGAAGCATTGTCACTTGGGAAAATGGTAAAACTTTGGTGTATACAGAATGTTAACAGTGGTTTTCTAAAATGTGTATTTAAAAAAAAAAAAACCTCTTAGTATCTGGGATGTATTTAAATTGTCACTGGTGATTGTCACCTTGTAATATTGTATAATTCAATTGTTTCACATCTACAGAAATTGTTTCTGGAAATATAGGGAGAAAAGGTCTCAACAGATTCCTATTGATGGAACTGTTGAGAGTAAAACTTTCCTACTAAGGACTGAATAGACTTGGAAATACACCTCATATTTACTAAGTTTTCCTTGACATAATACTGATGATTTTTTTTTGCATTTTGTTCTAAATCCACAAAGTTTTCTTGTTTTGGTGACCAGGATCTGCAGAAAGGTTGTAATTTTTTTCCAGCAAAGCTAACTTGTCACATTTTCTCTCCCCTTGATACCAACACAGCATACAAATAGTGGTAGTAATTTTTGCTACTTATTTCAGAGTCTGTTTTTGCATAACTTCCATAGGGATTTTGTCTGTTTTAACAAAAAATTGGACGTGGTTTGATTGTGTGGCTTTGTGTGGAGTTCTTCCAGAAAGTTGAAAAAGAGCTGAATCAAGAAGAGGAGAACCTGTTTGCCTTGTTTGTAGGGTTCCAGAGACCTCCAAAGAAGGTGAGGAAGCTTGCCTCCATTGGCAGGACTGGACAACCCGGCCAACAAAAATGCCCTGGTACCCTCTAGAAGAGGAAAGCCCAGGTGGAGTCTGATGAGACCAACTTTATACCTGAAGCATACATCGACTGGATGCCACCGGTTCGCTCTGATCCTGTATGGAGTGTTTCAACAAAGCCAGCTAAAAATTGCTGTTAGTTATTTCTGCCCTGTGATTTTATGCAAAAATAGAAAAATGGTTTAAAAGTAGATTTAATTTGCAAACTTTTACTGTGCTGTTAAAGTTTGGGATCAAGGTTGAGAAAATTCGTTTTTGCATAAGTTGAACCATTTTAACATTTTTTCCCTGTGATTTTGATATATTTGCTATCTTGTTTTAGCCAATGCTCCAAATTTTTTCTTTTGGCTTGGATAATGGACTATTTTTAAGTAATGAAACTCATACTGGACATTCATGGACAATGCTGCTGACTAATTGTTGCTTCTCTTACACACATTGTAACCCTGAAAAAAGACTGTCTCCTAAGATTGCACCATGAGATCTGTGCCACCATAGATATGGTGGAATAAAAATTAAAAGGGGGGATTGTAACAGGGTGGTCCCCAGGAAAGGGGGAGGTTCCATGTTCCCTGCCCCACCCAAGGGAGGGTGGAGCTGAGCAGGAAGAGAAGAAGCTGCAGGAAGAGACTGAGGAAGGAAGGAAGCAGGATGGAGCCAGGAGACCTGGAGGAGACGCATGGAGCCTAGAAACACGTAAAGAAACTGCGCTTGTCTTTTGGTCGTGGACTGGGTGACACAGATGTGGGTGAGACCTGTGGGGAGGTGACAATGGCAGCTTTTATCTTGATGTTGATTTTGCTCTTTTCCTTCCGGGCTTGTCCGGTTGTTTGTGACCCTTTTCTGTGGGTCCCCACTGGAAGATGCTTTAGACTTGTGGCAGGCTTTGGGGCCTTGTTCTGGGCCAATCCCATTTGGATGGACTTTTACCCACGAGGGGACGGGTAACTCTGGATGCTTGATTTAGAAACTAGACTCTTTGCCTTACCTGTATTGTTTCCTAGTTTTATTAAAGTTCCTTCCCATTAAAGTCTCCTATGTTTTGTGTTGATGCGGCGGATGGCAGAACCCATTTAGAATAGGCAGGTTTGCGGGGTTTGGGCTGCCCCTCTCCCTGCCCTATAACAGGTCCTCACCCGCGCGCTTAAAAGGACTTATCAATGCTCTACTGCAGGCACACGTGAAAGGTTAATAAAAGGTTTATTTACAAGGAAAGGGGGAATGAGGAAATGTACAGCTCAGGGAGAAAAGTGGGAGACAAAGTTTTAAATGAGTCCTACCCAATCCGCAGATCAGGAATCCCAAAATGGCGCTCTCAGAGTTGGCCGCCAGCCAGGAGCGGTGAAGCCAGGAGGCAAGCGATCGCGAGCCAGAGAGAGAGACCCCAAGGCCCACGTGTTTGGTTTTTTATATCCAACCTGGCTGCCCAACTCCACCCTTAGGTCCCAGCCACCCTCCCTTTGGTGGTGATGGGATTTGTCTTTCCCAGTGTCCTGATGGCTTTAGTCTGGAGTGGGGGTGGGGTCCAAAAAGCCTGTATGGGATTAACTCAGGACATCATTTCCCCCTAACAGAATGAGGGGGCATCTGGTGCCCCCAAACCTGCATGCGCTGAAGAGGTTCTGCCATCCACCACATAAACACAAAACAGACTCTAGTGTATAAAATCTTCAATAGCAAAGAACTTTAATACAATTAGTGTGCAATAGAGACAATTACTGTGAAATAGAAGAGAAACAGAAATAATAGTTTCCAAATAAAACACCCAGACTTACCCATCCCCCTGTGCGTAAATGCCCAGCCAAGCAGGATTGGCCCCAACCAGGAAGCTGAGGCCCAAAAGTCTGCCACAAGTTTAAGGCATCTTGTGGTGGGGACCCACAGGTAAGGAGCGGAAGGGGCCAGACAAGTCTGGAAGGAAAAGTTCAAAATCAAAATCAAGATAAAGGCAGCCACTGTCAACCTTCCCAAGGGTTCTCACCCACATCTGTGTCTTTTCTTCCATGTCCCCCAACTCCATAATGCCAGTCCAAGGCTGAGAAGCAAGCAGGATTTCTTCACATGTCTTTCTGCTCCATGTGCCTCCTCCAGCCATCTTCCTCCATCTCTCTCCGCTTCTGCTGTGCTCTTTTTCTGTCCTTTTTCCCAGGCCTTTTTAGCTTCCCCTCCAGGCCAGCTCCTCCCTTCCTCAGAGTGGGGCAGGGAACTTACTGCTGCCTAACAAAGCTGCAGTGTAGGGTGAGGGAAAGATTTCTGTTGTAGCAATGAGAAGCCTAGAGGGGCTACACGGGGCAGTAATATTCAGCCCAGATCCAAAGGCAGTCTCCTTTTATTAGAGTCAAGTACAAAGGCAGGGCAAGTACTAGGGAATGTACATGCCTGGGGGATACATTAACAGATGTAAACTAGGGTGGAGTGACCAAGGGCTATTGCCTAGGGGACTCCATTGTTTCTGCTTGTTAAAGCATATTATAGTATCTGCCTGCTGTTTTCAGCAGATAATGATTTTCCATTATGTTCCTCATACCAGGACTTTTGTCCTTGGTGAGAAGCCTCCTCACTGTTTGCCTGGCTGACCAGAAAGATCCCAGGATACCAAGACAATATGCCCCAGAACAAGGAGGGCCAAGGTTCCCACAACTTTACTATTACACCAGTGCTACACTGTTACAGTAGTTTAAAAATGCAAGAAATACTATCTATAAAAAAATAAAAATAATGGGCCTCCCTGGTGGTACAAGGGATTAAGATGCAACCTATGAAGCTATCTGAAGCCACTGCAGCACGAGTTTGATCCCCGGACAGGGAGCTACCCATATGGCACAGCAGACCTCTCCTGACTCTCCCACTGCTCCCCTGAGCAGTGTAGTTCAGTAGATATGCCTGTTCTGCTCCCCACTCTGTCTCTGGTGAATCCTCTCACCCCCCACAACTCTGGCCTATATCCCAATTCTTGTATGCATAAATAAATAAATCTTTAAAAAAATAAAAAAATAAAAATAAAATAAATTGGATTATTTGGGAATCCTTTGTATTTAAAAGATTAAATATTTAGGAATGGTATTGTTATAGGACAGGGAGAGGGTCAGCCCAAACCCTGCAAACCTGCCTATTCTACATGGGTTCTGCCATCCGCCGCATCAACACAAAACATAGGAGACTTTAATGGGAAGGAACTTTAATTAAACTAGGAAACAATACAGGTAAGGCAAAGAGTCTAGTTTCTAAATGAAGCACCCAAAGTTACCCATCCCCTCGTGGGTAAAAGTCCATCCATATGGGATCGGCCCAGAACAAGGCCCCAAAGTCTACCACAAGTCTAAAACATCTTCCAGTGGGGACCCACAGAAAAGGGTCACAAACAACTGGACAAGCCTGGAAGGAAAAGAGCAAAATCAACATCAAGATAAAAGCTGCCATTGTCACCTCCCCACGGGTCTCACCCACATCTGTGTCACCTAGTCCACGACCAAAAGACAAGCGCAGTTTCTTCACGTGTCTCCAGGCTCCATGCGCCTCCTCCAGGTCTCCTGGCTCCATCCTGCTTCCTTCCTTCCTCAGTCTCCTCTGCAGCTTCTCCTATTCCTGCTCAGCTCCACCCTCCCTTGGGTGGGGCAGGGAACCTCCCCCTTTCCTGGGGACCACCCTGCCACAGTATGAAGAACTTAGGAATATTAGGAAGTATTTAGGACACTAAAAAGGCAAACCATAGATTGATAGAAAGTATTTACACAAATCTGATAAAGACTTGAACTGATATTATCTTACAAATTGGCAACAAAACTCAATAAAAAGAAAACAGCACAAAAACAAAAAAGTCTAATAATATGAGCAGACACAACACCAAAATTAATATATGAATTACAAATAAGCACATAAAAAAGGTCAATATCATTAATCATAAAGGAAATGCAAATTAAAAGGACAATAACAGAGTGTTGCCTACCTACCTCTTGAACAGCTATAATTAAAACACTAAACATGTTAAGCATTGGCACTAAGTGGAAGAGATGAGGTTGTCATTCACCTCTGCTGTGAATTAAAAATGGTATAACATTTTGGAAAGCATGCTATATCCAGTCCTTCCAATCCAAGGGATTTTTATGAGTAAAGAAAGCAAATTCTGGGCCTCCCTGGTGGCGCAAGGGGTTAAGACACAACCTATGAAGCTATCGGCAGCCACTGCAACATGAGTTCGATCCCCGGCCAGGGAGTTACCCACATAGTGCAGCAGACCTCTCCTGACTTGACCACTGCTCCCCTCAGCAGTGTATTTCAGTCAATCTGCCTGTTCTGTTCCCCATTCTGTCTCTGGTGAATCCTCTCACCCCCACACACCTCTGGCCTGTACCCCAGTTCTTGTATGTATAAATAAATCTTTAAAAAAAAAAAATAAAACAAATTCCATTCAAGATACAGAGATATTCCTAATAGCTTTATTTTTAATAGCCAAAATCTAGAAACAAACCAAGTATCCATCATAGGTAAATAGATAAAACAATTGTGGTATATCTATACAATGGAATATTGTCAAGAATAAAAAGCAACCAACTATGGATTCATTCAGCAGCATGTCTCATTATCAAAATGATTATGTCAAATGAAAGAAGTCAGATTAAAATAAAACATTTATGGGCCTCCCCTGGTGGCGCAAGCAGTTGAGCGCAGCGCTGTGAAGCTCTCCACAGCCTCTGTAGTGCCCATTCAATCCTGGCCAGCCAGCGAGGGTCCCACATGGTGTGGCAGACCTCTCCTCTCTCACCCGCTGCTCCCTTCAGCAATGTATTTCGTCAGTCTGCCTGTTCTGTTCCCGCTCTATCTCTGGTGAATCCTCTCATCCTCCCGCGAATCTGGCCTGTATCCCTGTTCTTGTATAAATAAATAAATATTTAAAAAAAAATTTATACAAAACTCTTAAAAATGCATCTTCATCTGCAGTGACAGAAAGCAGGCCAGTTATTGCCTGGGGTTGTGATTGAGAAGCAAGGACAAGTAGGTCTAGCAACATAGCTGAAGACACATTTATGGGGGGAGCATGTGCTCATTTTCTAGATTGTGATCATGTCTTGATCTGTCAAAACTCATCAAAATGTACTGTGTAAATAGGTGTACTTTACTGTATGTTAATTGTACCTCAAAAAAGCTCTTAAAATAGTTGTGATATTGATGATGTCATACATTCAAGCTATTCAAACACTTTGTTCTGTTTATTTAGGAATATATCTTGAAACAATAGGACAGGATCTATATTTAGAATATTGCTTTGAAATTACTTGGTTATTGAATTCTTATTAATTCATTTAATTGTTGCACATATATTACTGAGTGTCTACTCTGTGTCAGGAATTCTGCTGTGAAAGCTTTTTGCATTGTTTAATTTTTTTCCCTTCCCTTTTAAAGCTTAGTAGAGAAAAATCATTCCAATTAATTTAGCATTCTGGTTAATTGTAAAATGGCCAAATTAAGAGGTTTAGAGTAAATAGAGTGATGAAAATAGCAGTCTTGTAAAGATCAATTTTATTCTTCTCTGTCAATATCCTGAGGGCTGCCCTCCTTGATGAACTACAATACCAATTTTGAAAAGGTGAACTTCTATGATAGTCTAGCCACTTCAGACAATTTGTGATGTGCCATAGGCAAGTAAAGAACAAGAAATCAAATCAAATTGTTTTGTCCTCTAGTTTAATGATAACAAAAAATTAACACAGTTGAATTGAGGTTTAGCATCATTAGACAATGGTTAGTATTTTCAAATAGCATCAGAAGAGCATATCATATTTGAAAACTGACTGTCGAAACTAATCACCTGCAACAATAAAATGATCCAATGAAACAAAAAGGAAATAGCAGAAATTGATCTCTGGTTTCAGAAAATTTTATCAACCCATCATTGATCTTTATCTTCAGAGGTTCTAGAGAAAGTTATTCAGAAGCCTTTATAAGCTGACAATATCACTTAAAAAACACATTCAACTTATCTTAATATTACAAGTGAAATGGCTCGGAGCAATTACAGCTGATAAGCTTGACATCAGTCACTTTAATAACTTTAGAATGAAATATTAATCAAAACATTTGTAAATATTCATAAAGAAACGGATGGTTATTTGGCAGCAACATGGCTCAACTAAAATTAGTCAATACAGATAAATTTTATCTCTGTTCTTATGGTATCCACCCAAGAGTGATTAAGAAAAACACAGAGAACATTTGATTTTAATTAGGTGCTTGTCGACGTTTTCTGTCCCATTAATGTGTGTAAGATGGAGGATGAAACTTTAGGGAGGGAAGACACTGATACAGTGACCTAGCAGATGCTATGTGATGTCATCAGAGAAAGCATCTTTATTTTTATCTCTAAGCAAGTGTTCTACCGCCCTGGATGAAAACTTGGACCTTTCTGAAGCCACATAGACAACCAAATATATTGCAGCCACAAAGCTGCAAATACAAACTCAATTTAGAAATTAAATATTAGTTCCTTAAAAATAAAAGTATATATTTGATTCAAAGTCATTAAAATAATCTTCCCTTCCTCCACCAGGACATCAGAGGTGGTACATATCTCTTTTCCCTGTGAGGGTAAAATATCTAGCACTGTTTCCCCAAACAAATCCTCCTCATGGAATTCTTTTCTAGTGTCTTTTTTGCCCCTTTATATAGTATCACTGCAGTTAAAAGATTTTTTTTAATAGATTTATTTATTTATACAAGCACTGGGTACAGTCAGAAGCACGGGAGGGTGAGAGAATTCACCAGAGCCAGAGCGGAGAGCAGAACAGCAGACTGACAAAGTACAGTCTGAGGGGAGCAGCAGACAGCAGGAGAGGTCTGTGCGCCATGTGGGACCCTCGCCCGGCGGCCGGGGATCGAACCAGCAGGCAGCTTTGCAACCCAGCGCTCAACCACTGCACCACAGGGGAGGCCCTAAAAGATTTTTAATTGTTAAATCTTCAAAATTCCAGACTATATTTTTATATCTGCTCTGTCTCAGTGTCTTAGTTGAAACCTCCAGTTAAATATCCTGATACAGTATGTAGTCTGTACCTACACAAATGCACAGAGAGCACTAATTAAAGGATTCATTTCTATCAGGATATAGTCTGTGAAGATCTGATATGGGAAGCTATCCTGTTCAAAATTCAAAATAAATGCAGCCACCAGACCTAGGAACCCTCAGTTCCTAGTGTTGTAGAGCAACCCCGATACAAAACGGGGTGCCTGACTGTGGGTCCTCACCCGCGCGCTTAAAAGGACTTATCAATGCTCTACTGCAGGCACACGTGAAAGGTTAATAAAAGGTTTATTTACAAGGGAAGGGGAAATGAGGAAATGTACAGCTCTGGGAGAAAAGTGGGAGACAAAGTTTTAAATGAGCCCTACCCTATCCGCCGATCAGGAATCCCAAAATGGCGCTCTGAGAGCTGGCTGCCAGCCAGGAGCGGTGAAGCCAGGAGGTGAGCAATCGCGAGCCAAAGAGCCCAAGGCCCACGTATTTGATTTTTATATCCAACCTGGCTGCCCAACTCCACCCTCAGGTCCCAGCCACCCTCCCTTGGCGGTGATGGGATTTGTCTTTCCCAATGTCTTGATGGCTTTAGTCTGGAGTGGGGGTGGGGTCCACCAAGCCTGTATGGGATTAACTCAGGACATCATTTCCCCCTAACACTAGTACTTGCTATAATCTGCTTTATCTTTATCTTAGGAACTCAATAGAGATCCAAAACAATAGGAAACCAGGTAAGAGAGGTTGAGATGAAGATGGGGATAGAAAATAGGGGTTAAGACACAACCTGATTACCATATTTTAAAAGCATGGCCACCAGCACCATGATAGATTTCTCAAGTCCAAACTTGGAAGTTTGTGAATGCCGTTCCTGGAAACTCCTGCCTATTTCTCTGAAATTCTGCTGATGCAGACCCTTTAGCCTCTTCCCTTCCCACTCCACCAGATATGTCCCTGCTTCTACTTTGTGATATAGACTCTCTCCTCCATTCCTTGACCAATGAACATAACTGTCTATTGCTTGAGTCTTGACTTAACTGTCTTTCCTGGACATCTTCCACTGATGGATGATTGAAAGAACTCAATTGTTCAATAACAATACTATGAATGAAGATAGTAAAAGCTTATTTATCAAAGCTCTACAAAGTTGCATAGGATAGCCAATTTCTGAAACTAATGAAAAGAATTAGATTGTTAAATTTTAGATAAAATTCAATAAAAGCATGTGTATAGTCATGTATTTAGGTACATCCCTTCCCTGGGATGTTAGTATAGAAAGCTATCTGGTGGGAGTGATGACTGAATCCCAGACAGTTTCATCAAAACATATTGTCTGTATTTGACAAGCTACTTTAAGATTATCTCTGTGTTAGACTTTTCAAGATGCAATTCAAATTCATCTTTCTTAAATGGTTTAAACAAGAAAGGGAAAGTATGTCTATAATAGCTGAAGTTCAGAAAGACAGGATTCATTCTCAACTGGGTCTAGATGGTGCTAGATGGTGTGAGGGATCTGTTTCTCCCTATTGCTCACCTCTTTTTTCCTCTTTGGTGGATTATTTCTCAGATTAAACAAAAAATATATACTTTTACATATATAATTATATCTCTACACATACAATAGAGGATTCCTAGCCCACTGCACATGGCTGCATATTTAAGAGATGCTGTGATGGGCTTGGTAGTTATTTACTGTGAAAGTAATACATTTTTAGTGTAAGAGTTAGCCAAGTGAAAAAAACAATAGGAATACAAAACCATCATATATATGTGTATGTGTGTGTGTATATATATATATGTATATACTATAATACCACCACATATACATTTATATATACACACATATATATATGGTGGTATTATAGTTACCTCTTAGTCCAACATAATATTCATGATTTAGTATGCTGATGAAAATAGAAATTTCTTTCCTCAATAGTTCTAATTTCAGTGAAGTTAACTCTGAAAAACCCATCTTGAGCCCATGTGTCCATCCCTGAATCCACTTTTGTGACCAGTGATTGGGGTCACTGCCTCCATAGATACTTGGCTACAAGGATGATTTAAGGAGAGCCAGATGCTGTTATTATAAAAAAGAGAAAGGAAGTTAGGTAGTCAGAAATGAAGCTATCTACTACGTCTGGGCATGATTTTGTAAAGAATTAAAACAAATTTTATTGACTTCAGTAAACTATGGATAAGTCTTTAAAAGATTGGCAAAACATGTCACATAAGAAATTAGTGAATTAATATGTCTCTAGAAGGCAAAACTTAAAGATTGCAATTTATAGGGAAATACATTTTTTTAAATGTATTTATTTATTTACATACACAAGAACTGGGGTACAGGCCAGAGATGTGGGGGGTGAAAGGATTCACCAGAGACAGAGGGGGGAACAGAACAAGCAGAGCTACTGAAGTACGCTGCTGAGGGGAGCAGTGGGAGAGTCGGGAGAGATCTGCTGCACCATGTGGGTAGCTCCCTGAGTGGGGATGGAATTCATGCTGCAGCCACTGCAGACAGCTTCATTGGTTCTGTCTTAACCCCTCATGCCACCAGGGAGGCCCAAAATTCATTTTTATATTAACTAATTTTATAATGTGTGGTTTTTTTCAAGCAGCTGAAAATAAATACTCTCACAGGCAATATATTTCCTGTCCATAGAAATACTCAATGTAATCACACTCCAAGTATTTAGTTCAAGAAGTATAAGGCCAAAGTTGTATTAACACACTCATATTCAAAATGGAAACAAATTAGACCACTCTGCCTGTTCAACCTAGTATCTGCCAGCTACATGTAGGGACAGTAACAACATGACTTTCAAATACTAGAGTACATATTTTCTTTTTTTAAAGATTTATTTATTGGTCCTCTCTGGTGGCACAAGGGGTTAGGTACAGCACTATGAAGCTATCTGCAGCCTCTGCAGCACAAGTTCGATCCTCGACCTGGGAGATACCCACATGGCACAGCAGACCTCTCCTGACTCACCCGCTGTTTCCCTCAGTGTTTTCAGTCAATATGCCTATTCTGCTCCCCACCCTGTCTCTGGTGAATCCTTTCATCCTTCCGTACCTCTGTCCTGTACCTCAGTTCTTGTATGCATAAATACAAGAGACGGAGTGGGGAGCAGACCAGACTGAAATACATTGCTGAGGGGAGCATTGGGTAAGACAGGAGAGGTCTCTGAGCCTTGTGGATTAACTCCCTGGCCGGGGATCGAACTCAGGAACTCAGGTGATAACACTGAGACTTTACCCTAGGCCACCAGGGAGACCCCAGACTACATATTTTCTCAGAAATATTATTTTTTTGCACAAAAATCTTAGGTATTGATATAGATTTTAATACATTCTGCCCAGTAAGAAGAACATTACTAATTCAGACTGAGCTTTAGTGAAGGTGATATTTCATTATGTTACAAACTTATAGTTGTATTGTTTTTCTTCATTATTCAGAAAACAAACAAAAATTTAAGAGAGCAATGCAACGATGAGTTTTCCTTAATGATATTAGAAATTAATTTGCTAAACAGAATTTTGAGTGGGATGAACTATGCTTACCCCATTCAGTGGGCATGACTAATGCTCACTTATCAGCCTCTTCTGTTGTTTTAATTATCTATTTATGGGTCATCATTTAGTAATTTGACTTGTGGAGGAGTTTTAAGTGCTGGCAGCTTGGGATGGGTCTACAAATTTAAATTCAGTATCCTTTAAGATTTGCTGAAAAATTAAGCACAATCTTCTAAATAATTCTACTTCCATGAAGGGGAAAAAAAAAAAAAAACTACAGGTAGAACATTTTCCATTTTTTTTTAATAACATCTAAGAGGAATTAAGTTTTTTCTTTGTGTCTGAGTACATGCACAAATTCTTGAAAGTCACAAAAAAGGAATAATTTAATAAGCATAAATAGGATGAGAAAAGGGGATGGTAAGATGAGGTCTTTACCTGAACTATAAACATAAAGTCAGGATACCAACTGTCCAAGAGAAATATATTTCTTTATATTTGCATATTTATATATGTGTCTATATGCTTGCATACATAATTTATAGATATATGTATGTGTGTGTGTATATATAAATTTATAAATGTGTGTGTGTGTGTTCCCTTCACAAATATAGGCATTAATTTCAGAGGAAACTGAAACTTATATACTGTGCTAGGTAAGCTAATTATGTCTTTTACCACACTCATAATCCCATCCAGGCAATCATGTTTTTAAGTCATACAAACTTTATCACATATGTCACATCTAATGGATCTATGATTGGGCATCCCACCCAAAGAAAGTCAATCTCTCTCTTGTCTGCAACCTATAATAAGGTTATTATGAATTAACCCAAATTTATTAATCCAATCAGATATCCTTTCCTGGGAATTCTAACTAGAGAGAGTGGAAACTCTTAAGCGGAAAAATCTATAAAGGGGTAATTCATGAGCACTTATGGGAAAATTAAGTTATTTGAAGCAGAAGGGATGACTTATCATGAACTGGGTATGTGTTCCCCCAAAATTCATATTTGAAACACTACCCCCCCGATTGGAAAGGTATTAGGAGGTAGAGTCTCTGGGCAATAATTAGGATTTGATTAGGTCATACGGGTGGAGCCTACAAGGAAGGATCACTGAAGTAAAAAACAGAGAAGGAGACAGAGACCTCTTCCTCTGTTTTCCCCCATGTGAGGATACAAGGTCATGATGTCTGTCTGTAAACCAGGAAGTGGACTTTTACCAGACAAGGATATGTTAGCACTTTTGTCCTGGACTTGCCAGCACCCACATCTGTGAGAAATAAATGTCTGAAGCTCAAGCTACACAGTCCATGGTATTCTTTTATAGCAACCTGAGCTGACTAACGCAAATCAGCAGAAACTCAAAGTAGGTTTACAGATAAGAGGATAAGAATCAATCATCTAAAGAAAGAGTTGAAATATTCAGAAAGAAACCATGGAGAAAGATTGATTGGGAAGTTCATCCCTGAAATTTTCTTAAATGGTACCGACATTCTAAATTTAGTTCGGGTGAATATACACTGTTCTCTCTTTTCTTCTTTGCTGGTCCTATCACTTACTTTAACTTTCTCAATCTTGCAACTTAAGATTATCTCAAAACTCATCATCAGCATAAATAAATGGTTAAGAGGAAAAGAAATCGAATAGGACTCAAAATGCAATTTGCTGGTTTCTAATGGTGTAATCTCAAGCAAGTTTCTTAATGGTCAATGGCTCAGTTTCTCTCTCAATTCACTTAAGTCAACTATTGAGCTATAATTTACATAAAATAACATGCATCTTTTTAAAGGTATCGTTAGATGAGTTTGATGAAATGGATATAATCATGGAAACCACCACTACAATCAAAACGTAAAATAGAGTCAGGTGCTACATAACGATATTTCGGTCAACAGCACATCACTTCGACGATCGTGGTTCCTAGGTACACCCTATGTGTGAGTAGGCTATAGCATTTAGGTTTTTGTAATTATACTCTACGATGTTCCCAGGACAAAATTGCCTAACAGAACATTTCTCAGAACATATCCCCATCATTAGGAAACAGATCACTGTAATTCCTTCCTCCAAAAAGTGTCCTCATGTCATTTTCAGCCAATATCTCCCTATCTCTCCCACGGCACAGAAAATCTGGTTCAGACAAACAATGATGTTTTCTCTGTCAGTTACAATCATTTTCATTCCATATAAGTGCAATCTAACAGAATGTATTATCTTATATTCAGTTTAGACACTCAGAATAATAATTTTGAAATTTTTGCAAAATGCATGTTTCAGTAGTATATTCCTTTTTATTGCTAAGAAGTATTCCACTGTGTAGATATATGACAACTTGTTTAGTTGTGTGTTGATAGAAATTATGTTTTTGGTCTATCTTTTGGTGATTATTTTTAAAATGTTTCTCTGGATGTCTGTATATAAATCTTTTTAATGTAATTAATTTTTATTGGCATAATATTGGTTTATAATATCATCTGTTGCCACACCATATCCATCCCAGGCACCCATAATCCTCCATCACTGCCAATTGGGTACCCAGCTCACTTTGCTCCTCATCTTTCCCCTCTTCATTGGGTGGCCTTAATTTTGCAATAAGATTTCTAGGGTTTGTTTTGGCTAGGTTTTGTCTATTCCTTTGTTTTGTTTCTCTAGAATCCACATATGAGTGAAATCACCTGGTATTTGTCTCCTCTGTTTAAGTCTTTTTGTTGACAAGACTTCTTTTCATTTCTTTTGGTGTTAAATTCAGGAATGGAATTCTTAAATCATTCATGCTTTATATGGTGTAGAAGTTGCCAAACAACTCCAAAATGCTGATGTATGAGCTCCAGCTTGTCCACATACTTAGTAATGCTTAGTAGCATCAGTGCTTTCATTTTAATTATTCTAATAAGCAATGCATTCATCCCATTGTGCCTTAATTTTGCATTTCCCAGACAACTAATGATTTTAAGCATTTTCCATGTACATATTGGACATTTAATATAATTAGTGTTCTTGTTATTTTATAGTTGTGTAAATTTTTCTATATTTATTTGCTAAATTTATTAAGTATTTTAAGCTTTTGATGCCATTTTAAAATACAGAAGTTGAACATATATGTGTATATAGATAAACGTGTGTATATAGGTATGTAAATGTATATATGCTTTAGCTTTGCAATTTTTTATTGGTGGTATTTAGAAATACAATTGACTGGCATAGTGTGTTCTTCGCTGTTAAAAATTCACTAGTTTTCAGACCTTTCCATTTTTGAAATTTCTTACAATATTCTATTTACTCACATTAACTGATAATAAAGTTAGTTTGATTTCTTTTTTTCCATTCTGGTTTTATTTTATTTTATTTATTTTCTTATATTATTGTAGTGGCTGAACATCCAATAAAAAGTTGAATAAATGGAAAAGAGTAGACAATATTAATTATTATGAATGGGTATAGACTTTTTCAGACATTTTTTCTATATTAAGATGCCAATAACATTTTTGTTTAATAATGTTAATTGTGGGTCTCCCAGGCGGCGCAGCCGTTGAGCGCTGGGTTGCCAAGCTGCCCTCAGCCTCTGCAGCACCAGTTGGATCCCTGGCTGCTCCCCGGCCACCAGAGGAGGGTCCCACATGGCGCGCAGACCTCTCCTGCCGCCCGCTGCTCCCCTCAGCAGTGTACTTCGGTCCTTCTGCCTGCTCTGCTCCCCGCTCTGGCTCTGGTGAATTCTCTCACCCTCCCACGCTTCTGACTGTACCCAGTGCTTGTATAAATAAATAAATAAATAAATCTTTAAAAAAAACACACAATAATGTTAATTGTGAAATAACATTATTTAGTTTTTAAATATTAATTCAAACTTGAATAAGACTCTCTTGGTCATAATATGTTATCATTTTCATATATTGCTCTTTTTCTTTGCAAATATTTATTATGGGCTATTGTATCTTAGTTCATCAGAGATATTTGCTTGTCCTCTTCCTTTTTGTGATGTCTTCTGGTTTGGGTATCGAGATAATTCTGCCTTCATAAAAGTAGTTGGGAAGTGTTTCCTCTTACTCTGTTCGCTGAAAAGGCTTGTGAAGTTTGGGTGTCATTTCTTTCTTGAATGTTAAATTGACAGGTACAAACATCTGGGTCAGAGTTTTCTCTTTTGTTTGTGAAGAGAATTTTTATTATGAAAAATTTCTTTAATCTACATGTAACTATTTTAATTTTCTATTTTTTCTTATGCCAGTGGCTATGAGTATGACTCTGTAATTAATAAAATGTATTTCATAAAATGAGTTCTGTAATTCATAAAGTGAATTTGTTATAGCATACTCCTGATAAAGTAATTTAGAAGATTATGAGTTCATATATTATAGATACTTACAGCAGGATTTGAGCTAGGGAAAACACGCTCATGGACAACTGTTAGCTATTAAAATATGATGGGTTTTGTTATGCACTGAAGTAAGAGCAAAAGTACACAGAAAAGCCTATTATTCTAGTTAAATCCTGAGAAGTAATTTTTATAACAAAAAACAAAGAGTTATTTATATCTATTGAGTTTGTGACATGTCCCTGACTCATCAACAAATTGCATGTATAATATGCCAAATGGAATGCCAAATGAAAATTTTATTAGAAAATAATATTAAATTTTTAGAGACCATGTCAAACAAATTAATTGAAAGCTTCAAAGTCCTGTATAAGTAGATATTTAATGTGTCCTTTAGATTTCCTTTTCTTAATTTCTTAAAAGAGATATCAGTAAGCCATGGCATTTCACACATGATATATAGAGGACAAGGAATCGTATACTAAATGCTTAATAATAGCGCTTGATTCATGTGGAATTAAGAATGCTTTTGGTTACTATAGAGAAGCATATCCATGTGACATAGGAATTATGACATATCAATATATATAACCAGAAGTTTAGAGCAAGTGTGGCTGCAGTTGATTAATCCAAAAGTTCATTGATTTCTTCAAGTACCCAATTTCTTCCATTGTCCCCAAATTGTCATATCCCTCTTAAAACTGAATCCTAAATCTTTTCTTCCATGTTGAACAATTCTCCTCCCTTCAGTTTGATTGGGTCAGTGTTAAGAACTATGCCATCCTTGAGTAAATAACTGCCATCAAGAAAATACAATGCCCTGAATGGTTCAGACCTGAGCTCCCTAACAATCATTTGTAAGTATGATGCTGTTACCATGATTGACTTAGAGGAAAACAGGGTCTCCTGCTGGAGTTGGAATCAATTCCCTAAATTATATTGCAGCTACACAATGGGACAAAGGTGCAGTGGATGTTGTGGTATCGTTTACAATATGTATTATCTTTTATCCTACTATGGCAGACTGCTCTCCACCCCCTTCCATTGTCTCCTTCTTTCTCAAGAGAATACTCAGATTTTGAGACACATTCATGGTCATTTCACATAGGTAGTCTATTTTCCAGGCTAACACACAGTTACCTCTGTCCATATGGTTCATTTCTGGTCAGAGAAATAACATGTGTAACTTTCAGGATATGTCCTTAAATAGGGAACACTTTCTCTTTTGCCTCTCTTCCTAAATTTGGTGACTGCAGCTCCAGTGACCGTCTGGACACTACTGGAGGAGTCTAGATCTCTGATGATCATTGAGCTCACAACCAACCCTGGATCTCTTAACTCCAGACTTCATTGTCACAAGGGATAGAAATCAATTTATATGCTATTTCAACTATTATTTCAAATAATTAGGCATATATAAATCTGATCTTAATGTATTCTTAACTAGATTTTCAAAAACTAATGTCTGAATTATATTACTAGACCCTTTAAAAAACTCATACTAATAGTATATATTGGTTGGAGCCAATATTTGAGGGTGTGCAACCCCAAACTACATTTTTAGTTCAGTAGCTTCTAATAGCTCCTTTAACATGGAAAAAAAAAAAAGTCTAACTTTCTTTAGGCAAACACCTGCAAGCTATTATCTCCTAAATCTTTCCTGAATGCAAGATATATGTTAGCCTATATTTATTGATATAACAATACTTGCAAAAACTACAAAACACAAACTATATAAATAGGACCTTTTTCTGTTATCAAACATGAATGATAGCTATAGGAAATCAGTGAGTCCCATTTATTTACTCTGTTCACTCCTTCGCACTGTGTTCTTCCAGACTCGTTCATCAACTTCACTATAGGTTTATCTCAGTTTCTATTTTTGGCACCTCTGAGATACTGATTTTTTTTGTTTGTTTGTTTGTCTGCTCATCTCCCCCAAACCCCCAAACCACTCAGTCCCTCTGGGAATTCTCAGACTAGAGAAATCCATCTTCCACTCTCACTAAAACATTTATTTGGGGACTAACATAGCTGATCCTTATCTTTGAAAGTTAGAAAATTCAGCCACTTTGACCGCACCTCGGGGATGAGCTAGGTCTCCAAGTTTACCGTAATAGAAAACTACCTAGAATACTTTCGTGGAAGATGTTCAGTTAATCACAAAGGCTCTCCGCAGAAATCTAGGTCCCTTAGAGGGGAAGCAAAGTCTTGAGCTAAACTTTACGATGGATGCACGTTCCTAGGAGGGAGGGTAAGGAGACCGTGCCCCTCTTGCAGCCTGGCTGCGTGGCTGCCTGCGGAGCAGCAGTGCGGGAGCATCGAGCATCGGTGCAGAGCCTTTTCCCGGAGTAATGCTCTGCACTGGTCGGGGCTTTGTCTTTATTCACAACACATTCATGTGTCTCAGCAGGGGGGGACTGCACAGTTGCCTGCCAGTCTGTCCTCTTTGACTGTCCGCTGAATGAGCCGAATGGTAACTGTCCATTAGTAGTGAGTGAGTGAGTGAGTGAGAGAGAGAGAGAGAGACAGAGGGGGAGGCACAGAGAGACAGGGGAAGAAAGACCACGCAAAAAGGAGGGAGAGAGAGAGAGGAGGGGGTGAAGGATGCTCTCCAGCACGCTCACATGTTAGGTCTGTGCAAAGGCAGAGGCTGCAGCATCAGCACCAGCAAGCTTTCCGGCAGAGATTCTAACTATTGCCCACGAACACCGCGGTCAGGACGACTTTGAAGAGGCAATTTATTACTTATGCATAGAACACTCCTGCTCTGCAAAAACTGGGAGTGCAAACACCCCTTGTTCTCTAATTTATAGACTTGCATCTTTCCGACACTCCACACTGTCAAGACGCTCCTCTACTACAGGTAAGATGCAGTTAAGATTGATCTATTTGTGACATCATTGTAGTTGCACATACTTAATTACTGATCACTTTTAATATAATGCCTGGTTTATGTGGACCTGCTTTTCTTGCTTGATTATTAGTCTCTCCTCAAATAAATAATTTTCTTAAAGAAAAACTGCAATTAAATTCAGGAATAACTACTAATTCTTTTCTAAGAGGAATATATGTGATTGTTTTCATTTCCATGAGCTCTGAGTTCATAGTTAAGAACTTGATCTCAAACTGTGATCTAAGAGGCCATTCACTATACACACACACACACACACACACACACACATATATAATTTCTAATTGTACCAAATTATTTGCTATCATTTGTCTATAAGATGTAATTCATCCCTGGCTACAGTGTTATGCTGCATATGTGCTTTGTAATTTTTTTTAAACTATTATAGTTTGGGGAACCAATGATGAGGCATATTACTTGTAGAGTTTGATCAGATCATTACAGGGTAGGGGTAATTTACTTATTCAGTGCATGTGCTATGATAACCTTACAGAGAAGGCACTGGTGTGAACATATATCATGAACAAATGTGAAGTGATATTAAGTGAAAATGCAAGGAAGTTCATAAAATATCAGTCTCAAGTTTGTTCTTTAATTAAAATTTACCTTTGTTTTCATAACTCTTTTTTCTATCTTTACCTATCATTTTTTAAAATAAGATTAGTTCTTAGATGAGGTCAAGTCATCTCAATGTTGCTGATATTGATGAGAAAACTGTAACCACAGAAACATATTGAGGATGTGCTATGTGTACCTAGAGAGACTATAGGAGTGATATTATCAACAGGTTTGTAAAATTTTGCTCTGTTAAGTTTTGACAAGGACATTTTAGAGTGCTAACCCCTTGTAACTTGGATTACATTCTGCTGTCCCATTCAGGGTCCACATAATTTCGAAGTCTAATTGCATTGCTGCTTATGGTCTGAACTATAAGAACTAGACAATCTTAATAATAAAGATACTTTACTTGACATATTAACTTAAACTAACCCCAATCAATACATATGTTCTCTATCTTTGTTGATACATGAAGTTCTTTCTATTATTTGCATACTATATTAGTCGATCATGATCAATTCCCTGACATCCAGTATTTAAATACTAGTAATCTGGAACAATTACATTGATATGTAGTTACTGGTTTTAACTCTTACTTACAATAAAATATGTAGCATAAGATTAAAGGAAATCTTAGAAGAACACATGTGTTACAGTAAAATATTGTGAAAATAGAAGCATTTGCATGCAAAATACATAATTCATTGGAAGACTTGTGATTCTTGTTCCTGTGGACAACTTTTTTCATTTTCGAATTTCACTTACAAAAGGTTTAAATCCCAGGGGAGTGTATGTAAAATATTCAATTGACTGAGAATCTGAAAATTAAGGGAGAAAAGTATTATTACTACAGTGACATTTCTAGGACTATTGGGAAGTTGGTAACCGGCATGAATGTAAATAATCCCTTTTAAAGTTTGTCCTAAAGTGCACTACAAAAAAAAAAAAAAAATCAAGAAAAGTTGATGTACAATATCACAGAAGAAAGTGAATGATGACAAAGTAGAGAGGAGGTTTACAGTTTTAAAGGGCAGAATATTTTCAGTAAACAGAGTAAATGCTATACTCCTTTTATGACTGGCATGGGAAAAAAAATACCAACTTTCAAGAATACCAACTCACAGACATGAACGAAATACTAATGGCTAAATATCTGGTTGAAAAATAACTGTTCTTTTTACTTACTTAGTTATAAGGTTACTAAAATTTTATCTTTGCTTAAAGATTTGTGCTGCTAAAGTTAGAAAAGTTTCTTGGACAGTACTTAGATTTTTATAAGTTTGTTAATATGTATTTATCTGAGTATTTATCTGAGCCACCTAACTCTGGGGAGTTTTCTTTCTGAGGAATGCAAATATTCAATGATGCACAGGCTTTTGTTTTGGATTTTTCTGTATTAGTTTTAAAATTACAAAGTTAGTTTTAAAATTGAAATTACCCCACATTGTTTATCCCACTCATCAATTTTTTCCCAGTTTTTTCCCAATTTTTTCCTAGCAACGTGGTCTAGATTTCCTTATTCGATATATTATAAAAGAAACTTCACTATGTTTACCTACATCAGAGCAGGATGCATGATACATGACTTCTAAAAATTCAGTGTCATGTTCATTTTGTCTTCATTTCCCCCAATCCTCTAGCTTTTCCAACCACGTAAGAACTTTTAATTTGTCTAATAAGAATAAACTAAAATTAACATTATTTTCAGGATCCTGGAATTTTAAACTATTTTAGAAAGTAACTTTGTTTTAATTATGGGAATAATCACCCTATTAATAACACCTTTAAATAATTATCCCAAATTTGCCAAAAACATATTGGCAGGAATGTGTTCCTGTTCTCAGCTTGAAGCTTTATAGCTTCAAATTTCTAATGAGAAAGTTTAGAAAAAGTTTCCTTCCAATAACATTTTATGTTGCGCTAGATGACAAGTTGGCTGTCTATCTGGATCTTTAGCTATTTGAGATTAGATTACAGAGTCATAATTACATTATTTGTGACATTATTTGTGAGTTTGAATGTGTCATGGAATCTACTAGCTAAGACAGCATATGGCTAAGTTAGTTTAGAGGCTTTAGCTACTATAACAATAGTCAAAAAATTGAAGTTTATTTCCTTGTTACCTGACAGGAGTTTAAACTCTGTTTTCAATATGTATATTACATCAACTGTTTATAACTTATGGAATAAATTCTGTTTTCATTGATGTGACAAGGATCTATTGAAATGCCCCCTCTTGATTTTCTATAGGAATTTTGTTTTGATGGTTTTGAAATATCATATGAATCTTTCCCTTCGAATGGTTTCTCTGAACTTACAAATCAAAAATACAAAAATAGAACATAATTCCAAGCCTTTTGCATGATGGCTCTTATATTGAAGTACAAATAGAAAGAGCTACAATTAAAACATCCTGAACTAACAAGCAAGAATATAGAATGAGAGATCTCCAGCTAGTTTTCTGTTTCAGTTACTTGACTTCAGAATATTCTCAGACTATGGGGTGTGTCCTGGATATCCAAGATTCCTGTTGTTCCCAGTGATATGGTAGAAATAAGAAGTAACATCTTCCTTCTATACCCACAAGTGCAGGTTAAGTATTGAACCTCAGGAAGAAAATTTTTGGACTAAAATAATTGTTGTAAACTATAAGAGACTATTCAAACAAGTTAAAAAAAATCATAGTTGTAAAATGCTGGTTGACTATTTTGAAGTCAATTATTTGTCTAAGTTTTAAAGGTCTTTTAACAGAAGCCTGAAAGTAGCTGTCAGCAACCAATACAAAAAGGAATTTGATCTGTATTTTTTTACCAAATAATAATACTTTGGTGCACATATTATACAACTAACTTTAAAAATATAGTAACAGGTGTGCTCTGCTTCAAGGAGTGCTGGTATAGGAAAAAATATTCAATAAAAATGCTAAAACATAAGATGAATTATTAGTTTTAAAAGTGTTTATCCCTAAACCTAGCAAAAATACTTTTTTGAAGATCAAGTCTGTTTAAATACATTCAAGGCCATTAATATAACACAAAAATTATTGTTTCCATACTTCTTTAGCAACCTAACCACCAGGAAGTGAAGTGGATTTGCAGTGACAACTAGATGTATACGCATGAACTCTCAAATGGAAAAATTCTAATTTTAAAATAAAGTGTCCATTCATTTCCTTTCCTAGAACTGTGTCCATGCAAGATAGCAAACCAGTTTAGAATATTCAGTAATTCAGATGTTATATAATGCAGTGTATATGACAAGGGAAATGGACTTGCAAATATGGAGAAAGGTTAAATTGTTCACTTTGTAGTGTAAGAAAAGTCAGGGATTAAAGAGTTTTCCATACATGAACTTTCTTTATCAGATTAAAGGGTTTCTGACATTTTAGAAGAGTTCTTTTCAAATTAGCTCCCAGTGTTTTTCTTTAATCTGCACAGGCAAATATTACAAGCTTGAAGGTTACTCTTAGAAGGTAACATATTCCAATTAATTAGTTTCTGCTGATGGATACATACATTGTAAATATAAACCATAGGGTTCCAATAGGGAGAGTAATTCAAATTTTGCAAGAGAACACTGGAATCTACATTCTCTTTTAAGTCTTATAAGAAAACATACCAACCATTAGGCAATTATTTAATGAAGGCAAACTTCTAGTTGTGATTAAAAGAGATTATATTAGCACTTCAAAAGAGTATGTATTGCTTAATCTATGTTTAATAAACACAAAATATGACTTGGGGTTCTTGAAAATTGATACTATTCCTAAATTACTTTACTTTCATGGAATGCGAATACTCATTGATTTTTTCACAGAAAATATAGAAGTAGATTGTCATATAATTCAATTTGGTATTATTTTGTTCAAGAAGTAATCAGAACATTTAATTGTATGAGTAAAGGAAAGACATCTGACTAGCACTTTAGCAAGATGAATTCAGTTTGTAATACCATTTTATGCCCGTTTGCTACAACATATCCCTAATCATATTTTCATCATCTGGAACACCTATAGAATGTTATCACCACATCTTCTTTTTTTGAAACCTACAGTTTCTAAATGATCTATCATTTCCAACTGAAAACATGTGGTAAGTCCAGATGTTCCAACACAATCTCTCCCAAAGGCTTACAGTTACAGGTTGACTCAAGTATGGCTATGTATAAATATACACATCAGATCCCTAATTTAAAATTAGAACACAGGCTGTGAAGTGCATAAAAATGGTAAAAGACCACAGTTGGTTGTATAAATCCCTTGTTTAAATGAAAATGTGCTTTCTGCCCCTTCACTGTACATCTGATAGAATCAATAAGATCTTAACATTTATTAAAATATTTGTAGAAGAATAGATAATATGTAAGGCAGTACTATCTGAATGAGAGGTATGATATATGAAGTAACCCTATTTAAATAAATATAGATGGGAATCATTGGTCCTGTTGGGAAATTCCAAGGTTTTAAGGTTTAAATAGTTCATTCTTCTAGTAATTTATAGTGATTAAGGCATAAGGAAGTTGATTATAGAAATAATAACTTGATTTCCTAGCAGTTTATTCAAACCTTAAACTAACAAGAAGAAATCAGAAAGAGAACAACTTTCCCTAAGGAAAGCAAGCATTTGCTAACTAAAAGTATTTATGATACTTTGCTGGCTAATTTATCCAGACAGATAAAACAAAAACAAGTGGTCCATAATAGAACAATAGTGAAAATAGCAGACAGATTTATGAAGCACAAGACAACTCTCTTGGGACTTCCCCATAGTTGAGTTCTTTAAGAGTCTGCATTTCGTTGCTCTATTTTTTCCTTTATCTTTCTCTCCTCCTTTAATAGTTACATTTCCAAGAGTCTAAACAAGAATAAGAAAACCTACTTTCAGCATTTTCTTAGTTCAAATTATTATGCATATTATAATCAATTAGCTCTCCCTTACCATTCCATAACTTTTCTTCTAGCCAAAGCACTCTCACCAACCCCAAACTGTAAATTTGACTTGAGCAAGAAAAACTGCCCGATGAGTGATTGGTACTTGGTGTCAGTTTCCACCTATGTGAGAAAGGTAATAGACTGCCTGGGTGAGGGTCTGGAGATATGAAGCAAAGTCTTCCCTGTTTTAAATTTACCTTAGGTCACTCTTTAGCTCACTCTATTTAAATTAGTGGCAAGCATGCCTTACAAAGATGGGGGAAAATAATAGAGCCTGCTGCAAACTTCCATGACAAGATTAGGAGCTTATGGCTATTGATATAAAATAGTCTTCATATTTTCTAATACTGTGGTTCAAAGGGGGAGAAGAAACCAAACATTTAATTAACTGCTCCAACTTTCTAAACACCAGATTGAATATGTCTGGTCAAGTAGTAATTAGAAAAATATTGTCAGATCAAAGGGACCTTCTATAACTAATGATTACTACTATTGCTTCTGATGTTGCTACTGCTAATATTGATTGAATACTTTACCATATGCCACTTTAGACATCTCATATGCATTATCTGATTATAAAACTGAATGAAGTTAAAATTAGCATTACTGTTTAAAAATGGTAAAATAGACTTGTTTAGGTAAACTATTTTAGGTAATTAGAATTGAATGATACTTCTATGTGTCTTCCAAAACCTATAACCACTTGGATTTTGTATCTACTATTTTACTCAAGTAATCTGCATACTATTTATTGGGAGTTAACAAGATAAACAGCCAGTAGAAAGAAAAGAAGCAAACATTAAAATATAAATGTAAGGCGTTTTCCAAATTTGCAACTACTTAAGCAATTCAGTAATCAATCCTCTGAGAAGCTATACTCATTTCTATTTTCTCTTTATTTATTTCTGTCTATTTATTTTACAAGTCTGCAATATATTCTTCCTACAAATGCTGAAACTGAACTGAGTGCAATTTTCTTTTTCATTCTCAGAATTTATGAAGTAGTTATTTTCAACCAAATTGTCTAAATCATGGACATGTCAAAACATCAGTGCTATATCCTGTCATAAAAATGTGAATAGGTTCTTCTTATTGTGGCTTATTGCCTCTAGCTAAAAACAGTGGATCTGCTTGCTATATTTAAGTCAGGCTGATTCATTGGTCAAAGAGTATTCCCTCAAACATTCATATTTTGAAAGTGGTATCTGTGCAATGAGATTGAAACAATTTATTTGCTATATTTTTACAGTATGGGTCAAAGTAACCTAGTGATTGTCAATCTTAACTTCAGATATTTCCAACTGAATCCCTTTGCAAATCAAAAATATTTACCCCTTTTCAAATCATTTAAAAATTATGTATGATATAGAATCTGCAGATACTTCAAATACTTAAACTACAATATATAATGCATTGTAGTCATACTTACAGTAGACTTTATGATGTTTTTATGGAAAGTCTCCAAACACATGCCTAACTAGTCCCTAATTTAAATCTGACAATCTACAGCCAATTCTACTTAAAATAGTGAAGATCACATCTTACAGACCTTCATTCCACATAAACTTTCCTTATACTTAGTGTAGAAATCCTTGCTTTGTGTGTCTATGTCTTTGAGGTTTTTTTCTTTCATTTAAATACATTGGTAGATGATCATCTCCAAAGAGAAACTCTAAGATTTACTGATTTGCTTGCTCAGAATGAAGTTCAAAGGTGATTATAAATATCTCCATATGGCAAAATACAGATTTGTCTACATCTATCAAAGCTCAAAATAGTAAGAGGATTATAAAAGATGACAAAGAACTGTAAAGATTTAAAGTTAATTCCTAACTTTCTTAAACTTGCTGAAACTACATTTAGAGTGAATCAATATCATAAAACTGTATAAGACTTTCTTGCACTAAATTGTTTTAATCATGCACCAATTACCTGTTTCAGGGATTATTAAGAATGAGTCTTAAATTGTACATATTTAGCTTTCTTTCATCTTTATTGGTGTGCAAGTTTATTATAGTTCAGCCCTTCATGATCATTATTATCAGAATTCTTTGATGGTAGGAATGTTTGAAGGATATATAGTCTGGTTAAGTATGTGACTCCTGAGAATCTACACTTTCCTGACAAAACTAGATGAAACATTACGAGCTCCTAAATTTTGATGCTATTTTGACAAAGTGAAAGGAACCACATTTCTCAGCTGTCATCATGTTAAGAAATAGGATCCAGTTGGGTTATCTATAGATTTCCCACACCATACTTTTGACTTTCAAGATAAGCATGCTGGCCAGCAGCTGGAGATATGGTTTCTGCCCAGATTTAGCAACTTTGTAGATTAAGGGTATAGTACTAGCATGTGGTTAAGATTTGTGTATGTCATTGAGTCTGCTGAATATTGACTTAAAATGTGGCTCCAGCAACCAATGATAAACAATAAAATAAAGTAGTTTAGATTATGTACCAAAGTAAAAATAAATATTCATGATCCCATTCAACTATATAGAAATGACTGAAAACATACACAAAAGGGAGGAACAGACAATGCTTGCTTATATAGAAGAATTCCATATAATGTATATAATTCTCCATTCCAAAGGTAAAGGGGGTATATAACTCCCACTCCTTAAGTGTTAAGTGTTGGATGTTCTTACTGACTTCCTTCTATAGACTATAGTATGGGAAATGGTAGGGGCAAGAGGAATTTTATAGTAGAGAAGTTTGATACACACAATTTCAGCTATGGTTAAGGTCACATCAACACCATCAACGAAAAAAATCTAGAATTTTTTGAATAAGGAAAAACTATTTTAAAAGGCTGGTAAAATAGGGAAGACACTCCAATCACAGAAATCTGCAAGTGCCTCAAAATTAAACTACACAAGACTTTTCTTTTATAGAATAAAAAAGAATAAGTGAAATTGGTTGTTACAGGCTGAATTATGTTCCTTCCCAATTCATATCTTGAAGTCCTAGCCCCCAGTAGCTCAAAGTGTGACTACAGTTGGATTGAGGTCTTTGAAAAGTAATGAAAGTTCAATTAGAACAAATGGATGGACCCTAATCCAGCTGGATTGACACACTAAGAGATACCAGGGATGCACACGTGTGAGGACACAGTAAGAGGATGACCATCTGCCAGCTATGGAAAGAAGTCTCAGAAGAATCCAAACCTGCCAACACCTTGATCTTGGGTATCTAACATCCAGCAACATGAGAAAATTAGTTTCTATTGTTTAAGCCACCCAGTCTGTGGTGTTTTGTTATGGTAGCCCTATCAAATGCTGTATTGTGAAAATGAAGGGAAATAATGACTAGTGTGGTTTGATAGATGGATCTCACTGTGAACAGCCAATTTTCAGAATAAGCTGATAAGGGATCCATGTTCTTCATTTGAATGTTTGCTCAAAGTTGGGGGTAAGCAACGTTGAAGGGTCTACAGAGGAAAGGATCCTGAGAAAACTGGTCAAGACAAAGCAGAGGGTAAGAAGGGGGTGACTGTGAATGCTCCATCAGATGATAAGTTAAGCTGATAGTACATAGCCTTGGTATGGTGGGATTAGAAAAACACTTTACCTTTGTTTTTTTCTTCCCCAAAATCCATAACCTCAGACAAATTCCAATTGAAGATATTGTACAAAATATGGTTAAGATGTTAGTAATAGGGAAAACTGGCTGTAGGTTATATGGTAATTCTATGTACAATCTTTAGAACATTTCTGAAAATCTTAATCTATTCTAAATCTAAAAATTTACTTAAAATGACAAGTAAAAACAAAGAATCTTAGCAATAGTGTATTTCAAACAATGGGATAACACAAATCCACCATTAAAATGTTCACATCAGTCTTGAAATATGTCTGTGTCTGTTATAGAACATGATATAACCACCACTTTAGAAAATCATGGCTTTCGGCCTACCCTGGTGGCGCAGCGGTTGAGTGCTGGGTTGCGAAGCTGCCAGCAGCCTCTGCAGTGCCGGCTCGATCCCCAGCTGCCAGGTGAGAGTCCCACATGGCACGCAGACCTCTCCTGCCGCCTGCTGCTCCCTTCAGCAGTGTACTTCATCAGTCTGCCTGTTCTGCTCTCTGCTCTGGCTCTGGTGCATTCTCTCACCCTCCCACACTTCTGACTGTACCCAGTGCTTGTATAAATAAATAAATAAATCTTTAAAAAAAAAAATCATGGCTTTGGTGGAAAAACAATTCATTTCTGTATTTACTGAATTTGATGGAGGTAATCTTTATCTGCTTCATGCAAAGTATCAGACAAGAAAGAAATTAGAATGCTAACTCATAGGCATCTTTTCCCCCAAGTCTAAAAACAATTTCATTTGGTCTAGTTGGAATTACTCCAACAACTATGTCTTTATTATCCTAACAACCATGGTGTTCAGGTTTTTATGGACTGGGTCTGTTGATGAGCTCAGTGCTATGGTTCCTTCCATCTCCACTTCATCCACTACTCTACTAATTTAGAATACTATTTTTGAAATCATAATATACAATACAGTATAGTACAATAAATTACAATACACATACCACCAGTGCAATCCATCTCATAAGTACTGTACCTTTTTCTTTGCAAAATTCCAGCAGCAGTATAATCAACTATATAACTACCTTCACAGTACCTGATTAAAATAAAAAAGTTACTTTTTGTTCTGCCTTTTGGTAGAGTTCCCTACCTATGAAAAATGAATGCTCACTTTGTTTTCTAAGTGCTGGAAAGCATTGTCTCATTACAGTGTTGTTTTTTATTTTTTAAAGATTTATTTATTTATACAAGAACTGGGGTACAGGCCAGAGGCACAGGAGGGAGAGAAAATTCACCAGAGACAGAGTGGGGAGCAGAACAGGCAGACGGACGGAAGATACTGCTGAGGGGAGCAGCGGGCGAGTCAGGAGGGGTCTGCTGCGCCATGTGGGTATCTCCCAGGCTGGATGGGAATAGAACCCATGCTGCAAAGGCTGTGGACAGCTTCACAGCACGGTGCTCAACCTGCTGTGCCACTGGGGAGGCCCTCATTGCAGTGTTTCTATTGATGAAAATACTTTTATGAACCATTGTCAGATCAGAACTATCTCTCACTTAAGGAAATCACCTGAAAGGATACTATAGAAATAGTTTTCGTGTCCATTGACTTGAAAATTTTTTCACACTCTTCACTTGACATTTTTATTTAATTCAGTCTTGCTTTGATTTTTTTTTAAAAATCATTTAAACTTTCTTAAGTTTCATCAGGAAAGGAAATAAAAGGAAAGCTGACAGGCAAACGATAGTCATTTGATTTTACTGGCTACTTGTCGTATTTGCTGTTCACTTTGTAATTAAAATCTGATTGCTACAGGAAAAAAAAATCATCCAGGAATAATAATGTTATTATTTGATAGATAGATATTTCTTTGTTATTTGAAAAATGGGTTCATGCTGGCAAGTTTGAATTATTATAGTGAGAGAATTTTATTTTTCCTAGGTTCAATAATTTAATGTGATTAGCCTTTTGGAAAATGAATATAATATTTCAGAAGCTCAGAAACATGATCTGTATGTATGTATTACACTTACAATTTAATTAGGAAACTAATGAGGTGCGATTGGCAATCTGATTGGTGAGGAACTGGTACTGTAAATTTCTATTAGCAAACTTGAGTACTTCTTTTCCAGCTCTGCATTCACCAAACCTCAGGATATAGGAATTATTACACTGGGCACCTGCCATCCTGACCTTTGGAACTATCATCCTGTGAAATCACCAAATTAATTATAACTCATGGGAAGGGAGTGCTATAAGATTTAACTACTTACAAGTTTATCTAGGAAGAACAAAATGAAACAGATTAAATACGGCTATTACTTAGATGTAAATGAGCTAATTAACAGAAATAAAGTTTGACAGTTGCATAGGATAATAGTATTGTTTATTTAGCTAGAATTTATTTTTAACGGGGTACATATAGAGATATATAGATATTTGTATTATATTATACAGTATAGGTGGTGAATGAGACACTTTTTCAGTGTCATTAACTTAGTTTGGAAATCAGACATATTTGTCACTTTTCTGAGCAATTCCCACATGTGTTGATGTAATCACACTGTGACACATTGTTTTCTTTTAGCACCAGTGCGCTTCTCATGATTTATAGCAAATTCATATTTTAAAGCATTTTCCGCACTTAACTTCCAACTGTCTGAGTCTCATTCCCACAAACATCATAAATTCTAATGATAATCACATCAAATACAGAGTTGAGTAGACAAAGTGAATAAACAATTTCATTAGTTGTGAATAAAACCACCATTTTATTGTTGGATTTCATTTTAGTATTATTGAGCCACATTCTGTTATTAATAAAACATTGGATTTCAAATCTAGTCAATGAAAGACTTAAGTAAATTTAAATTTTCTTACTAAAATTCAGCAAATTGGTTTAGACAGCAAAACCCTAATTGAAAATACCAGTAAATCTACCAGTTTTCACTTATTAACAAAAAATGGCAAGACAATGTTGTTAAACACAGCCATGAAGTACTAGACATTGTGTTGAGTCGCTTCCATAGTATTGTAGTTTATCTTTCTAAAGACCCTGTGAGTTACTATTGCCACAGCTTTTGGTGGTAATGATTAGAGACCAAGATGTTTAATAATTTTCCCAAAGATACAAACACAGTGAATGTTAAAATTGAATTTAAACTTAGGTCAGCCTGACTTCAAAATCATGCCTTATTTTGCTGGACTTCAATTTAATTACCTATGAACAAGCATGCTTTACATAAAAAGAGCAGGAAAATTAATATAAAGTGAAATGAAAATAATTGTTAAAGAATAAGGTTGACTCATACCTTACATACTGCAGAGTAGGCCAACACAGTGATTATTTTATAGCCTGTTTTTCCCAAAATGACTGCTACTATAAACAGTAAATCTCTCCTTTTAAAAAGTTGATATATAAAATTGAAATACTATTAGAGAAAAATCAGTTTTTCTATTAGATTCTATATATTATATGTAGTATAATACATATACTAGTATATTTATTTGTTTACTTGTAATGGATTGTTTTATGTGGTAGTTGCTTAGATCACTAACTTGACATGGGGGCAGGCAAATTAGCAGGGAAAGTAACAGTGAAGTTCAATTAAAGGAAGATCAAGCTAACAGAAGATCAATCCATAATGAAGACTAAGAGCTCTGAATAGATAATGCAAATCAATAGAAAATATGATTGGACTGTGAAAGGTGTGATTTTTCAAACTTCTTTTCAGGAAACTATCTATTCTGTAAATCAACATCCCTGAATTTGTTCCTAAGAAGTTTGCAGCTGGCATATTCTTGAGGTCCTGTCATCATCTTGCCAATTTCAACCTCACATGTTCAACAAACAATGGAGCTCCTAGTATGGGCCAAGTAAAATGGTAGGCACTGATGACACAGTGGTAGACCAAGATTTAGCACAATGACTACTGGCCCATAATTAAACCACAGACATGCATAATCCAACTTGAGTAAAGATTAGAAACCTCAAAATGCTTATCAGTGCTATAATAGCTCAAATACAGTGATGTTACATGAGCCTTTGTTACTTAGTCATGGAGGATGCATAAACTTAGACTACATCTTAGCTATAACCTGAAAGATGACTGAGATGAACACATGCTTCCTCATTAACCCATGTCTGGCTCTCTAAGACAGATTTGTTTCATTCCTAATAGTGGTTAGTTGAGAACTTCCTGTCAAAATGGGTGTGATCCAGCTGTGTGTTACATTAGTCAAGATTTTGTTTCCTCCTCTTTAAATGGGCATAAAATTTGTACTCACCTTGAATTGAATAGGTATGTGAGCAATTCTTGGAGCACACAGTCCCTTACACATAAATGTCAGCAAGAGTTATTATTAAGTTATATAAATAAGTCATGTGGTTGATTTTGATTTAAAGATTTTATTTTTATTTATTTTTGCATAGAAGAACTGGGGTGTAGGCCAGAGGTATGGGGGGTGAGAGGATTCACCAGAGACAGAGTAGAGAGCAGAACAGGCTGATCTACTGAAATACTGCTGAGGGGAGCAACGGGTAAGACAGGAGAGGTCTGTCATGTCGTGTGGGTTAGCTCCCTGGCTGGAGATTGAACTCAGGCTGTCCAGGTGATAGCACTGAGACTTTACCCCTAGGCCACCAGGGAGGACCCCATGTTGTTGATTTCTTTTTTTTTTTTAAGATTTATTTATTTATACAAGCACTGGGTACAGTCAGAAACGCGGGAGGGTGAGAGAATTCACCAGGGTCAGAGCGGGGAGCAGAGCAGGCAGAAGGACCGAAGTACACTGCTGAGGGGAGAAGCGAGAGCAGGAGAGGTCTGCGCGCCATGTGGGACCCTCGCCCAGTGGCTGGGGATCGAACCAGTGCTGCAGAGGCTGCGGGCAGCTTTGCAACCCAGCACTCAACCGCTGCGCCACCAGGGAGGCCCCATGTTGTTGATTTTTAATGTCACATTGAGTAGACTGCTTAGCTGTGTGTGACAACAATTCTTAGATCACCTTATTTTTCAGTAGCAAAGCAGAACTTTCTTATTTCTCTCTTTGATATTGTAGAGGGCACTCATCATTGTTACTTAATATGGTTCTTGGAAAATCTAACAACATCCATCATTTCCTTTTGACTTTAAGTAAGGCACTGAGTGAAAAAGTGGGCTATATGAATATTACATGTCTATTCTAAATATTAGGATTCCTAAAACAGTCAGAATCTAAGTAACTCATAAAAAATATGGAAGGCCTATATAAGTCCTTCCATTTGGAGTCTCTTTGTATAGACTATTGATTTTTATAGCTCCAGGAAGATGATGCATTTCTATGCCAATGTGTTATTGAAAAATATAAAAAGCTAAATTTTACAAAAGAATATATATTAAAAATACTCATTTCTGGATGTGGATGTAACCTTAAAAAGCCAAAAAAAAAAAATGCCATATGACCTAGCAATTCCACTTCTGGGTATCTATCAGAAGACTGTGGAACCATTAAGTGAAAAACTATATACAGTGTTTATTGCAGCACTGTTTACAAAGCTCTGTTTACATGGAAGCAGCTTAAATGCCCACTGTAGAACACCAGGTCAAAAAGTTGTGGACTATCCACATTATGGAATACTATTCACCACAAGGAACGATGAAGTGTTACCATCTACAGCAACACTGCCGGAGTTAAAAGGTGTTGTCAGAGTGACAACAACAAATATTGGACATTCATATAGCGGATGATTTGACAAAATAAAACACCTAGAAAAACTAAGGAACATGAATAAACGAAGTGAGGGTTCTGAGGTTAAGAGAGAAATGTATAAGGGAACATAAAGGATAGAAATAGGGTAGAGAGAAAAAAAAAAACTTTTCTCTAGCAAATTATTTTAACCTGTGGCAGGTTATTAATCTGGGTTCCGTGGATGTTCTATCCACTATTCCACACTATTCCAATTTTTTTAATACTTGATGGATATACACAAAAAATATATTTTGTAGTTTATATTGGAGTCTAAGAGAGCACAACTTTAAATGGCTAAGAAAAATTGTCATAAAAGACATTTTCATAATTGTATCCAAGTAAATGAGGTTGTTTGCCATTATGCTTTTCCTTTTGCCTTCAATACTTCAAATCTAATATATCCTTCATAAGTCCCCTTCAAATTCAGAGTTTCAAGATCATTTCACTGTAAATAATATCTCTCTCCCCCCTACCCCTTCCCACTTTGTCTCTTCCCCCAGATTTCTCTCAAGCAGCATCTAGTGGATAAACATCACCTACTAGATAGACACATATGTTCTAACTTGCATCATTCATCTCTTTCAGACATGCTTTCCTCATACTTCTTAATGGAAAAATTCTACTAAATAATTTATCATGGCATTTTCACACACTTATTGAATAACTAGTCTTTCTTTAGTTGTGGTGCTTGTTCATTTGTTACATAACAAATTGTATTGATGGCATAAAGGTGAAGTTTTGCTGATAATACAAAATTGCTTAAGCCAGATTCATCATGGACTAAAGGAGACAAATTTATATTTTGAACTTGAGTATTTTTTTAACAAAAAGAATACGCATCTGTCACACATTTTCATAAAGAATTCAAATAATGTAAGGATGGATGAGGAGAAAACAGAATGGTTTATTTGTATGAAACAGGGGTTAATTAGTACACCAGTCTGGACATTCTGTTACCAGTTACACAGCTTTTGCTGCATAATAGACCCTGAAAAGCTTAGTGGTCATTTTTTTAATCATGAATTTATACATTATTTATTTGTTTCTACTGACCTGCTTCAATCATAGTTAAAAAACTTCGGCTTGCTCATGCATCTGTCATCACCTGGTTGGTCAGCCCAGACTTGACTACAGGGGTCTACAGTGGTGCTGGCTGGGATGACTTGGCTCCAACCCACCTAGTTTTCCATCCTTTAGTCATGTAACCCACATATTTGTCATGGCAATAGCTAGTGTACAAATAAAGTTTAAATGGGCAAGCTCTTTGTAAAGCAACTACTGTTATCTTTTTTATTTTTACCCAATTGACCAGAATGATTCACAAGATCAACCTATGTTCTATGTCCAGTTTTTCAAAGGTCAAACAGACACTGAATTTTAAAGTTTGTGGTTTGGTGATCTTATTTAATTACTGTTGAAGTTTTTAAAATCTGTTTTAAATAATGAAAATATCCTCTCCACTGCAAAAATTGAACACAGATTGAGCACTAACTGATATCAAGGAATTAATGCTAATATTGTCAATGTCTACAAATATCTAAGAAATGATTTGTAATTTCAGGGATGCCTACCAAAGTTTTATTGAGGATGGGCAGTGATTAGGATTTGTTTATAGTGTATTAATTCAGCCTCAAGAGAAAAAAAAAAACAAAGTAAGTATGGTCAAATCTTATTTCTTGAATCCAAGTGATATGATGGTATTTAAAAATTTTTATAGTAGCATTTTTCTAAATTTAGAAAAAATTTGTAGACAATTTCACATGTATCATTCTTATTTGACTTTCTAAAACTCAACCTTGAACTTTAACCCAGTATTCAGGGGTGTGATTTATGCACAAAAATCATCCTCAGACCTCTTTAGATCAAAATCCACTGAAAGGAAAACTTGCTTCTACATTTACATGTTGTCACAAGAGTGTAAATCTGTTTACTTTATGTTCAAATGAAATAGTAAAAGAAAAAATGAGGGGCCCTCCCTGTTGGCACAAGGGGTTAAAATGCAACTTTTGAAGCTTGCGATAGCCACTGCAGCACCAGTTCGATCCCTGGCCAGGGAGCTTACCCACATGGCACAGCAGACTTCTCCTGACTCGCCCACTGCTCCCCTCACCAGTGTATTTCAGTCGATCTACCTGTTCTGCTCCCCACTCTGTCTCTGGTGAATTCTCTTACCCCCACCCCACAACTTTGGCCTATACCCCAGTTCTTGTAAGTATACATAAATAAATCTTAAAAAAAGAGTTAAATTTTCACCTTAATGAAATTAATTCACTTAGAAAAAAGCCTTTTCTTTGTCCTTGAACTGTCAAGAGTGTGATGTATTAGCTGCCTCCTCTGTCAGGATCCTCACACACCCTTCTACCCATTTTCCCCTAATGACCTTTGGATGCCCAGAGGACAAATGTTACATATATTTATCTTATAACAGCACCTTTGTTGTTGTTGTTATTATTATTACTTGCTATATTGCCAGCACATAAGTGCATCTGACATTTGTTGAATAAGTCAATCAACATAGAGATGAATAAACACATCTGATATCTGAAAAACCCAAGGACCAAAGTTGCATCTGTATATTCCAAGCCTCAATTCTTTCAAGTACATAGAAACATTTAAAAAATATTAGAAATCTAATCTTAATTTCCAAGACATGCCCACACATATTTATAACCTGAACTACTCCATCAGTTTTACAATGGGTAAGCAGCTTGTATTTTAGTTTCATATCTAAGCTGGAGTTTGCACAACAGATCAGCTGTCTTCCTCAGTGGTATCTCCTGGTCCCCAACATACTTTCTTTCAAGTTGAACTTCCATATTTTACAATATGGGTCAGACCATATTTATTATTCTGGATTGTTCTGGTTAGAGTAAACATTGCCGTAGGGAAAGATGGAAACAATTAAATAGCCTGAGACTTTTCTAGCATAAGAATCCCCAGTCTCATTGTTATTTATCTTTTTAAGAGGAGAATGAACATGAATGTAAACAAGGAAGAGTTTTACACCTACTCTTCAAGAATGAGGAGAATGCCATGTAGACCATAAATGAAGAAACATCAATAAATAACTAACAGTGCATATCTGTCAAGGTTGAATTCATTGCTTATTAATCACAGACCAGATTTTATAATGGCTTATACTTGTTTCAAAGTCCTATTTTTCCAACCCCCAAGTTAGCAGTATTTTTCCTAATTAAATTGGATTTCTTCCAGTACACCTCAGAATAGTCACCAAGATTTATTCATCTTATTTTTATTTCCACGTGGCAAAAGTAATATAAATGGCCAGTAAAGATTTTCCCTCGGCTGTACTTAAAATTTTAACTGAATGGTTCCTCCCTGTATTAATGTAGTCCAGACACTTGACAAGATAATGCTTCTCTGATGCTGTGTATCTGATCTAACCTTTTGTCTTTGTCAAGAAAGGAAAGATTTTTCATGGTGATATTTGAGTTTAAAAGAATGTAGTTTGTCCTTGATAGCAGGGCAGGGAGTTGCAAGCAATTTGTGTGTATATATATATATATATTTAAGATTTATTTATGCATGCAAGAACTGGAATACAGGCCAGAGGTATGGGGTGGGGAAGGGTGAGAGGATTCACCAGAGATAGAGTAGGGAACAGAACATGCAGATGTACTGAAATACACTGCTGAGGGGAGCAGTGGGTGAGACAGGAGAGGTCTGCTGTGCCATGTGGGGTCGAACTCATGCTGCAGTGGCTGCGGATAGCTTCATAGTCTGTGACCTAACCCCTTGCACCACCAGGGAAGCCCTGTGTTATATTTTGGCATAACCACTTAAAGTGAAGTGGTTCATTTATATAGTAGGAAGAACATGAGCTACATTTGCATTCCTAAATTTGAACAGAGAAATCAAATAAAGGTTTTAATTCCCACAAAAAATCCCAACTTGCCACATTGCTTTTGGCAGTTGCTGATTGGATTAGGCAGCTTTCATTAGTCACAGGAAGATGAAAGCCATCCTGGAATTTAATTTCATGAGTGATAGACTCAGCTGTTGTTTGTCCCTAAGCCGACTGGACTGGACTTGTTGCTCTAAGTAGTAATACTCCTTAATATTCTATTCTTACTAAAGTTCTTGTTTAATAGGAAGTTATCTACTTACAATTTCATTTATAGTTTCCAGAGAACCACTTTTGTTTTCATTCTTATACTTTCTGGGAGGAAAAAAAAAACTTAAACTCAATGCAAATTAGAACAAACCCATGCTCTTAGGGAAATAAATTTTTCCAAAGAATAAAACTAAAAATTCTTTATTTTTGCAGAACTATTTTGACACCCCTTTTCCACTCTTCTTCAGTTAACTTCAAAATATCCTTGTTTGTCTTATTTCCTTATCAATTCCGTGAGAATAAAATACTGTTGCACTAACGTAATATTAGATGCAGCATTTTTAGTGTTTTATTACAGAGTATTTTAAAGTATTAATATTAAACTGTTCATCGAAGGTGTGGTTCAAATTATATCTTTAGACTAGTGTATCATTCATTCTTATGGCTTTTAGTAATTTTTGGAGTTGTCATTGAAAAGGAAGTCACTTGACTTTTACCTACAACAGGAAGAAAAATAACTTCATATGGTATATGGTAGACATTTTCTAGAATAAGTCTACATAATGACTTAAAACAGAAACATGCATCAATCAGCAAGTCATCCTCTATAGCACACCTGCATAGGTATCATTATGTAGACTTAGTAATGTTGGCTCTTTATTGTTATACCAGATTTAAAATGATTCCTATTGTCCTGTAAATTTTCTCAATGATTAGGTTTTTCCACACACTCCCCTTTAGTATTATTGTCATGAGCTTAAAGTTTAGAACTACCAAAAAATAAAAAAAAGAGAGAGAGATTTTATTATATAAGAAAGTATTTCTAATTCCATTAACATTCTATTTAATTCCATTATTCAGTGAGATAATCATTTTGGAAATTTTAAACTATTATCTCCTATGGAAGCATTTCGTTGGCCTAAATTATAAGTTTAAATGTTGTTATTAAAGATAAACCAGGGTCTCCCTGGTGGCACAAGGGGTTAAGCACAGCACTGTGAAGCTATCCACAACATCTGCAACAAGAGTTTGATTCCTGGTCAACCAGGGAGCTACCCACATGGCACAGCAGACCTCTCCTGCCTCACCCGCTGCTCCCCTCAGCAGTGTATTTCGGTCAGTCTTCCTGTTCTGTTCCCCCTCAGTCTCTGGTGAATCCTCACACCCCCTGTGCCTCTGGCCTGTACCTTAGTTCTTTCATGCATAAATAAATAAATCTTTAAAAAAATAAAAAAAAATAAAGCTAAACCACCACAATTGAATAATATGAAGTAACATTTATGAAAATGGATTATCTAAAATCAGATTTAGAGCATCATATAATCAGCTTTGAGATACATATCATCTTGCAAAGGTTTAAACTGCAAAATATGAACATTGACCATCTTTTTTTTTTTTATAATCACCAAAGTCCTGTTAACCTAGAATGGGAGGAAAAGGCACTGGCCTGTTCATTTGAATATTTTAACTAAAATGGAATTCTTCCATTAAAATAGCATGAAAGACGAAGTATGTCATATCTACTTTAATTTTTCTTTGGTAATTCTAAGGTATGTATTATATATATGACACATATATATATATAAATACTATATATATATATATATACACTATTTTATACCTAAAGATTTTCTTTCTGAACATTTATACTCTAAAATTGCTGCTAAGCCCTCCAGTTGATATTCCAGATACATAAGACATTGTTCTTGTGAATAATTATTCAATAAGTGATTACCATGCATATCACAGGTTGATACAATAATATAGTCTAAGGAAATGGTGGAGACCTCATGAATCATTTATTGATATTACTACTCTGTTAATATGACCCACTTTAAAATATTCTCAGTGGTCTGCTAGCCAATGTCTTTACAACTCAAGCGATAGGTCTCAATCTCCCAAGTAACACAATTCAGCTTGATAACTTAGGTTATTAGAAGTTTCTTCCTTGTGGCAAACATCTTCCCTATAGCTTCCAAATAGTAATCCTTTCACTCTTTCTCCCTAAAGACTACTCCCTAATCCTCGAGGCAGGGGTTCCTGTGTGTCATCTCATCTGTTCCCCCACCACATTGATAGGGAGGTGCGAATCCACTGCACTTTGACTGGAGGTATGGAGGAACAGAGATTACAGGCTCAGGGATCAAGTCACACAGCCATGCTTACGCTCCAGCCAGTTTAATTTCAATCCAATCTTATTTCAAGGGCACTTGCATATTCTTTTCAAAATTTAAATAGTGTCAACAAGTTCCCAGGGAAATTCATATTCAGGGGCAAGTGTGTTTTATGCCTTGGTTTTGGGGTCCATAACACAATGGCCAGCTTCCTCTGGACCATTTCTGATGGTATCATGCTTTACTTGTAAGCCTTTATTCCCTCCCTTTCTCTCCTTGTGCTCCTCTCAGCCTTCCTATAAAATATTGGTATAGCACCAACTCTGTAAGACATGAGGCATAAGTTAGTGAAAAAGACTGACATGGCCCATGTCCACCTGAGCTTTCAGACCTCTGGGGAAGTTTCTACATTTGGGTAAAGGAGGTGTTAGGGAAGCTTTCCTTAAATAAATTAGATTTCCCCACCCTTCAGCTCTAACTTAAAATTTCAATGTTATCCCAGACATCTCACTTTTAAAACTTCATTTTGGATATTATTTCCTAAATACCTTCTCTTTGTTCTCAATTCCACTTGCAAACATATCGCAGCAGTTAGGTTGGGTTTACTGTGTTGTCTACATTCATAACAACTGAGTATTTGTATCATAGCACTGACAAAAATAAATTAAAAATGAATAAATGTTGACATTTGCTTTCTTAGAAGAGTTCAAAACCTCTGGAGAGGCCATCCTTATTCATTTTTATAAATGAAGGTTTCAGTATGGTGCCTAACATAATAGTATGCACTCATTAAATGCTTTCCAGAGCTGAAATAGTAATCAACCACTCCGTAAGGTCCTTCAAACCTATCCAAGCAAGCCATCTTTCCTTTAATGTTTTGATATCTTGTCAGTCATTTGTTCCATCAATATTTATTGACTATTTACTATAAATCAATTAGAGTGGTAGACACTGAACAAGATTATTAAATTCTTTGCACCATTGAATTTACTTCTTTTCTAGGTTGGCCAGTCTATAAACATTAGAAACTCCTCTATTGGCTATTAATATTTTAGGAAATAATAACATTTTCATCATCAACTCTATAATAACTGCTCATTTACATAGATCAGAGTTTTAAAGTTCCTGATTTTGTCCTGGATTTCCCATAAGAATTGTCATTGTAGAGCCTGAATACAAATCATAAGAAAAAATGAAACAATACTATGAAAGAGAATAAAATTGAGGGTACAAGAGAAATATACAGTATAACAAAAACTACATCAATTTCATTTTTTTACTATAAGATTGAATTTTATGATTTTATTTTGCTTTAAAGTTTTGTTTATTTATGCATACAAGAACTGGAGTGTAAATCAGAGGTGAGAGGATACACCAGAGAGAGTGGGGAGCAGAACAAGCAGATCTACTGAAATACACTGCTGAGGGGAGAAGTGGGCGAGACAGAAGAAGTCTGCTGCACCATGTGGGTTGCTTCCTGGCTGGCTAGGGATTGAACTAGTACTGCAGTGCCTGGCGATAGCTTGATAGAGCTGTCTATAACCCCTGCACCACCAGGGAGGCCCTGTTTTATTGTTTTGAATAGACAGAGTAGTTACTGAATGGACTCTATTCCTAGCTCTAAAGAAGTCTCCCCATGCCACACAATGTCCCTTGTGAAAATGTTCCAAGTTTTTCCCTGCTGAGAACATGACTTTGCTCTCATTAAGTATTCCCCACCACAAGTGTACATGCTAAACATAACTTTGGAAAATGAATCAAGGAGACTTCTAATGTGGGCCTTTAATCAATGACCAATTCATTAATAAAAATTCATGGTAGTCATTAGCAATATCAGTCTCTCTGGTCCTGCAGACTTGGTATCCAAGTCTCTATAGGTGTGGGTTTGTCAGCATATCTGTCACCTGCCTTGATTGCAGGAAACTTCAATGATAAGATCAATTTCCCTGAGGGGTGAGTATGGGGCTTCCCTACAGCAACAAGTGATACTTGTACAGCAGGTTGTCTAAGAATTCAACTAAATTCTGCTTACTTCTACCAAGATCTACCCAGAAGTAGTAACAGATTCCACAGGATACTCTATGTATCACAGTGGCATATCACAGGGCTCAGTGTCCCAAGATCACTCTATACTTCATAGGCTGGTCACAGGCCCAGGCTACCACCTGTGCTTCTGACCAAAAGTACAGACTGCAGGCTCCCATGATCCCTTCCTCAGACTTCAGGTGCCCATTGCAAGCTCAGATTATCATCTTTGCTTCTGACTGACTTGTTAATTAGAGGTTCCCAAGATGCCCTCCCCAGGTTAGATTAATTTGTTAGGAAGCTCACAGAACTCAGAGAACTCATTTACTGACCAGGTTACTGATTTATTGCATAGGTTACTAAAAATACAAATCTGCAATCAAATGGAAGAGATGCAAGGAATGCAGGAAAAGCAAGGAACTTGAATGTCCTCTCTAGGCATACCATTCACCTCAAATCTTCACATGTTCACCAACCCAAAAGCTCCCAAAATCCCTCTTTTGGGCTTTTATGGCTACTTAATTATTAGATATGATTAACCCATTGGTAATTGGCAATTAACCTCAACCTCTAGCCCCTCTCCCTTTTCCCCTATCTCCCTCTCTGAGGTTAGGCAATTCGGACTGGTAGTTCCAACACTCTAATCACCCTAGTAAACAGTTCCCACCCTCAGGTGTTTTACAAAAGTTACCCTAACATAGCAAGAAATACGTTCATAACTCACAACACTTAGGAAACTTCAAGGTTTTGGGGCATTGTAAGCCAAGAACTGTGGATTAAGATACAATATGAATCAATAATATAACTTGATCATCTGAATGATGAAATACGTGTACTGCCTATAAATTACAATGTCACATTACCCCTGCCTGGTAAATTCTTTGCAACAAACTGTTCCCTATCTTCAAATCCCACTTTTGAAAGAAGTGTTACAGGGCGTTGAGAAGTATCAAATGTTTGAAACAAATGGTGCAGTAAATGTTAGTCTCTTTCTTCTCCATAGCTCATTTCTAGGAAGATAGTAAAACTAGTGGGATGGAGTACATAGGTAGTTAGCCTATGGGAGCAAGTATACCTTCATGAAAAATTTTATGAGGTCTCCCTGGTGGCGCAAGGGGTTAAGACACAACCTATGAAGCTACCCTCAGCCTCTGCAGCATGAGCTCTATCCCAGGCACGAGTTCAATGCCCCACTGGCCAGGGAGCAACCCACATGGCGCAGCAGACCTCTCCTGACTCCCCCACTGCTCCCCTCAGCAGTGTACTTCGGTCAGTCTACCTGTTCTGTTCCCCGCTCTGTCTCTGATGAATCCTTTCAAACCCCCCCCAATCTCTGGCCTGTACCCCAGCTCTTGTATGCATAAATAAATAAATCTTAAAAAAAAGTTTTATGAGAAGCAACGGCCTGATCTTTTCTTCCTAGATCATATTTAGTGCTTCCATTCCATGGAAAAAAAATTCCTCTATTTATGAAATTAAAAAAAACTGCTTCTAGTAAATAATTTTCCTTTAAAAAATCTGATTCTAGTACATAATCTTCCTTCATCATAATATAGCTCCCTAAATTCCTAAACACTTATTAGAAAACACAAGATTTAAGTCAAATAAATGGATTTTCTGAGAACAGAATTGAATATTCTAATAGAAGAGTAAGATTATTTTGTGTTTAGGTTTTGTTTGTTTGTTTTCAGCTTCATATATTTAGAAAAATCTCTCAGATGAGTATCCAAGTAATAATGGCCAGGGATGTTTCATGTGATAAATTGGTAAAATATTCATTACTGGGGAATAGACTTAATGAAAGATTTTGTGAGCAAGACACTATGTGGTAGAGTCTAATATGGATAAATTAAATCTTCTACTTGGAAATATACTAATAAAAGCAATGAATTAAACATCAGGACTAAGAGATTTAGGCTTATTAATATGGTATAACTCTATTTAGCAAACCTTAATTTGCAGAACACTGATACTACTGATGAAATTAATAAGGAGAAAAAGTGCATCCAGCAAAATCCAAATGTATAAAATATTAAACTTTAAAATTTAATAAAGATATAGTACAATATTAAAAGTTGGAAGGGAAAGAAACTTGATAATTTTAAATAGGTGAACAGTATTGCTATAGGCACTATAGGGAAGCATGTTACCAATGTTAAATTGGCAATTCTGTTTTGCAGGCTATCAGCAAGAATGAGTTCTCAGAAAGAAAAATATCTCATTTATCTCTTGAAGTTTTGATATTTTAGATAGTGCATTTCAAAGCCAGGTAGGAACGAGGCTTATACAGGTATTGACTACCAACAAAGAATTGAACAGTTTCACAACAAATTGAAGACAGGAGTGATAAATGTGTTGTTTTCCTTTTTTTTATTCAGTCAACACAACAATTCTTTGTTATGCTGGAGGTTTAATAAAATATACAGTAGACTACTGAATGCCTTTCAAATGTCAGGCACTGTTCTAGTTACTAGGATGTATTATCCATGTATTTAGCCATTAGTGAACAAGTATTCAAGGGTGACAAACATAGGACAATAAATAAAGTAAAAAGTGATAAAAGAGACAAAAATGGTGTGAAGAACAATAGGGTATGCATGGTTGAGGAGTATCTGTATCAGATCATTTTTCTGTGACTATATGCATAGGAACAACAAGTCCAAACTTTTGATTAGTAGAGATGATTACTCCCACATTACTGGGTCTTAAGCAGATCAATTTGGAAGGAATTTGCCTGTTTCTCTAAATACCTCAATAGGATTTAGGTAAATGTGATACTGACAAATCATTAAAATATTCCAAAAGTTCATTTCTAGAAAATACTAAGCTCGCAATGGCTATTCTTATACAAATTAATGCACATGCTTTTTTTTTTTCCCAGAATGATCCCCACTGGAGCTTCTTTTTAGGAACCCAATTTGAAACTGTTATATTGTTTTCAATAAAAGCATCATTCACTAGTTTCTAAACAGACCAGGTGAGGAAATGTTACAACTTTTATGCATTTTTCAAGTCAGACAGTAGCTTTGGTGTTTTGTTTTTTTCTTTGTTATTTTTCCTGTTGTTATTAATAAAGAGAATGGCTTTAGTTTTAGAAAAATTAGTTTGAATGAAAAGATACCATTCAAAAAAGTTGAAGAGGTGGGACAAGCAAGAATGATAAAGTTGGAGGTCTCATTCTGGAACTTGCACATTTGCATAGATGTATATTGGAAAAAAAGGGAAGTCTTAGGTTTTGTGGGCATTAGAAACAATTTTAAAAAGATTCTGGGAGGGGCCTCCCGGAGGTCTAGAGGTTAAGTCTCAGCGCTGTCACCACTGCAGCCTGAGTTTGATTCCCAGCTAGGATGTTAACCCACATAGTGCAGCAGACATTTCCTGTCTTACCCTCAGCACTGCTTCCCTCAGTAGCGTATTTCAGTAAATCTGCCTGTTCTGCTCCCCACTCTGTCTCTGGTGAATCCTCTCACCCCCATACCTCTGGCCTACACCCCAGTTCTTGTACAAATAAATAAATATATCTTTTTTAAAAATTAAAACAATAAAAAGACTCTGGGAGTGGCCAGTGCCAATTTCAGGAGAATTCATGATGAATAAATCACAACAAGAAGAAAATGACCATGGAGATCACTTTTTAGAGAAGTCAGATATACAGATCAGAAAATGCAGTGAAAAATAGCCAACTGATTCAACATCATGCATCTATTTTATATATACATTACAAAACTTTTTAACATTACTGAAATTGGCATAACTATATACATTATAATAGGCATAACTAGTAATACATTATTATAGGGTTTTTTTAGTGAAATATAAAATGATGATGGGTCTCATACTGATGGGTTTCATTAGATTTCATTAAATAACTGTCCCTTATATGGTGAAAATGAACAACTATTTGGGAAACTTTGAGCAAGATAATTACCTTAAAGAGACTGAGAGTCTCTGTGTTTAAAATGGGAATAATATCATAGCAACTCATGGAATAGGCAGGCCAATAAGATAAATTAAGTAAAAGTGCTTTGTGAAATTCAAAGGTGACAAGCATGTAGAGATATAATCATCATCATTATTAGTCTTTGACTAGCGAGGTCTTGCTGTTTGGCTAGAGGGCACAGAGTATTCAAACAGGGAAAACTCATTTGATTGTTCTGAAATTATATAAAGACATCTATCAGCCATAGCTCATCCTATAAGACACAACAGAATATAGGTCCAACACAAACAAAAAACCAACAATGTTTATTTTCCAAATATGAAGATGAGTATTAAGATGTCAATGTTAACTCTTAAATATGACCCTTTGATAATAGTATGCCAAGTCCGAGCATGTCCAGGCATTTGAATGATCTAATTAGAATCATTTTTATTAAATTTAAAAATATCTTCTAAAGTAACACTTTTCTTTTTGTTATGTAGTAGTCCTTCCTGGATGTTTGTTCATGAAATATAATGGAAATTCCATTTCCTCCCAATTCCCTTGCATTATCCAAGGAAGAGAACAATCACTTCAAACATAGTCTTGTCACCTGTCAGAATCTCGTACTGCCTGAAGATGCAGCATAGGAGATAAAGAATCTGACCCTACAGTTCCCAACATCAAAATGGATTGAATGATTGCAGGCACAAAAAACAGAATTAAGAAGCCTTACTAGGAGACAGTGTTACCTTGTGACCTTAGGCAATCCACTTAATCTCTCTCCTTCTCTTAGACACCCAATCTGTAAAACAAGATTTATGATTTCTGCCAGTACCTGTGGTGATGAAGCCACAATGCATATATTTCAGTTGGCCAGAACCTAAACTGCAAATACACTCACTTAAAGAACTAGAAATATGGTTAAAATCAAATCATATAAAAATAAATATGCTGAATATTTGTTGATATAATTAGGTTTACCAAAAATAATTGTTATTATTTCCAATAACTTCCCCCCCCCAAAAAAAAAAAAACAGAAGAATACAGGCAGAGACTAGACCAAGTAAGGATGAGAACTTATTAAGGTGGTAAATACCTCCCTCTGATGATTAAAGCACATATAAGTAAATATCAGAAATAGAGTCAACACTGACATATATATGAGCTCAAATGAATGAAATGTACCCATTTGGGTCCTTTGTCAGTACAGAATCAAGAGACATTGCTGTTGTAATAGGAGATGATTTTCTGTTATGTTTGCTTCCTTTATCTTAAAATTTCTAAATATTTCCTGATATAAAACCTGGCACTTTCCAATTACTCTTACACATAAGAGAAAACAAACAGGGTGCTGTTTACTGGAAATTCCTAATAAACTTTTCTTTTGATGGTCACTTCATATTCTTAGAGATTTCAGATGTGGCTAATAGAAGGTGAAGGTCATTTCAATTCCTCACTCACTGCCAGGAAAGGTCTTTCTCTTCCACTTTCTCTATGTAAGGATCCACCATTAATCTCTTTATATTTCTTAGAATATTGAGAAATGTCAAATACAATATATGGCAGAGTCTTTTAAAAGAAATCTCTATTTTCATCATAGACATATAAAACATTGATCGTGGAGTTTCCTGAACAGAATTATCTTTGTCCAGGGTCTTTTTTGTTCAATTCTGCATGGATTTCTCATTGCCAGATAGCCTCCCTAAAATATCAATTCTACTAAGTCACTTTCTAGCCCCCAAATCTTTTTTCTCTACATTGAATAGGGTCAAATTTATTTCCCATTCATCATCCACTCTTATCTCAGTCCAGTCTTCCCTCCCAAGGGCATTTCTCTAGTGTGCTGTGAGGTGTAACCACCATATCAGACAGACCCATGTGACCCAGACAGAACAGCTGCTGCATTTTGGGGCACTTATGTGCTTATTTCTCACCTAATCCTAAGAATAAAGTGTCTCCATTTTAAAGTAAAGGAACTGAAACTTTAAAAAACAGAAGCAATTTCTTGCTTTATATGAGTTTATATAACTCTTATTCAGTAGAACAAATATGGATATGATGACAAAATGTGTAATTCTCTTTACCAAACTAATCACAGTCAACAGAACACCATATATTTTTCTTTTGATCATGCTTTGTGCAGAGAAAATGTTTTACTTCAGTGCCATGGTCCATCCAAACCTCACTCTTCAGTTCCAATCATAACTTTCTGCAGATAAGCAAAGCTGTACACCTCTGTCCTTGACTGTCAGTTCCTTTAAAGCAGAAATTATAGACAGCAGGTCCTTAAATTACATTATTTTTCTCAATATTGTTTCATTATAAAGTTGAAGAAGGAAATAAAATGGACAATGTTGAATGAAACATTATTTGAGAACCTGCTTTCAATATACATCCTTTTGCTTAAAGTCACAGTTTCCAAGAATCTACTGATGAAGTTAAGGGAGGACTCACTGTGCTTACAAGTGTTGACACAGGGAACCTAATTCAATCTTGTAATGTCACCAGCTCTCTGACCTCTCTGACCTTTGTTTCCTTTTATGGACATTATTGCTTTTTGCTCTCCCATATTCATCCTCGCTTTAACAGAAGGACCTTAATTTCTTTTCTGGATAACTCACCCCTGTGTGACTCTTAAATTGCTGTTCTTGGATGCAGTTGACACCACCCTCTGGACAAATTGTGAAGAAGAGGCTGAGATCTGTTTCATGATAACATACACTTTCCCTGAGCACCGTGACTCACTCAGGAATAGACATGTGCATAGTTAGAGCCAACAAAATCTAATGAGACTTCTATATGTAGCGAGGTGATTACAAACTTTCATAGGACTGTGACTATTGGTATTGGCCTGGAACCTACCTGTGCTCTCTGCCTGAGACTGATAATAAAAGATGGAACTTACATACAGATGAAAACTTAAATGATAACACAATTTGAGCCCCTGGAACAAGTTTCATCTGAAGCTAGCCTCTGAATTTTTAATTACCAGAGTCAATACTTTCCTTGTTAGGGGCCAGTTTGCATTTGGTTTCTAACTCCTACACTGAAGACCTAGACTAAGAGTTAGCAGGTGGAATGATTATGGCAAAGACGATGGCCTAAATATTTACTATCTCGTCCTTTATAAAGAAAAAGTTTTTTGACTCATGATAATAACTTCATAAAGAGATGCATATGCATTTTTTGGTTTTCTTTTCCCAAATAGATTTTAAAAGGATCCTTTTAAAGAAATCTCTTAAAGATTCCCTTTGGCAGGAATCTAAATTTCTATTATTTGAGAATACCCCCAACTTTTTTCCCCCTTGCTACCATAATAATGCTTAACATTGTTAATAAGCATTGTATGAATTAAATGCATATTTATGAAGCTGTGCTTTTCAAAGTGGGGTCTGTGTCCAGAGGCCACTGCGAATAATTTCTAATTTTAGAATTAAGGAAAAGTATTAGAAAGTTTAACAGTGCTTTAATGTTAACTAATTTAACATTTAATATTAATAGCAATTTGATATTTCTTTAGCTCCTAGTGTGAGATTATTTTTTCTTTAATAATTAATTTTGTTTCATTTTACAAAAGTATTATTTTTTTGTAGTATAATGTGGGATAGGAACTAGTTCTTCAACATAGACAATTAGCAACTCACTTTGTTAAATACAATGGTACCTAGATTTTGATTTTATTTGCCTGTGGATTTTTCTCAACATCTATATCAATGTCAAACAATAGGCAGTCATTCTTATTTACTAAATAAAGTTACAAAGCAGCTGCAAAATAACAGAAGGCTTGTGCCTGTGTTATCTTCACTTGATACTGTAGGAAAAATGGATGTTCGTTTCCCAACACAAGAGGTCCAGTTTTCTTTCAGAGATTTATTTCTTCTTTGGGCAGTATCAGTGTTCACAGCTATGCCATCCACCCTCCATCTCACCCCAATTCACATAGTTTGGGTGGGGCATTGTTACCTGTGTTTTGGGTACATGACCTAATAGAGAGCTACACAGCCATCAAGGATTAAATTTCCTTTGTTGTACTGATTGGCTCTCCTGTGGGCTGAATTAGAGCTTCTGTTTTGACTACTTGAATTAAGAATCTGAATTTTATTTTAATGTTGGTGATGCTACATTTTCTATTTGTTGAATCCCAAGGTGTAGAGCCCCAGGAAGTGTGGTTGGTCTTACTAGAACAAGAGGGGAGGGACTCTAAGGGAATAAAAGAACCATCTGGAAGTGAGCAGCATTTAGTTAGGAGAGAACAGAGTCCTGTCAACATGTCTGAAGCTCCTAAAAAAGTCTCCATCTGAAGCCCACCCTGGCTACAGTGCACTCTAAATCCTTTTGTGTGTTTGCTTTCTCTCCGCTGTTGGGTTCTATAACGTAAAAAATTCAAGAGAGAGACCTGATCCAGATGCAGAGTTTGAATTCACATTCAAGTTAGTATTTCTTAATAATTAACTACTTCTGCTGAAATAAAATTAAGGTTAGAAACCTAGAATGTCAATCCTTTCTAAATGGTTGAGTTGGTAAAGATGAAAGAGTAAAACTGTTGTTCCCCCAACACACACATATGTGAGAAGAGTCTATAAGACAAGTTCAATGCATAATATATGATTAGCACCAAAAATTCCTGAAGACCTTGGAAAAAGTGGAACAATATTGAAGTGCTAATTTTGCCTCTTCTAGCCAGTTAAACATATTTTTAAAAGTGTGGTTAATCTTCTTTATTGTCTGACCTAATAGGGTTAGAGTCTACTGGAGTTCTTGAAATCTCAGAATAATAGGTAAGTTTAATGATAAGTTCTAACAAATTTGACTTGATATTGAATAGAAAGAGCTTTGAGGGAGCCAAAATTTTTCATCATAATGATCACAAATGAACATTTACTGAATTTGATTTCACACTTGCCCATAAATCTTTCTATGTTTACTTGTATGTTAAAGGATATAAATATATTCATAACTTCTTATGTTCTGGATAATTTTCCATTTTCTAAGTGGTGACTTTTATAGCCAAATGTCTTAATGACTATAGATATACCAAAAAGTGGATATTATTATTAGACCCATATTATGGAGATATAAATAAAGCACAGAAAAATTAAGTAAGGTCTTTAGCTGATAAGGTATTTGAATTCAATTAGTCTGGCTGGTAGTTTCTTTCTTAAGAATCTTACTATCCCATCTTTACCACTTGTATGAAATGCATTATTCACTTTACTTTCTTAGAAATAAGTATAATCAAATTATTTTGGGAAAAATAGTTGCTGTCTTACCACCGAGCTGTATAATTCTATTCATTCTATGGGGATTCCTTGTCAGAGTTACTCTCCAAATTTACTGTAATACTAAGGGAAAACAGAACATGAACTTAAAGATTTTTAATTCAAAGTTGTGTTAACTAAGTAGCTGTTCTGCAAGCATTCAGAATTTAATTGAGAATTTTAGTGCTTGTTTGGGTGGTTTTTATGTTATTATTTATTTGCTAATATATACATAATAGAGTTGCATTTCATTGATTTAGAAAAAGAGAATGAAAGACAATATGGATCAATAAGTAGATTTGGATAATAATGAGTTTTCTAGCAATGGACAAAGTCTCAAGTCAGAATATCTTTTGCAAGTT